>NC_137477.1:10254462-11621569 GCF_918807975.1 Aplidium turbinatum | reverse complement strand
AAAGTGTCTAAAAAGACCTTACAACACATGAAAGGAATACTTCTGTTTCAACATTTATAAAGCATATAGGCTACATCGTTGCTAAGCTATCAGTTAAAAAACATTTTTAAACAAGCTTTTGGCAATAGCTTGAAGCATTAGTAAATTACCACAAACAAGGTAATGTGTGTTCTGAATACTGCCATTCAGTGGCGCAGCCAAGGTTTTTTTTGGGGGGTTTCAACCACCGCTTTGGCACGCGTGTGACGTCACGATATTGAGAATGATGCTTTTAGTCTCTTTATGTCTCTAAAACAAAGTTTGCCTAATTTTAAACGAAACTGAATAAAAAGAGCGAGTTTTGCCAATACCAAACATTCAAATATCAGAAGAAAACATAGAGACTTTAGCCTTATTTCCGAAAAATGCCGAAGAAAGCATGATCTTATCCTTTTGCTATGCCATCGGACAGCACTATTTTACAGGAATATTCATACCCACATTTTTGTTGAAAATGCTCTCAGAATGCACCAAATTCAAAGTAAAAATTTTCTGGGGGAGGCCCCCAGACCCCCCACCGGTGGGTGTGGTCTTAGGCGAACACGCCGACGGGCTTCGCCCGCCGGCCGTCAAAACCCCCCTTTTCAAAATTCCTGGCTACGCCATTGCAGTGCCATCTTGTTTTTGCCAAATTTTCGTCAACCCATTAAGTGTGTACAAGAATAACAAGTAGGCTACCATCGCATTAATTCAATACTGATTCAATGTTTGTTAGGTCTACTGCCACAACACATGCCTGAGAATGAAGAAGAAAGTGAAACAACGTATGGCTATGCAGAAAAACATATGCTGCTGCTAAGCACAAGCACTTAGGAATTTCAGCACACCAATAAAGTTATTTTTACTAGTTTAATGTTTTTCAAGAGCACTATAATGAAACTAAGCGGCAAATTGTAAAAAAATTGCAACTTTTCCAGAAAAATATGAAAAAAAACAAAAAAACGCGTGTTTTTTTGGCCCAAGTTTTTTTTTGAAAAAAAACACGTTTTTTTAAAAAAAAAAAACGATTTGTTTTTTTTGCATTTACAACTCCACTTGCACATGTCAATATAGGGGTAGGCCTATACCCCTAGTACCCTATATTGCAATATCAGGACGGTTGGTTCAAAGTTTAAAATTTTACGAAATAAAAAATGACAAAAATTGTTCAAAGTATCCCCAGTTTACGGTAGATAATTTATTAAGTTTTCACAGCCGCAAAGGTGTTTTTTTTCTGAAAAAAAAACAACAACAATAAATTGAAAACACAAAAACTATAATTAGGCTAACTGATAAAATCAACCAAGAGCACGGTGGAAAAATTTAGAACTTTTCGACAGTTACAAGCCATATTAAAGGTCTTGTAAAAGATATCATAGAACTGCTGAGGCCTTGCTTACCGAGGAAATTTTTACTTACAAATTAAAAAAAATAATAATAATCTGACTAAAAAAAGCAATAAAATCATCTTAAAACGGAGAAGCTAAAAATATAACGTTTCACATGTAGCCTATTTGTCTCATCGTTCTGAAGTCTGAAACCGTTCTGAAACCACACGGTCACCATCCTGAGCTGTAGCATGGCAACCTACTGGATGCTGTGGCCAATAGCCATATGCAAGGGCTGCAGGTTCTGGGGAGGCAGATATGGTTACTAGCGCTATAATGCTAAAATTAAAATAGTTTAGAAGAGCAAAAAGAAAAATAAGATCGGCTAGATCAGTGGTTCCCAACCTGGGGTTCGCGGACTCCTTGGGGGTCCGTGAGAAAGCATTTAGGGGTCCGTGATTACCTTGATGAATTTTGGGAAAAAACTTTGTTCTATATGCACAGATGGAGCACCAGCTATGCTCGGGAACAAATCCGGATTTGCTGCTTTAGTAAAAAACTAAGCTCTTCGCGTGGTTGTTATCCATTGCTTCTTGCACAGGTACGCCTTAGCAGTAAAAACTTTACCAGCAAGTCTCAAAGAAATTCTGACGAATTGCGTGAAAGTCGTTAATTTCATCAAAAGTAGAGCTGTAAACCACCGTACTTAGCGCTCTGTCAAGAAGTAGGGTCAGATGACGGAGAACTTTTGTATCATTCTGAGGTACGTTGGTTATCTAGAGAAGTTTTAAAACGACTGCAGCAGCTAAAAAATGAGGTATCAACTCTTTTGAAAGCAAAAGGAAGTCCCCTTTCAAAATTATTCGAGAGTAAAAGTTTTCTATACGGCATGGCCTACTTAGCCGATATTTTCGGTCATATTAACAATGTTAATCGTGGCATTCAAGGACCAGGTGTGACAATAATTGATGCAGCTGAAAAACTGAAAGCGTTTTTAGCCAAGTTGCCGGTTGGAAACGCAGATTGGAAGCAGGTAATTACGCTAACTTTCCAATGTTAGAAGATCTTGATGGATGAAACTCAAAGAGAATGTACTCTTTTGATCTCTATGAGAGAAAAATTTTGCGCACACTTGAAACCCTGCAAATCTCATTTCAATGTTATTTTAGTTTAGAACACCTGCCGAACGAAGTTGAAACATGGATTCGAAATTCTTTTCTTTTTGACTTGAACAACATTAGCGATGACGATCTCAGTAAAGATGACCTAATCGATTTGAGATCAAAAGAGTTATTACGCATTGAGTTTCATTCAAAAACTGTGGAAGAATTTTGGTGCTCACAACTGCAAACCTACCCATTCTTGGCAAAGCAAGCGATTATTGTTTTGTTACCATTCATAACCACTTAACCTTTGCGAGGCAGGATTCTCAGCTCTTGTTACAATAAAAACAACATCTTCAACGTCCTGGACAGTGGACGTTGAAGATGACATGCGTGTTGCATTGTCAAAAACTCAACCACAGTTCAGTCGTTTAGTTCAGGAAAGGCAACAACAACCATCTCATTAAATTAGCTTACGTTGAAAAAGTTTCGGCATGGCACTTTGGGTCACCTTAATATTCAAATAGTGCTGACATTTCTTGAACAATCCATTCATTTGATTATTTGAGCAACTGTTTAAGCTGATAATTGCCGCAGGAGTCACAGCGGCAATGCAATATGACACCGTACAGTAGTTGAGTAGCATAATTATTACAATAGTCAATAGTAGCCTACTGTGATTGAACTGACTCGTGTGCAGTGATGGGCATTATCGGCGATAATTATCGGCGATAAATTTTTATCGCATATCGTTATCGCTCAATTATTTTTTCAGTTATCGTTTATCGTTATCGCCAAAGGCAATATTTGATTATCGCCGATAATTAATCGCCGATAAATTTTATTTCGGATCAACGCACAAGTGGAAAGACCATGAAAAGTAATATTTTTACTAGCCACCTAGTTAATGAAACTAAAATTAAAACCAGTTCTTCTTCAGTGCCTGAAGTGTGTATGCACAGGTCGTTGTCAGGGGAGGGGGCACGCCCCCCTGCAGCGACGGCCCTGACAACACGATAATTTTTAGAGTTGCAAATTGCAATGCAATGAAATGCATGCAACAAGTCTCTTGTTGTTTTGCTGCAATCGGCAATCGCAAGTGAATTTTATAATTAAAATGTAAGCGCACAGGCGGTACAGATTCCTTTGAAGCGAAGCGAAAGAAATTGGCAAGTGGTTTGTGAAAGTGTCGCAATACGAGGCCGCTTTTACATCGGAAACATGGTCTATCGCGCCACCTCACGATCAACTATTTTAGTCTTGTGTTTTCTTTTTTCGTTGGAAGTGTTAGTTTTTAGTAATTGTCGTAAAAAAATAAAATCTCTCTCGTCAAAACATGAAACTTACTGTTTTAAGTGAATAAATCTTTAGATGAGTAGATTAACTAAAATTGCAAGAACTTGCCTTGAGACGTGCGGTTACGTCACAAACTCAGTTTAAAAGACAAAATTCACACACAATAACAACACAAGAACGGTTATAGACTGTAAGATCGATTTTTTTCTAGTTTGGCGATATAACTTTAATCCAAAAACAATAACCAAATGCGTAAGTGCCATTTAACATAAAAAGTTAACCCATTTGTGCCAAAAGTGAAAGTAGGCTACTTAAAAAAAATTTCGGAAAATTTAAATATTGCATAATTATGACCTAAAAAAACATTATCACAATTATTTTTTTCCTAATTGTGTTTGTACTTTTTGAGAAAAAAGCCGTCCTATATAAAAGACGCTAGGCAAATCCGTTATCAAATTTCACAAGCTTGATGGATTTCACAGTGTATGCACATTTTTACTACCAATAACGCTTAAGATTACTGATAAATTTTCAAGCATTTGGCGTTTTTTGGAATTTTTTCAATTATTGCTGACTTTGCTGTAAACAGCCCTGCAGAAAGCAAAATACAAAGTTTGGAATTTTTTATGGTATTTTTATTTGATTTAATTATTTTGCCTACTGCACGTAAGCGGCAGTGGTAACTCAATTGATAAAAGCATCCAACTGGTATTTGAAGGTATAATTAAAAGCACGGCGGTTACCTCAGTGGTTTGATTCTGGATCAAGAGGTTGAAGATTCGAAACCTACTGCCGCTGTTGCGATTCTATTCATGCATAACTTACAAAAGTTTTGTCCCTTTACAGTATATTATGTTCGATTTTTCGTCATGTTGATGAAAACAGTTCGTGCTGCATGGGATTGGGCAGCGCTAATCAAGAAAAAAAAAATTATCGTTATCGGACATTATCGGCGATAATTTATCGTTTATCGTTATCGCTTAACTTTTTTTTGATTTATCGTTTATCGTTATCGCTTTAGGCATTTTTCGTTTATCGATTATCGTTATCGCTTAACTGAAAAATGAGTTATCGCGCCCACTCGTGTGAAAATAAATTTCTTTGCAATAGTCAATAGTAGGTTAATTGAGTTTCAGGCAAAATTTAGGTAGGGGTCCGCAGAATTAATAATTTGTCTAAAGGGGTCCGTGACAACAAAAAGGTTGGGAACCACTGGGCTAGATGGAGGCTGTAAGCTTATATCGGACATATTTTGGTTTCAATATCGTTTGGTTTAACAAATCAGTGGCCGAGTGGTTAGTGGTTAGAGGGTGGCTGGAGTGGTCGGAGTGATTGAAGTGGTTAGAGGGTGGAGTGGTCGGCAGCAGTGGCCGAGTCGTTAGCGCGTTGGGCTCGCAGTCGAGAGCCTGCATGTTCGACTCCAGCCACCCTCACTTGCTGTTGTTTCTCTGGGCAAGAAACTTTACGATAATTGCCTCTACCCAGTGATCGATTTCGAGTAGCCTAATGGGTAGTACCAAATTTAAGTCATAAGTAGAGTAGACAACCGGAAACAGACATTGCCGTCGGCTGCAGCGTGGGTCAGGTGTACGTCTGAAGCAGGCGCGAATCTAAGATTTTTTTCGGGGGGGTCCAGAAAATTTGAAAATCAATTAAAAAGAAAGAAAAAGCTAAACAGATATGAACAATGATACTACGACATATACGATATGCTAGAAAATAGACATTAAAACAAACATTTTCATCAATTGTGATGCCGAGGGACTAATATCAGCTGTTTAGAAGCATATCAAACCATCTAGTTTAGAAGTCTAGTCTAGTTTAGAAGCATATCAAATCCGCGCCTGGTCTGAAGGCGTACACCGATGCATAGCGCTCAAGTCCGCTTTCCCGCAATGCAGGATAAATATATCAAAAACAAACAAGCAAACAAACAGAATCAGCAAACGTGAACTTCTCTGGTTGGAAATGACAATAACATGTTATTGTTGGGAATGTTGAAATAACATGTGAATGGCATTTTTAAAATAGAAAATACATAAAAGAAGTTTCCCAGCGGTGATAGTTATGCACTCACCAGCAGGGATGGAGGAACCACGTGGGCCTCGTGGGCCTGGGCCCACCTACTTTATTTTCTGGGTGGGCCTGGCCCACCCACTTTTGAAAGCCAAATTTCTTTGAAAAAGTAGCGAAAACGGCAAATTAGAGAGTGGAGTTCCAAAAAAAGGTCTTCACTCGTTTGATACACACTACAGTAGTTTGATTATCTTTGATAGCTCAATGATGAAATCCAATCTTCAAAGTTTTCTGTTGAGTCCATTATTGATGTGCAGCACGTGTGGGTGTGGTTGCGTGTGACTGGTGGAGCAATCTGTCAATCAATATAATTATTCTCTATGGTTAGAACAGTGATATCATTATTTACTGTATGCACGTACTGTAGGCTATAATGCTGCATATTATTACTCCCTGGTGGTATTATATATAGGCTATGTGTGTATTGTTGCTTTTTTATTTGTGTGTACCGGTACATTTCCACATTTTGTACAGCGCTATAAGCTAGAGCAATTCAACAATTTTGTAATTTTTTGACCAAATCCGGATCAAAAATGGAAAATTTTGCCTGTTGGCACGAAAGGCAATTATGAAAACGCAATGTGTAAACCAGGGGTCGGCAAACTTTTTCTAACAGCTGGCCAAAGCCAAAATTTACATGGTCTTGGCGGGCCGTAGCCTATTAGGCCTAAATACCAGTTTTGATAGATTCTGAGGCATGATTTCAAGGCGTTGACGTAGCCTAATGCTTTCAGAATATCGGCTAGTAATATCCTTGACGGAAATCAGCTGAACAAATTCTTAAACATCAAAATCTTTGTTTACTGCACGCACAAATACTGCCAGCTCAGCTGTAGGCTTATCTATCGAGTCTGTGCTCTCATCTATTGCCACTGCGAAGAACTGTAGATACGGTAGGCTACACATCACACAATAACTTTTTGCTAGATGTTACGTTCTCCGATATCTCTCCTTTTCGTCGAGTTACGGTTCCTGTTGAAAAACTTAGGCCTATATCTGAAAAGCATTTTTTTTTTCTCTGGACATGTTTTCAATAACATCCATCTTACACCTTTTCCGAAATCCTCCATCACTATACGATTTCTTGCCTTTTTCTATTGATTGTGCTACCTTGTAGCTAGCAAAAGAATTTTCTGATTCATTAGTTTTCCTTTCCTTTGTAACAGAGAAATTTGCTGTTTTAAAGCTATTTTTGAGTAGATTAACTTTGCGTTCCTTGTTTGACCCATTGACTTGGAAAAAATTATGTGTTTTGTATCATAGTGGCGCTTTATGTTGAGTTCTTTGTTTATACAAACAGAAACGATGCAAACCAAAGACGTGTGCCTACTAAAATGATTAATGAAAAGTATTTGTTCCTTCATTCGATTATACTGTAATAAACCACTGGCCTTGCCACATATTATTATAATTTGTAAAGGAGCGGCGGGCCGGTGATGTTTCTTGGCGGCTGTAGGCTGCCGACTCCTGGTGTAAACGATTTTAAATACTAGGAAGGCAACAATGTTATGGGGGGTCTGGGGGGCGAAGCTCCCCTGAAGTTGGATTGACTTTTACTTCTGCGCTTCTGGGCCCACCTACTTTAAAAATGGTTCCTCCATCCCTGCTCACCAGTATTTGAAACTCACTACTTTCGTTGTGATGGTCAAAAATAAAAGCAAACTGAACTGTACCTCCGATAGCTCAATTGGTTAGCGCGTCACTTCTGGAACGAAGAAGCTTCAAGATCAAGCGGCGCAAGTTCGACTCTCGGGGTGTGCACTTGAGCAACGCACGTTAAGGACTGCTCTCCATTCAGCGGCATCTAATGGATGGAATAGTTCCCCGGCAACAATACTTCAAAAATCGTAAACTTCACTCTGTCAATCTCGGTGACCGGGCCTGCGTCAGTGATTCAAAGCCTCTACAAGTATGCGAAACTGCCAGGATTAAGCTCTGCAAGAAGCTTTCCCAGTCTGAGGATAAAAATTCAATCAATCAATCAATCCTTCAAAGTTTTCTAAAAAAATTAACCTGATTTGTTTTTGCGTCATAGTGCTGAACTGTGGGTAATAAAACAGCTGATTGGACAACCAGAGATTGATCGAACTAAACTTCCTAAAATAATAAAATTCATTCATTTATTTTATTTTTCGTTATTAACGTGTGCTAATTGTTCAAAAGCTTATTTTTATCAACAGGCCATGTTAGCTCAGCTGTAAAAATTAATAATCAAGTGCAAATAATTTTCTGTGGTAACTTCTTGACTTCATGTTGAGATTTTTTTGGAAGTGAGAGTCTCAGGGCAGTATGGTATCACTTCACATGTTTAAGGTTATAAGTGTTGTTGGAGAAACCCAACTTGTTGGTTTGCTTTAGTAGTATAAGTACTCAACAAACTATTTATATCAGAGGAGGGAGTTTTCTCATATCTTAATTCAAAGCAATCTACAAAGAGTTACCTTTAATGCTTTCTTGCAGGTTACCCTTTGGTTTAAAATTGAAGCGTTTGCAACAACAATCATAGACTATTTACTTTTATTATATATTAATATATCATTCCATATGCTAAGGGTGAAATCAATCTTTGTTTTTACTCTTGTCACTCTGGTTCCATTGTGTGCAGCAGGTAAGAATCAGTACGGTACCGTACCTTATGTCGAGAGACTTTACATTTTTTTATGCTTTTATTTTTTGGCATGTGGTGTTAGCTACGAAATGCTCCTCTGGAGCTGCTTCTTATTGTAGTTTGTGGCTTATTTAACTTTTCAAAGACAGCTTTTTTTGAAAAAACTTTTTTCAGAGAATTCTAAAATCTTATAGGCTAGTGGCATCTGTTTATTCGAAGGACATAGCTTATGGTAGAGATTAATCAAATAAAGTCTCAGCGAAAAAGTTTCCACTAAAGTCTCTCTGAAAAAATAAAACAGTTGGCATTTCGTGATTATTCCAACAGTAGTGGTTAATCAAATGAAGTTTGAGCATAAATGTCTCAACTAAAGTTGCTAGATATTGCTATAGCCGCAAGGTATCAGCTAATTTACATCTACCTCACTGAAACAATAACTTTCTTGTTTGAATGACTATTTGAAGGTAAACACAAAACCACCCACTCAAATGATCCCTAGAAATTCTCTAAATAAACAGAAGTCGTTGCTGTTAGATTAAAAATCATCAAATCATTTTTTTCGAATAGAGATTTTTCTGAATTGGATTCTCTGAAACGGGCCTTTCCATAATTGTTGTCCCTAAAGACCAACACAAAACTTTTTATTAAAACATTTTTAAACTTTTAATCCGAGTATAATATTCATGTCTATTTTTGAGTATATTTGAAAAGTTTTAGGGTAATTTTTTTCCAATGACCTGATAAAGAATGTTGCTTTTTTCTCATTTTACTATTACTGCAAAATCTAACATAGCCATTGACAACATCTTGTTTTATGTGTAATTGTGTATATATTAAAAGTATTAGCCTACCAACTTAATGATTGGTTGGTTGGTTGGTTGGCAAAGCTAATCATTGCATGTCTCCAAATTTGTTTTTGTTGATGGCAGACAAACGTGTCTGGTCTGAGAGCTATCTTGGCGGACAAATTAAGTCTCACGACAGCCACACCAGTTTTAGCGTTGATCGTCATGCTCAATCACTTCATTTTGATATAAATCTTCGCTTTTTGAGAACTATAGCTACGGTTTAGAAAGCTTTTTTAAAATTTCAGCAAAGTCACTAGGCTTTCATCAGACCAAAGATAAAGATTCAATCAATCAATTCTTCCAACACTCATTGTAGGGGTAGGCCTATTTGAATTTGTAACAGCAGCCTAGATGTTCAGTGAGCTCTTAAACTGACGACATCAAAAGTTGGAATCTGGGTTTTCTTTTTCGGTCATATATCGGTCATTGACCGATTTTTTAGCAAAATGTCCGAAAAAAATATAGTCAATTCGGTCAAAATGTCCGAAAAATATATAGTCAATTCGGGTGTTGCAAGGTTGAGTTTCGCTGATGAACGTTGAAGAAAGTTTTCTCAGATAAAACACGACAACGTTTCTCAGCGAAACTTAATGTTGTAGCTCATAGGCGCCTAACTATTTTTTTGGCCGTGGGGGCGAAAGCATGTTTTATCAGCAGCAACGTAAATTCAGCAAAATGTCACGCAGATGGATGACATAATTATGTCGTCACACTAGGATTGCTTTTATTGCCACACTCGGAGTTATCGCTACGTTCGACCTACCGTTAATTATTATAAACAAAACTTGACCACTTCGGTTAAGCAAACACATGCCATGCGTCTGCGTAAACTAGCGGTTGATGAACTGCGACTCTTTAAGCTAAGCACAACATAAAGTTTAGCAACGAATTAGATTTATTACCATGAAATAAGAGACGAAAAGGTTTACTAAAAAGTAAAAGGTATACTGTAAATGGAATGACAATGTCTTGGAAATGGAATGCAAGTAGGCTACTAACTTGATTATACGCTTGAAAATGTACCTGTTGAAAGTAAAATCATTCACGTTTACATCAATTCAACAGCACGTCACCTTGAATAAATTTAGAAGTTGCTGACATCCGTAAACAGCTCTTGAAAAATAGTTACGGAGAGACGTTTGATTATAGCTCCCTTTTCACTACAATATCGCAACTTATGACTGACCTGCTTTCAACTTTATGGTTGACCTGTTTTCGTGTTGCAGATGAAACTAAAGATGCGCATATATCCGCCTTTGATCAGGTTTCTATGGCAACGGTCGTGTGTGCGCCATGCAGTTTTAGCGAGTCCGTTGTTGCGTTGATTATTCCGCATGTGCGCAATGCGGTTTGTACCAGCCCTTGTTGCGTTGGTTGGTGTTTACGTCGTGCAGAGACTTCAAGTTCATTTTCACAGCGAGCGGTTCACTGCCGCGACAATTCACTGCAGAGGTTTCGACTTTCGAAAGCAACATCGAGTCTGTTTGCAAGCGCATAAAGCTAAACGCACGCTCCGTCTACGTAGCAAATTATGTTGTTTTTGGGTGCATTCAACATCTGATGACATTGAATCGACACAAAATGGTAGATTTTTGCTATGTCGCAGGCAGCAAAATCAGTCATTTTTACATTGATTCAATGTCTGCAGACGTTAAATCAATGTAAAAATGACAGATTTTGTCTGGTGTGGAATTGTAGGATCCTTCTTGTTCTAGTGATTATTTATCACGAAGCTGTTGCGGTTTGCATTTAAAAATGTTGTCCTGCTGCCGATTGCTAGTTCATCTATTGTTTTATGTATCAATACAGCATAAAAAGTTGGCGCCTATGTTGTAGCTAGTCAGGAAGTGCAAATTTTGGTTTGTATCAGCTACTTGAAAGGAAATATTTTCCTCAGAAAAAATGACCGAAAAGTGTCAGCGAAAAAAAAAACCCAGGTTGGAATAATGTCGGCTGCAGACATTTATGTCCGATCTAGATGGTACTTCCCACGGACCTCACATGCTGTGACGGCAGACATGTCCGTCGTGAATTTCGAGGCCTGCATTGATATTAGCAATAAAGATGTTGATGTTTGTTTTTAGATCAAAGAAACAACGCTGTTCCAATTATCAACCTTCACGATTCGCCTTTTAAAATTTCCACATCAAGTATGTTTTTAGTATGCACTATCATAGTGATTTTGTGTAAACGTAGGCATGCTTATTAATTTGCTGCACAGTTATTACGGAATGGCCCGTTTCGGTCAGTCCGATTCGGTGAGTCCAATTCGGTGAGTCCGATCTCTTAACGGGGGATTTTTTCAATTTTTTTTTTAAAATTATTGGGTACCGTAGCCTAATTATCATTGCCGTTTTAGGGTTAGGGTTTAGAGGTTAGGAACTCACCGAATCAGACTCACCGAATCGGACTCACCGAATCGGACTCACCGAATAGTAGCAGACCCCAGTTATTAGATAGTTTTCTGAAATAAGCTTGTGCGGTACCAGTGTTAAACTTAGTTTTAACACTGCTTTTCAATTTAAAGTGTAAAAAACAGTCAATCAATTTGTGATATTGGTTCTTAGGCAGTTCTTGTCCATACCTGTGTCGTCACCAAAACTTCAGTCGCCATTTTTTTGGGTTGTCGATTACATTGTGTAGTGTCATAGTCTGCAATAATAATGTTCCATGGAGTCTGCAATAACGCTGTATCTGTAGTTTTGCCTTCCACCTAATTTTCACCTGACCTATCCATCTCGAGTAGAAGTAATTTATCAAGACAACAAATCAAACAAAGTTGCACTTTTAAAGCTGCTACTTCTTATTCAGGGTCAACAATTCAACATGTGCTGTAGAAATGAATTTAAGGCACCGTTCTACTAGCCTTTCATATGAGCAGAGCAATGACAACTTTAATTCTTTTACTATAGCATACTACAGCAATGCTATATGGTAGCGAGACATGGATATTGAGAGAGAGTGAACTGGCAATCCTGAGAAGAACGGAAAGGTCAATGGTGAGAGCAATGTGTGGGGTGAAAACGAGAAGGGAAAAAAGGACTGAAGAATTGTTGGATATGCTAGAGATGAGAGAGACCATAGACCAACTGGCAAGGGCAAATGGAGTAAGATGGTATGGACATGTGATAAGGAGGGAGGAAGGAAGTTTTCTTAGAAAGGCACTAGATCTAAAGGTGGATGGGAAGAGGAAACGCGGTCGTCCAAGAAGAACGTGGGAACAACAAGTGAAGGATGAATTTAAAAAAGTCGGACTGAAGGAGGAAGATGCAAGGGACAGGGTGAAATGGAGAAAAGGGATTAAAACAATTGCTGCGCGGAAACAATCGGCCACCCCCACTAGTGGGGAACAAACCGACGATGGATTATGATGATGATGATAGCATAAAGCACTGATCAATATGGCAGCTACTACTTTAATTGCAAAAAATGAAAAAAATTCTTTCAAATGGTTTTATCTACACATTTAAAAAATAAGCATAAAAAAAAAAACTAAACATTTTTTTATTTCTTTTTAAGTTTAGAAAGAATTGTTTAAATAACCAGCCTGCCAAATGTTTCTCGGTAGCCGATTGTAGCAAGAATTGACAGCGATAGACACCATGCTTCACCCATGAGACTGGGCTCCTTTCTTCACAATGTTCTCCTCTGGCGCTTGCTGGTTTTGTTGGCTCTTTTCTTTCCACATAGATATGAGTTAAAGTGACTGGTAAAAGCTGCTGTCGAATACCCTTGTGACAAGAATTAGTGGTGCGATACTGATCAGCCCAGCCCCCCCAAAAAAAGCCTCACAGGGCGACGCTGGGCACAATGGAGTTGCCCGGTTTAAAACTTCTGTCGGTACCAGGTCCCCACACGTTCGGCCCGTCGTAAGTCAACCTTTTTGCGGAAAGCTAAGCCTATCTCCCTGGCCCGCTCCATCATGAAAAATTTTCGATCCACACTTTCCTTCTACAGGTACCTAGACTCCCCAGCCTGGCCCTCGCAACCTAAGCTGGTGGACTTCCCTTTCGGCTGCATCACCACCCCAAAATCACGTCGCCACCGCCAGGCGTGGCAGGCTGGTTCTCTAAAGTCTTTGACATGGCTATGTTTATTGTGTTTCTCGCCGTGTCAATTATTTTGTACTGTTGATCAAAATAAAACAGTTCATCACCGGATTTTACAATGAAACAAAGAAAGAAAGCTGTCATTGGCCTGAAAATGACATCAGTTTAACATGAAACCAGATTACTCTGACCTTTGACAAAGTTGTAGAAACAATACAAATTGAAGGCCCACACATTAATTAATTTCAAACTGTTATGATTATTATACTAAATTGTCTTATTTATGTAGATTCCCGTATGCTCTTACAAATTGGGTCACCAAAGCTTCAATATTAATTTATTCTTAATTTTTTGGTCATTGTAATAAAAGTTGAGATAAACTAATGCATGAGAATAAACAAGCGGATGTCATCTTGAAAGAGCTCTTGGATTTAATTTTTTCAAATGACTTTAACATATTTGAAATATGATGGTACATGTGCAAGAGTTATAGTTTGGGTACATTTATAAACGAATGCAAATAAATGAAGATAGACAGGCTTTAATAGGAGGTAATATGATCACATACACAGTCTTTGTTTTTCTACTGATGCCTATGTAAATTGTGAAGGTAGGTTTAATAGAAAAACTGACAACCTTTCACTGATAAGGCATGACCACTCTCTCAGTGGCAATACTTGCTTGTAACAATGTACTACTGTACTACTGGAATATAGTAAGTTAATAAAAGTGAAAAAAGATTGAGTTTATATTACCATACCATTATCGTAATCTTTTTTTGTTGTTGCTATCATGAACTTGCTATATTTTGGTTATTCCTCAGCATGCAAGGAAGTTGACTGGGTGGAAGGCAAACGGGGGACATTGACTAAAGTCACTGATATCTTGCCTTTCATGGGTTGTTGGACAATCACTTTAAAGAAAGTCGAATTCATAACCATCCGGTAAGTTGACTTACTTGAGTTTATTTTAGACAGAAGACTCATTCATTGTAAAATAAAATACAGTATTGAGTTTGAAACTTGTTGTATCCTCGGAATGGCCCGTTTCGGTGAGTCCGATTTGGTGAGTTCTCTATTCGGTGAGAGCCCGTTTCGGTGAGTCCGATTCGTAGCCTAATGAAAATTCGTCATGTCAGTTCAGATGAGTTGTTTTTATTTATGATTCATCATGTCACATCATATTAAAAACACGTCAACATAGCAAAGGTAGAAGTGACAAAACGCAAACGTTAAAACGTGCTTGAATTCAGTGCAGCTCAGTTGTTTTTATTTGTGACCATCATATCAAAAACAATACACGTCAACATAGCAAAGGTTGAGAAAAAGGTAGAAGCGACAAAACGCGAACGTTAAAACGTGCTTGTGAACCAAAAAAATAAATCATGTTTATGCCTATACGTTAGTACTTTAGGAAATTCAGTTGAGTTGTTTTTATTTATGATTTGTCATGTCACATCATATTAAAAACACGTCAACATAGCAAAGATAGAAGCGACAAAACGCAAACGTTAAAACGTGCTTGAATTCAGTGCAGCTCAGTTGTTTTTATTTGTGACCATCATATCAAAAACAATACACGTCAACATAGCAATTTGGCATGTCATTACAAAGCAGCTTCTTGCTTTCTTCGGGGCCATTTAACAGCCTTCAAAATGTCAATCACATGTCTTCACAATTTATTATAGTTCCCATGTTGCAATAAGCAAGTCACTCCTTTCTGCATTGTTGCCTGGCGTTGCGCCAATACATAAGCAACTGATTTTCCCCTGGGTTATTACACATACCTGATTGACAAGTATATACAGTAGGGCTACCATATGTCCTCTTTTAAGAGGATTTGTCCTCTTTTTTCAAGAAAAATGAATTGTCCTCCGAGGACACCAAAAAATGCTCAAATGTCCTCGTTTTTGACAGTTTGGGTTTTCATGCCTATATTTTCAGCGGGATTATACTGCTTGATGACGTTTCAGCGACGGCTTGTAGGCTATTCCTTTTCTAAACATTTTGTATACCAATGTAACATGCTGATTTATGAATTCTACAAGAAATTGGCGCATTTTACGGAACTATTGTTGAACGTTCATTGCCTGGTTCACTGTAAGATATTAAATGACATTTCAACGGCCATGCTCATACTTTCACAAAAAATTATTCTTTTACCTACATAAGTTTTATATTGATACAACGCTGGTAGACGTTGTTGATTACCAACTCAGTTTGGTTCGTTTGGTAGGCTACTTGAACAAATCGAAATGAATATCTATAAGTGCAATGTGTATAACTCCTTACCTCCAGCAAAAGAAATCTTGGCATGGATAGGCCTACAGCTTTGCAAGCAAAGGAACAGCTTTTTCGTTCACGCTGTTTTTACAATCTTAACGGTAATGTGCACTGTGCAGCCTACTGTTTTAGTCATATTTCTTGCAAATAATTTAACAATTTCGTTAAAGCTGACCATTCCTTTTTGAAAAAAGTTAAGGCTTGACCTGGAGGTCGTGCCTGATTTGTCACATTTTGCAGATTTTTGCGATCATTGCTGTCTGACTGAAACTGTCTAAAAATTAGGTCTTTTTTCACTTTTGCTGACTCTTAATCTGTCTACCGTGGGGTCCAATGGACCCCAAAACAAATTTTGCTCTGCGATTTCTCAGGACATATAGCAGATGCGATATTGATATACCTTGACTTTTCACATCTTTACTTGAGCTTTATAGACAATATAGTAATCATTGATCTCAAACAAAAATTAGTATCAAAAAAAAAAATTATAGCATCTTGTACCGTGGGGTCCAATGGACCCCAAGCCTGCTGTATTCGAAGTAATCTTGTATTACAACAGCACTAAAAGGGGAGTCGACACTATTGACACAATGGTTAGAAAATACACTTCCAAAAGAATGACGAGAAGATGGCCGATAGCTGTATTTTAGAATATGATCGATGTCACTGCTGTCAATGCTTTTGTGATATGGCATCAATTGCAAGTCGAAAATAGTAGCACAACATTCAGCATGAAAGAGAATAAAACTTTAGATTCAACTAGGAAAAGACCTTGCTGGATTACCAGCTTCGACTTCAATATCAACAAGACATCTAAATTTGCAACAAAATAAAAGAAACAGCTGTAGAAGATCAGGCGCCAAAATCAAAGAAGACTAGATGCTATCTTTGCGAAAGACACAAACACCAAAAATGCAGACAATTCTGTGCTACTTGCAAATTCAACGTTTGCCGCGAATATTCATTGCAAATCATTTGCAATAAATATGATAATATATAAACTCACAATATTTCTTGTGAACTAATATGTAGGCCTAATATGCGTTTTTTAGCCAAACCCCTTAATAGTTTGACCATTGCTCAAAAATAGACCAATTCCGTACGAGTTTGGTTTGTGCATGGGTTACTGTATGACTCGTTTGTTAAATTTCGTGTATTTTTGGTTTTTCTACAGTGTTTATAAGTTAAGATTTTTGTAGTCTGTTACGTCCTTTCTTATTGAGCTTTAATTTCATCATCGGAGCTGATTTTTTTGTCTAAAACAAGTACATTGAAACTTGGGGTCCAATGGACCCCAACGGTAAAACTTGCATATTTTTTTTCAGTAGACAGAGGGTTAAAAACATAAAATCATTTGTTGTCTTAAGGAAGCATGAGAAAAATAAGTTAAACGTTCAGTCAATCTGTTTTTGTTTTTTTTGGTAACTTTTGCTGCATAGGCCTATAGCCTACTCTACTGTAATGATCTAAAAACATGTAAAAAATTCTTCAAGCGTAAAGTTCTACTTGCTGGCGAAACGTGTCCTCTTTTTAGGCGATGAAAATATGGTAGGCCTAATATACAGTATTAGCAATTGCAATGTCATCAGGTTCAGTTGGTGAGATGTCATGAATTTGGTATCACATAAATAGTAACCATAAATCATCGTAAACGATAATGCCATATTGTGAGGAATTATCACTTCAAAGTTTTTTTTGTAACATAATTAATCAATAAAAGCTGAACTGATCAGTTTTACATTTGATCCAAACCTAATTGTTAAATATCTCATTGCTCAAAGTTTCTAGAGTCCTTGTTATTGTAATGACTGTTTATTTATATTTTTACAGCGTTGCTGATATATTCTTACCACCATCAGGCAATATTTACCCAGTCGAGAAGTGTAGTAGTTCGAATAATTATCTTTCCTTCAATCCATCTCGTAATGTGCCATCACAGCAATACATTGACTCTGATTTCTACCAGAATGACTTCTCAGATTATTCTATAGGTATTAACATAATTTTTTACAAACATTAAGTGAGGTCGACTTATCTTTAGATATATGGATCAGTGCTAAAGGTTACTTTTTTGAGTATGAAATGTCAATGTGCAGTATCAGTGCTAACTACTAAAAACGTTTTTTTTTTTCCAAATTTTGACACAGGATAGCCGTATGAGTCGTGCATGGAGATATAGCATTATACATAGCCCTTACACATAAATTACCAAACTTAGGTACCGGTATTTACCAGGAAGTTAATTTGTTTTTATTGTTATTATACTTTTTTAGCAAATGAATGTCTGATGCATGATTGGTTTTAATCAAATTTTTGAGCTGCTCTGTTTGAAATTCCTGCTGTATTTTAATAAGAATACGGCACTTATGAAGCCGTCGTAAGTTCTATAAATAAATTTTTTTAGTTACCAAAACTGACTGTTTTTATTTATATACTGATCTCCTATTTTGCTTTGATGTTTTTCGCTTTATGTTAATTGTGCTTTGATGAAATATTTCAGGTAGTAATACATAAGATATTGGGTAATTGTATACATGACAATATGTAAATTTATTTCAGATGATTCCATATTTTTATGTAGTGAAGTACCTAAACGGGTATCCTATACTTTTCAAGCTCAAGTGTTAAAAATTGTGTTTTCTATCCATGAAAATTATCTTCCGTCTGTTTCTAGTGGATTTTCACTTAATTATGAAATCGGTGAGTGGGCTACAGAATGTTCATTGGATAACAGTTCAGGCGGCACTGAACAGTTTACTTGTGCAGTTCATCACAGCAAAAATGACAGAAAATTGTGTCCAAGTCCGAGTAAAGGAATTCTGGGATGTATGATTGAACACTTATATACTTATTGCAGTGGTTTCAAGTTTCTGTGGAAAACACTTAACTGTGTTTTTGCACCCCAAATTAAAACATTGTAGTTTGTAGTCTAGTAAAACCTGTTTGTTTCTGTGAACCAATCCAGCAAACTATCCACTTAAAGAGGTTAACTGTCTCGTATATCATTAGTGTTAGCCTTGTTACAATGTTACACACGCAACAAACAGTTCACCAGCCTCATTTTTTAATCATAAATGGATTTCGCCATATTGGTACAGCACCGTCATTCCGTCAATGTGATAAAGTTTGTGATAATGAATTAAATTTCTGTCAAAGCTTTCGAGGGACACCAAGTGAGCCACAAGATATAAAACATGTGTAACTGATAAAATTCATAAAAACAGATCGTCTGGTTTTCTTAGTGTCCATTAAGCAGTTACTCCATCTCCATCATCTCAATTTTTACTTTTCAGCTGAAACTTGTGGTACTAATGTTGAAATCTACTCTTATGATTTTATCCTGTCTCCTGGATTTCCAAACTATCCTTCCGGAGGGACAGAGTGCACATGGAGGATTAACCTACACCCATCTTCCTCGCATCTTCCAATCCAGTTTTCATTATCTGCCTGGGAAGTTGGACTTTTAAACACCTCATCGCTTACATTTTATGATGGCATGACTAGGCAGCATCCTGTTCTTGCAAAATAGTATGTTTTTTTTCTTCTAAATACAAATTAGATTTTTGCTACTATGGCACTTAACAATGCATGAAAGTTTTAAAAGTTAAAATAAAATTGGTTTTTAAATTTTCTCTTTGTTACAACTACTTTGACTAACTGTCTAACTGTGTTAATCAGCTGTTATAAAGTCTGCAATGAAAACAATCCTATACATTGACCAAGCGCACCTACTATTTTGCTCTTGTATAAATACTTTTAAAACACGAAGCAAATGTGTATCTGAAATCGGAATGAGTGAGCTTCACGTCGTGTTCTCTAAGGCAGTGGTTCTCAAACTTTTTTTTGTTGCGACGCCTCTGGAAAAGTTTTCTGGACTTGCGACGCACCAGCAAATAAAAGTAAATGAAGAAACTTATTATTAAAGTTTTGTTTATTGATACAACAACAAAAAACAATGCATATTATATAATGTGACGTGTGGGCTTGTTTGTTTTCACAAAGTTCATTGAATCTAGGGAGAATTTTTGAAATTGCCACACGCATTTTTCTTTCATTGTTTATTCGTGATCGATATTTCGTTTTATCACCGCCAAGGCAGAAAATCCTGCTTCACATAAATACGACGTGGCGAATGGGATAATAATTTGCAGTGCTTTCTTTCACCAAACCTGGATAATCGTCATTCATTGAATCCAAAAATTTGCCGGATTTTCTACCACGAAAGGATCACGAATCCATTCGTGGTTTAAAAAATTTTCCGGGAAGTATTTTGCAAATTTCGACTCGAGCTTGGACAAATGTAATAAATATGCTTCGCAAATTTGAAGCAAAAAAAACGCACTTGTAACCTCAACTCTTCACTGTTTTCAAACTGAAATAACACCTGGAAAAATGATTCAGAGTCAGCATTTTTTTTTTGAAGGATAGACATCCAATACTGCGTTAGGGTATCAGCAGTGGCAAATTTTTTAGTTAATTGCGGTGTAATAGCTAAGTGCATGGGACACATGTGTCCCAGCAATCATCAAAGGGTTAACCTCATTTTTATAATCTTAAACTGAGTTCAGCCTAGAAACGGAACTATTCTGCGACGCCCTTGGAAAAGTGAAACGACGCACCAGGGCGTCGCGACGCACAGTTTGAGAACTACTGCTCTAAGGAATAACCTGGCTGGTTTTCTGTGGCACCAATTACAACGAGGATTTTCATAAGATCTGATTTCCAAGCCCCGCTTGACCGAATTATTTTTACCGAGCGCTATTGGATTTAGCTTTTCAGTTTGTCTGCAAATCATAATTATGCTTTTTTAGTGATCCTAAAAGAGGCAGTTACAGCATTTTCAAATATAATAACAAGTCTGCGCAATTTGCAACTCATTCTCACCGGCAATACATTCTGTGACTGTGAATGTTTTCTATGCTTAGTTTTTCCAACACTCCGCGCAACGTCTATGAAAGCGTGGTATCCAGCAGTGGACAACAAATTCTTGTGGAATTCGAATTTAAATATAGTCCTGAGCCCTACCTGCCAGGGCAGCACGGTTTCAACGCAACTTTTAAAGTGCAAGGTATGAATTGCTTTAACTTGTGACGGACTGATCATTTACTTTCATCTTGGCTTCGACCACGGTCATTCGTAGAAATTTAAATGACTTTCGCCCGGCGTTGAATGAATGTTTTGTAAGTGTTTGCTTTGCGTCATGTTTCACTATATAATAAACATTGTTTTACAAACAGAACGTTTATAAACACCGGGTTAGCCTGATTATTGACTAATCATTGTGTTGTTTTTATGAAGAAGGGATCTGCTATAGTTTGTGCGAAAATAAACATCTCAATTTGGGATTAAAAGTAAGCGATATTTGTTCCAAGGTCATCATGAATCGGCTTTTGTAATGCCTCTCTTCGTGCATCGTTTGAATTCTTTTGATTGTTTTTGAAGGTTACTGCCTCCCGGGCTCCAGGCCCTGTGGCGATGGGAAGAACTGCTTCTTGGAGAACCAAGCTTGCAACAGACACAGAGATTGTGAAAATGGAAATGACGAGTTGGGTTGTTGTAAGTCATGTTATTTGCGCAATCTTAACGTTTTAAGCATCATAATGTTATGGGACTTATGGCTGTTAAACACTAACCTAGACAGCAAAACAACGTCTGCAGACGTTGAAACAATGTAAAAATGATTGATGTGCTCTTGGGGAAGTTGCAGATAAATGAATTTTAGTGTTATCGCATACCACTAATTCTTGTTCTTCGAAGAGTGGAAAACCCCAGCAAATTGCCACCAAATGGTATTTTACGATTATTTACATGCGTTGTTTGTGAAAATTGTTAAGTCGTTTCATTGAAGCAATCTTCATTCTTGACTTAAAGGAACCTCTCTTTTAATTAAAACCTGTCTGTTTTCACATACTATGTCGAGGCTTTGAGTTACTGACGTATTGCCAAGGTGGACAGTTTAAAGTGTTGTTGCCCGTAAAAGTTAATTTAGACCGACTCACAGAGTTTGATGTTTTTCTGTTTAAGCTTCTTAATCTAAAGGCGTATTAATTTAGTTAAAATGGGCAATCGTTTTTAACTTTATTTTAATCTGCTACAGATAAGAAAGGTTGCACTGGCAATGAATTTTGGTGCGGATCGGACTTCGGGGAATGTTACTCATCGAAGCAGCGTTGTGATGGCTTCAACGATTGCAAATCGAAGATGGACGAGATGGGTTGCGGTAAGCTAAATAGTATTTTCTCAGACAACTGAATGCGTCATTTTTACGTTGATTCAACGTCTGCAGACGTTGAATCAACGGGAGTTATCCTGTGTCATATTTTTGTGTCTCAGACATTGACTGTCAAAGTTGCTGAGGCCTGACCTGGCTTTTAATCCCATATATCTTCCAAGCGTTTTCCGCTCAATGAAGAATACAATATTTTGGTGCTTGCTCCTCTCGAAATTATTTCATGTATGTTTGACTGGAGTGTTACGTTAAACTGATTCTCTTTCTTCTTGTAGTCAATATTGAGATTTAAAATTCGTCAAGGTTTTGTACCTGTCCTTCAGCCTTCAATCCAGCAGCGACTCTGGCAGTGGTTTAATTGTCTGACATCGATAGGCTACTTGCTCATGGGAATGCCAACACAATTGTTTCCGAACTAGTTCGTGGCCTGCTGTCTGCAACATAGTCATCACGACGGTAATCAGTCAAATCTCTATCTGTCTTGTCTTATAAAATAATAAATTCTTGCTTTTTGATACCGCAAGTTTAAAATTTCAGAATGACGTCATCATGACTTATGACGTCGCCTTGACGTCATCGTCAAAACTAAATGTGAAGTCTCTTTCTGTCAGACTTGACCCATTGAGAAATTTCAAAAGATGTGTAATTGTGTATGGGTTGCCTGAAATTAGAAAATGCCTTTTCACCATTAGTGCCGCTAAGTGCTGCTTCTTAATCTTCTTATTCTCTCTATACTTCTCAAAATGATGCCAAATATCTGAAAGTTGATTTTTATTTGTGAGCCATCAGTAAGGCTTTGGATGAAAGTGTTTTCAGTTGAAATAAAGACTTCCACCGTCAGAATCATGGCTTAACATGTCGAGAATGGGTGATTTTGGCAAAAATGAAAATTTTTAGGCCTCTTTAGGCAGAGTGTCCGGTGTCCCATCATCTGAGAGCAAAGTGGTTGTCATTTTTGAATTTCTCATCGTCAAAATCATGGGAAACAATACGAGATGCTAAAAAAATTGAAAATTTTGTATTTTTGAACAGGTTTATTCTTTGTGTATATCAAATGAACTTTTTGCTCTTGTTTTGTTATAGGCACGGTGTGTGTTTTTGTTTAGATATTGTCAGATGACAGTTTTGTGTTATCACCTAAATTTTCGATCAAAACTATGGTTATAATGCAATTCTCCCCATTTTAGAAAGTATTTTAAGACAATTTGTCTTGTTTCTGTATTTTACTGGAGGCCTGCTGTATATTACTATAAAAAAAATTTGATCACAAACAACAAAAGAAGTTCTAAAATTGAATCTTCGGCCTTCAACTCCTTTCAGTGCAAAGTACTGTATCACATTTTTTTGATTAAAACACTTCGACTTGAAACATGATGTAGATTAGAATCTTTGACGAAAATTGAATGAACGAAGCAGCTTGTTGGACGAGATTCAGTTCATTTGTTTTTATTTCTGACCATCACAGCAAAAACAATACACGTCAACATAGCAAAGGTTGAGAGAAAGGTAGAAGCGACAAAACGCGAACGTTAAAACATACTTATGACCGAAGTAAGTTATTAAGTTTTAAAGGATTTGGCATGCTCGCAACCCCTTCAGAAAAATTTAAGATTGAAAGGGAAATACAAGAAAATGTTACAAAAAAAAACAGCCTATATAGCTTTAGCTCAGGGGTTCCCAACCTTTTTATGTTCTCGTACCACTTAGCCTCCACGGATTGTCAACACGTACCACTATTTTCAAAACAACTACTTTGATCCAATATTAAATTATTTGCAAGATGATGAATCTGGATGTAAAGTCAGCGAAAGTAGCAAAATTACCAACAAAACATCACAGAGTCCATTACACCACACAGCACAGAACGCATCAGAATAACAAAGAAAAAGACACAACTAAACACAAACACAATACAACTAAATCTAATGAGATTTTTGTTTTTGTTTGTCTTTCACCAGTTGATCGATGCGTGGCAAACTTTGTTAATAGCACATCTGAAGTCATGTCCGGCCTGCGGGGGCACTTAGTCGGTTTCGAGTTTTTGATTTGATGTTCATAAGAATAGGTAATCCCTGCTAGCATTCCCAAGTAGAAGGAAAAATCGGTAGTTGTGGAACAGCGTGGGAAGCTAGCGTTGGGTATGAAGAAGCCATACTAAGCCAGAAGTTTATTGCAGAACATTCTTTGCGTTGTTTTTTGCTGTCTGATCCTCCTGCATGTCTATCAGTTCCTCTTGTTCCCCTGTACCGACAGGTAGGTCGGCTGGGTGCGCTGAGAAAGGATCTGTGATGTATGGGCAGCTTGTGGTATCTGGAAAGTAATGCTGCAATTCAGCAGTTAGCAGCGAGAGGTGCTGAGTAATTTCTCTGGAAAAGTCATGACTGATTTCCATGTCAAGGGCTGACAGAAATTTAAACACACCATAGCGGTTGTTTTCCACATTTTCCTCCATAATTCCACCTTTCGGATAAAAGCTCCCAGTTTTGAAACAAAGTCCACGACAGTGCAGTTGCCCTTGAAATGACAGATTTAAATGATTGAAAGCTTCAAATATATTTGACAAATAAGATAATCTTGCAATGAATTTCTTGTCCTCCAGATCGTTTTGAAATTCAAGGTCTTTCTGTTGGAAAAATAGAAGTAATTCATTCCTCATTTCAAAAAGACGCTTAGTTGTATTTCCTCGAGAGAGCCAGCGCACTTCTGTGTGATAGAAAAGACAATGTTTTAAGAAAATTTACGATTTTGACTACCCTGTTCAAGCACATTAACAACTTTGCAGGAAGAACCTTTGTGCAAAGAGCAAACCTAGCAAACCTGTGTATGAAACAGTGAACACTTATGACGCGAGGTGACACAGCTTTGACATGGGCTTGAAATCCAGACTTTCTACCGAGCATAGAGGGAGCCCCATCTGTCGTACATCCAACAAGATTTCCCTAATCCAGTTCATTTTCCTAGAAAAAATTATCCAAAGAGTTGAAAATATCTTTTCCTTTTGATGTAGTGGACACATCATGATTCAACAATAATTCCGTTTTTACAGCATCGTTCTGTGTAAAGCGGACGTAGACAAGCAGTTGGCAGCAGTTTGTGACATCTGTGGATTCATCAAGTTGTAAGGCAAATCCAAACTTCGAATCTCTTACTCCTGCAATCACTTGGTTAGTGATATCAACTGACATTTCCTCGATGCTTCGTTTCAAAGTATTGTTAGAAAGCGATACACTATCCAACTTTGTCACTGAATCTTCTCCAATCAAATTTCTGACTAATATCTTTCAGGCCTCGAAATTCACGGCGGACACGGCGGTCATGTCCGCCGTCACAGCATGTGATGTCCGCGGGAAGTACCATCTAGATCGGTCATATTTGTCCGCCGAGAAATAGCGGTAGAAATCGTCATTGCATAGCACGAACAATTGTTGCGAATATATAATTTCCCGCGCACTCTAGCGCGCATCTAGAAAATGTTAATACTGTATCCTTTAGCTTTCATTCAAGCAGGAAAACTTTCGATTTTTACGTTGCTTCAACGATTGGTGACATTGAATCAGCGTAACAAAGGTGAATTATTCGCTAAGAACCGATGGGAGTACCAGTACTTTCACACTAATCACGCGCAACTTAGTTCAAGTTTTACGTTACAATGTCTGGCCTTGATCTCCGAGTAATATTGATAAGGCAAGGTTGGTTACAAAATTAGATTATACGAGTAGGCTATTACAGCAAGATGCAGCAAAATTTGTTTAGTTTTGGTATTACAGTAAGAAAGAAAAGGCCCAGGGAAAATTCACTTTCGCTCATATGACTCGCAAAAATAAACCTAAAGAAAAAAGCCTAGTGAAACTTTGCACAACAGAAAATAGTAGCGTTAGTGTAGAAGTTTTTCAACTCGTGTCCAGAGCATTGTGACGCAAGAAGCCACACGACCTCGTTCGGTGGAAGTTAATTAGTTATGTGGCGTATTAAGCAGCTACGCGGCGCTTTGACTCTTCAAGCGCACGTCGTTGGTCTGATGAAAGCCTTTCAAAGTGACTTCGCTGAAATTTTAAAAAGACTTCTCAACCGTAGCTATAGTTCTCAAATGGCGAAGAATTATCAAGATAAAGTGATTAAGCGTGACGATCGACGCTAAAACTGGTGTGTCCGCCGTGTTACTTAATTTGTCCGCCGAGATAGCTGCTCAGACCGGACACGTTTGTCCGCCGTCAACAAAAACGAATTTCGAGGCCTGTCTTTGCTGTTGGCAAAACAAGCGACTCCGCAATGACATGAGCTTTTTTGTTTTGGGCCACCAGAAGAGATACTTCATAGGATGCCTTCACAATTCCGGCATTATTTCGGTAAAACTGGCCTGTGTGATCCATGCGCTGTCGCTTCACGTTCTCCCCAAGTCGCTCAAAATAACTCTTTCATCTTACCTGCATGATTCATCTTATCTGCATGATTGGACTCAAAATGCCGCTTAAGCAAACTTGGTTTCAATGCTGCATTTGAAAGGGTTTTCATACAGATCACGCACTGAGGTAAGCTATCTCCACGATATTGAATAGCAATGAAGCCATACTTAATATAATTGCGCTATACTTTCGCTTCGACATTTTCAAATCTTTAGACAAAAATGTAATGCTGTTCAGGATTCAGCCACTACACGTCGGAAAACCAACATCAGAATAAACGCAATTCTGCAATTGCACACGTAATAGTTTCGCCACAGACACCATTCACATTGCACACATAATAGTTTCGTCACAGACACCATTAAGTTCGCAGAGCAGCATTGTATTAATAACAATGACAGCAGGGAGCAAGATCCACAAAAGTAGCTTACTGAGTGCAGAGAATTTAGTACGGAAAGAAATAAAAGTGTTGTTCGCATATTTTAGAAACTCAAAATTAAATAATTGTTGCAATAGGCCTACTTTATTTGACAATACTACTATATATCGCATGCAACGGAGAGCTGCTCGCGTACCACCTGAAAAGCTCCCGCGTACCACTAGTGGTACGCGTACCACCGGTTGGGAACCCCTGCTTTAGCTGGTATTTTCAAGAATTGTATAAAAATAAACATTTGCTATGAAGATCAGCCATGGTGCGTTATCAAGAGTGCTGATGGTCGTGAGGGGAACTCATCTTGATGCGTTTAGCTCATAGCAAAGAAGAGCAAAGCAGGCAAAGAAAACCCCACATATGGTGATTATTGTGAAAAACACTGTGAAAAATGCGTATGAGGCAGGAATTGGGATTAAACAACAAACCCCTGTCATATTCATTATACCAGTAGTATCCATGAAAAAGAAGGAATCTGGAGATATGCAAACTGCGCTCACTTGTCGAAATGTTTGCTAAACCATGAGTTTGAAAATGAACTTACACTGTTGATATGTCGTTAGGCTGCTTGGGCTTCCGCAACAATCTTGTCAATACTGAATAGCCAAAAGCGGTTCATAGTGATGCTGCGCAATCACGTTCAACACAGCCAGCAAAACTTTCTACTTTACATCGTTTCAACATTGTGTAAAAACGGTAACTGTTCCAGGCAGGGAAAAACCGTGACGCGAATCTGCTATAACTGAGTTTCTGCTTACTCTTTGTGACGTCACCCTCTTCGCAATACGCTGTTAAAGCCAGCACTGCGTAGTACAGCGTTAGATGTCGGTGTGGTGTGACGCTCAGCCTTTAGTCATTTTTTATTACGTTGCGGTTGGTGATTGTGGCAAGAAACGACAGTTTCGTTTTTCAAGTCTAAGCTTGGGCCTAACCAAGACCTAACCGGTTTTAACCAAAACACAAAACTTGATCAGCCAAGAACATTCTGAAAGACCAATTACAAACTTCATCAAAGCAACAGCTGCTACTGCACATACGACCTCAACGTATAACGATCATACATTAAACGGCTTGCCACAGGCAATTTATATCTCGTTACAGCGTTTGATCTTACCTTGGGTATTTCTGTCATAGATTAATCTCCATATGTGCCGTGTAATGTTGTATATGAATGAGAACCTTCCGATAATCTCAATTAGGGTGAAACAGCCTGTTAATGATTTTACTGAAAAGTGACTGTATTTGATATACTGTATAATGTATTTATCCTGAAAAAAGTCTTTAGTCTGTGGTGGGAGTGTGGATGATTTTTGCAAACCGTTTGTAATTAATTTTACATTACGTTCCCATCTATTCATCTATTGCTTTTTATTTTAACTGGTAAACCATGAGTTTGAAAATGAACTTACACTGTTGAACTTACAATTACACTTACACTGAACCTCTCACAGATTCTTGCACTGACGATGCTTACTACTGCAAAGCGTCGAAACGTTGTATTATTGCAAGATACAAATGTGATGGAGAACGTGACTGCAATGACAGTGAAGACGAGGAAGGTTGCTCATGTGAGTGGTGACTTTTTTTTGGATATTAGATATATCGAGTACAAACGACAGAGTGGAACATTTCTTAAGTTATTCAGTAGATTATAACATAATTATTATACGGTAGACTAATTGTTTTCGTGTTCAGGCAATAATGTCAGTAGGTGAAGATCTAGGTTCAGTGGACAAGAAAGCAAGGAAGCGAATTTTTGTGCCCGCCTTTAGGCACATCTTTAAGTTTCTTTGCCTAAACCTCAGCTCGGATAGATGTTAATTTGACAACGGTATGGTTTCAGAGTTATATTTTGTCTTTAAACAGCGAATACATGGCGAATTTAAAGTAGCCTACCAACCGATTGTCCCCGCCTGGCACTAAAGTGTAAAAGAAAACAGTCGTAGTTTCTTCATTGCTTGACCGATCGCGTATCGCTGTGAGTGTTTTTTTTTGTATGTACGAAGACGTATACCGTTATATACTAGCTGAAAGGTTTTCTTTTGAGAGTGATCTACTCAAAAAAAATGTGCATGATTGGATTTTTATTTTTTTTTTCCTTTTGCTGTCGAGCGGAATTTCTCCAGATTGCTAATATAATCTCCGTGTCACATTCGATGCGGAGTGGTCACATAGTAAGCAGATCCCTTGTATACGATTGTGAAGTCCATTGGTTTCTCAACAGACGTCACCAGCCGAAGAGTGATCACTGCTGCCATTGTTGGTTCACTTATATGTGGTTGGCTTCTCGCCATAGCCCTGGGTTGTTCATGCAAGCTATACAGCCTCCGTAATTCCTCGCCTGGTTACCGTCATGGAAGATTCTCTCTGTCTACGCCACTGGGCCATGTCGCCAGAGTGAGTCCCTCTAGTTACTAATGCAATTGTTTTGAAAATTGCTTTGTTTCGTGAACCGATCTTTATCTGATTACGCAGGGTATTGTAAAAATTCCATACTTTTAAAAAATTGTAATTTATATTTTAAAAATGTTATGCAACATATAATATGTATGTGTTATATGCAATTCCATAGTTTCCTGAATATAGTTTGAAACATTTACTGAGCGAGTTTAGCATCTACATTTTGGGCTGGCTAGTTTTTTTATTATATAAAGTGTTTACAGAAAAAGCCAACACGAAAAAGTTTTACGCTACCTAAGATTTCACAACAGCTTTACTTTGTCAGTTTTTTTGCTGCATGGAGCGCTTTCTTTGTCAGTGCTTTATTTTATCTCTGGAAATATAGTACAGTAAAAATATTATACATACTGCATAGATAGGGACCTGGAAGTACTTTAAACGTCATGTATTCATCTTCCAGACCTTGCTCCAACGTGAAGCTCCTCCGTCCTACAACATGGCGGTGGACGGAGTGGAAACAAGCGAGTCCTCCAGAAGTCGCTCTTCAAGCAGGAGAGAGAGACGAAGACGTCGCCGAAACAGAGAGCCTCACATCCGACGAGCTCAGCCTGCTCCCAGAGAATCGGAAGTACCAACATCCAACAATGTGAGTTCTCTGTCACTCGCTGTCAAAATGTTGTTGCAGGCCTCGAAATTCGTTTTTGTTGACGGCGGACAAACGTGTCCGGTCTGAGCAGCTATTTCGGCGGACAAATTAAGTCTCACGGCGGACACACGAGTTTTAGCATCGATCGTCATGCGCTTAATCAGTTTATCTTGATAATTCTTCGCCATTTGAGAAGACCAACGACGTGCGCTTGAAAAGTCAAAGCGCCGTGTAGCTGCTTAATATGCCGCATATCTGATTAACTTCCACCGAACGAGGTCGTGTAGCTTCTTGCGTCACAATGCTCTGGACACGAGTCAGAAAAATTCTACACTAACGCTACTATTTTCTGCTGTGCAAAGTTTCACTAGGATTTTTTCTTTAGGTTTATTTTTGCGTGTCGTGTGAGCGAAAGTGAATTATTTTCCCTTGACCTTTTCTTTCTTACTATAATACCAAAACTTAACAAATTTTGCTGCATCTTGCTGTAATAGCCTACTCGTATAATTAAATTTTGTAACCAACCTTGCCTTATCAATATTACTCGGAGATCAAAGCCAGACATTGTGACGTAAGACTTGAACTAAGTTGCGCGTGATTACTGTAGAAAAACCGTACTCCCAATCTCCCATCGATTTTTAGCGAAGAATTCACCTTTGTTACGCTGATTCGATGTCATCAATCGTTAAAGCAACGTAAAAATCGAAAGTTTTCCTGCTTGAATGGAAGCTAAGGATATCATACAGATACAGTATTTTCATTTTGCAGATGCGCGCTAGAATGCACGGGAAATTATATTCTCGCAACAATTGTTCGTGCTATGCAATGACGATTTGTATCGCTAGTTCCTGTGTTATTTCTCGGCGGACAAATATGACCGATCTAGATGGTACTTCCCGCGGATATCACATGCTGTGACGGCGGACATGACCGCCGTGTCCGCCGTGAATTTCGAGGCCTGTTGTTGGCATTGAGTAGAAGAAACAATGAAAGAATTTAGATGACCCGCTGCTGTTCCCCCCAGCTAGCAAAACTTTTCCTGTTTAAGTCGCTTTGTTGTCTTTGGCATTGAAACAGTAAAAAGGCAAGTATTGCTAGCTGGAATAACATCTTGGAGTGGCATAAATGGTGAGAAATAGCTGTACTGTATAATCATAGAGCCACGCCCATTGCTATGTATCATAGTTTGCTGTTCTCTTTGCATGGTTGAGAATTTGATCACATGTTGTCAAAGTACGAGTTTGTGCATTAGTTGCAGAAAGCTCAAATTAACTTTAAAAACAAGTCGGGGTGCGACAAGAATCGTTCTTTCAAATCGTTGTTAGTTTTTCGGTGTTTTGCCTTTAGTTCTGTGTTTTGTAAATGCTTTTGGAAGACGTAAAACGGATGAACACAAGCTCTTTTCTTCCCCGTATGAACCTGAGAACTGGTTATAAAATATTTTGTTTATTTAGTTGCAGGAAAACAATCGCACGGATGCACAGGTTTCTGCAGAAACGACGACTGCAAGCCACCAGAGCCGTTCTTTGACAGCGACCCGAGCCGATGAAAGTAGTAGAACATGCGCAGAACAACCCCAATCCAGGACTAACAATGATGATGACGTTCCATTCATTCTTGCTGAGATGGGCTTGGCTGAGTTTCCAGGCCGAACAAATACTGAAGCATCCACTGCTGAATCGACCTCTACTAGTCCATTGGTTCCTGAAACAAGTCCTGCTAGTGTAGAAAGTAGTGAAACATCAAGAATCTCTGGAAGTAATGCTCCAGCTGATGAAGAACCCCAAGCACCGCCATTGCCCATAAAGAAACGTATCCGTCCTGTCATGGTGGAAGCACCTTTTAATGCTGTGTTAGCAGATGAAATTCCAGCGTGTGTTTATCCGAACCCTCCATCTTATTCGGAAGCTCTTTCAACAGGAGAACCACAAGCTATGCCTGTTGTGTCTGTTCAAACCCAAAAGAGTGAGCTGCCCCCGCCTAAGTCTCCGAAAAGAGCCAAGGAGTTATTAACAAAGTTGTGGCCAAATAGTAATCCGAAGACTCGGAAATTTTGGACGTTTTCATCCATCACCGACGTATTCAGTTCTAATTCACCTGCCAGGTCTCTTCGTCGTCCAAATACCAACATCTCACTTGATGAGGATCAAGTCCAGTTGATTGACGAATTTGCCAACGAAGATTCTCAATCGCTTATGGAATACAGGTCTTCTATGAATGTAGTGGAGGAAGAGTTTGTATCCTCATCGGACAGCAATTGCTTTAACTTGATGCCAGTCCAAAGATCTTCAACTGCAATAGATTTAAACTCATCACAAAGTTCGCTCAATCAATCTTCTTCAACTGTTGATCCCACAGACACATTTAACACAACACCCCAGTCTCCAGAAGAACCAGAAGGGATCAACACAGATTCAAACGATCCTTTTGAGCTGCGCATCAGTGGTGAAGGCTCATCCTCTCATAGCGATGTCAGCCCCGTTGATGCAACCGCAGTTGCATCAACTAATTCTTCCCCGATTTCACCACAGTCCTCTTGGTCTCATCCAGTCCGAGTCACCATCCCAGAGATCAGACTGGAAACTCCTGATAGGTTGTTGACCCTAAATATATCCGGATCTCTTTCTGAACGGACATAGATTTTCTTCTGAGGATGATTGCTTCGGGAATGTTGGATAAGTTTTGTTATTACGTATTAGATTTCTACACCAATTTTTCATTGCTATGCAGTCATTTTTATCATAATATTAAATCTGATAAAAATTCGAGTAGATCTTTAAATCGTGTTTAAAAGTATTGTCGGTTGTGATGAAAATCTAACAAAAAAAATTCCATTTTGTTTCAGTCAACATTGGGAACTACATTGGTTACGGTTTTAAGATTATAATTTACTATTAGAAAGATACTTTTTACGGTACATTTCTGATACCGTAGATAGTTTTGGAATAGTTTACATTTTCTTTTTGTTCAACGTCGCTGTAAATTAAACCTCGAGGCTGTTAAATTATTCTGCGAAGCAATTCTCTTCAATGAAACGCATAACCGATCAAAGCCCATGTTAACAGTTCTCATATTGCTTCATGTAGTTCTTGAACTGCCCCTTCAAGAATTTAATTCATCTACTTCTCTACACATTCTGTGGTTTCCGCATTTGTATCATTTTCGCTTTCTTATTTTTCTCTACATATGGTTTGTGCAGTGTCGCATTTGTATCCATTTATTAAAAATATACCATTGTCCAGTTTCAAGGTTGTGTCTTTCAATTGGATGCAGTTCAAAACCATTTCCACCAATTTAAACTGTAGGCTATGTAGCATAAAACTCTTCCACTAACCATCATGCATATGGCATGTTTTTCCACAGAAGACATTCTGCGTCATTCAGCTGTGTAGTATAAAATCTTAGTTTGAAGAAAATTCATTGTGTTGTAAATGGTCACTCATAGGAAAATGACATCTTGCTTTACAATTAAAGTGCTGCATAGCGCAGTGGTGAGTTCTGGTACGACGCTTGAAAGGGCGCCGGTTCGACACCGCTCGAGAGTATGCGGCTGTGTCTTCGACAAGACAGTCAAATGCATGCCTGGTGGACAAGATTGACCTTCTTGTCTTCTCGTTTGCTTTGTCTAAATCCGCAGACCCGGACGTAAGTTTAGGTATGTGCCAAAAAAACATTGAAATGCTATGGTACTGACGATGACGAGTGAGACCGAAATTACCCGGTAGCTCGTTTAAGTTATTCAAGCCAATGACGCGAGGTATGTCAATTAGGATGTACCACTTTTAGGCGACTTTAATGGAGTCAAAATAGCAAAAATCCGCTAGCTGACACATCAAGATGACGTCATAATAAAAAAAATAACGTCATTTTTGAAATCAGTAACGAAAATCCAGTCATAATTTGACCCGAACCTAATTTTCCTGAAAAGTCGCCTAAAAGTGGGACACCCTAATGTCAATTATTTAATCAAATGCGCCGGGCAGAATTAGATTCAACATACAGCTTAAGCTTTGCATTTCTAAAATATTGAATTCATTCGTAGCAAACTAAGCACAAAGACCTGGTTAGATCGTTAGTTGGGCTATTTTGAAAATTAGGTGATTCATGGCCACCTAAAGATACGGCCTGATTTGTAACATATTGCAGAAATTTCCAGGTTTTTCTAACTTTGGGCGAACGTTTAAATAAATTTTTCTACAAATTAGATTTTTACGCTTTCTTTATTCTTTTCCCCAGATGACACAATAGGTTTTAACATCCTCACATGTTGAAAAACAAAGAAAATTTGATTTCGAAGATTTTAGTCAGACTGTTAATTTTCAATAACAGTCTGATTTTGCGTTTTTCAACTTACTTTTTCTCATTTGCTACTGCTTTCCCAAGGCAACAAAAAAGTTTTATGTCATTAGGAAACCGCAAAAAGTAAAAACATCTCAAAAAATGTCAGTCAAACACTAACAGTAGCTGTAATCAAAATCTGCAAAATGTGACAAATCAGGCCGCATCTCCAGGTGGCCATGGGTGATTTACAAACCAACACTATGAGTAGCCAACAATTTGAAAAACCACTACCTCTGCCATTCTCAGCACAACAGTTTCAGCACATATTGAGACACTGTATTTTGAATTCGAAATTTAAAACGTTTTAGCACTTTTTAGTAGCAGTTGACATGAAAACCCTTTCCACTAATTTGAAGCATCAATTTGCATGTTCATAGCGGCAATGCTTCCGTAGAAAACGCCATGACAGTAACTGCCACACAGGAGTCAAAAGAAGAAATGCCACACTTTCATGGAATAGAAGGAAATCTAGTGTATTGAGAAAAGCGGCGAGACCAGATTAACCATATTGCGGTTAAATTGGAATAAAAATATTTTCTCAGCAGAAACTATAGTAACCATTATAGTAACCATTATATAACCATATAGTAACCACATAAAAACATCCTTAAAACCTAATCAAGTTTAAACACTTTAAGGGTGCTTTGTGATAAAATAGCAAGCATAGGTGAAGTGGACACCACGTGCACTGGTACTATGTCTAATGGAGGTCCATCATCACTGCTAAGCGATTGGATAGCACAACTTCTGGTAGGATCGTATATCTGGAAATGCAAAAGTGGATTCATAACACATGAAACACTTCAGTAACAGTGGCGTATCCTGGTTGGTTGAGCAAGGGAAGCAATAAAACTCGTGGGGGATCAGAGCGTGCCGAAGGCACGTGTTTTCTAGGGGGGTCCGGGGGCATGCCCTCCCGGAATTTTTTTTGCAAAATTACACTCAAATAATGGATTATAGTGCTTTCTAGAAACACTTTTAGGGTAATATTTGTATGAAATTTATAAGCAGATAAACAGCTATTAATTTATTAATGGTAGCTCTTACACACAAACGGGCAAAAAATACAGCTAAAATTGGAAAACACCAAAAACTCAGCTACATTTACCTACTGCTGTAGTAGTTTAAGCCAGAATTAATTTCAGTCAAGTTTAGCCTAGACCTCACATATCCTGTCTTATGCCAAAGTTTATCCAGCCAGGATAGCAGTGTAAAGCCAACATTTGGCTCAAACTTTTGCTTACTAGGCCGATATTTTAACCATAACAGCGCTTTAAATTTTTTCATTTTTAGCCCACGACGCAATATCCAACAGAGCAGAGTTGCCAGACTATGATAAGGTCTAAAAGCTAAAATAATACAAAAATAGGCCAAAACAAGGAAAATATTAGACAAAAGGGCCAAATAGATATATTTACCTGTTTCCATTAAAAATAATAAAATGTACATACATTTTATGACTTGTAGCGGATTTCAATAAATTGTAGCAAAAATAATTCTGCAAGTATAGCCCGAAAATAGCAAGTATAAAAGGACTGTAGTGGATGAGTTTTAATCCTCCACATTACGAGTATTAAACAAGTATAGAACATATATTGAACAATGGTGAACATGGTTTCATCTGGTAAGGTTATTATATTTGAGAAATATTGATTATTATGCATTTTGAAGAATTAATTAAAAAAAACCTAATTTGAGGAATTTAGCCAATCTGGTAACCCTGCGACAGGGAAGGGAAGCGAAGTTGCTTCCATGGATTAGTTAAAAGAAACGTAACTCGCGCAAACTTTGCTCTGCTTTTTTTTCCTTATTCTCTCAATTGTTTCTTAGTATAGCAAAAACGAGAGCAAGGGAAGCGATACAAATCTTTGCTTCCGTAAGCTTCCAACTTTTTTAAAATTAAAGCCGAGCTGAAATCACATGGTGACATGAGTTAGAAACCGTTCTAATTTGTATTCAGGTAAAGAAATTACGAAACCGTTTTACTGAAAAATATAATTTTCTCTTTTTTCAATTTTGACAGGGGAAGCAATGCTTCCCTTGCTTCCATTGAGGATACGCCCCTGTTCAGTAATATAGTCATTTCAATCTACTAGCAGTTATAACCAGGGCCGTGGAATCGGACGAAAATATACGAGTACGACTCCTCGATTTATAACTGGCCAACTCCGACTTCAGTATTGCCAGATGTTTTTTCAAATGTTGCCTTTTTCAGTTTTTTAAAATTTAATTTCACTGCACTTGCGATCGATAGTGAAACGGTGACTTTCACAAAAACTGACAAGAACAAACACTTCTATTTTCTGGTAAAGTTTTAGAGCGCAATACAGAGAAGAAACAACATTTTTAGAAAAGATTGCAAACAAATTTTATTGTTCATCGTCTTGTATCAAGTCGGAGTGGGCTTTTTTGTTAACGACTCTGGACTGTAGTTGGACAACTCAGCAAGTACATTTCAGCTCCTGCCCAAGTCAGCAAATGAAATTTTCATTTAGCATCGGCTTGCTTGGTCATCACTTGCTAAACTAGATGTGTTGATTTGTTGCATGCCAAGTATCGGCTTGGTCAGTTTTTACTTTCTTACTAGGTTCATCATTTACCAATTTCAGCCACTTGCTGAAATATTACTAGCTCAGTTGTCACTTGCTCAACTGCAATGTGCTGAGTTCACAACTGTTGAGTTGTAGGAGACCTCACTCTAAAATCCTTCCGACTCCACAGTCCTGGTAAAACCCTGGAAAATAGTTCTTTTTTGGAACTTATCTGAATGTAGTGTTTCTAAAAATAGCCTGTACTGATGGAACGATATTCCAAATTACACCAATAGCTCACTAATATTAATTAGTAATTAGTTACTTACATGCACTTTTTTGTTCGCCTCATCGCCAACGCAAGCTTGCAGCACTTTCCCACGACTATCGGTGGTTCCGGAAGAAGCAGGAAGTGCGAACAAGGCATTGCGAGTGAGCATTTTGTGCGACTGTCCTCCAGTGTACGTATCGACCACGTTGCAGGTGACGGTCTGTGCCGCATCGTCAGAAGAGCGATGGCATTGAAGTTCGCAAAGCAAGTGGGTGGTGGACCGGTAGCTGCGACCTGCAAAACGAAAGCCAAGGCCGTTGTTGGAGAAGATTTAGATTAAGTTGAAGAGAAGGGAGGCAATCTTCTTGTCAACCTGTGTGCGCTATAAGTGTCGAACCCACGTCCTTTCAAACGTTGTACATAAACAGTTTATTCATTAAGAATTAAACGTAACAATCCATCTCTCAACCGGCAGTTATTCGCCTGTGGCTCATCGTTCCTTTTGTGTGTGTTCTAATTGTTTTGTCCAATGCCTGTAGTCTACACCTCATGTGATCTGTTTCCAACCGCATAATTTACTCGCAATCATTCTCGTATCCTTTGTTCAGTTTGTGCTTTCAGTCCAAAGTGTCGTTACAGTTACAGTGCATAGTCAAATTTATCTTACGATTTTTCATTTTATGTATTGCAGATTTAATTCCTGATGAGGACACACGTACGTGTCGAAAACGTTTGAGTTTATTTTAATTATGTTATGTTTTGTGTGAAATAAAGTATGTTAAATCCGCTAAAGTTACTATGTTTTATTTCTCTATGGTTCAACAAAGCAAACTCTCTACCAAAGCTTTGGTTTATTCATTACGCACAAACAAGTATCGCAGTTACCAGTAGAAGTTAAGTAGGCCTACAAGTACGTTTAGACGTTGTATTCTCAATTGCTTACGAAATAAAAAAAAAATCACGATTACAAATCAGTAGATGTGGGTTAAGTATGGGGCCCTGGCCACACCAAAAATTTCATCAATTTTTTTTTATAAAATGTGAAATTATGAAATTTGGTGGTGTATTTAGAACATATTTCAAGCAATTTGTTTTTTTCATGAGCTAAGTTTTCGATGTAAAGCTGATTTCATGTTTACAATAAATCTTACCTGGCCTATAAGTCACCAAGCAATGTTGAGTATCTCTGCAATATTGAAGGCCAGTGCAGCTTCCTGGTTCTAAGGGAAGCAAGGTCGGCTTGAAGTCACAAATTAAAGATGGCGCGGTGTTTTCTTGTGACCCCATGTCTTGCCAGAAGGATGCCCCCTCTAAAGTTCCAGTAAATAACCCCCCACGCCCCTGGAAAGTGTCACTGGCAGTGGGTGGTACGTGGTATAAGGACACAATTGGACACCTGTGATCGTGCAAGAAGTTTCAGTCGCAATAAAAACACACGACTTTCGAAAAACTAGTAATGGCCAATAAACAATAAAACAACGTAAAAACATTGATCAATTAGAAATCGACTAGAAAAATAACAAACCGTCCTTGAAATACATACGCATAGAAGCTCGTTCCAACATCAAACTACCAGAAAAATCTTCTTCGTTAAGAGATTTTAAATTTAGTAAAGATAAATCTTTGGAAACAATAACAAATATAATTCGGAATGGCCCGTTTCGGTGAGTCCGATCCCTTAAAGGGGGATTTTTTTAGTTTTTTTTTAAATTATCGGGTACCGTAGCCTAATTATCATTGCCGTTTTAGGGTTTGAGGTTAGGGTTAGAGGTTAGGAACTCACCGAATCGGACTCACCGAATAGTAGCAGACCCAATATAATTATACTGCAGATTGCAGAATCTATATTGGATCATAGCTGTGCAAACTATTGAGTGATAAAACCACATTTGATTGATATTCTGGAGTAACAAAAGATAATTTGTCCTCAAATGAGGATAATATTTTAACGATTCTGATTGGATTCAAGACAAATACACTTATTTAATCCTTACCTTGAGTTTAAATTCTCCATTGAAGACAAAGCACCCGATGTATTGCGAAGATCAAACTGCATCAAATGACCATTGCCAAGACCGGCGTATATGACATTTCTATCTGTTCTGTCCCAACAGCAGCTCCACACTGGTTTGCCAAGTTTGTATTCATGGATTTTAGCATTGCTCATTAAACTGCAATTATAAACAAATTAGCGTCAGATTCCATCAGTTAAGAAATCTGAGTAAACGAAGGAGAGTTGCCAAACTGCTCTGCTTGCATACACCAAAAGTTGGACCATCATTGGTTAATTTCGCAATGTCTTCATTTACAAAGCCATTGACCTATTGGGCAGGATACTACATTAAGATGTAAAAAGGTCAATCCATGGTTGCCAAGGTCATATAAACTATTTCTCACTTGTGCTTTCTCCAGATTCCATCTTCTTACAATGAGGAATAGGTTATAAGATGGAAACTGGAAAAAGCACAAATGAATAACTTACTCAGTGATTCTCAAAGAACCGTCCTGGGAGGCAGACAGCAAATGGTGGTCTGTTAAATGACTGAACCGTAAGTCTTTGATGGCTTTCTGGTGAAGCATTGTAAAGTATCCACCTTTAAAATCACTGGCACTGACTCTCTTCACGCCAAAGCCTACATGAGTAAATGCAAATGTTAACTATAAATGCAAGTGCATTGTCAATAGCAACAGGAGTCGAGTCAGTTGCAAGCAAGAAGATGAGAATTGGCTATTTTTTTAAGAATTCAATAGGAAGATCTCTTTTATATTCACCAGCAAATTGACACAAAACAAAATTTATTTTCCAAACAACGATGAAATACCGTTCATGAAGCTTGCATGAGGACTTGGTTGGGATATTACAAACTGCTGTGTCCGAGAGTGGAAGTCCATGATCCTGCATCCTCCTGTTTGGGAAATTACACTGCTCTTCAATAAACTATACTGTTTGGAGTTGGAGGAAGAGCTGGTGTTGATGATCGGTGTTTGTGTAGAATTTTGAAAAGGTGACGACTCACTGGCGGTTGTGAGCTGAGACTGGATCAAATACAAAGATTAGTTTAGTTATATAATTTACTAAATATTTTAATTCAGCTTAATATTATTAAAAACAAAAGACAATAACAGAAAGTTAGCCTTTTTGTTTAGCAACGGTTTATGATTATAATATTTTGAAATCATATTTTGAAAATAACATAAATTGTTAATGGTGAAAAATCACGATTTATGAAATTTTACTAGGAGACTAACAAAGGTGATACGTTTGAGTAATAGGATAGGTGTGGCATAACAAATGATACACGGCTTAATGTGATACCACACAGACTGTCAATGACATTGATAAAAACATGATGTCATCTGTCCAAGGTAGTAACATCAAATTCATGCCACAAGAATACTAAAATCATCAAGTAACTTAAGTTGCAATAAATTAACAATGATAAAAAAAGTTTTTAGAAAAACAAACTTGCACCTACACGCAATGTAGAAACCAAATTTTTCAAGCCATTGCATTCCTCCATTGCCATGTGATACTGCATTCGAACTTTTGCTAATTCCATTTCGCATTCACGTTTACCAACTCTTACTTTATCTGCTTCCCTGAAAATTAAATGTATAATATAATTGGTCCACAATTGCTTGCTCTGTCCAATTGTCCATGCTATGGAGAGCATGAGCATTCTGCATGCCTACTATTACTAACACATTACATACCGTACTTTAAAGTTCTTCACAAGCCAATCAGAATCACAGCACTGGTCACAAAAGGAAAACTAAACTCAGTACATTCAGTTAGTGGTTTGTTTGTGGATAAATTTATTCAATTAGAATTTCTTACCGTAAAGCATGTTCTAAATCGGTTGTATCAATAGCTTGCAATTTCTTGGCATAAATAATTCGAATATCATTTTTTTTAGCTTTTGAATTGCACTGAGGGCATTTCTGGTGGCAATCCTTCAGCCATCTCTCAATGCATTTCTGACCAAATATATGACCACATCTGCAAATGAATTTACTAAAATCGTTTCATATGACAAATTATTACATGGCAGTATTCTTTAAACACATTTTTTGACAAGACTGATTTGCAGTTTATAACAAAACAACCAACTTTTAAAAGACATTAGTAAAACACATATATATACAACATCCATCAAACTCAGTTTATTATAGCAAGACTCTCCAGTTATCAAGGCTGATCAAAGGTAAACAAAACTAAGGAAGACCAGCACAAACTTTTGTGTGAAGAATTCAATCCCCTACAGAACACAGCCCTGAAGATTGAAGAACTACAAGAATTGGCTGAAAATTGCCTATGATGGAAACTTTGGAGCTGGTATACAAGTCCACCTCCCCCCTCCTTGGCAACTCATGACAAAGAGAAATTGACCAAAACATATGAATTGAAGTGTGTGAACAGTAAAGCAAAGGTAAAGTAGTTTCACCCAATATGTTTAGTTGAGTCCTGTCTTTGTCATGAGTTACCAAGGGGAGGGGGGAGACTTGTATACCAGCTCCGAAACTTTTTATAATAATAATAAATAATAATAATAATGTTAGTTTTTATATAGCGCTGTATCCATCGCAGAATGCGTTGCTCCTCAGCGCTTTACAAAGCAGACAGTGTCAATGCAGCCGTATAGAGGCGCAACTGAGTACATTATTACCCGAATCCACTCCATTACTCAGTGCCAAGCAGAAATTAGATTCAGTACCATTTTTAAAAAGTCTTTGGTATGACCCGACAAGGTATCGAACCCATGCCTACCGATTCAGAGGCGGGCGCACTAACCACTAAGCCGGTTATCAACGTAAGTTTGTACCCAACTGGTGTAAACTAAATTGTTATTATTAACCACTTGAGGACGGTGGCTATTTTTATTTCGCTTAGCTTACTGGACGAAATTAATTTCAGAGAAAATTAACATTTTATTGTAACCAGGGTTCGATCTTAGCACTGGTCCTCTGGCCAATGTCTAGTGCTAGTTTCCCGTGGACCAGTACGAATCGTTTTGCACTGGTCCGACTGTCCAGTGCGAAAATATCGTATTATGTCGTTTGATCGTTTGGAGTGCGTGGTTCTCGTTTGCGCTTCTCTTCAAACAACAAAACACGTGATCCGTGCGTGTTAAACCGTAAGAAAAAGGCAATCGCAACATCACGTGTTAAATCGTAAGAAAAAATCAATCGCAACATCACGTGATGGTGTTAAATCGTAAGAAAAAGGGTAATCGCAACAACACGTGAGCTCTGGTAATCGCAACAACACGTAACAGATCTTCTGACCATCCAGCTACAGTCAGCAGAAATAAAAGATTTTGACCTCAAACCTGCCATACATCCATGGCTGTCAAACGATTCATCTGTGAGGTCAAGAAGGCCCGACACTGGCTATGTGTTTACAAGGCCAGACAAACACACATCGGATTCCGATTATGACCCCGTGATCGTCCCGTCATTATGATCCATCATTCAATTCAGAAATTGAAGAAGAGCCCCAAGTAGATTGATTGTCTTGCCTAGATAAACTGTTGTTACTGTTATTGCCATTGTATATTTCCATGTTATTGCCACCATTCATTATTGTCGTTTTAAGGTGGTTTTCCCTGGGTTGGCCCCGTGCTTCCCACGACAATCTTGTTTTTATCAGTAAACGGGACGGACCAGTGCGATCTCGTGCGGACCAGTGCAAATGGTGAGCCACTGGTCCGGTTGGCCAGTGCGAAAAAAAGTTAAGGTCGAATCCTGGTAACTTTTTTCTGCATTGATGTTTTGTTTGGTGGTTTCTCCAGTGTACACTACAACATACTGGTGTTGCCAATATGAAAATAAAGAATTGCTAAAAGTTTTGCATGTGTGAACGTCATCCGTCTTATTGCAAAAGTTTTGTCATGCGTAATCGGTAATCGCGTGACGCGTATATATATACGTCATTTGTCCATAAGTGGTTAATAATAATCAACATAATTCAGAAAAAGTGCACACAACTTGCTTTGATAGAAAATGACCAACCCTACTAAAGTAGGCCTATACAAGTAAGATGATGGTGTTGCAAATTATAATGATATGGCAACACTCAGTCAATAAAATGAAAAAATTTACAATAAAGTTTATATGATTGTAATGAAAAACTTCTACTTCTAACAGAAGAGTTTTTATGTGAAATCTTATTAAATAGTACTTTTATCATAAATTTGTTGTTTATGGTGTAATTTACAGACGATAACTTACTTTAAAGAGGTGAGACGATGATTTCCACAGTTTGACCATGGCTCAAAACAAATAGGACAATTTAAACTTTCCTCGTCATCATCAGTTGTAGATTGTAATGCTTGTTTTTTGGAGTCCCGAATATCCGGGGGTGACAATTTTCTCTTTAGATTAGAAATTCTGTCTATGCCTTCACTTGCCTGTACAAAATCTGATTGAGTATCAGGTATGTTAGGAGGTGGAATAACAACAATCCCAGATGAACTTACTTCAGCATTAACCACATCAGAGGTAGTTGGTTCAATAATCGGATTCTGATGTGAATTATTAGGGGATGCAGATGTAAGCTGATGAGCTTGTAAAGTTACATCAACCAACTCTACAGAGGCACTAGTTTCACTTGATGAAAGGCTGTTCTCATTAGTTGAGAGAGAACTGTCACTGACAATAAAAGAACGCAAAGAATCAGAAGAATTGCTATGTCTATCAAAGTTGTTATCTTCGGACGTTGTCAAACTATCTGCAGAAAAGTCATCATTTGGATGAGACTCTTCAAAATAATCAAATGTTCTTTGGCGTCTTGGCCTTCTTATGTATATGTTGCGAGTTAATAATGGAGAATTAGGAGTTGGTAACACTGCTGGCTCACTGAGGTCAAGAACATCCAACAAGTCATGAGAAGCCTCTGTGACGTTATTATGTACTTCCTCATCATTATGCCCATGTGCTCGATTTAAAAGCATGTAACCTCTTGATCGTCTTCGAATTGCTCTTGAAACTAAAGACATTGACTCTTCACCTTCACTATTTTCACCATTATGTTGTAAGGACTGCAAATGTAATGGCTGAAACACTGTATTACGCCTTTGGATAGGTTGTGAATTTGATTGATGAGCATTAATATTGCTTGAAACTGTTGAAGATAAAACACCAGTTTCTGTGGGCTGGACTTGTCTACTTTGTGAATAAATTACCTCTGGATTTGAAATAGGAAACAAATCTTCGTCACTTAATGAACTAGTCGTTTCATTAATATCAGACATTGCATAACTTACAGAAAATCTCAAGCTCAGGTACCGGTACTAAAAAAAGGTAAACTGAAAAGAAAAGTTATCGGTTAGCATTTATTTATTCAATGCTCGATGGTTCAAGGCCTCTACTAGTAGGCTAAGTCAAACTGCTAACATTAACGTCTCAAACAAGCTTTCTCAGGCCGAGGATAAAGATTCCCATATCCAAAACCACAACGAAGTCATCAAGTTTCACTTTTTAAATAATTCAATCTTAAAATCATGGGTTGCCAGGCGCTATCAGATGATTTCTCTTGCAGCCTATTCAGAAATTCGCCTGTCGACCGCAACTTGATATTTCTGGAACTTTTTAACTGCCAGCTTAAAATATACTTTAACTATGGTACTTTTAAAGCGATATCCAAAAAATGTCTTTGTCTTAAATATCTGTAAATTTTTGCATGATTTCAAAAAAAGAAAAAATAGGTCACCAATCTCTCAAACGCCATTTCTGATAGGCTTTTATCTCATGCCACATTTTTCGTTCTAACCGACTGGAACCTCAAAATATCTCTGATTTCAAGTTTTTCCTCTCACCACTTTACAGTAGGCTAGATGTATTGTAAAGCAAGTATACGGGAGTTGAATTAAAAAGTAGGCTACATGCAGTGATGTACGCGCATACAAAAAATATTGACGCCGTCAGCGCAAACGTTCGAAAAACCATACTCCGTATGCGTCAACGTAACTTGTAAAAAAAGTTAGCAGCGTCAGCGTTAGCGCATACACTAGCGTAAACTAATTTTGTTTTCTAGGTGCCAAACATTCACACGGTATCCTATAAACCACTCGAAACAAACAAGTTTTATTTTGAATTTCCCCGAAGAAGCACAACTTGTGCTTGTGCTACACAAGCATCTGAAAGTGTTGCATTGTCAATTGAGCATGCAGTAGGCTAGGCTAAATATCCTGTCCTAATGCTAACAGCTCAGTATCAAGTCAAGTCAATTTAATTTGTTTCAATAGCGCCACATATAAACAAACAAGCAGAGTAAATGAAAAGTAAAAATAATGCAATTAGAAAGTGTGCAGCGCCGAGCAACAAAACTTGTCCCATGTCTCCACATAACCTACCTTACGATGAAAGATTACCAACACTAACATTTAGAAGTCTAACAGTCTAACAGTCTTGTTTTAGACACACAGAAAGACACCAATAAATTTACAAATCTTAAATCGCGCAAAATTTACGCGATTTACGTTTCTTTTAACTAATTTGTGGAAGAAATTTCAGAATGGCTTACTCTGTTGGGTTTTTGTGTAGCTGAGTTTTTGGTGTTCTCTAATTTTAGCCGCAGATTTTGCCCGTTTGTGTGTAAGAGCTAACCTATACCTTTAATAAGTTAATAGCTGTTTATCTGCTCATAAATTTCATACAAATATTACCCTAAAAGTGTTTCCAGAAAGCGCTATAATCCATTATTTGAGTGTAATTTTGCAAAATTTTTCTGGGGGAGCATGCCCTCGGACCCCCTAGAATACGCGTGCCTTCGGCACGCTCTAACCCCCACTAGTTTTATTGCTTCCCTTGCTCAACCCACCAGGATACGCCACTGCATATCAGGTGGCGATGGCTTAAATAAAACACTTCGTCGTTCTCTTCAATTCATCAAATATTTGGCCCCCTCTAAAAAAAAATTTCTGGCTACGCCACTGCGCTTCACGATTTCGCGTGTCATCCTTGCGCAGGGGCCATGCTAATCTTCTCTGTATCGTTCCAATTTTAGTATATCTACTGCCGAAGCAAGTTCTGCAAAATGTTGTTAATCAACAAATTCTTGCCACGCTGATAAGCATCGCAAGTGACAGTTGTTTATAACAAAAGAAAGACGGTTTTGTAGACTCTCACAAAAAGGATGACAAATCAACTCATTTCTTTTTTAAAGGGAAGACTGTTCATGAATTACGATAGAATTACGATTTTTAGGTGATTTCTACAAGCATTTGTTTCATGGTGCCTGGTTTCTTTTTTCCTGTTATTGGAGCCTATTTTTGGCTGATATGTTTGTAGGTCACTGTTGTTGCCTGTATTGCGATGTGTCAAACATTTCCTTGTTTACTAAAATTGTTAATTGCAAGATATCTTTTGTGAAGCGAAGTGACAACACCACTCTTGCTTGGCGATGAATATTCTGATGAAACCGCTCGCCTCTCTATAAGTGCGCAAAACAAGTGGCCTCGTTTATTAGGCATTGTTAAAAAAAAGTTAAAAGTGTTGTAAAAGGAGCTTGGCCTCGCAGTAGCGTTGTTCGATTAATTTTGTTGCTGCGGTATTCTAACATAAATATGAACAACATGTAACGCTGGATAGTGGGTACGAAATGCGTTTTTTTTTAGCATAAGAGTCAACCTACCTAACATTTTATTAGTGCGGCCCGCCACAGCTCTCCTTAGTGCCAAAGTGGCCCGCATGCAAAAAAGGTTGGTGACCCCTGCTCTAGGTAGTATTGACTCGTTTTTCTTGGTGTTTTTCTCTTGTTTATGACTTCCTTGTTGGTATTCTACTGCATTTCGTTGTTTTTTTTATTTAATAGGCTATTGCTACGTAAATTAGGCTATCATGAAGGTGAAAAAGCACTACTGTGCTTGCAACACCATTATTATTATTATTATTATTATAATGCATTGTAAGTTACAGATGTTGGCAGATATGGCGCAATCAGGATGGTATCGAAAGATCATAAGCGGTCATCTAGTCAGCCACCACTCTATAACAATAAATCTAGCTAGCCTACTCATTCCTGCACACATGTGTGCAGAGAGAGGCACACTACTTCAGTAGACCTAAATAAAAAGGGTTTAGCCTCAGCCACTGACACTAAAAGAAAAAAAACATCTGCTGTTGGTTTGAATCTTCATCCTCACCTTGGGAAAACCGAGGATAAGGATTCAAACCAGCAACTAAGTTTAAGCTAGGAACCAATCTGTGATTGTGTGCTAGAATAGCCTACAGCGTTCGCCAAGATTTTACTAAAATATAGGCCTAAACGTGTAGGCCACCATTAGGCCTTCAATGGTAACCATTATTATGGAAAACAGACATATGCTAAATATGATGATTTGGTAGCCTACTGCTGTAGATGACAAAGATTAAGAACGATAATATTAAAAAACTAGTCCTTTGCATTAAGCACTTTAAAGTGTGCATGTAGCCTACATCCATACAAGAGTTGGTCTTTAACATTTTTTTAAAGTGATAGAACGGTAAACCTTTTATATCGTTTGAAATGTCACTCCACACTTGTTGTACACACAAGAAATGAAGTATTTTTTTGCCAAAGTTGGTTTCAAATCTGGGTAGAAAAAAAATCGTTTTTAGCTTTATGTCTGATAGGTGTCTACTATTGATGTAGGCTACGTCATCAAGCTTCACAAAGTAGCCAGAGAAACAAGCTGGCAATAAATTGTTTTCATATTTAAACATGAACAATTTGCAGGTTATTGTTATTATGCAGGTTATCACAACAATATTTATTAAACTACTATGGGTGCCAATTGTCATTTTAAGATAAACAGAGATTATTTTCGATAAACAGAAGTCCATGTATTGTCAGACGTAATAAAACTCTTCGTATCCCTTTCTTTAGATATCCCTGGTTGAAACATGTTGTTGTTTCATTGTTCACAATTGGTTGATAAACACTCTTTGACATTGCTGTATGTAATAAACCTTTGTAGGCTATGCTTTCTCTGTTAACTTGTCAGGCTACAGTCTACCATAAATTTATTTTGACGGAAAACTTTTGATGGTTGACATTGATTGACAGACATATTTGAACACTGGTTATAATAAATCGCTGCATGTTTTCCCTGTTCTTGCCAAGCCGCAATCAACAATAGAATAATTGACATTGAACACTTTTAATTGTTCACATTGATTGATAGACATATTTAAATGCGGCCGGTTTTAACCTATATAAGCTAAATCGATGTGTTTTCCAACTAAAGTCGTGCGCTGCTCCAACAAACTCTTCTTAAGGGGTTTGTTGAAACATGTGATGTTTGCCTGAAATAATTGAATTTGAGTAAACACCTGTAAAACATTTTGGTCAATCTTTTGTAATAAGTTGCACACTTTAGTGGTCTACTCTATCTCCACTGGAATAGGAGAAATCTTTTATTTCGTCTGTTTCTAGAATAGAAGGCCACGTACAGTACAATGATAAACAATCGAATAAAATAGCACCATATCCTATAGAATCGGACCAAGATCCAGGTTCCAGTTGTAGATCTGGAAAAAATTGGGTTGGACTAGAGCAGTGGTTCTCAACGGGGGCGGTACCGCCTCCCAGGGGGTGGTTTGATTTTGCAGGGGGGCGGTATGATTACCTCGGCTTATTTGGGGGTATTCTGGTTTAACCCATCTACCGCCCAGCGTAACGATTCGTCAGAGAGCTCGTATCTTCGTGGTAGCATTTCCTACCTCATACCTGGTGGAAAAGGGATTCAACTGTGTTGTTCTGCTACATACCAAACAGCAAAACCCACTTGACATATCCATAAGAGGTGATCTTCAAATGTTTCTCACAGGCTTTACACCGGATGTGAAGAAACTGGCACTTTCTCACCAATCCCAAGGTTCACATTGACTACCAGTAGTCCGATACTGTTTTCAAGCATCAAATATAGCTACTAGTCTCTAAAACCCTTACAGCCTGTTTCACCCTAAAATGGGAATCACCAAAGGTCCTTATTCTAATAGAAATATAATTCTATTTGAATAAAGACCTTCTGATAATCCTCTTTTTAGGGTAAAACAGGCTGTAAGGGTTTTAGAGACTGGTGAATAGCCTATATTTGATGTAATTCGCTCTGTTTGTTTGTTTGATTATCTTTATCCTGCATTGCGGGAAAGCGGACTTGAGCGCTATGCATCGGTGTACGCCTTCCGACGTACACCTGACCCACGCTGCAGCCGACTGCAATGTCTGTTTCCAGTTGTCCACTCTATTTATGACTTAAATTTGGTACTACCCATTACTCGAAATCGATCACTGGGTAGAGGCAATTATCGTAAAGTTTCTTGCCCAGAGAAACAACAGCAAGTGCGGGTGGCTGGAGTCGAACATGCAGGCTCTCGACTGCGAGCCCAACGCGCTAACCACTTGGCCATTGCTGCCGACTGCCGACTGCCTGCTGTCGACTGCTCTGCTTGGCTTTTTGCTTGGCATTGAGCACTTTTTGTAGTATTAATAGTATTTATTGTTTCATATTCGCTTTTCGTAATTAATCATTTTTGTTGGGGGGGGCGGTAACATTTTGCCAGTTCGTGAAGGGAGCGTTGGGCCAAAAAAGGTTGAGAAACACTGGACTAGAGTTTAACCCTATTTCTTGTGACGTTGTTTGGCCAGTTAACCAGCGGATGGGGGGAGGGTCGGTTCAACACTAGCATTTTGAGCTCGTGTAACTCAAAAACTACATAAGATAGACCAACCATATTTTCACATGGTGCAGATAATTTATCTGAGAACACAGCATCGGAAATCTTTTGCAATTTGTTCAACAGCACAACTTGAAAAATCAAATTATTTGATAATTGGTCATATTTTTTTTTATTTGACTTGAGAAATCGCTTTTTAATTTTCTTTTAATTGAGTGTGACGGGTCAATTCTTTTGTGTTCAATTTGGGGAAGTTCTCCACGCTTCGAGCAATGAAATTATAGTTGCTGCCGTCCGACTTACGTTTGCTTGTTGTTTTGTCGGAGGCATTGTAAAAATCTCTTGCTTTGTCGCAACATTTGCAGAAAATGAGATCAAACTACCGTACAACAAAAAAACTGTCTAAAGTTATTTTTGAAACACATGTTATTGTCTACACGTTTTCAAACGTACTATCATCACTTGATATTGGAACTAAACCAAGCTATGAGCTTTAGTAAACATCTTATTTGAGTCAACTGTTTTTAGTTCCGTGTTTTTTTTTCAAACTCACACTGTCCAATTGGGTTATATATAATCAATCAAGACACGCATTTTGCAGCACATCCCAAACAGCGTTTCCATCGTTTGTAACATTATTTCAACGCCTCTAGACGTGATAAGTGTCTGATTTGCTGTCTGGCTGGCGGTTGAATACAGAAAAGTAGGGTAGCCTAATGGTGCCACATGATATTTGAACAACAACTTATCCAAAAGTAGTTACTTGCTTCAAGAAGAGCTCGTTCCTACTTAGGCCTTCATGCACTCCCAACACAAAAAGCGTCTAAAACTTCTGACTGAAAAACTATGTCACGATGCATTACAAAAATGATATGTTTCCATGCTTACCAACAATGATCATTTTGCTCGAAATGAAATGATTTTGCAAACAGTTTTAATAAAGTGTAGTGATAATAATATTTTAGTCAAATCGTATTGGTAGGCTATAGAAGAGGTCGTTCGTACATTGCCAATAGAAGTCCCGTTCTGTGTGACAAACTCAAAGCCGTGTCATAACGATACAAAAAATAACTAGGCCTACATCATGGCCACCTGGAGATGCGGCCTGATTTGTCACATTTTGCAGATTTAGTGTTTGAGTGACATTTTCTGAGATTTTTTACTTTTTGCTATCTCCTGATGATATAAAAGCTTTTTGTTGCCTTGGGGAAGCAGTAGAAAATGAGAAAAAGTAAGTTGAAAAACGTTGAATCAGACTGTTATTGAAAAATTAACAGTCTAACTAAAATCTTCGAAATCAAAATTTCTTTGTTTTTCAACATCTGAGGAGGTTAAAACCCATTGTGCCATCTGGGGAAAACAGTACAGAAAGCGTAAAAATATAATATTTAGAAAAATTTATTTAAACATTCGCAAAAAGTTAGCAAAACCTGAAAATTTCTGCAAAATGTGACAAATCAGGCTGTATCTTTAGGTAGCCATGCCTACATTTAGCAAGATATCAGATCTTGCAAAAAAAATCTTTTTTAAGGTAGATTGCTATTGTCGTGCAAAAACAAAATCACTAAAATTTTGACTTTTTCCTTGTAGGCTACAAAATTGAAGGTTATTATGTTTTAAAAATGCACGTTTATATCTAATGATTAAAATGTTTTTTTTATGTTCTCAACTACTGTAGATTTGCAAGATAGCATTTAGGACATTTTTTTCTAATTTGTTGAACATGCATTTTGTGGCAAGCTTATTCGTACACATTGCAAGATTTTTTTTCTCTTCAAATTTTGAAATAGCATTTATTTTTAGATGCAGTTTGCAGTTGATGGCGTTGCAAAAGCCAATCTTTTGCAATTGATACACACCCAAAAACAAAAGGCGCACAAACTATTGCTGACTGATAGACCACGCCACAATACATCACAAAGATGTTTTGCCGAACCAAAGACTCACAAAACAATTTTGCTTTATATTAGCCCAGACGTTGAACCAATGACAAAAGTGATTTGCTGATTTGGCACAAAGTGATTCATAGCATCTTTTCACATATAAACTAGGTGGGCACTTGCTGGTCACAGCGGTAAACCATAATCTCTTCGTGGGAAAATTGTAACATAAGATTCCCAAATCCGTTCGTCTGTATATAATGACCGAAGAAACACACACTTGAACTTCTTTTCAAACAGTGTATTTCTGTAAAATTAGCCCGAGGCTATCGAAAACGAGGGGGGTGCAACGCCGTACACCACTGAAAACTGTCACTACAGAACAGATTACTTGGATAAAAGACGGAACCTTTGTCCAGCTAGCAAGCACTAAGCCAACAGTTAAATGTGCGGCCAACTTTCAAACAATCATTTTACGAATGACCAGAATAGATAGCAATATCTCAAATTCACGTATGCAGTACTGTAACGCAATAATGAAAGACAATTATGAAGTCATTCCAACACTTGCCCACCTAGTCCCTTTGCTTGCCCCTCTAGCCCTTTCTTTGCCCCCCTAGTTTGAAACTAGGTGGGCAATTTTAAGACTTAATTTTTGTTTAAATTAGATCCAAGTAGAATGAACAGCTAAATATCAGTGGTTCTCAACCTTTTTTTGGCTGTTACCCTAATCTCCGCCCTGAAGTGAGCCAATTACTCCCAAGATCAATTTTCAAAAACAAAGTGTTTATTGCTATGTATTTCAAAGGGCTAACTATGACAATCAAAATACAATACAATGCTGAATACAAGATGACAATGCGTCGTAAACATTCAATGCGAAGGTTGGACCTGGACTTCAGCCGCCAGCTTTGTGATCCTGGGCTTTGTGGTACTGAGGGCGATTCTTGTGTCGCTTTCGACTTCCAGGCGATTGCCCTTCTTTGTCTTCATTCCCAAGACAGTTGAAAACCTTTGTTCACAGCCATACGTTGTTGAAAAAGATGTCAGGATATTTAATGCAGTGTCGCTAATATTGGTGTGTCCTGGAGTCTGCCAAACCAGAAGAGTTCCAATCCAAGCCTTTCCCCTTGAAATCAAGTTTCAACGCTTCGTGCATTCGGAGAGTGATAAATTCTTCTTTGGCCGGAAAGTCGTCATCATCCACCTGGCTGTCATCACATGTGAAGGGCTCAGCGCAACATTGAAGACTAGTGTTCCCGACAATTTTCACCAAATCAAACGTCATATAAAAACCGTTATGGTCTACTTAACCTAGCTGGCATCTTACGTCATGGAAATTGCTAGAAAATGTCCAAATATTGCACCATCGGTCGTAAGATCTGATGAAATATTGCATCAGCCGCTTTGAACACGGGTTTGAATTGGGTGACAATGTCTTTCATTATTGCGTCACAGTTACTGTATACGTGCATTTGAGATATCGCAAATTATTCTAGTCATTCGTAAAATTGTTTGTTGGAAGCAGTGCTTCCACTTTGAAGGATTTTATCCCGAAATCGGGATTTTTCAACGCTTCGAAGGATAAAAAAAGGAAATGAAGATAGGAAGGATTTTTTAAGGATTTTTAACAATTTTACAAGGAAATTTTGTCTTAAAAAGGGAATTGTTGTTTTTAGCAATTTTAAAGAAAATATTATTAATATTCCCCTTCAAAAATTCTAACAACGATTAGAATAACGATGATCAGCTGGTTTCCGTCGTCACTGGACGTCCGGAACCCCTCTTACTCTCTTTCCCATCTTCGCCTTTCTGTCGCTAGCAGCGCTTCCACTTTTGTGGTAACTAATTACCACAAAAGTGGAAGCCGAGTGGTTAGCGCGTTGGGCTTGTAGTCGAGAGCCTGCATGTTCGACTCCAGCCACCCGCACTTGCTGTTGTTTCTCTGGGCAAGAAACTTTACGATAATTGCCTCTACCCAGTGATCGATTTCGAGTAATGGGTAGTACCAAATTTAAGTCATAAGTAAAGTAGACAACCGGAAACAGACATTGCTGTCGGCTGCAGCGTGGGTCAGGTGTACGTCGGAAGGCGTACACCGATGCATAGCGCTCAAGTCCGCTTTCCCGCAATGCAGGATAAAGATAAACAAAACAAACAAAACAAACAAACAAACAAACAATTGTGGAATTTTCATCATGCTTGTGGTAAAAATGTGGTAATGAAAAATTTGTGGTAAAAATGTGGTAATATGGAAATTTTGTGTGAAAATGTTGCCAAAATGTGGAAATTATAAATTTTGAAAATTTGACATAAAATACTATCAATAAATAAGAGCATTTAAACTGTTGTCCTCCAAAATCGAACAGATATGCAAAAAACTGTATTGAGAATGATGCTTTTAGTCTCTAATGTCTCTAAAACAAAGTTTGCCTAATTTTAAACGAAACTGCATTAAAAGAGCGAGTTTTTCGAATGCTAAACATTCAAATATCTCAGCCAGAAATTAGCAACAAGAAAACATAGAGATTAGCTTTATTACCGAAAAATGCCCAAGAAAACATGATCTTATTCTTTTGCTATGCCACCAGACAGCACCATTTTACAGGAATATTTATACCCACATTTTTGTTGAAAATGCTCTCAGAATGCACCAAATTTATAGTAATTTTTCAAAATTTTTTGGAGAGGCCCCCAGACCCCCCGCCGCTGGGTGTCGCCTTTGGCGAAGAAGCCGACGGGTGTCAAAACCCCCCCTTTCAAAATTCCTGGCTTAGCTACTGGTACTTTGCTTTCTTAATTCGGACGTTCTGTTAATAATCTGAGTACGGTAGTTGTTTTAGGCCTTATCTTACACTATATAGTGTAAACATAACCAAATAATAGCGTTGCCGGATAAGGAATTCTGTCGTAATTTGAGAAAAGTTTAAAGCTGTTGAAAACAAAAACTTGCATTTTAGAAAAATTTTTAGTTCTGGGTAAAGATCAAAACCCTAACGTTATTCCTAAGTCTTACCTTAACCCTTACTAACTTTAATCCTAACTCTGACAACACCTGATAGTAACTATGGCAACAAGTGGGTAAAAATAGCCACTGTGTTAATGTAAAAGTAAGTGGAAATACGGTTAAGATCGGGTAAAAATTCACAGTAAAAAATGTGGTAATCTGAGGACAAATGTGGTAATACAAGTGGTAATCTAGCTTTGTAAAAGTGGAAGCACTGGTTGCTAGATTTCTTTTCTCGCTATTTTGGGAATTGGACGTGATTGCAGTCTGCAGTGAGAGAGTTAGTTCTCAATTCTTTGAGTTAAAATTAGGTAATTCGTTGATTTACAGTTGAAGTTGAGCAGCAATGACAAAGTTCACTGAGGTTCGACGTACAGTTAGGTGTGATAATAAGCTTAGGCTAGTGATAGCCTTCCGGTTTAGAAAAGTTAGTTTTTGCCTATGCTAACTGATTATGGTGTCATAATAAAAGAGGCTATGTAGTATGTATACAACATGTATAATGTACACAGTCAGACTGAGTCAGTATCATGAATAGGCCTAGTATAGCCTACTGGAGTTTTTCATCAGTCTCAGATGATTGTGAAGACGTTACTGACAAGGAGAAAAAAGAGATAGCCTAGCCTATAGTGTTAAGTTAGCGGCTTAGCGCATCAAGGAAAACTAAACTAAACACAAAAATAAATTAATTGTTAATGGATGGATAATTCGTTGAAACTGGACATTTATCACCTGTACATTTTGCTGTTAATAGGGATAGGTTAGGAGTCCGGGTAGGAAAGATGAGAGTGGTAAATGATGTTCAGGACTCCAGGTGGTAAATGTCCCAGAACCGACTAACTCACTAGCAGTTTTTTGGCTGGACAGTGAACAAAGGAAGTAAACCATGTTACTGTTTTGTAAAATATGGGTTGCTTTTGTGCAGCCTACTGTTCTAATAACACAACGTTGCTTCGACATACCGGTGCTACGGTACCTACTGAATAAAGTCGAGATTAAAATAGCTTTAACTGAGATTATAATAACTTTAAAGTTGTATTAGCACCTTTTTTAACCTAAATAACGTCAAAAATAACCTTGCCTATGAAGGAAATTTTGAAAGATTTCCGACTGAGAAAAAAGGGATTTTTCAGGACAAAAAAGGAAATTAAAGTGGATTTATCAATTGTCAGAAGTGGAAGCACTGGTTGGAAGTCAGTCGCAAGTTTAACTGTTTGCTTGGTGCTTGCTAGCTGGACAAATTTTCCGTCTTTTAACTAAGTAGTTTGTTCTGTAGCGACAATTTTTTAGAGGTGTACGGCGTTGCATCTCGATTTCGATAGCCGCGGGCTAATTTTACAGAAATACAAGTTTGAATAGACGTTTCAAAGGAGTGTTTCTTGTTCGGTCATTACATTCAGACGAACGGATTCGGGAATCTTATGTTACAATTTTCCCACAAAGAGATTATGGTTTACCGCTATAAAAAATAAAAGACGATTCTCTGGCTAGTGTTTGTACGGAAGCACAGGCAAGACATAAAAAAATAAAAGACGTGGCTTGTTAGTTGGTAGGCCAAGAAGCACTTAAAAGCAAAAAAATAAAAGACGAGTTCTTGTCGGTTGGTAGGTCAAGAAGAAATTAAAGCAAAATAATAAAAGAAGATCTTGTTGGTTGGTAGTCTACAGAAGCAAAAGAAAATTAAAGACATTTCTTCTCAATTGGTACTGAAGAACTTCAAGTTAAAAATTAAAGGCGTTTCTTTGTTGGTTCTGAAGAAAAAATAACTTTGACATTCATTGGCAAGAAAGAAGATTAAAGACAATCGATCTGTGCTTAAAGATTCAAGTGGAAGAATCCAAGCAAGTTTTGTGGACTTTTGGACTTCATATTCTCGTACTACAGCTACGGTATCGTGCATATAAATTCTTTTTTGTATTTTTACGGTCTTTGAAGTTAAGTTTTTTATGACTTAATTTTGTGTGTTTGTGTAACTTAATTTTTTTAATTGTTAAATTGAGCCCCAACATTTAATATGTCTACACTCGGTGGCGACAAGGACTCGACCGCCGTCGACTCGACTGAGTTTAAGCCTGATGGTGTTCTTTGCGGTCGGGCAGGCCATTCTGGGGAGGGACCCAGTAACGATGAGGCTAAGTCAGTTCGAGAGGCCCGGCATCTTAGACGGGATATTTTGACTCAAATTGGGAACTTTCTGTAGCCCTAGGTTCTTTGAGTGATAAGCAGGAACTGTTAATTTTTAGATCTAAGTTCTCTACTTTGGAAGAGGAATTACGGCATTTCCATGCTCTTTTGACTAAAATTTTTAACTCTGCAATCTTGGCAGAACTTCGTGATAGGGTAGATCCCGAATTTAACTCGTTAAAAAATAACTTCGAACAAAAAGAAAGTGAGTTCTCAGATATGTTGGATGCTGACATACATCCTGAGGATAGCGCCTCAAATGTAAGCACTAGGATGTCTGTGAGCTCGTCACGGATAGTTGCACAAATTAACCTGCAGCTAAGACGAGAGGAGCTCCAGATACAAGCTGACGCCGAAGCGAGAGCTGCTGAGGCCGCCATGAGAGCTGAGACCATACGAGTTGAGGCCGAAGCGAGAGCTGCTGAGGCCGCCGCGAGAACTGAAGCCATACGAGCTGAGGCTGCCGCGAGAGCCGAAGTGAGAGCTGCTGAGGCCGCCGCGAGAGCTGAGGCCGTACGAGCTGAGGCTGCCGCGAAAGCCGAAGCGAGAGCTGCTGAGTTCGCACTCAAAGACGCACAGTTGAGGGCTGAACAACGTAAAGAGGTAGCTTTGGCTGAATATCGATCAGAGGTGGGCTCCCGGCGTAGCTCTAAGAAGGGATCTTCTAGGCATTCCATAAGTGAACATCAATCGCGGTTAAGTTTAGATAACCTTTTCCAGACACCTGTCCAATCCGTAAGTGGTCCAGTACAATCCACACGTTTTCCAGCTGTTTCAGGAGGTCTCGGGGCCGCGGCTAAGGGTCTTCCGAAGGCTGTAGGGCCAAGGCCTGTGAATTATAACCGAACTCCTCCCCCAGAGCGTACAGGTCACGGGCCGCCATTAGCAGTAATGCTTTGCCCCCTTCACAGTTTTCTGCGCCGCTAGGTTTTGATCGCCCAGCAACACGTAATTTGGGTGGTTGTGAGAGGCGTATCGCGTCTCCCGACTTTAATGTGTGTAAGGAGCGTGATCGGGCTGTGCATGTGACTGAGCCCCCTCAGCCCCTTAAGGGATATAGTTTGTCTTCTCCCGCTAAATCGAGTTTTCAACAACAGGATTGCTTTTTTGAATACCAAAATAGTAGGACGTTTTTCGATAAGGCGGCCTTGATTGGTTACGATGGTAATAATATGCCATTTATCTTCTTTAAAAATCGTGTTACGGCCTTAATGGCAGCTTCACCCTTTAAAGGAACTCGTTTGACTTTGTTACAAGCAGCTTGTGTTAGGACAGCTGCTCAAACGATTGCTAATTTGGTTTCTGACACCCCTGGCTTGTCAGAGGAAGACAGAATAGAAATGTCGTTAGCTCGCTTGTCCCAGCGTTTTGGGGTTCGTGGAGGTCTTTTCGCAGAACCAGAAATTAGAAAGTATCGCTATGGTAGCAAATTGACTTCTATCTCTTCCAGTGATTTGAAAGAGTTTAAAGATGAATTGTCGCAGTGTTTGCTTTACGCGCAAGCTTATGGTCAGCGTGACAAATTGGAAGGACGTTTTGTTTTGGATTTGGCTAAGCGACTCCCGTTTGACGCTAAGCAGCGTTATCTTGACTTTTTAGGTGATCAGTATGGTGGCACTGATGAGCCTACTTTTCAGAGTTTGTTTGAATTTGTAGTACGGGAGGAAACGCGCAAGTCGACTGATTTTAGCATTATGCTAATGGGCGATTCTGGTGAGTCGCAGCATTTTAAAAAGTTTGGCAAAGGAAAGTTGCCTTCTTGTCCGGTTAGGCAGACGTCGGTAAAACCCCATGATAATGTGATTTCAGGGAGTTTGCAGTACTCGACTGCTGTTGGCGCACCGCGCGGTGGTGTGGCCAGACGTAGTGACATACCGGCATGTTTTTATTGTTCGTCACGTGGTCAAGTTGAATATCATTTTTTGTCTAATTGTAAAGAATTTTTGCGCTTGTGTTCCAGACGGTTGTTCGCCTGGTCAAACGTCATGTAGAAACCGTTCGGGTCTACTGAATATTACGTCATGGAAATTCCTAAAACATGAGCCAAAATTGCACCATCGTCCGTAAGACCTGGGTCAAACCTGTTGAAACCGGTTTAAACATGAAATGTTGCGTCGCCTTTGAGTTATCACAAATTTTTCTGATTCATTCTCGAAGTTGTTTGTTGGAAGTCGGTCGCACATTTAACTGGTTTATTTGGTGCTTGCTAGCTGGACAAATTCTCCGTCTTTTATCCAAGTAATCTGTATCGTAGTGACAGTTTTAGAGGTGTAGGCATTGCATACCCATTTCGATAGCCGCGGGCTAATTTTACAGAAATACACTGTTTGAAAAGAAGTTCAAGTGTGTGTTTTTTCGGTCATTATATACAGACGAACGGATTCGGGAACTTTATGTTAAAATTTTCCCACGAAGAGATTATGGTTTACCGCTGTGACCATAAAAAATAAAAGACGATTTTTGTCAGTTGTTAGGTCAAGAAGAAATTAAAGCAAAAAATAAAAATAAAAGACGAGTTCTTGTCAGTTGGTAGGTCAAGAAGAAATTAAAGCAAGAAAAATAAAAGCCGATTTTTGTTAGCGGGTAGGCCAAGAAGCACTTGAAGGCATGAAAATAAACGACGTGTTTGTTGTCAGCTAGTGCAGAAGAACTAATTAGAAGTACAAGAAATAATAAAAGAAGATTTGTTGGTTGGTAGTCTACACTCTTACAGAAGCAAAGAAAAGTAAAGACATTTCTTCTCAGTTTGGTACTGAAGAAAAATAACTTTGACATTCATTGGCAAGAAAGAAGATTAAAAGACAATCCATCTGTGCTTGTAGATTCAAGTGGAAGAATCCAAGCAAGTTTTGTGGACTTTAGGACTTCATACACGTACAGCTACGGTATCGTGCATTTAAATTCTTTTTTGTATTTTTACGGTCTTTGCAGTTAAGTTTTTTATAACTACTGTAGCCTAATAATTTGTGTGTTTGTGTAACTTAATTTTTTTAATTGTTAAATTTAGCCCCAACATTTAATATGTCTACACTCGGTGGCGACAAGGACTCGGCCGCCGTCGACTCGACAGAGTTTAAGCCTGATGATGTTCTTTGCGGTCGGGCAGGCCATTCTGGGGAGGGACCCATTAACGATGAGGCTAAGTCAGTTCGAGAGGCCCGGCATCTTAGACGGGATATTTTGACTCAAATTGGGAAACTTTCTGTAGCCCTAGGTTCTTTGAGTGATAAGCAGGAACTGTTAATTTTTAGATCTAAGTTATCTACTTTAGAAGAGGAATTACGGCATTTCCATGCTCTTTTGACTAAAATCTTTAACTCTGCGATCTTGGCAGAACTTCGTGATAGGGTAGACCCCGAATTTAACTCGTTAAAAAATAACTTTGAACAAAAAGAAAGTGAGTTCTCAGATATGTTGGATGCTGACATACATCCTGAGGATAGCGCCTCAAATGTAAGCACTAAGATGTCTAGGACTTTGTCTCGGATAGTGGCACAAATTAACCTGCAGCTAAGACGAGAGGAGCTCCAGATACAAGCTGAGGCCGAAGCGAGAGCTGCTGAGGCTGCCGCGAGAGCTGAGGCCATTCGAGCTGAGGCTGCCGCGAGAGCTGAGGCCGAAGCGAGAGCTGCTGAGGCTGCCGCGAGAGCTGAGGCCATTCGAGCTGAGGCTGCCGCGAGAGCTGAGGCCGAAGCGAGAGCAGCTGAGGCCGCCGCGAGAGCCGAAGCGAGAGCTGCTGAGTTCGCACTCAAAGACGCTCAGTTGAGGGCTGAACAACGTAAAGAGGTAGTTTTGGCTGAATATCGATCAGAGGTGGGCTCTCGGCGTAGCTCTAAGAAGGGCTCTTCTAGGCATTCCAGAAATGAACATCAATCGCAGTTTAATTTACATAACCTTTGCCAAACACCCGTTCAACCTGTGAGTGGACCAGGGCAATCCACACATTTTCCAGCTGTTTCAGGAGGTCTCGGGGCCGCGGCTAAGGGTCTTCCGAATGCTGTAGAGCCAAGGTCTGCGAATTACAACCGAACTTCTCCCCCAGAGCGTACAGGTCACGGGGCCGCCATTAGTAGTAATGCTTTGCCCCCTTCACAGTTCTCTGCGCCGCTAGGTTTTGATCGCCCAGCTACACGTAATTTGGGTGGTTGTGAGAGGCGTATCGCGTCTGATCGGGCTGTGCATGTGACTGAGCCCACTCAGCCCCTTAAGGGATATAGCTTGTATTCTCCCACTAAATCGAGTTCTCAACAGCAGGATTGCTTTTTTGAATACCAAAATAGTAGGACGTTTTTCGATAAGGCGGCCTTGATTGGTTACGATGGTAATAATATGCCATTTATCTTCTTTAAAAATCGTGTTACGGCCTTAATGGCAGCTTCGCCCTTTAAGGGGACTTGTTTGACTTTGTTACAAGCAGCTTGTGTTAGAACAGCTGCGCAAACGATTGCTAATTTGGTTTCTGACACCCCTGGCTTGTCAGAGGAAGACAGGATAGAAATGTCGTTAGCTCGCTTGTCCCAGCGTTTTGGGGTTCGTGGAGGTCTTTTTGCAGAACCGGAAATTAGAAAGTATCGCTATGGTAGCAAATTGACTTCGACCTCTTCCAGTGATCTGAAAGAGTTTAAAGATGAATTATCGCAGTGTTTGCTTTACGCGCAAGCTTATGGTCAGCGTGACAAATTGGAAGGACGTTTTGTTTTGGATTTGGCTAAGCGACTCCCGTTTGACGCTAAGCAGCGTTATCTTGACTTTTTAGGTGATCAGTATGGTGGCACTGATGAGCCTACTTTTCAGAGTTTGTTTGAATTTGTAGTACGGGAGGAAACGCGTAAGTCGACTGATTTTAGCATTATGCTAATGGACGATTCTGGTGAGTCGCAGCAATTTAAAAAGTTTGGCAAAGGAAAATTGCCTTCATGTCCGGTTAGGCAGACGTCCGTAAAACCCCATGATGATGTGATGTCAGGGAGTTCGCAGTACTCGACTGTTGTTGGCGCACCGCGCGGTGGTGAAGCCAGACGTAAAAACCTACCGGCATGCATTTGTTGTTCGTCACGTGGTCAAGTTGAATATCATTTTTTGTCTAATTGTAAAGAATTTTTGCGCTTGACACCTAAAGATCGGAGAGATGTCATTGTGAAAGCTGGCAAATGCTTGAATTATTTGCGCCAGCATATGGTTAGGGATTGCGTTCATGCAAATAACTGTCGTAAGTGTGGGCCTAACAACGATAGGAAAGACTATTTTCTTCTGCATGATTTTTATGTGACGTCACATGATTCTCTGGATTCTGTTGGGAAAGATGATGCTCGTGCCAGAGTTCCTGTGCGTAATGTTAAGATTGGAAATGTTAAAGCAGCCTTTAACCGCGTTACTGCTGCTCGTGTTTTGAATCCAATGACTGGCAAATCGAAGTTGGTGTATTGTCAGCATGATCCTGGTTCGCAGTTGACGTTTGTTTCGAGTGACTTGGTGTGTGAACTTGATCTTAAACCGTACGATAAAGCGTCGTTTAAAATGGATACCCTGGCTGGTCAGAAAGCTACTTGTGCTGACCTTGTCAAACTCAACATCCAGTCGTTAGAGACAGATGAACTGTTTTGTGATATAACTTCGGTGGTTAACCCAGCTTGGGCTGATGATGTTAAAACTTTACCGCATAAACAAGATTTAAATGGTTTCCGTCATTTTCATGACGTGAATATGTTTCATTTGAATGATTGTAGTACTGTAGATGTACTGATTGGCAACGACAACGCTTATTTGATGTGGGCAAAAGAAGAACGTGTTGGTGAAAATCGTAGTGAACCGCATGCTTTACTCACTCCTCTCGGTTGGTTGGCTTGCAGGGCCGGATTTAGCTGATGGGGGGCCCGGGGCACTTTTAGATCGGGGGGCCCCCGTGCAAAAAAATTTTTCGCGCCTACTGCGCGAAAAACCACCTCTACGTCTTCAGTAGCATCAGTCCAGTACTGCACAGCATTTTGCAGAAACTTTAAAGGCCAAAAGGAAAAAATAACACAAAATCACATTTTTTCCACATAGGGGGGCCCTTCAAAAGTCGGGGGGCCCGGGGCAACTGCCCCCTCTGCCCCCCCCTAAATCCGGGCCTGTTGGCTTGTGGTGGTAAGTCACCCTTAGATGAAAGCGTTGCTAAAGTGTGCAGAGTGCAGACGTCTTCAGAGTCGGATGTAATCTCTGGCTTTCAGCGTAAAATTGAGTCTCGTGATATGGAAATAGCAGACCTGAATAAAGTCATTCAGGATTTGACTTTGCAAAATGAAACCTGTGAATTGTCTCGCAATGATATTTTGGCTAGAGAACTTGTCGAACCGAATATTGAGTTGAAAGATGGTCGATTTGAGATACCTGTTCCGTTGAAGGAAGATATTGATCTACCTAACAATTTTGTGTTGGCGTCAGATAGAGCTGCTGCTTTAAGAAAGAAAGCTTTAAAACAACCTGAACTTCGTGATTTCCTTACTGACACCATGAAAGATCTTAAATCAAATGGCTATATTGAGCGTACTGGTGAAGCAGGAAATGTCAAGGGATTTGAATGGTATTTACCATACTTTGTTACGTCACAATTAAAAAAGCGCATTGTTTACGATGGCAAGTCTGAATTTCGAGGAACTTGTGTTAATGATGTAATGTTTTCGGGTCCTGACTTGTTAAACCCTCTGGTAGATGTCTTGGCTAGATTTCGGCTTGGTAGATTTGGTCTCATGGCTGATGTGACTAAATGCTTCTTTCAAATAAAGTTACCTGAGTCGCAAAGGGATTTGTTTCGTATATTGTGGTTTGAAGATGATGACCTTGAAAATGGTAGGATGGTACCATTTCGTTTTTGTGTACACCCTTGGGGAATAAAGAGTAGCCCGTATATCGCTTGCTTGGCTATAAAGAAAATGATCGAGCAGAATCCCAGCAGTGCTGGTGAATTGACTCTCTGCAATATTGCAAATAATATGTACATGGATGATTTTATATTTTCGGCTGATAGCTTAGAGGAAGCTCAGCAAATCACTCATGAATCGATTGCTTTGTTTGATAGCCGTGGGTTTAAACTTGGTAAGTGGAGTGCTAACAAGGAGGCTATGATTGTCTTGTCAAATTTGGATAATGAGATGCTTTCACCTTTGATTCGTGACATTGACTTTCAGACTGAAAATATGACTTTGCCATCAGCGAAGACATTGGGTTGTGTGTGGCAAACCGAGTCTGACGAGATGCGTATCGCATGTTCCTTAAAGCCCTTAGCTAAACACACGCGCCGAAGTATGCTCAGTCAGCTTGGACAAAATTTTGATCCGCTAGGCTTTGGAGCGCCATTTTTTCTAAAAGCACGCCTTATACTTCAGCAATTGGCGATAGACAAGTTTGATTGGGACACCGAGGTCCCTGATAGCTTTGTTAAAGAGTGGGAGTCGTGGCTTCGCTCTTTGGACCTGCTTAAGGATTTTTCGTTACCGAGATGGTATTTTGCAAACTCTGGCAGTGCCGTTCGGATCGTGAACGAACGCCCTTTGGTACCTTTGAGTGACGACCCTAGGGATTTTACTGTCATCACCCCTGCCTCACTTTTGACCCCATACTTAGACCCATACTGTGCTGTTGGGCAACCACATGATCGTGACCAACTAAGAAGGGATTATCGGTTCAATTTGTCACTTTCTCATCAGTTTTGGAGTAAATGGATCGATTTTTACTTGCCAGGTCTTCAGGGCCGGAAAAAATGGCTAAAAATGGCCGAGAATTTGGAGCCTGGTCAACTTGTAGTGGTAGGTTCTCTCCAGGACATTGGTAAACGTGGGAAGTATCAACTTGGGAGGGTGCATGAGGTAGTTCCACAAATTAAGAAAGGGAAGCCTGTGGTTTGTAGAGCTAAAGTTGCCGTCTGCAACTATGATGAGAGTACGGGGAAAGTGAAAGTAGACTATGTGTTGAGGGATATTTCGTGCCTCGCCCCCGTAAAGAACACTTAAGTGTTAGGGTTTGAGCCTGGTTTTGTCTGCGGTGGCCGACACTTGTCTGAGCCCAGAACAGTCGGTTATTATCGCAATCATTGTATATAGCATCATTTTTGCTTGTACCTACTACCTATGGTAGGTAATGCAAGCCAGCCTTTGTGTTGCAATTGTGATCCTTGCTAACCGCGAATATTTTTGATTCTGGTCGATATTTGCATAATTCATGTTCATTGTCGTTTATTTGGCCACCTTGTGGCAATTAGTTGGTTTGTATTTTGCTTCGTTGTAATCGTTTTACAGTGGTAAAACCCTCATTTGTTAAACTCTGGTTTTGGGGGTGGGTATGTTAGAAACGATTCCCCGCCCATTTAATATTATTGTTGTATCTCTGCTCCATTCTATTTTCATGCTTGAGTGACCCGGCCATGCATTAACAATTTTTGCTAGTTGATCTTTCTTTTTACGTTTTGGCATGGACTGGAGTGGTCATTGTTTTATAAATCTGGAGAACTGGAGATTTGGAGTGACTAGGGAATATGTAAGAATTCGGTAAGCAACTGTTTGTTTCGTTTTATTATTGTCGTTTTCAATACACCATTTCTTCTAATAAGTAAGGCCTGCACTTTATCCAGTCTAGGCAAAAAACGTTTTAGACATTACTAATTTCATGTATCGTCGTGTTTATTCTTATTGCTGTTCATTCTTTGCATGCCCTTTGTATTTGCGTATTAACTTAAACGTGAGTGATTCAAACAATTTGTGTATCATGTGTTTTTATTCATTGGCTCACAATTGTCGTCAATTCTTTTTTAGTTATGCCATGTCAGACTGTCATAACTAGGGGCCGCTATATTCCAGACGGTTGTTCGCCTGGTCAAACGTCATGTAGAAACCGTTCGGGTCTACTGAATATTACGTCATGGAAATTCCTAAAACATGAGCCAAAATTGCACCATCGTCCGTAAGACCTGGGTCAAACCTGTTGAAACCGGTTTAAACATGAAATGTTGCGTCGCCTTTGAGTTATCACAAATTTTTCTGATTCATTCTCGAAGTTGTTTGTTGGAAGTCGGTCGCACATTTAACTGGTTTATTTGGTGCTTGCTAGCTGGACAAATTCTCCGTCTTTTATCCAAGTAATCTGTATCGTAGTGACAGTTTTAGAGGTGTAGGCATTGCATACCCATTTCGATAGCCGCGGGCTAATTTTACAGAAATACACTGTTTGAAAAGAAGTTCAAGTGTGTGTTTTTTCGGTCATTATATACAGACGAACGGATTCGGGAACTTTATGTTAAAATTTTCCCACGAAGAGATTATGGTTTACCGCTGTGACCAGCTTGACACCCAAAGATCGGAGAGATGTCATTGTAAAAGCTGGCAAATGCCTGAATTGTTTGCGCCAGCATATGGTTAGGGACTGTAATCATGCAAACAACTGTCGTCAGTGTGGGCCTAACAACGATAGGAAACACTATTTTCTTCTGCATGATTTTTATGTGACGTCACATGATTCTCTGGATTCGATCAGCAAAGATGATGCTGGTGCCAGAGTTCCTGTGCGTAATGTTAAGATTGGAAATGTTAAAGCAGCTTTTAACCGCGTTACTGCTGCTCGTGTTTTGAATCCAATGACTGGCAAATCGAAGTTGGTGTATTGTCAGCATGATCCTGGTTCGCAGTTGACGTTTGTTTCGAGTGATTTGGTGTGTGAACTTGATCTTAAACCGTACGATAAAGCGTCGTTTAAAATGGATACCCTGGCTGGTCAGAAAGCTACTTGTGCTGACCTTGTCAAACTCAACATCCAGTCGTTAGAGACAGATGAACTGTTTTGTGATATAACTTCGGTGGTTAACCCAGCTTGGGCTGACGATGTTAAAACTTTACCACATAAGCAGGATTTAAGTGGTTTTCGTCATTTTCATGACGTGAATATGTTTCATTTGAATGATTGTAGTACTGTAGATGTACTGATTGGCAACGACAACGCTTATTTGATGTGGGCCAAAGAGGAGCGTGTGGTGAAAATCGTAGTGAACCGCATGCTTTGCTCACTCCTCTCGGTTGGTTGGCTTGTGGTGGTAAGTCACCCTTAGATGAAAGCGTTGCTAATGTGTGCAGAGTGCAGACGTCTTCAGAGTCGGATGTCATCTCTGGCTTTCAGCGTAAAATTGAGTCTCGTGATATGGAAATAGCAGACCTGAATAAAGTCATTCAGGATTTGACTTTGCAAAATGAAACCTGTGAATTGTCTCGAATTGATATGATAATTTGGCTAGAGAACTTGTTGAACCGAATATTGAGTTGAAAGATGGTCGATTTGAGATATCTGTACCGTTGAAGGAAGATATTGATTTACCTAACAATTTTGTGTTGGCATCAGATAGAGCTGCTGCTTTAAGGAAGAAGGCTTTAAAACAACCTGAACTTTGTGATTTCCTTACTGACACCATGAAGGATCTTAAATCTAATGGCTATATTGAGCGTGCTGGTGAAGCAGAAAATGTAAAGGGATTTGAATGGTATTTACCATACTTTGTGACGTCACAATTAAAAAAGCGCATTGTTTACGATGGCAAGTCTGAATTTCGAGGAACTTGTGTTAATGATGTAGTGTTTTCGGGTCCTGATTTGTTAACCCCTCTGGCAGATCTCTTGGCTAGATTTCGGCTTGGTGGATTTGGTTTCGTGGCCGATATGACCAAGTACTTTTTTCACATTTTGGACTCTTCAATACGTAAGCCCAATTTTATTGAACTGCTTACGTACACAGGCAGTGCCGTTCGGATCGTGAACGAACGCCCTTTGGTACCTTTGAGTGACGACCCTAGGGACTTTACTGTCATCACCCCTGCCTCACTTTTGACCCCATACTTAGACCCATACTGTGCTGTTGGGCAACCACATGATCGTGACCAACTAAGAAGGGATTATCGGTTCAATTTGTCACTTTCTCAGCAGTTTTGGAGCAAATGGATAGATTTTTACTTGCCAGGGCTTCAGGGACGGAAAAAATGGTTAAAAATGGCCGAGAATTTGGAGCCTGGTCAACTTGTAGTGGTAGGTTCTCTCCAAGACATTGGTAAACGTGGGAAGTATCAACTTGGGAGGGTGCATGAGGTAGTTCCACAAATTAGAAAAGGGAAGCCTGTGGTTCGTAGAGCTAAAGTTGCCGTCTGCAACTATGATGAGAGTACGGGGAAAGTGAAAGTAGACTACGTGTTGAGGGTTATTTCGTGCCTCGCCCCCGTAAAGAACACCTAAGTGTTAGGGTTTGAGCCTGGTTTTGTCTGCGGTGGCCGACACTTGTCTGAACCCGGAACAGTCGGTTATTATCGCAACCATTGTATATAGCGTCATTTTAGCGTGTACCTATGGTACCAATTTCATGTATCGTCGTGTATTATTCCGTATTGTTGTTCATTCCTTGCATGCCCTTTGTATTTACGTATTAACTTAAACGTGAGTGATTCAAACAATTTGTGTATCGTGTGTTTTTATTCATTGGCTCACAATTGTCGTCAATTCTTTTTTAGTTATGCCATGTCAGACTGTCATAACTAGGGACCGCTATGTTTCCGACAATTTTCACCAAATCAAACGTCATATAAAAACCGTTATGGTCTACTTAACCTAGCTGGCATCTTACGTCATGGAAATTGCTAGAAAATGTCCAAATGTTGCACCATCGGTCGTAAGATCTGATGAAATATTGCATCAGCCGCTTTGAACACGGGTTTGAATTGGGTGACAATGTCTTTCATTATTGCGTCACAGTTATTGTCTACGTGCATTTGAGATATCGCAAATTATTCTAGTCATTCGTAAAATTGTTTGTTGGAAGTCAGTCGCAAGTTTAACTGTTTGCTTGGTGCTTGCTAGCTGGACAAATTTTCCGTCTTTTAACTAAGTAGTTTGTTCTGTAGTGACAGTTTTTTAGAGGTGTACGGCGTTGCATCTCGATTTCGATAGCCGCGGGCTAATTTTACAGAAATACAAGTTTGAATAGACGTTTCAAAGGAGTGTTTCTTGTTCGGTCATTACATTCAGACGAACGGATTCGGGAATCTTATGTTACAATTTTCCCACAAAGAGATTATGGTTTACCGCTGTGACCAACTAGCCGTGTCCAAATTCGGAAAGTAGTTGGCCAATGTCCATCTTCTTGGCTTGCTGGCCTAAGTGGTCAGCTATGTACTCCTTCAACGCCGCTGTCAACTTAGATCCATTGTCTTCTAAGTACATGTCAAGCGTCTGAAACTGCACTACTGTACCTCTTCCAACTCGGTTGTTCCACAATTTAACCTTTGCGATAAATGCAGCTACGGCTACTTTGGTGTCGATCACAGTTACATTCTTGTCTTGAATTAAAAGATTGTCTTTGTTCAATTCACCAAAGATATCAGCCAGGTAGCACAGCTGGGAAACCCACTGTTGGTTAGGGAAATATTCAGCCATGTCGGACTTCTTTTTTATTAGAAAAACATGGATAGCCTCACAAAGTTCGACCAGGCGGGTTATCACCTTGCCACGAGACAGCCATCGTACTTGTGTGTGGTACAGTAATGCTTCGTATCTTTCTCCCATCTTCTTGCACAGTTCCTTGAAAAGACAGCTGTTCAATTCATTCGCTTTTATAAAGTTCACAACCTTTACTTGCTTCATTGTTTCCAAATCGGGTCTCGTTACCCCCCCCCCCAAAAAAAAATAGGCAAATTACCCCCAGGTTGGGAACCACTGAGCTAAATGGAAAGCTTTAGCATACATTTAGAACTTATGAGCCTACCTTTGACCTTACTTATAATATCCTTAATGTTCCATTCAAGCAGATTAATTATTATCAATTTGTGTTGTGAGCACCTCCAATTTTGTGTGAGATTCTAAATGTCTGAATTACCGAAGTTTGTTTCCTGATTTTCATCAAAATAAAATAGCAGCTCTTTAGAATCATCTAATTCTGCATAGATTCAATTCATTATAATATCTTAGCAGTTGTGTTTCATCCAGGGGTCACCAACCTTTTTTGCATGCGGGCCACTTTGGCACTTAGGAGAGCTGTGGCGGGCGCACTAGTAAAATTTTAGGTAGGTTGACTTTTATGCTAGAAAAGAACGCATTTCTTACCCAGTATCCAGCGTTACATGTTGTTAATATTTATCTTAGAATACCGCAGCAACAAAATAAGTCGAACAACGCTACTGCCAGGCCAAGCTTCTTTAACAACACTTTTGACTTCTTTAGTCCTAGTAAGGAAACTCATAACTATAATACCAGAGGTGCTAAGAAAGATATGCTTTTCAAACCAAGAATGCGTACAAAGCTTGGTCAACGCTCAATTAAATTTCTTGGAACAAACACTTGGAACAAATTACCGGAACAGCTAAGAAAATTTCAAACAATTAGTATGTTTTCTAAAAAATTAAAACTGCACTTAATGTCTGAGTATAAGTAACTGATAGCCTATAGTACCATCAAACTGCTTCTACTTATTCTCACCGTATCTCGCTAATTACTGTATATTTGCTTTTGTCTTACCAGTATGCTGTGTTGTATGTATATTGTATATGCCATTTTGTATTTTTGCATCATTTCTAGTAGTTCTGTTTTTTTTTTTTTTTTTTTTTTTGTATATCGCACTGCTAAATTTCGTATGTGTATTGTTTTTTTATGTTGTATATAATATATATCTATCAATCAAATCAATCAATATATCAATCAATCAATATTTGCGTTCAACTTCGACACCGTTCCATTTTAAATAAGCCATGACACCACTCGGGTGTGGCAGACTCGATGACCAGTTCGGTCCTTCTGTCACTCCCATCGTCATCAGCAAACAACCTAGCTCACATTGTAATCTTGTATTGTTTTGTTTTTTCGCATGTGCTGATGATGCAAAATAAAAGAACTTCTTCTTCTTCTTCTTTAACATTGCCTAATAAACGAGGCCACTTGTTTTGCGCACTTGTAGCGAGGCGAGCGCTTTCATCAGAATATTCATCGCCAAGCAAGAGTGGTGTTGTCACTTCGCTTCACAAAAGATAGGCTATCTTGCAATTAACAGTTTCAATAAACAAGGAAATGTTTGACACATCGCAATACAGACAACAACAGTGACCTGCAAACATACGGTATCAGCGAAAATAGGCTCCAATAACAGGAAGAAAGAAACCAGGCACCATGAAACAAACGCTTGTGGAAATCACAAAAAAACGTTTCTATCGTAACTCATCAACAGTGTTCCCTCTAAAAATGCAATGAGTTGGTTTTCATCCTTTTTGTGAGAGTCTATAAAACGTCTTTCCTTGATTATTAGACAAATGTTACTTGCGGTGCTTATCAGCATGGCAAGAATTGTTGATTAACAACATATTGCAGTACGTAATAAGCTAAATATTTTCATAATACTAAGTAGAAAAAGTCTTTAAATTTATATATAATATTTTTCCAACTTATTATAAATTGAGTTGACACACCGACCTATTTTGCCAACAAAAACTTGCATAAAGGAACACTGCTCGTGAAACCCAATAACGGTGAAACGCACACGAGTGTTTACATGACATTTACAAACTTAAAATAAGCAACCCTAGCTTACTCACAGAGAATTTCGAAATTCGAAAACAGACGTTTTAATCGACCACTGGGACAGTGTGGCTGGACATCGCATTGGAATAACTTTAAACGACCCCTACCTAGAACTACAATCTGATTGGTCGGTCGGTGGAATCGTATGCAAAGAGAAAATATGCTTCTCGGAAAGTATTTTTTGTCTTCATGCTCTTTAACTCCTCAAGAAAAGTATTTTTGGTTATACTTATGTGCTGATACCTTCCGCGGGCCGCCAGTTGGTGACCCCTGATAGGCTATTACCATAGTTGTTTCTTTTTACTTTAGTACAAGAGACCTCTGCAACTAAATGTTGCTAGATTAAATTTTATTGCATTATTATTTACAAAATATTGTGGGCGGGGATGAATATAGGAATCAATTATGGGTCTCAAAAGTTTAGTCTAGTTATAATATGCTTTTTCACCCACAATTTGCCTGAGAAATCTACATTTTTAAGCTTACATGTTTTACGCTCGGAAAAAAATGCCTTTTTTCCTATCATTTACGCGCGAAAAGTGCCCTTTTTAACATAACTCTCGCGCTAAAAGTGCCCTTTTTTGAAAATTTGCCCACCTAGTCCCAATTTGTAAAAAGATGCTATGAAGTGATTGCTGTTCCCAATGTGCAAACATTGTGATAAAAAGTAATCAAGTTTTGGCCACATCTTTCTGGTCTACTTAGGCTACTCTTGTCAATCGAGAATCGATACACGTTGCCAGTAACTTATCCACATTACTGGGTAGGCTTACGCTGAAGTTGTTTTGAATAAAGTCTTGCTTGTGAAAAAGTCGAAGTAAAAACACAGAAATGAGGAACATTGGCAAAATATTATATTCTTGAATATACCATAGTTTTTCAAAAAAAAAGTAGTTAGAACAGCTGCTTTGGCCTACATCTGATAGAAACTATAGGCTTAATTAACGGATATAATCTCGAAGGATAAAACCAAGGTAAACCTCAATATAGGCTAGGCCTACATACTTTTGTGTCAAACGATGAAAATCGTTTTTTCCATTGTTTTAATTCGCTTTATGAAACAAGGAAAAGGTTCCGTATCAAAATAATGCGATTCAGCATATTTCCCTTATTTTGTCAGATATGTAAGGCTATTCAATGCTTCAGAAAATTGCTGAATGTGGTAGGTTTTTACATCCTATGGCGTTTTAGATGGAGTCAGAGAATGCAACTTCGCGGTTGATGGCGTTCTTACAAAAGCCAATCTTTTGTCACGGAAATGTATTCGAAAACAAAAAGGCACAACAGCTGCTGACTGATAGATTACGTTACCATGCGTTACAAAAACGAGGCATTGCTTTCAGCTTTTTTCAAACCAACAATCAACTCTGCTCCAAATGACAAAAAGTCCAAATTTTTTGAGAAAAAGGTATAGGCCTACGCTCCTTTCAACTTAATAACTTACTTCGGTCACAAGCACGTTTTAACGTTCGCGTTTTGTCGCTTCTACCTTTTTCTCGACCTTTGCTATGTTGACGTGTATTGTTTTTGCTGTAATGGTCATAAAAAAGTTGAATTTGTTGAGTTGGTCCTAATAGTATTTCTGCTGAGATATTGTAACAGAAGAAGGATATGAGACTGCAGCAGTCGGTACAATATATCAAACTTTTGGATTCTCGTAGAGAAAAAATAATTTTGTTATCTTTCAAGCAATTGCAAAATTACATTATCACTTAGGTAAAGATTCAGTGCTCATACTATATGTGCTATGTTTGTCAAAGCACAATAATTTAGCCGAGCGTGTTTTTTCCACAAATGCAGAGCAGTTTAGATAGCCGATATCACGTTATTTTTAGTATCTTTCAATCTCTCGTTTTTACAAAACATTTCAAAAACATCCATAAATATTTTTGTGAATATAAGTGTACCGGTACATGCAGAAGTTTGTTGGCTGGTCAAGAACTCCTTGTTGCTTTCCGACAAGAAAAAAAAAAAACTTACCACATAATCGGTTTGTTTTATGAAATAAACTGAGTTTTGTCAAGAATTTTCCTACTGTTCTTTATAAGTTAGAAAATTACCCAAGAAAATTTAAAACTTCTTCAAACGCAAAGTTCATTTGTAGTTTAGCCTACTTGCTTATGAATCACGTCCGGGTAGGTCTGGAAATGCTGTAAAATCAAAATTGTGTGATTGTGTCTCCGAAGATTTAATATTTTCAAAAAATTAGAGATGCTTTGAAAAAATTCGAAATGAAACAGAGGTAAGGTTTCGTTCTTTGCAGAATTCCGCTTATTCTGATTCGAATAAAGTTCCTAACATTTTCATATTCCTGAATCTCTTAAAGAATCATTATGCTCGCTAGTCCCTAAAATTTAAAAACTGACACTGAATAGAAATTTTACAAAATACTTTTAAATAGATGAATTTCAGTATTTAAAATTTAGCATATTTTTTTCAAAACATTAACGATTTCTTTGACTTGTTTAAAATTTTCCATCAACCCCAGTTTGGAAACCATTGTCATATAGGTCATCCCTTAAGATTTATAGGCAATGGCAAGTAGCCCTGATACCGGTAGGCAAGCCCGCAACCAGGGGGGGCATTGGGGGCATTTGCCCCCCCCGAAATTTTTTGAAAAAATTTTCAGCGTTCTATGCAGTATGTAATGTAGCCTACTATGAATAGACGTACGTCGTACACGTACAGCCGTACTGTAGAGTGTAGACCATAGGCGTAGCCAGGGGGGGGGGGGGGGGCGAAAGGGGCCATGGCCCCCACAAATTTTCAAAGCTTGAATTCCGAAGTTGAGCGCTTTGTTGAAAATATAATAAAATTTGTAGAAATTTATAAGGTTTTCCAAGACATCTGGCTATGAACACCACAAGGACTTGTTTTAGATTTAGACACACAGAAAGACACCAATAAATTTTGCAAATCGTAAATCGCGCAAAATTTACTCGATTTACGTTTCTTTTAACTAATTTGTGGAAGCAATTTCAGAATGGCTTACTCTGTTATGTTTTTGTGTAGCTAAGTTTTTGGTGTTCTCTAATTTTATCCGCAGATTTTGCCCGTTCGTGTGTAAGAGCTACCTTTAATAAGTTAATAGCTGTTTATCTGCTAATAAATTTCATACAAATATTACCCTAAAAGTGTTTCCAGAAAGCGCTATAATCCATTATTTGAGTGTAATTTTGCAAAAAATTTCCGGGGGAGCATGCCCCCGGACCCCCCTAGAATACGCGTGCGTTCGGCACGCTCTCACCCCCACCAGTTTCATTGCTTCCCCTTGCTCAACCCACCAGGATACGCCACTGCACATCAGGTGGCGATGTCTTAAATCAAACACTTTGTCGTTCTCTTCAATTCATCAAATATTTGGCCCCTCCAATTTTTTTTTCTTGGCTAGTACGCCACTGGTGTAGACTATCGAAACCGAAAGTAGGCTACGCTGGTTGGAAGCCATGCTAACGATTTTGTTTGTGGACATTAACATAAAAATGTCACAATGCATCATTTTAATGTTTGTTCTTTGATAAAAATTAAATGCCCCCCCCCAAAAATATTTGCTGGTTGCGGGCCTGCCGGTAGGCTTAGGTGTTTAAAAATAATTATAACAATCATGCGATTTCATGTCACTTATTAAAAAAAAACAAGTTGGTTTTGATGCGCTTTTGCAAATATTAAATGCAAAGAAAAATGTCGTTAAACGATTTCCTTCCAATTGTGTGCACAGTGAAGACAAAACCCACTAGTTAAATAATTGCAGCGTTGGCTCTTCAAATATTTTGCTTTTCCATCTGGATAAACTTTTAGTTTTTAAATCTTGTTAGTTGTATCACTGTTTGCTCATGAAATGATGACACCTTGTTGGCATGCCCGCCTTATGCGTTTCCACAGCAAGGTTATTGATAGTTTGAAACGCCTGAAACTTCATTGATAGGATTAGAAGTCAGAGGTTGTTTCATGAGAAAGTAGTTCATTCTTTTCCTTAGGACATTTTATTTTTGTGCAACCCAATCTCATTTTTTAAAATTCTACAATACGCGTCAAAGGTGGAGTAACTTTCAGTAACTTACTAAGGTTTCTTAAATTAAAAAAAAAAGCTTTAAAATATTAAGCCTACATGATCCATACAAAACCACTAACCATCTTCACATTATTAATAAACAATATTTAACTAAAAGCAAAAATTTCTCTGATTGTCTATTCAAAAAAAGCTTTATCAGTAAAACATCTTACAATCTAGCGAGGCCAAAAAACTTCCGTGTAGAATTTTGACGCGAATTCTACGTTAAAGAATATCTTTCTCACTGGCGCCAAACAGTGGATTGGATTATTATATGCGTCGCTCAGTTAATACGGTTATGCGCCTACAACAGACAGAAAAACAAGCCAAGTAGATTGAATCTGAACGCGGTCTTGAGTTCTGTTAGTTTATTGTGGCAGATAGGTTGCAAGATTACAAGTCAGAAGATCACAAGGTCACAAGATCACAAGTTGCAAGTCGAAGGATCAGTCACATAGGTTGCAGGTCGCAAGGTCGGCCACAAGGTTGAACAAATTTGAACAAGGTTAACACGATAAAAAATACTAAGTCGCTAGTTTTTTGATAACGCTATTTTTAAACAAAATTTTGTGCTTTGCAGTTTGTCTACATCAATAAATGTCAACCTTGAAAGTTTCAAATAGCCTTCAATATTCAATAGACTACAGCAGTTACGATTTTACTATTCAGGAGGCGTAGGCCTAGAGCAGTAAAATTATTTACCAGAAAGCGAAATGATGCTTTTGAAAATTACGTCAAGAGTTCATGAACAGTGAGGCTATTTAATCAAAAATGTTAGTGTAGTTTTATCATTCTAAGTTTTTAAGAGACAATTTTACAAGAAGCTAAAAAAAGACTTGGCTTTTGTTTAAAGTTTTGGGATGGACCCCACCAGGGATGGAGGAACCACGTGGGCCCCGTGGGCCTGGGCCCACCTACTTTATTTTCTGGGTGGGCCTGGCCCACCCACTTTTGAAAGCCAAATTTCTTTGAAAAGGTAGTGAAAACGGCAAATTAGAGAAGGAGTTCCAAAAAAAAGCTCTTCACTCATTTGATACACACTAGTTTGATTACACAGGCCAACAAAAAAATTTTGACACAAAAGGTGAGAGTCATTTTAGAGTATTTCAGGGCCCCTGATCCCAAAAATGCACTTAGTTTTTTCGAAACTACCAGGAATTGAATTTCGAACCAAGATTACATTCTTCCGTAACAAGGATAAAATTTTAAGCAGCTACTTTATTGAAGAACTCAACTTTGTATTCTGTAATTATATAAATGGCCTTCGTACCTTGATGGGTGTTGCTCAGTATAGTAAGCCTACCATAATAAAGAATTGCGTTTGTTCATCGATGGCTTTGTTTTGCTTATTCGTCTAGTTTGTTAAGCAAAACAATGTATGTATTTTATTTGTACTTAGTAGCTTAGTTAGTAAGTCTGATATTGTTGAAGTCAACAAATATATTAAGGCAAAGCACAAGTTATATATTCTACATCTTGTATCCTGTACATCTTGTACATCTTGTAAGGCTTGCTTCACGTCGTATTGTGATTGTTACTAGGCCAGTAAACGTTAAATAGCCGTTTGTTTGGGTTGTAATCAACGTGATTGGTTTCAAATGGCGTTTATACAACTCACAAATGTGCCTGGGATTACTTTCAGTTTTATCTATATAATAAACGACACGATGTTAAATCTAGGCTATAGGGGCTCAAAATTGCAAAAAAAATGTTTTTGCAGTAGGCTATCTTAAAAACTAGAGCCAATTCGAAAAAAAAATGCAGTTTCGGAATCAGGGGCCTGGAAATACCCTAAAATGACTCTCACATGCCGTGCCTTTAAAACTTTTTTTTGTTTGCCTGTGTTATCTTTGATAGCTCAATGATGAAATCTAATCTTCAAACTTTTCTGTTGAGCCCACTGTTGATGAGAAGCACGTGTGGGTGTGGTTGCGTGTGATTGGTGGAGTAATCTATAAATCAATCTAATTGTTCTCCAAGGTTAAAACAATGATATCATTACATATTATGCAGTGCATGCGCGTAGGCCTACTGTATATTGTATAATGCTGCAGATTATTTCTCCCAGGTTGGTATTATAACTGTGTGTGTATATTGCCTTTTTATTTGTGTGTACATCGCCATATGTTGTACAGCGCTATAGAGCAATTTAACAATTTTGTTGTTTGTTTGGCCAAATCGGGCCCAAAAACGGAAATTTTTCGCTGGTTGGCACAAAAGGCAATCATGAAAACACAATGTATAAGCGATTTGAAGTATTAGGAATGCAGCAACGTTATGGGGGGTCTGGGGGGCTTCGCCCCCCAGAAGTTTGATTAACTTTGACTGCTACGCCTTTGGGCCCACCTACTTTTAAAATGGTTCCTCCATCCCTGGACGCCACCAAGTTCCAGTTTAGACACGCTATTGTCTGCTAGATTGATTAATTACATGATTTTTAATTTTCGGACTATGAAAGCATCTTGCAGAGCTTAGTCCTGGAAGTTTCGCATAGCTTACTTTTATAATAGAGGATTTAACCAACTGACCCATGTCCAGTTACCGAGATTGATAGTATGAAGTTTCCGCATGTTGTCGGAGCTGTTCAGTGACGTAACTAGAAAGAAAAGTATGGAGACAAACATTTCAATATTTAAAATAATGAACATGTTTAAACTTATAGCTACTGAATGCAGCCAAACATTTATGAAACGTCATTCAACATGTAATGCAATAATAAAATTTGGGGTAGGGGAAATTGCTTCCCATGTCCCCTCCCGTATCTACGTCCCTGTGAGTTGTTGTCTGTAAATCATTTCATTCATTTGTCATTCCTGAGTGGAGAGCTGTTCATGAAATGCGTTATGGTTTTTCGTTTCTTTTCTTCCCTTTTCATTATTTGTTAAATCAGGGGCTTAACCAACTGAGGGCGAATGATATTCTAACCTTCTCTTATAAAAAGCCGGTTTCAAAAGAGCCGTTTAATTCCCCCTACTGGTGTTCCGCTCAGGAGGAAAACTGACAAATAACTTTAAGTCGGGAGCTATCTGTCGAATAGTCAAAAAAAGCAACTGAACTGAATTCTTTTAATAAAAAAATGTTACTAAAAAGAAACGTAGAAAAATTAATTCAAGCAACCTACCCAAAAAAGTTTACTGTATTTAATCGTTTTTTGTTATCTTGTGTCACTTTTAAACGCAGACAACAGAGTGTATTGAGCAATAATATTACCAATTCAGATGGAAGAAGATATCGGTGTCGAGTTGGGAGATGTAGCTGATGCTGCTAAAATGGCAAGCTCACTAACTAAAACGTTGCCAGGGATGGTCAACACTGAATCTGCTATGTGTAAGTCCTTCAATTTCCTACTGTATAGTTTGTATTTCAACCCATGTCTATGCGGATGTAAGATTGTAACTTATAGCATATCGCTCTGCACCAGCAATACAAAGAACCACTGTCTAAGCAACTTACTTGAATAACTAGTGAAGTAAATATAAAGATATTATTTGGCACGGTATAGATAAGCTACAAGAAAACAAACTTCAGGAAAGACTTTTTTCACCACCAAAACTTATTTTGGCACGAAACTGACTCAAAGAAATAGTGTGTTAAAACGAATTATTTTTGTTTTGAACAGCAATGGTAGTGCAAGACCGCAGCTGTACGAGATCAAAACCTATTTTAAGCTAATCAGGCCAAGTCACATTCACATTCTTGCAGCATTACTTTCACTCATGAGACATAAGCTACATGTACCGGTAGTGGGTTGGCTAGGACATTGTTTAAAATTCAATGTACGGGAAATGTTTTTGCAATGATTTGACATCATATCACTTTTTCAGCTTCAGGAGCACCACAGATCTGCCCGGAGTGCAAGCAAGTGATAGTAAGCACTCAACCAGGTAATTTGAGACTTCATTTATTTCATTCATTTTTGACAACAAAATTTTTGTTCCCTTACATTAAACGTAAGAAATTCATTTTCCGCTCACTTTGCTTTGTTCAAGTTTGCTTAACCCTTAAACGCCTATGTGTTTCACCAACCGTTATTACCTATCTGGGTCTCAAATGACCCGGCATGTTAAAGGGTATTGCTTTATCTTTCAATTTGTACATCTTTCTTAAATATGGTTATAAAACAAATCACTGTGTTGCAATTTCACTATTATACACTCCAAAGCATACTACTTCGAAAAAAACTAACAAAATTTGCAATAATTGCAAATGTAACATTTTTTTTTGTGCAAAAGTAACCGAATTTAAGATCAACACTGCAAACTGTTAACAACAGAAAAGAATTGAAATAATGTAACTTCAAATAGTATAACTTATAACTTCAAAACTCAACAAATGCTAAAGTTAGTGAAAGAAAAGCAATTAATTGCAACTTTCTACTAGGCTACTAGGTGCTCTAATGTGGTAGCCTAGCCATGATGACGCTAAGCACAAGAATCATGCTGCACAATAGGGGCATAAAACCGTGACTTGTAGGTGATCGATACAACACGGCTCATTACATTCCTCGCACACATGAGGTGGTTTACGATCCAGAGAAGATGGACAGATGTGGCACCGCCGTCTTGTACGCTTTCTACCCCAATGTGTAGCTGATGATTGAGCAGAGTCGATATCAATTTTGTATCCACATTTTTGCAGCGATAGTTTAGCAGCTCTTGAAAGCTGTTTTACTTGCACTCGGCGTTGTAGCCATGGATAAAGCAAACTCATACCTAAGTTTGCCAGAAATATTCGGCGTCGATGACTTGCTTCTTTTTCCCTTCCTGGAAATTTAGCTCGGAAGACCACCATGCTATTGATACCAGCAATATTGGGGCAGTTGTAGAAGTAGGCAAGTGGCCAGCGATTTGTCCTTTTCTGCACACTGTAGTTGTGACAAAGTTGGTCAACTTTGTCAACAGCTGCTTTAGTAGCATTATAGTCTTGTATCATGTCAGGTAAACCTTTATCTGCATCAACTTTGCTATCATCAAGCCTGGATTTAGGGGGGCAGAGGGTGCAGGTGCCCCGGGCCCCCGACTTTTGAAGGGCCCCCCTACGTGGAAAAAATGTGATTTTATCTTATTATTATTTTTTTTCTTTCAGCCTTTGAAGTTTCTTCAAAATGCTGTGCAGTGCAGTGCTGGATTAATGCTACTGTAGACGTAGAAGTATTTTGTTTTGCGCGGGGGCCCCCGATCTAAAAGTGCCCCGGGACCCCAACAGTTAAATCCGGCTCTGGCTATCATTATGCATAGTTGATAGTAAAACTACTACTTTGTTTTTCCTTGGCACATACGATACTAACGTTTGCCTGTCACAAAAACCAAACAAGCTTGATCCAACCCTTTTCGTCTTTCTTGTTGCAAATTCAACGAGAAGTTCTCGCCTATTTTCAACTATACAAAACTTTCACCAATAATTGAAAAGATAGGAAGTTGCTTTATGGTTTATTTATTATACAAATTAAGTTTAATGTTTGTGGTAGCCTACTTTAAAGAGTTACTGCTGGAAAAATAAACTGTTATTCAAAAAAAGTTGCACTATTACCTAACATGGGTCTCTAGAGACCCTATAAGTTTTTTCTTCTAAAACAGCAGTAACTATTTTACCAGTGGAATATTTTTAAAATTATAAATGTGAAATGGGAGAATAATAAATGTTTTGAGAATACTGGAAGTCACACAGAATATGGCTAGACGTCCCAAGAGATATGGGGAAGTAAAGACAGCTCGGGTCACTAGAGACCCACATAGGCGTTTAAGGGTTAAATCTAATTTTTACTGTTCCATCTTGACTCTTGTCAAGCGTTTGATCTGACTCTTTATTACAATTAGGCTACACTCGACTCTGCAAATAAATTGATTAAAAGAACAAACATGTTGGTTGGATTCTCTGCCTGCTTGATTGAGCGACGAAGTTTCAAATACTGGTCTTAGCCCAATCGGATTCCTATTTTGTTTTTTTTGTAGAGGGAGCTATAATTGTGAAGAAAGGGGCGTTCTTCCCGGCTATCAGCACAAGGCTGAGCACTCACTAGTACAGCGAGCAGTTGTGATTCGCTAACCATAACGGTGTAGCTTCCACGCTAGCCATTCAGACCACCCAATCAACAATATGTTTCTCGGCAGCCGAGCAGCCAGCCTATAATGTTGTATTTTCCATTGGCCAAACAGTTTTTGAAGCAAAATACAAAAAAAATAAGGATCCTAATTTGTACATTAACTTGCCAGGGCACCTTCCCATCCGTCAGTGATGATCCTTTGGCTTATTTAGCGTACAGGTTACCTACATAATTATGGTCAATTGAGGCCAATCATGACAGCAACCTCAAGCCGAAGAAAAGAACCTGATAAAACAACGACACTTTGACAACAACACCATTCATCATGGCACATGACTAGGGAACTGTGTACCGAAAGCTAGAGCAAACTGGTACTTCCACAGCAAACCCGTAGCATCATGTCAAAATAGGTCGTTTGCAGTAGCGTTGACAGGGGGGGTCAAAGGGGTACTTTTGGACCCGGGCCCGGGATGATTTTAGGGGCCCGAAATCTTTCCAAGGAGCCCAGAAACGTGAGAGACCACCGAATATTCTTTGGATACTGTGTGTTTTTCTTAGAAGTGTCTTGATTTGAGTCCCGAGGATTTCATTGGTACCCCCAAAATATCCTTTCAACGCTCTGGTCGTTTGTATCTACATTTGTGAAGTACCTACGACTATATTAATTTGAAGGTTGTTTTTGCAGCTGGTGCAATGGAAGCGGAAAGTGCTATGGACAAGGCCGGCAAAGCTGCTGACTGCTTTGGAAAGTTTTTTAATTGTTTTGGAAAATGTTTGGATGTTGCTGATAAAGCGCAGGAGATAGCAGGAGAAAAATAAATATTAAAAAGTTGTGTTTTATTTTGTGTTAAATAATTTTGACATTGCGAATCTTATTTTTAGTATTCCTATTGTGTATGTCAGTGTTTCTTATATTTTAAATGCTTTAATTACAGAAGAAATGCTAAGCCAAAAATAAAAGAAACAAAAATTGTATTACGTCATATTATGTTGTATAAAATATTACGCAATTTAGGCGTTGTAACGAACATGTTTGTAGCCTAAATTTTTGCCAAAACTGTGCTAAATTGGTTTAATAAAAAGTACGTTACACGCCTATCTACAGCACAATGAATAGAACATTTCAAATTTGTGGTTTGAAAGTTATGACTGTGGGCTAAAAAGGTTCGTATTTTGTTTGTTATATACTATTTTAGCGTCAGGGGGCATACTGTTTATCATCAAACTTTTTTTAACAAAAAATTGGTAAGTTGGCTATTTGATCCTATGCAGCTCCCATGACATGTGTCTAAATTAAGCTTCAGATTAAAAATGTTCCGTTTTTATGTTGGCTATCATATATAACTTCACTTAATTTGTGCATTATGCTGTTATAAACGCAGCTTTTTGAGATTTGTTTCTGTGGAAAAAACAATATTATTAATTCAACATGCGCGGCTATATCTTCAAAGAATTATTTGTTTAATTCAACGTCCAACTGTTTTCATTTTTATCGTTTCATGTGCTTTAATTTTATTCTTGACACCTCTTCAAACTGCAAGGATTCTTGTCAGTTCTTGCCATTTAATTTTTGAGTGTTAAAGCTTTTTTAATTTTTTGTTGTTGTTAAAACACAATCTCAGAAAAAAAATGCTGACTGCTGGTAGCAGACACATATGCTTTTGGTAGGTAGAAATGCTTTAGGACTAAAGTTAAAAAACTCCACTTTGATGAATCTCACCGAGGCCAGCTTGGTGATTGGTTTACAATGTTTCGTCAACCAAAAATGAAGTATTATTGTAACCTGTCTAAATAAATTTTATGAAAAGTGATGTTTCAACGTCAACATGGGTGTACACGATGTGACAAGTCAGATGAATTCCGCTTCAAACACTCGTGTATTTAGTTGAAAAGTCAATATTACTTTTAAGTGGGGAATTTCCTAACAGCAAAATAGTTTCTGTTTATTCAACTTTGTCTAATTAGACGTTGTTTCAACAACAATTAAAAATATGTGTTAAATTTTTGAGTAACGATGTTTGTGTAATTATTTAACGTTTGCAAGCAAAATATTTAATGTTAACAAGTAAAATCTATGTAAATAGTTAAAGTTCTGCTTTGAAGTCTGTCATGCAACGTCCATGGCATTCAATTGTTTTCTATTTTAATACCTTTAATGCGGTTGCACATCATCAGATATGTGTAGGCCTACGTAAAGCAGCAAACCTTTATGTCTCTTCTACCAACCACTTGTAGCACCAACTTTTAGCAAGTTGTAATGTGCTTTTTGTCATGCAAGTGATTTATTGCTACCGGTGTCTTTCGTTGGTAGAGCTGTTGTTTGGATTGCTCAGAGTAGGCCTATCACCAAGCAAGCGTTTTTTTTGCATTATTTTAACGTCGCCAATGGTTTACGTTTTGTATGTACTGAAATAAAAATATATCAGGATACTTCTAACACATTGTTACGGACAATTTTTATATCAAACGTCATATAAAACCGTCTAGGTCTACTGAATCTTGGCGTCTGACGTAATGGACTATTGCTAAAAATGAGCAGATTGCAGAATCGTTTGCAAGACCTGTAAAACATTTGCAGCTGCAGCATAACATTACATCATCGTTAAATCTTTAATTACTTGAACAAGTGTAAGCCAAACTTGAGCAGGTGTGAGCTAGACTTGAACAGGTGTTAGCCAAACTTGAAACAGGTGCTTGAATAGTTTATCATTGCTTATCATTATTACGTCACATAAGATGCTTAGTTGCTTACGTGCGATTTGGAATATTGCAAATTATTCTCTCATTTGTAAAATTGTTGCTTGAAAGCAGTGGTGCCACAGCTAGTGATTTTTCACTAGATCTAGTGATTTCAAGACTGACCTAGTGACATAGTTAGCCTACTTTTTGCTGTTTTTGGTGGAATCTAGTGATTTTTAGTCAAGTTAAGGTGAACAGGTCATTTTTTTATCTTTTAATAATAGAATTAAAAATACTGCTATAATAGTATACAGGTGGTAAGTCGAGCAGTCTGATGGAAAGGGACATTGAGTCTGAGAACGATATTTCGTTACAACTTACACGAAGACCATTACAAAAGCCACCCTAACCATTACAAAGCTAAAGAAGATAATTGTTGTTGGTGGGAGCTGTGAAGCTTTGCTATTACAAGAACCTCTCAAAAACAATGAAGAGCAATTCTGTTTAGACATTCTTTTATGTTTGGTGGAACTGTGTAAGCAAGTCTATGGTGTAAGCAAATTAAACAAAGATTTGATTTGTCAGATTCTTGGACGTTAGCAAAGCTACAATTAAGCGTTGGATCCAAAAGTTGCTACATCAGCCACAGGAGGTGTGAGATTGATTGATTGAATCTTTATCCTCAGACTGGGAAAGCTTCTTGTAGAGCTTAATCCAGGCATAGACAGATAGGCAGTTAATCCAGGCAGTTTTGCATACTTGTAGACTGTAGAGGCTTTGAATCACTGACGCAGGCCCGGTCGCGAAAAAATTTTTCCCACCAGATTTCTGTCTCATTTACATATTTTGGTAAAAGTTTGTATTAAAACCGTGTGAATGCAACATTTTCTCGTTGGCACGGTTGGTTCAGTGGTTTCATCCTCTGCCTACTGATCGGGAGAACGAGGGTTCGATGCTCGTCGTAGTCAAACTTTTTTTTTCTTTAAAATAATTTTTGCGGTGCACAAGAGCTTTTCAAAAAAGTAGGGTTAGGGAAAGCTTATATTTTATTATCATTGCACAATTTCATTGGCAAATAGTTATTTCGCAATCGGAATCAACCAATCTCTCAAAACACTTTCGGAAAATCTTACTTTTAGAGTGACTAGAATCAATGAGACAAAAATCTCGTGGGAAAAAAAATTTCGCGGCCCGGTCACCGAGATTGACAGAGTGAAGTGTTGTTGCCGGGGAATTATTCATTAGATTATTCAATTCATCCATTAGATGCCGCTGAATGGAGAGCAGTCCTTAGAATGCGTTGCTCAAGCGCACACCCCGAGAGTCGAACCAGCGCGGCTTGACCTTGAAGCTTCTTTGTTCCAGAAGTGACGCGCTAACCAATTGAGCTATCAGAGATCAATTATACCACTTGCCTGCAGCTTCCCATCCTTGGTCTCTGCATTTTGTATCTAATTTTTTTTTCCGTTCATGTATTCATCATTTTCTGTCGTAGGCCTACCCACAAAAAATTTGCTGTGTATTGCTGTAATGTTGATTATGACCTTATTTTCATTCATTCTCAAACGATTTTAAACAAGACCGTTACTTCCTCGCAACCATTTTAAATCTAGTGATTTTCTTTCCAATCTAGTGATATATTTTGGTGATTCTAGTTATTTTTGCAAAGTAAGCTGTGGCAGCATTGCTTGAAAGTTAGTCGCATATTTAACTGTTTTGCTTAGTGCTGCCAGCTGGACGAAATTTTCGTCTTTTATCCAAGTAATTTGCATTGTAGTGACAAGTTTAGTGGTGTATCGCGTTGCACCCCAATTTCGACAGCCAAGTGGGCTATTTTTTACAGAAATACAATTCTCGAATAGACGTTTTCGGAGGAGTGTTTCTTTTCGGTCATTGCATGCAGACGAACGGATCCGGAAATCTTATGTTACAATTTTCCCACGAAGAGATTATGGTTTACCGTTGTGACCATAAATAATAAAAGACGTTACTCTGTCTAGTGTTTGGTACAGAAGCAAAATAATAAAGACGAAGTTGTTGGTTGGTAGTCTACAGAAACAAAAGATTAAAGCCGTTTTCTTCTCAGTTGGTACTGAAGAACTTCAAGTTGAAAATTAAAGGCGTTTCTTTGTTGGTTCTGAAGAAAAAACTACATTGACATTCATTGGCAAGATAAAAGATTAAAGACAATCGATCTGTGCTTGAAGATTCAAGTGGACGAATCCAAGCAAGTTTTGTGGAACTTTAGGACTTCATTTATATACCCCTACCCGGGACTACAGAGAAGGGGACTTCCGACTCAAAAACGGCATGGGCCTTAAGAGGGTTACTACCGCTCAAACGAAAATCGACAAAAGATAACATCTAAACGTCTTTCTGTTTCATGTAACAACTTTTAAGGGTACTCAGCACAAAATTGAGTAAGCTGTGGCTATATTTACACTATATAGTGTAATAATTACCTCAATAGTGTTGCCAGATAAGAAATTCTGCCCTAGTTTGAGAAAAGTTTAAAGCTGTTGAAAACAAAAACTTGAATTTTGTAAGTTTTTTTAGTCCTGGGCAAAGATGAAAACGCTAATCTTATGCATAACTCTAACCCTTACCTTAACCCTTCCTAACTTTAATCCCAACTCTGGCGACACCTGATTGTAACCACGGCATTAAGTGTGGAAAAATAGCCACTTCCAATTGAGTATATGGTGAGGAAAAATATGCAAACACTGATAAAACGTAACTTTAGTATTATATATTTCACTATAACATTTAAAATCATACGGCTACATGGAATCGCCAATACTATGAGACCGTATAGCCTATATTCATTTTTTTGAAAAATTAAACAAAGATGATTATAATACTGCCGCAATGCCAACATTGTTAGGCCTATGTGTTTCTGGAGGCTCCAGGTCCCCTGCTGCCACGGGCAAGCATATTAACCCTTGAAAGGGGGGTGTCACGACTGCCAAGTCGCTCATTGTTGCCTGGTTTCGGAGGAAGTTTGAAGTACCTTGATTGGGGTAGGATCTCTACACAAACAGATAAAAAATAATGTAGTGCAGTCGAGCATCTGTAGGAGCAAACAAACCTCCACGATCAGCTAACTCAAACAACTGGGAATATTCCTCTGGTACACAGTCTTGGATTTTATGTACATTTATAATCTTGCACAAGCAATTCTTTGCAAGCAGAGCACTTTCTTCGGTGAGATACACTAAGTTCAATGTATCCACTAACAAAGCACGCAACATTAGCATCAACAATTCAACATCAAATAAATCATCTATGCTAACTACAACAAAGAAATCATCAAGCCATTTGAAAGAGGAAGCGTCTGAAATTTCCGGGGGAGATTGGTCAGAGGATACCAGGCAAGATGTTGATACCAAAGCTTGCTGTTGTAACAAACTTAAACAACGAACTTTTTTTCTGACTCGAGCAGCTGCTTTACTGACATGAAGAAGTTACCTCCATTGGTTTGACGATACCAACCAAATCGCGATTCAATAGGATCACTGAATCAGACATAAATTTTCTACTCAGGACATAATTAAATCCATGCTTCTCCTGGAGGTATTCAGCAAGTTTCGGAACTGCACACATGCTCTGAATACAAGCCGTAAACGTTTCAGTGGTAAGTCCATTATTGCTGGACTTTTTCCACTTCATAAATATATCCATTGCTTTCCAAAATGCAAGTTTTGTTTTCAACAGCTTTAAACTTTTCTCAAATTAGGGCAGAGTTCCTTATCTGGCAACACTATTGAGGCTATTATTACACTATATAGTGTAAATATAGCCTCAGCCTATTTATAAAGTCATTTCACTGTAATGGTTCTTAGCTGGATGAGTAAGAAAGCCTACCTGTTGCATACATGGTTGTCAAATTCACATGCAGTAGCCTATTTTGAATGTAATGAAAGTGAACACTTTCATCTTCAACAACTTTTAAGTATCCTTCAGGCAAGATTGCGTCTTGCAGCTAAAGCAAAAAAGAATTAAAATCACACAGAGTATCAAGTTGAAACAATGCAAGTTTTTGCTTTTCTATTCGTTCGTTTTCTTTGTCACGTCAAGAAGCAGTACCAGTATCAGATGTTGTTGGTCGAGACATAGAGAGTGTTTTTTGACAAATGCCTTGGCAGGTGAGGAAAAATAGATCTGGAACAGCATTTTCCTTTAGTCGCAACGTTGATACCCTTGGCGCCCAAGTGCTTTACACCGGATGCAACCTAATTCATACCATGAAAAGATCAAGAGAAAAAATAGCACAAAGCCGAAGTCGCTAATCGGAGTTTCCACAAACATTTTAAAGTTAGGGTTAGAGTTAGTGTTAAAAAAAATTAGGGTCCAGGTTAGGGTTAAAAAAAATTTAAAAGACAAAATAACACACGGATCGGAGTTTCCGCTTAACCCTAACTTTAAAATGTTTGCGGAAACTCCAATTAGCGACTTCGGCTTTGTAGCGATCAAGGCTTTGTGCTATTTTTTCTCTCAATCTTTTCATGGTACGAATTAGGTTGCACCCCTTCATGCCGACTCTCTTTATGTATTCTTCCCGAAAATGCTCTATGCACACTCTGTGCGAGTTAGTTAATGTCCAATCTTTACGCAGAATTGCTATAAACCATTTTCTTTTCAACTCTTCATTCTTTGGAAAGACAAACATTGAAATTTTGTCATCTGTCGGTTAGATTTGTGACCTGACTGGCATTGAGGTACCGTAGGCTACACAAAATGTATTACGGTAACCAACTAAATTGCTGATAATTGTGACAAAAAATGTACAAATATACAACAAACACTGAAAAACATATATGTTTGTAGGTAATTTATAGAATACATCAGCCAAAATTGTTAAAAACATGTTCTGTCAATAGCCTCACAGCAATTGCAGTTGAACTGTCTAAAAAAAATCAAAAAGCTTAGCCTAGCCTAAATCACCATTTTATAACGTTGCTTGCTGTATTGTTTTTTGTTCAAGTCTTTCTCACCATTACTCTGCACACTTGTCTTAACTTTAAAGCAAAGCAAACTTAGACTACTACTGTACTACATCACTTCATAAGTTAACCTCCAGTCTTCAACTGACAAACCAATACTGAAACTGAACAAGCGAACATGCCACTAAGAGGTTCGCGCATGCGCACAACGACCCTCTTAAAGCCCAATGACAGAAGCAAAATTTTTTCAGTCGGAAGTCCCCTTCTCTGTAGTCCCGGACCCCTACAACTACGGTATTGTGCATTTAAATTCTTTTTTGTGTTTTTACTGTCTTTGCAGTTAAGTTTTTTATTACTTAATAATTTGTGTGTTTGTGTAACTTAATTTTTTAATTGTTAAATTTAGCCCCAACATTTAATATGTTTACACTCGGTGGCGACAGGGACTCGGCCGCCGTCGACTCGACTGAGTTTAAGCCTGATGATGTTCTTTGCGGTCGGGCAGGCCATTCTGGGGAGGGACCCAGTAACGATGAGGCTAAGTCAGTTCGAGAGGCCCGGCATTTTAGAAGGGATATTTTAACTCAAATTGGAAACTTTCTGTAGCCCTAGGTTCTTTGAGTGATAAGCAGGAACTGTTAATTTTTCGATCTAAGTTACTGTATCTACCTTAGAAGAGGAATTACGGCATTTCCATGCTCTTTTGAGTAAAACTTTTAACTCTGCAATTTTGGCAGAACTTTGTGATAGGGTAGATCCCGAATTTAACTCGTTAAAAAATAACTTTGAACAAAAAGAAAGTGAGTTCTCAGATATGTTGGATGCTGACATACATCCTGAGGATAGCGACTCAAATGTAAGCACTAGGATGTCTAGGAGTTCGTCTCGGATAGTGGCACAAATTAACCTACAGCTAAGACAAGAGGAGCTCCAGATCCAAGCCGAGGCCGAAGCGAGAGCTGCTGAGGCCGCCGCGAGAGCTGAGGCCATACGAGCTGAGGCCAAAGCAAAGGCTGCTGAGGCCGCCGCGAAAGCTGAGGCCGAAGTAAGAGCTGCTGAGGCCGCCGCGAGAGCCGCTGAGTTCGCACTTAAAGACGCACAGTTGAGGGCTGAACAACGTAAAGAGGTAGCTTTGGCTGAATATCGATCAGAGGTGGGCTCTCGGCGTAGCTCTAAGAAGGGATCTTCTAGGCATTCCAGAAGTGAACATCAATCGCAGTTAAATTTACATAACCTTTTCCAGACGCCTGTTCAATCTGTAAGTGGACCAGTACAATCCACATGTTTTCAAGCTGTTTCAGGAGGTCTCGGGGCCGCGGCTAAGGATCTTCCGGAGGATCTAAAGCCAAGGCCTGCGAATTTTAGCCGAACTCCTCCCCCAGAGCGTACAGGTCACGGGCCGCTATTAGAAGTAATGTTTTGCCCCCTTCACAGTTTTCTGCGCCGCTAGTTTTTGATCGCCTAGGTACACGTAATTTGGGTGGTTGTGAGAGGCGTGTCGCGTCTACTGATTTTAATGTATGTGAGGATCGTGATCGGGCTGTGCATGTGACTGAGCCCCCTCAGCCCCTTAAGGAATATAGCTTGTCTTCTCCCGCTAAATCGAGTTCTCAACAACAGGATTGCTTTTTTGAATACCAAAATAGTAGGACGTTTTTCGATAAGGCGGCCTTGATTGGTTACGATGGTAATAATATGCCATTTATCTTCTTTAAAAATCGTGTTACGGCCTTAATGGCATCTTCGCCCTTTAAAGGAACTCGTTTGACTTTGTTACAAGCAGCTTGTGTTAGGACAGCTGCACAAACGATTGCTAATTTGGTTTCTGACACTCCTGGCTTGTCAGAGGAAGACAGGATAGAAATGTCGTTAACTCGCTTGTCCCAACGTTTTGGAGTTCGTGGAGGTCTTTTCGCCGAACCAGAAATTAAAAAGTAGCCTACCTATGGTACCAATTTCATGTATCGTCGCGTATTATTCTTATCGCTGTTCATTCTTTGCATGCCCTTTGTATTTGCGTACCGGTATTAACTTAAACGTGAGTGATTCAAACAATTTGTGTATCGTGTGTTTTTATTCATTGGCTCACAATTGTCCTTAAATTCTTTTTTAGTTATGCCATGTTAGACTGTCATAACTAGGGGCTGCTATGTTACGGACAATTTTCATATCAAACGTCATATAAAACCGCTCAGGTCTACTGAATCTTGGCGTCTGACGTAATGGACTATTGCTAAAAATGAGCAGATTGCAGAATCGTTTGCAAGACCTGTAAAACATTTGCAGCTGCAGCATAACATTATATCATCGTTAAATCTTTAATTACTTGAACAGGTGTTAGCCAAACTTGAAACAGGTGCTTGAATAGTTTATCATTGCTTATCATTATTACGTCACATAAGATGCTTAGTTGCTTACGTGCGATTTGGAATATTGCAAATTATTCTCTCATTTGTAAAATTGTTGCTTGAAAGTTAGTCGCATATTTAACTGTTTTGCTTAGTGCTGCCAGCTGGACGAAATTTTCGTCTTTTATCCAAGTAATTTGCATTGTAGTGACAAGTTTAGTGGTGTATCGCGTTGCACCCCAATTTCGACAGCCAAGTGGGCTATTTTTTACAGAAATACAATTCTCGAATAGACGTTTACGGATGAGTGTTTCTTTTCGGTCATTGCATGCAGACGAACGGATCCGGGAGTTCGCTCAGGGATAAAAACAAAAGAGTGAAAGTGGTCCCATGTTCAGTCACTGAGTTTCGGGGAAAGAAGATAAGGCTCTTATCACATTAAGCCCTAGGCACTAACAATTAGGGTGCTCAAATCCTTTCTATCAGCCACTTTTCCTTCCGCAATTATGTTCACTCAATTTATTACACCCTGGGTAGAGGTTAGCGGTGTAACAACCAGCAAAAGCCGGGTGTCGAACCAGGTTTGCAATATTGGAAAGTTAATGTATTGTCCCTTGCTCCATCCCGCTCTGGTAGCTGTTGAATGAGCGCCTGAAAGCTTTGTGAACAAAAAAACAGCAAGATCAAACACACTGATTTAACACTATACAGTATACAGGTTTAAATAGCAGCGCACTTCAAGTCAAGGCTAATTGTCCATTTAGAGACACTCAATGGATAGAAGAAATCTACAGGAAAGACATTCATTTGCAGGCAACAAAGCTTAAAAAAGAGAATTTCACTCTGTCAACATCGGTAGGTGCATCAGCGATACAAAGCCTTCACAATCGACTTCGCAAGTAAGCGGAACTGACAGAAGCTTTCAAAGAATATTCTCAAATCGAGAAAGTAGCCTACAGTACACTGATTGGCGGTGATTGCCATTCATAGCACAGTCGCTATACAATATAGCGTAGCCTTGAGAACTAACTAGGCCTATAGGCTATTCTGAGAACAGTAAATTGATATACCGGTAACTATAGCATGTAGCCTAATCACTGTAAACCGATTACCAGGCCTATTGCATTAATTAATAACTAGTCTATTGAGAATAGCATTGAAGTTACCATAACTTATTACTATAGCGGTATAACCTAGCCTATTGTATAAGATATAGCCTTACTGAATATAGCTTATACCCTAGGACGGTAATCCTAACCTCTTTGGGCTTACGGCACCCTACAGAAAAAAAATTGAGGCATCCCGTGGCAGATCTCCGATCTATTACCTCGAATGCAGCATGTTGGTATACATCAGGGGTGACGAACCTTTTTGCGCGGCCCACTTTGTCAATTACACATGAGTTATCGGGCCACACAACTTTTTAATCGTAGCCTACTATGAAATATTTTAGAAGCAACTCAAGATATTATTCATGAAAAGTAACAAACGGCAAATGAAACTAATAAAACCCACACAGTTGAAATTATCTTACGCAGAATCGAAACATATAACAGTAAAAATAAAAACAAATCCACTTGAGCAAAAAGGATAGAGCAGCAGTACTTGCACTGAAGACAGTTTAATTTTCTAAGTTTAATTTTTCAGTTTAAGCGTTTGCTTTCATATGAGTATGATTTCTTCTTTTCTTGGCTCTATCCTTTTTGCTCAATTTGACAAAATGTTTCGACCATTATGCTCCGAAACAACAAATCAGGTAATGAAATTTATTTTTCAAACAACAAACAAAAGCCCATGCGAATCATACCGCTGAAGCTATCCAATGCAGCATTGAAGCATAAAATATTAAAAAATAACATTGAAGCATTGAATTTTTTTGCTTAGTGGGATTTTTCAAAAGTTTTTTGCTTGACTAAGCGTTCAATGTCGAACAGACGATGTGGCAACTCTCAGGAAAGGCAATTTACAATAACACCTTCAGAAATTAAAATAATAATAGCAACACTTCAATTATCCTGGGAGATGGAATGCCTGCGCTTTGAGAACAAAATAAAATAAAGTTTAGGCTAATCACACTTGTCCAACATTTAAAACCCGTATCTGTTACTGGCGTAGACCTTATGGTCTCGCCCTCTGCTAATTCAGCAATTTCACATAGAAGCAGTGACGCAAGGAAAACCTGAGATTGCTTGACTTTTACTTTTTTTTCTTGCCCCAACTTTTAATCCCGATTATGTTGGTATCGGATAATTGTGAAGTTCACAATAAACCTTTTGTCACATAAACCTTTTGTCAGTTACAAAATGCAAGAAATTTCCTGATATTCAATAGCTTGATTGACAGTTTACTATTAGCGTGCGGTTTCATTTTGTGTTTGTTATTCATTACGCGACAGCGCTAAAATTCCATTCTCTACTCAGACAGCAAAATACGTCATTTTTACATTGATGCAATGTCGATTTTGCTGTCTGGGTAGGGAATTGGTCTTTGTTGGTAGACAATGATTAGGAAGGTAATTTATTATTAGCGCAAATTGCTTTGTAGTGCAAAAAGTGCATGGAATACTGTTTGCACAGAAACGGAAAAACAAAATTGATGAAATTCTGTGTTCTATGCAAGAGGACTTTCAAAATAAAATGTGAACTGAGAAATTTGACCAAGAAATGGCGAAAATAGGTCAAAAACCGAGTCTTTATCACCTTTTCTACCTAAAATACACAATCACGAATATATTTTGCGAAATAAATTGATTGAAGTGATAGATAAGGCTTTTGACCAACGGCATACTTTTTCTCGTTGTTTTTTTATATAAGCCGACGGAGTAACTAGCAATAAGAGAGACGTAGACCTGATGGTCTCGGCCAGTAACTCTTGACGCCAAAAGGAAGCAGTGACAGATACGGTTAATGCTCGCGAAACGAAGCAGATGTTGGCAGCCAGCAGAGTTGACAGAAATTGTTTAGACTTAGGCTTACCATATTTTTGTGACTTCAAAACGGGACGCCTCCAAAGACCACTTAGCTGTGATTTTTTAACTTTACATTTTCAGATATTATTACATAGGCCTACATTTAAAGCCATCCCGGCTGTCTTCATTGACCGTATTGTCATCGAGAGTTCATGCGCATATTCTATGTCTAAATATCGGTTTCAGTTCGAAAAATAGAAAGGAATTGACGTTAACGATACAAAATAATTCGAATTTAGATTTTTCTGTAAAGCAAAAGGAAGAGAGAATAATAAAATAGCCTGCGGTTTTCAAGTCGATAAGTAACTCCCAATTGCACTGAATTTACCCAACACTGCGTACAAGCACTTGCGAATTTACTTATTGGCCTAATCATACTTTTCTGTAGATACCACCTTCTTCAAAAAGACATTATTCAATTTTACATGCTCGTAAAAGTCAGAGCAGGACCAATCAGTATTGATTTTACATGTGATAACGGCTTTCACATTCTGCTCCAGCATCCTGCTTCTGCTCGCAGACCACATGCTCTTCATGATGGAAAAAATTCTTTCAACGGATACGGATGTTCCGGGTAAACAAAATATGAACTCCACCAGCTTTTGAAAGTTTGAAACGCGTATGCATTTCTTTTCAAATTCTTTGAACATCTCGACCCACTTTTGTTCCAAAGACGCATTTTGCCAGCTCTCTTCCTTACAACGTTCAGACATGTGCCGTTTCACTAGTAGCCTACTTGTTCGTCGAAAAGAGAGTCGCTGTTGATTACCTGCTTTCCAAACATCATGTTGATTTTTTCCGCAGACTCACACACTCGCACCCAGGATATTTCTTTGTTTAGGTCGATCCAAAGATGAGGAAGCACATCTTTATAAGAACCATCATAAAGATCCAGATACGATAAGCATTTATCGTAAAAAAATCACGCATTCACCTTCAGGAATCAGCAAGTAGGCTACCGGTAGCCATGGGCGCCGATCCCTATAGGACAGTGGGGACATGTCCCCACCATCTTTTTACATGTCCCCACCATCTTTTTACATGCCCCCGCCATCTTTTTAAATTATTTTTTATAACGTAAAGGTTTCTGGGAAATTTAAGCATCTGTATCTGAATCAGTAGGCTATTCTGAAGAGTCTTTGCCTCAGGCTGCATCAAAACTGAAACCAATTTGTCCAACAAGATGGCTCACAAGTGCAGCTGCAGTAAAAGCATTGCTTGATAATTAGCCTATAAGTCAGTATTGGAAGCCTTGGAAGTAGCCGTGAGTCAATTTGATTCAAATATAGCAACAACTGCTAGTTGGCTTTTGAAATCTTTTTTTCGTGGGTCGAGTGTGCTTGGGTTATTAGCGGCATTGTCTGCATTCAAGCCTTGCAAGGTTGCACGGTGACTGTAGCTGGCATGCTTGAAGATGCTGAACTTTGTAGTGATGAACTCCGCCATCTACGCATGCAGTACGCAGTGAAGAAAAATTTCATCGGGTCTTTGTAAATGCTGAGAGGCTAATGGAGGATTGCAATCTTGAGTCGTGGAAACTGTCACGTCCCCAGAAGATCCCAAATTGTCTTCAACATGGACATGGCCATGGTCATTGGTCAACCTCCTCAACTTCAAACACCAGAGATGAAATACCGGTCAGAGTATTTTGCAGTTATTGACAGCGCGCATCAAAATCTTACTGACTATTTCAAGTCGGCCGATCTTGACCACAAAATTCTACAAGAATCACTCTTTAGTGGAAAGCTACAATCACATGTGATAGAGTGGTAGACGATTATTCTGAGTTCTCTGACACAGAGTCCCTTGCACAGGAACAATGCTTCTTTTGAAAGCAGTAGGCTACGAAAGCAAGTCGGTGGAAGATTTTCGAATAATATTCAAGAAGATGCCATCGGCTGTTCGTCAAATGTTTCCGCAATTGGAACATTTTGTCCGACTTCTGCTCATTTCATCAGTCAGCTCGTGTTCAGCTGAACGGTCATTCTCAACTTTGCGACGTGTCAAAACGTGGTTACGATCTACCATGACACAGAAACGGCTAATTCATGCAATGGTCTGCCATGTGCAAAACACAGTTTTAAATTCGATCAACCTCCATGACCTTTCCAAGGACTTCGTTTTTAATTCGCCGGAGACTCGTTGCCGAGTGTTTGGACGTCTGCTGTTCAATGCTGACACTGACAATTAAAATATATGTAGCCTAGCCTGTAACAGATTGAATGATTAGGCCTATAGCGCCATCTACCACTTGTATATATGTGCGGTTACCATTACTATGACGAAATATATATTCTCACGAGTTACTGATGTATGCGCAAGACGCTAGTTTGATGAAGCTATAATTCAGTATAAGAATCAACATATCTTGAGAGATCAAGACGTTACATGGTGTCAGAATATACTTGAACCTACGTATTGCAAGAAGAATTATCAATAGTCGTTTTTTAGTCTTAAAACATGGCAGATTTTAAGCAGCCTGCCCCGATGAACTTCAACAGTTCAAGCATAGCAGAAGCATGGAAAAAATGGGAGATGTCTTTCCGAACCTATTATGTAGCCGCTGAGATCAGTAAGAAGTCAGCAGAGACGCAATCTTGCTACACTGTGCTGGGACTGCAGCACAAGAAATCTTTAGCAATTTTGTCTTTCCAGACAATGATGATAATGATAGCAAAGACAATTACGACCACGTACTGAGAAAATTTCGGTTATATTGTGAACCAAAGAAGAATGAAATTTTTTCCACGTACAAGTTTTGGCATAGAAATCAACTTGATGGTGAGTCTTTTGATTGTTGGATTAATGATCTCAGAACACTTGCAAATGACTGTGCATTTCATAATCAAGCTGTTAAAGAGAGAAATCTTCGTGATCAAATTGTCTGTGGTATTTCAAACCAGAGTATTAGAGAAAAGCTGATGCAAACCTCAGACTTAACGCTGGCAAAAGCCATTGATTTATGCCACGCTTATGACGCAACAAGAAGCCATTTGTTGGTCATGAATAACACACAACCACAACATATCGACAGCATTAGTAGTAAACGCCAGTCAACCATGACGAACCGCGCAGCCTCTGCGATGCAACCCGTTCCAAAGCCAAGAGACAGTTGCAGATACTGTGGTAAAGTCCACGCACCCAGAAAATGCCCTGCTTATGGTAAAACATGTCTCAACTGTGGTGTGCGTAATCATTTTAAATCGGTGTGTCGAAAGCCACCTACGAAGCCGATGCACGACATCAAAGCCGAAGAATCAGAACCAACATTTCTACAAGTTTCTACCATTGATGAACAAGAAAGCAGCACGAAAATGAAAACTCGCTTGCTTATTGGTGATCCTGATGGTCACAAATATTCTGTATTGTGTAAGCTTGACACTGGTGCAGCTGCAAATGTTATTCCTTACAATTTTTTTGCACAAATGTCCGGTCTTGAATTGCAGCAGACGAGCACCAAGCTTTGTGGTTTTGGTAATAGCGTTGTTAAGCCGCATGGCACCACCGTAATCAAATGCTATGATAAAAGCGACAATTGTTTTGACTTGTTATTTTACGTAACTGATGTCATTGATATTGCTATTCTTGGTGAACATGCATGTGCTATTTTAAACCTTGTTAAACGTATCGACGCATACACACAAAATGGCAATGGTACTATTGCAAATATTACCCATGAATATGCTGATATTTTTTCTGGCATTGGAGCTTATGATAAAGAATACCACATAATGCTCAAGCCTGATGCCAAAGCTGTAATCCAGCACCCCAGAAAAATCCCTTATGCTATAAGATCACACTTGCAAGAGCATCTTGAAAAACTTAAAACACAAAAAATCATTGCTGATGTTGATACGCCTACTGATTGGGTAAATAACCTTGTTGTAGTTGAAAAGAAAGACAAATCGTTGCGCATTTGTTTAGACCCAAAACCATTGAATACTTTTATTAAGCGTGAACGTCATAATATTCCCACACCAGCGGATGTCCAATCCCAACTGTCCGGAAAGAATTTATTTACTGTAATTGACATGAAAGACGCTTACTGGCATGTAAAGTTGACAGAAGAATCTTCGTACCTCACTACGTTTCACACCCCTTGGGGTAGAAAACGATTTCTTCGAATGCCTTTTGGACTGTCGTCCGCATCTGAAATAATGCAGAAACGAAATGAAGAGACATTTGGTGACATTGCCAATGTGCATGTCATAGCTGATGACATCATCATAGCAGCATCTTCTGAGAAAGAACATGATGAAATTCTCAAAGCTGTGCTAGACAGAGCTCGTCAAAAAGGAGTGAAGTTTAACAAAAAGAAAATCCAACTCAAAGTGAAAACTGTTGAATATATGGGTAACATTGTTTCACAAGATGGTCTGAAGCCGGATGAAAAGAAAATTGACGCTATTGTGAACATGCCCAAGCCCACAGATGTCCATTCTTTGCAACGATTGCTAGGAATGACGAAGTTCTTATCTCAATATATACCTAATGAATCCTCCATTACAGCGCCTTTACGTGATCTGTTAAAGAAAGGAGTTGAATGGAAGTGGACTGATGCTCATGACGAAGCATTAACTCATCTTAAATTACTTTTGACAAGTAAGCCAGTTTTATCGTTCTACGATGTCATGAAGCCTGTAACAATCCAGTCCGACGCTTCTCAAAAGGGACTCGGAGCGTGCTTACTTCAAGATGGAAAACCGATTGCCTATGCTTCTAGGTCCATGACTTCCGCCGAACAAAACTATGCACAAATAGAAAAAGAGATGCTCTCTATCGTTTTTGCAGCAAAAAAGTTCCATCAGTACATTTATGGAAAAGACTCTATTGTTGTTGAGTCTGATCACAAACCAATTGAATCAATTATGAAGAAGCCATTGTGCAAAGCTCCGCCTAGACTTCAACGTTTAATGCTTTGTTTGCAGCCATACGATTTAAAAATCAAATTTGTTCCAGGAAAAGAAATGTACCTAGCTGATACTTTATCACGTGCTTATCTCAATGTTGTGCCAGACAATGAATTGAATGATGACCTTGTTCGTGTAATCCACACTCTTATAACTAGCCTTCCAGTTACGCCATCTCGCATGGACGAGCTTATTGAGGCTACAGAGCGAGATGCAGGTCTAAAAAAGGTCAAAAGCTATTGCAAAAATGGATGGCCTCGTGCACAAAGAGACGTTCCGGTCGAAGCTAGAAGTTACTGGAATATGCGTGACATATTGCATGAAGCCGAACATTTAATAATGGCCAACGATCGAATCGTTGTTCCAGTCGAGTTACGATCGTTTATGTTGAATTTAATCCATGAAAGCCACTTTGGAATGGAAAAATGCAAATCCAGAGCGCAAGACTTGCTTTATTGGCCTAGGATGTTATCAGACATCGAAAACATTGTTGCAAAATGCAATGTTTGTTGTGCTCATCAACGAAACAACCAACGTGAACCGCTAGTTTCTCACGAAATTCCAGATGGACGCTTTTTAAAAATTGCTATGGACATAATGACTGTTAAAAATCGCGATTATCTTGTTGTTGTTGACTATTATTCCAAGTACCCAGAACTGCTTTCCTTAGCTGACAAGACAGCAAAGACTGTTGTAGAACAAGTTAAAAGTGTCTGTGCGAGACACGGTATTCCTGAAGAAATTGTCAGCGACAATATGCCGTTTCGAAGCAAAGAGTTTGTTGAGTTTTGTAAAGAGTATGGTGTTAAGAGTATTACCTCCAGCCCCGAATATCCTCAGAGTAATGGCCAGGCTGAACGCACTGTTCAGACGTTAAAGAAAATGCTCAAAAAAGCTTTTGATGCAGGCACTGACCCCTATTTAGCTTTGTTAGAGTACCGTAATACACCCATTGCTGGTCTTGGTTACTCACCTGCTCAAATTTTGATGAGTCGTCGTCTTCGCAATAAATTGCCTATTGCTAACACTTTACTTGTGCCTAAAGTTGTTGATGTGTATGCTGATTTACGCAAACGTCAAAATCGCCAGAAGTCTTATTTTGATCGTCATACAAAACCCTTACCTACTTTGCAAAAAGGAGATAAAGTACGTTATAAAACACGTAATTATTGGAACAATGCTGTTGTTTCAAATGTATGCAATGAACCTCGATCTTACATTGTTCGCAATGAACGTGGACCTCTTCGACGTAATCGTAGACATCTATTGCAAATGCCCGCTGATCCGTACTGTCATGGTGATTTCAATTTTGATCCTGATGAAAACTGTATCGCAAATAATCATGATTTGAATCAAAATGTGCCTGATGTTCGAAATGAATCAAGTACTTCTCGACTTGAAAATAGGACAACGCGATCTGGCAGACAAGTTGTCACCCCACAAAGATATCGTGATTGATTTATTCACCGACTTGTGACTTACAAGCATTTGTGTTACTGTTCATATTTCACGATTGTATTTTTATGCTGTGTAAATAATGTTGGCCTATTTGAAGAAGGAAGATGTAACAGATTGAATGATTAGGCCTATAGCGCCATCTACCACTTGTATATATGTGCGGTTACCATTACTATGACGAAATATATATTCTCACGAGTTACTGATGTATGCGCAAGACGCTAGTTTGATGAAGCTATAATTCAGTATAAGAATCAACATATCTTGAGAGATCAAGACGTTACATAGCCTACATCGCATTGGACTTGTACCTACTGTATTTGTTTGTCAGAACAGACCCCAATCTTTCTAGCTGGCTTCGTTCGTCGCCCCTTCCTACCTTTCCTAGTAAATGTCCCCACCAATTTTACAGAGCGATCGGCGCCCATGCCGGTAGCCTACGCTACACAGCAACAACAGTATAACGAGAACATGCTAGCCTAATTGGTAATGTTCGTGTATTATGCTGGCTGGCTGAACGCCCAAGCGGGACGTTTGGCTGACCGGTCCGGACGCCGGGACAAGACGTTAAAAAGCGGGACTGTCCCGCCTAAAACGGGACGTAGGCTATGGTAAGCCTATTTAGACTTAGAGTACCGGTATACTTTTGCATCAGAAATTATTTCATTGACTCAAAATCTTTTTAGTTGGGCTTGCATTCAGAAGGAAACTCCACAACGCCAAATTATTTGTAGTAGGGCTAGGCTATGTTAAAGTATTTTGCATTCACATTAAGTTATTTTTTCAATGACTAACACTGCGTCATTCTTCTTTTCCTTTTTTTTTCATTTCAAGAGTGATGCAATTGCAAGTTTTGGAGACATTTTGGAGACTTTTTTATTGGTAAAAATTTGCGTTGGATTGGCGGTTTTCCCGCCAAATCGGGCTCCTTTTGACTTTGTCTGGCGTTTTATTTTTCGGTTTGGCGATGGCCGTTTATTGGGCTCCTTTTGAATATGTTATATTTTAAGTACCGTATAGCCTAATGATGTTGTACTTTCATCCATAACAAGTTCAGTTCAGTTGTTTTTATTTCTGCATGACCACTAGGCCTACATCAAAAACAAAAGCAAAGGTCGTACAACAACGGTCGTACAACAAAGGTCGTAGCCTACATAGCAAAGGTCAACATAGCAAAGGTCGAGAAAAAGGTAGAAGCAACAAAACGCGAACGTTAAAACGTGCTTGTGACCGAAGTGAGTTTTTAAGTTGAGAGGATTTATCACGGCCGCAACACCTTCAGAAAAATTTAAGATAGAAAGGGAAATAAAAAAAAATGTTACAAACAAAAATAAAAAAGCAACAGCCCATATCGCTTCAGCTGATATTTTCAAGAATTGTATAAATAAACATTTGCTATAAAGATCGGCCATGGTGCGTTATCAAGAGTGCTGATGGTCGTGAGGGGAACACATCTTGATACATTTTGTTCATAGCAAAAAAAAAGCAATGTAGGCAAAGAAACCCCCACAAAGAAATCCTTCCACGGAGCACGAACAAAGTTATGCCTATTAAGCGAAACGCACCAAGCCTTGCACGATTCACAAGATAATTAGGCTACAACTTGACGACACGAAACAATGACAAAAACAAATAAAACAAACAAGAAACAACAACTTCATCATCTTGCGGAATTTCAATTATACCCAGGAAAGTAATGTCTTGCAGATATCAAGCGTGCTTTGATACAAAGTTACGTCGATAATGCGATAATTACAAGAACCCAGCCGGCTAAACTCGTCATCTCTACACCGATTCAACACTTGCAAAATATCTGCATTGTTAACCAAGATTAATTTTGATTCAATTGCGTTTGAGACAGTGTTTTTACGGTCAACCTGACTGAAGCATTGAGTGCTGAAGGTTGAGACTAGAGTTGTAAATGCAAAAAAAACGAACCGTTTTTTTTTCAGAAAAAAAACTTGGGCCAAAAAAAACACTTGTTTTTTTGTTTTTTTTTGATTTTTTTGTTTTTTTTCATATTTTTCTGGAAAAAGTTGCAAATTTTTTACAATTTGCAGTTTAGTTTCATTACAGTGCTCTTGAAAAACGTTAAACTAGTAAAAATGGTTTTCTGGTTGTGCTAAAATTCCTAAGTGTTTGTGCTTGGCAGCAGCATAGCCTATGTTTTTTGCATAGTCCTACGTTGTTTCGCTTTCTTTTTCTTTCTCAGGCATGTTTGTGGCCAGGCGCGGATCTAGGAGTTTTTTTCGGGGGAGGCCAGAAAATTTGAAAATCAATTAAAAAGAAAGAAAAAGATAAAATAGATATGAACAATGATACTACGACAGTAGCGTAGCCAGCAATTTTGAAAGGGGGGGAATTGACGGCCGGCGGGCGCAGCCCGACGGCGGTCTGGAGGGCAGCCCCCAGAAAATTTTGAAAAATTACTTTGAATTTGGTGTATTTTGAGAGCATTTTCAACAAAAGTGTGGGCAAAAATATTCCTGTAAAATGGTGCTGTCTGGTGCCATAGCAAAAGGATAAGATCATGTTTTCTTTGGCATTTTTTGGTAATAAAGCTAAGTCTCTATGTTTTCTTGTTGCTAATTCCTGGCTGAGATATTTGAATATTTAGTATTGGCAAAACTCGCTCTTTTAATGCAGTTTCGTTTAAAATTAGGCAAACTTTGTTTTAGAGGCATAGAGACTGAAAGCATCATTCTCAATATCGTGGAGTCACACGCGTGCCAAAGGGAGGGGAGTTGTTACCCCCAACCCCCCCTTGGCTACGCCACTATTAATACTACGACATATACGATATGCCATAAAATAAAATAGACATTAAAAGAAACAGCCATTTTCATCAATTGTGAATGTTTAAAAAATACATTTTGCTTGAATAAAAATTGCTAAGCAAGCAAAGTAAACTTGAAATCTGGTTTAAAACCCTATATGCAGTGTCCATGACCAATTGGATGTTTGCAGGCATATACGGCGATTGATTGAAATTATAATGAAGGCTAAAAACTATAAAACGGCCATTCAAGGTTTCAGATTGTTTCAACTGACGTCTTTGGTTCAGCGTTGGTTTCAGCTGAGTCAGCTCCAACAAATGTTGCTATTAAAATGCATTTGAAATTGTATGAAAGAAAATAACGGAGTCTGATCGATGGATGATTTCAACCATAATAATAACAAAAAATTATCCCCCCCGGATAAGTTAAGTCCGCCGTGGGACTAATATCAGCTGTTTAGACGCATATCAAACGATTTGATGCGGATACATAGAATTTCAACAATAATTCCTCACAACATTTCGGGGGGGGCCCGGGCCCCCTGGGCCCCCCCCATAAATCCGCGCCTGTTTGTGGCAGTAGACCTGACAAACATTGAATTAATGCAATTTGATACATGACATAATGTAGAATTAAAATTGCTACTATCCAGTTATTATGACATAATGTAGATGTGTTAATTTCTTTTTCCTTTTATGGAAGTTAGCCTACGATGTTAGTAGGCCTATACCGGGACTGGTTATTCTTATACACACTCAATGAGTTGACGAAATTTTGGCAAAAACAATATGGCAGTATTCAGAACACACATTACCTTGTTTGTGGTAATTTACTAATGTAAGCTATTGCCAATAGCTTGTTTAAACATGTTTTTTAGCTGATAGCTTAACAACGATGTATACGCTTTATAAATGTTGAAACCCACGGCGCCGATCCCTATAGGACAGTGGGGACATGTCTCCACCATCTTTTTACATGTCCCCACCATCTTTTTACATGTCCCCATCATCTTTTTACATTATTTTTGTAACGTAAAAGGGAAAATATTACCCGAATGTCACAATTTTACCAGTCAAACGTTTAAAATATATTGAAAGGAGGGGACAACATTTTTGTTTTATGCGAGGAAGCCCCAACCGTAGTAGAAATGTTTTATTAGGCAGAGAAACCCTGGTGTAACTCGCAAATTGTATTTAATTTGGTTAAGCCAGGGCCACACAGTGCAGAGTTTTAGAATTACTTTGAAAGAGTCGTACAAGCATGTAGTGCAGTAAGTGTAGCTTGTGTTACTTTTGTATAAGAAAAAAAGCTATTTTTTCAGTTATTATTACATTGAGGTTAAGAGCTGCTGAAATGTCTTTACCGGTTTGGCAAAAAATTGTATATAGGAAAATCAGCAGTTGGAAGGCTGGCAGGCAGCTTTTTTTCGATTGAAAAACTCTTACCCTACCCAATTTTTAAAAGACTTGTCATGTTCCAAATCGTCTTCAGTATGGACATGGCCATGGTCAACCTCCTAAACTTCAAGATCGATCGGTCAGAGTAATTTGCAGTCATTGACTCGCAGCAAAATCTTACTGACTATTTCAAGTCGACCGATCTTGAGCACTACAAAATTCTACAAGAATCACTCTTTAGTGGAAACCTACAATCACATTTGGTAGACGATTATCTTCAGTTCTTTGACACAGAGTCCCTTGCACAAGATTTTCGAATGATATTCAACAAGATACCATCCGCTGTTCGGCAAATGTTTCCGCAAGTGGAACTTTTGCTCATATCACCAGCCCGCTCGTGTTCAGCTGAACGCTCATTTTCAACTTTGCGACGTATCAAAACTTTGTTACGATCTACCATGACACAGAAACGGCCAAATCATGCAATGGTCTGCTATGTGCACAATAAAGTTTTGAATTCGATCAACCTTCATTACAAGCCAAGGATCAACCAAGGACTTCGTTTTTAATTCGCCGGAGACTCGTTGCCGAGTTGCAGTGTTTGGACTTCTGCTGTCCAATGCTGACACAGACAATTAAAATACATCGCATTAGACTTGTAGCCTACACTGTAGGCCGATTTGTTTGTTTGTTGAACAGACCCAATCTTTCAGCTCGCTTCGCTCGTCTGCCCTTTCTTTCCTAGTAAATGTCCCCACCAATCTTAGAGAGCGATCGGCGCCCATGGTTGAAACAGAAGTATTCTTTTCGTGTGTTGTAACTTGTAAGGTCTTAGACACTTTGTCATTGATGCTTCTTGCACATCATTTGTGACATAATGCAAGAGATCTTAGCACTGATATTTTTAGCTGTCAAAAGTAAGTGCATTTGTCAGAAAAGGTTTAATGTTCCTTTCAAATGCCCACCACCCATGTTGACTATTGCTAGTAACTACCAACCCTGAATGCAGAAATTTTCCCTTTAAAGTGGAGTTTTTCAGCACTGCTCAGTGTGCACATAGTGAATAAATGCTTCATAATACTTTTCCTGACAAGTATAAAGTTTTACCCATATTCCAGCAATGCAAGATAAAAATACAAAACAAACATCAAAGCTGAAAACTTATTTTATTTGGGAACTAGGCCAACTACTTTTTGAGATAAGAAATTGACCTCTTATCGTTATGCACCAATAAAACCATGATGCATAACTTTAAATTTTTTTTTTATTGGGTAGAGGAAAGATTGACGAAAAGTTTGGCAAAAACTGAAAAGTGCTAAAGTCTCAAAGTCCTGCAAACTAGTTCGAATTGGATGGATTGAGTGCAACCATACATACTTCTTTTAAACATGTCTATGACAGCACAATGGTGTGATTAAGGGAAAACAAACATGACTATGACATCACAAAGGAGTATTGAACCTCTTCAGGGAAAATAAAAAACATCAAAATGTTTCCATCTTTCACTACATTTAAATGTGATTTGGGCTAAAACTTGAGACTTTAGCACTACACTGCTTTTGCCAAACTTTTCATCAATCTTTCCTCTAACCAATAATTTTTTTTTTAAAGTTACGCATCATGGTTTTATCGGTGCGTTACGACAAGAGGTTAATTTATTTTTATCTCAAAAAGTAGTAGCCAAAACTTGTTTTAATGTTCATAAACAGATAGCCCACCCAGAAAACATGGGGGTACAGCTAAAAATTATAATATCCAAATATGTTGAGCGGTTCTTGAGACATTGCCGTTTTTCTATTGCTCCTTATCCATGAAGCCACCTAGTGGCTAATGTTATTTCACTTATAACTCGAGAATCGCTTGTGTGGTTTCCATCAAGTTTGCACCAAATGCACATCAACTGGAACAACTCTTGACGTTGTACTGGAAAAGGTGTGGTGTGCTGGTCAAAAGTGCCTTTGTGAAGCAGAGAAACAGGACACTGACCACCTAGTCCTAACATGCCCATTACCCAAAATGCCAGGTGGCTTCGAAGCTGTACACGAGTGTGGTACTGCCTTTAACAACTGGCTGAACCAAATTACAGCCAATACTTGCATAGCCGTAGGAGAGTAAAATCTTTTTGGAGGGCAAACAAAATTCGCCCAAATGTTTCAAAATTTGCCCAAATTTTGTCTTTGCATAACTGCTTTCAGAAAAGTAACATTACTCAATTTCTGAGGTAGTGTAGTCTAATAACTCCACAGGCATCAACTTGGCAATCTCATAAATTATAATAATTATGCAAAGTTCTTAAACTTGTAAAATGTCGAAATATGGAAAGATTGATTTGCCCAAATAACTGGACATTTTTTGCCCAAATTAGCAATGTTTTTTTTTCAGCGGGGGGGGCGATCGCCCCCCCCTGCTCCCCCATCTCCTACGGCTATGAATACTTGAGATGTGCCAACCATAGGACACTGTTACTACTATTTGAGACGATGAGAAATCTTTATGGCTCGTATGTTGAGACTTGAGATCTACAAAATTGCAATGAAACAATATACCAGACATATAGTCTGATTTGAAATAAGTTATACGAGTTATAAGACTGTTTCTTTGTTGAAAGAGACGCTATTGCAATGAGTTTACCCTAATTGCTGCATATTGTGACATTTAATGTCAAAATAGGTAAAAAAAACAAAAAAACGAATAAAAAACAAAAAAAACGATAAAAAACAAAAAAAATTGTTTTTTTTTAAAAACAAAAAAAACGTTTTTTTACATCTCTAGTTGAGACCTAATGGCTACAGTCAGTGGCGTACGCAAGATTTTCTCAAGGGGGGCATTGACAGTAGCGTAGCCAGAAATTTTGAAAGGGGGGGTTTTGACGACCGGCGGGCGAAGCCCGACGACGTTTTTGCCTAAGACGACACCCAGCGGTGGGGGTCTGGGGGACCTCCTCCAGAAAATTTAAAAAAATTAGCCTACTTTGAATTTGGTGCATTCTGAGAGCATTTTCAACAAAAATGTGGGTATAATATTCCTGTAAAATGGTGCTGGCAGGTGGCAAAGCAAAAGGATAAGATCATGTTTTCTTCGGCATTTTTCGGAAATAAAGCTAAGTCTCTATGTTTTCTTGTTGCTAATTCCTGGCTGAGATATTTGAATGTTTGGTATTGGCAAAACTCGCTCTTTGAATGCAGTTTTGTTTAAAATTGGGCAAGTTTTTTTTAAACTGAAAGCATCATTCCCAAGCATAAAGAGACTGAAAGCATTATTCTCAATATCGTGACGTCACACGCATGCTAAAGCGGGGGTTGTAACCCCCAAACCCCCTGGCTATGCCACTGGCCATTGATATCCCAGACGTCGTCATGATATCCCAGTATGGTTTTAGTTTAGACTTTATCCATTTCTTTCTCACTATAATAGGCTTACAGAACACTATGCTACATTGGCATAAGCCTACCTGGGGTGGGGTAGGTGGATTGGGCCATGTATTTCGTATCGGCTTAGTCTATATAGAACAACATTGTTAATTGCTTTGACAGTGCAATCCAAAACATATTAAATGCCTTATTATTATTAAAATCTACGTCGTTAACTACTAAAATTTTTTTAAGGGGGGGGGGTGGCATGGTCTAATGGCCCTGGTCTAATGCCCCCCCCTGCGTACAGTGTAAGACGATCAGACCATGATTAGACAAAATCAGGTTGCAGTCATCAGCACTCACTCTCTTATCACAGTCACGGTTGGGTGAGTTCACTGGTCACTAGTTTTCTGAAAACAAGCCACAGACGACAAATAAAACCAACAAATATGAACGAAACCGGTTTTTCCAAGCGTTTTGGTCATTTTAAGTGTACATAAAATACTTATATGCTTTGAATCCTTTTTGGATTACTTGCAAAAAAAAAATTGGCTTGTTTTTGCAATTTTTGGCTACTTTGAAACCTGATTTTGGCTAGAAAAATTTGTAAGCTCTCTGGCAACCTTTGGGCAGCGGTGCCACTGCCAGAGATGGAAAAACCTAGAACATCACACAACTAAGGCGAAAGAGAAAATTGAATTGAGTCCTGTCTTTGCCATGAGTTACCAAGGGGGGTGGGGGGGACTTATATACCAGTCCCAGGTATACAAGTCCCCCCACCCCCCCTTGGTAACTCATGACAAAGACAGGACTCAATTCAATTTTTTCTTTCGCCTTAGTTGTGTGATGTTCTAGGCGTTACCGCCAGAGATTAGAGTGAGAAAGGAGAGGAGGGCACTGATTGCACTGTGTCAGTGTGTCTTGTTTTGGTCTTCCTCAACCTCAAGGATTACAGTAGCTTGAATGGTAACCAGGCTTTAAGAGGATTAAGCATTGTGAAGTAAAGCTTTGTTTTATGAATTTGTAACATGTATATACCATGTTTTTAACTAACAAATTTAAATTATGAGAACATGTCAATTTTACATATGGTACCGACGGTACCGTACCATTTTACAATATTTTGCCAAAGTTAATGTCCTGACATTTTGATCTAGTTTTTGTGTGGTCTGATTAGCCATTGTATTTCATATTAAAGTTTCGTTTTTAGCAAACATTTAGTCTAGTAGTAAGCAAAGAAAATTATAATTAAATATTTAAATGGATAGACCTGCTGTTACAAGACGCACATCTGATCCTGCTGTTGTTAAGAAGTTTTATCAAGCTATCGAATGCATCAGGAAACAGAGACAGATTGCAAATTTAACTCGCATCATTAAGTAAGTAGACAAAATTATTCATATCTGAATTGTTATTCATAATACAGTATTACAGAATGTTTGGCATAGGGTGGATTTGCATGATACTTTATTTGCAACCATTGACATAATTGCATCCACTTCACAAATTTGTAAATATTTTGCAATTAAAAATAATTTGACAGAAAAAAGTTTAACAGTTTATTTATCAGTAATGTTATCACATGTTGTGTAAGTTTTACATTTTTACACTAACTATGTGACTTAGGCTATTTTTTTGGTTTTCAAATTATTACATCTTTTTAAAAGCAATCACAAAATGTGCTGTTGTAATTTTAATACACGCAACAATACTACCAAATTATTACACACTTAGGAGTATGAAAATATCTCAAGAGCATGTGGCTGTGTCTTTGGCAAGACACTTAACGAAGTTCCGTTGATTTGAGAGTGGTACCCCTTCAATTAAAGCTGAATTGATTTATCTCATATCTGAGCAGTAGGCTGCTCTAGAGAGAAATGGCTACAGCCCTTCCTAGGCCTAATGCCTATGGTCTGCTGAACTGATATCATATCAAAAGTTATAAATTTTGCTAATCTAAGTACAGACAAAATCGGTTAATCTTCTCAACCATTTGCCAGGCACGTTTATTCGAGTGATTCAATTTGTCAAGAAAAGAGGTTTATTGTGATCAGGCATTATTATTGGGAATGTACGTGTGCTAACTTGGTTGCATTGGGCTTCACAACTGTGTGGTTAAATCCTACAACTGTTTACAAGTCTAATTAATCAGTTTATTAGTGCTTCATTACACAACACAGTGCATTGCAAGCAATTGGTTGTACAATCAAAGCATCTTCCCACAAACTACAGCAATCAGACTCCTTTTATCTTTAACTATCCCTGTGATGTCACAAGATGAACTTTGACTGCCTGCGTCTTTGTTTGAAGCGTATTATATATACTATTTTTAGATCTGTTGCAGTGTGGTTATTTTCTTTGTCCGTTCTTTCGCTTTAACAAAGGTTAGCTCGGCAAAGATTAGATCTTTGTGGCAGGATGTCTTGCGGATGAGATCACAGCACAGGATTACAGGATCGCTTGTTTTTCTTTTAATGGCACGCATCTGTCTGGTGAAATTTTGACCGTTATGTGGCAGCAGACCTATGCGAAAGAAAAAAGAGGCATTCTCTGTTTACTTACCGGTAAACGTTTGTAGCATGACTAATGAGTCTTTGTCCAGATGTTTGTAAGCAAAGACAATGATACAATTAAATGAATAAAGTATGCAAATGAGAGGCAAATCCTGATACACATATCCAATATTTTTTTTAAAGTGGAATACGTTAAATCGATAGTTTTACTTAACATAAGATAGGATTTGATACACTAAGATGTTGCAATAAGATGTACAATAAGATTTAAGCAGTATATGGCATACACTTAACCGATTTCGTCTGTAGTTGTTTTTTGCATAGTTTATTATAATTGTACTTACAACTATTTTTATTAAGTGGCTAGGCTAGTTTACACAAAAAAGGTGTATTAGTATAAATGTATTATACGGTAACCTCACATGCTCAAAAACTATGTGCTTGAATGCATGTTTTGTAGTAAGTAGCAATAGCAACTCAATTTTTGTTGGTGTGTTAAGCTTGGTAAACTAGTTTTTTTTTTATTTAATAACTCAATGAGTGTTATTGTAAATTAGGTATATGGAAAGAGAATATTCATATCCACCAAAAGAAATTTTACAATTACTTCACAAGGCAGTCTTGGATGGGCTTGTCATAGAAACCATCACGGTCGGCTGCAAAGGCACTAAAGCAGGAGTAGAACAGGAAGGGTATTGGATACCAGATGTTGAACAGGTTAATTGAACTGTGCATTAATTTGTTTTTCTTTGTTATATTTTTTATGCTAGGTACACTACCGTTGTATACTTTTTAACAGACTAGGCCTACTGTACATGTTATTCAGAATGTTTGCTTAAATTATGGGACGTAAATTTGTGCTTAGCCAGAAAATCCTAGTTCTGGATAAAGTGTTTATTGTTGCGGCCTCCATTGCTTCATTCATCATGATTAAGTTAAGTTAAGATTAAAATGAATTTCTCTGCTGTAAGATTTTTCTATTTCAGGTGCTTCACTGCTTTAATAATTACTACCGTATTCAACTCTTTAAAGGTTCTCATCGATAGAGAAAGTGAGAGCCACGACTGGTATTGCTTTGTATGTCACCAACCAGGAGAAGTTATTACTTGTTCAACATGTGTCTATGTCTATCACCCAGACTGCATTGATTCAAGTGCTTGTGACAAGACTACTCATGGGAATTGGACGTGCCCTTCATGTATTGTATGTCAATGGTCATCACATTTTGACTCCGTTTCCCTTTTTCACTGATACGATTTGTTTGGGAACTTGCTATATTTTATCTAAATGACAGTTTAAACATAAAAACTCATTCTTAATGAGAAAACATACCTGTTCAGTTCTTGTGCTGCAGCAATATTCCTGTAATCTTTGTGGCAAATACTGTACTGTATTGAAAACTAACAGTGTGTATTTGCATTTTGTTCAGAGTCTTTCAAAAGAAACAAAGGCCAAAGATAAGATTGAACTTGCAAGATGTCTTAGTTTTGTTGTCACCCAGCAAAAGGACAATGTGGGTTTATGCTTGATCATTTTTTAATTTTAGAGCTGCTTTAGTTATTTTTCATCCTCCTGTCTATTAAAAACTTTCTTGTGTTTCCTGAAAGTGGTTTTTGAGTTTGTAGATAAAATTTGTAAATTTTTGTCTTTTACTAAATGCAAAGTAGTATATATTTGTTTTCTGGATTCTGTATATTTCTTTTTATAATTCTTCTATTGTACTTATGCCACATAGTAGTTAGTACGGTTGTCCATATATGCAAAATAATAAATTTCTTTTTGTTTAGATTCCTGAACTCAAAAAAAGATTTTCAGACTTGGCTCCATCTCAAGTGTTTTTTATTTTTTCCTACTACGATCTCAATACCCTGCATAGGGTAGGATGGTTCAGCAACAGTTGCTATATTATATTTTTCACAAATGGTTTTTTAAGACTTGCGCTGCTGTGCATTATATAAGTTTTGTAATACGTAATGAAAATTGCAGCAAATGAACTCAAGTGAAATTTTATGGTTACTTCTAAGGCTAGAAGTTTTTAAAAAAATGCTTATTGCTCAATGCTCATACTGTAGGTACTCTACGAGTTTACTGAAATAGCTTGTTTGTCACTGTAGTATAGTTTGGAACCAATGTCAGCGATGAATTGAAAATATATAGACTTAAATTTCTTTAAATACAGCATAACTTTCACTTTAAAATAACGATATATCAACAGTACATACTAGGGCCTATTCCACAGTGGGCTAATGCATGAATCATAAATTTTAGTGCTTGCTTTGTCCTTATTTGAAATCTAGGCTTTAATTGTAACATTTTTATCCACTCATCAGGATTGTCAAAAAGGAGTTTTCTCTTCTGTCGAGGAATTTCGTCAAAAGATTCGACTGATTCAACACAATATTTGCATTATGTTCGGCACCAAGCATAAGCTTTCGAAGAGTGTAAAAGAGCTTGTTAAAGTAAGGATTTCAACTTGCGAACAGGCTGTTTTACATTAACTATTTTTGAGGCAATTAGAGTTTTGTAAATTTGTTAGTTTGGTATTTTTGTGTTGATCAAGAATGAATTGTACCGCCATGAAAATTTTGTGCTGTTATAAAAATTTTAGTGTTAACGTATGCGTTTTCACGTTGATTTAAAAACGTTTCTGTACATTGTGAAGACCTCATGAACAAAACTTCTCACAATTTTTTTTTTTAATAATTGCAAAAAAGTCCATTTTCAATACAAACTTACCTGTTCACAGGCATGCCACTATGAACTTGAAGAGCTAAAGTTGTGCGAGAACTGCTTCTATTTGTCAAACTCCAAGCCAATGGAAGATTGGTTTTGCCAGCCATGTGTAAGTGTTAGTTCGCAATGGCATCAGTGCTAGTTTTGTAAGGTATGAGAGCATCTCCTGCAAATCTCGCATGTGTTTGGTACTTGTGCTACTCAAATGAGGGAAGCGTTAATTAAAGGGAGATTTTTGATATTTTTATCACATGCACGACTATATAATCAATAATCAGCTTTACCTTTTCAAAGGAAATTGTTTTAACTTTTTTCCCATTGAATAGTATGTTGCAATTTTCTATGAGAAGGGTTGGTAAAAAGATATTGTATAATCGCGGACCGAAAACAAACTATCTACTATTTTGACATCAATTCGAAATCATATCATGTTTTTCCAGGACCCTCCTCACCAGGTTGTGTGGGCCAAACAGAAAGGTTTTGATTTCTGGCCAGCTAAAGTAATTCAAGTGGAAGACAACCGGCTGGATGTCCGCTTCTTTGGGAAACACCATCCGAGGTTAGTTCAACTTTGCATTAAAAATAGGTGACCACTGCACGACCATAATTCTAGAATCTTTGACGTGCCCTTTTCGCAATTACAAAGGCGATGCAGGCACCGGCAATGGCAAGAAAATAAGTTAGTAACACATGTACCAGCAATTCATGAGTTAGCAAGCCTAGATCTCATTGTGCCCCCTCTGTTACGCTATTGTTTATAAATAGACTGGTGCTTTTGATGCCTATGCAATATGCATGCATTTTGTTTCGCTATTTTGCTGTGCAAAAGCTTTGTCCTGGTGCTATACTGCTAATTGTATTTTTTCTGAAGCATCACTCTAGATTAGTGTTATTAATAAAAATCGGTTTCGCTTTTTGTTAGTAGCTTTGTTTGTCGCTGCGCAGTCGCTGAATAGCGAAAGCAACTATCCAGAACTTAAGTAGTTTGTCGGTTGAACTCTTGCCGAAAGCGCATAGCTGAAACTTGGCAAGTATCTTGTCTGTTGGAGTGTTGGTGGACACAAAAGTTGTTTTCTCGTCTAAAGAATCTATTTTAATCACGACATCTAGAAGCATTGTTATCGACGCTATTGTATTTTGCAGGGCCTGGGTCACCATAGACGCTATCAGGGGGATATCCGTGAGCCCTGTTGAATTGAAGATAAAGCGAAAGCAGCATTGGAAGCAAGCGAGTAACGAAATGAAGGAATACATTCGACAATGTGAATGTGTAAGTTCGGTATCCCGATTTTCTATTTTTTCATGAAACTTTAAGTGACAATGCTCTTATCAAACGTAATTGTACTCAAGAAGTATCCAAATTTTGCGATACTGTCAAACGATTTTGTTTTTTGTCGTCAGAACCAACCTTCAGAATCGTCAGTTGGAACAACCTTGGTAGTTCACACGATGAAAACAGCTTTAAATTACGTGTTAACAGCGATAAACTTTGGTATGCTCAGGCAGCGGTTGTTTAAATGTCGGCTACATAGCTTGAAAATATTTGTGTAAGGGTTGGTGCACCAACAGCGGATTTATCAAGCGGCCCTTTAAGCTAATCGTCAGATTAGATAGTTAAGATTAGTTTGTGTGAAATTCATCTGTGGGTCAGTTATCGGCAATTCTAATCAGCGGGTTACGGTTGGTGCGTAAGGAAAAAGTATTTCGCGAAATAAATCGATTAATCAGCAGATTTTGTTAATCGATAAATGATCCACTGTTGACGCATCCAATCCAAAAGCGTCGGCTGCATCACCAAGTGGTGAGAGCTGTCTACCTTGGAAACTCCGCCTACGTCCGTGGCTGAAGCCTGGCTCAAGTATGTGGCATTAGGCCAGCAATATACTTAAAAAAACTCTTTTGTTTTTCTCAGTAATTTTTCAATTAAGTAAAACAATACATAACCAACAGGTGATACTGTGTGTTCAAAGTGTTATCGCATTTGTATGTCTAAATTCTATGAAATCTGAGACAAGACTTCTAACACCAAATCCGCTTTTAATTCCATTCTATACACTGCGTGAACACTAATATCAAAGTGGAACAGTATCACACTAGTTTAACGTCTTTTCGGACGAGCGGTTAAGCTCGACTTATAAGTATTACATTACTATATATTACTTGTTAAGTATTATAACAACCAATATGCTTTTGCAGGCATTTGGCAAGGAAGAGGCTTCCAAGATTATTTTTTGTGACTCTCCGTTTGGGATAGGAAAAAATCCAAAGCTCGTTTCTACTATGGTTTGTAATTTGCTTTTACTCGATTCATAAGAGATGAAATACTTTAATACTGTGCATTAATATCTTAATTTTATTTATAATATTATCACATTCTTAATATTATCTTAATAATTATCTTAATATCATTAATAAGCTTAATATCTTTCCAATGCACAGTGATGGTAATTGAAATTAACAAAGTAGGTCGCAAAGATTATGAGCTAAAATGTTGATTTTTGGCTTTGATGTAGATTTGTAGAACAACATTGGTAGAAGGATTGTTTTTGTTTTAGAGAAAAAGTTACTAAAATAAACAGTGTATTTACTGTGTAAATCGTAAAAAAAACAGGCAAAATATAGATTTTTGGATGCATGAACTTACTCTTGCATAATAGAAAAACTTCCATCATCATCCAGCTGCCTGCTTTTGTATCTTTTTGTTGTTTATTTTGCTGTTTTGCAGTTGTTCTTTTCTTTATAATTCTTAATCGATTTTGATGTACAACTGCCATATTCCATTTACTTGTACAAGCTTGGTAGCTGACTTAGTTGACCCTACGGCCTTTTGCTGCCGTCTTAGTGCCAACGTCTCATAATTAACTGTGAATATTCATAGCGCATTCTCTGCTGCACTGACAAAAGTATCCAAACCTAAGAGATATGAACAATTGAACATAGCCATTCTTCTGCAACAAATCAACAGTACAGTTTTTAGCTCTCACTGTGAAAATATATACTTTTTTTGTCCCGTCCCAGTAATCAAAGACGGCCATCACCGATCAGTCACCGTGGTGGTTTGGTTCCATCTGTTTTTGCTTCTTTTTAAGGCAGCTTCTTGTTGTTGCAGTTAATGTATGAATATTTGAATAAGCAATTGAATCGTGTAATACTATTGTTTCTAAACTAGTTTTATATTGTGATAAAGCGATTGCATTTCCGATTGTACTATTTAGTGCTGCAGCGCCCTACACCAAACAACGACAATTTTTTAAATCTTCGCATATTTGGGCCCGTTCTGCCACAGGAAATAGCTGAAAACATACTTCTGAAGAAGATGATTGTCTTTTGTTTTTTTTTCTTCTTTTTACTTGTAGATGTCTATGGGAAAACAGCCGGCGCAAGAATGTACACTTTCAAGTTTAAATTTTGACCTCAACATCAGCAAATTGACACCTAAGGTTTGTATGACTTACCACTCAGTACATTTCAAATAACGTAATTTCACGTAAAGTTTTAATTGGACTTTTTGAAGTGATATATACAAGAACTTTATGACATTTTACATTCATCATTGGATGTGCCATTCGTGTGAAGGTAATTTTGTTTTTCGTCTATTAAAGTGTATTGCTGTAAATCCCAGATAGCCAGATTGGTTCTTTTTGTATTGATTCACGTTCTGCGTTCAATAGGAATCCCCTTCGTCAATGTTGGTCGATTGCCCTCTGTATATGTTTACTCAAGCTCCTGACTGTCATAATTAGGTTTCTTCGGATTTCTCATTCAAGTGCTAAATGTTCCCAGCATGAATAATATTTCATTTTCATCAGAAAAATTCTCTTGACGACGACACTGTGGAAGAAAAAGAAACAAAATCATCGGATGTTGATTTCAAAGAAACCGTTCTCGACATATCAGTTACGTCAGGTTGGTTGATACGAGTTACTGCTTGGCCGAGTAGATAGACTGGCTTCTTGCCTTTCCACCGACTTAATCCAAACCTTTACAGTCGCCAGAAGCTTGAATGCGACAAAATAATGGAAATTTAACTTGTTTGAGAAATTGAATTGAGCTTTTTCGTCCTTCTGAGTTGTTTGAGCAATCTCAATACACTTCTGCAGCAAATTAATGAGATGATCTTTTGACGCTTGTTTTATGGTTCTAGATTCTACAGATGATTCTTTTGCTTTGAAATCATGTCTGAACGGAAACAATCATATTGCTGGAAAGAGGCATGCTGATCAAGTGGTGAGTCGTTTTTTGAGACTGTAACCCAATCACCAAATCAACCGTTTTTTACATTGATTCAACGTCTGCAGACGTAAATCTGCAATGTAAAAAACGGTGGATTTGTTGTCTGGGATGTTCAGCATTGAGGACGTTTTCAATTGGCCGATGATAGCAAACGAACCAAGTCTGTTCTTTGTTGCCTCAATTCAATATTTGCATCGTGTGACTGGGTCAAGTGGTTTTACTTTTTACATTTCTAAATGTAAAAAAATATTGTTTTTCAGGTCTCAGAGTCACCAGAAACAAAGAAAGCTAAGTGTGAAGAAACCTTTCATGCCACAAGCGATGCCCAAGTAAGTTGAATCACTCTCTTTCAAGGAAAATACCGGAGCTCTTATTCCAGCAAGCAAATCAAACCTTTTTCGCATTGATTCAACGTGTGCAAGCGTTGAATCAATGTAAAAAAACTAATTTGCTTGTTGACATACTGTGTGGTTGGAGCAAGTGATCACTGTACTGTCAACCTGTACATAACCACCGTTGTTTGGCGAAACTGATTCATTTTTGCAATGATTTAACAGAAAATAGCTTTCAAGTAACGGATTTCACTTTGTATAACATTTTACCAACTCATAAAACTGTAAAAGTAAAACTTTTAATGCTACCAGCAAGCACGTTTTTTGTATCTATTTCTGCAGTATATTCATTTATTTAAGTCATAACTAGGGCAACCAAAAGTCAATAAAGTCAAAATTTTTCTGCCTTGTTCAAAGCTTATAAAACGTCCATAAACTAAATTTCAGGCTGACAACGAAGAGTGGTTTCAAAGTTATTAAGTCAAAAAAATATTAAATTTCTTGGTTAGGTCAAAATTTTCTTTTAACGTAGTTTTTCTTCGAACTCTCTATTGATATTTTATTATAGCTACACCGATACTGATTTTTTGTTGCTATTCTGACGTAATCATCCATTTGTTGCAATTTCTGAGGTAATAATCTTGTTTCGCCCACTACTGACGATTGAATATTAAGTAGGCTAGGCGTGGAAGGCAGGTGATGTGGTCTTGGTTAGGTGAATTTTCGAACCATTATACACAATAGTACCGGTATTGATTTTTAGCTTCCTGATGTTCTCAAATTTGTCTTTAGCCAGCCTATAATTATTCCTAACGTTAAACAATCAAATTTTTCCAAAGGTCGTAGTACACTGCTTGATTATGCTTCTGAGTTTACCACAACACCTAAAGGTGAATGACAAGACAGGAACTTCAAAAGCGATAATGTGAAACATTACTTGATGTTGAAGTATAATACTGCAGAACTCAGTAATTTCGCAATGTTTAAAGACACTCCATATTTATCTTTTGCAGTTTTTCGAGTGACTTTCATTACCTGTTTGTTAGCTGTGGTGTCGTTGAGTCTTCCACATTTTTCTTTTATTTCATTAGAAAAAGAAGATATCCTTACCTAACGGTTTGATTTCTAATATGCTTTGTATTTCGCATTTGGGTTGCAAACGCAGAATGTTATTGTCAAAATTAGGTCAAATTTTATAAATTATAAAGTCAAAATTTCAAGTTTTTAGGTAAAAAAATTGGTTGCCCTAGTCCAGTGGTTCTTAACCTATGGGTAATTACCCACATGTGGGTAATTTCAGGATAGCAGGTGGGTAATCAGCTGAACCAGAATATTTAGAATTATAGATGTAACAAACAATGTCACAGCTGTAAGTTGCTTTATTACTTAGCCTACACCTTTTTTGATGTTTTGAGTCCGTTCAAAACAACCAGTGATATTTTATTTTATTAAGAAAATTTTCCCAGTGAAGAAGATGAAGATATCCAAGAAGGGTTTTTAGACATGATTCATGAGTCATCTGTCAAGGCTTCTTCTGAAGATAAAAGCTTGGGAAAATCTTGGGGAATGATAGGGAAAGTAGGCTATATCTAAAAGTTGCGCAAAAACCACTAACATTGGTGACTATGTTCCCTTCTACTTATCTCTGTGAATCAGCATTTTGAAGTGTTGTTGCTTTGAAATAAAAATCCGGAAACAAGCTGTTAGATCTGGAGTCAGATTTGCGTTGTGCAGTATCCAAAATCGCATCCAATATTGCATCGGCTGTACACAAAAACAAGAGCAAATGTCTCACTGACACTATTGATGTCATTCTTTGCGTTAAATGTTGTTTTTGTTGAATAACGCTCTTCTATATTTTTAACATGGCAAAATAGCAAGATAGATAAAATTAGATTTTGGTAATGAGACTTTGATCTGGACAGAAATGGGTAATAAGGGGAAAAAGGTTAAGAACCACTGCCCTAGTCATAACTTTCTTTTAAGTCATGAATTTATTTAAATGTCATTCTCTCACCAGGCTGAGATGGTCAACAGTTTTGATAAACAAACGCAAGTCACGCCATTGGAGCTTGGTGGTAGTCCATGCAGCTGCAAGTTGCGTTATGGAATGATACTTGAAAAATTCAAGGATTACGTCATAGACTCTTCCCGCCTACAAAATGGGAAACTCATCCGAGCTGCTGCTTGCAAGGTTTGTATTCAGATTGTACAATTTCCCACAGATGATCAGTCCCAATCAAACCCAGATTTGCTGTCTGGTTTCCCAGCAAGCAAAGTTTATCATTCTTTAAAAAAATTTGATTCTTGTCAACAGTCAACGTTTTTAATCTTTTTATGCTTTTTTAGTGCAATTAAGTTTAATGTAAATAGAAATATTGTTATCTAACGTATACTGTAGTTACCAAAACAATCTAGGCTTGTTTTCAATAAAAGTAACATAAGCAGAATGATAACATTTACAGAAAATGACTCAAAGAAAACGGAATAATCTAGCAAAGTACATAATATATCATTCTTTATCACAATGTTTCAAGGTCGCAACAACGACGTCGCCTAAAGTAGAAACATTTGAGCAATTTTGGAAACCACAATGTTTAAAACAAATATCGTTTTATTCCTATTATGTCTATTGCTTTTTCTGAGTGTCAGTGATTGCTCAGTCTTTTAGTTGGCAGTTATTGTTTGATAATCGTTGATTTTATCTGCATTTTTTCAAATCGACTGTAGAAGAGATCGTAGAATACCTCAGAAAAAGTACTAACTCAATCCATCTGAGGCCCAACTTAGGGCCGCGACCCATGGTTTGAGAGCCCTCGATGTTTTTCTATGCGGCTCACTTAGCTCCTACGTTTTGTTTTTCAGGCAGCATTTGATCAAAAGAAAGTGGAAAAACAAGCGAAGGAAACTGTCATTGTGGAATTTGAGAAAATTATTTCAGAACTTAAAGACGCTCATCAAAAAGAAATCAACGACCTGAAAACGAAGCAATGGGTAAGCACTAAGCAGACTTTCTGGTTAAAATATTTATGATACTAAGTCAAAGTTGAAGCGATAGTAACAGAATCTTTTAATTTTTGAAGTATAGCCTAGTTCACCTGCAATGTTACATATAACGTATAACCGAGTTCTTGTTTTTTGCAGTGTTGTCTCTGCCGAGAAGAGGCCACTATTTTATGCTGCAGGAGCACGCATTACTGTAGCATCGAATGCAAAGACAAGGACTTCGGTAAACACAAGAGTGTTTGCGCCGTGATTTCGGACGCGGAAGGCGGCAGATTGAATTCGAATTTGTCGAACCCTCGACCGCGTCGCATGATAAAGCCAAAAGTTGATATTTGACTGTCATTACATGTCCGATTTTCGCAAGTTGATCAAACATCGTGAAATTTGTGTGAATGCAAAACACTTCTTTGTTTTTCTATTCAAACTGAATTTCCGTCCAGTTTTTACAAGAATGTTACAATGTCGCACACCAGTTTTTCGTTTTTTATTCATCTCAATCACCGTTGTGGTGCTGCTGCTACTCCTTGCTATTCTATTAGGTTTACATTGATTCAACGTCTACGTCCGTTACATCGACGTAAAACTCGTGACTTATTTGCAACTTTTCAATCACGCTACACCCAGGGGCGCCGGAACGATTTTTGACTGGGGGGGGGCAAGATTACGAAAAAAGGGCACTTTTGTTTACTGAAAGGGCAATTTTTTTTTCAAGTTTTAAGACAAGATATAGCGATAATGCTAATGTATCAGCTCACTATGTATTGAGTAATGATAGCCTACAAGCGTCTGGTATACAAAGAAGGGCATCATGCTATGTTATAATGATGTAACCTATTGTCAAGCCTTAAAGCAACCTGCGGCCATGGCCGCTAAGTAGTGCTTGAATGACCGCCGGTGCTACCTCCTCAATCGGCCAAGTTTGGCCGCCGGTCTCTTTTTAACCAATTATTTAATTTCGCAACAGAATGATCGTGGATTAACTGTCGAAAATATGTAGTATGAAAGAGTGACGCAAAATTAGGTCAGCGCGTCATAACCTCCACTGTTGCATTGTGCGGAAATGTTTGTTATTGATGGAATATATCCATCTGCAATCACCAGCGCTGTAAGTCTTGTTTGTAATTTCCGACGTTCATTTTAACAAAGTCTTAATCCGAAGTGCTAATTTACATCGGCTGGCATTATTGTCGTTTTTATGTCGATTCGATGTTGTCGGACATCGAATCGTTGTTAAAAAGGAGAACTAGGTTAGACGGGTCTGCTACTATTCGGTGAGTCCGATTCGGTGAGTCCGATTCGGTGAGTCCGATTCGGTGAGTTTGATTCGGTGAGTTCCTAATTTCTAACCCCTAACCTTAACTCCTAACCCCTAACCCTAAAACGGCAATGATAATTAGGCTACGGTACCCGATAATTTAAAAAAAAAATTGAAAAAATCCCCCGTTAAAGGATCGGACTCACCGAATCGGACTAACCGAATCGGACTCACCGAATCGGACTCACCGAAACGGGCCATTCCGAGGTTAGACTGGTTAGTTTGACATCGGAGGGGAAAACATTTTTTCATCATTGCAATAGTAATGTCCTTCACATCATTGAAATACTTATTTTATTACCTTGCCGTCATCGTCAACACAAGTCGAACGTTGTTTTTCGTTGCTAAAAAGAATTCTAGGGGAGTGGCGAACTTCTTTAAAATCAGCTACATTGGAGACACTCGTGCGAGTGTCGTTAGATGGTCCCGCAGTACTGGATTACAATCCCGATAAAGCAGTTATTGCATGGTGCAACGATTCTATAATTGTAGGACGTCGCCCAGGCCCAGACTTCAACAACGCTAAGTGATTTTAGCATTGTTGCAAGTTTAATTCTATTTAAGCTTACTTTTGCTATCGTTATTTTTATTTTGTATTTTGGCCTCCAAGCACTCAGATTTGGCCGCCGAGAAGGAGCTCCCGGTAGGCCACGATGGCTGCCGAAAAAAAACGAGGTTTAAGGCCTGTACTGTGTTGCAAAATTTTGTGCCGTAAATATTATTTTGAGGCAAAAATGAAAGATTATAGATTATAAGCAAAAAGCAGAAATTGTTATATTGCAAAATGTGCAGTAGCTTACATGACTTTAAAAGGGCACCATTGCCCCCCCTGCCCCTCCATCTGCAGAAAAATTGAGGGCAGGGGGGGCATTCGCCCCCCTGCCCCCCGCTTCCGGCGCCCCTGGCTACACCATAGTTCAAACTTTTCAAATCGATCGTGACTCGTAAAAGTTATTTGTTGTCATGTACGTAGCGACCTTTATACACAGGCCTTGACAACGTGCAAACCTCTAACAAAGACTGGAGGCCGATGTAGTTATGATTTTCAAGTCGAAGCCAAATATGCTTGAAGTCTCTGAAATAATAGATTTGAGAATCCAAATTGCCAAAGTGTGATCATTGAATTTCAAGTCACTGCAAAACTCCTAGTTTCACGTTAAAAAGATGACAAATCTTTCCGGGTTACCAGTGTCGCCGAATTCTCATTAAGATTTCCAACACAAGTGCCAAAACATGTTCCTTTATTTGTGTGGTTACAAAAGTGACTCAAAGTATATAATACAGTATTATTAAGTGTATTGAGTGATATTAAGTTAACTATCACTCAAACTATAAACTTACACCAGCAATTTTGACTGCTATCTAGCGTAGCAGACCGGCCTCCAGACAAGCTTGAAACTGGATTGCCAACGATGACATGGACTGGCCGTGGCCAGGTACATGTTCCCTTTGTTGTGGCATTGACGATTCGCCTCCTCTTCCCTATTCGTTATCAACACATTTGGCTGTTCGAAGACAGTTGCTGTTTGGTACGAAATCACACGCACTTCGAACATGAGTTCTGACGATAAGCAACGTGATTGTTCATCTTCTACTTCAATTTGCTGTCTGGAATGTTGCCAAAGGAACACAATTGTGGACTAGATGATGCATGCTACGTAGGAAACGTAGCCATGGTCAAGAGTAGTGGAGTCTTTGTATACGTTGCTTTCTCTGTGGCGCGTTAATGTATTCCAGTCCTATTTACAATGACATGATCGTAGCCTGAGGTTTTCTACAATTGTTTTGTCTCCTGAAAGTTAAAGTTTGTTGGTCGACCTTACAATTTTACTCAGTGGCTCATTAATTGTATTGATTTTTGATCAAAATGTATAACATAGAGTTAAAAACAATGGACAATACTTCACGAAAGCATCCCCAGACAAAAAATCAACCGTTTTTCACATTGATTTAACGTCTGCAGACGTTTGGTTCCTAACTTGATTGCCTTTTTCTTTTTCACTCTATCGTGGTCTGTCGTTTCATTAAAAAAAGATTCGGGCAAAAGTGATAGAAAATTTTTTTACCCTTTTCTTCCGGCAAGATGTCGCTCCAATGGCAATTCTCAAGTGACTTGGATCGTACCGTTAGTTAAGTTTTAGTTTGTAGCAATGCTATTATTGCGATTGGGTCAATGTCATTTAAACTAGACCGATGTCAGGCAGACAGCATGAAAGTTGTTAATATCGAATATTGCATTGCTGTTACATTTAACCATCGTATTGATGGAGTCGGCCATGACCTTTGTTCATCCATTTGCATACTTTGTGATAACACTTTTTTGCTGTCCGAGCAAACGATCTTTCATAATACAATACATGGCCGAGTGGTTAGCGCGTTGGGCTCACAGTCGAGAGCCTGCATGTTCGACTCCAGCCACCCGCACTTGCTGTTGTTTCTCTGGGCAAGAAACTTTACGATAATTGCCTCTACCCAGTGATCGATTTCGAGTAATGGGTAGTACCAAATTTCAGTAATAAGTAGAGTAGACAACCGGAAACAGACATTGCCGTCGGCTGCAGCGTGGGTCAGGTGTACGTCGGAAGGCGTAGACCGATGCATAGCGCTCAAGTCTGCTTTCCCGCAATGCAGGATAAAGATAATAAAACAAAACAAAAATATCTACTTTTGTGCCTCATTTAGTTGTGCTTTGTCACAACACTTTATTGCTAAAGTTCTAACTAACTTAAAATCGACTATCTTAACTCAGATCAGGCCAGTAGAATGTTGTGAATATTTATTGTCGATAAAAATTGTCAAGGTTGAAACACGCGTCTATCGGTATCAATTCTTGCCACAATCTACTGCCAGTTCGATTTTGGTGGAGAGAGGTGGTCCGTTTGAGTAATGCAGTGGTTCGATTAACCGAGAAAAATTGCACAGAAAAAAACAATTTAGAGTCCGATTAAACGGGGTTGATCGTACACTGTGACTTAAAACGTTTCGTGACTGCTTTCTCTACAGTATAGCCTACAGTCCTGAAGCGAAGGCCGGATTTCAAGGACAAAAATGAGTGAAAAATTTTCTGCGGCCCGCTAAGACCAGCTAAAGGCGACCCGTGGCTACAAAACTTTGGGCACCCCTGTTGTAGCCTATTCTATTTGATAGTGTTGATAGCTAGCGTGGAGGCTACACCGTTATGGTTAGGGAGCGTTCAAATATTACGTAACGCTGTTTTTCCGAATTTTTGACCCCCTCCCCCATGTGACGCCAACGTAACGTTTTTGTCAACCCCCCTCTCCACGTGACGCTTTTCCATTACAAAGCCCCTTTTGCCACTTTATATCAAAATTATGACGTGGAAACACGTGCTGATAAAATCTCTTGGTTTGTATGTTTTTTACAGTTTTTATTATACATAAATAAATCTGAACATGAGTGTTTTAATTTAATTTTATTAATCAAATGATGTTTTTTGCATAAGGTAATTAAATTATTGAACAGGGATTCCTCGAGCTTTTGGAATGTTTCATTGGGTTCCGTTCCACCAAAAAGATTGAAAACCACTGCTTTTTAAAGTGATACTTTTATTTGCAATTTACTTAAAATAATACTTTCTAAACCGGTCAAAATTTGCAGCCATAAAAAGGGCCATATAAGGACAGATTTTCTGGCCTTATTTGCATCAATTTTTTTTTAAGCCAACTGCAATTTAAAAAGGCCATCTGGCAACCCTAATGTTGTTCACTCACATCAAAGCAAGCTTTCTGATGTAAGAATGCTGCCTTGCAATTTCGCAATGCGAGCTTTTGAACACTTAGAACCTGTATGGAATTACAGTAGCCTACCGTAGTTGATACTTGATAGAGATTTTGTTGGTGCTGAATAGGTGCTGTTAGATATGATTTCAGCTTAGCCTAATTTAGTATCCAAACGACGATACCAGCCAGCACAAATAAACTACCGTACTCGTAAGTGTTACGTAACGTTTTGCTTGAACCCCCTCCCCCCCGATGTGACGCTAACGTAACGCTTTTCATAAATCCCCCCCCTCCCCCTCGATAGCGTTACGTAATATTTGAACGCTCTCTTAGCGAATCGCAATTACACGCTGTTCTAGTGAATAGGCTAGGCTGCTCAATGCTCATCAACCTTGTGTTGACTGCCAGGTAGGCTATATTTATCGATGAGGGATGACAACTCAACCAAACTGTCCGCAACGCCCCAAATCAGTCTACAGATCATCTTATATTGGAATGCCCAGTAATCAAGCCTCAAGGAGTATACCACACGCTTACCAATGCAACAATGTCCTCATTGATTGTCTAAATAAAACTGCTTGGACTTTCAACAAAAGAGCGTCATACGAGATCAACTAATGATTAAACATATCAAATTGAGTTGGTCCCCAAACAGCCGTGCCTCCCTCCGGCTGGGGGGCACGGGTTGGTTAACATGGCCCTGCTTACAATGATATGATACTGATAGGACACACACCATTATCTTAGTTTAAAACAAGATTGAAAGTTTTGGAGGTTAACCCCATTCCACCCGTCAGTCCGAATAGGGTTGCATCCCTCCAAAATTTAGCATGTTGAGGAACAGACCGCAGACCACATCATCAACAATTGCACCACATTCAAGCCACCTAATGGAGTGGAAGGTCTGCCTGTCTTGAATGATGAAAAGACTGGCTGCTCTCTAGTAGCCTTCCAGCTTAGGAAACGTTCAAATATTACGTAACGCCTTCGAGGGGGAGGGGGGGTTTATGCAAAGCGTTACGTTAGCGTCACATCGGGGGGGTTCAAGCAAAACGTTACGTAACGCTGTCGAGTACGGAATGGTAGTTTTTTGTGCTGAATTCGTAGTGAAAAAGCGTTACATGGGGGAGGGGGGTTGAAAAAAGCGTTACGTTGGCGTTACATGGGGAAGGGGGGGGGGGTCAAAAATTCGGAATAAAGCGTTACGTAATATTTGAACGTTCCCTTAGTCGGGGAACATCGTGAACCTGGGGTGGTAAAAGGATAGACTACCGGCCCCAGAGGCTCACACGACAACGACGAACAATCAAGTCTGAATTACTGTTAGCTTTGTTGAACTTGTAAAGCTTTCTTACACTGCTAGGCAGTCCTTTCAAAACAACTGACAGATCACCAGCTTATTTTTTAACGTCTATTTTGTAACTTATGCACAACGATATGGGCAAAGTAGTTCTGCTACTTTGGAAGGTCCATATTCCAAAAGATGATCATAAGTTTCAAAATAAAGGATGTTGCGCTGCTCAGAGTCTCCATACAGTTCCGAAAGTAGGGGTATGTATTTTGGAGATCCAATGGCCAAAACAACAAACTGCAAGCAAAATAATTTGTAATTCATATTTGTTATTTAAGCTTAATTACCGAAGACTCAAACAGAGCATCATAATTCATATTCTACTGCAAATAACCAAATATTTCAGTCGGTTACTCTTGTTAGATGTCATGCTATCTTAGCGGCCTTGTTAAGGACACAACGAAACGATCATACCAACTACAAGTTAGTTGTCTTGTGACCAAGAAGCATCATATAGGCTACCTGAAGCGTTGACAAGGGAGCCTAGGGGGCATTTTGGGACAGGGTCCCAGAGTAATCTTAAGGGCCCAAAATCTTTTTAAGGGCCCAGAAACGTGAAAAAACAACAGAGTAATTTTTGGATACAGTGCGTTTTTCTCATAAATTTTTTGATTTTGGGCCCAAGGATCTTATTAGCATCGGCCTCAAAACATCCTCTCAACCTACGGCCCTGTAAGTTACGCATACGATAGCCTATGACGAAAAACAATCGTGCATGAAAATTTTTCTCATCAACAATTATCCCGGTTAACCATTCGAAGACAGATAAAAATAAATATGAAAAATAGCTCGCGACACTCCAGAGAATTTTAAATTGCACTCTATTGGGTACCGCGGCACCCGGGTTAGGAACTGCATAAGCCACGCTCAGCTCAAAATACTTTGTAGTGTAGACAAGGCCAGTGCCAGTCTTTAAAGCAGTGGTTCTCAACGGGGGCGGTATGATTACTTTGGATTAAGGGGGGCGTTTTGATTATTAACGTGCATTCTGGTTTAACCCATCTATCACCCAGCGTAACGATTTCGTCAAAGAGCTCGTATTGTCGTGGTAGCATTTCCTATTTCATACCTGGTGGAAAAGGGATTCAGCTGTGTTTTTCTGCTACATACCAACCCACTTGACATATCCATAAGAGGTGATCTTCCAATGTTTCTCACTGGCTTTACACCGGATGTGGAGTAACTGGCACTTTCTCACCAAACCCAAGGTTCACACTGACTACCAGTAGGCCTATAGTCCTACCGTTTTCATGCTCGCAAATATATATTTGCTTTTTATCAAATATAGTTACTAGTCTCTAAAACCCTTACAGCCTGTTTCACCCTAAAATGGAATCATCAAAAGGTCCTTATTCTAATAGAAATAAAATTCTATCTGAAGAAGGACTTTCTGATGGTCCCCTTTTTAGGGTAAAACAGGCTGTAAGGGTTTTAGAGACTGGTAACTAGCCTATATTTGATGTAATTCGCTCTGCTTGGCTTTTTGCTTGGCATAGAGCACTTTTTGTAGTATTAATAGCATTTTTTGTTTTATATTCGCTTTTCATAATTAATCGTTGTTGTTGGGGGGGGGGGGGGGGGGGGGGCGGTAAAATTTTGCCAATTCATGAAGGGGGCGTTAGGCCAAAAAAAGTTGAGAAACACTGCTTTAAAGTGTGCGAACCGTGCGATTGTACAGGGCACGCAATTTACAGTACTTAGAAAATACATCAGTTTTTGTCATTACCAAAGGAATAAATTTAATTCGATTCACAAGCAAGTAGGCTACCGGTGTCTTAAAGTCAGTTGCGACTTTTAAGGTGAGGCTGTACCGACTGCTGTCTTATATTCGTCACCAGCCATTATTCTGCAGTGCAGTCCAACGTTCTCATAATTCCATAATTTTACTGTTAAGCCAACGCTCATGTTTTATTAATTCATTTCCAATGCGCCTGGCAGCACCGGCGGATGAATACTTTGGCATATAAAAGGACTAGCGTGGCAAGATTCGTTTTTTTTCCTTCCTTTTCAAATTGACACAACTTGGCGTCTTGTGCTCTTGTTCTGGATATCTGGGAACATCGACACAAATGCTGCGTAATCAATAAAGAAGACCTTTTGAAAAGCAACTGTAGTGCTTGATCTATGTATACAGAATGTTAGCTTAACCACTTCTGTCACAATGACATCTGCTTTCATCACTTCTGTTACAATGGTGTTTCCGAGTAAATTTTCTGAACTCACGACCTGCAATAAAGACATCAACGCCACCAGGTAATGTACCACGTTTTTGCAATTTTTTTTAACTCTTTGTAATTACCTCCTACTGTAGTCTATATGCATAGTTTCTAACTTCTATTCTCAAGGTACCTTATCCTTATGGTTGCAATAGAAACCACTGCATACAAAATTTTTTTAAGTATCTGTACAGTAATCACCTAGTACAGGGGTTCTTAACCTTTTTTGTTTCGTTTACCCCTTGCCAAATGATAAAAGCAAAATTTACCCCCACCGTTTTGGTGACCCCTTGTGATGTCATCGTGTCCAGTCAACCATGCGAAAAAATGCAAAACATCCTTTTTTTCTCTGGATTTACCTTGGCAAATATCAAAAACAAGCTGTTTATTTGCCGAAGACACGATTGTTCTTGACGGGGTCCTGTGAAAAATAATGTCTACTCAAATGACTTTTGTGCTTGCTTTCCACGAACAATTTTGGAGATTCTTGGAACAGTCGTTGAAAGAGCTACTCGCATGTTGTCTTTGGGAACTAAGCGAGATCGATGTTTTGTTTTAATAGTCAACAATGAAGAGAACGCTGCTTCACACAGATAAGTAGTTGGAAAAGGTATAATAACTTCAAATGCACGCTTAGTCAGCGTAGGAAACTCTTCGATTAATCCACACCAAAACTTGGAAAAGTCACCATTGCACGATAAGAATTTGGAACAAAGCGTTGTTGAACATTGAAGATCAATCAATTCATCTTTGCAAAGATCGTCGTCAGCAATACTTTCTAACTTGGCTTCGAAGGGAAGAGTTATCCAAAGAGCAGTAGGCCTACCGGTAGGCCTACTGTTAAAACTTTCACCTTCGAAGTAACCGTCAAAGTTGTTTTTTAAGGCGGCAAGGTGCTGGCATATGTCGACTTCGAGATCAAAAATCTCGTTGCGACTTCTACTGACTTTCCAATCATCAAATGTTGGAAAATTTGCGTAAATATGAGTACTAAAAATTTCCTTTTTGAACTCTTGTACTCTACAGATCTAATTTTGTCTGAAAGCTCTGAATTTTATCATGTAGCCTACATCTATAATGGTAACACTTTTCCTTGCATTTGCATATTGAGCTGGTTCAAACTTGAAAAAATGTCTGTTAAGTAAGCCAATACACCAATAAATTTGTTGTCGTCAAAGTGCTTACTCAACGCGGATTTGCGTTCTCGAAGAAAAATCTCGATTTTACCATGTAGTTCGAAAACTCGAGACAAAACAAGACCCCTACAGAGAGCCACCAAACTTTGGTGTGATAAAGGAGAACAGAGTGTTCTGATCCCATCTGATCACAAACCACTTTGAAAAGACGATGATTAAGAGCACGTGCCCTGATAAAATTCACACATTCAACCACATGCTTCAATACTGCTTTCAAATATTCTGGAAGGGTTTCACTTGCCAGTGCATGTCGATGAAGGGCACAGTGAATAAAAATGATGTCAGGTGCGCGTTTTTTTTCTCCAGAGTTGTAAAGCCAGACTTAGTACCGAGCATAGAAGGGGCACCTTCTGTGCAAAGTAAACCCACATGATTCCAGGATATATTATTTTGTTGAAAGAAATTGTCCATTTTTTCCAGTATCCATTTTTTCCAAAAATGTAACACACATACGCTGCTGAATGAAACTGGTAGTCTACTTGCGTGGACATAAAAGAAAAAGACGAAAACTTACATTAAGCATAAATTTGAATCAAAATCGAGTGCAACACTACCAGTTCTTCAATAACTGAAAAAATAAAATTTGCTTTAACTTATGAGTCAGTAAATTTATCCCCTCGGTAGGTAAAATTTACCCCCAGGGGGTAAATTTACCCCCGGTTAAGAACCCCTGACCTAGTAGCTTACTGTAGCCTACATTAATCGTTTTCAACCACTTATAAATAACTTCTATTCCATGGTACCTTATTCTTGTGGTTGCTATAGAAACCACTGCATACAAATTTTTTTTTAAGTATCTGTACAGTAATCGTCTAGTAGCTTACTGTAGCCTACATTAATCGTTTTCAACCACTTATAAATAATTTCTATTCCATGGTACCTTATCCTTGTAGTTGCTATAGAATCCACTGCATAAATTTTTTTTTAACTTGTCGCAAGTAGCTAGTACGGTAGCCTACAGGTAATTGCCGCCCTTATTCTTCATTACTCTCCCCACTATGCATCGATTCCCTACAGTTTCTCGTGGTATTACTCAACATTCCACTCCCGCCTGCGCTGCGCCTACGTATTCGTCTGCGCCCTCTTCAAACTCTCATGCAACTCATTCCAACAATTCCACATTGTTTCTAACTTTAGATAGTACTGCATCCACCACTCCCATCATGACGTCTCATACAAACGCCACCTTCACCACGCCAATGCGCTCCTCAGTAACTGCGCTGCATGATCTTACTACAGTAGGTTCCATCTCTACGCCTACCTATTATTTACCTCTTAATATTAAACTTCCCGAATTTTGGACAGAGAATGCACCACTCTGGTTTAGCACGTGTGAGTCTCTTTTTAGGTCTCACAACATCACCAACGAGCAAATTCAATTCGATCTTGTTTTAAATACCCTATCTTATGCACAATTACGTGATGTTGACCACGCCGTCATCACCAATCAACATATTCGTCAGCCTTATTCTGCCCTAAAACAAGGTCTAATCACAGCGAATGAGCAAAGCTTGTCCGCACGATTATCCACTCTTTTTCATAAATCCACTCTAGGTGATAAACGACCTACCATCCTCCTCAACGAAATGCGTAAGCTGCTTGGTTATGACAATGCTCACAATATTACGGCTAACCCATTCTTAAAAATTTATTCTTGGAGCGCATGCCTTCCCACATACGACCCATTTTAGCTGCCTCCGCGCATTTAGATCTAGATGCCCTGGCTCTTCAGGCCAACAACATTCTAGACGCCTCCACTTCACATGACAATCTCAGATCTAACGATCCTTCCTCCCAAGCATTGATTAATCAGCTCTTAGAACAGAAAATTACTTCTCTCACACACACTCTCAGTACCTTCATGTCGCCGCCCAATCAGCATTCTGCACCTTTCCCAACGCAGAGTCATAGTCCACGACCACCCTCGCGGCCACGTTCTTATCCACAGGCTATGTCGCCCTTCAACCCTCGTAGTCCCACAGATCACAGCGCACGCTTTACCCCACCTCTCTGTTATTACCATCACAGAATTGGCCACAAGGCACGCAAATGCTCTCCACCTTGTCAATTCTCAGGTACACCAAAAAACGGCGCCGCCCCACTGCCGCGTCAATAGGACTCACAGCCGGGCTATCCACGGAGTTACATCCTTCATCGCCTCAACCTTTTTACATTTACGATTCTATTACTCAGCTTAAATGGCTTTTTGACACAGGTAGTCCTTATTCCATTTTTCGCGTGCAACATGCACCTTCTCAACGTAGTACATCCCATCTATATGCCATTAACAATACCAAAGTCCCCACCTTTGGCTACACTAAACTGCATCTCTCTCTAGGGTTCGAAAAATCATTTTCATGGCGTTTCCTTATCGCGGATGTTCTTCATCCCATTCTAGGAATGGATTTTCTTGAACATTTCAAAATTTCACTTGACATCCCAAAGCGTAAATTAATTCTACCACCTGATAATCATCCTACATGCTCAAACGACGCTCGCTCTTCCACTAATGTTAATATGTGTCCCAGTAAATTGCCTTGAGCAAAGTCCATTCATGCAAGTCGCAACATTAATCGAACTTCTACGGCGTCACTACACAAACCTACCTCTTATAGCATCTCTAGTACAGTTCCTGCGCCATCTTCCATTGATTCTCTCCTCGACTCGTTCACTGACGTTTTTGATCAATCGTCCTTTACTAAATCTATTTCTCACCACGTACAATATCACATCATCACCTCAGGGCCACCAGTCCGCTCACCCAAACGGCGCATGTCCCCAGAAATGCTCGACACATTGTCCAAGGAACTGAATACTCTTTTTGATCTTGGTGTCATTGAGTATTCTAATTCGCCCTACGCTTCACCCATACACATGGTTAAAAAAAAGGACGGAATGTCCCATCGCATCACGGTTGATTATCGCAAACTTAACCTCCAAACTCAAACGGACCGCTACTCACTTCCCTTCCTTCACGATTTTGCTAACCGCATTAATGGCTGCAACGTTTTTTCTAGTTTAGACTTACTCAAGAGCTTTCATCAAATTCCTGTAGCACCTGAAGACATTCCCAAAACTGCTGCCATCTCGCTGCTTGGCTCCATTCAATTCCGTTTCATGCCCATGGGCCTATCGAACTCTAGCCAAACCTTTCAGCGCCTCATGGATGAAGTTCTACGTGACTTACCCTTCGTTTTTTGCTACATCGACGATATAGGCTACTCATTTTTCAAAATCGCATGAAGAGCATTTATTTCACCTGCAAGAAGTCTTTTCACGCCTTGCCAACTTTGGCCTAACCCTTAACAAAAACAAATGCACATGCGCAGTATCCCAAATCACTTTTTTTAGGTCACTTTCTCTCATCGCAAGGTATTCAACCCAATCCTGGAAAGGTAGAGGCAATTCAATCGTTTCCTCAACCAATTACGATGAAACAACTACGCAGTTTTGTAGGTATGATCGCTTTTTATTCCAAATTCATTCCGAACTGTGCTGACAATCTGCGACAGCTACATGCTTTGCTCACACATAACAAAGCCAGTCGTAAACGTCTCACGTGGACGCCTGAAGCCGAAGCAGCGTTTGTTCAAGCTAAATCGTCCTTATCCAAGGAGTGTCTTCTCGCATTTCCCGCACACGAAGCTCCCACTTTTCTTGCGGTAGATGCATCCGCCACTCACATAGGTTGCGCACTGCAACAAACCGTACACGGCCAATCCCGGCCCATAGCGTTCTTCTCAAAATGTCTAACTACTGCACAACGCAATTACTCAACGTTCGACCGTGAACTTTTAGCCGTTTACTTCGGCATACAACATTTTCGTTATTTTTTAGAAGGTCGTACCTTCACCGTCCTCACGGACCACAAGCCGCTAATTAGCGCTCTCCACCGTCCTACCGCATCACATTCGCCGCGACAGATTCGCCACATGTCTTACATAGCTCAATTCACTAAGAATCTTCAGCACCTCGCCGGTGAAGACAATGTAACCGCTGATTGTCTCTCCCGCCCTCCCATAGCCACTATTTTTGAGGACGTTCCGTCCCTTGATTATAATCATATGGCTATCCTGCAGAATCAAGACAATACGCTTCCGCCTCTACATGACAATTCATCGCTGAACCTGACCACTCGACCTGCCCCGAATGGCCTCTCTTTGTTAGGCGAGACATCTACCGTCCGTTTTCGCCCTTATGTTCCTCCGCTCATGCGCAGCCAGGTATTTGACATTATCCACTCTCTGGCTCATCCAGGCATTAAACAAACACAGCGTTTACTATCTGACTGCTTTTTCTGGACTAAGCTTAAAATCGATGCTCGCGACTGGTGCCGCACCTGCTTACACTGTCAACAAACTAAAATCTTTTGTCACAATCTCTCACCCTTACAGCAGTTTCAACCTCCAGCTGGTCGTTTCGCTCACATTCACCTGGACCTCATTGGCCCGCTGCCATCTTCCCAGGGCTTCTCCTACATTCTTACCATTGTGGATCGCTTCACTCGTTGGGTCGAGGCCATTCCATTACGTGATATAACCGCAAAATCCTGCGCAGACGCTTTTCTCATGCACTGGGTCAGTCGATTCGGCGTGCCTGCCAGAATTACCACTGACCGGGGCGCTCAATTCACTTCCACTGTATGGAAAGATATTGCCCAATTTCTTAGATCTAAGCTCTCACATTCCACTAGCTATAATCCTCAATGCCAGGGCGCTGTTGAAGAATATAACCGCGTGATTAAATGGGCTTTAAAAGCACAAACTACCTCTGCAGACTGGGTTTACAACCTTCCATGGGTTTTATTAGGTTTGCGCTCTGCTTTGAAAGAACAAATCGACTGTTCTGCCGCAGAATTGACCCTTGGCACTCAACTTCGTCTGCCGGGCCATTTTTTTACTCCTGCTGATGACACACCATCATCTCACACTCCACTCGTCAATGACTTCATCAATTTCATGGCCGCGTTGCGTTATGCTCCTACCCGCGTAACGCGCAACCGCCAAACTCACATTGACGATGCCTTATTCTCGTGCTCCCATGTCTTCATTCGCGACGTCGCAGTTAGATCTCCCCTTCAGCGTCCGTATCAAGGGCCCTTTCGTGTTCAATCACGTTCTGACAAATTTTTCACTGTAGACCTCGGTTCGCGCATTTCCAACGTATCCATAGATAGCCTTAAACCATTCTACCCTCTTGCACCACCTGACGTCACCCTTTCACCTACAAACACACCTCGTCCACCGTCCGCATCTAATATTAAAGACAACTGTTCTACCTTCTCTCAATTACCTTTCCTCCAATCAGTATCCATCGTGCGCGAACCTTCATTCATTCGTTTTCAGCCCAAAGCGACTCGTATTGAACGCATCATCGTACAACCTTCCAGGTTTACAGACTAACCTCCACTCAACCAATTTTTTTCTACAGCGATTTACCGTCCTGGGCAAGACGTCAAAACTGCATCCATTCTACAGCAATTTACCGTCCTGGGCAAGACGTCAAAACTGCATCCATTCTGTAGCTTACGTCCTGGACAAAACTGCATACGTCCTGGTCAAAACTGCATCCATTTTGTCCATTCTCCAGTCATTCGTTTAACTACAGTCCATGTCACGTTGCAACAACTTTTTATGCTCGTGTTTGTCTTTTTTTTTAATGATTGCTGAGCCTACTCAGTACCCATGTACTACGACTCTCATAGTTTCATGCCTAGTTTCCTAACGATCATCAGCCGGCATTTGTCGCCATGACCACCTCATGCCTTGTAAATTTAACAACTTGTATGCCTGCATGTATCGCTATATTTTTTTTTTCATTATGTGTCCCATCATCAGCCGGCGTTTGCCGCCATGGCACTGCCATGCAACATACTGCAACTACTTGTATGCCCGCATGCATCGCTTTTTTTAATGTGTCTGAACTGCTTATGTGTAACTTTTTAGCGGTCGCTACTCTGTCTCAATTTCATTTCAGGCGCGCCCACCTACACGGCTGATGCAAGATGGGATGCGAGACTTCAAGGGACTTCAATACAGCACCACGATGATGACACGACAAACTCACTGATGAGAACACTCCAACATGGCACCATAGCACCCCATGTTCTCCACAACCAGCACTGAGTTGAACAGTCCCTCATCACATACCTCAACACGATATGCCTCCACGGAGATGATTTCAATACGGCTATTCACAGCCGCCGACGCAACCAATATGGTCAACCCCATATCTGCCGCTACTTCCTGCGACACACCTTCGACGTGCAATTGCTGCATCGTTCATCATTCAAGCCTTCCCTGCGTCAGAAGCACACTGCGACGTTTCAAGCCTTCTCCACGTCAGAAGCACACCGCGACGTCAACCAAACCAGTGCCGTTATTTGCGCCACTTACGACATGCAATGGCTGCATGTCACACAGCTTGCAATTCTACAGGCTGGTCTCTTTTGTGTCATATTCGGCACACATCAACGGACTCACAACTCAACAGCTGTCATGCTCGTCATCCGTCAATGGACTACTAACTGAACTGCTTATCACCTGCTGTCGTGCTCATCATATATCATCGAACTTCCACATAAACTGCTGTCTCGTCCTCCCTCATCAAAATATTCGAACTAATAGTATGACTTTAGAACATCCTGTCTCGCACAACCGCGCGCACCGTTTGTATACATGCTTAATTTTTTCACTAAACACGCTTGTAAATATTTTTCTCTCATGGCAGATTTTACAGTTGCGCCCCAGTATTCAATTTCAGTTTCTAACCCTAAATCATAACTTACTGTTTTCGTCATTCACGACATCTCTCCTACGTTTCAATATCGTTTTGACTGGGGCCAACATATGTACCGACTGCTGTCTTATATTCGTCACCAGCCATTATTCTGCAGTGCAGTCCAACGTTCTCATAATTCCATAATTCTACTGTTTAGCCAACGCTCATGTTTTATTAATTCATTTCCAATGCGCCTGGCAGCACCGGCGGATGAATACTTTGGCATATAAAAGGAGGTAGCCACTTTAACAAGTCAAAATTCTGCCACTGAAATTAACTAGAATGAAAACGTCAACCAATCATAAGCTACGGTTTAAGTGACGTAATAAATGGCGAAAAGAAGATGATACAAAGCAAATTAAGTGATGGATTTTTTGTCAGCTGGTTGGCTTAGAGGTTAGGGTTAGAGCTAGAAAGTTGTCATTTCATTGTCGCGTGTTCGATTCTCACTACTGCTATTGTTCTTTTTCTTCTGTAATTACCAAATAAAGTTCAAAACACGCATTAACTCTCTGGATGAGTGCTAGAAGGATCACAATTGGACGGTAGCCTCTTGTAACATGTTCTGATTGGTTGACGGTTGTATTGTAGTCATTCGCAGTGGCAGAATTTCGACTTGTTAAAGTGGCTACCATAAAAGGACTAGCGTGGCAAGATTCGTTTTTTTTCCTTCCTTTTCAAATTGACACAACTTGGCGCCTTGTGCTCTTGTTCTGGATATCTGGGAACATCGACACAAATGCTGCGTAATCAATAAAGAAGACCTTTTGAAAAGCAACTGTAGTGCTTGATCTATGTATACAGAATGTTAGCTTAACCACTTCTGTCACAATGACATCTGCTTTCATCACTTCTGTTACAAGGCAAGTGCTGAGGTTGTCGCCTCGGGCCCCATTAACAAGTTTACCTGCTTTTAGGCAAACCACGACATTTCACACGCATTTAGTAGCATTACATATTTCTAGGCGTAGCCTATTACGTTTATATTGTTTGAAACCCTGAATGATGTTTAATGCTTCCGTATCTGTATTTATCATGGTGATCATGCTTAGTTAGATGCTGCCGCGACTGGTAGGCTGCTGTAGGCTACAATAGTTGATCCATGACGGATTTGTGCATTGTTACTACAAGTCTGCAACAAGAATCTTGGCGCTATAGCAATGGTTCTCAAACTTTTTCAAAAAATTTGTTGAACGGTTCCCTTGCGATTTTTTCAACGACTCAGGGTCCATCAAAAACTTAAGGCAAATTAGCGCAAAAATGGTAAATAATAATTTATTTGTTACATATGGTCATGATTACATGCAATTAAAAATGCACACGTCAATAAAATGAGTGCACCTGCTTGGGTGTTACCAGTTCTATGTTAGGTTCCGTTTGATTCAATATGATCTTGATTTTATGCATTACATCTAACATGTTTTGAGCTAGGTATCAATGTGACATTGACTTCTGTATCTTTGATACCACCTGCGACAAAATGTCTTCCGATAGCTGCGATATTCTCCTACTCACAGTGTCGTTTGATAGAGACACTTGCTTCAGCTTTTGAGCTTCAGATTCCCCCAAAATGTTTGATACAATAATTTGGTAACAAGGCAAGATCAGTTGTTCTCCGATGGTGTGAGGCTTTTTAGCGATAGCTATTTTTCTTGCAACTTCGTAGGAGGCCCTTAACCCTGCAGTATTTTCCTTCCATTGATGACTAGTGCTATTAAATCTTGACCTAACTAAACTATTAGCTTGCCGTTTAAAAAAATCTACATCTTTGTTTTGATAATCTGGATGATGTGTTACCAAATGTCTTTTCAGCTTGCTACTTGCTAGGTTTTAGAGCAGAACTTGCTAAAACTTTACAGCATAGTACGCACTGCGGCTTTTCTTCTCCAGAATGTATCACAGTGAAACCAAATTGAACATAGGAATCATTGAATCTTAATTTTTTTCGAAGCTGAGCCATTTTTACTTTTTGTACTCAAATTTAAGTTAAAAATTTAATTAGTAAAGTTAAAAGTTATTAATTTTTGGCTAATTTGAGTAAGGCTAATAAAGCTAAAAGTTCGGAAAGGCATTCAATTCAAAACTTAAATCAGTAAAAGTACCGTAACCGGCTTTAATCAACTTCGCCTAACTCCTTTTTAGTCAAGTATATTTCATAATTTTGTTCTTGATCTGGTAAACACGAGTGTTATAAGAGTACGTCACTACTATGCACTCCTTGATGTCACAAAGCCGATAGAAACGAAACAAAGGCTATCACAAGGAAGCGAAAGGCCGGGCTTAAAAAACCGTGTGGAGGGATGTCAAGCCAGCTTACTGAAATATATCTTTTAACTTTGGTTTGGAAAATAAGTTGCCTGAAAATTTTTACTTTCCACAATTTTTTTTTCTTCGGGATCGTGTTAATTTTTTTGGAAGGTGCTTCGCGGTCCCGGAAAATTGTCTCGCGGACCCCAAAAGGACCGCGGACCCCAGTTTGAGAACCACCGCGCTATAGCATCTTTGCATGCATTTTACATCATTTACTATATACAGTAGCTCTAATAAACTAAATGGCATGCTTAGCGTGGGCTATACCATAACCTTAAAATTGTTTTACTACATGTCTGAAGTTTCCGATTGCTAATGTATAGTCTGTCGAGTAAGTTGATGTCTAACGAATTTGTATAGAAGATACTTTGGGTAATGTAGAATTTACTTTGTAAATCGGTTTAAAAGTAAACCGATTTTCGTAAAACAAATTAGATCATTGTCATGGGGGGCGGGGGGCCCGCAAAGCATATTCCTCAAGGGCCTCCTTACGTCAATTGTAAAAATACGGATAGGTCACCAACAACATCGTAGCCTACATGCAGAAGATGATTCTACAAGGTTTTCATAACAAGTAAAACTAAAACATGTATCATGCATACAATTTCTTCTGGAGTAGCTTACTACAGAGGTTGGTAAAAGTAGACTAGCCTATTACATAACCTATCCCTCTAATAAAAGAAGAGAATAAAGATTTTGGTAATCACCCCATTGGTAGACCATGACCTCAAGCAGACTACTGTAAGGTAGCCTAATCTATGATTAATCTTTGCTGAAGTAATAAAGCATCAAAATATTTTCAAAGGTATAAAAACAAGCAAATACAGTTGGAAGGGCACTTAGACTTAATCAGTTGTAGCCAGTGATGGGCATTATCGGCGATAATTATCAGCGATAAATTTTTATCGTTTATCGTTATCGCTCAATTATTTTTTCAGTTGTCGTTTATCGTTATCACTAAAGGCAATATTTGATTATCGCCGATAATTAATCGCCGATAAATTTTATTTCGGATCAACACACAAGTGGAAAGACCATGAAAAGTAATATTTTTACTAGCCACCTAGTTAATGAAACTAAAATTGAAACCAGTTCTTCTTTAGTGCCTGAAGTGTGTGTGCACAGGTCGTTGTCAGGGGAGGGGGCACGCTCCCCTGCAGCGACGGCCCTGACAACACAATAATTTTTAGAGTTGCAAATTGCAATGCACTGAAATGCATGCAACAAGGCTTTTGTTGTTTTGCTGCAATCGGCAATCGCAAGTGAATTTTACAATTAAAATGTAAGCGCACAGGCGGTACAGATTCCTTTGAAGCGAAGCGAAAGAAATTGGCAAGTGGCTTGTGAAAGTGTCGCAATACGAGGCCGCTTTTACATCGGAAACATGGTCTTTCGCGCCACCTCACGATCAACTATTTTATTCTTGTGTTTTCGTTTTTCGTTGGAAGTGTTAGTTTTTAGTAATTGTTGTAAAAAAATAAAATCTCTCTCTTCAAAACATGAAACTTACTGTTTTAAGCGCATTAAATCTTTAGATGAGTAGATTAACTAAAATTGCAAGAACTGGCCTTGAGACGTGCGGTTACGTCACAAACTCAGTTTAAAAGACAAAGTTCACACACAATAACAACACAAGATCGGTTATAGACTGTAAGATCGATTTTTGTCTAGCTTGGCGATATAACTTTAATCCAAAAATAATAACCAAATGCGTAAGTGCCATTTAACTTAAAAAGTTAACCCATTTGTGCCGAAAGTGAAAGTACTTAAAAAAAATTTCGGAAAATTTAAATATTGCATAATTATGACCTAAAAAACATATCACAATTATTTTTTTCCTAGACCCTCGGCCCCAGACGCTCACACGACGACGACGACTGAAACAAGTCATTGCGGAATATGATATTGCTTGAAGCATTTGACATGCAGACCGACATCACATTTTTTTCATCTTGTAGTAGTTTTTGCATGACAATAGGCGCATCGAGTGGCGTGGTAAAATTATGCTAAATACAATATAACCTTTCTCATTTACCTATGCGACATAGCCTACCTCAATCAAATATTTTTATTCCCACAAATACAGTGCCTATATTGTAATTCTTATCTGAAATTATCAGTAAATTATCTGAAAATTATCTGAAATTATCAGTAAATTACGATAATTATGTTTTTGTTCTTAAACAAACACGACTAATTTGACAAGCTTGATGGATTTCACAGTATGCACATTTTTACTACCAATAATGCTTAAGATTACTGATAAATTTTCAAGCATTTTGCATTTTTTGGAATTTTTTCAATTATTGCTGACTTTGCTGTAAACAGACCTGCAGAGAGCAAAATACAAAGTTTGGAATTTTTTATGGTATTTTCATTTGATTTAATTATTTTGCCTACTGCACGTAAGCGGCAGTGTAACTCAGTTGATAAAAGCATCCAACTGGTATCTGAAGGTATAATTATAAGCACGGCGGTTACCTCAGTGGTTTGATTCTGGATCAAGAGGTTGAAGATTCGTTACCTACTGCCGCTGTTGCGATTCTATTTATGCATAACTTACAAAAATTTTTGTCCCTTTACACTACAGTATATTATGTTCGATTTTTCGTCATGTTGATGAAAACAGTTCGTGCTGCATGGGATGGGGCAGCGCTAATCAAGAAAAAAAAAATTATCGTTATCGGACATTATCGGCGATAATTTATCGTTATCGCTTAACTTTTTTTTGATTTATCGTTTATCGTTATCGCTTTAGGCATTTTTCGTTTATCGATTATCGTTATCGCTTAACTGAAAAATGAGTTATCGCGCCCAACATTGGTTGTAGCCTATGTGACAGGAAATTTTACAGTTCTGTGTCAGGAATGTTTGCAACAGTAGTGAACAAGCAATCTCTAGGATCTTAATGAAGCTCAGTAAAAGAGTCAAACCAGGGACATCTAATACAGAGCGATGCGAAGGCTCGCAGCGATTACCTTTTTTTGATGATACTAGGACGGTAGTTGCGCTTTAAACATACCGCTCTTTTTTAAATTACAGAAAGTTGTGTAGTACTACTGGCATGGCCAGATAGCCTATAGAAAAACAGTGAGCAAATGTGATGTAGAGCATATTTAAAGAATATTTATTTGGAAACACACTTAGAAGGTTACCAGGAAGATTAAAACAATTGTTTTTATTGACATTACCAGAACGCCTTTTCTCAATAAGATTGGCGAAGAAGCTAAATCTATTCGATTGTTAGGTCGACCATCCGTGAACAGAAAAATTACGTTGGGAACATCAGGGCGGTCTCCATTGGATTCTTTGAAAACAACACTGTCGACATATTTCAAAGCTGCACCTGCTTTTGTTCCTGTAAAAACAATAGCATAGCTCAGGGTTGTCCAAACTTTATGGGACGCGGGACGCATTCGGCAAGGAAATTAGATCGCGGGCCGCAGTTGACATTTTTCCTCTTATACACTGTCTCACCGTACCAGATGTAAAGTAAAACACGTACATGTGTAAATGAATCTTTATATTTATCATAAAAACATATTGGGGAATAGATTAAAGAAGCTAAGATGTGAATACTACGAATAAGAGAGTTTTGGAAATTTTAAGCAACGTCAGTAGACCAGGAAACATTATAAATAACTGACAAGTATGAATAAGAATAAACCATAAATTTATTCGTAAAAAATATTTAAGGAAGTACGTAAAACGGTACAGTTTACTTAAAATTCAGTGAGATGGGTGTGCCTGCATTTTGGAAGCCAGCTCCTTTGTGTCAATGTCAACTGAGGTTAAGGCTAAACGAAGGCAGGCTTCGAGAGATGTTTGTTTAAGTAGATTAATATTCCTCTCTTTGGATTTAATCGACTTCATTGCGGAAAATGCTGCTTCACAAAGGTAGGTACTGCCAAACATTGACAGCAAGTGCAATCCAAAACGGCGTAAATTAGGATAATGCTCTTCAGAAAGAAGAGGCCAAAATTGAGTGATTGGCAGTGTAGCTTTGCTTAATAAAAACCAGTCACTTTGCAAGTCACACAATTCAAGCTGCAAATCGTCATCGGCTTCTGATATAGTTATAGTCAGCGGAGCATTGAATACATTGAAGTTTTTTGGATTTAGCCATCAAAAGTGATACATCATAAGAAGCAATGGTTGTAGAAGACGAAGGCTTCACTAATTGAAACATGTTTTCTTGACGCTTACGCAGGTTTGATTTGAGATCATTGAGTAGGGCTCGCCGCGCCTCACCAGTGTATTTATTTATCATAGCCAGTGACATGAAGAGTGCTGTAGTGTCGTTGTACATTGTACTCTTTCATAACAGATATCATTTCATTACAAATTAAACATAAAACTTATATGCGGATTTTTATAAATTTACCATTTTAAGGTTGTTTTTCTAGGGTCGGCTTATATGCGAGGATATACGGTAATTTTTAAAAGTTTTCTAGAAGAGGCGGCGGGCCGCATTGAAGGAGGTCGCGGGCCGCATGCGGCTCGCGGGCCAGGCTTTGGACAACCCTGGCATAGCTTATTGCAGCATGAAATCCTAGACTGAGTTTTCCATGGCCTATGTTATGTAGGATGACTATATTTACAGTATGATTATTGTGATGTTTTGCATTGTCATGCGTTTTAAAGCAAAAGCTAACTTGAACAGCTGTAGCCTACTTGGGTCATTCAACTTACTTATCCTTAAAGCCCCGCTCTCTTTCATGACACAATTTCTTGAAAATGTTTTATGGGTCATGTTGAAGATTAGTGACATCAAAATAATGGCCCGTTGTCGACCAAACGACTTTGATGTGATGCCATGGTATTGGGTATTGATAACGCATAGGTGCTATTTAAAGTGGCACCATTTAGTTTGTTTTTAAATGCTGAATTTTTAAACAAAATACAAGTAAATGAACACTCATTGTTTACATTAAACTTTTCATTGGGCCAATTTCTCTCGTTGCCTCTCTGCTAAGTATAGACCTACGTCCAAAAGTAGGCTAAAGTGTTTAACACAACCAACATTTAAATTGACTTAAAGCTGCTTGCGGATAACTAATATGTGTAGGCCTATAGCCGAAAGCGTTTACAAATTTTAATTGGTTTTGGTAAGGTAAAGGTACTCCCATACTCAGTTAGTTACTGAGCTTTGGGGAATGAGAAGAAGAGGTTTTTATCACACTAAGTCTTCGGCACTAACGAAAGTGAGGTGGCCACAGTTCCTTTCTCCCGGCGGCCTTTCTTTCAGCAATTATGCCCACCCAGTTTAATACACTCTAGAAAAATGTGAGCGGTGTTTATCGACAACCAGCTTAAGCCAGGAGTTGAACCAAGCATAGGCCTACTTTATTGGAAAGTCAACACCTTATCCTCTGCGCTAACCTACCGCTGGCATTTTGGTATATTGTGTTAAATGCTGTATCGTTGCTTAGTTATTGATATGATTCAACCTAGCCACCTCTCTACCAAATTGTACCTAAAAAGGTGGTGTCTTTGGGTAAGCTAAACTTTTTCCTTGTTAAACCAATAAAGAAATCATCTAAACTTATTAGTTGTTAATTCACTGGTTCCATGACTCGTGTTGCCAGCTAAGCGCATCTGGTAACATTATCTAACGCGACATTTTTATCTCACTTCTAACACCATGTATTGTTGGTCTCGAATAGTAATAATTATTAAGCTATGGTTTACAGCTATACAGCTGCTAAGGTCTTTTAGCGACAGAGCTCATTTTTTGAAGTTTTGTGTCATATTTATGATGTCATCACACTATTACCCGACTTATTTTCACTGCGTTATGCCAGTAAGAACACAATTGGTACCGTACTGGTTTTAAAGTCTTCGGTAGCCTATGACCCGAGTTGGAATCGATCTCAGACCTAGGTCTACCAGCGCTAGAGCCGAAGGCGATAACTTCTCGGCCATTGAGCTGGTGTTGGTCTCGAGTGAACCACAAAAACGTCATCAGTCACTGTTGATTTGGCGCTCAAAAGAAGGCATATGGGCACGGTAGCTGCGTACTTTACTTTGTGGGGCGTCTTCGAGCAACAGTACAATATGCCTTTACACTACAGTAATCACAGGAATTTATTTGGAATGGTACAGACTACAACTACGAATTGCTGATACCAGTCGATTCCAAACGAAATGATTTTGAATGCAATTATAAGGACAATGTTTTAATCAATTCAAAGCCTAAGGTAACCAATGCAATACTATAGTAATGGTTAAGTGCCTGACTTTACGAACGAAGCAACTACAAGATCAAGGGGCGCTGGTTTGACTTTCGGGGTGTGGGGGCTGTGGGCTTGAGCAGCGCATTCCAAAGACGACTGACACCGCTCGCACCCTTAGCCTATCCAGAGTGTAATAAATTGGGTGGGCATAGTTACTGAAGAAAAGGGAGCCAAGAGAAAGGAACTGGCCACCCTACTCTCGATAGTGCCGAAGGTCTAGTACTTCTTATTCCCCCGATGGTTAGATTCAAGTATGAGACTCACTTTTACCTGTAACTATTTCTCCATTCAACGGCAGGTAATGGATGGAATAGCTCACAGAGAACCTGTAGCGCACCCAGCATGGGGCTAAGGGGGCTAAAGCCCCTCCCAAACCCGCCACTAAAAATGAAGTTTTTGTATGCTCCTCATTTATACATTTTGCTTACAGGTTAGGTATGAATAAGACACAACAATACAACAGGGCTAAGCATTATAAAAATATATTTTACATATTATTTAACTTACAAATAACTTAGTTTTAACAGTTGAACGTTTTCGGTTTAACTTAAGCCCTCATCAGGAATCTGAAAATATTTATAAAAATGCAATAAATTTCAACTTTTTGAAGGTAAAATTACCTTAGGAAAAGGCAACTACATAACTTACATGACTACGAAAAAATTTGCTCCACAGGGAAGGTGATACATCAAGTAAATGTTGAAGAAAATGGACGCGCCTCCAGCAAATAATTGTTTGTTTAAATTTGAGTTATAGCGTTTGATTAACAGTGCTTCCTAAATTTTGGTGTCAAATTGAGATTTGCCTTTGCGTAAAATTTTAAATGAGTTGGCAGAGAATTTTCGATCAGAGCAAAAAGAACACTCCATGATATGGTCTTTAATAGCACTTTTCTTTAACTCCCTAAAGTTCAGATGCTCCTGTACTCTCGTGGTCAAATGTCTGGTGGACATACGTACCGATGTACCGTACGTCAATGCCGAATCACGGGGACATGTAAAACTGCATGCGATATTTGAGCAGAGAGACGAAGGCGTCTGGGACTTTAGTTGAAAATACGAACTAAATTTGAATGTTTTGTAAGTAGAAAAAAAGTCCACATCAAATTTATTGTTTACAAAATTAGTGTTTTGTTTCAAACTGTTTTCGTGCTTCTTCTTCTCTCGTATTGTCGCTATATGTCAGGGCATCCGTTGGTTGGCCACTGCCTGGTGTCGTCATCGATGAAAATTAGGCCTTCCATACCATGGGGTGGTCTATATAGCCGGCAATCCTTGATAATGTGGGCTGCCGTCTGCATTTCGCCACACTCACAAGCAGCACTCTCTGCCAAGCCCCAACGCAACATGTCTGCACCATAGCGTCCAACACCAGTGAGCAAACGGTTACGCCTTGATGAGGCAAGTCTAGAGAGGCCATGTCCCAGCTGGTTTTCGGACGGGGATCTGAATACTTGGCGAAGTGGGGACGTGCTGCTTGACCATTGTTCACACCATGCCGCGTGGCACCACTGTTTGCTAGGGCTTCCACCAGAGGCTGCCAGAAGGTCTTGTGCAGCGCGTACAAATGGCTTTCTTGATTTTAGCCGCTGCTTTGGTGGATATCTCAGCGTGATTGTATGTAGCAGATGGCCAGGGTTTAGAGCTTTACGGCTCAGGGAAAGAACAGCACGTTGGCGCCGTAGTGCAGCTGGCTCAATGTTTGCAAGGACAGTTTTTGTGCTAGTTGTTGTTTTCGCACTTATTTGTGTTGGCAAACGGAAAGCTAATTCTATTTTGTCATACATGACGAAAAAGTCGAGATCTATAGAAGATTGCAAGAGTGGACGTAGGGATGAGGAAGCTGATGGTGCTAGTAGCATGGGGTTCACTAGGCCAACTTCTAATTTGATTGAGAGAACGAATCCTGATGTATCGGCAATCGGTGGGCTGTGAGCAGTGGCGTAGTCAAGGGAGGGGGTTTGGGGGTTTCAACCCCCCTATTGGCACGCGTGTTTCGTCACGATATTGAGAATGATGCTTTCAGTCTCTTAAAAAAAAGTCTCTTTATGTCTTTAAAACAAAGTTTGTCTAATTTTAAGCGAAACTGCATTAAAAGAGCGAGTTTTGCCAATACCAAACATTCAAATATCTCAGCCAGGAATTAGCAATAAGAAAACATAGAGACTTAGCTTTATTTCGGAAAAATGCCGAAGAAAACATGATCTTATCCTTTTGCTATGCCACCGGACAGCACCATTTTACAGGAATATTCAATTATTCATACCCACATTTTTTTGTTGAAAATGCTCTCAGAATGCACCAAATCCAAAGTAATTTTTCAAAATTTTCTGTGGGGGCCCCCCAAACTCCCCGCCGCTGGGTGTCGTCTTAGGCGAACACGCCGTCGGACTTCGCCCGCCGGCCTTCAAACTCCCCCTCCCTTTCAAAATTCCTGGCTACGCCACTGGCTGTGAGTGCCTTTAAATATTAATCAAAGGGATCGTAAATCACTCGGCCGACATTTCTGAATTAGCTCCCCCCTGACTTTTTTTCTGGGTGCGCTACTGCAGAGAACAACACTTCAACAACAAGCAGAAACTTCAGTCAAGCTCGGTGCCGGGCCTGCATAAGTGGTTCAAAGCCTCTACAAGTATACAAAACTGCCAGAATTAAGCTCTCAAAGAAGCTTTCCCAGTCTGAGGATAAAGATTCCCACAAATCAAATTATTCGTTGCTAATGCAAAATCAGTCCTAAGCAGCTATTTCGAAATCGAAAACTGGTATCGTTGATGTATTCTGTGCCGGTTAATACCAAAATATAATTGTTTTTTATTGTAAAGAAACACAATTGAAATTCCCCTCCTCCCTCATAAACAGAATTCTGCTTAAGTCACTATGGTAAGCCTACTAATGATTGCTCAGTGCTAACTACTCGCAGTGAAATCACGATTAAATTTTAAAATCCTTAAAACGCACTTACCACTCCCACCGTAAGTAATTTTTCTTATAGCATCAGCATAAGACTGTCGATCGTTTAAATTGCTTCTAAAATTGAACTGAAAGTAAAAAGTAAAGGTATGGAAGAAGTTACAATCTATTGAAATTAACTTTAAAATTTAAGTGGCTGCCTGACTTCTTGTTTTCATTTGTAATTAATCTACTCCTTTTTGTTGCATTGTATTGTAGGCTACCACACAAGTGCAGCTATATCGTTCAAACGTAGAAGACTACGCATTCAAACAAAACGTACTTTAACGGCTAGAATAAATTATTGGCCGGGCTGCAGAATCTGAATTTTTAAATTTAATGGATCTGTTCAGACAAATAAATGGAGGCTACACCTTGTATTCGTATAAAATTCACTAATTTTGTCTTATTTCTTTAACCCAACGAACACTATGGAATACCACTGTCCACTAGGGTGGGCCGTTTTTGACTTTTTTTCGAAATTCAAAAACGGCTAGTCATAAAAAGTGGCACATGCATGAAAAAATTACGTGTGCAAAATTTCATCAGTTTAGGGGTGCATCTTCTTCCCCGGAAGGGGGGTCAAACTTTCAATTTTTTGAAAAAAAAGGGGAAATTTCACTTTCCGTTTTAACATAATTTTTCTTCTGGCTAGTTATAAATTGTAAGTGGGATGTACCCAGAACTTTCCTTTATAAAAGCATGTTCGAAGCTTAAGGTTTACTGCCCCCGCATCGACGACCAAAATGCTGAATTTTCACCAATTTGAAATGCTATTTTGTCATTGCTCAATAAACAAACTTGTCGCAAAAGGGCGAGATAGTGTTAACGCTGTACGCTCATTTATTTTCTGTCCACTAACTTTGTAGGATGATACGAACTGACAAACTAAAAGACGTAGTCTTGCATTAAAAGCAATAGTAGCCTACGTTTGATCAGTTGCAGCTATAAAACGCAACCTATAGTTTACTTCAGAATAAAAGCAATATGATCTGCAGGTTCCGTAAATGGAATGTACTGTACAGTTCCTCGTGAATTGTTATCATGATTTTGTTTACACAAATTTGTCATTTACAAACCATTAAACGTTCACTTGATAGGCTACTACAGAACCACATACAAGAGTAAACTTTGTTTGACAGCAATGTAACGATAAAAAAGAACTAGTGTTAACAAAAAAAAAACGAAATTGTGTCAAAAATACAACAAACAACAAGGTTTTTTAGCCAGTTCCCCAGATTATTGCTCAAATTTAGTTCTGGCTGAAGTCTAATGAATCATAAAATTTTGATTCGACTGGAACCTAGGAATTTTTTTCCTTGATTGTAATATTGCTTGTAGGCTACCCATCTCTTTCAATGCTTTCCACCACATGTGATGAGCATCTGTTGTGTGTGGCAGAGAAAACGTAGAAAACAATTGTTGTGAAGGCATCTTTGTGTTGATGTGCTCTTTTATCGCATTGCTGTCAACACCACACATCGCTGGGGGTTCCGTAACTGGAATATTTTGCCAGTTTATCATCTCAAAGTAACGTTCGGAACTGAACTGCAATGTTGACAGGGTGAATTTTTGCTGACCAGTGCTATGAGATGATAATATTCTTGAATTGAAAATTCTTCTCCATCCTAGTTCCCTTACATACTCTTTGGTATAACATATGATTGCAATCAAAATGTTTTCACGATGGGCATAAAACGCATTCCTCTATATTGCTTTGTTGAGGATATTGCGAGCTTTATTCGATAGCTTCTGAGCAGAGTGTAGAATTTTAAAGAAATGTTTTTGGCCATTAGTGAAATTGCTTTCCTTTATAATGGCAAACCATACTGGAATATAAACATTCAAAATATAGTCCACATGTTCTACCAATACAGCTGACGCGTTAGATGCAACATATAAACGTAGAATTCTATTGGCTGTGTTCAACCATCTTGAGTGGTTCATCATACCTGGACTCCTATATGCGAAATGAATTGATATATGTCCACTTTTCACTGATCTGTGCATGTGTTGTGTAGAAGATATTTTTGGTCAGTGCTGAGGTCATTTTCATCAATTTCAATCTCTGGTGCCGGAACTGCTTTATATTTTACAACATCTAGTTGTGTGACAGTGGCTAGCTGCTTTATAGTGGGCCCAGTGAACCTATCAGGTCTGCTAGTATTGCCATATCTTTTATAAGATGCCTAAGAGGCAATTCATTACTATGGAGTAGGCATATTAACCATTGAAGTGGCTTTTGGAAATGAACTTCCAGGAGCTTTATCACGACGCCTTTTTGACCTGTGTTTATTGCGGTTCCATCGCATCCAATTGCCATTACATTATCGTAGCTAATTTTATTGGATCCAAGAATCCCGGTAGCTATTGACACACTAGATCCGTTGGCTGCAGTAAAATGGCCAATGAAATGAGAACTTGGCTCCTCAAGCAAAGTAATGTGCTCTTCAACTGCGAAATGTCTTCAAAGTTGCCCACCAATTTCATCTAGGCAGCACCTTGACTTGTTAACCGCAAGGTTGTTCGGTGCTGCCAGACCTTTCTATTGCCATATTTTGATTTGTATGTAATTGTGTTGCTTTATATCGAATCGTATTAGAAAGGCAAATAAACAATATCTCTCTCTCTCTCTCTCTCTCTTGCTTGATGGTTTAATCTTTTCGGCCATCAAAATATATGCTTTGAAAATTTATGCACATGATAGGCCTACTTTCCATTTGAGTTGTAAACCTCATTTCTTTTCTCGCTCTTCTCACTTTGCTTTTATCTATCACTGATTGAGATTCGCTATCCGTTACAACTCCCGCATCTTGTAGAAATGATGAAGCAATAAGTGCTGTAGACCTATCTGAAGTACCAGTTCGATCGCATGATTCAGCAAATGCTACTAAACTGGAAGTAACCTTGCTTTTTCTGGGGTTTTCCGAGACAAAACTGGGTTGATAATCAAAATCTTCACAGCGTTCTTCATTGGATGACTAAGTTTCTGAGCTTGAATAAGAAGTTAAAGGTGTTTTAACCAAAGCACTACTTGTGCCTGCTCCTGGGTGTTCACGTAAAAAACGAAATTGTTCTGATCTTGCGACTCTCCTCGGAAAACGTTTAAAATTAGATTTTGTAGCCGATTTATCAAGTTTATCAATCACCATTATGCGAGTTGTTCTTTGATCAAGAAGGAACTGTTGTTCTGTAACAGGGACACGATTTTCCTGCGGGCAAGTACATTGCAGAAAATTGGAACACTTAGGCCACAACAACCGATTTCAAATATTTTTGCTTTGCAGATTCTTTCATTTGGTCCAAATTTTGCTGAAATTTAGGCCCACCTCTAGAATTTGACTTCAAAAAGTTATTATTTTTTTTTTGTAATTCTTTATCATAAATATGTACTGATGTTCGTACCTCATTCGTATCATCCTGCAAAGTTAATGGACAGAACATAAATGAGCGTAGAGCGTTAACACCATCTCGCCCTTTTGCGACAAGTTAGTTTATTGAGCAATGACAAAATAGCATCTCAAATTGGTGAAATTTCAGCATTTTGGTCGTCGATGCGGGGGCAGTAAACCTTAAGCTTCGAACATGCCTTTACATAGGAAAGTTCTGGGTACATCCTACTTACAATTTATAACTAGCCAGAAGAAAAATTATAAAAAAATTATGTTAAAACGGAAAGTGAAATTTCCCCTTTTTTTCAAAAAATTGAAAGTTTGACCCCCCTGCGGGGGCAGAAGATGCACCCCCAAACTGATGAAATTTTGCACACGTAATTTTTTCATGCATGTGCCACTTTTTATGACTAGCCGTTTTTGAATTTCGAAAAAAAGTCAAAAACGGCCCACCCTACTGTCCACTGTATATAGGCCTACAGTAAGTCGGTGTAAGTACCAGAGTTGGATCAAGTCGGCAATTTTCAGTTTAATTGTTTTACAAATACACCATCAAAGTATTAATCTTATTACAATTACCTTACAAATTTGGATAGAGAGGTTATTTTTTCTGCCATAAGCAGATATTATTGAGCAATACTGCAACATTTAAAATTATAAAAACAAAAACAAAATAACAAACGTTTTATAAGGGCTATATACAATGTATATATGTAAAACAGCAGTTTTCTGCAGCAATTGATGAAGAAATTGACTCTCCTTTCGAACCAGCTGCACTTGGTACATCTGAATGGGACAATGCCCCGGTATTCAGTGATGATCCTGCTCTGCGATCTTTTTCTGTGAACATGTTAGAAAATATTCGCAAAGGCAGTAACTCTTGTGATGTTTCTGTCCGCACTTTTACCCAACCAAAATTAAATTTGGATGCCAACTCACTGTTCTCTTTGATTGGGACCATGCCACGCTTACTGAGTCTATCCTTACTTCACACTTGACCATGAATGAACTAAAGGGTTTGATAAACACAAAGTTTGAATACCCTCATTTTCCTGCCCATACTCAGGCTGTGCAGCGTCTCATTTGGGAAGTCACTAACGACTGTGGAAGTATTGCTGGCCATCAACGAAGGGATGGTTTCATTCGGGCGAGAATTGCTTCGCGTAGGGTCTTGCCGAAAGCAGACACGAAATCTGACTTTCTTTCATTGGCTGCAGTATAATGTTTTGATATTCACCACTGTTTCTTGTTCATTGTCTTTATTCTTCATTCGTTTGTGCATGTTTTACAAGCACATATAAAGTTGGTTGGTTGATGTGTAAGCTACCATTGGAGAGTTGCAGTTACTATACCTGTCAAAAAACAAATGTAAATCGGCGAAAACAATCGAATATTAATGCAGTGCGTTGTGTGATTATGTAATACATATTACTACAACAAAACCAAAGTGTCATCTTATGCACAGTGCATTCCTACTCTTGCCATGGAAGTGAAAAAGGCTTTAATATCACCAGTTTTTGCTGACCAAGCAAAAATAAGGTTGCCAGGTGATTGTTTAATATCTTACCGTACACCGCCAGACTTTACCTAAAAGGGCAACTAGCAGTCGCATCACATGTAATTGTTGTTGTGGTTGTTAAAGTTGGAAGTTTTTACAATTTAAAAAAGATAAACAAAGTTTTTTCTTCAAAAAAATTGTACCTGGCAACTCTGTGCTGGCAACAAATGTCAAAGACAAAATCGACTACATGTTTAAGGTTACTGAATATTTTTGCGTGAAATTTTACAGAAATATTCTACATAGCAATAGTCACCCTGTGTGATAATTCGATTTTTGATTTTTAAAAATTTTTTGATTTTCACATCGCCTTAATATACATAGCCGAAAACGTTTGCTATTTTGTTTTTGTAATATTAAATGTTGTGTTGTTACTCAATTATGTCTGTATACAATTACACTGTTCTAAAATTTTCAAACTACGCTTACTTCCGAATGTAATTAATTGCACGTTTCAACTGGAAAAATTAAATGTTTCAATAGTTATGTTTATCGATGATTTTATAGTTTGATTTTTTGAAAGACAAGTAGAAATGCATTTGATCAAGATTAGGTTGCAATGAAGAAATCCCTTGGACCCCAACTAGCGGCTCAATAATGCAGTAGTACTGATATCACGCGTGCAACTTGCAGTAGTCTACCAAATGTAATTGTAATTTGGACCAATTTTTTTTAAATTACAATTATACAACTAAAAGTCTCAATTACAATTACATGAAAATGTGTAATTAATTACATTCAATTACAATGGTAATTGATTCAACTCTGATAAGTAGGCTACTAAGTTGAAATACTGACGGCATAAAGTCTATAGGCTTCTTACTGTTCTTACCTCGTTGTAAACAGCGCGGTTGAATCTTATGAAAGCAAACCTTGCTTTGTTTGGACCAACTTTGAAATACCTAACAAGTGGTAAAGTACATTTAAGGAAATAATATAGTACAAAATATTTCGCCTCAATTCACTCATTTATAGATTGTGTATCCATTACGCCTGTACAACGTTTTGACGCCCCATAAATGAAAATGGCCTAAAATATTTCTGGCTTGTGTTTTGAAATTACTGGAATAAACATAAAGTTAGCTGGGGCTTTTTTAGGCAGTTAAAAAAATCAAGAATAGCTTATCCTTGATCAAATCATGAAAAGCTAATAATTTTAAGTGTCAAACCTTTTTATTCCCGAGGAAGTAATTAAAGTCGGCTGGGCAGTAGACACCCAACTGATAATAATTGTTTGATATTGCTATTAAAACAATGAAATGTAATAATGCGTCAAAGAAACGAATCTTAACTTTCTCGAAAACTGAAACTGAAGAAAAACTTGTTTGGCAACATTGCTACACTTTTATTAACATAGGGGAAACTTGGGAGAGTTGAGCCACAGGGAGAGTTGAGCCACCCCGACTTTTTCAAAATATACTTGTTATAGAAATGAATTACCGCCACCTATTGGAAGAACTTGTAGTTAAGTTTCTTCTGACCTAAAATGTTTAGCAAGTTTAGACTCGTTTTATAACTGTTTTTACGAAAAAGCATTTTTACATCAAAAAAGTAAAAGTTGGACTTGAAGGTAAGAGTTTTTATATTATTGAAGTATGTTTGCCAGTTTGATTTCAATACATTTTGTTATGTAGCCAGTGCGCTACTCTTTCATTATGGTTGCTAAGGAAAACCATGCGGCTTGCTTTACAGCAACAAAGTTACAAAAAGTTAAGATGGCTGGATATGGGGAGACTTGGGACACCAATGGTTGGGAGAGTTGAGCCGTGTCCCAACTCTCCCTCTATTAAAGCGATGGCAAAAATAGCCTAGTTTTGACTTATTTATTGGAGGCCTACTGACTATTGTAAGTTGTAACTAACTAAAACACTTTTAGTACAGGTTTTTATAAGTTCTTTGCTTTTAAGTTTATATTAAATGTTTTTTAGGCTAATTACATCAGGCCAGACATAAAAAGGTTAAATTTTACATCAACCTGCCTTTGTGCTGAATAAATATTGCACATTCATTGGATGTTTTACAGATGCCCCGGAAATACGTCCGAAAGACTAATCGTGGAGCTACAGAGGAAGATTTAAGCAGAGCTAGAGATCGCGTCAGAGAAGGAATTAGTATCCGCAGTGCTGCTGATGAATTTAACATAGCTCGAATGACATTAAAAAGATATATAGAGAAACGTAGTGAACTAAACGATCAGCAAAACAAAACCTTTGGGTACAAAAATTGTATGACAAAAAATATGATATTTTCGTTGGAGATGGAGACAGAACTTTCGACCCACATAAAAATATTAGCAGAGCAGTTTCACGGACTCACGCGAAATAAATGCCGTGAGTTGATAGTGGAATATGCATCAAGAAACCATGTGACTGTTCCTGATTCTTGGCAACAAAATAGAATGACTGGTGAACATTTTTGGATATCTTTTAAAGAAAGAAATCGCCTATCAATTCGAACACCAGAAGCTACATCACTTGCAAGAGCAAGTGCTTTTAATCGCTATACTGCTGGCAAGTTTTTCAACAACTTAAGTAGTGTTATGGACCTGCATAAGTTTGAATGCCAAGACATATATAATGCAGATGAAACGGGTTGCACCACTGTGCAACAACCTGAAAACATCGTTGCCGCTCAGGGAGTGAAACAAGTCGGATCAATAACATCTGGGGAGAGAGGTAAGCTTGTCACTGTTGTGTACGCAGTTAATGCAGCAGGAAGTGTTGTTCCGCCACTGCTAATATTTCCAAGAAAAAACTATAAAGATTTTTTTATCAAAGGAGGACCGCCAGGTTGTATTGGAGGAGCCAATCCTAGTGGATGGATTAGCGAAGATCTGTTTGTGACTTATTTGCAACATTTTATAACCTACACCAGGTGCAGCAAAGAGAAGAAAGTGCTGTTAATATTTGACAACCATGAAACGCATATGTCTCTTGCAGCGATCGATTTAGCCAAGGAAAACGGTGTTATACTTTTAACAATACCACCTCATACAAGTCACAAACTGCAACCGCTGGATGTAAGCTGCTACAAGCCATTCAAGACAGCGTATAGCCGAGCGATTGATAACTGGATGCGATCCCACCCTGGAAAGTTTGTCACAATATATGACATTCCAGAATTTGTCTCTCATGCTCAGTTACTTGGTCTTACTGCTCAGAACATTGCGTCTGGGTTTCAACGAACGGGAATTTATCCCTTTAACCAGGATGTGTTCTGTGAAACAGAATTTGCTCCTGCAGCAGTAACAGATCGAGTTCTTCAAGTATCAACTTCAACCGAAACTGCTGCTACAGATGGTGAACCAAAGAAAATTTCTTCCGACATGCAAGAACCACCGAATCCATCAACTTTCGCTGGCGCTGTTGCTCCTGTTGCTGACCTCAGTGGATCTTCTAACGTTATGCAGGAAGCATCAACTTCCCATGTAAACGCTGCTTCAGAAATTGATATAAGTGGAGTTTATACATCCCCTGCAGATATCATTCCATTACCAAAAGCTGGTCAAAGAAAGGTTTCCAAGAGAGGACGGAAGAGAGGTGATACAAGAATTCTGACAAATACTCCGATTCGAAATACTATTGCGGAAAAATTTGCTGCCAAAAAAAGTAGGCCTAACGACAAAAAAGTGAAACGCAAAGCCAAACAAGCGTTATTTCAAGCTCGAGCAAGAAAAGAAAAAACGCCTAGTTCATCAGAGGAAAGTGATATTGCTATGGTATTTGCAGAAAGTGGTGACAGTGATGTCAACGAAGAAGAAGAAGAATTTATAGAAGGTGATTTCGTTGTTGTGAAACTGGTGTCAGCCAAATCGAGGATAGCCCATTACATAGCACGAATTGATGTGGTTGATGAGAACGAGTATGAAGGTGTGTTTCTCAAACGTGAAAGCAGTCTTGTTCAAAGCGCATCCCTTTTTGTTATCAATGAAAATGACAAAGCGTCATTTTCTAAACAAGACATTGTTATAAAGCTTCCTGCTCCTTGTCAAGTCGGTGGTACAGCTCGAAGGGCAGAAAAATTTACATTTTCATGTGACTTTTCAAGATGGAATTTTTTCTCATCATTTTATTAAGCATCCGGATTTGAAACTTTTTGATGACAATGTCAATTTTTTTGGCTCTTTGCAGCCCTCGCATCGAACTTACAAATTTGAGTTTGCCAGTCCAAAGTGCTAACGACCACGCCACATTTCGACTTCCTAGTGTGATTTTCTCCTGAATGATATGGGTATGGCAGTAAGAAGCCCGGAAGTTTTTAGTCATCTTCGTGTATGATCTGTAGCCTCTGTAGGCCAATAGCTTTGATATTAACATTTTTTTTTCATGTTTCAGCGAATCAGTTCTCTTCATTCTTTCGTATTTCGAGTTTGCGTATTTTGCTGAGATACAGATTGGCGCAAAATATAACGTTTTTCGTGAACATGTATGTGTTTCATCTATAGAAAATTTCACTGTCCCAAGTCTCCCCTACATGTCCCAACTCACCCAATAGCATGGCTCAACTCTCCCCACTACGTGGGAGAGTTGGGTCAAATCATTGCCTTTAGAAAATGTATTCTTATTGTTTTAATTTACATTGTCTTGTAACAATATCCCTGCTATATAAGCGCTATAGGTCTGTGTATATTACAAGCTAGGAAAAATTTCTCTCTTGTGAACATAGATTTTGTTACATGTTCAAATGCAAAAAATGACCCAACTCTCCCAAGCCTCCCCTACTCACGTGATAGTTTCCGTAATAAATGACAGTGTCAACTTAAAGTTGTGATATTTAACTGAAGCAGATGAATCAACAAGATATACAACATCGGCTTTCAAATTAGGAGGGCATGGTCCTGAAAGTAACATTCTAAATTATTGTTTAAAAAATGACTGACTTCTTTTTTTTGTTCAACTACTTATACCAGCATAGAGTCTAACTCCGTCCAAGTAGCCTATTAAGCTCCTAGAAGCCAAAAGCCTGAAACCATTACTAGTAACCTCTCTTCCTTGTCAAAGAAACTCAATGCTTTCTTCACCTTCACCAATAGCGGCTGCTTAGCCTAGCGGTGAGAGCCCTGGCTCGGCGTTCGAAAGGCCGCCGGTGGCTGTGTCTTTGGCAAGACACAAGGCATGCCTGAAGGTGGGACACGAATATTGGTTTCCTTGCCTTCTCGTCCACTTAATCTAAATCCAACTGCTGGGCGTAAGCCCGCATCCATCCAAAACTGAGAAAATAAGACAATACTTCGACATAAACACATTGCTCACTCACTCAGTCATCCATTGAATTAAACTAAACTTATTCAAAAATTAAAACTTGCCTTGTATACGATAGGGAAAACGTGGGATTACCTCGGACGAGTTTTTAAAGTTTCACAAAAAACTATGAACTATGCAACACTACTGTATATAATATTAGCAGCATAAAAAAATGAGCTAAAAATGTGAATTACGTTCGTTATCAATACACCACTAACCATGCATTAACATTGTCTTTCGAAACATCCCTCATCAAAGACGACAGTTCGTGTGCAGTGGCGTAGCTAGGGAATGTGCCGCCCGGGGCGGATTCAGATTTTGCTGCAACTTCAAGAAAAAGCATGTGAAAATGAAATTTTTTTAATTGACTTAAAGTGGAATTATTGTATGTTTTGAACCAGTAGCGTAGCCAGTAATTTTGAAAGGGGGAGTTTTAAGGGCCGGCGGGGGGTCTGGGGGGCCTCCCCCAGAAAATTTTGAAAAGTTACTTTGGATCTGGTGCATTCTGAGAGCATTTTCAACAAAAATGTGGTTATAAATCCCCTAGTATAAATATTCCTGTAAAATGGTGCTGTCCGGTGGCATAGCAAAAGAATAAGATCATATTTTCTTGGGAATTTTTCGGTAACTTAATAAAGCTAAGTCTCTATGTTTTCTTGTTGCTAATTCCTGGCTGAGATATTTGAATGTTTGGTATTGGCAAAACTCGCTCTTTTAATGGAGTTTCGTTTAAAATTAGGCAAACTTTGTTTTAGAGATATAGAAACTGAAAGCATCATTCTCAATTTCGTGACGTCACATGCGTGCCAAAGGGGGGGTTGTAACCCCCAAACCCTCTCCCTTGGCTACGCCACTGTTTTGAACGTTGCCATTCTATTTGCTTTTATTTTCCGTGTACTTTTGCATTATCAACAAAAAAACAAAACGTCCTGTCTGAAACTGCCGCCCCCCAGACGTGCCGCCGGGGGCGGTCCGCCCCCCCCCCCCCCTAGCTACGCCACTGTTCGTGTGTTTACACTCCAGTGTCCTGTTCTAATTGGTGTAGAAGACTTTTTGATGGTCGACCTCTCTTTTATGCCGTAGTTTGATTCCCATAGACGAATATTCGAAATTTGTAATTGACTTCACAAGCAAACGACCTGTCAGCTGTTAGCTTCGTGTTTTGATCGTATCAGTGAGAGGTGGCAGATCACCGTGGAGGTTTTACTGGTAAAGTGTTGCTTTCAGCAAATGTTAAGTGCCTTTCTTAGAAGTCTGGTATAGCAGCCATTGAGACGATCTTATATACTTTTTGTTGGAGTCTCACTTTCACCATAGAAGGTCAAGACGTTTGAATAAATATAGCTTATATATAACTTTTATAACTACAGTATTATATAACTTATCCTTGTTTCTCATGTAATTCCATATGAATGTGTAACATGTGTGCATATCTGAAGCAAATAAACAAATCAATAAATATACACATATTAAATAAGATCCAATGTCATTGAAATCTTTCTCTAGTCACAAAGAAAAATTATATGAAACTTAACTTCAATTTTAAACCAAAACGTATTGATTCCAACTTCAATTTAATGAGTTAGGCTACGTCTAATTGCCTACAACAAAAAATAATTTTAGTCCATATAATACGCAGGAAACGACCAAATCAAGGTCAAATTTGAAATAATTTTACCTTGTTTGTCAAAGTATCTGTTTTTTCTGACCTCAACTTTTGCTTTGTTTATGCTCTCTTAGAAATTTTACTTTGCTGAAACTCTGACACCACCCTTTATTTTTATTATAGATTTTCCACCGACATGCACCTACACCACACTGTGGCATAGCTCAGATTGATTTTATCTAGAACTTGCATTTTAACTGATGACGTTCTCAAGCTTTAAATGTGCGATTTTTTGTCAGACTCTAAGGCGCCTTGAAATCCTTTTTTAAACTCGAAGTTCAATAAAAATCCATCGAGTTTGTTTTCTTGGTAAGAGAAACTAAGCTAACCGGCATCGAAGTTGAACTTCGTCTTGTTTTGTCGTTATTGAATATTTATCGTTGTTTTTAAATCAGTTTTTAAATGTGTTTTCGCATTAGTGAACTGTATTACCAGTAGCCACCGAGCAGTGCAGTCCAAAAACACTCTAGAACCAAATGATCAACAGTTTGCTTGCTTATTTTGCAATTTGGACAAATTGGTGTATTTTGATGACACAATCGCCGACTTTAAGTTTGTGCATGAAAGCAGAAGGTGTTTGGCGTTCATGTGCACTGTCAGTGTCAGCTTCGTGTCAAATTAAGAATAGAACCGTAATGGTTCCAATACGGATTGTTTTTTCAAACTGCTGTATTTGCATGCTGCCTACCAGTTCAAACTTACCAACATCCTCATAGCAACATGGTTTAGGTTCACCAACCCATCTTGCATTTTTGTAACAGAGAAAACCAGAGTGGTCAGGTGGGACCAGTCTGTATCCTGCATTGCACTTGTATTTACACACTGATCCAAGTTTTGACTTTCTTGAACAAACATATGTTGCATTATCAACTTTGGGAAGAGGTTCGGAACAATACAAAGCTGAAAAACAACAGATAATATGAAGTCATTACCGTGGAGGTTGAAGATTTAGATTAAATGGACGGAAAGGCAAGAAAGCCAATCTTTGTGTCCACCTTTAGTCAAGTGACCTGCCAATTGCACAGCAAACATGCTCTTAAGCGGTTTTGAACCGGCGACGAACCGACGACCATCCGGTGCCCTTTTAAGTGTCATATCAGGCTCTCACAATTCGGCTATGCAGCCGACAATAAAGTTCAGAGATCAATCAATAAGCATTGCAACAGCATTGGTTTTTATCAAGATGGAGTAATTCATTATAACAGTGAAAATTCGGCCATACACTTTTTGACCAAAGTTTTTCTGCAGTGATGATGACAAATGAAAGACTATCGAATTTTTGGTATCCGGATAACTGCCCCCCGGACAACTGCCCCCGAATAGTGAATACCAAGAGAATAATAAAATTTAAGCATGACTTGGTGAAGTTTATTCATAACGCGAAGACGTTTGGTGGCAACATCATTACTCGTTACACCACACAAAGGAAAGGCAGGCGGAAGGATTGCAAGGCCAATATCAGGCAGATGCTGACTTTGCTCTGAAAATTCGTATGCTTTCAGCTCTAGCTTTCATTCGACAAAATGACGTAGTTACAGCGTTTGCAACCATTGTGGAAGACTATGAAAATCGCAATGTACTTGACGTTTTAAGAGGAATCGCTCATAATTTACATTTCTAATGGTGATATTTATATATCTTTCTGTCGCAAATAAGAATCCAACCATTAGCGGTAATTAAGAAAAAACTTTATTGCACTTTTTGATGGAATTGTCCGGGGGACAATTGTCCGGGAAGCAATTGTCCGGGGGCAATTGTCCGGGGGGCAATTGTCCAGGGGGCAATTGTCCTAGAACCGAATTTTTATATTTGTATTATTGTCATGAGAAAGCTGCGATTTTCATAATGATAACAAGTGGTTTAAAAACGCCAGTTTACACACGCACGTTTGACAGACTTTAATTAAAACCTTAATAATTTAAGAAAAAAATAGGTAAAATACCTTAACATATTAACGTCCACTTTGTAAAGTACAAGTCAATTCAAAGAGAAACAAGAATTTATTTGTTAAACTTCCATGTTAGATCAACTATACAGCATAAATAGTTTTCAAAGTTTTTCTGGTCCAGCTGATCTGCAGATCAGCGATCTGCAACAAGATAATTTCAAGCTGGACCAGAAAAACTTTGAAAACTATTTATGCTGTAGTTGATCTAACATGGAAGTTTAACAAATAAATTCTTGTTTCTCTTTGAATTGACTTGTACTCTACAAAGTGGACGTTAATATGTTAAGGTATTCTACCTATTTTTTTCTTAAATTTTCGACGCATAAGTATCTGCTTTACGTGGATCCTTTACAAACTTTACGTTTATTTAAGGTTAAATGTGTCAAACCCCTTTTTAATTAATAATTTAAAACGGTAAATTCAAAACGGTCAATTCAAAGCCGATAATTTATTTATGATAAAGACAATAGCCTAACCCTAACACTAACCCTAACCCTAACCTAAACCAAGGGATCTCTGAAGAACAGAGATCTTTTCTTCAGAGATCCCTTGCCTTAACATTTCGTTTTTGAATCATCGGCTTTGAATTGTCCTGATACCCACGTTTATAGTTACCAATTGAAGTTACTGCAAACAGATGTTTTGCATTAGGCGTTCTACCAGGATGATCATGGTAGCATAACATTTTCTTTTCAAAACAATATTTTCTACAAAAATTTGTATTCATGTCTCAGAAACAATCTAAATAGTCTATTAATCTATTTACCTCTGCAGTAGGGAATACTTGATGACCAAACTCCCACTCCACAGGAAGAACGTTTTTGGCATTGTATGAAAGATTCTCCTACCCTTACATGATGCGGAGGACACGTAAACCTATGCAAATACAACAAGATGGACTAAAAAAATATGCACTTTACAAGCAACATCAACTGCGAGGTCTCACAAAGGTTTAAAAACCTTTCTCGGAAGCAAGGAGGCATTTTGACTCAATGCTAGAAAGTTGGTTTGAGAGTGTTTGGCCTTGTACCCTTATGCAGCACGACTACACATTACACATAATAATATTATCATGGTTTTATTTATTGCCGCTCTACAACTGCTAGGGTCTTTCAGTGACAGGGCTCATTTTTAATTTTGTATCAGAATTACAATGTCATCATATTATTACCTGACTTATCCTCACTACATTATGCAAGAAAGAACACAATCGGTAGCCTACCGTGTTTTGAAGTCTTTGGTATGACTCAAACTGGAATCGACCTCATATCTACCACCAGTCCACCACCAGAGCCGAAGGCGAAGCTACCCGGCCACTGAACTGGTTCACACATTACACATACCGGGGCCCGGCCTCAGGTATTTAATTCACACTTAGCCCCTTAACAGGTAGGCTAGCCTATTTTTTCTCGGCAGTCGAGTGTAGCAAGAATTGACAGCAATAGACACGTGTTTCACCCATGAGGCATGCGTATCCTTGGCGACAGTTAGTTTAATTGTTTTCTTTCCACAAAGGTAAAGGATTCAATTGACTGACAAAAGCAGCGGTTGATAACTATGTGGCATGAATTAGTGGTGCGATACTGATGAGGTCAGCCTCATGAGCGAAATACGTGTCTATCGCTATCAATTCTTGCTACACTCGACTGCCAAAAAACACATGTTTTTCGAAAAGTTTTGATGGCTAGTGTGGAGGCTACACCGGTATGATTAGCGAAACACAATGCTCGCTGTTTTATAGTGAGTAGTCAGGTATAGTACTGACACCAGGAAGATCGCTACTTCTTAACAGGTAGCCTGCTACTACTCCATTTAAGAGCAGCAATGGGAGTAATAAAAGTTGACGAGTGCCGTCATATCTCCCACTGCAGAAAATAGCTACACTAGAGGAAATATACTCACTGAAAGGTAATTCACACATATCAACATTAAGTTGATAGCAATATTGTGTAATGACTTATTCAGTGGATTAAAACCATTCTCGTTTAAAACAATGGTGCAAAGGATGAAAACAAAATTATTGGGCGTCAATAATTCATGATCACTAGAGCAAGGGTATTAACGGCATTGCACAATAAGGCAGGAAGACAAATATTCTTCTTTTATAGAAAAGAGACTTGATTATATTTTTATGATTTTTATATTTTTATCAACAAAAACGTAGGCTGCTCTTGGAAAATTAAAAGCGGTAGTCAGAAATATAGCTTAGCCTAAATTTTAAAGTGAGCTTTTACATTTTAGATCAAAACACTTCTGCTGTAGCCTACACCTATGCTACTGCATGTTATGTACGTGCAGTTGGTACCAACGTTAAATCCGTTTGTGCAGAACATTTCAATGATGTCAGTGGAGATGGCCGGGCAAGAACTGATGGTAATACATGCTTGGTTTTTGTCTTCTTTATGTTGAGACGCTTCTACCAGGAAAACAATTTTCTTACTAGTAGGCTACCATTTTTTTTTCGATGTACAATATAACCTAAACTTGGTCGTTAAGCCTAAGATAAAAAGGACTAGAAAGAATAGAAGTCAATTATCGTGTTAACTGTCTTTCCAAACACAGCTGCGTAGGCTACATTATTTTAAAACGCACTTTCCGGCGTTGCGCAAGTGCTCTTACCTCCACAGTAAAAATTTAATGCAATTTTTTATTTAGCATAACTAAAAATATCATGATGACTTACAAATTTGATCTTACCTCTTGGTGGAACAAAAAGGATCACAAATACTCCGTAAACGACAGAGAGAGTCTCCATGCCTGACATTTATCAAGCAGCATTTGAAGTATAATAATTGTATTGTAGGGTTTTACCTTACCTATATAATACCTAACCTAACAGAGATAGGCTACAACTGTGATCTTTACTCTAAAACTGAAAATGCAGGGTGGAAAAAAGATATGAAAAACTACAAAAAATAATTCCAGTTTTAGTTTGTTTTCTAAAAGTTAAAAAATATGTGACTTTGAAAAATAATTCATCTCCTGCATTTTAAATAAATGATTTAATACAGTAGGCCGCATTGTTTGTGAAAACAAAGTAGGTTAGTTGTCTGTTTTGCAATAATCAACATTAGGTCTATTTATTTTACGCCCATTGCAAATACATAGGCCCACCGGTAGCCTACACTGGCAAATCACTAACGTCAGCCAACAAAACAGCTGGAAGCAGCGAAGAGACAAAGTCTGCTAGCTATTGTTAAATCTTTGTTTTATTGCTTAGCCTACAATTGGTCTTATTTATCACCCCTATGCTATGTGCTTTACTCAGTGATTGTAAAGTTGCAAATTAGCCACTACTTTTGAAACCAATATCGAATTGAATCAATAGCAATCTTGACCTCAAAGAGATGCCAAGGGCTATTAAATTTACCTAAAAGATTTTTTAAAGATTTACTGTTTATCTGATTTCTTCAAATATCTCCTCGGCTCTTCCTTAACCATATGTGCTTACAGCACACAGCTTACTTGCAACAAACTTTATATCGACACAATTATTGAGTTTTCTTTTTACGTTTTGAATGAACGAGGCATGATATAGACTTCTGTGTTTATCAAAACTTTAATTTAAGTTCAGCCAGCCAGGTAGACGTTTCACGAATTGTGACCTCAACAATAGGACAGAGGAAGTACCGTAGGCTACAAATCAGACTTCGTCCACTGACATCCCATCAACTCTCGATAAAAACCAAAAAGCGTATTTTTCTTGTTTGTGCCTGAAATGTAGAATGAATAAATTATAAGCCATAAAAGAAAACATGACTAGCGAACTGAGGTCAAGAAACCTCACTTTCCGAGTGAACCACGAAAATCATTCTAATCAGGGGCGTTGACAGGGGGGTCTAGGTGGTACTTTTGGACCCGGGCCAGAATTATTCAAGGGGCCCGGATATAAAAAACTCCTCGCGACTTCAAACATTATCAAGATCTTAATATAATCAGATCTAAAGGAATTGCCATCAGAGGTTAAAACAGCCTTTTCAGCCGTCAGATGGTAAAGTACCGGGCCCCCTTCTGGGTACCGGGCCTACTTCTGGGTACCGGGCCCACTTCAGCTTTCTGGTGGTAAAATAGCCACTTCTACCATCGAAGAGTAAAATAAAAATTTAGTCTAGTATAGTGACTTCCCTAACCAGGAACATTACCCGAAACACGAATTTCAAAATAAACAGGCTAATATTTGTTCAAACTCAAAAACTGAAATGGCACAGGTAAGAAGATTAATATCCCTATTTCTGCACTAAAAATTAGACCAAAACCGCTTTTCAGATTGCAGCAATCAGCAAATGTTTGACCTAGGCCCAAACACCTTTCCGAAATCAAATTGAAAACTTTCTGACTGTCTGCAGTGCTGCAAATTCTCTTCCGGTGAGCCTAGAATGACCAGTGAAACATCAATGGAATCGGGAAGTAATATTCTAGCGCCATGTGACAAATAAAAGTTCAAAAAAGCAACCGCTAGACAGAGATAGTAAGTTTTGCGGGTCATGAAATTTTAAGATTGCGCAAGATTTGTTAAATGACCATGCTTAAACGACATCAATAAAAGTTTGTAGGCTACACAACCTTTATATTCATAACTTTGTCGATGAAAGGGGGCCCGAAAATAAATTGGTACCGGGCCCGAGAAATCCTGTCAACGGGCCTGATTCTAATAATAGGTTACAGGCTAAGCCTTAGCCTGTAACCTATTATTAGAATCAGGCCTAGAAAATTCTTGCAGGCGACGGCATAGAAAATTCTTGCTAAGGCATAGAAAATTCTTGCAGGCGACGAAAAAGAACTGAATAGCAAGATAATAAAGATCCTATTAGACACTTGCTGTCATTCATTTCACGGTGGTCTATCGCAAATTTATCGAAAGAAGACGTATGTTGCCGACACGGGTGAGTTCAATATTCTTTTACACATCTCAGCGCATAGTTGTCCTTTAACCTCAATTTTCCAATGTTCTCAAATGAGAGCACGCCTATTTAGTATTTAACTAAACAAACGAGAAATTTGAAAAAAAGATTATTCCAAACTGTTGTGTGCGAGTAGCTAACGCAAGAATCTGAAAAAAAATTATAAATTTCTCGTGCATCTGAATACACTATAGGGCAGTGCTTCTCAACCTTTATTTGTGGCGACCCAATATTTAGGTTAAATTAATAGCGAAGATTTGGGGACCCTATTTCAAAAACTACGTTTCACACGACGTTTTGTAAGCATGAAAAAATGAGCCACACTCATCTTTAGGGATTATCATATCAAATTCTCGTATCAATGAACCCGAATGCCTTTCCATGACAAGCTGGACATCGTCAAAGCCTAACCTCATATCTTCCAGTAACTGATTCAAAACAGTAAGTGGTGCTGTTTTCTGGGACTCTATCTTCCACTTCCACAACTTCAGCTTTTCCGTAAAAGCAATCAGTTTTTCAGATACATCGACCAACATTTTGTTTGATGCTTGCAAAGATTTATTCAAGATGTTCAGCTGCGAAAATATATCAGAAAGATACGCCACAAACAAAAGCCACTTTTGATCTGCAAACTTTTCTGCCAAGCTGCTTCTTGTAATCTTGTTTATCAAAAATTCCTTCATATCCCTGCGCAGAAATACAAATCTCTCCAGTACTTTGCCACGAGATAACCATCCCACATCAGAAAAGTGCAAGAGATGTCTGTATTCTGCACTAAAATCTTAGCATAATTTTTCAATTAGTCGTGAGTTCAGTGATTTGGCCTTTATGAAGTTGACTATGTGAATTATATCTTGCATGACAGTTCCCAATTCGATTGAAAGCCTGCAAGATGTTAAACTTTTTCGATGACGAAACAGTGACTGACGAGTACAGTAGGATTCATATCTTTCACCCGAGCAGTAAAACCTTTGCGAGATCCGAGCATATCTGAAGCTCCATCACTGCAAATACTGGAGCATTTTCTCCTCTTTAATCCCTCTTCATTCATAAATGAAGCGACCAAAGCAAAGATGCTGTTGTCGTGTTGTTGTTGTTGTCAAAGCAATACAAAAAGTGAACATATAATAACCATACAAGCTGAAGTAAGTTAATTGACGAATTTACCGGTACACAATGTTGTTCAAAGATTGAAAGGGACGCGGGAAATGCAAGAATTTTTTATTTGATAAGGTTTAAAACAATTAATAATTAATTGTCCAATTTTAGCAATTAATTGTATTTATTTGGTGTGGTTTCTGAAGCAATTCATTGTTACAATTCCCTAGTCTACTGTAGGCTAGTGTGTAGGTACTGTTGTGTACACTTCACCGCAAAACGCGTGTGGCAAAATTGTCGGGTGAAACCTGCGGCGTAGTTTGAATAGTGGAAATTACGAAAACTAAATTAGTGGTAGGTAGTTTTAACTTTTCTCAAGAGACATTAACCTTTGTCACCACATCATACAGCGACCCAGCCAAATGAAACGGCGACCTAGTTTTGGATCGCAACCCAGGGGTTGAGAAGCACTGCTATAGGGTATAGGCTATGGGTAGCCTATTAATACTGCATATTGACAGTTTTGTGCAAGATGCTGTGAAAATTATTAACTTTATCAAGAGTTGCACACTCAATAGCCTACCGGTAGGCTACCACTCTACCAGTAACTTATTTTTGCAAGTTTGCGTGGTGAAATGAAATCGAAGTTTAAAATCCTTTTAGGCTATACTGCATTGTGAAGAAAGGTGGATTTAAAAAGCTAAAGCTTTAAAAAAGGCTATTAGGTAGTTGAAATATGAAGTCGTGGTTTTTGTAATGGAAAAAATTTCAGACATTGGTCCTCCATTTTGCAATGACATCTGGCTTTTGAAATCAAGCTGTTTATTGTCAGATTTACTTGAAAAACTGAAAAAATTTACTTTGTCTCTTCACAGTTAAAACATCATTGTCTTATATTGAAATCTAAAACTAATGCCGTCATCAAAAAATTAAACATCCTGATACAAAAGGTTTGTAGAGGTTGGGGAATTTTTAGACGCCAACAACGGTCCTCCAGCCCCAAGGCTACTCTAAGGCGTAGAGTTTACGGCAACGTCTTTTGGAAAGGAGGCTATTTCTTCTTTGCAGGATACGACCAGTGTAAAATATCTTGCTCAGTTCAGTCAGTTGATAGCCTACTAAACCGAATACTAAATGTTAGTTCTAACATCATAGCAGTGTAGCTGCTGGTATGAATCTGTGCTAACATGGTGCGGATCAGCGTTTTCAACGTTGACGCAATCAAAACAAAACAGCGCTCCAGCTTAACCAGCATTGAAACAGCCTTGAGACCAGCATTAACCAGCATTGAGCCCACCCCGAAGCTGCTTTGTGGCTGAAAGCAGTCGCACTCATCACACTGAATAGCCTAAGTGTGTTTGCTTTGTTGTTTTGCTTTCAGCAGACTAGCCTACGTGTAGCTTAAAGCAGAAGGCTAGGCTTAGAATAGCCTACTAGAATACCGGTAGCTTGTGTTTTAGCTTTTGTTCAAATTACACTTTTCAATTATATCATAAATGTAGGCTATATTTCGCACTGTTCATCATTTTAACCGTAAGGGGTCGCGCAAACTTTCAGGAGATTAAAATGAGTTGCGAGCTAAAATGTTTGGTAAGCCCTGATATAAGCTAAACGTTGCAACAACGTCAGAAACTAGAACTAAAAAAAGTTGATCCTGTTGTGAACCTTGTGCCATTTTAAGTTGTAAGATGTTATATATAGGCTAGCCCAGGGCTTCCCAAACTTTTTTGCTCGCGACCCCTTTTAATCTCCTAAAACTTTTCGCGACCCTCCACGGTTAAAATGATAAATAGTGCGAAATATAGCCTACATCTGTGATATTGATGGAAAGGTTTTCAAATGAAAACTTAAAACAAGCTAACGGTACTCAACTCAATGACTGTTACTTTACAGTTTACACGCATCCTACTAGAAACAAAATAAAGAAGCAAACACATTTATTCAGATAAATATGAGCAGGCCCGGATTTAGGGGGGGCAGAGGGGGCAGGTGCCCCGGGCCCACCGACTTCTGAAGGACCCCCTTACGTGGAAAAAATGTGATTTTGTGTTAATTATTTTTCTTTCAGCCTTTGACGTTTCTGCAAAATGCTGTGCAGTGCTGGATTAATGCAACTGTAGACGTAAAGGTGGTTTTTGCACGGGGGGCCCCCCGATGTAAAAGTGCCCCGGCCCCCCCATCAGCTAAATCCGGCCCTGGATATGAGTGTGATGGCTGCGACCGTTTTTTGCTACAAAGCATGTCCAGCCGTGGCTCAATTGGCTAATGCTGGTCCCACAGCGGTTTCAATTAAAAACGCTGATTCGCACAAATTGTCGTCGTAGGCTCCAGCTGATCGTGTCCGAGCATTGGTTTTATTTCCAGTCGGATGTGGCTTTGGAAGCCTACTCTACAGTGGAAAAGACTTGGCCAAAAGTCACATTGTATGGAGAGTTGGGAACGTGGTTGTATTAGCGTTTTTTCTAATGTTTTATTTTTTCTGAACCTTTTGTATCCTGTTTTTTTTTTCGAAAAATTCCGTGCCTTTTCTCTCGTTCTCTTCTTCCAAATTGACTTATAACTGGCAAGTTGTTTCCACGATTCTAGATCAATGTTTGCTGGGTTGAGGGAGAGTTTAACTGATCTTTGTAATTGCGTCATTGGTGAAACGATCCCATCAACGAGTATAGGCTACCCAGCATTTGCTTCAGTTTCCTCTGCTGGAAATTTTCAAGACAAACACGTCAAAACAAGTGACAGGAGTGCGGTTAGGCCTACTGCTGAATAAGGTCACGGTAGATATTCCGTTCTAACGTTAAGCCAAAAAGTGTGAAGGTTTTTTGCATAACATTTATAAATTTCCACAAAATGTAAACTTACTTTAAGTCAGAAGATAGATCAGTAATTTATTTTTGAGAGAAGTGCTCAGTAGGTTAGCTACTTTGTTTTTGCGTTGCAAATAGGTTTTGGATTCAATATAATTTGGTATTGTCCAATTCTGGAAAAAATACTTCTGAAACTGAAACAGATTTGATAAACGTTTAATAACTAAAGCAGGGCTACTCAACTGGCGGACCGCGGTCCGAATCCGGACCTTCTGGGTGTTGAAGGTGGACCTCGGGCTTCTGGAAGAATAACTTCATTGCAACATTTTAGGGCCTCTTTAACTCTTTGAAGGTTAGGGGGCTGTCAATTCAACTTTTTTGCATCAACAGTTGTATCTCTAAAACCACTGAGGCTGCGACTACGAGATTTCTTGACTTTTCCTAACTTTCATTCACCTCTATTGAGCTGAAATTTTGAGCAAATAAAGGTTATAAATTGAAGCGTTTAGAACGAAAAGTGACTAAGTCACATTTTCACTCGAATTGAGTTAAGTACAAAAACGTATTGCTTTCATTGTCCTTTGTCACCAGACACAAAAATATTTTGGTATAAAGGTTGCTAAGCCATCATTTTCGAATGCAGGTTTTGAGCGGAAAGGTAATTTTTTCTTCTAAAAGTAGCTAAGTCCGTTCTGACCAATAGCGTTGAGTCATTTAACCACGTGACATGATTTTTTTTTGCTTTTTGATGGGGTTCCATTTTAGAGGATATAAAAAAAAAAAAAAAATTTTAGAGGATATAAAGTCATTAACTAGTTACCGGTTATTTAGACTGGGACGCTGCCTCTGGTTTAGGTAGGTGAAGGATTAGGATCATTGGTAGTGTTAAAAACGGTAGTGTTTTTATCAGCTTTTAATTGTAGATATTTTGCAAATAAGTGATCAAATACCGGTAGTATTTATAGGCCTACTGCTTTCGAATCAAATTCAGCAGTCCAGTTTGCAAGAAGTTTAGCAGTGCATACTTCAATATTCATGGGAGATGATTAGGCTATTCGATGGAGTGTTGGTGCCAGCAGATAACGAAATGAAGTACACTTAACCTAAGATTAACTAGCTAGCCTATTAGATTGGACTATTATTTTTATAACTTATTCTGTAAAGGTCCTAGCCTATCTACCAGTCTTTACTTCTATACTAGCCTACACTACTAATGAAGGGAAGAAGGTTTTGAGAGTGTACCCAATTATTATTATGTAGTCTAGTAGGCCTAACCCAATTATTATTCTACTGTACATTGCCAATGAAGGTGGAAAAGTCTCTGTACTTTACCTGTTTTTTATCCCATTAATTACCAGTAGCCTAACAGTTATTATGTGCTACTAGCCTAATTTTTTCAAGATATTTTTAACCCAAAATAATTCTTTGCAGATTATTCCAATGTCATATTAGTACGAGGTTTGAACAAATATATTTAAATAGCTCACTTTACAGTAGTATCTGGAGTAAGAGATGGCAAATTCTGTTAGGCCTATAGAACACTTAAAAGTGCTTAAGTCCATCATTTGTGTCTAAAAGTGCCTAAGTCCAGCAATTTTGAAGAAAAGTGCATAAGTCCAAAAAAGAATATTATCAATATTTTTTGACAAGTTCAACTAAAAAATCAATTAATAGTGCAATCAAAACTAGGTTGGGGTTGTAGACACTGACATATGGTAAAAACAAAAAAATCTTTTAAATCTTGATTTTACAATGCAATTGAAAAGTATACATGTCAATATCTCCTTAGTAGTATTTTGTGACTTAGTCACTTTTCGTTCTAAACGCTTCAATTGAGAGATATAAGGCATTTCTCAGCACATCCTCTGAAATATTTCATATTCTATTGTTGAAAATTTTCCCACCAGCTGGATGAAAGTAATTAATTTGGCCCATGTCTCGTTAATCCTAACTGCTTCACAGCGTGAAGGAAATTGGCAGTATGCGTGGACCTTTTGTTCTCACCACGGCTTATAAGCGACGTCGATGCAGGAAAAGCTTCAACTTTGATACGATGAGTTACCGTCGCTTGCGGTTGAAATTGCGTAAAATTAAACATAAGACTTGGTGCCAATGCATCTGAGCAGTGGTTCTTAACCTTTTTCCCCTTATTACCCATTTCTGTCCAGATCAAAGTCTCATTACCAAAATCTAATTTTATCTATCTTGCTATTTTGCCATGTTAAAAATATAGAAGAGCGTTATTCAACAAAAACAACATTTAACGCAAAGAATGACATCAATAGTGTCAGTGAGACATTTGCTCTTGTTTTTGTGTACAGCCGATGCAATATTGGATGCGATTTTGGATACTGCACAACGCAAATCTGACTCCAGATCTAACAGCTTGTTTCCGGATTTTTATTTCAAAGCAACAACACTTCAAAATGCTGATTCACAGAGATAAGTAGAAGGGAACATAGTCACCAATGTTAGTGGTTTTTGCGCAACTTTTAGATATAGCCTACTTTCCCTATCATTCCCCAAGATTTTCCCAAGCTTTTATCTTCAGAAGAAGCCTTGACAGATGACTCATGAATCATGTCTAAAAACCCTTCTTGGATATCTTCATCTTCTTCACTGGGAAAATTTTCTTAATAAAATAAAATATCACTGGTTGTTTTGAACGGACTCAAAACATCAAAAAAGGTGTAGGCTAAGTAATAAAGCAACTTACAGCTGTGACATTGTTTGTTACATCTATAATTCTAAATATTCTGGTTCAGCTGATTACCCACCTGCTATCCTGAAATTACCCACATGTGGGTAATTACCCATAGGTTAAGAACCACTGATCTAGAGCGACAAGTTTTTCGCAGACAATGATGTCCTTTCAATCAAACAAAGCATAGGCTACAACGTTATTGCAATGACTCAGCGTCATTTGGAGTAGAGTTGATGTAAAATGTGAGATAAGTATTGAAAGCGATCGACTCGTTTTGTTTCACTCTCATTTCTCGTGACATATTCAACGTTGTGGACTGTTTTTAGATTGTTCTGTTTGGGCCACAACGCTTTTTTGAATAATTTGAAATTTAACTACTGTAGAAGCTGCGCTGTAACATATTATGATTTTGGTTTCAAATCTTTCCTTTTGTCCGACACACTATCAAAAGCAGAAAAGGCGTCTATGTTCCCAAAGCTTCTCACATATACTTGTAAACATTTATTTCCAAGTCGACATGTAAACATTTAAAATGCAATACGCTTCTCATTTGTGTAGGATAAACCAGAACATCACGCTTTTGTGAAAACGATGATCGTTCCACCACGTTTATACGTGATGCGGCTTAGTTGAATCAATATATTCGAGGCTTCTTGTACCAGGTTCACTGTCACTGATAAACTAAACCGCAATGCAGTACCTCGCAAAGCAATTGTAGTGTAACATTTCCATGTGCTATAACTCGTCATAAATTGTGAAAACTTGTGCAATTACTTGTCAAGTTGTCTCATGTGAAATATAAGTTTACATAGCAATGTCACAATGAAATCTTATCTCCGTTTACCAAATTAAAGATATGAACTTATGCGATGTCTTGCAACGTTGAATCGACGGAAAGGCGGGTAACTGCCAACCTGAACTGAGAATGCATGAAAGAAATCGTTTATTGTCGAATGGACGTGACGTCAGAGAACGGTGAATCGACGTAGGCTAGCGGCGAGAGATATTTTAGTTAGATAATGACACGCGGCAGCGCGTTGACATTGAATAAAAATACCTTTATTTTATCCATTTCTATTTCCATTCTTCCTAGTTTTGTCTCACAATAACAAACAGATGAAGTTACGCATATTTACTAAATTATGCAATAAACAATAATGCATCATCCAGCATTATGTCAGCGCTGATTGACTAGACATATTCACGATTTGGCCGAGTTGTGTGAGAATTGTATTCAATTAATCGCATTATTTATTGTAGGTAACACCTGCAAAAATTCAAGTAATTGCAGACTCTGCCTTCATAAGTGTAGTTTAGAAGTAGCCATCTCATATTGAGCCAATCGAATCAATGTAAAATAGAACGCTTTTACTTGATAGCGCGTGTGATATATAGGTTTTATCTAACAACTACTTTCAGTTACATTGAAAGTGAATGAGTAAGCATTGTGCAGTCTGTGACAAGGACTGGAAATGTATAAACAGAAAATATAATATCATAAAGTATATTGCGTTATGTACATCTAGTAATTTTTATGAACATGGTATCATTTTGCACACAGGCGTTTTTATAGGGAAACAAACTTATTCCATAGTTATAGTGAAACAAACTGTTTCATAATGCGAATAGCTGTTTTAGTTGAATTTAGAAAAAAATATAACTTATAACCGCAGACAGATGCAACTTTTTTCATGCTTTAGTTAGGCAATCGGCAGTACGGTGAACCATAGTGGTACATAACATAACCCATATGCGGAGTAATCGCAAGGGTCAACCCAAGTAATGGAAAGGTTCTTTTTGAATTATGATGATGGAATTCTTGTAATGCTATTGAACTTCATCTTGTTATGAAAAACTTATATTGTTTGCATTTGCAAGAAATATCAAACTTTTGGATTTTTTATCACTGAGCTGTCCGTTAGTAGAATGTTTCTTTATTACCTTAGTTAGGCTTATTGGTAAGTCAGGGAAGTATTTGTTGATGTGACATACTGTATGAGGATATTCTAAGAGACCGAGTTATTTTGTAAATAATATTTGGACACCATCAAAATTTTCACACAATACACAAATTCGCATCGAGATATAGTGCTCATAGTTGGGAAAAGTTAGATTATGATAATTACAACTTGACTGAGTAGGCCTACAGCAAGGGACAATCAAAATAGATGAAACCGCATTCATGGTAATATAGACGTTTTGCAAACTGCTGTTTTCATTTTCAATATAATAACAAGAATGACAGCTTATTTTCACTAAACATATAAACAAATATAAAAAATTATGGATGAACAGCGCATCTATATTTTTCGGTTTAGGTTCAACAATGCATTCCAGCCGTCAAAATGATGAAATATTTGGTAATTTTGTTGAGACATACCATTGCCTAATCGTTGAATTTACATCAGAGAAAGTTATTAGATAGATTATCAGTTTCATGCACATGGTTTCATTCAGCGTTATAATGTTGTTTTTCAAGCCACATGGCGTTCATGGTCATAACGCAACATTGCAGAAACAGCCAATATTGATACCAGGTAGTCCTACTAGTTATTATGCCGCTTTCGTCGAATCTACGTCGCTAAACGACGAAATTGTGCAAACGCCTGTTGGATTTCCCATCTACGTGTAGTTTATCATAAACGTGAAAGCATTGCTCAAGAAGCTAATCTGAATCACCATAGATAACCATAACATTCATATAGTTTCATCATCAGTAAATATGTAAAGTGCCCTCTGATTGCAAAACTTCACAATTTTTGACAACGGTCTGACAATTTATTATATTGCAAAGTTTTGGTTTATTCTTGACTTGTATAATTCTGTGTAACAGTTTTTTTCTAACTAGTTTCTATGTGACTAACAATTTGTTTCATTATACATTTTCTTTAGTATTTCAACGCCATTATAAAAAAAATTACTTCCTTTTCACTTTTAAATAAAACATGGCAAGGCAAGGATTCAGTGCTGAAGAAATACTGCAACATGTTTTACTGGATTCTGACGACAAAAGCCCAGATGGATGATTTGGAGGATTTATGGCACTCCGATTCAGATGAAGAAGCAGATTCTTCTCCGTCAACTTCTGCAACAGCGATTCCGATCGAGATTGACGACCAGTTACCTTCCATGGGCGATGTTCAACCGGAGTTTGCGCCACCACGACGAATTATAACATCGAAAAGACTGGTGAACAGCATAGATTCCTCTCTCGACATGAACAACTACGATGATGTTGAGTTTCCCGACACACTGAAGTCTTATACAACTTTTGTAGAAAAGCCAAAGAACAGACAAGAGGGCGGCGTCAGCATTACTTGGTTTAATGCGAGACCGGTGCACAATGGGAGAAGGGGCCGGGCTAACATTATATCTGGCCCGACTGGTGTTAGAGGAAGAAGCCAAAGAAGCCAAGACTCCTCGGCAAGCATGGGAACTATTTTTTTCTTTAAACATTTTGAACATTATTGTTCAAGAAACAAATAGAAAAATTGCCACACTCATTTCTCAATTGCCAGAGAGAATTTTAGATGACAGTAGGTAGCCTACTGCTATTTTGGCCCAACCAACAACGAGGAGATGCTGGCCTTTGTTGGATTGGGGTATTTTCGGTTATGCGTCTATTCAAAGCCGATAATTCAAAGTGGTAAATTCAAAGCCGATAATTCAAAGATAACAATTCAAAGCGGTCGATTGAAAGCAGATAATTCAAAGACGACATTTCCAAGCGGTCAATTGAAAGCCGACAATTGAAAGCCGGCAGTTCAAAGTTGACGATAATCAATTCGCTTGATTGGAAAAGTCAATAATTGAAATTAATTAATCTTATTGTGATGTGATAAGAGTGCGAGCTCGTACTGTACTCAAAAGTCCATCGTTTTGCAATGCTGAAGTTAGTCAGAAGTCGAACAAGAAGTAGTATGGATGTTTCTTTCACGAAAACGGAAAGAGGAAGGAATAAAGCATGCCATGGCGGCTACTGCTATAATCACGACAGGGATAGTAAGCTTGGTGAGGGGTTAAGCTTCTGGTTGTGTGAAGAGTATTGGAAGGAAAATAAGTGCAAAGCAAGAATGCATGTCTGCAATGAAAAGGCAGTGAAATTTGTTGGAGAACATAACCACGCTCCAAATGGTCAGCGTAAGCAGGTTTTGGACGTTTGTGCCCAGGTTAAGTTGCAAGCAGCAACGTCTTATGCTACAACTCAGCAAATCATTACGGCGGCAACAGCAGATTTGCATCCAAATGCAGCAGCTCAAATTCCTGAGGAACGTGTTTTGAAACGCAGCATTCAGCGAGCCAAAAGGCAAGTACAAAATATTCCTGTGGAGCCGTCAAATGCTGAAGAACTGGTAATTCCATTAGAATTCAAGAAATTGGATGATGGTACTGTGTTTCTGCTTTATGATTCTGGGCCTGGAAATGATCGCATATGCATCTTCAGTACCCAGCGTAACCTTGAACTTCTCTCTCAGAGTCAAAGCTATTTCTCTGATGGAACGTTTAGCACAGCTCCAAGCCATCTCTTTCAACAGCTATATACCATCCATGCTATTAAATTAGGCACAATTGTACCTCTTGTCTATGCTCTTCTTCCGAACAAAGCTGCTCAAACCTATTGTCGACTTTTGCAGGCTATAAAAAACCTTCGACCTCAAATAAATCCAATGTCCTGGATGACAGACTTTGAGAAGGCTGCAATCAATGCCATTCAAGACAATTTTCCCACAACTTCACTGACGTGCTGCTTTTTCCATTTACAGCAATGTGTTTGGCGTAAAATACAGCAATTTGGATTGGTAGCAGCTTATAAAGAAGATGATGGAAAGTTTGCAATGAGTGCGCGGAGCCTGGAAGCACTAGCTTTTGTACCAGAACAAGACGTTGAGAACGCATTACAAGCCCTAGTGATAGATGAAGAATTTGATCACCGAATTCAACCTGTAGCTGATTACTTTGAGGACACTTGGATTGGTCGACCAACTCGCCACGGGCATCGAAGACCTGCTGTGTTTCCAAATGAACTTTGGAATGTTTATCAGCGCACTTTGCGTGGAGAGCATCGTACCAACAATAGCATTGAAAAGTGGCATAGACGTTTTCAATCAACTGTCGGTTGCTTTCGTCCGTCCATCTTTCGCTGCATTGACGCTCTTAAGAAAGAGCAAAAACATAACGAAGTCCTAATGGAACGTCTTGTGGCAGGCCACAATCCTCCATCTCGAAAAATGAAATATGAACAACTAAATGAATGGATCCTTCGCATTGTGCAACAGTATGATGCTCGAACAACGGCTCAGTATCTGCGTGGAATTGCTCACAACTTTGGCATGTAGTTTTCTTGCGAACTATTTTCTGTTAGAATTGACGGCTTTTGGTATGTAATTAAATTGAAACTGTTTTCTTATGAACTATTTTAGGTTTGAATTGTCGGCTTTTCTCTGGTTTGTTTTTTGTCGTTAATCTCAGCTTTGAATTATCGGCTTTTAATTGACGGCTTTGAATTTTCGTCTTTGAATCAACCGCTTTGAATTTTCGTCTTTGAATCATCAGCTTTGAATAAACGGCTTTGAATTTTCGGCTTTGAATTGTCTGCTTTAAATTGTCGTGCTATCGGTATTTTCGGGGGCTTTTAGGACAGGCTGGTCATTCCATGGATGTATTGTTCAATCAACTGCAAGGGCATCCTGTGTTTAGTGCAACAATGAGCAAGAACCGCTTTAAATTTTTATTTTCGAACATTTCGTTCGACGAACAAAATACTAGGCCGCAACGTTGGAAGAATGACCGGTTTGTCGCATTTCGAGTCGTTTTCGAAATGTTTAACGAAAACTACGGCAAAGATGTCATTCCAGGTGACTACTTGTCGTTGGACGAAACGCTATACCCCATGAGGACACAAATTGCCTTCAAGCAATATAATCCAAACAAGCCTGCGAAATATGGCCTTCTGTTCAAGTCGGTAAACGCCAGCAGATTTCCATACACATTTACGGCATCGGTCTATTCAAGAGTGTGAAGAAGAAACATATACCATCGATCAACGTACAGTCAACAAAAGGCGGATCTGTACTTTCAATTTTCTTTTCAAGAGCCTTCAAAAGCATTGACTTTTGGGTTGATTTCATCGTTGCATGCATCCATATGGCACAAACACAGTGGTAGCCTACTGGTGTGAGGAGGTAAGAAAACCTTGGCGGGTTATGCTTTTCACAACGGCAGCTTCAGAAGCAAAGTTGCAGATTTTGTTTCTACGTATTGGCTTGTTGAAGGTGCTAGCGTCCTGGTGGCATTGACTTATAAATTTGTTTCTATCCTCAGTTCCTTTTTGAAAAACATTCAAAAGAAAATTTGAAGTGGCAGGGGAGACTGCTTTTCCTGTGCTAATATTGAACAGAAAGGATACATCGAAGCTTGCACTAAATGGATTAACTGTACTGCTTAGTTTTTGCATTAGTTTATCCAAAGGTCTGCGATCTCTATCGATGCTTGATGGACGAAGGTCAAATGATGCTTCCTCTGCTGATGCCATCCCCAGATATTCATAGACGTGGTGAAGGATCGAACGGCGCATAAAGTGGGTAAGTGCCCATCTCTGTCTGGCACCAAATGAATTGGTGAAAGACGTAATCCCAGTGAGTCGATTGGCGGATTCTGCATTGATTGTTTGCTCCAAAGTTTGGTCAACAGCACATCCACAGAAGTTGTTTTCGGTTCTTTTTACGGACAAGATGCCTTGTTCAAACAGATCACTTACTCCAGGGTGAGTTTCTTCCATTTTTAGCATGTTATCCTGCAGTAGCAAAATCCATCTTGCATAATTTGGTTGGTTGAAAATGAAGAACACGCTTGACATCTCTCCTATGCAGTGCACAAACAACTGATGATTTGCAGAATGAATACTCCGAGCAAAGAGGAGGTACGCCTTGACAAGTTTTAAGTATCCATGGACTACCAGTACTGAGCAGTCTTGCCATTTTCTCCTGTTTCGGTTTTCCTTGAAAATTCTTGGTAGGAACTCAAAAAGTCTTTAATTTCGTCATCCAAAAAGCCAATCGTTGACTGGGATGGACGAATACATAAACGACGTAGTTCTTCGTCTAGATTTTCAGGAGCAGGGCATTGTAACAAGAATTGATTAAAATGCAAGATTTCTAATGCTGCTCCGAAAAGAACGTGTATTCGTTTGCACCTATTGTGATGAGTATCACGCAGAAACCCGTTAAAGGATCCTTCGGCAAAAATACCAGTTTCTGTTAGGATGTATGGACCACCTGAACCATCCAAGTACTTACCCATAGCTTTAAAGAACGCCATGCAAATGTGGAAACCACCCAGTAATATGAACAAACGGTCATATTTTGGACTTTCTTGCTCTTGAATGGTGATGATGATGGCGTATGAGTGATCTTTTCAGGCTAAATTGGAGAGCAGGAAATCTTCAGCCACTCAGCAGTTTCGTCGTCCAGGACCCTCAGACCATGCGCACCGTGTGGAGGCCGGTGGGTTAGGCAGTGGTGGATGACATGGTCTGCGGTCTGTTCCGTGGCACGACACTCGCATTCTGATGAAGGAGCCAGGCCCCACTTGTGCATGTTCGAACAAAAGCGGCCAACGCCAGTTCGCAGGCGGTTAAGCCTGACCCACGCAAGCCTTGCAAGGGACATCCCTGGTGGACGGGGATCGGCGTCAGGTATGAAGTCACGGAGCGTGGAGGTGTGATTTTGCCACTCCGTGTTCCACATGTGGTTCGTCCAGTGTACCGCACTTAAACCAAGTTCTTCTGCGTTCTTAAGTACGGTAGTTGTTGTGCGGCAGGCACAAAGGGGGGTCTTGATTTCAGCCGCTGCTTTATAGGTGGTGGTCGCTTGAATGTTGCATGGAGGAGATGGTCAGGGTCCAGAGCGCGGCGAGCAAGAGAAATCGTGGCTCTTTTACGGCGTAGCTCAGCTGGTTGGATGCCTGCTAGGATGGGTAGGCAGCAGGGGCTCTATCCACTTTTGGAATTCTGGGGGGAGGGCGTGATTTTTAGACTGTGGGCTAAAATCGTCTTAGTCATTCCAAACCACTCCAATAAATGGGGGGTGATCACCCCCTCACCCCCCCTTGGATACAGCCCATGGTAGGCAGTCCGTCGGAGTGGGACGCAGGCATCCTGTCACAGTACGCAGTGCGTCGTTGATGGCAGTATCAATCTGGTGGGTGTGAGAACTACGACACCAGACCGGCGCGCAGTATTGAGCGGTGGAATGAACAAGGGCTAGGGTGTTGAATGGTGAGGGCATGTTTTGCAATGGCCGGATCGTATGTAACACTCATGTACTCTTGCTGGCATTCATCTGCTATCTGCCAAGATCTTCTCATTGTTTCAGCAACCCCTTGCAGACTGGTGGGAGACTGGTTGATCTGCGGAAGGTACGGTACGGTATCAAATTAACCTTTTCTATTGAGTAGAACTAAAATGATGGGCTACTGGAACCGGCACTACATACTGGACACCAAACTTTTTCTCTGAGGGCCGGATTGCGGCGAGATGAACAGCTGCGGGCCGGATGCAAATTGCAAAAAGATATACAACTATTTAGAATCTCCATTGACTTGAATTGAGCACAATAAATAACAAAGTCAGCGGTGGAATAGCAAAGTTGTGATGAAAATCGAAAGGTTGCTGGAAAAGTTATCCCCTGCTGTGATACACTACAGGACATCGTGCTCTTGAAAAAACATTACATCTTTCCAAATTTGGCCTACATGCTGTCCCCATTTGTGGTGGCCTAATGATCAACAGCAATTCAGTCCTTTACAAAAAGTTTGGTAACTTTTTTTCCTAACAGTTGTAGTGCAGCTGTTATTTCCGCATTCGGTCGGATGAAATCAGTTCGCGGGCCGGTACCGGCCCGCGGCTGTAGTTTGGTGACCCTTGTTGAAGTGAATAGGCTGCTCAACTTTGTGTTGACTGCTAGGAATATTTACCGATGAGGGATGACAACTCAACCAAACTGTCTGCAACGCCCCAAATCAGTCAACAGACCATCTTATATTGGAATGCCCAGTAATCAAGCTTCAAGGGGTATACCCCACGCCTACCAATGCGACAATGTCCTCATTGATTGTCTAAATCTGCTTGGATTTTCAACAAAATAACGTGATGCGAGATCAATTAATGATTAAAAAACATATCAAAATGAGTTGATCCCCCCAAACAACCGCGCCTCTCTCCGGCAGGGGGGCACGGGGTGGTTAACATGGCCCTGCTTACAATGATATGATACTGATAGGCTAGGCTACACACTATTATCTTAGTTTAAAACAAGATTAAAAGTTTTAGAGGTTAACCCCATTTGGACCAAGCTATTTTTGGCAGTTAATGGCCTGACGTGTGGACTTATTCCATCCACACTTTCATTTTCGAATAACTTTTGATATCAAAACGTTACGAGGTTGCTTTTTTCGCAAAGTTAGAGCAAAGTTGTTGACAAACTGGTTAAAATTTTAAGTGGACACACATACTCTACCAGTTTTTTGCTATTGCTTTTTTGCTAAAAGTTTTTTTGCTAAAGGTATGGACGGAACCCGTCCACTCGTCAGTCCGAATAGGGTTGCACCCCTCCAAAATTTAGTATGTTGAGGAACAGACCGCAGACCACATCATCAACGATTGCACCACATTCAAGCCACCTAACAAAGTGGAAGGTCTGCATGTCTTGGATGATGAAAAGACTGGCTGCTCTCTAGTAGCCTTCCAGCTTAGTCAGGGAACATCGTGAACCTGGGGTGGTAAAAGGATAGACTCCCGGCCCCAGAGGCTCAGACGCCAACGACGAACAATCAAGCCTTAACTATACTTTTAGCTTTCTTGAACTTGTAAAGCTTTCTTACAATGTTAGGCAGTCCTTTCAAAGCAACTGACAGATCAGCAGCTGATTTTTTAACGTTTATTTTATAAATTATGCACAACGATATGGGCAAAGCAGTTCTGCTACTTTGGAAGGTCCATATTCCAAAAGATGATCATAAGTTTCAAAATAAAGGATGTTGCGCTGCTCAGGGTCTCCATACAGTCCCGCAAGTTCAGGTATGTATTTTGGAGATCCAATGGCCAAAACAACAAACTGCAAGCAAAATAATTTGTAAATACATGCATTCATATTTGTTATTTAAGCTTAATAACCGAAGACTCAAACAGAGCATCATAATTCATATTCTATTGCAAATAACCAAATATTTCAGTCGGCTTACTCTTGTTAGATATCATGCTAATCTTAACGGCCTTGTTAAGGACACAACAAAACGATCATACAAACTACAAGTTAGTTGTCTTGTGACCAAGTATTGACTACCTGTAGCGTTGACAAGGGAGCCCTGAGGGCATTTTGGGACAGGGTCCCGGAATAACTTTAAGGGCCCAGAAACGTGAAAAAACAACAGAGCAATTTTTGGATACAGTGCGCTTTTCTCATAAATGTTTTGATTTTGGGGCCAAGGATCTTATTAGTATCGGCCGCAAACATTCTCTCAACATACGGCCCTGTAAGTTACGCATACGATATGACGAAAAACAATCGTGCATGAAAATTTTTCTCATCAACAATTATCCCAGCTAAACATTCGAAGACAAATAAAAATAAATATGAAAAATAGCTCGCGACACTCCAGAGTATTTTAAATGGCACACTATTGGGCACCGCGGCACCCGGGTTAGGAACTGCATAAGGCAAAGCCACGCTCAGCTCAAAATACTTTGTAGTGTAGACAAGGCCAGTGCCAGTCTTTAAAGTGTGCGAACTTTGCGATTGTACAATGTACAGGGCACGCAATTTACTTAGAAAATACATCAGTTTTTGTCATTACCAAAGGAATAAATTTAATTGGATTCGCAAGCAAATAGGCTACCGGTGTCTTAAAGTCAATTGCGACTTTAAGGTGAGGCAAGTGCTAAGGTTGTCGCCTCGGGCCCCATTTACAAGTTTACGTGCTTTTAGGCCACCCACAACATTTCACACGCATTTTGTAGCAATTACATATTTCTAGGCGTAGCCTATTACGTTTATATTGTTTGAAACCCTGAATGCTGTTTAATGCGGTAGCCACTTTAACAAGTCGAAATTCTGCCAAGGAAATTGATTAGAATGCAACCGCCAACCAATCACAACATGTTATAAGAGGCTACCGTCCAATTGTGATCCTTCTCGCACTCATCCAGAGAGTTAATGCTTGTTTTGAACTTTATTTGGTAATTACAGAAGAAAAAGAGCAATAGAAGTAGTGGGAATCGAACCCGCGTCAATGAAATGACTATTTTCTACCCCTAACCCTAACCCTTAAGCCAACCAGCTGACAAAAAATCCATCACTTAATTTGCTTTCTATCATCTTCTTTTCGCCATTTTTTACGTCACTTAAACCGTAGCTTGTGATTGGTTAGCGGTTTCATCCTAATCAATTTCAGTGGCAGAATTTCGACTTGTTAAAGTGGCTACCGTTTAATGCGGTAGGCACTTTAACATTACCCACTGGTCGAAGAGGTACGCAATCATGCGTGACATGTTCATTCGCGATTCAGCTGATTTCAGTCATGTGACTCGTGACGTGATATTCTGATCAAAAATTTTGATACAAAGAAATTTAACTGAATGCTTCACCACAACCACCGTTGCCTAATGGTTAGGGCAGAGGAGTATAGTAATTTCGATTTCGTGGGTTCGATTCCCACCTTCTGCTAATACTATTTTTTCTTCTGCAACTGAACTGAGTGCAAGAAGGATCTTAATGGTAGCCACTTTAACAAGTCGAAATTGTGACTAAAACACAAATATTGATTGAACATGTCACGCATGATTGCGTACCTCTTCGACCAGTGGGTAATGTTAAAGTGCCTACCGTTTAATGCTTCCGTATCTGTGTATGCTGCTGAAGGCTACAATAGTTGATCCATGACGGATTTGTGCATTGTTGCTACAAGTCTGCAACAAGAATTTTGGCGCTATAGCATCTTTGCATGCATTTTACATCATTTACTTTATAGCTCTAATGAACTAAATGGCATGCTTAGCGTGGGCTATACCCAGTGCCGGATTAAGGGTCTGCTGGCCTGTAGGCACATTTTATAAGTGGCCCGAAAATCAGGGTTGCCAACTAAAAAAAATTAGAATTATCAGTGTTGCCGAATCTGTCACAAAGATCGTTGTTGCAATTGTCACACAGGGTACCTTGCAAAAACTTGGTCATATGCCTAACTAAATAACACCTTCGCGCGTTTTTGCATTGAAAACGCGTTAACTAGTTTTTGAAGGTCAATCTTAAGGAGTAGATCGCTTTCAATACACAAAAGTGCCAGTGTACCAAGACGTTGTTGACACATTGTTGATCGTTTAACGTCTTTAATTCGTTTCAGTTGTGAAAACGAGCGTTACCCCCGAGCAATTCGTAGCCATTAGAGACAAGTAGGCTACATTCTAAGTGCTACTTCAGTGTTCGGAAATGCATTATAAACACCAGTAGTGTGCAGCATTTTAAACATTTTCTGGGCACTTCCTATTGCTGCTGTTTCATCGCGTCTTTGCTATTTATAGTCTTTATACCAGCACATAAACTGACGAAATTCTGATGGGAAGTCGGAAGACAGGTCCTTTGAATACACACCAACCAGACCTGCAACAGCAACATCCATGTCTTTAACAGACATGGAGTCGTACTCAGTCAAAACCCCAAACCTCTGCAGCACCATGGAATATGCATTAACACAACATAACGCCACGTTTGTTTCGTTGCGTCACCCAACTGAAATGCAAATTTTTAAAAACATCAAAAAGGAAGTGGCAACATGTTTCAACTTGTCTTTTTTAACGATTTTGCAAACTTTAATTCATCTGGAAAAACAGAGCTATTCCTAAAAGATAAATACTTATTAATTTAGAAAACAATTATTTTGAAAACATGACTAACTTTATTGATTTTAAAGTGGCCTGGATTTTTGACTGGCCTGTAGGCACGTGCCTACTTTGCCTAATGGTTAATCCGGCACTGGCTATACCATAACCTTAAAATTGTTTTACTGCATGTCTGAAGTTTCCAATTGCTAATGTAGTCTGTCGAGTAAGTTGATGTCTAACGAATTTGTATAGAAGTTACTTTGGGTAATGTAGAATTTACTTTGTAAATCGGTTTAAAAGTAAACCGATTTTCGTAAAACAAATTAGATCGTTGTCATGGGGGGCGGGGCTCGCAAAGCATATTCCTCAAGGGCCTCCTTACGTCAATTGTAAAAATACGGATATGTCACCAGCAACATCGTAGCCTACATGCAGAAGATGATTCTACAAGGTTTTCATAACAAGCAAAACTAAAACATGTATCATGCATACAATTTCTTCTGGAGTAGCCTACTACAGAGGTTGGTAAAAGTAGGCTAGCCTATAACCTATCCCTCTAATTAGTCTAATAAAAGAAGACAATAAAGATTTTTGTAATCACCCCATTGGTAGACCATGACCTCAAGCAGACTACTGTAAGGTAACCTATGATTAATTTTTGCTGAAGTAATAAGGCATCAAAATATTTTTAAAGGTATAAAAACAAGCAAATACAGTTTGAAAGGCTCTTAGACTTAGTCAGTTGTAGGATGTGACAGGAGATTTTACAGTTTTGTGTCAGGAATGTTGGCAGGCCTGGTTCATTTGCAGTGTCTAACAGACTTAGTGAACAAGCAATCTCTAGCATCTTAATGAAGCTTAGTAAAAGAGTCAAACCAGGGACATCTAATACAGAGCGATGCGACGGCTCGCAGCGATTAGCCTACATTTTTTTGATGATGCTAGGACGGTAGTTGCGATCATACCGCTCTTTTTTAATTACAGAAAGTTGTGTAGTAGGCTACTACTGGCATAGCCAGATAGCCTATAGAAAAACAGTGAGCAAATGTGATGTAGAGCATATTTAAAGAATATTTATTTGGAAACACACTTAGGTTACAGTACCAGGAAGCTTTTTTTCTTGACAAAGCCTTTACAGAAGGTTAGGTGCAAAAAGCTTGAACTTTCAAACCTGCAGTAGGCTATAGCCTAATTATTAGCTGCGAATGTGCCAAGCTTGTCCTGCTAATTAAGTAGCCCCAGGCCATCAACGGTTGAGCGCTGAAGTCATGTAGGCCATGGCCACCTAAAGATACGGCCTGTGTTGTCACATTTTGCAGAAATTTCCAGGTTTTTCTAACTTGGGGCGAACGTTCAAATAAATTTTTCTAAAAAGTAGATTTTTACGCTTTCTATATTCTTTTCCCTAGATGACACAATAGGTTTTAACATCCTCACATGTTGAAAAACAAAGAAAATTTGATTTTGTAAATTTTAGTCAGACTTTAAGTTATTTTGGCAGCCGATTGTAGCATCGAATAGACAGCGATAGACACGTGTTTCGCCCATGAGGCTGGGCTCATCAGTATCGCACCGTATGTGTTAAACTGTTTTATTTGCATCAACAGCGCACGGGTACAAATAATTGACACGACGAGAGAGCACAAACAAACATAGCCAGGTCGAAGACTTTAAGAAACCGGCCTACCACACCCCGCGGCGGCGGGGAGCGGCGTGATTTATGGGGTGACGATGCACCCGGAGGGTTAAGTCCACCAGCTTAGGTCGCGAGGGCCAGGCTGGGGAGTCGAGGTACCTGTGGAGGGAGAGTGTGGATCGAAAAACTATATGGCCCGTCCGCAAATTTAGAATGGCGGAGCGGGCCAGGGAGACAGGCTCTTTCTGCATAGCCCAGAAAGAAGCCCTGCGACGAACCGGGCGACCCGTCGTGTGTGGACGCTGGAACCGGCAGTAATTGACCGCCGGGCAGCGCCCACGTCTCCTTCACGCGTCCTCGCGCAGGTACTTTGACTCTTATACCCGGTCTGCCAGTAGGCAGAGCGGATAAAATTGGGGTCTCCCACGAGGAAGAGAGTCGAACCATTTAAGGATAATTTGGCTCTCGTGGGAGACGAATATTCAATAAAAATGTGGAGCAGAGGCTCGATGAATCAATATACTGTAATCAAAAAAAAAATATATATATATATATATAGGTGGGAGTGTAATTAATACTCACTGGAGAAGAGTAAGCTTTCATTCGGCGAGCACGGATGTGCACTGGCCAGACGTTGAGGCAGGTTCGCCCAGCTGGGTCGGGGAGGCTAGCGATCGAAACCAGAGGCACTGATAGGCTGCACTACCGGTAAAAATAGAAAATTGGGGTAGAAGTTTTGAGGCTGCATCGAGTTGATCAGGGGATCGTGTTGATCAATGCATTGAAAGCGGAGCGATGTTGATCCGAGCGGGCAAGAACAGCGTTACAAGGCGAAAGCAGCGTATGACAGTTCGAAACAATTGATTGATTAGTACATAGAGAATCTAGTGAGGATTGAAATTGCTTAATTGCTATTAAACCAGTCTCAAGTCACAATGTACATGAGGTATTTTATTTCCTTCCTTTTTACTTTAGAATGGTTGTTTTTGAAGAGACTGGAGTATCATATAAAAGAAATGGCGCAGGTTTATAGAAATAAGGTGATGACATAAGGTGATCAATTTTAAGCCAATATTGTTATAAGGTTATAACGTCTAAACGGTTTGCTGTCTTGCGCGCCCGGAGTGTTAAACTGTTTTATTTGCATCAACAGCGCACGGGTACAAATAATTGACACGACGAGAGAGCACAAACAAACATAGCCAGGTCGAAGACTTTAAGAAACCGGCCTGCCACACCCCGCGGCGGCGGGGAGCGGCGTGATTTATGGGGTGACGATGCACCCGGAGGGTTAAGTCCACCAGCTTAGGTCGCGAGGGCCAGGCTGGGGAGTCGAGGTACCTGTGGAGGGAGAGTGTGGATCGAAAAACTATATGGCCCGTCCGCAAATTTAGAATGGCGGAGCGGGCCAGGGAGACAGGCTCTTTCTGCATAGCCCAGAAAGAAGCCCTGCGACGAACCGGGCGACCCGTCGTGTGTGGACGCTGGAACCGGCAGTAATTGACCGCCGGGCAGCGCCCACGTCTCCTTCACGCGTCCTCGCGCAGGTACTTTGACTCTTATACCCGGTCTGCCAGTAGGCAGAGCGGATAAAATTGGGGTCTCCCACGAGGAAGAGAGTCGAACCATTTAAGGATAATTTGGCTCTCGTGGCAGACGAATATTCAATAAAAATGTGGAGCAGAGGCTCGATGAATCAATATACTGTAATCAAAAAAAAAAAAATATATATATATATATATAGGTGGGAGTGTAATTAATACTCACTGGAGAAGAGTAAGCTTTCATTCGGCGAGCACGGATGTGCACTGGCCAGACGTTGAGGCAGGTTCGCCCAGCTGGGTCGGGGAGGCTAGCGATCGAAACCAGAGGCACTGATAGGCTGCATTACCGGTAAAAATAGAAAATTGGGGTAGAAGTTTTGAGGCTGCATCGAGTTGATCAGGGGATCGTGTTGATCAATGCATTGAAAGCGGAGCGATGTTGATCCGAGCGGGCAAGAACAGCGTTACAAGGCGAAAGCAGCGTATGACAGTTCGAAACAATTGATTGATTAGTACATAGAGAATCTAGTGAGGATTGAAATTGCTTAATTGCTATTAAACCAGTCTCAAGTCACAATGTACATGAGGTATTTTATTTCCTTCCTTTTTACTTTAGAATGGTTGTTTTTGAAGAGACTGGAGTATCATATAAAAGAAATGGCGCAGGTTTATAGAAATAAGGTGATGACATAAGGTGATCAATTTTAAGCCAATATTGTTATAAGGTTATAACGTCTAAACGGTTTGCTGTCTTGCGCGCCCGGATACTTACTGCAACGTTATTGGGGAATAAGTTTCTGATCGCTGATGTCGTCTTTTCTATGACGTAGCCCCTCCACAAGTGAGCCCGGCGTTCCAAGCTTTCCAGACGCGGAAGGATCCTTTGATTGAGAGGGAAGCCACTTTTCTAGCCACCTCTGCTACCCCACGAGTAGGAACGCCCAAGGCCGTCAGAGCTCGAGAGCTCATCGGGGCATAGCTCCCGAGGGAGCCTACGACGAACGGAAGTGACAGGACGTCCCTGCAAGGGCGCTTCCTGTCTTCCTTTATGTTGACACATAACTCGCCGTACTTGTCGTGTTTCCTGTCGGCGGCTTTTCGAAGAGAATCCGCGCCGTTGTCGAATGGACATGTGACGTCACATACGACCGTGACACCGTCAGGGCGTTGCAGGACGATGTCAGGACGCAGATCGGCACCGCCCGCTTCCACGTGCTGTGGAACCGTACTATCTATGGAAAGCCCGGGTTGCCATTCGGCAGGCACATGCCCCACGATCTCCCTTAATACCGAATTGTGTCGTTCCGTGATGACAGTCATCACGGTAGGGCAGTGATTCAATATGTGGGGGAGAGTCTCTTCCGCTTTCCCACACGCACGACACATGGAAGGTAGGTAACGGCGGCCATGGCTTGGTTTTGATTCAAGTGGCATTAGATTCAATCTAGCTTTGTACGCAAATACTCGGTCCGCGTGATCCAGGAGCTCCGGGTGCCGGGTCCAGGAATTTGAAAATCCGGACAGGCAGTGGGCACTGACCGTCTTGCCTTGGTCAGGTTTGGATTCCCACTGTCTCCTCCACCACAAGTCATTGTGTTGATGGAGGGTCGGCACCACTTTTTTCCTTATAGGAGGGGTGATTGTGGAGCTCCCCGCGGCCAACTCAAGGCCGCCATCCGGGCGGGCGGACCAACGTACGTTCAGGCGACGGGTGGCCGCCGGGACACGGCCCCACAGGCTCTCGCCTGTAGGGCACGGTTTAGGACGGGCGCCGTCAGGAGGGGGGTCACTATTCAGATAACTGGCCAGGTGGTCAGTCGTGGGATCTGGAGTGCCGAACCTCAGACAGGCATGACGCCTAAGCTGCCCGAGAGCGACGGCAGAGACAATGCTGTCAGGTGACGTCAGCATCTTGAAAGCTTGAGCTAGCGAAAGCGTGTCACTTTCGCGACACAAGTTCGTGATGCCCAAACCTCCCAATGCAGGCTTACAGTAAAAGAACGCGCTGCAGGCCCACTTGGGAAGACGCCACGCCACCTTCAAACACCGCAAAACCAGTCGGTCAAGCTTCAGAAGCTCATACTGTCTAAAGCGCCGCACTCGCAGATGGTATGACGCGGACGGGAGAATGATGGAAGTGAGTGCCAGAAGTTTCTGGCTTGGGGTAAGAAAGGATTTCATCAATAAGGAAATGTGCTTCTCCAGAGTGGAGATGAAGGGTTGGGTTAGGGATGCGTCCGAGGCGTAACCGGTTCGAGCGCCGAGGTATTTATACGTCTCGCCTTTGGGGATGACTCGAATTTTCTCCCCGGCAAGGGAGAAAGGTTTCGGGTCGACCCGCAGACGGGACGCCGACACTTTCCCATAAGAAAGGGTGCCACACTTGCGTGGGTTGAACCGTAGCCCGGACCAGGAAGAGAAGGGTTCAGTAGCAGATAGAAGAGAGATCATCTGCTCGCGATCGGAAGAAACGAGACAGATGTCGTCCGCATAAGCCATACAACGCACTTTGATGTCGTCTTCTTTGGCAGGAAGGTTGTAGCCGCAATCCGTTTTGTCACGGACGCCCCTGAGGAGCACCTCGATGACCAAATTGAATAGCAGCCCAGACAACGGGCAGCCCTGACGGACTCCCCGCCCCACAGGGATACGGTCGGTTTCACCATTGCCGCAGCGGACGGTGCAGGTGTTGTCGACGTATATGTCGGAGATGCACTCAATAAGGTCTGTGGGGGCGTCGAAATGACGCAGGACCTCGGCTATGCATTCGTGCCGGACACTGCCAAAGGCGTTTCGAATGTCCAGAAACGCAACCGACACAGGCCTTTTGCGTGACTGTGCATCCGAGAGGATGGTGTCGAGCATGAACACATGCTCATAGACGCCCTCTGTGGGCATGAATCCCTTTTGCTCTCGGCTGATAACATTCCCCTCCACCGCCCATCGCTGCAGGCGCCGGGCCAATACGGCGGCGTAGATTTTATAAATGTTTCGGCAGATGGAGATGGGCCGCCAGTTGCTGACGTCGTGCAGGTCACCCTCAGGGTCTTTACATATGAGTGTGATCCTGCTGGTTCTCCACTGGTCCGGTACACGACGGTTGATCCGGCAGGTCTCGAAAAGGCTGGCCAAGAGTCCCCCTCTTGGATCCAGGGTCTTCCAGAAACCGTAGGACAATCCGTCAGAACCAGGGGCGGAACCGACATCAAGCGACTGGAGGACCGCCTCCACCTCCCGCGCCGTAATGGGACCTTCACCGTCATCGACGGGGAAGAGGTTCACACTATCATGCTCGTAACGGTGGGAGTTCATCCACTCGGGCATCTGCGAGCAACTCCCAGCTTCAGGAGCGGTCATGTCGCGTCGAAATCTCTCCTCAATTTCTTGAGGTGGGATTTCGCAACGACGGTCACTGTTTTTTCCTTCAACGATCCGGCGGACTGTTCCCTTCGCGTCCCGTGAGAAGGCGGCTCGCAACCCCACGCCCCTACAATATCGGGCTCCGTTCCCGCGCGAACCCCCGCCGTCCGACCGAGGAGAACCCCCGTTCGAACGACGGCGAGCCGCGCGAGCCCGGGCGCCACGATTGAAGCGTGGTTTGTGAGGACGTGTCCTCTTGGGCGGCGAAGTGCCAGCGGTCCACTCTTCCAATTCAATGCAGAACCGGTCGAAATTTATGCCACCCGCTAAAGTAAGGTTCACTAAACTGCAAAGAGCCCGCCTGGAGCTTTTCGTCTTACTTTCCCTGACTGGTTCAACAGGGTCTTGGATGGATCGTTGAATGTTGGGTGAGATGGACATCCCTGGGGTAGTCTGTGGGAGTCCGGAGTCAATCGTGGCTTGGTTGCATGTCATGGTGTCACTTCGGGGTTGAGTCAAGGTTTGGGAAGAGATAGTTGGCAGGAATTTAGAGTGGGTGGTTTGGGTAGGTGGGATAAAAGGTTGGGCTTCAGCAGACAGCGTCGAGGTACAAGGTTGTATAGGACAGATGGGAGCAGGATTAAAGGGTAAGGAGGAGTGAGATGAATAGCGCTGAAGAGAATTAGGAGAAAAGGTTTGCATGGGCGGCTTGGAGGAGCTGATGGGGTCCCCAGCTTCAGCTCCGGTGGTAGCCGTCAGAGGCAGAGAAGAAGAAGGGCGCGAAGCCGGCTTGGATAAACCGAGCGAGTCCACTGCCACGGCTCCGGTGGAGGTCGGCTTGCGCAGAGGTACATGTAGAAAATGGTTCGCGCTAACAGTAGGGCCGTAACAGTCCGTGGTCGGGCTATCGGGCAAAGAATTGGAGGAAGAGGAAAAAGATTCACTGTTCGACGAGTCAGACGAGTCGGAAGAGTCCCCACTTTCCGACCCAGGTCCGGCCGAAGACAGATGAGGAAGAAACAACACATCTAGGTCAGGCAAGCTGTCAGTGTCAGCAGGGCTGAGCGAAGTCTTGCCTGGATGAGATAGAACAGTACGGAAAAGTTCAGGCATAAAGTCAGGTGGGGGGGGCAAAGTGGGAGTGCTGTCTAGGCCTTGGCGCCAGAAGACTTGAGAACGGATGACAGAAGAAGGGGGAAGAGGGGATGACCCCTCGACCGATGCGCCTGCAGTCGAGGGCCGGCGCCTTCCACGCCTGACAACAGAGGTGTAGGAAAGCCCAGGCTTGGTCATCATAGGGGGTCTGGTTTGGCTCTCCGAGGGTGTCGGGTCATTGCTCAGCCAGGGAAGGCAGGTTGGCAATTGAAGGCCCTCGGGGCAGGATCGCCAATGCTCTTGGGCCCCATCCAGCTTGTAAGCTCGAGGGAGAACACGGCAGCACCTGCTGCAGGTGATCAGGAACTCGGCGCGCGAACCATGAAATGCTCGAATATGGTCCTGATACGCCTGCACATCTCGGTAAGGTTGAGATGCCCTCCTGCAAGTGGAGAAAGGACAGAGAAGGGGGAATAGATTGGGGAGGGTGAGGCGAATAGGGCAGACGGACTGCAGTCTATTCGACCTCGGGAAGGGTGACTCGAAATGGGTGGGGTAGCCACGATGTGGTGCGGAATTGCGGATCGGACACTCGTCACCGTGACGAAGTGACGAGTTCGCAAAAAGCAGTGAGTCTACCGGGGAGGCTTCACCATCTGGGTTGAATGAGTGACCACTCACAGGAACCTGCTTCCTCGTCGGCGAGCCTAAGCTAGTGGACTGAGAAGATGGAAGGGAGAAACCAACACCGGCCAGGTTATCTCTAAAAGTCTTCAAACCTGCACTACTTGAAAAGCGAGACATAATTCAAATGAAATAATTATAAAAAGCTGGTTATTACAAAGATTTAAAGTTTACGGCGACGTTTCTAAATTTAGAGATTTAAAAGTGACGATATAAGAACTGGTAGCAGATTGTGGTGAAATTGAATTTAAAAACCAACGATTTACTAAAGATTTGGCTGATAAAAAGCAATTTACGTTGATTTAACGTTACAGGATAATATTATAATGTAAAAATGTTAGTGACAGATAAATAAACTAAAAAAAAAAATTTTAATTACGAATTGGTGGGAGGAATAAGAGGAAAATGATAAAGCTTTAAGAGCAATTGAATGAATGTACAATTGTGACGTCAGTTCGTAAACTTTACTCCAGCTAGCAGAGTGACCCTGCGACGATTAATAAAATACAACAATTAAATATAATATAATACGCCAATAGTCGTTACAATTGATTGGAAATAAATCAGTTAAATGGTTTCGGATCAACGATTAAGGATTCAGAATAAAACAATTAAAAGCGACACGTAATTCAAGCTTAAAAAGAGAGAATATGGAATTGAATTTGGGGAGCACTGGCAACACTAGGTTTTTTTTTTTTTAAATTGATGCTAAAAAGCTATGAAGAAAATAATCAAAATGGGTGGAATTTGGGTAATTAAATGGGCAAAATAACTTATTTTTACAAAAATTTGAAGACACAACAGGCTGGTTATACAAATTAACTAAAATTATTGAAATTGGTAAAAATTGAGAGACAATATTGGTACAGAGAAGATCAAAAATTAGGCTAGGATTTTTTTTTTTAAATATTGCAACTGTTTTTGTTTTTAAATTTACAAATCAAGGTGGAAATAAAATTAAAATAAAACACAAATAATTACGGTTTTTAAAGTCTTTTTGTCCTTTCTTCTTAAGCTAAAAATACTGTCTTCGGGGTAAAGATGGAGAGTAACAAGACCGGGCTGGAATTGCGAATCCCGGTGCTTGTTAAGGGTGGGAAAGGTTAACAAGGGTAGAGGTTGGGTACTGAAGTCTTTTCCGTTGATTGGGTAGGGGTTGATTATTAAGCTAGTCTTCTTGGTTGATTGCAGATGAATTTTTCTTGAGCTTTTTTTTTAGTCTTTAATTTTTCCGAATGGCTGAAGACTGTGTAGGCTACTTTTGTACTTGTACTGGCAATTTTCTTTATCCAAAACTGTCTACTTTCCTGGCCAAGTTTGTTTTGCTTAATCGGCGTAAGCCAAAGAGCCTATCCTTATTGATACAGCGCTACCGCCGCTTTACCAGTCAGTTTAACTCTTATCTTTGTGGAAAGAAAGAGCCAACAAAACCAACAAAACAATCGGCTGCCAAAATAACTTAAACGTTTAATTGGAGGTCTCAATGGCTGGCGTGGAAGCTACACCGTTCTGGTTAGCGAAGCGTCACTGCAGCTCGCTGTGCTAGTGAGTAATCAGCCTTGTGCTGATAGCCGGGAAGAACGCCTTTCTTCACTTTTAGTCAGACTGTTAATTTTCAATAACAGTCTGATTTTGCGTTTTTCAACTTACTTTTTCTCATTTGCTATTGCTTCCCCAAGGCAACAAAAAAGTTTTTGTCATTAGGAAACCGCAAAAAGTAAAAACATCTCAAAAAATGTCAGTCAAACTCTAGCAGTAGCTGTAATCACAATCTGCAAAATGTGACAAATCAGGCCGCATCTCCAGGTGGCCATGTGTAGGCCTACAAAAACAAATTGGAGCTGCAAAATCCTTTCTCTTGTCAGACGTATCAACAGTCTTCGCATCGGCCTGTTTTAGATATCCTGGAGTCAAACAACATAGCCTACTTTTCAATTTGAAATTCAACGCTTTACCAATTTGTGCCAATGTTGAGTGGTTTAGTGCCATAATTTTATAACAATTTATTCTAAATAGTATGTTGGGATGATTGTTTTTAGATTTTCATTTACTTCCGCAAAAATATGCAAGTCCAAATTGAAAATAAAAACAATTGTTTTTATTGACATTACCAGAACGCCTTTTCTCAATAAGATTCGCGAAGGAGAAGCTATGCTATCGTTAGGTCGTCCATCCGTGAAAAGAAAAATTACGTTAGGAACATCAGGTCGGTCTCCATTGGATTCTTTGAAAACGACACTGTCGACATATCTCAAAGCTGCACCTGTCTTTGTTCCTGTAAAAAAAATAGCATAGCTTATTGCAGCATGAAGTCATAGACTGAGTTTTCCATGGCCAATGTTATGTAAGATATGACTATATTTACAGTATGATTATTGTGATGTTTTACGTTGTCTTGCGATCAAAGGCTAACTTGAGCAGCTGCTGTACATGGATCATTCAACTTACTTATCCTGAAAGCCCCGTTCTCTTTCATGACACAATTTCTTGAAAACGTGTTATGGATCATCTTGAAGATTAGTGACATGGAGTTACAACAAAATGGTTAGCCGTTGTCGACTAAACGACTTTTAATTGTTGACAACATTTACTGTAAATTGAACTAAAGCTGTCTGCAGATGACTAATATGTGTAGGCCTACAGCCGAAAGCGTTTACAATTTTTAATTTGTTTTGGTAAGGTATAAAGATAAGCTACTCCCATACTCAGTTAGTTACTGAGCTTTGGGGAATGAGAAGATAAGGTTTTTATCATACTAACCCTTCGGCACTAACGAGAGTGGGGTGGCCAGTTCCTTTCTCGCGGCGGCCTTTCTTTCAGCAATTATGCCCACCCAGTTTATTACACTCTGGAAAAATGTGAGCGGTGTTTATCGACAACCAGCTTAAGCCGGGAGGCAAACCAGGTAGGCTATACTTTGTTGGAAAGTCAACACCTTATCCTCTGCGCCAACCTACCGTTGGCGATTTGGTATATTGTGTTACATGCTGTATCGTTGCTTGGTTATTGTCATTGATATAGTTCAACATATAGCTACCTCTCTACCAAAATTGTAGCCTGCCTACCTCTACCTAATGAGGTGGTGTCTTTAGGTAGCCTAAGCTAAACTTTTTCATTGTTAAACCAAAAAAGAAATCCCCTAATTCTAAAGTTATTAGTTGTTAATTCACTGGTTCCATGACTCGTGCTGCCAGTTAAGCGCATCTGGTAACATTATCTAATGCGACATTTTTATCTCACTTCTGACACCATGTAGGCTATTGTTGGTCTCGAATAGTAATAATTATTAAGCTATGGTTTATTTGCTGTCGCTCTACAGCTGCTAAGGTCTTTTAGCGACAGAGCTCATTTGTTTGAAGTTTTGTGTCATATTTATGATGTCATCACATTATTACCCGACTTATTCTCATTGCGTTATGCAAGTAAGAACACAATTGGTACCGTACTGGTTTTAAAGTCTTCGGTATGACCCGAGCTGGAATCTATCTCAGACCTTGGTTTACCAGCACTAAAGCCGAAAGCGATACCTTATCGGCCACTGAGCTGGTGTTGGTCTCGAATGAACCACAAAAACCTCAGTCACCGTTGATGTGGCGTTCAAAAGAAGGTATGGGCACGGTAGCTGCAGCACGGTAGCTGCTGCAGTAATCACAGGAATTTGTTTGGAATGGTAGCTTACAGACTATGCAACTAACCAATTGCTGATACCAGTCAATTCCAAACGAAATGATTTTGAATGCAATTATAAGGACAATGTTTTAATCAATTCAAAGCCTAAGGTAACCAATGCAACGCTAGTAATGGTTTAAGCGCCTGACTTTACGAACGAAGAAACTGCAAAATCAAAGAGCGCTGGTTTGATTTTCGTGGTGTGGGCTTGAGCAACGCATTTCAAAGACGACTGACACCGCTCGCACCCTTGGCCTATCCAGAGTGTAATAAATTGGGTGGGTCTATAGTTACTGAAGGAAAGGGAGCCAAGAGAAAAGAACTGGCCACCCTACTCTCGTTAGTGCCGAAGGTCTAGTATAATGAGAACCGTATCTTCTTATTCCCCCGATGGTAAGATTCAAGTATGGGACTCACTTTTACCTTTAGGCTACCTCTCCATTCAAGGGCAGGTAATGGATGGAATAGCTCACAGAGAACAACACTTCAGCAGAAAGCAGAAACTTCACTCTGTCAAGCTCGTTGTCGAGCCTGCAGAAGCGGTTCAAAGCCTCTACATTCTACAAGTATACAAAACTGCCAGAATTAAGCTCTCAAAGAAGCTTTTCCAGTCTGAGGATAAAGATTCCCACATATCAAATTATTCGTTGCTAATGCAAAATCAGTCCTAAGCAGTTATTTCGAAATGGAAAACTGGTATCGTTGATATATTCTGTGCCGGCTAATACTAAAATGTAAACATTTTTTATTTTTTTTATTATAAAGAAACACAGTTGAAATTCCCCTCTTCCCTCATAAACAGAATTCTGCTTTAGTCACTATGGTAGGCTAAGCCTACTAAGGACTTCAATATTGCTCGGTGCTAACTACTCGTAGTGAAATCACGATTAAATTTTAAAACCCTTAAAACGCACTTACCACTCCCATCGTAATTAATTTTTCTTATAGCTTCAGCATAAGACTCTCGATCGTTTAACACTTTGCTCCTCAAAGGGAGGCCGGATTTGGCCCCCCCCTCATATTTCCTTTAATTATTTGAAGCACAGTAACGCCATGCACTTGGTTTTTCTTGACTTTTCCTAAAATTGCCAGGCGGATCTGATGATATTAAATTTGATGCTAAAAGTTGTGTAGTTTTCTTGTAAATTCAAGATTTTGGTGAATTTTTGCTATTTCTAGCTAACTTCCAGCAAAGCGTGAAATGGATTACATTGCGATGACAAGCCATAAGCTCATAATTGCTTCGTGCATCGATATGCGCGAGCAGAGAGAAGCATTCTCTTGCTTTCTTTTGTTTGGTTTGACCTCAATAATACAAAGCGCGTTATTTCTTATGCTACAAAGAAAAGCCAGTGATCGCAAAGCTGTTAATTAGAAACAATAATAGCAAACGTTTTTTGCGTTATCAGCTCTACAAAGAAGAATAGCAATCCACGATCAAAATAGTAGACTATGGAGGCCACAAACTATTCAAAACAGTTGTTTCAAGCAGATAATATTCATTGACGAATAAAAAACGTTACAATAAGAAATCTTCTCTTGGATAAAGACACGAAAACTTGGTTTCGAAATAAACGTTCTATGGAAATGCTCTCATTGACAAAACTTGCAATTGAGGAAATGTATCACTGCAAATGCTTTTGGGAGAAGCCGGAGAAATAGCGTTTTTGCAAACAGTAATTGTGAGATACTCAAAATTATGAGATAGGCTTCATTTACACGTAGCAGCTAACTCGATGGCGTCCCTTCACTGATTTATGTCGCCTACTTGTTGTTATGTCCTGTATTTTTGTTTCACAGTGCACTGTGTTTTGTTCCAAAGAGCGCAAAATAAAGATGATAATGCTTCATCTACATTACAAAATATTTTGTAATGTAGGCCTACAAACAAAATGTACAATGTACACAATGTACATTACAAAATATTTTGTACTGTAGACGAGGCATAAAGTTAGGCGTCACATAAGACAAACAACAAATCAGCTTTCTTCATCATTGATTCAACATCTGAATACGTTGCGCCAATGTATAAGAGGCCGGCTATTGTGAAGACCCGCCATTTAGGCTATAAACGATCCGATTATACCAAAAGTGGGACAAACTAGTGGATCAAAGAATGAATAAACAATGCTGAGAAAACTAAATCTAAGTGACGAACAATACCGATGTCTTCATTTATCTTGGAAAAATGCTGCCCAAACTTATCAACAAAAAATACCGTAAATAACGGCAAGGATCCCGAAAGCAGAATTTGCTCAACTTTGGCATGAATTTAGTCAGACATCTACAGTAATAATTCCACACATACAATAACGGGCTCTCAACTGCTGTAAGATAACACGATGGTTCTGGTTCTGGGCGATTTGTGTAACAGTTTAGGGGAAGACACTACTTGAAATGATGCACCACACAAAAGATTTTCAATGAAGACTGAGTCTAAAAACCGATGTGGATTGTGCTGCACAATGACTTCAAGTTCAGGACAGACAAGGCACAAAAATATCACGATAAAAATAAAGACCTTGTGGGAGATTTTCGAGAATCATAACACGATGCAAATACCAAAAACGCATGGTTTGCATGCTGCTCTAAGCTGGCCGGCAACCACAAAGGTAGACAATACAGGCAGTTTATAATTCGATAACAGCGCAATAAACATTATAAATACGTAAACCGACAATTTTCTTTTACAAACGTTTTACGTCTAATAGTAAATTTTCCCTCAACAATTTTTTGTGAAGCACTTGCAAACCACGGTTTTATAAAATAATTCATCATTATTATTTTTTACTTCTCGGATATTGTAAAACGTCATCAGCAAAATCACAAAAAAAATTTCATTACTTCAATGTAGTAGGCCTAAGAATTTCTTATAGAATTGTAGCCACGTTGTTTCAACAAAGAAGCCATTTTTTAGCAATATAGAGTTATAGAAAATAATTTGCAATCATGCAAATGGTTGGAAAGAATCTAGGAAGTCTTCTCACAATCTGGCACAAAATGATTATGTTTATTGTATCTCTGTAAAATGTTTTACGACAAACTTTGAAGCTTCGTTATAATCATTTTTATCTTTGAAGTCAAAAGTTATTTTTTTTTTTTTGGCCAGAAACATAATCACTGCCTTGCTGATGTTGTCGATATTACGCGTATTTTTAGTGCTTCAAACAATAAGGACCCAGTCAGCAATCCAGTCCTTTTACATTGATTCAACATTTGTAAACGTTAAATTTATGTAGATTTGCTGACTGTGGGTTATTTCACATTTCCTTTGTTTACGCACGTTCCTCAATTCGCTGTTGCATTATTTCGACGCTGGCGGCAATTCGCTGTTGCATTATTTCGAATTGATTGACACAATCTTCAATAAAAAGTGAGCTTCGAACTTAGCTTTGTTGATATAAATGCTGTATTTTTTGTGGATGTAATTTATGAGTCATGTTTATAAACACCCGTAAGCGAAATGACTTATGATGTGGCCTGCATGATATTTGTGATGCGACTTGACACAAATCCACAATTTCAAAAGCACCTAATTTGAACTTAGAAATTTCAGATAATTTCAACAACTTGTTCAACTGTCTTCTCTCTACTAAAAATATTCATACTACAAACTCAATTGTAGACCTAAATACACAAACGAAGATGTAAACAGCTATTCAAGCAGGCTAAGGTGTTACTTATGAGAAATTTGGTTCCATAAAACTAGAAGCTAGCCATGAGTTTGGGAATGCATTAGTTTAGGATAAAAATGTAAGACAACAAACGCAGTTTTGTTTTTTTTTCAAATTCGTGTAACAATGTTACTTTGATTGTAACTATTTTAGAATCAGTGAGTAGCTTACAATAAGATTTGCTCGCAAGTCGTAAATTCTAATCAATGCAATGATTCGGCACACCGCACACACACTTCGTGCGTTCGATCGAGCTCTTTGTTATTCAGAAGTTTGCATGAAATCGGATTAGCACGGTAATTAAATAGCGGCAAGTTAAATCAAAATTGTCGTTTTTGGGTACCTTTGCAAAAATTGAAATATCAAGTTTAACATATAAAATTTTAAAATAATGACTTTTCAAACTTATATACAAATGATTTGCTTTCACACCAGTGCAACTTCTGTTCAAATAGCATCAGCGGATAACACGTAACAGCTGATTGAATTTGATCCAAAAACGGCCCCCCCTTGAGCAGTTAACTTCCAAAAAAACGTTGAAAAGCAAAGGGTTAAATTGCTGTTGAAATTGAACTGAAAGTAAAAAGCAAAGGTATGGCAAATGTTACAATCTATTGAAATTAACTTTAAAATTTAAGTGGTTGCCTGACTTCTCGTTTTCATTTGTACTTAATCTATAACCCTTTTTCTTGCATTGTATTGTAGGTTACCACACAAGTGCAGCTATATCGTTCAAACGTGGAAAACTACGTATTTAAACAAAATGTAGGCTACTTTAACTGCTGGAAAAAAATTATTCGGTGCAAAATCTAAATTTTAAATGTAATGGATCGGTTCAGACAAATAAATGGGGCTATACCCTGTATTCGTTTAAAATTCACTAATTTAGTCTGATTTCTTTAAACAAACAAACACTACCTACTACTGTTATACTGTATATCCAGTAAGTCGGTGTAAGTAGGCTACCATAGAGTTGGATCAAACCCACAATTTTTAGTTTAATTGTATTACAGTTACACCCAGTGTTTTTTTAAGGTGTTTTAAGGGACCGAAACGGTCCCTTAAATTTCTCAAGCGGTTTCCCAAAATTTGGACTTGCAACTACAGTAGAAAAGTAGGCTAATGGTTGTTTCTCGCTACGTCTTGTCGATAATACAAATATAGCCTACGATCAATAGTTCACGTCCGGAAAAAAGAATAAGTGGAGGTACAGCTAACAGCTGAATCAAAGAGTTATTCACAAAAGAAGTGCACCTTCAGATACTCGTCAATGTTTATTTCTGATTTATGGCGCATAATGATCAGTTTTTACGTGTGGAAACATAACAAGCAGAAGCCTGCCAGTAGCCTAATAAATAATTCGTTTAAGCAAATATGGCTATTTTTTGGGATTTAAATGAAACACTTGCGGTCTCTTAAAACTACTTAGCGGTCACCCAAACCAAACCTTTAAAAAAACCTGGTTACACCATCAAAGTTTTTAATTATATTACAATTACATTACAATTTAAAGAGAGATGTTATTTTTTTCAACCATAAACAGACATTATTGAGCAATAACACAACATTTAACATCATAAAAACAAAATAGCAAACGCTTTATAAGGGCTATATGTATAGGGGAAAATTATAATTACACTGTTCTGAAATTTTCAAGTTTTCACAACGCTTACTTTCGAATGCAATTAATTGCACGTTTTAATTGCAAAAATTAAATGTTTCAAAATTTGTGTCCATCGACCAGTGGTGCTGAAGTAGGGGGGGATGGGGGGATATATCCCCCAATATTTTGGCAGCATCCCCCCCCCCCAATAATTTAGAAAAAAATTATTTGCTATGAAGTTATAGGCCTAACTTACTTCGATTTAGTTGTTTGCAAGCATCCCGAATTGCTGTTGTTTTTATTTTATTGATGTTTGATCACAGTTCTAATTTGTCTTGGATTTGACGCTAGACAATGAAGGACCTTCATTGAAGGTATTAAGGACTAGTTGGACCAGGTCACTGGACACGCCACTGCAGTAATCCAGAGGTGGGCAGTAACTAGTTACAAAAGTAACTAGTTACTGTAACTAGTTACTTTTTGAGTAACTGTAACGGTAACTTCGTTACTATTTTCCAAAAGTAACGAAACGCGGTAACTATAGTTCCTATTTTAGCACTTTTTCAACAGTTACAGTTACAAGTTACTTTTGTATTGAAATTTATGTTTCTAATTGCCGTCCATTATACTCTGCACATGTTTGTGTCATGCTTTATGCGTGTTTGCTACGCGTTGCTCAATAATGCATTCTTCTCGCAGCTGTATCGGAGCAGCACTGCCCATGCGCGGCGCTCTTGTTTTGTGATCTTATGGAGCAGAATTGCCATAGCCTATTGGCAAATTCATCGCCAAAATCCAGAAATCTGACGATTTTTTAAGACGTTTGGCTTCATATTTATGGTTTAGCGATTTGGCTCTTTTTTAGCGCTTTTTGAGAACTGATTTGGTTAAATTAATTGCTTTTGGTGATTGATCAATATGTGACTTTCTATGCAATGTTTAGCAAAAGTGTTTGGCAACACTTGATAGCTCAGTTCATGCTTGTCGTATAGCTGCCAGAGGTGTACAGGAGTCGTATTTTTGGAGTATTTAGGACCCGGAGTCTCGGTGTTACGTTCACTGTTCGCAACCTTATTACATCATTGTTTTCTCGATTCAAAATTGGAAGTCGATGTCTAAGTAACTTCGAGTCATAGCAGGGAAAACAAATTATTTCCTTTGTTTCGAGAATTTAAAGAGAATATAGTTTCGGAAGAGAGTTTTCTTTTTTGTACCAAAGACAGGCAAAACACAACAATACCACAGGGTTGAGCATTACAACAATATAGTTTACATATTTATAAGTAGTTTAACAGTCAAACGTTTTCGGCTTAACTTAAGCCCTCATCAGGAATCTGAAAATATGTATAAATTGTAATAAATTTAAACTTTTTGAAAGTAACTATAACTAACTGACTATAAGCATCAAGAAACACGCAACGATTATAAGCAATAGTGTGGAAAACAAACAAACGGAAAACAAACTACATTAGGAAAAGGCAACTGCGTAACTAGAAAAGAATTTGCACCACAGGGTGCGTGATACATCTAATAAATGTTGAGAAGAATGGATGCGCCTCCCGCAAATAGTTGTTTGTTTAAATTTGGATTACAGCGTTTATGTTGAGATTTATGAGTAACTGAAAGTAACTAGTAACTGTAACTAGTAACTGTAACTAGTTACATTTTGGAAATCGGTAACTGTAACGGTAACTCAGTTACTATTTTGGCCAAGTAACTGTAACTGTAACTCAGTTACTTTTGAAAGTAACTTTGCCCACCTCTGAGTAATGCTTATGAGGGGACTCATTGTATAAATCTCCTGTGCAGGCCTTGTGTATTTCTGGTATGCAATGGACTAATCTCTTGCGTTTAAACGCAGCTCGTAACTGTATTGTCTGCTGTTCTACTTTTACGATAATCGCATCAACAACTTCGTCTAGTTAACTTACATGCATGTTTTGTATCATTCTATCCGCTGCAGTGCTTCAACACGTGAGTCGTGACACAAGGACTCAGGGTTGCCAGGTTGGCCTGTTTGGGGCCAACTTTCAGAAATCTGGCTCTTTTTGAAGCTGTTTGGCCCCCAAATTTTTAGTTGGCCGTTGGCTCTTTGTTGGCTCTTTTTGAGCAGGCTGAGAACTATTTCTTAGATTTTTCTGTAAAGCTTCAGCAATATGGAAATAAAACGTATTGTTTTGGCAACTCTAGACTTTCTGATTTTTCATCCTGTTTTCTTTTCATACGCGGCTCTGACCGAGTCTAACATCAGCATGACCTTTTTCTAGTGAGTTGAAGGATTGCCAGGTTGGCTTTTTTGAGGTCAATTTCAGAAACTTGGCCTTTTGAAAGCCAGTTAGCTCTCCAATTTTGGGTTGGCTTATTGGCCCTTTTTGAAAACCAGTTGGTTCTTTAAATTTTAGTTTAGCCCTTTAGCAGTGGTTCCCAATCTTTTTGTTGTCACGGACCCCTTTAGACAAATTATTAATTCTGCGGACCCCTACCTAAATTTTTCCTGAAACTCAATTAACATGCTATTGACTATTTTAATAATTATGCTACTCAACTACTGTACTGTGTCATATTGCATTGCCGCTATGACTCCTGCGGCAAATATAACATTAAACAGTTGCTCAAATAAGAAAATGAATGAATTGTTCAAGACATGTCAGCAGTATTTGAATATTAAGGAGATCTAAGGTGTCATGCAGTGGCCGACTGGTTAGCGCGTTGGGCTCGCAGTCGAGAGCCTGCATGTTCGACTCCGGCCCCCCGCACTTGCTGTTGTTTCTATGGGCAAGAAACTTTACGATAATTGCCTCTACCCAGTGATCGATTTCGAGTAATGGGTAGTACCAAATTTAAGTCATAAGTAGAATAGACAACCGGAAACAGACATTGCCGTCGGCTGCAGCGTGGGTCAGGTGTAGCCTATGTCGGAAGGCGTACACCGATGCATGGCGCTCAAGTCCGCTTTCCCACAATGCAGTATCTCTCTCTGTAGGTATCATGGCTGATACAGCCCTCGATGTACAATGATGTTCCAGCAGGATAAAGATACAAAAAACAAACAAACTTTTTCAACGTAAGCAAATTTAATGAGGGGGCTGTTGTTGCCTTTCCTGAACTAAACGACTGAACTGTGGTTGAGTTTTTGACAATGCAACACGCATGTCATCTTCAACGTCCAGGCGATTTCGATGTTTAGTTTTTATTGTAACAAGAGCTGAGAATCCTGCCTCGCAAAGGTAAAATGTACGTTAGTAGATATATTGTGGTAGATGTAGTTTAAGGTCAATGTACACACTGTAGGCAGCAGCATAGATTTATTTTAATGCATAGCTTACCCGTACAATTTATTCTTGCGGGCTTGAGCTTGACACATTTGCATTTAAAGAGAGAAATGAAAGTAAAAAGATCGCTTTTCGTTTTCATCAAGGTAATCACGGACCCCCAAATGCTTTCTCACGGACCCCCAAGGGGTCCGCGAATCCCAGGTTGGGAACCACTGCCCTTTAGTTTTTTTTTGGACCTTGTTTGGCCGTTTTTAAAGTGTTATTATTATTGTGTTTGTTAGACTTGATCTAGGAAGACTAGGATGCCAAAGAAGTAGAAAGCAGGATATGAGAGCGGTAGGAAATACAATAGTACGGTAATTGGGGAAAAACTTAGCCTACCACAGACATTGTGTACGCTGTGAACTCGAATGGGAGGATGATGGTGAATTGAATGAGGAAATGTTTATTTAACTGTTATATAACTTGCTTGGTGGAATTTATTCGGATCACATTCTCTGCATACCTTTTTGTAAATTATGTTTATTGTGTTCTTCTCGCCGTGTCAATTATTTTGTACTCGTGCGTTGTTGACCAAATAAAACAGTTCATCACCGTTTATTTGTTATTGTTGTGTCTCTCCAGAAGCATGATCTTACATGCTGTATGGTATGTTATGTTTCAGTGCTGCAATGTCTGTGCTACGTCTGGAAATAACGTTAAACAGGCTGATTGATTCCTATTTCAAACAATAATGTTTGTCGATCTTCCTTATTTTTGTGTACATAGTACGGTAACTATTTACTAAGGTACCTATTACTTTAATAGCTCCGATAGCTCAATTGGTTAGCGCGTCACTTCTGGAACGAAGAAACTTCAAGATCAAGCGGCGCTGGTTCGACTCTCGGGGTGTGCGCTTGAGCAACGCACGTTAAGGACTGCTCTCCATTTAGCGGCACCTAATGGATGGAATAGTTCCCCGGCAACAAGACTTCAACAATCGGAAACTTCACTCTGTCAATCTCGGTGACCGGGCCTGCGTCAGTGATCCGAATCCTCTACAAGTATGCGAAACTGCCAGGATTAAGCTCTGCAAGAAGCTTTCCCAGTCCGAGGATAAAGATTCAATCAATCAATCAATCACGAAAACTTTGTCAGAAATTGTTGCATTGAAATCAGTTTATTGACAGAGTTATGTCTGAACTGACCGAACGGTTTGAAAGTAGCCTGAATTCCGATTCGGCAAAGTATAAAGAACTTGCACGAATTTTCAAGACCGGCTTAGTTCCTGAAATGATCCAGAGCTGAATAGACAATCGATGAGTTATCAAATTGATTCATTCAGAAAGGCAACAGAAGCAAAATTTTTGTACGATTCTAAAAGTGCTTACCAGGTATTGTCCGAGTTGGAAAAACCTCTCTATTCTCAAATGCTCCAGCTGATTAAGATCATCTTAGCTCTGCTGCTTGTGAGAGGTCGTTTTCTAATCTTCGTGGATTGAAAACCTGGCTGAGAAATACTTTGGGACAGGAAAAGTTGAATGCTAGCATTGTTTGCAACATTCACCAAAATATTCTTAATGACATCAGCATAAATGACAATGACATTGCTGATGAGTTTTCAATGCCCACTACCGTAAGACGCAATATGTTCGGTTGTAACAAGTTCTTGTGATGTGTTTGAAAGTTATTAGTTTTGTCATAAATTTGCAGATGTTCTTCTGTAGCTTCGATTGTTTTCAGTCTCTTCACTAGTGACTTTGTCCTATAGTGCATTAAGTGTAGTGATTCTAGTGAAGGAGAGGACAAGAAGAAAAGTATAACTTCTGTTTTTTTTTTTGGAAAAAACTAAGTATTATATTCATTGGAAGGTCATAGGTTCAAATCCGCAGGAGGTACCAATTTTTCTTTGCCTGTTTCTTAATGTTGCAGCAGTCATTCACAAGAGCACTGGTAGTACTTTTATCTCCATGATTTCTTATCTGTATGTTATGCTGTTAGCAGCTAATTTACCAAGGTCCGGTGATTGTTTAATAAACTCAATACCGGTGCCATTAAAATTGTCTATAAAAAATATGCATCCCCCCCAATGTCCAAAATTGTCTAAAATTTTACATAAGTGTTGATTTATCTCCCCCAATCCTCGACTAACTTCGGCACCACTGCCATCGACGATTTTATAGTTTGTTTTTTTGAAAGACAAGTAGAATTGCATTTGATAAAAATTAGGTTACAAAGAAATCCCTTTGACCCCAACTAGCGGCTCAATAATAGTACTGATACCACGCGTGCAACTTGCAGTAGCCTACCAAATGTAATTGTAATTTGGACCATTTTTTTTTAGATTACAATTACACAACAAAAGTCTCAAAGATAATTGTATTTACAATTACATGAAAATGTGTAATTAATTACATTCAATTACGATGGTAACTGATCCAACTCTGATAAGCAGGCTACTAAGTTGAAATAGGCCTACTACCAGCATAAAGACTAAAGGATAGCCTACTTACTTTTCTTACCTCGTTGTAAACAGCGCGGTTGAATCTTATAAAAGCAAACCTTGCTTTGTTCGGACCAACTTTGAAATACCTAACAAGTGGTAAAGTACATTTATTTAATGAAGTAATAGCCTATAGTGAAAAATATTTCGCCTCAATTCACTCACTATATAAATTATGTAGCCTATTCATTACGCCTGTACAAAATGTTGACGCCCCATAAATGAAAATGGCCTAAATATTTTTTGTTTGTGTTTTGAAATTACTGGAATAAACATAAAGTTATTTGAGGCTTTTTTAGACAGTTAGAAAAAGATCAAGAATAGTTTATTCTTGATCAAATCATGAAAACTACTAATTTTAAGTGTCAAACCTTTTATTCCCGAGGAAGTAATTAAAGTCGGCTGGGCACCCAAGTAATATTAAGTTGATTGTTTGATATTGCTTTAAAACAATGAAGTATAATAATGCGTCAAAGAAACGAATTTTAACTTTCTCGAGAACTGAACCGGAAGAAAAACTTGTTTGGCAACATTGCTACACTTTTATTAGTGTACTCACATGATAGTTTCCGTAATAAATGACAGTATCAACTCAAAATTGTTATATCTGACTGAAGAAGATGAATCAACAAGATATACAACATCGGCTTTCAAATTAGGAGGGCAGGGTCCTGAAAGTAGCATTCTAAATTAATGTTTAAAAAATGACTGACTTCTTTTTTTGTGCAACTATACTTACACCAGCAAAGAGTCTGATTCCGACCCAGGAATATCTAAAGAACATTCCGACCAAGTAGCCTATTAAGCTACCAAGGAACCAAAAGCCTAAAACCATTACTGGTAGACTCTCTTGTCAAAGAAACTCAATGCTTTCTTTGCCTTCACCAATAGCGGCTGCATAGCCTAGCGGTTAGAGCCCTGGCTCGGCGTTCGAAAGGTCGCCGGTGGCTGTGTCTTTGGCAAGACACTTAAAGGCATGCCTGAAGGTGGGACCCGAAGATTTGCTTCCTTGCTAACCCATCCACTTAATCTAAATTTTCAACTACTGGGCGTAAGCCTGCTTCCATCAAAAACTTAGAAAATATGACAATACGTCGACCGACGTAAACACATTGCTCACTCACTCAGGTAGTCATCAATTGAATTAAACAATTCAAGATGTAAAATCTGCCTTGTATATCATACGATAGGGAAAACGTGGGAATACCTCGGACGAGTTTTAAAGTTTCACAAAAAAAAACTATGCACTATGCAACACTACTGTATATAATATTAGCAGCATGAAAAATGAACTAAAAATGTGAATTACGATCGTTATCAGTTCGGGCGTATAACCGGACACCATTAACCATGGATTAACATTGTCTTTCGAAACATCCCTCATCAAAGACGACAGTTCGTGTGTTTACACTCCATTGTCCTGTTCTAATTGGTGTAGAAGACTTCTTGATGGTCGACCCCTTTTTTATGCCATAGTTTGATTCCCATAGACGAGTATTCGAAATTTGTTGTTGACTTCACAAGCAAACGATCTGTCAGCTGTTACTGTAGCTTCGTGTTTTGATCGTATCAGTGAGAGGTGGCAGATCACCCTGGAGGTTTTTACTGGTAAAGTGCTGCTTTCAGCAAATGTTAAGTGACTTTCTTAGAAGTCTAGTACCGGTATAGCAGCCATTGAGACGATCCTATATATACTATATGTTGAAGTCTCACTTTCACCATAGAAGGTCAAGACGCTTGAATAAATATTACCTAAAACTTGCATTTTAACTGATGACGTTCTGAAGCTTCAAATGTGCGATTTTTTCTCAGACTCTAAGGCGCCTTGAAATCATTTTTTAAACTCGAACTTTATACTTCAATAAAAATCCATCGAGTTTGTTGTCTTGGTAAGAGAAATTAAACTAACCGGCATCGATGTTGAACTTCATCTTCTTTTGTCGTTATTTAATATTTATCGTTTTCAAATCAATTTTTAAATGTGTTTCCGCATTGGTGAACTGTGTTAGCCTACCAGTAACCACCGAGCAGTGCAGTCCAAAGACACTCTAGAACTAGATTCAAATGGTCAACACTCAACAGTTTGCTTGCTTATTCTGCAATTTGGACAAATTGGCGTATTTTGATGACACAATCGCCGACTTTATGTTTATACATGAAAGCAGGAGGGATTTGGGGTTCATGTGCAGTAGTGCACTGTTAGTGTCAGTTTCGTGTCAAATTAAGAATAGAATCGTAATGGTTCCATTACGAATTGTTTTTCAAACTACTTGCATATTGCCTACAAGTTCGAACTTACCAACATCCTCATAGCAACATGGTTTAGGGTCACCAACCCATCTTGCATTTTTGTAACAGAGAAAACCAGTGTGGTCAGGTGGGACCAGTCTGTATCCTGCATTGCACTTATATTTACACACTGATCCAAGTTTTGACTTTCTTGAACAAACATATATTGCATTATCAACTTTGGGAAGAGGTTCGGAACAATACAAAGCTGAAAAACGATAGAAAATATGAAGTCATTACCCTGGAGGTTAAAGATTTAGATTAAATGGACGGAAAGGCAAGAAAGCCAATCTTTGTGTCCACCTTTAGTCAAGTGACCTGCCAATTGCACAGCAAACATGCTCTTAAGCGGTTTTGAACCGGCGACGAACCGACGACCATCCGGTGCCCTTTTAAGTGCCATATCAGGCTCTCACAATTCGGCTATGCAGCCGACAATAAAGTTCAGAGATCAATCAATAAGCATTGGAACAGCATTGATTTTTATCAAGCTGGAGTAATTCATTATAACAGTGAAAATTCGGCCATACACTTTTTGACCAAAGTTTTTCTGCAGTGATGATGACAAATGAAAGACTATCGAATTTTTGGTATCCGGATAACTTCCCCCCCGGACAACTGCCCCCGGATAGTGAATACCAAGAGAATAATAAAATTTAAGCATGACTTGGTGAAATTTATTCATAACGCGAAGACGTTTGGTGGCAACATCATTACTCGTTACATCACACAAAGGAAAGGCAGGCGGAAGGATTGCAAGGCCAATATCAGGCAGATGCTGACTTTGCTCTGAAAATTCGTATGCTTTCAACTCTAGCTTTCATTCGACAAAATGACGTAGTTACAGCGTTTGCAACCATTGTGGAAGACTATGAAAATCGCAATGTACTTGACGTTTTAAGAGGAATCGCTCATAATTTACATTTCTAATGGTGATATTTATATATCTTTCTGTCGCAAATAAGAATCCAACCAGGCGCGAATCTAAGAGTTTTTTTCGGGGGGGGGCCAGAAAATTTGAAAATCAATTAAAAAGAAAGAAAAAGCTAAACAGATATGAACAATGATACTACGACATATACGATATGCTAGAAAATAGACATTAAAACAACCATTTTCATCAATTGTGATGCCGAGGGACTAATATCAGCTGTTTAGAAGCATATCAAACCATTTGATGCGGAAACATACAATTTTTCACAAAATTCCGGGGGGGGCCGGGCCCCCTGGGCCCCCCCCATAAATCCGCGCCTGAATCCAACCATTAGCGGTAATTAAGAAAAAACTTTATTGCACTTTTTGATGGAATTGTCCGGGGCAATTGTCCGGGGGGCAATTGTCCAGGGGGCAATTGTCCTAGAACCGAATTTTTATATTTGTATTATTGTCATGAGAAAGCTGCGATTTTCATAATGATAACAAGTGGTTTAAAAACGCCACTTTACACACGCACGTTTGACAGACTTTAATTAAAACCTTAATAATTTAAGAAAAAAATAGGTAAAATACCTTAACATATTAACGTCCACTTTGTAGAGTACAAGTCAATTCAAAGAAAAACAAGAATTTATTTGTTAAACTTCCATGTTAGATCAACTACAGCATAAATAGTTTTCAAAGTTTTTCTGGTCCAGCTGATCTGCAGATCAGCGATCTGCAACAAGATAATTTCAAGCTGGACCAGAAAAATTTTGAAAACTATTTATGCTGTAGTTGATCTAACATGGAAGTTTAACAAATAAATTCTTGTTTTTCTTTGAATTGACTTGTACTCTACAAAGTGGACGTTAATATGTTAAGGTATTCTACCTATTTGTTTCTTAAATTTTCGACGCATAAGTATCTGCTTTACGTGGATCCCTTACAAACTTTACGTTTATTTAAGGTTAAATGTGTCAAACCCCTTTTTAATTAATAATTTAAAACGGTAAATTCAAAACGGTCAACTCAAAGCCGATAATTTATTTATGATAAAGACAATACTGCCGTCCCAAGGTAAAGCGACGTAACTACAGATTTTTGATTTTCCCACTTTTTATTGTTAAACGCTTCGCAAAGACTGCATTTTTCTTCCAGCAAAGACTCAACAGCGTAACTGCGGTAGTTTGCGAGATATTTGTTGGTCAAAACGACGTAACTACATATAAAGATCATATATGCCAGTGGTTCCCAACCTGGGGGTAAATTACCCCCGGGGGGTAATTTGCCTGTTTTTGTGGGATAACGAGACCCGATTTAGAAACAGCGAAGCAAGTGAAGGTTGTGAACTTTATAAAAGCGAAGGAATTGAACAGCCGTCTTTTCAAGAAACTGTGCAAAAAGATGGAAGAAAGATACGAAGCATTACTGTACCACACAGAAGTACGATGACTGTCTCGTGGCAAAGTGATAACCCACCTGGTCGAACTTCCTGAGGCTGTCCATGTTTTTCTAATAGAAAAGAAGTCCGACTTGGCTGAAAACTTCTCTAACCAACAGTGGATTTGCCAGCTGTGCTATCTGGCTGATATCTTTGGTGAATTGCTATTGCTATCTGGCTGATATCTTTGGTGAATTGAACAAAGGCAATCTTTTAATTCAAGGCAAGAATGTAATTGTGATCGACACCAAAGTAGCCGTAGCAGCATTTATCGCAAAGGTTAAATTGTGGAACAAGCGAGTTGGAAGAGGCACCGTGGCGCAGTTTTAGACGCTCGACAGTCGAATGGACTTAAGTTGACATCAGCGGCGTTGAAGGAGGACATAGCTGACCACTTAGGCCAGCTAGCCAAGAAGATGGACAACTATACTTTCCGAATTTGGATACGGCTAGTCTCTAATGGTGCACTGAGCCCTTCACATGTAATGACAGCCAGGTGGATGATGACGACTTTCCGACCAAAGACACCCTTCTGGTTTAGCAGACTCCAGGACGCACCAACGTTAGCGACACGGGTATTAAATACCCTGACATCTTTTTCAACAACGTATTGCTGTGAACAAGGATTTTCAACTGTCTTGGGAATGAAGGCAAAGAAGCGCAATCGCCTAGATGTCGAAAGCGATGTCATAAAGCTGGCGGCTGAAGTCCAGGCCCAACCTTCGCACTGAATGTTTACCACGCATTTTTATCTTGTATTCAGTATTGTAACTTATTGCATTTTGATTGTCAGAGTTGGCCCTTTGAAATACATAGCAATAAACACTTTTTTTTTGAAAATTGTTTGTGGGGGTAGGCTAATTGGCTCACTTCAGGCTGGAGATTAGGGTAACAGCCAAAAAAAGGTTGGGAACCACTGATATATGCAAAGCCAAAACGACGTAACTGCCAGTTACGTCGTTTTACCATAAAATCCAGAGCAAATAATCCCAGTTACGTTGATTTACAATAGAATCTAGAGTTAATCCCAAATTCTCATTCTCAATGGGATGTCAGTCTGTGCCAAACAACGCCAGCTGTTTCGCTCGTGTTGCAAAGACAATTACGTAGCAAAAGAATAACCTCATTTTGTAGATAAAATTCTTATTAGCTTCTAAAGTGAAAACATTTTATCTACAAAATGAGGTTAATATTTTGTTGCGTGTTGACTCTGCAGCTTTGTACCCAAACGCTCTTCATAAAGCGTCTTGTAGCATCCTTTTAGTGAACAGAATCAGCAGTTAGCAGTTAGGCATACTAAATGAAATTTTCAAACGGGAATTAAGTATTAAAATGCGTAAACTGAACATTCAAGAATACATTTCAAAAAAAATTACCGAAAAAAAAATGTTTTTAATGGCGCTGGCAAGGCCCAAAGTCCAATGTTTCATTTATTTTCATTTTTTTTTCAAAATGACCAAAAAGTGCAAACACAGCTCGAGAAGACGTCACAAAAGATAGCAATAACAAAAGCCACGTTACAACATCTGATGTTTTAACATCAGATCTGAGGTTTTGAGCAAACTGTCTGATGTTTTGACGTTGAAATCTGCTGTTTTGATGTAGGCCTACATACATACATAGCCTACAGTTAAATCGCCGGCAGTAACAGCTGTTGCGTGATCGGCTGATTGATCGTCTTTTGTTACGTAGACTGTACAGTCGCACGCTTCGCTGCTCAGGCCCATTATGGTTTTGAAAGCTCTGACAAAAGCACGTGCGCAATGATGGTCAGACTGCAATGGGGCAAAATTTTATTGAAAATCGTTTTATGGTAGCAAGTTAAACACAAAGAACGTGGAAAATTGCCAAGTCAGGTTTTTCCTTTAGTATCCCTTTAAAGGCAGCTACAAGTTAAACGCGAATAATGGCAAAAAAATCGACTTGCATGAAGTTGTGAAAACGCTTATGAATTATTCTGAGTACGATAACGCTAATGAAAGAGACTACATGGTGATATACAAAACAAGCTGTGCCCGCTTATGCCGGCAAATCGTCCACTATTTTGGGAACAGCTACCCACCAACAAAAACTCACTTGACGTAATTGATGTTAACTAAAGATACTGCATTGTATTTGAACCATATTACATATTTTGTGTGTGAATTCAATACATTGCGTCAGATACGCCGGTTTGCCTTTGCAGCACGGTCAGAAACACAATCAGGTTTACAAAGGTAAAGCGACGTAACTACACTAATTATCTTAATTAGCGAAAGTTAGGACAGCAATCAAAGTTTTTGTTCCCATTCAAACAAAAAGTAGGCAAGGTCTTTCAGTTGGAGGCATCAGATGTTGAATTGCGATTAAAATGTCGTTATGGTTTACGATTAACTTTAAAGCGCTTTTTCTCGGTTTTAACTTTTCTGTAGTTACGTCGCTTTACCTTTGGGACGGCAGAATAGCCTAACCCTAACACTAACTCTAACCTAAACCAAGAGATCTCTGAAGAACAGAGATCTTTTCTTCAGAGATCCCTTGCCTTAACATTTCGTTTTTGAATCATCGGCTTTGAATTGTCCTGATACCCACGTTTATAGTTACCAATTGAAGTTACTGCAAACAGATGTTTTGCATTAGGCGTTCTACCAGGATGATCATGGTAGCATAACATTTTCTTTTCAAAACAATATTTTCTACAAAAATTTGTATTCATGTCTCAGAAACAATCTAAATAGTCTATTAATCTATTTACCTCTGCAGTAGGGAATACTTGATGACCAAACTCCCACTCCACAGGAAGAACGTTTTTGGCATTGTATGGAAGATTCTCCTACCCTTACATGATACGGAGGACACGTAAACCTATGCAAATACAACAAGATGGACTAAAAAAATATGCACTTTACAAGCAACATCAACTGCGAGGTCTCAGAAAGGTTTAAAAACCTTTCTCGGAAGCAAGGAGGCATTTTGACCCAATGCTAGAAAGTTGGTTTGAGAGTGTTTGGCCTTGTACCCTTATGCAGCACGACTACACATTACACATAATAATATTATTATGGTTTTATTTATTGCCGCTCTACAACTGCTAGGGTCTTTCAGTGACAGGGCTCACTTTTAATTTTGTATCAGAATTACAATGTCATTATATTATTACCTGACTTATCCTCACTACATTATGCAAGAAAGAACACAATCGGTAGCCTACCGTGTTTTGAAGTCTTTGGTATGACTCAAACTGGAACCGACCTCATATCTACCACCAGTCCACCACCAGAGCCAAAGGCGAAGCTACCCGGCCACTGAACTGGTTCACACATTACACATACCGGGGCCCGGCCTCAGGTATTTAATTCACACTTAGCCCCTTAAAAGGTAGGCTAGCCTATTTTTTCTCGGCAGTCGAGTGTAGCAAGAATTGACAGCAAAAGACACGTGTTTCACCCATGAGGCATGCGTATCCTTGGCGACAGTTAGTTTAATTCTTTTCTTTCCACAAAGGTAAAGGATTCAATTGACTGACAAAAGCAGCGGTTGATAACTATGTGGCATGAATTAGTGGTGCGATACTGATGAGGGCAGCCTCATGAGCGAAATACGTGTCTATCGCTGTCAATTCTTGCTACACTCGACTGCCAAAAAACACATGTTTTTCGAAAAGTTCTGATGGCTAGTGTGGAGGCTACACCGGTATGATTAGCGAAACACAATGCTCGCTGTTTTATAGTGAGTAGTCAGGTAGTGCTGACGCCAGGAAGATCGCTACTTCTTAACAGGTAGCCTGCTACTACTCCATTTAAGAGCAGCAATGGGAGTAATAAAAGTTGACGAGTGCCGTCATATCTCCCACTGCAGAAAATAGCTACACTAGAGGAAGTATACTCACTGAAAGGTAATTCACACACATCAACATTAAGTTGATAGCAATTGTGTAATGATTTATTCAGTGGATTAAAACCATTCTCGTTTGAAACAATGATGCAAAGGATGAAAACAAAATAAATGGGCCTCAATAATTCATGATCACTAGAGCAAGGGTATTAACGGCATTGCACAATAAGGCAGGAAGACAAATATTCTTTTTTTATAGAAAAGAGACTTGATTATATTTTTATGATTATGGGTTTTCAATTAAAAACTTTTCTAAAAAACGCAAGCAAAAAATCAGTAGTATTTGTAGCTTGGTAAAAAAACAACATATAAATCAACGAGAGCATATAGTTCCTTTAAAAGTAAATTTTTAATCATTGTAACATACAGTACGATATGTGTTCAAGATAGTCTTGAGCGACCTAACCAAATGTTAATATACATTATATAGATTTCGATGAGGCTTGTTCAGGCGACAAATACAACAAATCACATATTATTTCAACAAAAACGTAGGCTGCTCTTGGAAAATTAAAAGCGGTAGTCAGAAATATAGCTTAGCCTAAGTTTTAAAGTGAGCTTCTACATTTTAGATCAAAACCAGTGCTTCCACTTTGAAGGATTTTATCCCGAAATCGGGATTTTTCAACGCTTCGAAGGATAAAAAAAGGAAATGAAGCTAGGAAGGATTTTTAACAATTTTACAAGGAAATTTTGTCTTAAAAAGGGAATTGTTGTTTTTAGCAATTTTAAAGAAAATTTTATTAATATTTCCTTTTAAAAGTTCAGTTCAGTTCAGTTCAGTTGTTTTTATTTCTGACCATCATATCAAAACAATACACGTCAACATAGCAAAGGTCGAGAAAAGGGTAGAAGCGACAAAACGCGACAACATATATTTAGGCTATAGCTTAATTAGCCCACATAGCTTTAGCTGATATATTTAAGATTTGTATGGACAGTTGCTATGAAGATCGGCCATGGTGCGTTATCAAGAGTGCTGATGGTCGTAAGGGGAACACGTCTTGATGCGTTTAGCTCATAGCAAAGAAGAGCAAGGCAGGCAAAGAAAACCCCACAAAGAAATCCTACCACGGGCAAAGCCATTTCAAGCGCAACGCACCATAGGCCTTGCACGACTCACAAAATAGATAGGCTATAACTTGACGACACTGAAAACAATGACGAAAACAAATAAAACAAACTAGCAAAAACAACATCATCATCTTTCGGAAATTCAATTATACCCAGGGAAGTTATGTCTTGAAGATATCAAGCGTGCTTTGATAAAAGTTGCGTTGATAAAGCGATAATTTTAAACCCCAGTCAGCTAAACTCGTCACTTCCACACTGATCCAACGTTAGAAAACGTTGAATTAATGCAAAAACGGCAGGCATCGCTAGCTGGGATTCCTGGGAAGTAGTAGTGGCATGTCACAGAAATATGATAAATTTGGGTTACCGTGTATCTGTTTTGCACGTTAAACCATAACAAAAGTGATAAAGAAATCCAATTTGGCATGTTAGAAAAATAGATAAATAATCAGACAATAGCATGACGATCCAGTCCAAGATATTGATATAAAAAAAAAACAACTGGTTGGAGCACATGGCCACCGCTTCACCGAAAGATGGCGATTGGTCGAAGAGGATGGAGAAACTTCTGAAGACTCTGTAGAACTTCTGTGGACAAAAAACACAAGAACCAGAAGGCCAGTAGGAGTACTTACAACCTTACTATTTTGCTAATGAATCTACACACATTGGCCTATCATTTCTGGGCAAAAAAAATAATATTAGTATGTTTGGTGCATGATGTAATACTTAGATGGGATTATTTCAAGGAAGATTTAGCTTGTTCATTTTTAATTTAAAGCCTTTTACAGTTTTGCATTCATTTCTTGTAGTAGGGGGAAGCTTGTTCCAAACTGTTGGCCCCATGTACCGTATTGATTGTTTGCAAGTGTTAATTCTACAATATATCGGAATATAAGGAGAATTACTTCTTGTTGTTAGGCTACTTGATTGTTTACACATAATTATATCATTGAATGTTGTGGGAAGTAGCCTTTTTGAATATTTAAACATGAAAGTTGCAATCTCTGTAGTTTTCATGTGGTTAATTGATTTTAAATTATTGAGTTCCATTACACCTTTTACGCTTTCTCTGCGGTCAATGTTAAATACAGTACGAAGAAAGTTATTGCATGTACGTTGTAGCTTTTGCAATGTAGTTTTGTTTTCATGACACCATGTTGAGATACAATATAATATCTGACTCTCAACTAGAGAATGGTAAATGGAGAGAAGTGCTTGTTTGTTTAGGAAAGGCTTAATTTTTTTTGTCACGCAGAGTGTTGATCTTATTTTTTGAAGCAAGATTTCCATATGAGATTTCCATGACAAATGCTCGTTTACAATTATTCCCAGAAACTTTATTGAGGCAACTTGTTCTATGTTGTTTTTTCGAATATTTAAGGGTGGGTGGCTTGATAGTGTCTTGCTTCCTTCACTTGAAAATAATATATGTTTGGTTTTGGTGACATTTAGAGACAATCGATTTGTTGATAGCCATTGATCTATGCATACAAGCTCTTGATTTGCAATATCATATACAGCAGAAACGGTTTTATTTTTATATATAATGGTGGTGTCATCTGCAAACATAATTGCAGTTCCGTGTTGAAGGCAGTTAGGAAAGTCATTTACATAAATCAGGAATAGAAGAGGGCCTAAGATAGACCCTTGTGGGACACCCAAAGATATGTTGTTAACGTTAGAAGATAGTGTGCCATTGAAAATGACTCTTTGTTTTCTATTACTCAGGTAACTCATGAACCAATCATAGGCCACGCCTCTTATTCCGAAATGATATAATTTAACTAGCAAAATTTTATGGTCGATGGTGTCAAATGCTTTAGATAAATCAAGAAAGATTCCTAATGCAAGATGGTTGTCGTTTAGTATACTGGTGATACTTTCTATTAGCATTGAAGCAGCATGGCTTGTGGAATGATTTTTTCTGAAACCAAATTGATTGTTATAGAAAAATTTATGTCTAATTAAAAACGAGTATAATCTGTTGTACATGATTCTTTCTAATATCTTTGAAAACACAGGTAGTAGGCTGACTGGTCTGTAGTTGTTTGAATCTTTGCAGCTACCCTTTTTAAAGATAGGTATCACCTTCCCCAACTTAAATGTATTTATGAATTTTCCACTCGTTAAAGATAAGTTAAATATATGAGTTAAAGCATGCAGTATATTGTTTGGGGTTGACTTTACAACTATGGATGGTATTTCATCGATGCCACTGCTAGTTTTTGCTGGCATAGCATGAATAATATTCTTAATTTCATTCAAAGTAGTTTGATAAATATAAATTGTCTCAGAGCATGGAGAATCGAGATATGTTGAAAATATTGTATTTGATTTGGGAATTTTTTTTGTAAGGGAATGGGCAGCACAGGAAAAGTGATCATTGAAGTGATTTGCAATAGTTAATCTGTCAATGACTGTACTATCATTTATTTTGATGCCATGGTTAGTCTTAGACTGGGATTTACCTAATAGATTGTTGATTGTTTGCCAAGTAGCTTTCATATTAAACTTTTGCTTTTCAAATTTAGATTTATTACGTATGTATACAACATACGTACTAGTGTACAAAGTTCCAACAACGACTGGAATAACGATGATCAGCTGGTTTCCATCGTCCCTCGACATCCGGAACCCCTTTTACTCTCTTTCCCAATCCCATTCCATCCTCGCCTTTTGCAGACTGCAGTGAGTTAGTTCTCAGTGCTTTAGTTAAAATTAGGTAATCCGTTGATTTACAGTTGAAGTTGAGTAGCAATCATAAATTTCACTGAAGTTCGACGTACAGTTAGCCTAGTTAGGTATGATAAGCTTAGGCTAGTGATATCCTTCCGGTCGAGAAAAGTTAGTTTTTGCTTATGCTAACTGATTATGGTGTCATTATAATAGAGGCTATGTAGTGTGTATACAACATACGTACTAGTGTACACAGTCAGACTGAGTCAGTATCATGAATAGGCCTAGTATCCTGGAGTTTTTCGTCAGTCTCAGATGATTGTGAAGACGTTACTGACAAGGAGAAAAAAGAGATAGCCTAGCCAATAGTGTTAAGTTAGCGACTTGGGGCAGCAAGGAAAACTAAACTAAACACAAAAATAAATTTGTTGAAATTCGTTGAAACTGGACATTTACCACCTGTACATTTTTGCTGTTAGGGATAGGTTAGGAGTCCGGGTAGGAAAGATGAGAGTGGCAATTGGTAAATGATGTCCAGGACTCCAGGTGGTAAATGTCCCAGAACCGACTAACTGACAAGCAGTTTTTTGGCTGGACAGTGAACAAAGGAAGTAAACCATGTTGTTGTAAAATATGAGCTGCTTTTGTACAGCCTACTGTTCTATAAAACAACGTTGCTTCGACATACCGGTGCTACTGAATAAAATCGAGATTAAAATAGCTTTAACTAAAATTATGATAACTTTAAAGTTGTATTAGCACCTTTTTTAACCTAAATAATGTCAAAAATAACCTCGCCTATGAAGGAAATTTTGAAAGATTTCTGACTGAGAAAAAAGGGATTTTTCAGGACAAAAATGGAATTTGAAGAGGATTTATCAATTGTCAAAAGTGGAAGCACTGATCAAAACACTTCTGCTGTAGCCTACACCTATGCTACTGCATGTTACGTACGTGCAGTTGGTACCAACGTTAAATCCGTTTGTGCAGAACATTTCAATGATGTCAGTGGAGATGGCCGAGCAAGAACTGATAGTAATACATGCTTGGTTTTTGTCTTCTTTATGTTGAGACGCTTCTACCAAGAAAACAATTTTCTTACTACTAGGCTACCATTTTTTTTTTCGATGTACCGTACAGTATAGCCTAAACTTGGTCGTTAAGCCTAAGATAAAAAGGACTAGAAAGAATAGAAGTCAATTATCGTGTTAACTGTCTTTCCAGACACAGCTGCGTATAGGGTACATTATTTTAAAACGCCCTTTACGGCGTTGCGCAAGTGCTCTTACCTCCACAGTAAAAATTTAATGCAATTTTTTATTTAGCATAACTAAAAATATCATGATGACTTACAAATTTGATCTTACCTCTTGGTGGAACAAAAAGGATCACAAATACTCCGTAAACGACAGAGAGAGTCTCCATGCCTGACATTTATCTAGCAGCATTTGAAGTATAATAATTGTATAATACCTAACCCAGGGATATCTATAACTACGGATTGGAAACTCTATCCAGTGCTATACATCAGTAGGGTCATCACATTACTACGATTACAGAAAGATTAACAAAATAAAATACTGACTAAAAGATATACAAAATTCGATTTTACAATAATAATACAAAATGTACACTCACATTAAAACTTAATTGATTGTAAAAGTACATTTACGCTGCTAGAAAAAAAATGATGAATCCAAAAAATGAAAGAATGCAACGAGTCCAAAAACCGCCTACTGTTGTTCTTTAGCATTTTGGTTACTGCAAATCGGATCAGAAGTAAATGAGGAGTGTTCAACAATCAGTGAAATATGCTGTTGTATCATCAACTTGTTCACAGACCAATCCAGTACGAAACCAATTCGTTTACGATGTCATCAGAACTTAAACCAATAGCCATTCTGGAAATTTTTTAAGCACCAAACAAAATACATCATGACTGCACTAATGGAATACAAACAAATGAACAAACCAGGCAAGCGTAGTCCTTACAATTTACAGCAGGTGAATTGATTGTTACACTTTTGGTTGTTCGTTAACCTACTACTTGCTGCCCTTTGAGGTGATCAATTTATGTGATTATTTATCAAAGCAGCGTCCAAAGAAAAGTGACCCTACTGGTGTATAAAATGGTTTTGAGTTCCACATAGTTTCCAATCCCGTAGTTATAGATATCCCTGACCTAACCTAACAGAGATAGGCTACAACTGTGATCTTTGCTCTAAAACTGAAAATGCAGGGTGGAAAAAAGATATGAAAAACTATAAAAAATAATTCCAGTTTTAGTTTGTTTTCTAAAAGTTAAAAAATATGTGACTTTGAAAAATAATTCATCTCCTGCATTTTAAATAAATGATTTAATACAGTAGGCCATTGTTTGTGAAAATAAAGTAGGTTAGTTGTCTGTTTTGCAATAATCAACATTAGGCCTATTTATTTTACGCCCATTGCAAATACATAGGCCCACCAGTAGCCTACACTGGCAAATCACTGACGTCAGCCAACAAACAGCTGGAAGCAGCGAAAAGACAAAGTCTGCTAGCTATTGCTAAATCTTTGTTTTGTTGCTTAGCCTACAATTGGTCTTATTTATCACCTCCATGCTATGTGCTTTACTCAGTGGTGGTAAAGTTGCAAATTAGCCACTACTTTTGAAACCAATATCGAATTGAATCAATAGCAATCTTGACCTCAAAGAGATGCCAAGGGATATTAAATTTAACTAAAAGATTTTTCAAAGATTTACTGTTTATCTGATTCCTTCAAATATCTCCTCGGCTCTTCCTTAACCATATGTGCTTACAACACAAAGCTTACTTGCAACAAACTTTATATCGACACAATTATTGAGTTTTCTTTTTACGTTTTGAATGAACGAGGCATGGTATAGACTTCTGTGTTTGTCAAAACTTTAATTTAAGTTCAGCCAGCCAGGTAGACATTTCACGAATTGTGACCTCAACAATAGGACAGAGGAAGTACCGTAGGCTACAAATCAGACTTCGTCCACTGACATCCCATCAACTCTCGATAAAAACCAAAAAGCGTATTTTTCTTGTTTGTGCCTGAAATGTAGAATGAATAAATTATAAGCTATAAAAGAAAACATGACTGGCGAACTGAGGTCAAGAAACCTCACTTTCCGAGTGAACCACGAAAATCATTCTAATCAGGGGCGTTGACAGGGGGGTCTAGGTGGTACTGCTGGACCCGGGCCAGAATTATTCAAGGGGCCCGGATTTAAAAAACTCCTCGCGACTTCAAACATTATCAAGATCTTAATATAATCAGATCTAAAGGAATTGCCATCAGAGGTTAAAACAGCCTTTTCAGCCGTCAGATGGTAAAGTACCGGGCCCCCTTCTGGGTACCGGGCCCACTTCTGGGTACCGGGCCCACTTCAGCTTTCTGGTGGTAAAATAGCCACTTCTACCATCGAAGAGTAAAATAAAAATTTAGTCTAGTATAGTGATTTCCCTAACCAGGAACATTACCCGAAGCACGAATTTCAAAATAAACAGGCTAATATTTGTTCAAACTCAAAAACTGAAATGGCACAGGTAAGAAGATTAATATCCCTATTTCTGCACTAAAAATTAGACCAAAGCGTCTTTTCCGATTGCAGCAATCAGCAAATGTTTGACCTAGGCCCAAACACCTTTCCGAAATCAAATTGAAAACTTTCTGACTGTTTGCAGTGCTGCAAATTCTCTTCCGGTGAGCCTAGAATGACCAGTGAAACATCAATGGAATCGGGAAGTAATATTCTAGCGCCATGTGACAAATAAAAGTTCAAAAAAGCAACCGCTAGACAGAGATAGTAAGTTTTGCGGGTCAAGAAATTTTAAGATTGCGCAAGATTTGTTAAATGACCATGCTTAAACGACATCAATAAAAGTTTGTAGGCTACACAACCTTTATATTCATAACTTTGTCGATGAAAGGGGGCCCGAAAATAAATTGGTACCGGGCCCGAGAAATCCTATCAACGGGCCTGATTCTAATAATAGGTTACAGGCTAAGGCATAGAAAATTCTTGCAGGCGACGAAAAAGAACTGAATAGCGAGATAATAAAGATCCTATTAGACACTTGCTGTCATTCATTTCACGGTGGTCTATCGCAAATTTATCGAAAGAAGACGTATGTTGCCGACACGAGTGAGCTCAATATTCTTTTACACATCTCAGCGCATAGTTGTCCTTTAACCTCGATTTTCCAATGTTCTCAAATGAGAGCACGCCTATTTAGTATTTAACTAAACAAACGAGAAATTTGAAAAAAAGATTATTCCAAACTGTTGTGTGCGAGTAGCTAACGCAAGAATATGAAAAAAATATTATAAATTTCTCGTGCATCTGAATACACTATAGGGCAGTGCTTCTCAACCTTTATTTGTGGCGACCCAATATTTAGGTTAAATTAATAGCGAAGAGTTGGGGACCCTATTTCCAAAACTACGTTTCGCACGACGTTTTGTAAGCAGGAAAAAATGAGCCACACTCATCTTTAGGGATAATCATATCAAATTCTCGTATCAATGAACCCGAATGCCTTTCCATGACAAGCTGGACATCGTCAAAGCCTAACCCCATATCTTCCAGTAACTGATTCAAAACAGTAAATGGTGCTGTTTTCTGGGACGCGATCTTCCACTTCCACAACTTCAGCTTTTCCGTAAAAGCAATCAGTTTTTCAGATACATCGACCAACATTTTGTTTGATGGTTGCAAAGATTTTCTCTCGTTCTCTTCTTCCAAATTGACTTATCACTGGCAAGTTGTTTCCACGATTCTAGATCAATGTTTGCTGGGTTGAGGGAGAGTTTAACTGATCTTTGTAATTGCGTCATTGGTGAAACGATCCCCTCAACGAGTATAGGCTACCCAGCATTTGCCTCAGTTTCCTCTGCTGGAAATTTTCAAGACAAACACGTCAAAACAAGTGACAGGAGTGCGATTAAGCCTACTGCTGAATAAGGTCACGGTAGATATTCCGCTCTAACGTTAAGCCAAAAAGTGTGAAGATTTTTTGCATAACATTTAAAAATTTCCACAAAATGTAAACTTACTTTAAGTCAGAAGATAGATCAGTAATTTATTTTTGAGAGAAGTGCTCAGTAGGTTAGCTACTTTGTTTTTGCGTTGCAAATAGGTTTTGGATTCAATATAATTTGGTATTGTCCAATTCTGGAAAAAATACTTCTGAAACTGAAGCAGATTCGATAAACGTTTAATAACTAAAGCAGGGCTACTCAACTGGCGGACCGCGGTCCGAATCCGGACCTTCTGGGTGTTGAAGGTGGACCTCGGGCTTCTGGAAGAATAACTTCATTGCAACATTTTAGGGCCTCTTTAACTCTTTGAAGGTTGGGGGGGTTGTCAATTCAACTTTTTTGCATCAACAGTTGTATCTCTAAAACCACTGAGGCTGCGACTACGAGATTTCTTGACTTTTCCTAACTTTCATTCACCTCTATTGAGCTGAAATTTTGAGCAAATAAAGGTTATAAATTGAGAGATATAAGGCATTTCTCAGCACATCCTCTGAAATATTTCATATTCTATTGTTCAAAATTTTCCCACCAGCTGGATGAAAGTAATCAATTTGGCCCATGTCTCGTTAACCCTAACTGCTTCACAGCGTGAAGGAAATTGGCAGTATGCGTGGACCTTTTGTTCTCACCACGGCTTATAAGCGACGTCGATGCAGGAAAAGCTTCAACTTTGATACGATGAGTTACCGTCGCTTGCGGTTGAAATTGCGTAAAATTAAACATAAGACTTGGTGCCAATGCATCTGAGCAGTGGTTCTTAACCTTTTTCCCCTTATTACCCATTTCTGTCCAGATCAAAGTCTCATTACCAAAATCTAATTTCATCTATCTTGCTATTTTGCCATGTTAAAAATATAGAAGAGCGTTATTCAACAAAAATAACATTTAACGCAAAGAATGACATCAATAGTGTCAGTGAGACATTTGCTCTTGTTTTTGTGTACAATCGATGCAATATTGGATGCGATTTTGGATACTGCACAACGCAAATCTGACTCCAGATCTAACAGCTTGTTTCCGGATTTTTATTTCAAAGCAACACTTCAAAATGCTGATTCACAGAGATAAGTAGAAGGGAACATAGTCACCAATGTTAGTGGTTTTTGCGCAACTTTTAGATATAGCCTACTTTCCCTATCATTCCCCAAGATTTTCCCAAGCTTTTATCTTCAGAAGAAGCCTTGAAAGATGACTCATGAATCATGTCTAAAAACCTTTCTTGGATATCTTCATCTTCTTCACTGGGAAAATTTTCTTAATAAAATAAAATATCACTGGTTGTTTTGAACGGACTCAAAACATCAAAAAAGGTGTAGGCTAAGTAATAAAGCAACTTACAGCTGTGACATTGTTTGTTACATCTATAATTCTAAATATTCTGGTTCAGCTGATTACCCACCTGCTATCCTGAAATTACCCACATGTGGGTAATTACCCATAGGTTAAGAACCACTGATCTAGAGCGACAATTGTTTTTCGCAGACAATGATGTCCTTTCAATCAAACAAAGCATAGGCTACAACGTTATTGCAATGACTCAGCGTCATTTGGAGTAGAGTTGATGTAAAATGTGAGATAAGTATTGAAAGCGATCGACTTGTTTTGTTTCACTCTCATTTCTCGTGACATATTCAACGTTGTGGACTGTTTTTAGATTGTTCTGTTTGGGCCACAACGCTTTTTTGAATAATTTGAAATTTAACTACTGTAGAAGCTGCGCTGTAACATATTATGATTTTGGTTTCAAATCTTTCCTTTTGTCCGACACACTATCAAAAGCAGAAAAGGCGTCTATGTTCCCAAAGCTTCTCACATATACTTGTAAACATTTATTTCCAAGTCGACATGTAAAGATTTGAAATGCAATACGCTTCTCATTTGTGTAGGATAAACCAGAACATCACGCTTTTGTGAAAACGATGATCGTTCCACCACGTTTATACGTGATGCGGCTTAGTTGAATCAATATATTCGAGGCTTCTTGTACCAGGTTCACTGTCACTGATAAACTAAACCGCAATGCAGTACCTCGCAAAGCAATTGTAGTGTAACATTTCCATGTGCTATAACTCGTCATAAATTGTGAAAACTTGTGCAATTACTTGTCAAGTTGTCTCATGTGAAATATAAGTTTACATAGCAATGTCACAATGAAATCTTATCTCCGTTTACCAAATTAAAGATATGAACTTATGCGATGTCTTGCAACGTTGAATCGACGGAAAGGCGGGTAACTGCCAACCTGAACTGAGAATGCATGAAAGAAATCGTTTATTGTTGAATGGACGTGACGTCAGAGAACGGTGAATCGACGTAGGCTAGCGGCAAGAGATATTTTAGTTAGATAATGACACGCGGCAGCGCGTTGACATTGAATAAAAATACCTTTATTTTATCCATTTCTATTTCCATTCTTCCTAGTTTTGTCTCACAATAACAAACAGATGAAGTTACGCATATTTACTAAATTATGCAATAAACAATAATGCATCATCCAGCATTATGTCAGCGCTGATTGACTAGACATATTCACGATTTGGCCGAGTTGTGTGAGAATTGTATTCAATTAATCGCATTATTTATTGTAGGTAACACCTGCAAAAATTCAAGTAATTGCAAACTCTGCCTTCATAAGTGTAATTTAGAAGTAGCCATCTCATATTGAGCCAATCGAATCAATGTAAAATAGAACGCTTTTACTTGATAGCGCGTGTGATATATAGGTTTTATCTAACAACTACTTTCAGTTACATTGAAAGTGAATGAGTAAGCATTGTGCAGTCTGTGACAAGGACTGGAAATGTATAAACAGAAAATATAATATCATAAAGTATATTCGTTATGTACATCTAGTAATTTTTATGAACATGGTATCATTTTGCAGGCAGGCGTTTTTATAGGGAAACAAACTTATTCCATAGTTATAGTGAAACAAACTGTTTCATAATGCGAATAGCTGTTTTAGTTGAATTTAGAAAAAAATATAACTTATAACCGCAGACAGATGCAACTTTTTTCATGCTTTAGTTAGGCAATCGGCAGTACGGTGAACCATAGTGGTACATAACATAACCCATATGCGGAGTAATCGCAAGGGTCAACCCAAGTAATGGAAAGGTTCTTTTTGAATTATGATGATGGAATTCTTGTAATGCTATTGAACTTCATCTTGTTATGAAAAACTTATATTGTTTGCATTTGCAAGAAATATCAAACTTTTGGATTTTTTATCACTGAGCTGTCCGTTAGTAGAATGTTTCTTTATTACCTTAGTTAGGCTTATTGGTAAGTCAGGGAAGTATTTGTTGATGTGACATACTGTATGAGGATATTCTAAGAGACCGAGTTATTTTGTAAATAATATTTGGACACCATCAAAATTTTCACACAATACACAAATTCGCATCGAGGTATAGTGCTCATAGTTGGGAAAAGTTAGATTATGATAATTACAACTTGACTGAGTAGGCCTACAGCAAGGGACAATCAAAATAGATGAAACCGCATTCATGGTAATATAGACGTTTTGCAAACTGCTGTTTTCATTTTCAATATAATAACAAGAATGACAGCTTATTTTCACTAAACATATAAACAAATATAAAAAATTATGGATGAACAGCGCATCTATATTTTTCGGTTTAGGTTCAACAATGCATTCCAGCCGTCAAAATGATGAAATATTTGGTAATTTTGTTGAGACATACCATTGCCTAATCGTTGAATTTACATCAGAGAAAGTTATTAGATAGATTATCAGTTTCATGCACATGGTTTCATTCAGCGTTATAATGTTGTTTTTCAAGCCACATGGCGTTCATGGTCATAACGCAACATTGCAGAAACAGCCAATATTGATACCAGGTAGTCCTACTAGTTATTATGCCGCTTTCGTCGAATCTACGTCGCTAAACGACGAAATTGTGCAAACGCCTGTTGGATTTCCCATCTACGTGTAGTTTATCATAAACGTGAAAGCATTGCTCAAGAAGCTAATCTGAATCACCATAGATAACCATAACATTCATATAGTTTCATCATCAGTAAATATGTAAAGTGCCCTCTGATTGCAAAACTTCACAATTTTTGACAACGGTCTGACAATTTATTATATTGCAAAGTTTTGGTTTATTCTTGACTTGTATAATTCTGTGTAACAGTTTTTTTCTAACTAGTTTCTATGTGACTAACAATTTGTTTCATTATACATTTTCTTTAGTATTTCAACGCCATTATAAAAAAAATTACTTCCTTTTCACTTTTAAATAAAACATGGCAAGGCAAGGATTCAGTGCTGAAGAAATACTGCAACATGTTTTACTGGATTCTGACGACAAAAGCCCAGATGGATGATTTGGAGGATTTATGGCACTCCGATTCAGATGAAGAAGCAGATTCTTCTCCGTCAACTTCTGCAACAGCGATTCCGATCGAGATTGACGACCAGTTACCTTCCATGGGCGATGTTCAACCGGAGTTTGCGCCACCACGACGAATTATAACATCGAAAAGACTGGTGAACAGCATAGATTCCTCTCTCGACATGAACAACTACGATGATGTTGAGTTTCCCGACACACTGAAGTCTTATACAACTTTTGTAGAAAAGCCAAAGAACAGACAAGAGGGCGGCGTCAGCATTACTTGGTTTAATGCGAGACCGGTGCACAATGGGAGAAGGGGCCGGGCTAACATTATATCTGGCCCGACTGGTGTTAGAGGAAGAAGCCAAAGAAGCCAAGACTCCTCGGCAAGCATGGGAACTATTTTTTTCTTTAAACATTTTGAACATTATTGTTCAAGAAACAAATAGAAAAATTGCCACACTCATTTCTCAATTGCCAGAGAGAATTTTAGATGACAGTAGGTAGCCTACTGCTATTTTGGCCCAACCAACAACGAGGAGATGCTGGCCTTTGTTGGATTGGGGTATTTTCGGTTATGCGTCTATTCAAAGCCGATAATTCAAAGTGGTAAATTCAAAGCCGATAATTCAAAGATAACAATTCAAAGCGGTCGATTGAAAGCCGATAATTCAAAGACGACAATTCCAAGCGGTCAATTGAAAGCCGACAATTGAAAGCCGGCAGTTCAAAGTTGACGATAATCAATCCGCTTGATTGGAAAAGTCAATAATTGAAATTAATTAATCTTATTGTGATGTGATAAGAGTGCGAGCTCGTACTGTACTCAAAAGTCCATCGTTTTGCAATGCTGAAGTTAGTCAGAAGTCGTACAAGGAGTAGTATGGATGTTTCTTTCACGAAAACGGAAAGAGGAAGGAATAAAGCATGCCATGGCGGCTACTGCTATAATCACGACAGGGATAGTAAGCTTGGTGAGGGGTTAAGCTTCTGGTTGTGTGAAGAGTATTGGAAGGAAAATAAGTGCAAAGCAAGAATGCATGTCTGCAATGAAAAGGCAGTGAAATTTGTTGGAGAACATAACCACGCTCCAAATGGTCAGCGTAAGCAGGTTTTGGACGTTTGTGCCCAGGTTAAGTTGCAAGCAGCAACGTCTTATGCTACAACTCAGCAAATCATTACGGCGGCAACAGCAGATTTGCATCCAAATGCAGCAGCTCAAATTCCTGAGGAACGTGTTTTGAAACGCAGCATTCAGCGAGCCAAAAGGCAAGTACAAAATATTCCTGTGGAGCCGTCAAATGCTGAAGAACTGGTAATTCCATTAGAATTCAAGAAATTGGATGATGGTACTGTGTTTCTGCTTTATGATTCTGGGCCTGGAAATGATCGCATATGCATCTTCAGTACCCAGCGTAACCTTGAACTTCTCTCTCAGAGTCAAAGCTATTTCTCTGATGGAACGTTTAGCACAGCTCCAAGCCATCTCTTTCAACAGCTATATACCATCCATGCTATTAAATTAGGCACAATTGTACCTCTTGTCTATGCTCTTCTTCCGAACAAAGCTGCTCAAACCTATTGTCGACTTTTGCAGGCTATAAAAAACCTTCGACCTCAAATAAATCCAATGTCCTGGATGACAGACTTTGAGAAGGCTGCAATCAATGCCATTCAAGACAATTTTCCCACAACTTCACTGACGTGCTGCTTTTTCCATTTACAGCAATGTGTTTGGCGTAAAATACAGCAATTTGGATTGGTAGCAGCTTATAAAGAAGATGATGGAAAGTTTACAATGAGTGCGCGGAGCCTGGAAGCACTAGCTTTTGTACCAGAACAAGACGTTGAGAACGCATTACAAGCCCTAGTGATAGATGAAGAATTTGATCACCGAATTCAACCTGTAGCTGATTACTTTGAGGACACTTGGATTGGTCGACCAACTCGCCACGGGCATCGAAGACCTGCTGTGTTCCCAAATGAACTTTGGAATGTTTATCAACGCACTTTGCGTGGAGAGCATCGTACCAACAATAGCATTGAAGGGTGGCATAGACGTTTTCAATCAACTGTCGGTTGCTTTCGTCCGTCCATCTTTCGCTGCATCAACGCTCTTAAGAAAGAGCAACAACATAACGAAGTCCTAATGGAACGTCTTGTGGCAGGCCACAATCCTCCATCTCGAAAAAGGAAATATGAACAACTAAATGAACGGATTCTTCGCATTGTGCAACAGTATGATGCTCGAACAACGGCTCAGTATCTGCGTGGAATTGCTCACAACTTTGGCATGTAGTTTTCTTGCGAACTATTTTCTGTTAGAATTGTCAGCTTTTGGTATGTAATTAAATTGAAACTGTTTTCTTATGAACTATTTTAGGTTTGAATTGTCGGCTTTTCTCTGGTTTGTTTTTTGTCGTTAATCTCAGCTTTGAATTATCGGCTTTTAATTGACGGCTTTGAATTTTCGTCTTTGAATCAACCGCTTTGAATTTTCGTCTTTGAATTATCAGCTTTGAATAAACGGCTTTGAATTTTCGGCTTTGAATTGTCTGCTTTAAATTGTCGTGCTATCGGTATTTTCGGGGGCTTTTAGGACAGGCTGGTCATTCCACGGATGTATTGTTCAATCAACTGCAAGGGCATCCTGTGTTTAGTGCAACAATGAGCAAGAACCGCTTTAAATTTTTATTTTCGAACATTTCGTTCGACGAACAAAATACTAGGCCGCAACGTTGGAAGAATGACCGGTTTGTCGCATTTCGAGTCGTTTTCGAAATGTTTAACGAAAACTACGGCAAAGATGTCATTCCAGGTGACTACTTGTCGTTGGACGAAACGCTATACCCCATGAGGACACAAATTGCCTTCAAGCAATATAATCCAAACAAGCCTGCGAAATATGGCCTTCTGTTCAAGTCGGTAAACGCCAGCAGATTTCCATACACATTTACGGCATCGGTCTATTCAAGAGTGTGAAGAAGAAACATATACCATCGATCAACGTACAGTCAACAAAAGGCGGATCTGTACTTTCAATTTTCTTTTCAAGAGCCTTTAAAAGCATTGACTTTTGGGTTGATTTCATCGTTGCATGCATCCATATGGGTGATATGGCACAAAGACAGTGGTAGCCTACTGGTGTGAGGAGGTAAGAAAACCTTGGCGGGTTATGCGTTTCACAACGGCAGCTTCAGAAGCAAAGTTGCAGATTTTGTTTCTACGTATTGGCTTGTTGAAGGTGCTAGCGTCCTGGTGGCATTGACTTATAAATTTGTTTCTATCCTCAGTTCCTTTTTGAAAAACATTCAAAAGAAAATTTGAAGTGGCAGGGGAGACTGCTTTTCCTGTGCTAATATTGAACAGAAAGGATACATCGAAGCTTGCACTAAATAGATTAACTGTACTGCTTAGTTTTTGCATTAGTTTATCCAAAGGTCTGCGATCTCTATCGATGCTTGATGGACGAAGGTCAAATGATGCTTCCTCTGCTGATGTCATCCCCAGATATTCATAGACGTGGTGAAGGATCGATCGGCGCATAAAGTGGGTAAGTGCCCATCTCTGTCTGGCACCAAGTGAATTGGTGAAAGACGTAATCCCAGTGAGTCGATTGGCGGATTTTGCATTGATTGTTTGCTCCAAAGTTTGGTCAACAGCACATCCACAGAAGTTGTTTTCGGTTCTTTTTACGGACAAGATGCCTTGTTCAAGCAGATCACTTATTCCAGGGTGAGTTTCTTCCATTTTTAGCATGTTATCCTGCAGTAGCAAAATCCATCTTGCATAATTTGGTTGGTTGAAAATGAAGAACACGCTTGACATCTCTCCTATGCAGTGCACAAACAACTGATGATTTGCAGAATGAATACTCCGAGCAAAGAGGAGGTACGCCTTGACAAGTTTTAAGTATCCATGGACTACCAGTACTGAGCAGTCTTGCTATTTTCTCTTGTTTCGGTTTTCCTTGAAAATTCTTGGTAGAAACTCAAAAAGTCTTTAATTTCGTCATCCAAAAAGCCAATCGTTGACTGGGATGGACGAATACATAAACGACGTAGTTCTTCGTCTAGATTTTCAGGAGCAGGGCATTGTAACAAGAATTGATTAAAATGCAAGATTTCTAATGCTGCTCCGAAAAGAACGTGTATTCGTTTGCATCTATTGTGATGAGTATCACACAGAAACCCGTTAAAGGATCCTTCGGCAAGAATACCAGTTTCTGTTAGGATGTATGGACCACCTGAACCATCCAAGTACTTACCCATAGCTTTAAAGAACGCCATGCAAATGTAGAAACCACCCAGTAATATGAACAAACGGTCATATTTTGGACTTTCTTGCTCTTGAATGGTGATGATGATGGCGTATGAGTGATCTTTTCAGGCTAAATTGGAGAGCAGGAAATCTTCAGCCACTCAGCAGTTTCGTCGTCCAGGACCCTCAGACCATGCGCACCGTGTGGAGGCCGGTGGGTTAGGCATTGGTGGATGACATGGTCTGCGGTCTGTTCCGTGGCACGACACTCGCATTCTGATGAAGGAGCCAGGCCCCACTTGTGCATGTTCGCACGAAAGCGGCCAACGCCAGTTCGCAGGCGGTTAAGCCTGACCCACGCAAGCCTTGCAAGGGACATCCCTGGTGGACGGGGATCGGCGTCAGGTATGAAGTCACGGAGCGTGGAGGTGTGATTTTGCCACTCCGTGTTCCACATGTGGTTCGTCCAGTGTACCGCACTTAAACCAAGTTCTTCTGCGTTCTTAAGTACGGTAGTTGTTGTGCGGCAGGCACAAAGGGGGGTCTTGATTTCAGCCGCTGCTTTATAGGTGGTGGTCGCTTGAATGTTGCATGGAGGAGATGGTCGGGGTCCAGAGCGCGGCGAGCAAGAGAAATCGTGGCTCTTTTACGGCGTAGCTCAGCTGGTTGGATGCCTGCTAGGATGGGTAGGTAGCAGGGGCTCTATCCACTTTTGGAATTCTGGGGGGGGAGTGATTTTTAGACTGTGGGCTAAAATCGTCTTAGTCATTCCAAACCACTCCAATAAGTGGGGGGGTGATCACCCCCCTCACCCCCCCCCCCCCTTGGATACAGCCCATGGTAGGCAGTCCGTCGGAGTGGGACGCAGGCATCCTGTCACAGTACGCAGTGCGTCGTTGATGGCGGTATCAATCTGGTGGGTGTGAGAACTACGACACCAGACCGGCGCGCAGTATTGAGCGGTGGAATGAACAAGGGCTAGGGTGTTGAATGGTGAGGGCATGTTTTGCAATGGCCAGATCGTATGTAACACTCATGTACTCTTGCTGGCATTCATCTGCTATCTGCCAAGATCTTCTCATTGTTTCAGCAACCCCTTGCAGACTGGTGGGAGACTGGTTGATCTGCGGAAGGTAAGGTACGGTATCAAATTAACCTTTTCTATTGAGTAGAACTAAAATGATGGGCTACTGGAACCGGCACTACATACTGGACACCAAACTTTTTCTCTGAGGGCCGGATTGCGGCGAGATGAACAGCTGCGGGCCGGATGCAAATTGCAAAAAGATATACAACTATTTAGAATCTTCATTGACTTGAATTGAGCACAATAAATAACAAAGTCAGCGGTGGAATAGCAAAGTTGTGATGAAAATCAAAAGGTTGCTGGAAAAGTTATCCCCTGCTGTGATACACTACAGGACATCGTGCTCTTGAAAAAACATTACATCTTTCCAAATTTGGCCTACATGCTGTCCCCATTTGTGGTGGCCTAATGATCAACAGCAATTCAGTCCTTTACAAAAAGTTTGGTAACTTTTTTTCCTAACAGTTGTTGTGCAGCTGTTATTTCCGCAGCACGTGGCGGGTCGGATGAAATCAGTTCGCGGGCCGGTTCCGGCCCGCGGCTGTAGTTTGGTGACCCTTGTTCTAGTGAGTAGGCTGCTCAACTTTGTGTTGACTGCTAGGAATATTTACCGATGAGGGATGACAACTCAACCAAACTGTCTGCAACGCCCCAAATCAGTCAACAGACCATCTTATATTGGAATGCCCAGTAATCAAGCTTCAAGGAGTATACCCCACGCCAACCAATGCGACAATGTCCTCATTGATTGTCTAAATCTGCTTGGATTTTCAACAAAATAACGTGATGCGAGATCAATTAATGATTAAAAAACATATCAAAATGAGTTGATCCCCCCAAACAACCGCGCCTCTCTCCGGCAGGGGGGCACGGGGTGGTTAACATGGCCCTGCTTACAATGATATGATACTGATAGGCTAGGCTACACACTATTATCTTAGTTTAAAACAAGATTAAAAGTTTTAGAGGTTAACCCCATTTGGACCAAGCTATTTTTGGCAGTTAATGGCCTGACGTGTGGACTTATTCCATCCACACTTTCATTTTCGAATAACTTTTGATATCAAAACGTTACGAGGTTGCTTTTTTCGCAAAGTTAGAGCAAAGTTGTTGACAAACTGGTTAAAATTTTAAGTGGACACACATACTCTACCAGTTTTTTGCTATTGCTTTTTTGCTAAAAGTTTTTTTGCTAAAGGTATGGACGGAACCCGTCCACTCGTCAGTCCGAATAGGGTTGCACCCCTCCAAAATTTAGTATGTTGAGGAACAGACCGCAGACCACATCATCAACGATTGCACCACATTCAAGCCACCTAACAAAGTGGAAGGTCTGCATGTCTTGGATGATGAAAAGACTGGCTGCTCTCTAGTAGCCTTCCAGCTTAGTCAGGGAACATCGTGAACCTGGGGTGGTAAAAGGATAGACTCCCGGCCCCAGAGGCTCAGACGCCAACGACGAACAATCAAGCCTTAACTATACTTTTAGCTTTCTTGAACTTGTAAAGCTTTCTTACAATGTTAGGCAGTCCTTTCAAAGCAACTGACAGATCAGCAGCTTATTTTTTAACGTTTATTTTATAAATTATGCACAACGATATGGACAAAGCAGTTCTGCTACTTTGGAAGGTCCATATTCCAAAAGATGATCATAAGTTTCAAAATAAAGGATGTTGCGCTGCTCAGGGTCTCCATACAGTCCCGCAAGTTCAGGTATGTATTTTGGAGATCCAATGGCCAAAACAACAAACTGCAAGCAAAATAATTTGTAAATACATGCATTCATATTTGTTATTTAAGCTTAATAACCGAAGACTCAAACAGAGCATCATAATTCATATTCTATTGCAAATAACCAAATATTTCAGTCGGCTTACTCTTGTTAGATATCATGCTAATCTTAGCGGCCTTGTTAACCCGTTAAGTGCGTAATTAAATTTTTGAAACTCTTCTTACTGTGCGTATTTAATTTGATCACTCGCAGTATTTTTCGTCGCATTATTGCTTGCTAGGATATTGGGGAATCCCCATGACGCAGCACAATACGCTTTTGTTTAATTTCCCCTTTGTGTCTATTGCTTTACCTTTTCATCGACTATTGCAGAGAAGTCTCCGGCTGGACTATTGTTTTGTGGTGTGATCACATTACTCTCAACTGATTATACCTTTCACCATTGTGAAATTATTCAACTAGTTGTTTAATGTTTATTATGAAGACAAAAATACATCAGTTCACAGAACAGAATAATTTCTAAGCATTTATAGGACACTAAACAAAGTACAATCATGTAAGTGTAGTTTGGAAATATTCAAACTGTATCATTTTCTGACGTTTGTTCTAACATTAGCAGCAACAACCCTATTGTTTTGTTGACTATATGTTACAAAATACGTTTTCGAACACAAGAAAATATATCTGAAACTGCTTGCAACATTACATCAAAATGACTTCACACTGACTGAACGCGCTTGATGTGGTTCGAATTTTATACACCGAAAGGAAGCCATTTCAGAAAAAAAAACATTTAAGATGAAATCTTTTTATTCTTGCGATTGTGATTATATTGTAGGTGAGTGCAGAAGCTACCTAATATTGTCCAGAAGCTACCAAACAAAAATATAGAAATAGAGTGATTTAGGGATTAATGATTTCCATCAGGCTGCAATCGTTATTGTAGTGCAAACAATGCATCTATGTTTCTTCACACGTCATAATTGCGCCTTCCAGACAAAGCGAATAAAGAAAAGCGAAATTAAAAGTGCCATGAATAGCTGCGATCACGAAAACGACAATTGTCGTCTTACGCACAGCAAGAGCGACTGTCTCGGACGACAATTGTCGTCATACGCACTTAACAGGTTAAGGACACAACAAAACGATCATACAAACTACAAGTTAGTTGTCTTGTGACCAAGTATTGGCTACCTGTAGCGTTGACAAGGGAGCCCTGAGGGCATTTTGGGACAGGGTCCCAGAATAACTTTAAGGGCCCAGAAACGTGAAAAAACAACAGAGTAATTTTTGGATACAGTGCGCTTTTCTCATAAATGTTTTGATTTTGGGCCCAAGGATCTTATTAGTATCGGCCGCAAACATTCTCTCAACATACGGCCCTGTAAGTTACGCATACGATATGACGAAAAACAATCGTGCATGAAAATTTTTCTCATCAACAATTATCCCTGCTAAACATTCGAAGACAAATAAAAATAAATATGAAAAATAGCTCGCGACACTCCAGAGTATTTTAAATGGCACACTATTGGGCACCGCGGCACCCGGGTTAGGAACTGCATAAGGCAAAGCCACGCTCAGCTCAAAATACTTTGTAGTGTAGACAAGGCCAGTGCCAGTCTTTAAAGTGTGCGAACTTTGCGATTGTACAATGTACAGGGCACGCAATTTACTTAGAAAATACATCAGTTTTTGTCATTACCAAAGGAATAAATTTAATTGGATTCGCAAGCAAGTAGGCTACCGGTGTCTTAAAGTCAATTGCGACTTTAAGGTGAGGCAAGTGCTAAGGTTGTCGCCTCGGGCCCCATTTACAAGTTTACGTGCTTTTAGGCCACCCACAACATTTCACACGCATTTTGTAGCAATTACATATTTCTAGGCGTAGCCTATTACGTTTATATTGTTTGAAACCCTGAATGCTGTTGCCACTTTAACAAGTCGAAATTCTGCCACTGAAATTGATTAGAATGCAACCGCCAACCAATCACAACATGTTATAAGAGGCTACCGTCCAATTGTGATCCTTCTCGCACTCATCCAGAGAGTTAATGCTTGTTTTGAACTTTATTTGGTAATTACAGAAGAAAAAGAGCAATAGAAGTAGTGGGAATCGAACCCGCGTCAATGAAATGACTATTTTCTACCCCTAACCCTAACCCCTAAGCCAACCAGCTGACAAAAAATCCATCACTTAATTTGCTTTCTATCATCTTCTTTTCGCCATTTTTTACGTCACTTAAACCGTAGCTTGTGATTGGTTAGCGGTTTCATCCTAATCAATTTCAGTGGCAGAATTTCGACTTGTTAAAGTGGCTACCGTTTAATGCTTCCGTATCTGTGTATGCTGCTGAAGGCTACAATAGTTGATCCATGACGGATTTGTGCATTGTTGCTACAAGTCTGCAACAAGAATTTTGGCGCTATAGCATCTTTGCATGCATTTTACATCATTTACTATATAGCTCTAATGAACTAAATGGCATGCTTAGCGTGGGCTATGCCCAGTGCCGGATTAAGGGTCTGCTGGCCTGTAGGCACATTTTATAAGTGGCCCGAAAATCAGGGTTGCCAACTAAAAAAAATTAGAATTATCAGTGTTGCCGAATCTGTCACAAAGATCGTTGTTGCAATTGTCACACAGGGTACCTTGCAAAAACTTGGTCATATGCCTAACTAAATAACACCTTCGCGCGTTTTTGCATTGAAAACGCGTTAACTAGTTTTTGAAGGTCAATCTTAAGGAGTAGATCGCTTTCAATACACAAAAGTGCCAGTGTACCAAGACGTTGTTGACACATTGTTGATCGTTTAACGTCTTTAATTCGTTTCAGTTGTGAAAACGAGCGTTACCCCCGAGCAATTCGTAGCCATTAGAGACAAGTAGGCTACATTCTAAGTGCTACTTCAGTGTTCGGAAATGCATTATAAACACCAGTAGTGTGCAGCATTTTAAACATTTTCTGGGCACTTCCTATTGCTGCTGTTTCATCGCGTCTTTGCTATTTATAGTCTTTATACCAGCACATAAACTGACGAAATTCTGATGGGAAGTCGGAAGACAGGTCCTTTGAATACACACCAACCAGACCTGCAACAGCAACATCCATGTCTTTAACAGACATGGAGTCGTACTCAGTCAAAACCCCAAACCTCTGCAGCACCATGGAATATGCATTAACACAACATAACGCCACGTTTGTTTCGTTGCGTCACCCAACTGAAATGCAAATTTTTAAAAACATCAAAAAGGAAGTGGCAACATGTTTCAACTTGTCTTTTTTAACGATTTTGCAAACTTTAATTCATCTGGAAAAACAGAGCTATTCCTAAAAGATAAATACTTATTAATTTAGAAAACAATTATTTTGAAAACATGACTAACTTTATTGATTTTAAAGTGGCCTGGATTTTTGACTGGCCTGTAGGCACGTGCCTACTTTGCCTAATGGTTAATCCGGCACTGGCTACACCATAACCTTAAAATTGTTTTACTGCATGTCTGAAGTTTCCAATTGCTAATGTAGTCTGTCGAGTAAGTTGATGTCTAACGAATTTGTATAGAAGTTACTTTGGGTAATGTAGAATTTACTTTGTAAATCGGTTTAAAAGTAAACCGATTTTCGTAAAACAAATTAGATCGTTGTCATGGGGGCGGGGGCCCGCAAAGCATATTCCTCAAGGGCCTCCTTACGTCAATTGTAAAAATACGGATATGTCACCAGCAACATCGTAGCCTACATGCAGAAGATGATTCTACAAGGTTTTCATAACAAGCAAAACTAAAACATGTATCATGCATACAATTTCTTCTGGAGTAGCCTACTACAGAGGTTGGTAAAAGTAGGCTAGCCTATAACCTATCCCTCTAATTAGTCTAATAAAAGAAGACAATAAAGATTTTTGTAATCACCCCATTGGTAGACCATGACCTCAAGCAGACTACTGTAAGGTAACCTATGATTAATTTTTGCTGAAGTAATAAGGCATCAAAATATTTTTAAAGGTATAAAAACAAGCAAATACAGTTTGAAAGGCTCTTAGACTTAGTCAGTTGTAGGATGTGACAGGAGATTTTACAGTTTTGTGTCAGGAATGTTGGCAGGCCTGGTTCATTTGCAGTGTCTAACAGACTTAGTGAACAAGCAATCTCTAGCATCTTAATGAAGCTTAGTAAAAGAGTCAAACCAGGGACATCTAATACAGAGCGATGCGACGGCTCGCAGCGATTAGCCTACCTTTTTTTGATGATGCTAGGACGGTAGTTGCGATCATACCGCTCTTTTTTAATTACAAAAAGTTGTGTAGTAGGCTACTACTGGCATAGCCAGATAGCCTATAGAAAAACAGTGAGCAAATGTGATGTAGAGCATATTTAAAGAATATTTATTTGGAAACACACTTAGGTTACAGTACCAGGAAGCTTTTTTTCTTGACAAAGCCTTTACAGAAGGTTAGGTGCAAAAAGCTTGAACTTTCAAACCTGCAGTAGGCTATAGCCTAATTATTAGCTGCGAATGTGCCAAGCTTGTCCTGCTAAATAAGTAGCCCCAGGCCATCAACGGTTGAGCGCTGAAGTCATGTAGGCCTACAAAAACAAATTGGAGCTGCAAAATCCTTTCTCTTGTCAGACGTATCAACAGTCTTCGCATCCGCCTGTTTTAGATATCCTGGAGTCAAACAACATAGCCTACTTTTCAATTTGAAATTCAACGCTTTACCAATTTGTGCCAATGTTGAGTGGTTTAGTGCCATAATTTTATAACAATTTATTCTAAATAGTATGTTGGGATGATTGTTTTTAGATTTTCATTTACTTCCGCAAAAATATGCAAGTCCAAATTGAAAATAAAAACAATTGTTTTTATTGACATTACCAGAACGCCTTTTCTCAATAAGATTCGCGAAGGAGAAGCTATGCTATCGTTAGGTCGTCCATCCGTGAAAAGAAAAATTACGTTAGGAACATCAGGTCGGTCTCCATTGGATTCTTTGAAAACGACACTGTCGACATATCTCAAAGCTGCACCTGTCTTTGTTCCTGTAAAAAAAATAGCATAGCTTATTGCAGCATGAAGTCATAGACTGAGTTTTCCATGGCCAATGTTATGTAAGATATGACTATATTTACAGTATGATTATTGTGATGTTTTACGTTGTCTTGCGATCAAAGGCTAACTTGAGCAGCTGCTGTACATGGATCATTCAACTTACTTATCCTGAAAGCCCCGTTCTCTTTCATGACACAATTTCTTGAAAACGTGTTATGGATCATCTTGAAGATTAGTGACATGGAGTTACAACAAAATGGTTAGCCGTTGTCGACTAAACGACTTTTAATTGTTGACAACATTTACTGTAAATTGAACTAAAGCTGTCTGCAGATGACTAATATGTGTAGGCCTACAGCCGAAAGCGTTTACAATTTTTAATTTGTTTTGGTAAGGTATAAAGATAAGCTACTCCCATACTCAGTTAGTTACTGAGCTTTGGGGAATGAGAAGATAAGGTTTTTATCATACTAACCCTTCGGCACTAACGAGAGTGGGGTGGCCAGTTCCTTTCTCGCGGCGGCCTTTCTTTCAGCAATTATGCCCACCCAGTTCATTACACTCTGGAAAAATGTGAGCGGTGTTTATCGACAACCAGCTTAAGCCGGGAGGCAAACCAGGTAGGCTATACTTTGTTGGAAAGTCAACACCTTATCCTCTGCGCCAACCTACCGTTGGCGATTTGGTATATTGTGTTAAATGCTGTATCGTTGCTTGGTTATTGTCATTGATATGGTTCAACATATAGCTACCTCTCTACCAAAATTGTAGCCTGCCTACCTCTACCTAATGAGGTGGTGTCTTTAGGTAGCCTAAGCTAAACTTTTTCATTGTTAAACCAAAAAAGAAATCCCCTAATTCTAAAGTTATTAGTTGTTAATTCACTGGTTCCATGACTCGTGCTGCCAGTTAAGCGCATCTGGTAACATTATCTAATGCGACATTTTTATCTCACTTCTGACACCATGTAGGCTATTGTTGGTCTCGAATAGTAATAATTATTAAGCTATGGTTTATTTGCTGTCGCTCTACAGCTGCTAAGGTCTTTTAGCGACAGAGCTCATTTTTTTGAAGTTTTGTGTCATATTTATGATGTCATCACATTATTACCCGACTTATTCTCATTGCGTTATGCAAGTAAGAACACAATTGGTACCGTACTGGTTTTAAAGTCTTCGGTATGACCCGAGCTGGAATCTATCTCAGACCTTGGTTTACCAGCACTAAAGCCGAAAGCGATACCTTATCGGCCACTGAGCTGGTGTTGGTCTCGAATGAACCACAAAAACCTCAGTCACCGTTGATGTGGCGTTCAAAAGAAGGTATGGGCACGGTAGCTGCAGCACGGTAGCTGCTGCAGTAATCACAGGAATTTGTTTGGAATGGTAGCTTACAGACTATGCAACTAACCAATTGGTAATACCAGTCAATTCCAAACGAAATGATTTTGAATGCAATTATAAGGACAATGTTTTAATCAATTCAAAGCCTAAGGTAACCAATGCAACGCTAGTAATGGTTTAAGCGCCTGACTTTACGAACGAAGAAACTGCAAAATCAAAGAGCGCTGGTTTGATTTTCGTGGTGTGGGCTTGAGCAACGCATTTCAAAGACGACTGACACCGCTCGCACCCTTGGCCTATCCAGAGTGTAATAAATTGGGTGGGTCTATAGTTACTGAAGGAAAGGGAGCCAAGAGAAAAGAACTGGCCACCCTACTCTCGTTAGTGCCGAAGGTCTAGTATAATGAGAACCGTATCTTCTTATTCCCCCGATGGTAAGATTCAAGTATGGGACTCACTTTTACCTTTAGGCTACCTCTCCATTCAAGGGCAGGTAATGGATGGAATAGCTCACAGAGAACAACATTTCAGCAGAAAGCAGAAACTTCACTCTGTCAAGCTCGTTGTCGAGCCTGCAGAAGCGGTTCAAAGCCTCTACATTCTACAAGTATACAAAACTGCCAGAATTAAGCTCTCAAAGAAGCTTTTCCAGTCTGAGGATAAAGATTCCCACATATCAAATTATTCGTTGCTAATGCAAAATCAGTCCTAAGCAGTTATTTCGAAATGGAAAACTGGTATCGTTGATATATTCTGTGCCGGCTAATACTAAAATATAAACATTTTTTATTTTTTTTATTATAAAGAAACACAGTTGAAATTCCCCTCTTCACTCATAAACAGAATTCTGCTTTAGTCACTATGGTAGGCTAAGCCTACTAAGGACTTCAATATTGCTCGGTGCTAACTACTCGTAGTGAAATCACGATTAAATTTTAAAATCCTTAAAACGCACTTACCACTCCCATCGTAATTAATTTTTCTTATAGCTTCAGCATAAGACTCTCGATCGTTTAAATTGCTGTTGAAATTGAACTGAAAGTAAAAAGCAAAGGTATGGCAAATGTTACAATCTATTGAAATTAACTTTAAAATTTAAGTGGCTGCCTGACTTCTCGTTTTCATTTGTACTTAATCTATAACCCTTTTTCTTGCATTGTATTGTAGGTTACCACACAAGTGCAGCTATATCGTTCAAACGTGGAAAACTACGTATTCAAACAAAATGTAGGCTACTTTAACTGCTGGAAAAAAATTATTCGGTGCAAAATCTAAATTTTAAATGTAATGGATCGGTTCAGACAAATAAATGGGGCTATACCCTGTATTCGTTTAAAATTCACTAATTTAGTCTGATTTCTTTAAACAAACGAACACTACCTACTACTGTTATACTGTATATTCAGTAAGTCGGTGTAAGTACCATAGAGTTGGATCAAACCCACAATTTTCAGTTTAATTGTATTACAGTTACACCCAGTGTTTTTTTAAGGTGTTTTAAGGGACCGAAACGGTCCCCCAAATTTCTCCAGCGGTTTCCCAAAATTTGGACTTGCAACTACAGTAGAAAAGTAATGGTTGTTTCTCGCTATGTCTTGTCGATAATACGAATATAGCCTACGATCAATAGTTCACGTCCGGAAAAAAGAATAAGTGGAGATAGGCTACAGCTAACAGCTGAATCAAAGAGTTAGGCTATTCACAAAAGAAGTGCACCTTCAGATACTCGTCAATGTTTATTTCTGATTTATGGCGCATATTGAGCAGTTTTTACGTGTGGAAACATAACAAGCAGAAGCCTGCCAGTAGCCTAATAAATAATTCGTTTAAGCAAATATGGCTATTTTTTGGTATTTAAATGAAACACTTGCGGTCTCTTAAAACTACTTAGCGGTCATTCAAACCAAACCTTAAAAAAAACCTGGTTACACCATCAAAGTTTTTAATTATGTTACAATTACATTACAATTTAAAGAGAGATGTTATTTTTTTCAACCATAAACAGACATTATTGAGCAATAACACAACATTTAACATCATAAAAACAAAATAGCAAACGCTTATAAGGGCTATATGCATAGCGGAAAATTATAATTACAATGTTCTGAAATTTTCAAGTTTTCACAACGCTTACTTTCGAATGCAATTAATTGCACGTTTTCATTGCAAAAATTAAATGTTTCAAAATTTGTGTCCATCGACCATTGGTGCTGAAGTAGGGGGGGGGGAATATTTCCCCCCAATATTTTGGCAGCATCCCCCCAATAATTTAGAAAAAAATTATTTGCTATGAAGTTGTAGGCCTAACTTACTTCGATTTAGTTGTTTGCAAGCATCCCAAATTGCTGTTGTTTTTATTAACCTCGGCCGTGGCCGAGTGGTTAGCGCGTTGGGCTCGCAGTCGAGAGCCTGCATGTTCGACTCCAGCCACCCGCACTTGCTGTTGTTTCTCTGGGCAAGAAACTTAACGATAATTGCCTCTACCTAGTGATCGATTTCGAGTAATGGGTAGTACCAAATTTAAGTCATAAGTAAAGTAGACAACCGGAAAACAGACATTGCCGTCGGCTGCAGCGTGGGTCAGGTGTATGTCGGAAGGCGTACACCGATGCATAGCGCTCAAGTCCGCTTTCCCGCAATGCAGGATAAAGATAAACAAACAAACAAAAACAAATTGATGTTTGATCACAGTTCTAATTTGTCTTGGATTTGACGCTAGACAATGAAGGACCTTCATTGAAGGTATTAAGGACTAGTTGGACCAGGTCACTGGACACGCCACTGCAGTAATGCTTATGAGGAGACTCATTGTATTAATCTCCTGTGCAGGCCTTGTGTATTTCTGGTATGCAATGGACTAATCTCTTGCGTTTAAACGCAGCTCGTAACTGTATTGTCTGCTGTTCTACTTTTACGATAATCGCATCAACAACTTCGTCTAGTTAACTTACATGCATGTTTTGTATCATTCTATCCGCTGCAGTGCTTCAACACGTGAGTCGTGACACTAGGTCAGGGTTGCTAGGTTGGCCTGTTTGGGGCCAACTTTCAGAAATCTGGCTCTTTTTGAAGCTGTTTGGCCCCCAAATTTTTGGTTGGCCGTTGGCTCTTTGTTGGCTCTTTTTGAGCAGGCTGAGAACTATTTCTTAGATTTTTCTGTAAAGCTTCAGCAATATGGAAATAAAACGTATTGTTTTGGCAACTCTAGACTTTCTGATTTTTCATCCTGTTTTCTTTTCATACGCGGCTCTGACCGAGTCTAACATCAGCATGACCTTTTTCTAGTGAGTTGAAGGATTGCCAGGTTGGCTTTTTTGAGGCCAATTTCAGAAATTTGGCCTTTTGAAAGCCAGTTAGCTCTCCAATTTTGGGTTGGCTTATTGGCCCTTTTTGAAAACCAGTTGGTTCTTTAAATTTTAGTTTAGCCCTTTAGCAGTGGTTCCCAACCTTTTTGTTGTCACGGACCCCTTTAGACAAATTATTAATTCTGCAGACCCCTACCTAAATTTTGCCTGAAACTCAATTAACATACTATTGACTATTTTAATAATTATGCTACTCAACTACTGTACTGTGTCATATTGCATTGCCGCTATGACTCCTGCGGCAAATATAAGATTAAACAGTTGCTCAAATAAGAAAATGAATTAATTGTTCAAGACATGTCAGCAGTATTTGTATATTAAGGAGATCTAAAGTGTCATGCAGTGGCCGAGTGGTTAGCGCGTTGGGCTCGCAGTCGAGAGCCTGCATTTTCGACTCCGCCCCCCGCACTTGCTGTTGTTTCTATGGGCAAGAAACTTTACGATAATTGCCTCTACCCAGTGATCGATTTCGAGTAATGGGTAGTACCAAATTTAAGTCATAAGTAGAATAGACAACCGGAAACAGACATTGCCGTCGGCTGCAGCGTGGGTCAGGTGTAGCCTACGTCGGAAGGCGTACACCGATGCATGGCGCTCAAGTCCGCTTTCCCACAATGCAGGATCTCTCTCTGTAGGTATCATGGCTGATACAGCCCTCGATGTACAATGATGTTCCAGCAGGATAAAGATACAAAAAACAAACTTTTTCAACGTAAGCAAATTTAATGAGGGGGCTGTTGTTGCCTTTCCTGAACTAAACGACTGAACTGTGGTTGAGTTTTTGACAATGCAACACGCATGTCATCTACAACGTCCAGGCGATTTCGATGTTTAGTTTTTATTGTAACAAGAGCTGAGAATCCTGCCTCGCAAAGGTAAGATGTACGGTAGTAGATATATTGTGGTAGATGTAGTTTAAGGTCAATGTACACACTGTAGGCAGCAGCATAGATTTATTTTAATGCATGGCTTACCCGTACAATTTATTCTTGCGGGCTTGAGCTTGACACATTTGCATTTAAAGAGAGAAATGAAAGTAAAAAGATCGCTTTTCGTTTTCATCAAGGTAATCATGGACCCCCAAATGCTTTCTCACGGACCCCCAAGGGGTCCGCGAACCCCAGGTTGGGAACCACTGCCCTTTAGTTTTTTTTTGGACCTTGTTTGGCCGTTTTTAAAGTGTTATTATTATTGTGTTTGTTGGACTTGATCTAGGAAGACTAGGATGCCAAAGAAGTAGAAAGCAGGATATGAGAGCGGTAGGAAATACAATTGTACGGTAATTGGGGAAAAACTTAGCCTACCACAGACATTGTGTACGCTGTGAACTCGAATGGGAGGATGATGGTGAATTGAATGAGGAAATGTTTATCTGTTAGATAACTTGCTTGGTGGAATTTATTCGGATCACATTCTCTGCATGCCTTTTTGTAAATTATGTTTATTGTGTTCTTCTCGCCGTGTCAATTATTTTGTACTCGTGCGTTGTTGACCAAAATAAAACAGTTCATCACCGTTTATTTGTTATTGTTGTGTCTCTCCAGAAGCATGATCTTACATGCTGTATGGTCAGTGGCGTAGCCAGAAAAAATTTTTGGGGGGGGCCAAATATTTGATGAATTGAAGAGAACGACGAAATGTTTGATTTAAGACATCGCCACCTGATGTGCAGTGGCGCATCCTGGTTGGTTAAGCAAGGGAAGCAATAAAGCTGGTGGGGGTTAGAGCGTGCCGAAGGCACGCGTATTCTAGGGGGGTCCTGGGGCATGCTCCCCCAGAAAATTTTTGCAAAATTACACTTAAATAATGGATTATAACGCTTTCTGGAAACACTTTCAGGGTAATATTTGTATGAAACTTATTAGCAGATAAACAGCTATTAACTTATTAAAGGTAGCTCTTATCTACGCACAAACGGGAAAAAACTGCGGCTAAAATTAGAAAACACAAAAAACTCAGCTACACAAAAACCCTACAGAGTAAGCGATTCTGAAATTGCTTCCACAGATTAGTTAAAAGAAGCGTAAATCGCGTAAACTTTGCGCGATGTACGATTTGCAAAATTTATTGGTGTCTTTCTGTGTGTCTAAAACAAGTCCTGGGGGGTGTTAATAGCCAAATGTCTTGGAAAACAATATAAATTTATACAAATTATATTATATTTTCAACAAAGGGTTCAACTTCGGAATCCAAACTTTGAAAATTTGGGGGGGTTATGGCCCCGTTTGCCCCCCCCCTGGCTACGCCTATGTGTATGGTATGTTATGTTTCAGTGCTGCAATGTCTGTGCTACTTCTGGAAATAACGTTAAACTGGCTGATTGATTCCTATTTCAAACAATAATGTTTGTCGATTTTCCTTATTTTTGTGTACATAGTACGGTAACTATTTACTAAGGTACCTATTACTTTAATTATTTTGTTTACAGGTGAAATATGTGGCTATACAATAATGTGTGGCTAAACAATAATGTTTGTCGATTTTCCTTATTTTTGTGTACATAGTACGGTAACTATTTACTAAGGTACCTATTACTTTAATTATTTTGTTTACAGGTGAAATATGTGGCTATACAATAAATATGTGGCTAAACAATAATGTTTGTCGATTTTCCTTATTTTTGTGTACATAGTACGGTAACTATTTACTAAGGTACCTATTACTTCAATTATTTTGTTTACAGGTGAAATATGTGGCTATATTGCTAAGAATGTGTTGCTAATTCAGTGAAATTGCTTCTTAGTACTTGAAAATTGAGTTGGCCGTATTTTTGGCCCCTTGTTTTAGAAGTTGGCTCTTTTTTGGCCCTTTTTGAACGTGCAGTTGGCCCCTTGCCAAATTTACATCTGGTAACCCTGCACTAGGTATTTAAAGAAAGCTGTTTGCCAGGATCTTAATTGTGCAGACAATTCAACAAGCAAACTGCGGCCAACCCAACGAGATGGTTGTGCAGGGTGACACCGATACAGTCAACGGTGGTCAACTATCATGTCATCACGAAAACTTTGTCAGAAATTGTTGCATTGAAATCAGTTTATTGACAGAGTTATGTCTGAACTGACCGAACGGTTTGAAAGTAGCCTGAATTCCGATTCGGCAAAGTATAAAGAACTTGCACGAATTTTCAAGACCGGCTTAGTTCCTGAAATGATCCAGAGCTGAATAGACAATCGATGAGTTATCAAATTGATTCATTCAGAAAGGCAACAGAAGCAAAATTTTTGTACGATTCTAAAAGTGCTTACCAGGTATTGTCCGAGTTGGAAAAACCTCTCTATTCTGAAATGCTCCAGCTGATTAAGATCATCTTAGCTCTGCTGCTTGTGAGAGGTCGTTTTCTAATCTTCGTGGATTGACAACCTGGCTGAGAAATACTTTGGGACAGGAAAAGTTGAATGCTAGCATTGTTTGCAACATTCACCAAAATATTCTTAATGACATCAGCATAAATGACAATGACATTGCTGATGAGTTTTCAATACCCACTACCGTAAGACGCAATATGTTCGGTTGTAACAAGTTCTTGTGATGTGTTTGAAAGTTATTAATTAGTTTTGTCATAAATTTGCAGATGTTCTTCTGTAGCTTCGATTGTTTTCAGTCTCTTCACTAGTGACTTTGTCCTATAGTGCACTAAGTGTAGTGATTCTAGTGAAGGAGAGGACAAGAAGAAAAGTATAACTTCTGTTTTTTTTTTGGAAAAAACTAAGTATTCATTGGAAGGTCATAGGTTCAAATCCGCAGGAGGTACCAATTTTTCTTTGCCTGTTTCTTAATGTTGCAGCAGTCATTCACAAGAGCACTGGTAGTACTTTTATCTCCATGATTTCTTATCTGTATATTATGCTGTTAGCAGCTAATTTACCAAGGTCCGGTGATTGTTTAATAAACTCAATACCGGTGCCATTAAAATTGTCTATAAAAAATATGCATCCCCCCCCAATGTCCAAAATCGTCTAAAATTTGACATAAATGTTGATTTATCTCCCCCAATCCTCAACTAACTTCGGCACCACTGCCATCGACGATTTTATAGTTTGTTTTTTTGAAAGACAAGTAGAATTGCATTTGATAAAGATTAGGTTACAAAGAAATCCCTTTGACCCCAACTAGCGGCTCAATAATAGTACTGATACCACGCGTGCAACTTGCAGTAGTCTACCAAATGTAATTGTAATTTGGACCATTTTTTTTTTTAAATTACAATTACACAACAAAAGTCTCAAAGATAATTGTATTTACAATTACATGAAAATGTGTAATTAATTACATTCAATTACGATGGTAATTGATTCAACTCTGATAAGTAGGCTACTAAGTTGAAATACTGACGGCATAAAGTCTATAGGCTTCTTACTGTTCTTACCTCGTTGTAAACAGCGCGGTTGAATCTTATGAAAGCAAACCTTGCTTTGTTTGGACCAACTTTGAAATACCTAACAAGTGGTAAAGTACATTTATTTAATGAAGTAATAGCCTATAGTGAAAAATATTTCGCCTCAATTCACTCACTATATAAATTATGTATTCATTACGCCTGTACAAAATGTTGACGCCCCATAAATGAAAATGGCCTAAATATTTTTTGTTTGTGTTTTGAAATTACTGGAATAAACATAAAGTTATTCGAGGCTTTTTTAGGCAGTTAGAAAAAGATCAAGAATAGTTTATTCTTGATCAAATCATGAAAACTACTAATTTTAAGTGTCAAACCTTTTATTCCCGAGAGAGTAATTAAAGTCGGCTGGGCACCCAAGTAATATTAAGTTGATTGTTTGATATTGCTTTAAAACAATGAAGTATAATAATGCGTCAAAGAAACGAATCTTAACTTTCTCGAGAACTGAACCGGAAGAAAAACTTGTTTGGCAACATTGCTACACTTTTATTAGTGTACTCACATGATAGTTTCCGTAATAAATGACAGTATCAACTCAAAATTGTCATATCTGACTGAAGAAGATGAATCAACAAGATATACAACATCGGCTTTCAAATTAGGAGGGCAGGGTCCTGAAAGTAGCATTCTAAATTAATGTTTAAAAAATGACTGACTTCTTTTTTTGTGCAACTATACTTACACCAGCAAAGAGTCTGATTCCGACCCAGGAATATCTAAAGAACATTCCGACCAAGTAGCCTATTAAGCTACCAAGGAACCAAAAGCCTAAAACCATTACTAGTAGCCTCTCTTGTCAAGGAAACTCAATGCTTTCTTTACCTTCACCAATAGCGGCTGCATAGTCTGGCGGTTAAAGCCCTGGCTCGGCGTTCGAAAGGTCGCCGGTGGCTGTGTCTTTGGCAAGACACTTAAAGGCATGCCTGAAGGTGGGACCCGAAGATTTGCTTCCTTGTCTACCCATCCATTTAATCTAAATATTCAACTACTGGGCGTAAGCCTGCTTCCATCAAAAACTTAGAAAATATGACAATACGTCGACCGACGTAAACACATTGCTCACTCACTCAGTTAGTCATCAATTGAATTAAACAATGCAAGATGTAAAATCTGCCTTGTATATCATACGATAGGGAAAACGTGGGAATACCTCGGACGAGTTTTAAAGTTTCACAAAAAAAACTATGCACTATGCAACACTACTGTAGGCTATATAATATTAGCAGCATAAAAAATGAACTAAAAATGTGAATTACGATCGTTATCAGTTCGGGCGTATAACCGGACACCATTAACCATGGATTAACATTGTCTTTCGAAACATCCCTCATCAAAGACGACAGTTCGTCTGTTTGCACTCCAGTGTCCTGTTATAATTGATGTAGAAGACTTTTTGATGGTCGACCCCTTTTTTATGCCATAGTTTGATTCCCATAGACGAGTATTCGAAATTTGTTGTTGACTTCACAAGCAAACGATCTGTCAGCTGTTACTGTAGCTTCGTGTTTTGATCGTATCAGTGAGAGGTGGCAGATCACCCTGGAGGTTTTTACTGGTAAAGTGCTGCTTTCAGCAAATGTTAAGTGACTTTCTTAGAAGTCTAGTACCGGTATAGCAGCCATTGAGACGATCCTATATATACTATATGTTGGAGTCTCACTTTCACCATAGAAGGTCAAGAAGCTTGAATAAATATTACCTAAAACTTGCATTTTAACTGATGACGTTCTGAAGCTTCAAATGTGCGATTTTTTGTCAGACTCTAAGGCGCCTTGAAATCATTTTTTAAACTCGAACTCTATACTTCAATAAAAATCCATCGAGTTTGTTGTCTTGGTAAGAGAAATTAAACTAACCGGCATCGAAGTTGAACTTCATCTTCTTTTGTCGTTATTTAATATTTATCGTTTTCAAATCAATTTTTAAATGTGTTTCCGCATTGGTGAACTGTGTTAGCCTACCAGTAACCACCGAGCAGTGCAGTCCAAAGACACTCTAGAACTAGATTCAAATGGTCAACACTCAACAGTTTGCTTGCTTATTCTGCAATTTGGACAAATTGGCGTATTTTGATGACACAATCGCCGACTTTATGTTTATACATGAAAGCAGGAGGGATTTGGGGTTCATGTGCAGTAGTGCACTGTTAGTGTCAGTTTCGTGTCAAATTAAGAATAGAATCGTAATGATTCCATTACGAATTGTTTTTCAAACTACTTGCATATTGCCTACAAGTTCGAACTTACCAACATCCTCATAGCAACATGGTTTAGGGTCACCGACCCATCTTGCATTTTTGTAACAGAGAAAACCAGTGTGGTCAGGTGGGACCAGCCTGTATCCTGCATTGCACTTGTATTTACACACTGATCCAAGTTTTGACTTTCTTGAACAAACATATATTGCATTATCAACTTTGGGAAGAGGTTCGGAACAATACAAAGCTGAAAAACAACACAAAATATGAAGTCATTATCCTGGAGGTTAAAGATTTAGAGTGGATGGAAAAGCAAGAAAGTCAATCTTTACCTTTAGTCAAGTGACCTGCCAAAGACTCAGCAAACAAGCTCTTAAACGGTTTTGAACCGACGACGAACCGACGACCATCCGGTGCCCTTTCGAGTGCCATATAAAGCTCTTACCATTCGGCTATGCAGCCGACAATAAAGTTAAGAGACCAATCAATAAGCATTGCAAGTTGCAACAGCATTGATTTTTATCAAGCTGAAATAATTCTTTATAACAGTGAAAAGTCGGCCATACACTTTTTGACCAAATTTTTTCTGCAGTGATGATGATAAATGAAATACTGTCGAATTTTAATATGTGTATTATTGTCACGAGAAAGCAACGATTTTCATAATGATAACAAGTGGTTTGAAAACGTTAGTTTACACACACACGTTTGACAAACTTTAATTAAAACCTTGACATCAAAAATACCAACAAGAACTCCTTACTTGCTCCAAAATAAGGTTGCTGTTAGTTAGATACTCATATTGCACGTTTATAGTTACCGATTGAAGTCACTGCAAACAGATATTTTGCATTAGCCGTTCTACCACCCAGTCAGCAAAGGTTCGTGGGGCCCACTTGGGCTGCATATGGGTTACCCACATTGTATTGCGTGGGCCCCAGTACCTATGTGTCCACGGTTTGCAGAAATGTCCCAAGTGGGCAGCCCACCTACGTCTAATGGGTGGGCAGCTTACCATGAAACCATTATTAAAATGTAAACCGCCGTCGCATTGTATCGTTGTATATATTCAATTTTTATGATTATTGCACTTTAATATAGCATAATGGACCGGTGCGAACGTATATTTTATAATTTTTCATCATGGTGGGTAGCCCACTTCATGCCCACAGAAAGCCCAGAAAGTTTATTTCAAGAAATGAAAATAAATTCCCAGATACATTTTCATGATATGATAACATTATTAAGATAAATTCAATAAAAGATGTCGGGAATCGGTTGTAAAGAAAAAAATATGAAGTAGGCCGCGCACTTGGAGCCTAATCGGAAACATCAGATAAACTCACCTTAAGCCCACAAGCCCACGAATGCCCATGGAAATCCCACGTGGGCCCCACGAACCCTTGCTGACTGGGCAGGATGATCATGATAGGATAACATTTTTTTTCAAAACAATATTTTCTACAAAAATTTGTATTCATGTCTCAGAAACAATCTAAATAGTTCATTAATCTATTTACCTCTGCAGTACGGAATACTTGATGACCAAACTCCCACTCCACAGGAAGAACGTTCTTGGCATTGTATGGAAGATTCTCCTACTCTTACATAATACGGAGGACACGTAAACCTATGCAAATAAAATGGACTAAAAAAATATGCAGTTTACAAGCAACATCAACTGCGAGGTCTCAGAGAGGTTTAAAAACCTTTCTCGGAAGCAAGAAGGCATTTTGGCAGTTGAGAACTATGTGGCATGAATTATATTGGTGCGATACTGATGAGGTCAGCCTTATGGGCGAAACACGTGTCTATAACTGTCAATTCTTGCTACACTCGACTGTCGAAAAACACATGTTTTTGGAAAAGTCTTGATTGCTAGTGTGGAGACTACACCGGTATGGTTAGCGAAACACAATGCTCGCTGTTCTATAGTGAGTAGTCAGGTAGTGCTGACGCCAGGAAGATCGCTCCTTCTCAACAGGTAGCCTGCTACTGCTCTATTTTAGAGCAGCCATGGGAGTAATAAAAGTTGACGGGTGCCGTCATATTTCTCACTGCAGAAAATAGCTACTTTAGAGGAAATACTCACTGAGAAGTAATTCACACACATCAACATTAAATTGATAGCAATTGTGTAATGATTTATTCAGTGGATTAAAACATTCTGGTTTGAAACAATGGCGCCAAGGATGGAAACAAAATTAATGGGTGTCAATAGTTCATGATCACTAGGCTTATAGAGCAAGGTTATTAACGGCATTGCACAATAAGGCAGGAAGACAAATATTCTTTATTTATAGAAAAGAGACTTGATTATATTTTTATGATTACGGCTTTTCAATTAAAAACTTTTCTAAAATAACATAAGATATGTGTTTAAGATAGTCTTGAGCGGCCTAACCAAACGTTAATATAGATTATATAGATTTCAATGAGGCTTGTGCAGGCAAAAAATACAACAAATCACACATTATTTCAACAAAAACGTAACCTGCTCTAGAAAAATTAAAAGCATTAGTCAGAAATATAGCTTAGCTTAACTTTTAAAGTGAGCTTCTACATTTTAGATCAAAACACTTCTGCTGTATACACCTATGCTACTGCATGTTACGTACGTGCAGTTGGTCCCAACGTTAAATCCATTTGTGCAGAACAGTTCAATAACAGCGGTGGAGATGACCGGGCAAGAACTGATGGTAATACATGCTTGGTTTTTGTCTTCTTTATGTAGAAACGCTTCTACCAGAAAAAACAATTTTCTTACAGGTACCATTTTTTTTTCAATGTAGGCTACAGTATAGCCTAAGCTTGGTCGTTAAGCCTAAGATAAAAAGTACTAGAAAGAATAGAAGTGAATTATCGTGTTAACGTCAAGTCTTTCCAAACACAGCGGCGTAGGCTACATTATTGTAAAACGCCCTTTCCAGCGTTGCGCAAGTGCTCTTACCTCCACAGTAATAATTCAATGCAATTTTTTATTTAGCATAACTAAAAATATCATTACCGGTATGACTTGCAAATTTTATCTTACCTCTTGGTGAAACAAAAAGGATCACAAATACTCCGTAAACGACAGAGAAAGTCTCCATGTCTGACATTTATCAAGCAGTAGGCTATTTGAAGTATACAATTGTGATCTTTAGCTCTAAAACAGAAAACGCAGGGTGGAAAAAAGATATGAAAAACTATAAAGAATAATTCCAGTTTTAGTTTGTTTTCTAAAAGTTAAAAAATATGTGACTTTGAAAAATAATTCATCTCCTGCATTTTAAATAAATTATTTAAGACAGTAGGCTATTGTTTGTGAAAATAAAGTACCGTATGTTAGTTGTCTGTTTTGCAATAATCAACATTAGGCCTATTTATTTTACGCCCATTGCAAATACATAGGCCCACCAGTAGCCTAGACTGGCAAATGACTGACGCCAGCCAACAAAACAGCTGAAAGCAGCGAAGAGACAAAGTCTGCTAGCTATTGTTAAATCTTTGTTTTGTTGCTTAGCCTACAATTGGTCTTATTTATCACCCCTATGCTATGTGCTTTACTCAGTGATTGTAAAGTTGCAAATTAGCCACTACTTTTGAAACCAATATCGAATTGAATCAATAGCAATCTTGACCTCAAAGAGATGCCAAGGGCTATCAAGTTTAACTAAAAGGTTTTTCAAAGATCTACTGTTTCCCTGATTTCTTCAAATATCTCCTCGACTCTTCCTAAGGGGAAGGTCTAGTTAGTTGAGCCAGAAATCGATGTTTCTGCAATAAAAATTTAACGACAAACTTTACCAAAAATCCGAATCCATCATGATAAATTTCAGTCTTTTGCGGTTCTTGTGAGCTTGTTTGTGTTTGCGACTGACCCCGATTCATATCATTTATCGGCATTTTGAAATTTAAATTCAGCCGGCTCAAATGATACCCTAAATTTCACGGTTGAGCCACCCATTGTTCACGGTTGATCCACTATGATTTTACTTCCAAAAGATATACCAAAAGAGAGCTCAATCTGCAACAAACACAATAAACTCTTCTCTTGAACATCTTGCAAATAAACAATCAAAAAATGTTTAAACTGTGTATTGTGTCTAGTGTCTTAAAATGAAATAACAGTGAAAACTGAACGAACAGAAATTTATATTACTGAAAACACTGAGAATCATTGAATAGGAAACTTTGACGAAGGTGCTTTTACCTTTCTGAAAGGATTTTGCGAGGTTTGTGAAGAAAACGAACATTAGCAACCAGTGGCGTTGCTATCGAAAAATATAAGGGGAGGAGTGCTAAAAAATTACCCTCAAACTGGCGCATTACAGAAAAAATTACTCTTATGGAAGCTTAAGGGGGCAGTGGACCGCCCCCCGGCTACGCCACCAGTTCTACGCATCAATTACAGTACGGTACAACAAAATTAGGGCAGTACGTAAGGACCATCGGCTCATAAACTACTTTCTTTATGACAAAGATATGGCTCAACCGTGAACATTGCAAGTGGCTCAACTGTTAACATCGCCGCCATTTTCAAAATTGATAAAAAAATTGCCAATAACAAACTGGCTAATCAAGCAACGAGAACTACTAAAACAAAGAGTAAGTTACCTTTACCTATCCCAGAATTTCGATTAAGACAACGATGAAACAAAAAATAACACATTTCTTATTTCTCTCAAAACTACTTTTACCTACCATTTTACATTTAACTGCTTCACAATTTTTCTGCTTGTAGAAAATCCCTAAAACTACATGTGCTGTTGAAAAGGAGCGATCTTCCTGACTGCCGAGAAACACTACATGTGCTGATGGACTTCACGTTTTTCCATATTTTCGTTATTAAACGGTTGACTAATTATGCACGACGTTGCGATAAAACCGGATGGATCAACCGTTACCCGGCTCAACTAACCAAACCTTCCCCTAACCATATATGTTTACAACACACAGCTTACTTGCAGCAAACTTTATATCGACACAATTATTGAGTTTTCTTTTTACGTTTTGAATAAACGAGGCATGATATTGACTTCTGTGTTTGTCAAAACTTTAATTTAAGTTTAGCAAGCCAGGTAGACATTTCACGAATTGTGACCTCAACAATTATAAGGACAGAGGAAGTATGCTACAAATCAGACTTCGTGCACTGACATCCCATCAACTCTCGATAAAAGTCAAAAAGCGTATTTTTCTTGTTTGTGCATGAAATGTACAATGAATAGCTTTAAAAGATAACATGACTAGCGAACTGGGGTCAAGAAACCTCACTTTCCGAGTGAACCACGAAAATCATTCTAATAATAAGTTACACGCTAATAGTGTAGGCATAGAAAATTCTTGGCGGCGACGAAAAAGAACTGAATAGCGAGATTATAAAGATCTTATTAAACATTTGCTGTCATTCATTTCACGGCGGTCTATCGCAAATTTATCGAAAGAAGGCGTATGTTGCCGACATAAAATCTCAAAATCTTACCGAGCGGAGACCCATCAAATTAAAAACCTATAGGCCTACATTGGAATGATAACACAATAAACACGAGTGACTTTGATTACTCTTTTACACATCTCAGTGCATATAGGCTAGTGCACAAAAAACGAATATCCTTTAACCTATGGACTTCCCAATGTTTTCAAATGAGAACACGCTTATTTAAGCAAACAAACGAGAAATTTGAAAAAAAGATTATTTCAAAATGTTGTGTGCGAGTAGCTACAGTGGCGCCGGCAGAGGGGGGGCAGGCTGGGCAGCTGCCCCCCTTCAATGTTTTGGGCATCATCTTTATATATTTTTTATAATAATACTTATTGTTATTAATTTTTTAATATTTGGATCCCAACCTGAAGTCAACTCAAGTTGCAAGGGGGGGGGGGGGGGGGGTAAAATCTTTCTCTTTTATTTTAAACTTGCTCTTCTTGCTGCTGTTATTATTACGATATTTTGTGATTCTATTTACGTACTTCGCCTGCTGCCTGTCACGTAACCCGGCTGTTCAGCAGATTGGCTCTTGCTTGGTTCTTGAGTGGTGGCAGTGCATACAGCAGTAGGTCATTCAATGTTTCAAGGATATAATGTAGATTTAACTCAACGAAGTCTACTAAAGTAATACAGTAAGTAACCAGTGGTTTGATGACTATCTCTGGCTGGAGTATTCAGAAGCTAAGGATGCCACATTTTGCTTTCCCTGTCGAGTTTTCAACAGCTTGGTATGTTATAGTCCTGTTAATATTAGTTAAAGTTTATTCTATTAAACTGCAATTATGCTCCACCGGTGTTAAATGATTTTTTATTCTTAATGTTTCTTTATCCTATCCACGAAGATTTCATGCGCAAGATAAGGACGATAAAGTTTAAAACACAAAATGAGCGAACAATTATATTATATACGTATGGTCACAGCGGTAAACCATATAATCTCTTCGTGGGAAAATTGTAACATAAGATTCCCAGATCCGTTCGTCTGTATGTAATGACCGAAAAGAAACACTCTTCAGGAAACGTCTATTCGAGAATTGTATTTCTGTAAAAATAGCCTCATAGCTGTCGAAAATGGGGTGCAACGCGATACACCACTAAAAACTTGTCACTACAGAACAGATTACTTGGATAAAAGACGGAAATTTTCGTCCAGCTGACAAGCACTAAGCAAAACAGTTAAACATGCGACCAACCTCTTCAAGCAACAATTTTAAAATGACTAGAATAATTTGCGATATCTCAAACTAACGTAAACAGTAACTGTGACGCAATAGTGAAAGACATTGTCACGCAATTCAAACAGGTGTTCAAAGGTGGTGATGCCATGTTTCATGTTTAAACAGGTTTGATACAAGTCTTACGAACGATGGTGCAATTTTGGCACATTTTTAGGAAAAATTCCATGACGTAATACGCTAAGATTCAGTAGACCTGAACGGTTTTTATATGACGTTTGATTAGGTGAACAATTGTCTGGAACAACGTATTAAGATGCAAAAAATGCAGTATGACGAACTAATGCAACTAAAGTCAAGATGTTTCTACGTTTATTGGACGTTAAAATAGGTTTCACTTGTAGTAAAATTCTTTTCTCATTCTTTTATTTCTGGGGATATTGATGCTTATTGCCTTTAAATCGGAAGACTTGCGTCCCGGCGAGCAAGATTGTGGATTTTTTACAGCGATTCAACGCCCTACAATGTTGAATCGATGTAAAATCAGCAGATTTAGCTGGCTGGGGTTGGCGTTTTACGCAGAATTTCGCTAGCCATTGCAGTTGCAGGTCCCATACAGAATCAAACTGTGATTTATTTTGAATTTTATTTTTTTCAACAGATCAGACATGTCAAAAATGTATGAATTTCGGTAGGTTATATTGCAGTAGACAATAGCAGTAGAAAACAAGAGAAATTAAATAATATATCACTGTCTTACATGTCTTGCACCAGTGGCGTAGCCAAGGGAGGGGGGTTTGGGGGTTCCAACCTTTCAAATTGAACTTACGGATGTTAATACATTGTTTGCAAGGAAAGCTTTAACCTATTATGTAATTTCACGTCAAACTGTGCAAGGATGCAAGCCATCTGTAACTGCTGAGATCGCTTGTTCGATCTAGATTAACGTCTAAACAGCTATTCGTTATACAAAACTGGAATATATCAGAAATAAAGTAACTTCATTGTCTCAAAGCTTTTTGTTTGACACTCATCAAGATGTATGACGTCTATGACGTTACATTTTCTAAACTTTGGGTTGACTTTAAAGCATAAAAATTAGTGACTTACAGGAATAAGATTGCTTTTTGGATCAACCACGGAGAAAATTTATAAATAATAAAACTGTAGTAATCTCGCAACAAAAAGCAATCAACCTATGTCTCTAAAACAAAGTTTGCCTAATTTTAAACGAAACTGCATTAAAAGGGCGAGTTTTGCCAGTCCCAAACATTCAAATATCTCAGCCTGGAATTAGCAACAAGACAACATAGAGACTTAGCTTTATTTCCGAAAAATGCCGAAGAAAACATGATGTTATCCTTTTGCTATGCCACCGAACAGCACCATTTTACAAGAATATTCATACCCACCATTTTGTTGAAAATGCTTTCAGAATGCACCAAACTGGAAGTAATTTTTCAAAATTTTCTGGGGGAAGCCCCCAGACCCCCACCGCTAAGTGTCGCCTTCGGCAAACACGCCATCGGGCTTCGCCCGCCGGCCGTCAACACCCCCCCTTCAAAATTTCTGACTACGCTACTGTCTTGCACTGTCAATATTTTGCCCCCCCATTGTTGAAGGTGTGGCGGCGCCACTGAGTAGCTAACGCAAGAATATGACATAAATATTATAAACTATTCTATAGGTTATGGGTATTAATACTGCAATATTAACAGTTTTGTGCAAGATGCTGTGAGAGTCATTAACTTTATCAAGAGTCGCGTATTCAATAGCCTACCGGTAGTCTACCATTCTACCAGTAGTCTATTTTTGCAAGTTTGCGTGGTGAAATGAAATCGAAGTTTAAAATCCTTTTACTGCATTGTGAAGGAAGGTGGATTTCAAAAGCTAAAGCTTTAAAAAAGGCTATTGTTTAAATATGAAGTCATGGTTTTTGCAAATAGAAAAAAATTCAGACATTGGTCCTCCATTTTTGCAATGACATCTGGCTTTTGTAGCCTATTCAAGCTGTTTGTCAGATTTGTCTTCAAAAAGTTAAACATCCTGATAGGCTACAAAAGGTTTGTAGCGGTTGGGGATGGGAAAGCTATCTGATCAATTTTTAGACTCAACAACGGTCCAACCTCTACTCTAAGGCGTAGAGATTACGGCAACGTCTTTTGGAAAGGAGGCTATTTCTTCTTTGAGGGAGACGACCAAGGTAAAATATCTTGCTTAGTTTAGTCAGTTGATACTAAACCTAATACTAAAAGTTAGTTCTGACATGATAGCAGTGCAGCTTGTCGTTTGAATCTGTGCGAATCAGCGTTTTCAACGTTGACACAATTAAAACAAAATAGTGCTCCAGCCTAACCAGCATTGAAACAGCCTTGAGACCAGCATTAACCAGCATTGAGCCCACCCTGAAGCTGCTTTGTGGCTGAAAGCAGTCGCACTCATCACACTGAATAGCCTAAGTGTGTTTGCTTTTTTGTTTTGCTTCTAGCAGACTAGGCTACGTGTAGCCTAAAGCAGAAGGCTAGGCTTAGAATACCGGTAGCTTGTGTTTTAGCTTTTGTTCGAATTATGCTTTTCAATAATATCACAAATGTATAAGTTGATCCTGTTGTGAACCTTGTGTCATTTTAAGTTGTAAGATGCGATGTATAGGCTAACCTACAGCCTAAGTTCAAAATTACATCATCGCACGTTAAGCAAAAATCTTTGTAGGCCTACAGCTGCATAAAGTCAACAAGCGGAAAAATATTTCGAGAGTCTTTCTTTGTCCTAGGGACTTTACTTTGTCCAAATGTCCTATTGTGTCCGTCTTTCCAGAGTAAAACAAAAAGTTTTCAAAGTCAAAAACGACGTAAAATTCCATCAAAAGAGAAGGCAAAACATGTCAATTTTTTCTTGCACAGCCCTTCAAGCGGCCAGCCCCTTATCTCATTCCATTATTATTATTCACACCTGAAGCTACTGTTTTGTTAATTTCATTTCAATTATTCTTGTTAAAATTAATTCTCCTGCCATTTTTTGCAGATAGGCGTTTTTCAGCTTGCTACTGCCATGCAAAAGTTCCGATTGAATGAAATTGTAAATTTCAAATTTTTCGAATTAGTTAAAACTAGTTAAAACGTAGAGTATGGGGGAAATTTTTTTGATTAAATCTGGCAACACTGTTAACAGCAGTTTTAGCGGGAAACCTTAATAATTCTTATTTTGTTTATTTGTTAAGTTGGTTGTTATTATTGTTTGTCAGGGTAAGCGTATTGATTGGAGTTAGTGTTTCGATTTCAACATTATTTTGTAAGCTTTAGTTTGTCTCCGACTTTTAGTTGAAGAAAAAATAATACTTGCCATAACATAGCAGTGGTTGTAAAAAAGAAGTAACAACAAAAATAATAGGTGTGTTTACCTAGGATGCATCCTAGTGAAGTTTGTACCCTGAACAGTTCGTACCGATCAGCGACTTCTGTTTTTTTGATTTTTTCTCTCGATCTTTTCCTAACCCTAACCCTTTTAAAGTGTTTGCGGAAACTGCGGAAAAACGAAAACTGCAATCAGCGACTTTGGCTTTGTACTATTTTTTTCTATCAATGTTTTCACTTTGTTTGCGAAAACTCCAAACAGCGACTTCGGCTTTTTTAAATTTTTTCTCTCGATCTTTTCATGGTACGAACTGAGGGTACGAACTGTTCAGGGTACAAACTAGGTTGCACCCGTTTACCTAGCCTACTATCCTATTTATTTGGCAGTGGCTATTTGACCGGTGCCGGTCTTTGAATCTGAAACACTACGGTATTTGACCGGTCATGATGTCACTATATAGGCACTTCTTTCTTTTTCTCTTTCAAAGCAAAAGACGAGAAGAGTGCCTATATAAGTTCTAAATTCAACTATTATGTTCAACTGATTGGGCGGCGCGTAGGATACATCTCCGGTTGGTGTTCCGGAGGGAATGAGTTCGATACTACGCGGAAGCGTTTTTTTTTTTTAAGTTTTAACTAAATTTTGACTCGAAGTGACTCAATCATTAGGCTGCTGCTTTTTTGTGGTCAATTTTTAATTTCAGAAGTCTACAGCCTAATTTTTTATGTCTTTTCAACTATGAGTAATAAAGTCAGAGTTTTTTAATTTTCTTGAATTTGAGAATTTCTCTGGATAATTTTCCGTTCGTCATAAGAGGATGTGAACGTGTTTGCCGAACAATGCAAAAATGTAAGGCAGTGGCTATTTGACCGGCTCCGGTCTTTGAATCTGAAACACTATTTGACCGGTCATGACGTCACTACATAAGCACTTTTTCTCTTTCAAAGCAAAAGACGATAAGCGCGTTAAGTTTTAAATTCAACACGTTTACTTCAACTGAGTCCGTGGCGCATACGTAACGTCTCGGGCTGCCATTTTAGAGGGAATGAGTTCGATACTATCCGGAAGCGTTCTTTTTTTTTTTTTTTTTTTAACTACAAAAGGATACAAACTGATATGAATGAATCAACAAGTGAATAAAAAAGTTTCAAAACGAATTAAAAAAGTTTTTCTAGTCTTTATTTTTAACAAATTCCTTTCATTTCTTAGCACAATTTCTCTGAAAAAATCACACCTTCTAATAGGCTGTAAGATTACGTTTCGCTGAAGTCCGAAGTTAAAAATTAAATCCAGTCTCATTGTCGCACAACAATCAGTCAAGTTTCAAATCATCATCTCAACCAACCCTTCAAGACAACTTTCCACTTTCAAAAATTTAGTTAAAAAAAAAAAAAAGAACGCTTCGGGATAGAACCGAACTCATTCCCTCTAGAATGGCAGCCCGAGACGTTACGTATGCGCCACGGATTCAGTTGAAAAAAACGTGTTGAATTTAAAGCTTAAGGCGCTTATCGTCTTTTGCTTTGAAAGAGAAAAAGAAAAAAGTGCTTATGTAGTGACGTCATGACCGGTCAAATAGTGTTTCAGATTCAAAGACCGGAGCCGGTCAAATAGCCACTGCCAAAATGTAATGCGTCGTTCGGCAAACACGGTCACAAAAAATAAAAAACGCTTCTGCGTAGTATCGAACTCATTCCCTCTGGAACACCAACCGGAGACGTATCCTACGCACCACCCAATCAGTTAAACACAATAGTCAAATTTAGAACTTATATAGGCACTCTTCTCGTCTTTTGCTTTGAAAGAGAAAAAGAAAGAAGTGCCTATGTAGTGACGTCATGACCGGTCAAATAGTGTTTCAGATTCAAAGACCGGCACCGGTCAAATAGCCACTGCCTATTTATTTTTTCGAATTGTGAAAAATTGGTCTCATAGGTTTTATACTTGCCTCAATATAGGCTAGAGTAGATTTTTTTTCAATTTTTTTTATTTTATAACACAATGCAGTATAGATTTAAAGCTTGTGTGAAGGCATTTAATTTTTTTCAGAGCTTTATTTCTCATCTATTTTAAACTAAAAAAAGCTCTAAGAAGATGAATGTTGATGACGGGTTTGATGAATATGATTTGTTTGAAGCAGAATTTGCTGATCAACTTGAAGTTCTGGATGAATTAGAAGGTATAAAATGCCTTTATATATGCCTACATGCTTTAACAATTTTGATTAGAAGTAGCTCTATTTATAGTGCCACAGAGCCTACCTAGCGTCCATGTGCGTATTTGCAACCATTGACATAATTTTGTCCACGGCACAAATTGAAACCAATTTGACAGAAAAGACTTTAACGGTTTAGGCTACCGTATTTATCAATCAATATTATCACAACTTTTGTAAGTTTTATTTTTTTACGCCAACAATGTGACTTTTTTTGGTTTTCGATTATTATAGTCTAGCCCAGTGGTTCTCAACGGGGGGGGGGGCGTTTTGATTTTGCAGGGGAGCGGTATGATTACCTCGGCTTAAAGGGGGGCGTTTTGATTATTAGGACCATTCTGGTTTAACACATCTACCGCCTAGCATAACGATTTCGTCAAAGCTCGTATCTTGGTGGTAGCATTTCCTACCTCATATTATACCTTGTGGAAAAGGGATTCAGCTGTATTGTTCTGCTACGTACCAAACAGCAAAGCCCATTTGATATATCCAATTACGGTATCCATAAGAGGTGATCTTCGAATGTTTCTCACTGGCTTTACACCGGATGTGAAGAAACTGGCTCTTTCTCACCAAGCCCAAGGTTCACACTGACTACCAGTAGGCCTTTTGCCTACCGTTTTCATGCTCGCAAATATATATTTGCTTTTCATCAAATATAGTTACTACTTACTAGTCTCTAAAACCCTTACAGCCTGTTTTACCCTAAAAGGGGGATCATCAAAAGGTCCTTATTCTAATAGATATAGAATTCTATTTGAATAAAGACCTTCTGATAATCCCCCTTTTAAGGTAAAATAGGCTGTAAGGGTTTTAGAGACGGGCAACTAGCCTATATTTGATGTAGGCTAATTCGCTTTGCTTGGCATGGAGCACTTTTTGTAACTAGTATTAATAGCATTTATTGTTTTATATTCGCTTTTCGTAATTAATCGTTTTTGTTGGGGGGGGCGGTAACATTTTACCAGTTCATGAAGGGGGCGTTGGACCAAAAAAGGTTGAGAAACACTGGTCTAGCCTATACATTTTTAGAAAAACTTCGTTTTTTATAAAAAAAAGAAGGCATCCTGACTTTCAAGCGACATAAAAATAAATATGTCAACAAGCAGTGCTTTTATGAGGGTCTGCATGTTGTTGCTGTCATCGCATTACTTGCCGGTTTCCGTGTATTTTTTACAGATTGTTTTATTAAACGGATTGTGCAGAATTATTCCGGCAGAATGACAGTGGTGTTTGCTGTATTTTGGAATTAAAGCAGCAATCACAAAATGCGTTACTGTAATTTTATTACATGCAACAATGCTACCAAATTATTACACGCTTAAGAGTATGACAATAACGATTTAATGTTTAAGTTAACAAATACGATTTTCAGAGGTCCTTGAAAAAAATGGTCCCAAATATGCACATCAAATCATGCAATTTTTATATATTTTTGTCATTGCGCTTAGCTTAGTCATGTGAACAGTCACAAGCAATGTTTATAAGATTTTGCTTTAAAGTTTCAATCAGTAAAATTTGTGTGCTGTTGTCTTACAACTTGTTTGTGTGTTTTAATAAGTTGGGAAATAGTGTTTTGATCATGTATAATATAAAGTTATTTGATAATTTACCAGAAGTACCAAAAACAACTTATATTGAGGTGAAATAACAGAAAACAAGTTTTTGTGATATTAAATTGTGCAAGTTTGTGCTTTAAAACCTAATGCAAAAAAATGTAACTATTTTATGTTTTTAAGATAATTGGGTGGTGGTGACTGAGCGAGTAGGATATACAAAGTTTCTTTCTAAAAAATGAAATCACTAATCAAAGCTTTTTTTCTGTAGAAAATCTTTAAAGATTTTCTATCCATAAATACTTTCATTAGTTTAAACAAAACTTTTTAATAGCAAAAACTTTCCATATGAAGAAAAGTTGTAAGACAGCCATGTTCTATTGTTCCTGGTCTGGTATTGACACAAAAGCTGAAAAGTTATTATATATATGAAACTTGCAATTGTGTGCATGACTGCTAAGGTGTTGCTTATACCTCTGAAAAAATTGGACTTGGTCTGATTGCACCCACTTTTTTCCTGTAGTGGTTTTGTGAAAAAAAACAGCAATGCAAATTTTATCATGTTTGGATTAAATTATAATTACTTTGATTTCACTGACCATGCTAAACAGTATTTTTATAAATGTTTTGATAAAATAACTTTTTTGCAGGAAATATTCCGTCACATCAAACTAGAGTTACAGCAGAACTCCAGACCGATCTTCCCAACTTGAAACCAAAAAGTGCAAGCAAGCGTAAAAAATTGTTCTCTCCTTCAAAAAATGAAAATATTTCAATGACGGATTTATTTTCAATGGAAGGTGATGGTGATCTCATCATTGCTGGAGATGAAATTACTGAAGGTAATAAAATTGAAAGATAAAAATCAATGTGAAAAAGCATATATATATTATATTGTAGTTTTGTTTCAAGTGCTTCAATTTCTTGTAAATGTTGTGATTATGAAATAGTTTCTTGCTTTGTTATGGTGACTTTATGCTAGGTTACCAGAGGGTGTTAAAAAGATAACTAGCTTTATGTTTGATTTTTGTCAGTATTTTGCAGCAAAATAACACAGCACAAAAATGTTTAAAACAAAACTAAAGAAATTTGTAGTGTACAAAATTCAAACTAACGCAACATTGCCACTCAATTTGATTGAGTAAAAAACTTAACTTCCCAGCCAATAAGTCTATACATTCACAAATCACAGTTGTTTGACATCAACAGACGTTGAATCAATGTGAGATAAGGTTAAATAAGGTGAAAATCATAGCAGATTTCTTTAGACATTGTAATTTAAAAGAATTTTATGCTCATTATTTCTAGATCAAGCCAGTTATGCTAACTGATAAAACGTCAAAATATGGCTGTTTATCATCTTAAACATCTTGTGTTATACCTCACACTCACCAGATGATGCAAGAAAATATTTTATAATTAGATGCATCATGCATGGTAAACAGTCTCAATCTGTATGTTATTTGTTGTGATGTTAGCTGGTATTACATGCCTGCAGTTGTTGACTGTGCTTTGTCATATGGTATCAGTTGGCATTTATGTGTATTAGGGTGTGACAGCCGCCCTGACCTTTTTAGAATTTGCCTACCTTTTTTTTGGTGGTGAGGTTTTACCTGTATAAGATTCCTGTAAAGTTTCAAAAAAATTGGTCAAGGTTTAGAGGTGGCCCGTGGCCACTAAAGTTTTTGGGGGGTGCACGATGTATTTTTAGGGGTGCTTTTGCTATATCTCGGTTCCTAGACATGATAGAAGGTCGTTTTATAGCTCAATCGATGCAGAATAAGCAAATTTGTATTAGACTTGTGAAGAAACTATTTGCCTAAAATGTTTAGTTTTTGAGTTATTTGAGAAAAACCCGTTTTTTGCACAAATTTTGTGAAAAATTGTTACATATGAATTGAATATTTTATCATTTTCACTTTTTTTTCTTCTTAGGAACACCTGGAGAAGTACAGAAGCTGTAACTCTTCAAAGTTTAAACCTAAGTTACCTCATGTTTTGTTTTGTTAGAAGCATAGAAACTGAACACTAACACTGTGTTTACTGTTAAGGCAATTTTTATGGTGGTAAGTGCTAATTTATATTACATGCTATGTCACAGTTTAAAGATCATCATCATCAACCAATTTTGATTATACAGGCCATGAATTAATCCTCATGTCGAGGGTGTGGCCTGTCTGTCGAGAACGAAGTCTTCCCTTCCACACCTCATTTATTGGGTTGACAGAGTTCATGTTCAGGGCTACAAGGTCATGTTTTACAAGTTCTTCCCAAGAAAGTTTTGGTCTACCTTGACCCCGCTGTGCTGTGATGTTAACACATCTGACCTGTGAGATCCAGCTTGAGCTGCGCTCAACGAGACCAAGCCATCTCAGTCTACCTAATTGGAGGACTTCACTGATGTCTTTTATTTTGAGCTTTGATAGAAGTGTCCCAAACTGGATGTTGTCTTCAGGCTTGAATAGGCGAGTCCATCTTACCATCAGAGCGATGGCCAGCAGATATAAGGATCAAGAAGGGGATGATTGTGAAGATCTGCTATGAAGCCCTAGCACAGGGATTTGTGATGGATGATTATGAGGAGCTAGTCAAACTAGTGCTTTTGCATCTTGGTGAGGGAGCTGAGACTTTTGGAGGTTTTCTACATCCGGGTGCTTGTCACCACGCCAGATGGATGGCCAAGATTTTATACTGTATTAAGATCGTTCTTCTCACTAAAGTTATTACTAGAGATCTTCCTGCAGGTTTTATATGTTCAAAGCAACAGCTAAAGAAAATCCAAAAAATTGTTCAGCTTGTTGTATATTCCTATGTGCCATGGTGGCTAACCACTTTTGTGTCAACTTCTGCTCCTTGCAACGCACCTAGAACTTATCAACGTCAACGAGTATGAATAAATCGAAAGCAGTATGGCCAAAGCAGCTCTTAAAGCTCTAAAGGGGCACATGTGATATCTTAGTGAAGAACTTATCTCCCTTACCCTTTTCGATAGCAGTGTGTCTGACGAGACAAAGCAGAAAATTGTTCAAAAGCTGCCAAGCTTCAAAGATCCTGAACATTCTTTGAAAAGAGAAGGAAGTGATTTTGGCAAACCCTCCTTTCCTTCCGTTGCTACAAAACCAACAGATGACTTGAGCTCCTTTGTTGGAGAAGATTCTTGGAGCTTCTTCAGAATCTTGAGGATTGACACGACCTTTTTAAGTGTTGGTGTTGTCGATTGGTGCCAGAACGGCAGCTACTGTGAAGCAAAGAAACGGGTTTCAAATCTTTGTGTTGTTAATGATGCAGCAGAAAGGGGTGTCAAACTGTGCCAAGACTTTATAGACACTACTAAGACAGAAGTTTCATTTCAAAATATTCTTCAAGTAGTTGAGAACAGCAGAAATTCTATGCCCAATCAGCGTAAACAATACTTACATCCATCTCGGTGTTGGTTTCTTACATTGTGATTTTTATCATCGCTGTTCCTTGCTCTCAAATGTATTTTGTGATTTTGTTTAACATTAACTAAACATGTGAATTCATCATTTCATTGATTTTCCATGTGTTTTAGCCCAAGAAGAAAAGGTGCTAAGAACATTTTTCTCACAAATATGCAAAAAACAGGTTTTTCTCAAATAACTCAAAAACTAAACATTTTAGACTGAACATTTGTTCACAAGTTTGATATAAACTTGCCTATACTGCATCGATTGAGCTATAGCATGACCTTCTATCATGTCTACGAGCTGAGATATAGCAAAAACGCCCCTAAAAATGCATCGCTCACCCCCAAAAACTTTAGTGGCCACAGGCCACCTCTAAACCTTGACCAATTTTTTTGAAACTTTACAGGAATCTTATACAGGTAAAACCTCACCACCAAAAAAAAGGTAGGCTCAGTGAAACCAAGTTTTAAAAATCATGGGGCGGCTGTCACACCCTAATGTGTATTAAATCATCACTAAGTATTCATCTAAATACGTAGTTTATTAAGCAAAGAAATTTTCATGTCAGGAAACTAAATTTCAATAGCTCATCATTCTGTGGCTCTCAATTGGTGAAATATTAGAAAAGCGACCAACCAAACAGCAAATGTTGTTTTTTTACGTTGATTTAACATCTGCAAAGTTTGGGTAATAATGTTGAAAAACGACTAATTTGCTGTTTGGGTAGTTTACAAACAATGAAAGTCACAAAACTTTCAAATTGCAGTATTATAATTCAAAGATATATACCTATTTTCTTAACCAGTTACGGTAAGCTTTTTGCATTGTAGCCCCCAAAAGCAAGAGATCAAAGTTAGATGATCTTTTAATGAACTTGAACAAGCCCAGTCTTCCTACCACCTTGGATGTTGATAGAGATGAAGCATTGGAAAGGTAATGGCTATTTTTAAAATCATTTGTTAAGGCTATTGTGTGTTATTAAATACTTACAGTTCTTAATGTGAAGAACGTAAAGTTGTAAAATTGCTGAAACTTGCCTAAAAACCTCTTTTCACTGGACAATTAACAATTGACATTGCCTATTAATACCAATATGTAATGCTCACATGAGCGTATTTTTCCTAGTAGAGATGTATCAACATGTTGATGTGTTGATGGCTATTCAACCGGGTGATGAAAGGCGAAAGCTCTTGGTGGATTAAAACAGTGCTTGGTTGACATCGTTCAAGAGCATGCCGCTGTGCCTTTGGCAAGACAGTTACCACAGCTACAGTGGCCTATGTCTTAGAAAAAACTGTCAAAATTCACCATTTCTCATTTTAGAAATGTTTTGTTACGACCAAAAATATGATTTTGAACAATTCGATTTGTTACGTTCTTGCATTCGAATATCACTCTTAGTTAACATTTAAACTTTATAAAACGCTTCAAGATTTGATGAAAGTCCTTGTTATTCTACAATTTAAATAGTCTATCGTTGTGCTTTTTATTCCCATAGCACTAAAGCGTTATATGTACTCCTAGTTTGTACATACTGCAAACGTGGCACTGTATCGCACAATCTCGCCAAGAGTTGTTTTTAGTTGGCATCTAATTGCTGCGATTTGCACTGCATCTGTGGAAATTTTTTTATTGTGATTGTTTATAGGTTAGAAGAAAGAAAACGAAGGGAGTGTATTGGGACACCTCAAATATTGGAAAAAATTAGAAAGTATCGAGAAAAACGACATAAAACCCAAGATTTTCTTTCAACAGAAGGTACTTTTTTGGCTCATATGTTTTATTTTAAAAGTTGAGCGTTTTTTAAATTCTGCAAATTCTGACCATGTGGTGCGGATAACTCTTTTTATATGATGTTTGCCGCACCATTTAAGTTTTACGGTGGTAGTTTGATGTAACTTGAACTTGTTTTCACAGTGCTACCCCAGACCAATCCACAGTCGTCATTCTATCTCACAAAGGTCCTGGTATACCCGCCTGTGAATAGTGACTCAATTTCTGCCACGTCCTCTGAAGGCCAGAGAGTTTATATGAGAATAAGACGTGACAACAGACAGGTGCAAAATCGTGGTAGTATTTGCGTAGATTTCAGGTAGAATCACGTTTAAAATAATTTTTAATGTATTTTTGTACGACTTTAGTACGACAACGTAATCATAAGATTTCGTGCGTTTGGTTAAAACTCGTTTATTGATATGTTTCTTTTTTGCTTTATGTTTTTATGACACAAAATATAGATATTTTGACCTCTTTCTCACTCTGGCCACTGGTCAGGCTGGTAGAATTTGCTGCAATTCCTCTGATTTTTTTTGGTCCAGGTTGTTTTGTTCACTATTTCATTCTTTTTGATATTATTTGTACGCATCAGGACCTAACATTTGATGGTTTAAATGTTGCATCTGTGTTAGCTGTTTGTACATCATATAGTTATCCAAACAACCATAGGCATAGTGTTAAATCGTGTATCACTAACTTGCTGCCCATTGCGGTGGGTGTAGTTATGCACGGTTCGTTTGCCTTCTATATATTTATGGCGAAAAGTGATACGAAAACGTAAGCCCACTTTGCATACGTAGTATTATAGCCGTTTGTTTCTTTTCAGTCCTTGAAAATAAGTCATCTGAAGAACGCTCCCAAACCCAGTCGACTGCTCCCACTCACAATGACGGAAATGAGGCAAATTATTTTTGATGAGGTATTGCATTTAACTAGACCCGTTATTTTAAACATCGTATTTTAATTAGGTGAGTTCGTCCAAGAGCTTCAATTAGATCACAAGCTGTTCCACCAATTGATAATTTTGCAATTGTTTTGTCTATGAACTAGTTGAAAATAATTTCATGCTACTTTTGTCCAGAAACAATACGACGCTGTAGCAGAGTCACGCAAAATCACTGAAGAAACTCGTCGGGAAAATATTTTGTCGTCGAGCAATGGTGTCTTGTCGGAGAGCGCTTTAATCGCCGACGACACTTGCAATGAAGATGAGGGTGTGTACAGTGAAGAGGATAACTCCCAAGACGGGTTGTGGGTCACCAAATACGCCCCTACGCGTTACACTCATTTATTGAGCGATGAGGTATATATTACTTAAACTTTTTTTGTCTCAAATGAGGCTGTTGTGTTCTTACCATGTTCTCTCATGTACTGTACTGGTCGCACTGTGGCAACTGTTATTCAAATATTTCAGTTTGTTCAGTCTTGATTCAGATTACGCTTTAGGTCACATTATGTTAACACCTGTTTTTAGTTTTTGCATGAATCACTAAGACCGGTTGCTGTTTTGAAAAATTGTCGGATTCATAAAAAGATTCCTTTCTAAACGTTGTAATGTTAAACCAACTTGATGTGTATTGTCAATTGAAAAGATGATTTTTTTTATGTTCGATGTATTTGTATCAATCTTATGGAATATGAATGCTACGTTAGACTTCGTTAATCGAATCTGTCTAGATTCTAGAAGAATAGTCATCTTCCACTTTAAATCGATAGTCTTAGCAAATCGATAAAACGTTGCAAACACCTCAATTTTACTAATCATATGATTTAATGTTTACTTAGAGCGTGAATAGAGCTTTACTGAGATGGTTGAAACTTTGGGATAAGGTTGTGTTTGGCCGTGATCCACCTCTACGCAAACCTGTACCTTCCGAAAGCCATTCCAAGCAGCAAAAGTTTTCTAAAAAGTTCAAGAAGAATTTCGATGAAAACTCCATTGAAGTATGACGTGTTTGCATAGTGTGAGTGTGACAGTAACGTCTTATATTATTCGACGACAAAGACTACTGTAGTCTTTTGCCATAAAAAAAATCCAAAAACAGGAAGCTTTTTTCAGATCTGTGAAGTTTCGAGTATGGTAATGTTTTACATAATTTTTTTTTTCATTTAACTTCACCGAAAGCAAAATCGTGCAACTGCTTTGCAGCTATATCGACAATTCCACAAACTAAATTCTTGAAGAGTGCTCTAACTTTTAATTCTGTTGTATAGGTATTAACTGACATTAATCATTTCACTCAGGAGCTAGACGGCAGCAACCGTCCTACCCTAAAGACTGCATTGTTGTGTGGACCCCCTGGGTTGGGGAAGACTACCTTGGCCCACGTCATCGCCAAGCATGCAGGCTACCATGTTGTAGAGATGAACGCAAGGTGTGTTTGATGTTTGCATTTCAAGACATGTTAGTTTTGCAGTGTAAATTTCCGTCTAACCCAATGATTAAAGTATCCATCGGCTGCTTTCCTGTTATGCTGTTTTGACGTCCAAGAGGATTGATTGATCTTTGATTTCGCTTAATGTTGCCTTCGGTTGCGTTGTCAGCTGTACAAAGCTTCTGAAGGCAAACCTTACTGTTGTTAGCGGATAGGAGAGTTGTGGACATATCAAAAATAGTAATTGCATGATATGAAAACCGGTTTTGAAATATAATTTAAGTCTAAAAATTAAAACCAGATAAATAAGCTGCAGCAACGGCAAGCACTTTTGTCAGAGCAGTCTGCTTCAAAATCGTCGCGATTTGAGAGCGCCTGTCTGACACTTGATAGATCGTGTCGTCTGTTCAATACCTACCGGAAGCACTCATCTTTTTAGTTTGATAAATTCAAGGGGTCATCCAGATACAACGATTTGTTCAAGTTGGAAAACAACAAACAAGCTGTTGGTCATTTGGTGTAAGAGTGACCGTGAACTGCACTACTCGCTTATCCAATAATTGCGAAAATACTTTTAAAAGCTGAGTTTAAAATCACGATCTGATTGTATGTAACTGCCATGCGGGGACCCGTCATTTAACCCAAATCTTCAGCGCCAATGAGCACGATGATTTATTGTGATTTTTCAGTGACGATCGAAGTGTCGAAGCTTTTCAGAAAAAGCTGGATGAAACAACGCAAATGAAATCCGTGTTAGGGTCAGAACAACGGCCCAATTGTCTCATTATCGATGAGATTGACGGAGCCCCGCAGGTTGGTGTACGAATGTACAAAATTCTATCCTTTACATGATTCATAGAAGGAATATTACCCTCTGACTAAGCTTCTTCTTATGCTTGATCTCAACATGTGCAGGCTTTGCATCGTGTATAGGTTTAGTTACCTGAGTTAACAGCTTAAAGTTTTCTCTTGTAGGGTTATTGGCATCTAATTCATGTTAAGTTGTTTTCTGATATGCTGACTTTGCTGGGAATTGAACCACCAACGCATTCTCAGCTACTGAGGTTGATAATAATTTCAAACTTTATGTACTTCGAGTAATGTTGATAATAATTTGCTTTTTGCCCAACTAATAACTTTTTTCTCTTCAATTTAAGGCTGCCATCAATGTGCTATTGAACGTTTTGAACAAGACCAGGAAGTCCGATCCAAAGAAGAAGAAATCGAAAAAAGATACCAACAGCATTTTGCTTCGACCGATCATATGCATTTGCAACGATTTGTAAGTGATTTGTTGTTCTAACTCCTACTCTTGTTAGCAAAATATGTATTTAGACGTTTAATCAACGTAATAACGGCGTATTTTGATATCCAGAGGCTGAACATGATGATTTATTCATAGTCTGATCATCTGAAAAATACATGAATCAAAAGCATTCGTTTCTATCCGTTTAGATATGTTCCGGCGTTGCGCCAACTGAGACAGCAAAGCCACGTCCTTCAGTTCCCTCCCACAACTTCTGACAAGCTTGCTTCCAGATTGAGACAGGTATCTTAAAATGGTCACTTTTGTAAACTGTGAATGAATATTAATGTAAGTTGAGGAATATTTTAATTTTACAAAAGCCAAAACTAAGTCTAACATGTTGAATCAAATGAATGATAAAAGTTCATATCTAATTACATGTGCCGAGTTCGATCTTAACGCTAGTCCGCTAGCCAATGGCTAGTGAAAATTTGCGCGGACTAGTAGAAATGTTGCAGTACTAGTCCGATTGGCTAGTGAAAATATTCGCCGGTGAAAAGTTTTGGTTTACAAAATGGCGATTGGCGACGTCACTCTGAAATACTGCAAAAATTTGCCTGCCAGAGGCGAAATTGCACGAAGAAGGCTGCAAAGTCGCTCAACTGAGCACGTGACATATGCTGATTCTGATTTTGACATGTCCTCTGATTCTGACAGCGAAGAAGAGCTTGTTGTCACTGTGTAATATTAATACGACCCCAAGCTTGAACATTTTTACAAACAATATTTTGTTTGACTTTTATTTCGTTTTTTTCCTTCTTCTTTGGATTGCTACCTTGTCGTAGTTGAAGAGCTCGTGTGCCTCCGTGACCTAAAGAGTTATGCTAACCCAACAAGCCAGACAGGTCTGACGGTAGAGGCCTAACCAAACGCAATCCATCCAATAGTCCACTTCTTTTGACAGTGAACGAATATTATGTATTGTACCACCCTGGCGAGTGGCGTGTCATCTCGTACTACAGATGCACACAATGTAATATTAAAACATAAATAAATATTAAGCACACACCGCATGCCACATTTATTTTTTATGTTTTAAAATTGCATTGTTTGCGTCTGTAGTACGAGAAGGTGTTTTAGTGCGTATTGTTGCTCTCTTGTGCGTCCTGAAATCTGAAAGCCTTTACTTTAGTTAGTTTCAGTCTAAGCCAAAGCACTTATCTTAATACGTCATCAGACAAGTGAAAAGTCAGTAAACTGGTCGGACTAATGAAAAATCGTGCGGGCTAGTGAAAACGGGGAGCAACTAGTCCGGTGGGCTAGTGAAAAAAAAAGTTAAGATCGACTCCTGAATTTTTGTAGTGCATAGAATGTGTTTGTTTTCAATTTACATTTTGTATTTCCAATCTAATTCCTCCCGCTAAAGGTTTCCGTTCGTGAACGATTGTAAACTTACTAATTTCAATAAAACTTTGACTCATTCTGGATTTGTGTGCAAACCTGTTGGACCGACTCCGTGCTATTCTTTGTTACTGTCTGTTGTGGCATTCTACCGCTGGAAAAGCATGAATGCTAGTGAGAATGTTGTAATTCTCCACCTGTCCTCGTATGTTTTTAGATGTGTTACAATCAAGGGTTGCGCTGTGGCATGACGACATTGCTCGCCCTGTGCGAGAAATCGGGAAATGACATAAGGACCTGTATCAACACCTTGCAGTTTGTGAAATCTAAAGGAAAAAAGGGGTATGTGAATGGCTTTTATTGGCCAATTTAAAATGGGCTTTGTAGTTACTCTTACAGCGCTTCAATGACTAGTCAAGCAACACACAATAGTTTTAAACCTCAGTTTGTCAACAAAGGTTTTATCCCATTGCATTGGGAGGGTGTGGGATTTTGGGTTAAACCGTACATTTGGTTATAGCATTTTTTTCAAAACTCTCTTAAAACTAGTATACAACACACCTGTACAGTAGTATGCACTCAAACAGAGATGCCTGGGGTTAAGCGGGTAATTGTGCAACTTTTGCAGGTTGGATCTTGGGACGATAAAAAACCTTTCGATTGGTCAAAAGGACCAACACAAGTCGATCTTCTACGTCTGGAACGAGTTGTTTCAACAACCGAAAGACCAAAGGTGGGTGATTGGCAGCAAAATCAGTTAATTGAAGATGTTTCTTATAGCGGATTTATTTCCTGTATTAACTGAATTACTTGATGATACCACTGTCATTGAATAAGAGAAGACGGGCTTCGATTTTTACGCGTCACATATTTTTCAAAAGCGAGTCTTCATAACGTAGTAACCTACAATTAGTTTTGTTTAAAATTTAGAGCGAAAACGCTCTTATGCCATGAGATTAATTGATGCATCAGCCTTAGCACACAACCTACACAAAACACAAAAATTTTTGCGTAAAATTCCAATTATTCAGGAAAATGGATCGAGACTCCCAAGCCCTGCAGCATTCTTTGGCGGATGGTCAGAAAATGACTCAGTATTCAGCTCGCTTCTATCACATCTTGAACATAGTGTTGTCGAATGGGGAATACGAAAAGACCTTGCAGGTTTGATTGTGGTCGGTCCAGAATATACAATTCGCTGAAACTTGTTTTGCATGAAACGTCTTCAAAATTTTACGTTTCTCAACACTCGTGCAAGACATTTTGGAATCAATTATGAATTTTACCAATACACGTGAATCAGCGATGCATTTAAAAACCGGCTTTTCGTAGTCGAAGTAAAAAGTCTTCTGAGTTTCTTTTGCGTTTTTATTATGTAATTTATTATGTAATTTTGCGTTTTTATTATGTACATTACGCTTGTACGTTCTTGAATATATTTACAAAATGAAAAAGTTGATTCAGTGTTACAAGAAATAGTTTTGATAATTTAAACAACCTTCAAATTATTATATATTCAAAGCATTCATTTTTGATTGATAGTGATGAAAACAGGCTGTAAACATTACCTAGTTCCAATTTCACATCGGCTTGCTTTCAAAAATGGTTTTCAAGTGAAAATTTTGATGACGAAAAACAACTGTAAACCGAAAATTATATAATTCCGGAAAAGCCTTGGCTTAAAATTTGTTGTTGTTGTTTTGAGTTTGACTTCGGCTTTCATTGTTACGTTTGCAAACTTAAACCCTCATCTCATTTAGGGAGTGCACGAGAACTTCCTTTTTATGAAATTCAAAGATGCCAGAATGAAGGTGGTTAACTATGCTATGGAGTGGCTCCTCCTGTACGACAGTTTGTCCATGGAGACATTGAGCCACCAAGAGTGGGTCCTGATGCGGTACGTTCCTTACCTCTTTGTCAACTTCCATCTGCTTTTTTCTTGCCTCTCTCCTCCCAGGATCCAGTTTCCACACAAAGCACAAGAGGTGTGTTGTGTTTTGCTTCATGTTATCTCATGTAAGTAGAGTTTTCACTAAGTCACCGCTACAGCACCCATACTAGGTCAGACCATGGCCACCTGGAGATGCGGCCTGATTTGTCACATTTTGCAGATTTTGATTACAGCTACTGCTAGTGTTTGACTGACATTTTCTGAGATTTTTTTACTTTTTGCTGTCTCTTAATGATATAAAAGATTTTTGTTGCCTTGGGGAAGCAATAGAAAATGAGAAAAAGTAAGTTGAAAAACGCTCAATCAGACTGTTAATGAAAAATTAACAGTCTGACTAAAATCTTCAAAATCAAATTTTCTTTGCTTTTCAGCATCTGATGATGTTAAAACCTATTGCGTCATCTGGGGAAAACAGTAAAGAAAGTGTAAAAATATAATTTAAAATTTTTTTTATTTAAACATTCTCCCAAAGTTAGCAAAAATCAAAATCAGTCCGTATCTTTAGGTAGCCATGGTCAGACCAAAAAACTGCTAACATGATGTAAAGCGCACTGAAGACGCTGATTCAATGTTAACTAAAGAAAAGGCGAACTGGTAGGAAAGTGCAGTTTGCGTGAAACTTAATTTGTGAATTGAAACACTTAGTAGAAAGAACGCAGTCGGCGAATAAGCTGGATAAATTACACTTTACTGTATTTAAACAGGATGTCATATTTATAATGTTAATTTATCAATTTCCACATTTCCAATACGTAAAAAAGATCTAAAATAATGTCAAAAGAACGTTTTTTTTCTGAAACTTGTGCTATTTTTTCAGAACAGGCAAAACCTTCAGAAAAGTGAAAACATACTAACAACTTTGCACTCCGAGATGTCTCCATTAGTCCGTTGCTTTACGTCCCAAACCGTTGCTGTGTTGGATGTAGTGCCCTACCTGCTGGCCATCATGACGCCAAATCTTCGTCCGGTAGGTAGAAATAGAGCGTAAAGGTTCTGTAGATGTCTTGAACTCCTGTAATTAGTGGAGACGATGGAAAGATTTGCTTGCTTTTGTAACTTCGAGTGACCAATTTGTATAACAAAGTTATCTCGTGCTGTAGGCTAAGTGCGAATGTTTGCGAGCTGTATCAAATTTATTCCTCAAAACTGTCATACTAGTTGAACTCACGTTATGGCAGGACTGGATCAATCTGCTCTGTCGAACTTTCAACAAAATTGCTTTATATGACCGTAAAAAAATTAAACAAAAATCCAAATTTTTTTTCTTGATATATTAATTATTAATCTGTTCTTTACATGTAGGTCAACAAACAACTCTATAGTCCTTTTGAGAAGAAGCAGCTATCAGATCTGGTGCTGTCAATGCTTTCTTACAACCTAACTTACAGACAGGAAAGAAATCAAGAAGGTCAATTCAGTTATGTTCTTGAACCGTAAGTTCGTTTGCGTTACAGTGTTTGTTTTCAAAGTTGACCAAAACAATGAACAATGCGCATTATCATGAACGTATACGCTATTTGCATATTTTTAAGTTTAATTAATTTTGTACATGTTTTCCTTAAGGTGAGAAAGCAATGTTACGACATTAGACTTTATTTTAGACTTGACCGCAGCGCAATATATCAGAAGACGTCGCAGTGGCTTGTAGTGGTAGGAATCTTTTCTCAATTTATCGTTTTCTGATTTGTTCATGAACGGTAACTTCTTTGCAGGGACATGGGTGAAGTGTGCAATTTCATCGACAAAGAAAAAAGTTCTCGAAAGCAGCTGCCTTACGCCATCAAGCAGATAATATCGAAAGAGGTCGAGATGGAGAGGATGCGGAGAAGCGAGAGGCTAATGACTGGAAGACTGGAGGGGGACAACCAAGTGGTTAGATTTGAAATAAAAAGAAAAATAACCTGACTGTAATCATCAACCAATTTTGATTATACAGGCCATGAATTAACTCTCATGTTGAGTGGCCTGTCTGTCTGCCTGTGAACAGCGAAGTTTGCCTCTTCACACTTTGTATAAAATATAGTCCATTGGGTTGGCAACAATACAAAAAACTGTCATTCGATGTTGTTTTTCAGAACTGTGATAAAGCTGAGAAGAAGATGAAACCCGCTACCACGGCTATCGTCCCAAATCACAAGAAGCGATTAGAAAACAATTTAAAAACGATTTCAGTCCCACGTGAAAAGGTAAGCAAAGTTTGTTTTTTTTAAAGCTAATTTCAACTTAATATACAATAATTTTTCGTATCCCCCATAACGTCAAAGCCAAGTCACTGATACTTCGCTCAAGGTTGTATGAATCATTCTGCATCAACCTAGGAACTAGGCTCATTCAACAACCAACTTGCTGTCCATATTACATTGTCTACTGAATTGCTGTGAAATTCTGCTTGGTCTAAATTTGCAATAAACTTAGTTTTGGAGCATTTTGTGGTGACGTCACATCATGTACATTTTTTTAACATGGAAATTGGTTTATTTTACTTCGGTGGTGTTCGCAATTGTTTAACAGTAAGATCGTCTTATCACTCATCTAGTAATCGTGTAGGACTTGACCATTTTCAAAACAAAAGTGACTTTAAATACTGTAATCTACCCTTGTGTATCTGGATGCATGGTGAAAGAAGTTTTAAATGCGACTAACATTATAAATAGACATCGCTGTTTCTGTATGCTTTATTTAAACGATAAACTGTCCAAGTGTCCAGCAAACAAAAGTTGCCCTTTTTACGTCGATTCAACGTAACCAGACGTTTTTTGGTATGGGAACGTTCAAATATTACGTAACGCTTTTTTTCGAATTTTTGACCCCCCCCTCCCCCATGTAACGCTTTTTCACTACAAATTCAGCACAAAAAACTACCATCCCGTACTCGAAAGCGTTACGTAACGTTTTGCTTGAACCCCTCCCCCCCGATGTGACGCTAACGTAACGCTTTGCATAAACCCCCCCTCCCCCTCGAAGGCGTTACGTAATATTTGAACGTTCCCTATACGGAAAATCTCTTGGTAGCGACTTGTCACCATGACTCATGACTTTTTCAGCCTGTTGTGAATTTCTTCAGTCGTTTCACGAAAATTAAGAAACTGGATCAAAATGGCGCCGAGAGAGGTGAGTCGTGAGAAATCTTCTCTATCCTCTGTCAATTGTATTTCAACAGCATGAAGCTTGACCCAGCTTCGCATGCGGAAGTGTTTTTTACCTTATACCGGTAGCCTGGACTCTCACGAGTGGCGAAGACAGTGCGGTGCGGAACTATGGGGCGGGAAATTTTGCCAATTAGAGATATAATTGGCTCCAATGATAGATGAACCACTCAACACTGTCCTACTTCCTCGTATATCTTTCCCAACGTGTTTTACCCTTGATATTCTTAGTTTACGTGGTTAATGGTTATCAATTGCCTCTGTTACAGAAATGTGAACGCTGCTATTTTGCTTTGTTTGAAATGGCGGCGTTGTCTCAGTTTGTATGAATCGTTTTCAGTGTAAAAAAACGTCGTTGATACGTCACGATGACGTAGAGAAATTCCTGATGCAGAGTGGTTATTAAATTTTATTTATTTTTATCAGTCTCGAAAAAGCCTCTGGAAGTGAAAGACCCTGGCATTGGAAACAGCCAACTCTGGTTTCGCTACAACGAAGGACTAACTAACGCCGTTCGGAGGAAGGTTTTTGTCAAAGACTTCTTATGATGACCATTCTTTTCAATTTTTTTTTTTTTATTCGATTGAATCTGCGTTGGGTTGTCTTCCATCACTTTAAAAGCGTTGTTGAGACAGATGAAGTCGGACTGAAGAAAGAAGATGCGATGGATAGAATGAGATGGAGAATATAAGTGAAGGCAATCGCTGCAAGAAAAGAATCGGCCACCTCCACTGGTGGAGACAAAATTGAGTTTTGATGATGATGTTTGAACAGTTACTTGGCAGTTTCATTATGCTATTCTGTGTACTTACTAGAGTGTTTCATATTTTCACCATTTTTGAGTTTTAAAAATCCCGGGGTCTGATGTAGGGTTATGGGTAAAAATCGACACTTTGTCTCACATCTTTACGACGCCATAACGAGCTAAAATATTTTAGGTGTCAAGTTTTACCCAAAACCATGCCACATCAGAGCCCAGGCTTTTTGAAAATCGAAAATATGAAACACTCTAAAACTTTCCATAGATGTTGAACTAACAGAGAAATATGAATTGTCTTACCAAGCTTTACAAACGCTTCTATCCTGAAAGTTTGTGGACATTGTTTTTTTTCTTAACTACTTTAGCTGAATTTCATTTGTCTTACTTCGAGCGCATGGTATAAGTTATAAACAATTGATCGTTGTTTATATCGTTGTCAGCTAAATATTAATCTTCTCACGAAAATAAACATTAATAAAAAAAAAAATTGTGACATTGTTTTGCAACGTGCAATTTACAGGTTCGGTTGTCGCACAACAGGATTAGAAGCTACTTGGGTGGTAAACGAAATAGCCAATTTCGAATACAGGCTTGCTTATTGTGCCAAAAAGGTCTTTTCATAAGTGTTTTAGATTTTATTAAAAAAAACATATAGCCTACAAAGTCCAAGTTCGTTTAAACTGAATTTCTCGCCGAATTCTTTCTTGGAAGCCCAGGAACAGATAAAACACCGCATATTCTCTGGAGTTGTATTGCTTTTTTTCTTGGGTGTCTTGCTTGCTGAGTGATCTTTTTGGTGCCTGGTCAAAATTATTTTCTCAATGGCTCCGGTGTTATTTTTAATACTGTCTCATTAATCATTATACTCACTACCCATTGAGCAAAACTTTTCTATTACTAAATGGCAGTGGCGTACGGTGACCTTTTTTGGGTGTTTACTTTTTTCAGCAGGCATTAAACAGTAAACACCCACTTGGTTTGCAGTTTGCTCAATAGGCTACCAAAGCTTGAATTAAGTTACGAGTTTTGTACGCTAGATGCCGCTGTAGATTAATCAGGCAGTTCGAAGCAAAGTTGATCAGCAAACTGAATTGATGAAAGAAAATGTCACCACCGCCGGAATTATTTTGTGTAGGTGACGCAAGGCGACCGAGAGACATGAAGTGGCCTACGCTCCTTAGCCCCGAAGGCTTATCACAGTGAGAACCTCATCTTCTATTACCGATACTTGGAATCAAGAATGGAACCACCTTCACCTTTTTAACGCAATATGGTCTACCTTAGATTTTTTGTTTTGAACTTTTTCCATAGAATATTGAATTTTTTTTTTGGCAATATCAAATCAGCCAAGGGAGCAAAAGCTTAAGTTGTTCGTAGAAGACTTGAGGATAAATTAAAAAATAGCTCATCTACCACTTTTTTCTGGACTTGGTAGGCTAATATAGTAAAAATTCGTCAAATTTATTAACGCAACGTCTTTTGGTGCGTGTGTTTAGTTTAGATGGTGGATAAGCTCAGTTGAAGTTTTGGTAGGCTATAACGATATGCTAGATTCTGGAAGCTACCGTTGTTGAAGAATAAATACGGCACTGCATAAGTTATGACCTCGCTATAACGCCAATGTTATAGCCTATGAGACCATGCACTAAATCGAGCTGTTCATTGTTTGACAGCCTGCAGTGATTTGTTAACTAATTTAAACGTGCTTCAATTGATTAGCCTTGTTTCAATTAAGACGTCATTTCTTCATTGCAGAAAATTTGCGTCTTTCCATGCACAGGTATATCTCTTGGCTCAGATATATCTTTTCAAGCTTTTCAGTATTCACTCAGATATGTATTATATATGAAGGTGTATTACTGAATGTTTAGAGCTTAAAAAAATAAAGCGAGAAATTTAAATTTTGAAGTGATTTCATGTTTCTGAACTAGCATCACCTTTTAATTCTTTGCATAATGACGTCTATTACTTCAATGTACGTCGAGACTCTTGCCCATCTGTCAATCAACAGTGGTCTTAGCCAATTGTAGCCTTGTTTACTCTTTATTTCTAACAACTTCCGTAGATTGTGGAATTTGATAAGATGTAAAACTGTCACGGAAGTTAGTCAAGCGTGTAAAACTTCACGCGTTGCAACGCAAAAGAAAACGCTATTTCGTTACTTTTTAATCGCTAAATGTAAAAGTTTTGTTTGCTGACGAGGTTTGATGAGCACGGTGTGTTTTTTATCATTTTTTTATTTATTGTAATTTAAACATCAGTCAACGGGTGCTTCTTGCTGTAAGAACGCTGTCGCCGATACTTATTATTTAGTGAAATACCCTTTTGTGATGAAATGTTTACTATGTCGAATGTAGCCTAGTGGCATCCAATCCCATCACACTTGGTGTGGACTTTATATTTTAGGTGAAGGAGAAAAGATTTCCGTAGCATTTTTGTTTTTGGAAAAGAGCGAGTTTTGGAAGTTAGTTTATAAAAAATTTCTGGCAAACAAATAACTAAAAATAACCAAAAATGTGGCAATTCTCGTTTAGTAGAATAAGAAGACAAGTTTTCGTTTGCTCAACGTGGCTTCAGCACGTTAATAGCTCCGCACCCAGTTTTGTAGGTCTAAACTGTAGCATTGCTTTGTGTCATTACTCATTAGCTCAGTGTTTCTAAACCTTTTTTTTACCTCGGGGCGTAGTTGCAGACCTTTCAAAATGTGATGGCGAGCGCAAAAAAAATTTGAATATAGGCTACCGGTATTTTTCTTGATTTGCTTGCAAGTTTTTATTGCATAGGGCTAGGTCTTAGCAGTAGCGCACCCAGAAAAAAGTTAGGGGGGGGGGGCGAATTCAGAAATGTCGGCCGAATGATTTGCGACAATAGTGACAGTGACAATAGGCCATCCCTTTGATTAATAGCCTATTTAATGGCACTCACGACCCACAACCCACCGGTTGCCGATACATCAGGATTCGTTCTCTTAATCAGATTAGAAGTTGGCCTAGTGAACCCCATGCTACTAGCACCATCAACATCCTCATCCCTACGTCCACTCTCACAATCTTTTATAGATGTCGACTGTTTCGTCATGTATGACAAAATAGAATTAGCTTTCCGTTTGCTAACACAAATAAGTGCGATAACAACAATTATCACGAAAACACTTTGAAACAAAACACTAATTTTGTAAGCAGCAAGTTTGATGTGGACGTTTTTCCTACTTACAAAACATTCAAACTTAGTTCGCATTTTCAATTAAAGTCCCAGACGCATTCGTCTCTCTGCTCAAATGTCGTATACAGTTTTACATGTCCGTGTGATTCGGCATTGACGTAAGGTACATCGGTATGTCCACCAGACATTTGACCACGAGAGCATCTGAACTTTAGAGAGTTAAAGAAAAGTGTCATCAAAGACCATATCATGGAGTGTTCTTTTTGTACAGATCGAAAATTCTCTGCTGACTCATTTAAATTTTTACGCAAGGCAAATCTCAATTTGACACCAAAATTCAGGAAGCACTGTTAATCAAACACTACTTACAACCCAAATTTAAACAAACAATTATTTGCTGGAGGCGCGTCTATTCTTCTCAACATTCATGATGTATCACGTTCCCTGTGGTACAAATTTTTTGTAGTTATTTATGTAGTTGGCTTTTCCTAATGTAATTTTACCCTCAAGTTGAAATTTATGGCATTTTTATTAATATTTTCAGGTTCTTGATGAGGGCTTAAGTTAAGCCGGAAACGCTCGACTGTTAAAAGTATTTGTAAATATGTAAAATATATTGTTAGGCTATAATGCTCAGCCCTGTTGTATTGTTGTGTCTTATGTTATTTATATCTAACTTGTAAGCAAAAGGTATGAATGGGGAACATACAAAAACTTCATTTTTAGTGGCAGGTTTGGGGGGGCTTGAGCCCCTTTAGCCCCATGCTGGGTGCGCTACAGGACCTTAGCCTCATAGCTGCATTATCTTTAAAGCACTGTATGCTCAATGAGATAAGCCAAAAAAGAAAGCAAAATTTTTTGTAAGAAATAAAGCCTTTACACTGCAATAATTTCAAATGATGAAAACAGACATCACAACCTTTCATTGACAGAATTTTTGTTTTGACCAACAAAATATCACACCATTTAATAAATTGATCTACCCATTTTATTGCCTCAGATTCAGAAAATACATAATTTCTATCCCTAATTCGAAAAATAATAGGTTACATATTTTTTTGAATATTTTTTTAATTTTTCTGCGACGCATATGGCGACCTTCCGCGCCGCACCAGTCGCCGTTGCGCACCTGTGAAGAACCGCTGCATTAGCTTACCAACCAGGGCTTCCAAAGCTTCGAAAGGTAATCGTTTCTGCGTCCAACTTAAATAAATTAGTCGTGCTAGTTTTTGTTGCAGTAAAAAAGTGAAAAAAGTGCATTAGTTTTCAAGGAGAGTTTCAGTTACGCACGAGCATTTCAATGTGAAATATTCACGTACAATGCCAATTGTTTCTAAACATTCTTTAGATTGTTTTCCTATCGTTGCTTGGTTAATTTTAACTATGTTTGGTATTCATTGCTGAAGCTTCAAACAACACTACACAACGTTAGTTGGCAAATGGCAATGAAAAAATTAAATATAATAATTATAATGTTGTGATTTTATGTATTGTCGCTCGACAACAACTAAGGGGTTTTAGCGACAGGACTCATTTTTAATTTTATATCATTTACGATGTCATCACATTGTTACCGGACTTATTCTCACTGCGTTATGCAAGAAAGAACTCAATCGATACCGTTTTTAAAGTCTTCGGTTTGACCAGATCTAGAATCGATCTCAGATCCACCAGCATTAGATCCAAAGGTGATAATTACTTGGCCACTAAGCTGGTCCACCAGTTAAGAATAATAATTTTATGGTTTTATTTATTGTCACTATACAAGTACTAAGGTCTTTTAGCGACAGGACTCATGTTTAATTTTGCATTATAGTTTTAGGTTCCTATTTAGTTAAACCAATCATCCAAATATGCGTCAGAGTTTTCCCAACTTGATCGCTGTAAAACTGGAAACAAAACATTCTCTTCAATATTTTTTTTTGGCGCAATGCTTGAAAAAACATTAGTTAAGAATTAGATTGAAAAATGAAAAAGTTTCGCAATCAACTTACCGGAAAAAGCTCAAAATATTTCGCTGTATTGGTCTCGTTTAATTTCGGAAGCTGTTTAAAACTGTAAAACCAAGTTTCAAAAAGTTGACCTGGTTATTAGACTAGCTTACATTATAGCCTAACAACAACACCGGGTGACCTCGAAAAAGCGATAGCCCTTTTCTTTTCACATCACAAAGGTTTGTTTGGAAAAATGCGTAATTCATTGTGGCTAAAAAATTTAACTGCAATGAAAAAAAGGTTACCTATACGTCCGAAGAACTTTACGTTCTGGAGATTTTACTTCGTGCAGAATTTTCCCCCAATGTTTTAGTTGGTTGTTTATGTTTAATTTTTAGTCAGTTGTTTATGTTTTAGTCAGTTGTTTATGTTTAATTTTAGTCCAACTTTTCGAACAGCGGCAAGAACAACCAAGTCTGATTTAACTCTCTGGATGTGCGTTTAGTAACGCGATTGAAAGGACAGCTCTTCATTTAGCGGCACCTGGTGAATGGAATAATTCATAAACAACAAGCGTCAACTTCGTTATGGAATTTGGCCTGCGTCAGTGTTTAATGACATCACAAGCAAGCGAAATCGCCAACAGCACTCAGCTTCTAAATAAACTTTTTCCGTTCAAAGATAAAGATTCCCGAAATAATCAAACAGCCCTACCGTGCAGTTGCAGTAAGCATTGCCCTGCAGTAAAGCTGCAAACCAAACGGACGAGATGGGTCTTTGTCCTCTGCAGGGTTTTTTTTAAGGTTTGGTTTGGGGGACCGCTAAGTAGTTTTAAGAGACCGCAAGTGTTTCATTTAAATACCAAAAAATAGCCATATTTGCTTAAACGAATTATTTATTATAGGCTACTGGCAGTGCACAATCACAGAACAAATTTTTCAGGTTCTATTTCATGCAACAAAACAATCAAACAAAGTGTGCTTGTTGGCTTCTGCTTGTTATGTTTCCACACGTAAAAACTGATCATTATGCGCCATAAATCAGAAATAAACATTGACGAGTATCGAAGGTGCACTTATTTTGTGAATAACTCGTTGATTCAGCTGTTATAGCTGTACCTCCACTTATTCTTTTTTCCGGACGGGAACTGTTGATCGTAGGCTATATTCGTATTATCGACAAGACATAGCGAGAAACAACCATTACTTTTCTACTGTGATTGCAAGTCCAAACTTTGGGAAACCGCTGGAGAAATTTGGGGGACCGTTTCGGTCCCCCAAAATACCTTAAAAAAACACTGGTCCTCTGCTTTGCACAGATAATTGGGGGTGAGTTGGAACACGGGGAAAGTTGGAATATTTTACTTTCTGAATAGCACGTGAAACGTAGCCTACAAACCCGTGCTACTACCCTGAGCTGGCCTCCATCACACATTTTCCTTTGGCATTATTTGCCCTATGCTATGAGGAGTTACAATGGTTGATATGTTTTTCGGAGCTGGAATTATTTATTGCAGAGTATTACAACAAAACTGGCAAATTGCAGAATAGGAAACCATTAAATATCCTGCTGGTACAAACGACCAATCAAACCTCTTGGACTGGTTTATCGCTTGGTTGTTACAAATCATATTGTTGTTTTAAGTTTTTGTGTACAGATCTGGTAAAGATTGAAGTTCAACGATCAATTTTTACATCTTCAGTTACATTTTTTGAAAACGGTTTGTTAAATGTAATCAACTTACACCTGCACTAATACTCCATTCGCCATGCGTCAGATTATGACTTCATAAACATAAGAATATTAAATGCTTATAATAGAGCAGGACTTTGAAAGATACCACCGGAGTTAACAGTTTCTTCTGGCTTGAGCTTGTTTAGTTGAAGACCGTGAAATTACGGTCTGGATATCATCTAATGGCCTTATCTCTTAATGTTGGGATGTTTAAACTTAAAAACGAATTTTGTAATCATTTTCAAACATAGAAATAAGCTTGTATAAGAATATCTTTTAATTTGTTTTTCAAGACTTTTGCCATTCTGAAAGTCGATAGCTTAATAAACAAAGATCATTTTACACTAATCTTTTGACGAGATTTTCTCTGAAAAAGTAAGCAAGTGTTTTTGGCTATTCTTCGGCCTTTCACAATCACAGTACTCTTCGAAAGGCTAAAACTGTGCTAATTGTTCGATTTGATTTTCTTGGATTTTTGTCTGTACTGAACGTTGAATGAACGTTACGTTTGCTGATACTGATTATTATAGGAAAAGGAAAACAATCGTTTTATTATTAGCTTGCGAATGATTCAACTGCCTCAAAATTGCATTAATGCAAAGTTTTTCAAACACATTTCCTACTTTGCAAGTTTAAAAATAGTGCTTTCCTGTAAGCTGTTTTCAAAGACCAACTGCAACATCTCCTTCGCCCAAGTTGGCTAGTGTTGCAATAAGCTCTAACAAAAAGTTGTTGCATGTGAAACTGTGATTCTGATTAATATTTAAAAACAAGGATTTTTGATCATGCCATTATACCTCAATGCTCTTTGACACCAGAAATGCCGAATAATGAATTTTGTTTCTACAAATATTTGCAGCAAAATATAGGCAATGCCACCGTATTTGGACCAAATCTAACTCGAAATGAAACAAAACCGAAGCAAAAACATCGCGCGTCTAAACAAAAATATATTTTGTATTGAAATGTTATGGCTTTGAATATCCATAGAGCGAACCCCTGCTAGAAAATAAATCTTCGAAGAACTTGCTTTAGATTTTCGTGAGTTTTGCTTGCGTTTAAGTTCACTATACACTATACAGTAAAGTAAAATTCGTTGGCTTTCGAATGAAGCACTAAGAAATCTATTGTTTCCAAACACCTTGTTTTCAACACGTAGGTTTTTTAACTTTTAGATATTCCCATCTCTTGTTTCCAAACCGCCGTGAACCTCGTCAAGAAATGTTTATGAGCTTTGCTGCACCTGCTTTGTTTTCACAACAACGAGTTTTCATTATTGCAATTAGGCATTTCTGCCAAAACAGCTAAATTTACCTGGCCAAAACATTACAACAACGTTTTGACGTACTGCTGCTCGAAATTTTCTTTGTAAGAAAGCCACATTGCCCAATTATGGTCTCATGGGCTTCAAAGTCAGAGTAAATCAATCTTTACACGCATATCTTCACCTTTTTGTTGGATTGAATTTTCATTTTGGCGCCAAATGAAATTCTAGCATGAATCATAGTTTTTTTTTATTTCATAAATTTGGTAATTTAATCCAAATTTGATAAAAATGACTTGTCGAATATTTTTATCTAAGCTAACAAAATCCGTCTTTTTTGCATTAATTCAACGTCTGTAAGACAAAGGACATCTTTTTTCATTGGGAAGATATCAGAAAAAGTTAAAGAAAATTGTTTGATGTCCTTATCCGCTTTTTTTTTTAATATATTGACGGTAAGTAGCGTTTAAGACCTCACATACCATGGTTGAATGTGCTCTGCTATTTTGGCAATCATTCGGTGATTTTCTCTTTGGCTGTATTTGTACAATTTATTACCAACAATAGTACTCAAGCTTCTGTATCAATCGTCTAAGTGTCTTGATGACGTAAAAGGTGTACTTTTTTTTAAATATATGAAAGGTCAAAGTGAAAATCACCAGTTCGAAATTTAAAGCTGTTTTCGAACAGGATCACTTTAAAAGGTGGGCTTTTTTGTGGTACTCTAGTGAAACATTTGGCTTGAGAACTAGCTGCATAGTTGATTCTAAATTCAAGTCAAATTACTTTACATTCCATTGACTTACACTTGAAATCCCGATCGGTGAAATTAGACTTGAGTCGGCTTTTTTCGTCCAAGCAACATAAAGTGACAGTAAATCAATGTTCGAAGTGTCGAAGGTACAAGGCACTTGAAAATGATATTATTTTTGAAATAGTCAAGTCAAGAACAGATTTTTTAAGTTTTTTTTAACAGGATCGAACTCTAAACGGAGTTAAAGACAAAAGAATGTAAAAAGCAGTGACTTAAACGCAATTTTAAAGTTTAATATTGACGTGTAAGTGTATTGATTATAAATTTTACTTAAGTAGCCTAATCTCGAAAAGTATCATTTAATTTCAAATCTAAAATAATGTGCAAATAGATTTTCTTTTACATTGCTTTGTCAATACTATTTACACAAAGTTTTTGATGAAAAACAAGACAGGAATTGCAAGTCACAGAAACTGTGTTCTGAATGACTATGACGTAAAAAAACATAGCCTACATGACATGCTTGATACATTTGGTGTCAAATAGTGTACAACAATAAACCTTCAAGATGTTGCAAAAAGTACCACCATCAGTAAAAATCTTGAAAGATTATACATTTGCAAAGCAACGAATAGTAGAGTTAGGGCAATTTTGTTGATTTATTATTTTCGGATATCGGAACAATGCAAGAAATGACGAATATGACTTCCTTTAAAATTACAGATGTTTCATACGTAATCAGGTTAATTGGATTAAAAACGGAACAACTGAAGCACCCGTATCTTTTTGTACAAACATTCTACCCTTCTTCGAAGGAAATGGTTTAACTCAAAGTACGAAAATTATGTTTGAAGCTTAGGCTTCTAATCCCCGTGAAATTATTTTTGACACCAGTAACTATTAGTAATATCCTAATCAAAGTAACCTAAATCAATATTGGTTTGCAAGTCAATGTCTTCATTCATGTGCTTCACGTATAAGCAACGTAATAATATCGTTAGTTATATTACCATTTCTCTGCCAAAAGTAAAAAATCCCTGCTTCAAAGATCTTTAAACCCATTTTGATAGAAATATTTCTGTTGGGGTAGATTGAAAAGCGGAATCATATCGGCTTACAGTTGTCTTCAGAGATTATTGAATCTGAAATTGTAAACAAACTTCGGCTGGAGCTTAACCCTAATCTTTTAAAACCGCTTTCATCCACTTAAGACAGGCTAATGAATATATTACTGGAGGTGAAAATACTCTCTACCAACATTTCAGTTAACACGGGATTAGTTTTCAGGTATTTCATCGCTCCATCTTCATAAATGTTACTCTACTTGTTACTTTTGTTTGAAAGGTTAACCTTACTCCAAGCTATTAGGCCTACTTTTGTTTTCAGTTAAGAAGCCAGATGGCCAATGGTCATCAATGTCACAATAAGTGTGAAAATAAAAGCAAAGATAGGGGAAATTGTTTGCTAAATAATCCCCGCTATATTTTCGTGGCTTTGAGAACTTTTACCTTGTCCTAATTTAGCGATCAAGGAAAATTTAATACGTGTTTTTCCTGTATTAGTCTACTTTAAGTTTTATAAATTAAAGGTTCGATTAAATACAGTATTTTTGCATATGAAAGAATGGCAGGAGTTTTCTTCATTGTTTTCTGTTAGAATTCTTCGACTCTAATTTTGCTCACAATTATATTTCACTGTTTTGTCTCGACAATTTGAAGCTACCGCGTAAGCCTTCAGAGTCTATGCTATTAGAAACTGCTTTTTCTTTCCAAGCACAATAACCAAAAAGATAATTGCGAATCAAAAGCAAAGTAAGTTGTTTTGATGTGTCATCTTGGCAAAAACTGTGTGAAACTCTTACTAATTGCTATACTACGTCTCCAAGTTTAGTTTGGCCTACCAACAAAAAGTCCCTCACATTTTCAAAAACATCGTTCATTCGCACAATAATTTCCTAATTGCAGTCATTCAAGTTTGTAGAATCATCGCTTTAAAAATCTAGCCTGACATCAAAACAAAATCCTTTCTTTTGTCTGTTCAACATTTTGGAGCGTTTATAGCTCAGAACTTGAAACAGCAAGCTGGCTTTGAGCTGAAAATGAACAATACGTAATCAGTTCAAACTATTTTTACTTTCTGGCCTTACAAACCAGAGAAAATTTGTATTTTTAAATCCAGAGGACAAATTATGTCAATGTTTTTCACACCATTTCTTGTTTTTTGTTGACCTCTTACTCTATGACCTTACAAGTAAAGAAAGGCGGTGCAGAAGTGCTGTCTCAAATTTGAAGACAAATCAGTTCCTATTTGGATGTAAGCGGCTGTGAAAAGACAGAAAAACAAAAACAATAAATCGCATTTGAAAAGTTTGAGCAAAGAACGAACAAAGGGTTTTGTCAACAAATGTCGTAGGCTTATTATAAAAAAGCAATTGTTGACAATAATTCAAGTATTTTCCAAACTTTTTTAACGACTGTCAGTTTCGACTATTTGTGTTTTCACTGCTTCAAACAATAAATGCTATTTATACCACAAAAAGTACTCAATACCAAGTAAAAAAGCCAAACAGAGCAAATTACATCAAATATAGTTGCTACTTTCTAAAACCTCTACAGCTTGTTTCATCCTAAAAGAAGAATCATCAGAAGGTCCATATTTCACTGCTTCATGTAGGAAAATAACAAATTGATTAATTTCTGAAATCTAAAGCATTTGTTATCGCCCCATGTAAATTAAGATACAATCGTTTTGAAAGCAAAAGCGATAAGGCTTCATTCCACCTAATTGGAAGTACGCAATGCAAAATGTAATATGGAAGTAGAACATGAGAAGTAGCCAGAGATGTACGCATACGCCGCAAATTCTACGCCGTAGACTTGCGGCGTAGACTTTTTGTTTACGCTAACGCTTACGGCCACATTTTTTTGGATAGTTGTCGCTTGAGGCTACGCCGTAAATTTTTCGCGTTTTTTTAGCGCATAGCGTCAACGTATACTTTTTAATGTATTTTTTTCGCTACAACGCGCCAATACTTTCCAGTGCTACAGTTGAAAGAATGTTTTCAATGGGCAAAGACATATTGAAACCAAAACACAGCAAAATGTCAGATGAACACTTGTGTTTTTTCGTAGAAATTCAAAATAAAACTTGTCTGTTTCGAGGGGTTTATACCGTGTGAATGTTTGGCACCTAGCAAACAAAATGAGTTTACGCTAGTGTATGCGCTGACGCTGACGCCGCCAACTTTTTTTACAAGTTACGTTGACGCATACGGCGAATGTTTTTTCGAACGTTTGCGTTTACGCTGACGGCGTCAATATTTTTTGTATACGCGTACATCACTGGAAGTAGCATGAAAATATGCAAAAGGTGACAAAACGGTGCAACCTAAAAAAATATAAGAAAAGCAACGATAGGGTACTTTTTAGGTGTAACATATCTTTCAGATTTTCTTAAACAGACTTAAATGTAAGTTAATATCTTTAAATTTTTAATATGCTCAATGTTTGAAAAAACCCAATGTTGAGTTTGAACACAACTTAATAAAAACTCTGATACCATCAAGACCACCTGGTTTGGAAAGACATATTTTTGCTGTCTGTGGAAAACAATATTTTATTTATTTTACAAGTTTAAAACACGTCATAATAATACTAAACACTCCTGAATTACAGTAACTCAATATTGCTGATTTTGTGAACGCGTAATAAACTTATTTATTAAAACTAAACCCAAAGCTTGGGAGGCAGGAATTTGACCCTAACTTAGACCACCAAAAGTGGGGTACATAGTCACCCTAATTTTTTCAACAGATGTTTACCTAATTGATCATCGCTTCCGACAGTAGGGTTTTATGCGTGTGGTCTGACGTGGTATACGTACAGTCGAAATATCTTGTCACATGCCCTTCAAATTCAATAGCAAAGCGTTAATAAATTTATTTGTTTGGTTTGCTTACAAAAGACGTCTGTCAGCACATGACACAAAACTATCACAGAATAACAAGTGAGAAACATTGTTAGCAAAAATAACAAAATGAAACATTGTCTCCATGTGTGTACAGCACTAGTGATCTCAAAATCAAGCGTTTTCATTTTTATTGCTCATAACTTGACATAAAAACAACGTTATTTTGTCTGAGAACCACCAGTCAATCATCGTGTAACCGTCCACGCAATTCATACTAGGTCTATCCTCCCCGCATGTTTTCTAGAACCAAATTTGGAAGTGCCAAAATCCTTACATCGGCACAATTCCAATTTGGGTCTCCAAGGTTAGACCAAAGCTAAAATTCATGATTTTGACTACAAAAGCGCCAAAGCCCACCTTAGTTTATCTCGGCAGGCTTTCATTTAACCAATATCGACGTCACCCACACCAATTACCAAGCGCCAAGCATCTTTATGAACAGATGGATCAAAATAGCTAAATTCAGTCAAATAATTGGAATGTGGCGATGATGAATGGGTATGATTCGTCAGATAAAAGGCAAAAATTGATCGCTAAAACAAGAGTAAAGTATTTTGCTTTGAGAACTAACCAGCTTTGACGCTCCCAACAATGGTGTGAAATAGCAGCAGATCGAAAGAAATGAATGAAAAGGAGAAAGGAGTGTCAATGTTCTTTGTCAAATATTAATAACGTCATGACGCATCACGCAAGCTTGCGTGAAATTCTTACGCAATTATGCTAAACGTCGCAATTACAAAACGAAAATATCATTGTTTCCCATAGCAAATTGTATTTCGGGAAAGGCCGTAATCGTGTGATTGTGTCAAAGATAGCTTTTAACCATGTCAGACAACAAATCAGTCGTATTTTACATTGATTCAACGCTGCAGACTGTCATTTCAGTTTTAAACTCTTCCCTGTCAAGCTTCATGTTGGTATTTATGCCATAGCCTACATAGTGTTCGTTCAAGTCTTCGTTAATTCCTTTAGTTTTTGATTGTATGAAAAAAAGTTTTGACAATCTTGCCAAAGATAACTTTCAATCGTAACTCCCAGATTACAAAACTCACTCGCTTCAGCATTGATTAAACGTTGGAACACATCATTTATTAAAATAGTTTAAAGCTTTATTTTGGACTTTGGAGTCAGGTTAGCCTCAGGTTTGAGCTGTGGTTGCGAAGCCGATGTCTATTTTTGCCTCTGATGTGACCACAGCATATTGTTTTGTACTATGCCAAGTCATTTTGGAAATGACGTACTGATTATATCATTCATTCACAGCTTTTATCATCTGAGAACTAAGTTTGAACAAATTAAGGTCAGTATTGGTAATTAGAATGTAGTTATTCAATCTAAATAAACAGAGCTAAGCTTTCACTTTGCCACATTAAACATTACTTAGATGAGAACTAACCGAAAAAAATCTTTTTTTTCTCGAAAGTAGAAGTGCAACAGAACTAGAATTTAAGAAGCTGAAAGGTAGAAAGTACTGTAAAAAATGTTGCTGTGACGATAGTTTCACAAAATTAACGAATATCCTGTTCAAGAAAAGAGAAACCGGATAGGCTATTTGCATTGTCTGCAACCGGGTTACAGTAAACTTAGTTTCGTCGGTTATTTATACACACAACAACCTCAAAAAACGTTTCAAAGTTTGGGAAAATTTGCCTTTTACCACGTTTTGGATTTCCGTTTTTTTTACGTTGGTGAAACGCAAACTATACAGCTGGAAATGAAACAAGTCATGGGGCTTGCAAAAACCCGCTAATAAATGCAACAAAAGTATTTAACTTGAAGTGGTGTAAAACGCGTATTATGCAATAGTTGCCTAGACATTGGACTTATTCTTTGCAGCACTGGAGGTTTACAGTAAATTACATTCACAGCGCTCAATAACTTCATGAGTGTGTTTGTTTACGTTGAATTTGCAATAGCATTTTACTGTGAAAGAAGAACCGGTTGTCTGAGGTAGCCTCAGATCGGTTCAAAAAGCTTATACAACTTGTAGTTTTTGACAATCTGTATCGTTTGAAAATCATGATATTTCACAATCTCGGGAATTACATTCGGAAAACAGATACTTTCCACACTGGAAAGCCCCCTATGGACATGACAAGCTGTTTGTTACACTCCATTCTTAGATTTTTCTTTTAATAACGTATTTTTAGATCAAAGGCATCTGGCCATATGATGAAGTTTGATATGTCACTACAGGTCTATGGTCTACCATATGTGCATGTCTTTTTTCGGTAAATTTTGTAGTTTATGAGAATTTTCAGATTGTTATTTTGTTAACTATTAAAGGCAGACCAAGAATGATTTGGACAACAAACATCACAAAATGGACAAAATTAAGTTATGAATGTGCAGTACGCACAGCTCATGGTCGAGAACAATGGCGCATTGTATCCAACCCTCCAGACGAGGAAGGAACAAAATGATGATGATTTTGTTCTTTGGCAAAACAGTTTGATTTCTAATGAAAACGTGATGTCTGACTGAAAATTTTACATTGTAAATTTAATTATTTTGTCAATTATGCCACACTGATGTCATTCCTGAATGATATTCTCACCAATTTACTAAAAACAAATTCAGTTTGAGTGTAGCCTAACTATAAACGCTTAAACTGAATAATATTTTTAAAAATTGGCCCATTTCTCTCATATCAGGGCAGCCTTCGGCAGGCTTGTTGGTTTAACAATTGATTTCGGTAGTGTAGTTGGGGGGTCCTTGTGTTCTTTAGTTTACTTTTGTAAAATTAAGAAAGGGGATAATACATTGCCTCAAAGAAGGCGAAATTGTTCATATTCCTTGAAGGACACGTCTCTGAGAAACTAAGTCACGGCTTAGCCTGATTAGTTATGAATATTTCATTCATTTGTTTTTCTTGCAATACCGTACTATTTCTAGAGCTGGCTACACTTGTTTGGCTCTTTGTTTTTAGTTTTGCAAGGTCAGCTACTGGTTGAGTATGTTTCCAACAATACTTATCACTATTATGAAAATTCAGTGTACAAGTGGACAATAAGTGTTTTTTCTGTAAAATAGTTATTGAACTTCAAATAAGGCAAATATTAGCGCTCACAGACTAAAAAAAAATATAAGCTGTGCATTGGAAGTACGTATCTATTGTGCTCATGTTTGTAAACTAATTTGTGGCTGACTAATTGTACGTCAGCCACAACGTCACAATGTCCACAACTGAAACAACTTACATTTTAAAACTCGTTCAACTTGACTCCGTTAAAAACAAAGTCCTGCATTATCACCATACAACTAAGTCATACTTTGAACAGTAAGCCAAGGATAGAATTTTTAAGGGCGATCTCACCAGATACCTCGTACCGGGGTCATAGTGATAGAAAGATCCCTTTTCTGTGACAGAAAAAAAACACTTCAAATAGGATTTTGAACCCTCCCCCCAACTATATCCCCGTAAGGTGCCAAATGAGATTTTCTTTTTCTTAAAAGATTTCTTTCGGAAGCCCTTAACTAGCGTTGGAGACCCTTGACTAGCGTAAACATTTATAGTAAATTACATACCAACTACTCTCATCATATTTGATTGTGTTGTTTCGAAAAAAATGTCACACGACGAAAAAATGTCACACATCAAAATAGTTCCTTGATTTTGTAATCTATTTTTCTGAGTCAACTGGCAAAATATTTCATAAGCAACTTTTTTAACTCACGTTTGTGACGTCATGCTCACGGCGCTGACAAAATATTTAGTTTTCGCAAGACAACGCATTGTTTTGTTCTCGTGGTTTCTGTGCTGTGTAGAGATTATACGAGTTAGTTTTTTGGTGCCGAAAGTTTAGGGCCTTTAAATCAAAACAAAATTTTAAAAATAGTTTCACGCAAAGTATGATCTAATGTAACGGAACGATAGTATATTTGTATGAGCACAATGAGCTTTGATTTCCAGATGAAAAGTTTAATTAAAAGACAGTAAATGACCAAACGCCTCTACTGAAATGATCCCTTTGTGGAATTATTTTTCCTTTTTCTAAGAGGAAGTTGGTCCCTTTATAAAGGGCACATTTCATAACGGCAACAGAAGTACATCTGACCTGTGCTTGCACCAAGTAGAAAGTTACGCTAATAAGTCAATAACGGTAGACTTTTAGCCTATTCTCGCACCTAGTATTTGAAAAATAACGGTTGGCTTTAAAAGTTGTAACAAAACTGACAATAGATTGAAAAACGAATTAACTCTTGTTTTCCAAGTAAGTCAAGTGCAATACAAGGAAGAAAATTACTTGTACATTTAAACAAAATTTAAAGTGGAAAGTTATTGTTATAATGTTTATTCTGTTTGTTAGCTGTTTTGTATTGTTTAAATATTATTGTTTATTACTGGTTTGTGATATTGTAAAATCACTTCTCTCCAAAACTATACACTTTTAAAGCAATTCTAAAAGTTTTCTTTTGACCTTTTTTTATGTATAATAATATAGCAACAAAAACAGTAAATTGTTTGCAATGTGTACGACAAACAAGAAAACCATCTATTGGCAATCCGAAAAAGTGTGTAAAAACTCTAAAAAGGGTTTGGACTATTGTTAGTTAAGCTGCTCGCTGGCTATGCCAATTACCAGCGATGAGAATAATAAAATAATGTTGGGAAGTTTTTCCACTTTTTATCCAAATCCTTGTTTCATCTTGACCGTGACGTAATCTGCTGTCCGGGGAGTATCGATTGAAGTTTGCCTGGTGATAATCCTGGCGCCAAATATCAGTCACAACTGATATTAAACAAGGCACATTTTTCACTTCCAACCGGCTTCAATCTGAATCATTCTTTTGCTTCGGTTTGCTGTCATTTCACCCTTTGATTTTGCAATTAAACTTTCCAAGAGCAACAACAATATGGTTGGATTTCTAACAGAGAGTGATTAAAGTAAAAGCCTTTCAATTATTAGCCTATCTTATTTTCAGGGTGGCCGATCCCTTTCAGTACCCAATTCAGCTTCTTTTTTATTGATTTAACGTCTGCAAACGTTGAATCAAGGTTAAATATAACTGGTTTTCTAGCTTGCAGGCTACAATCAAACGAGTCAATGGTAATTTTTTTGATATAGCATTAGCAATTATCGTTAGTTGTTTGCAGGGTAGCAGATAATCTATAAAAAGCAAGAATCTAAATTTTGAATTGGACTAAAGTGACTACATAATCATACAGTGACAGGACTATTTATATCAGAGAATTTCAATTCCATTTGTTTCTATGAAAGCATTGAGCTTGCAATGCAACGTGAATTGATTTGTACACAATGCAGCAACGAAAAGGAAAGCGTGAATTTGTCAAAACAAAACAAATTTTTTTTTAAATATTTTGAGATTTTATAATACTTCGTTTTGTCACAAAATTGTTTGTTACTAATGGAATGATAAAGAAATTGTTTGTATTTGCTTTGATTCGTTTCAATAGACAGATACTTTCTTTTCGTTGTAAATCAAAAATAAAAATGAAATATTTGATTTTTGTGGCATAAGTTTTTAAAAAAGTTCTTGCAGAAATGTTGTTTGTGGTAAAATGAACGGATGGTTTGAAAAATTGTTAAACCTTCTTGAAAATGTATTACTGGAAAAGTCGTACTATCGATAGAACACATGCAAACAACATATTTGTTGTAAAATTCAACCATTTACGTCATTTAGCTTTCCCTTCTCAATCGTTTTATCAAAAAAGAACAATCGACCTTAGAAAATGTAAAAAGCAAACATTCGTTATGAGTAGAAAATGACCACAGCAAACAACTAATGTTTAGCAGAAGAAAACTTGCATTTTTTTACACTTCCATCCCACAGGGCAGTCTGGACACAAGGACAAACAATGTGTTTTATCAAGCAAGCAAGTCGGTTTAATTGGTCACTACAATTAGAAATTTCTTTGTGTAATTTTGGCATTTAAAAACGTTTAATACAAAATATGTCATTCGGAATATAGCGTGACAGAACTGTGGCTTTCGAAGTTGTAAAACAAGTTGTAACATATCGATTGGCGCCTTTACTGTTTTCTTTCCTTTTCTCTAGTTTCAGCAAGTCAGTTGTCTTGGTGTTGTTTCAACAAATTTTAACGTCGTATGGCTTTAAAAAAGTCCTTATCTTTTAGTCGAATCAATAATATTAAAAAATTGTTCAACCACGTGTTGATTCAGTCGCTTCTGAGGTGGCCCTCTCTATCACTGCGTTGTTCGTTCATTGACGTCATGGTAAATAGAGACGAGAACGCCAAACTGATTTCTTCATATCGACTCAAATTGTATCTTGGAGGGTTTTTAATTCTGCATGTCAATAACATCATTGGTTGTTTGCAGGCACTTTATGATAAAAGCTATTGGAAATTTTTGTGTGAAATTTAAAATGCTTTAATAGGTATTGACAAAAAGAAATGTGGCGGCGTTTCATTTTCTAGAATTGCAGGCTATCTGCTTTGCAGTACGTTTCATTCTCGTGTGGTTTTCTTTATGTGAAAACGAGTTTTTTGTTATTTTTAAAAGGAACCGGATTGTTTGACGAAAATACCTCACGATGGTTTGAGAACCAGAATTTCCAGGTTTGTCTCCATAAAAAAAATCGCACTTTGAATATAACATTACATATGCTATGCAAAAATTGATTCAAAGATCGTGGGTTTACCCAACCTTTTAACATTTTACGCTGGCAATAATGGCTGTTCTCTGCTTTTGCTTTGGACGCAATAAATATGCCCTGGGTAGGAATTGGTGATACTCTCAGCAAAAACAATCGAAAAAGACTTTGGTTCTCAATGAAAAAAAAGACTAGATGACTGTGTTGTGTCGTGAGATAAATGTGCATTTAATTTTTTCATACAAGTGATGTCAAAATGACGTTTTTAAGCTTTTGTGTTGATGCTATTATAACTTAATCAAAACAAATATCTAAAGTACATCAACCAACATATTAAACCATGCGTATAGTTTCTACACTCAAAACTCAATCTCTTTTTTGTTGAGATTTGTATCTACAGTACGGTAGTTTCTTTTTCAATAAGGTGCTGTTTTAAACAATGGAACGTATGAAAAGTATAGAGACAAGGCCTGGATTTCAATAAATCGACTTTGATTAGGTAACGTCTGTCTAGATTGCCATAAGCCATCTGTTGTGAGATACGCCGAAACTTTGAATTTGGTATTGACAAAGTAAAGCTATAAGTTTAGTCTGTTTCAATCACATAATCATGCGTGATTTGCGTGATGCGTCATGACGTTCTGACGATGTGGCCGTGTCAGCCTGTCTTGCCTCTTTAACTTTTGCATGACAAAATGCAGTTTGCATTAGAAAACTGCAATGAGAAAAAGGTTTTGACAAAACCGGTAATTATTACGTTGATTTAAGATTACAAATGGTAAAACGGAAAGAAAAGATTTAACCAGGTCATCAGTTTTAACATTTTGCATCTGTCACAAATTTGAATTAACTCATTGCTCGGGATTTTTTAAAGGTGTGATTTCGCTAACACTTCCTTGTTGATACTAGCTCGCCAAAACAATTCACTTCACAAAAATCTTCATTATTCGTTGAACCAATGTCGCCAGATTTTGCATCAACGTAAATCTATGACAGTTTGTTTGTAGCTACTTGTTTTCGCAGAAACGCTAACCTAGGCAAGCGTTTCATCGATGTGTTAAAGGTAAAGCCGCCCAGATCAGATATCAAGAAAAGTTTTTACAAGCACAGGTGAATCTGACAATTAAACAGAGAGGGTGCTATGATAAATTACGGTATTCATACTGCTTTTGTTTACTGATTTGTCATGACCAAAGGTAGAAATATGAATTAATTTATTTGAAAAATATGCTCAAAGGTTGAGTTTTGGTGAGCATGTTGTGACTTAAAGATTGTTTATCCATGTTAATCAACCGTGACTGATGGACTGATGGCAGCTGGAGGAAAAATGAAAGATATCTGGTATTTATGAAGGAATAGCCTATTTAAGTGACGAATTTTAGCAACTTAATTGCACTGTTGGTGAGGACGACGGCATTAAGTTTTTGCTTGTGTTGTAAATGAGACAAAAAACGAGACTGGAAGAGATCTGTCTTCCGGAACTCAAACCCAATGCTGCACTCCGCCGGGGTAATTCCAAATAGGCCAATAATAGTGACGCAAACAGAAGATGCTTCAACTACTGTAAATTTGCGTTCGCTTGTTTACGCGTTTAGCAACGGTCATATAAAGCCGTAGACATGAGTTCCATTTGGCATTTACAAAACTTGAGTGCTTTCACGTGTAGGCGGTGAGACGAGATATGGATTTAATTTTATACAAACTTCTTCAGACGTTATTCACGGTAGGCCTATTTCACCTTATTCAGCTCTCTTGAAGACCGGTATGAAACATGCCAATTGAATGGCAATTACAAACAAGAGACTATAGTTGAAAGTTTAAGTAAGCCATGAATAGCTTTGTTGTCACTATGGTTGGTAAGATATCAAAAACTTTGCTAACTTGCCGTTTTTGTTTGTATCTTGGGTTATTGAGTTCTTCAAAACAAATTTTCTATGGTTAAAATGAAGGGAATTTTAATCTATGAAATGCGGTGCGAAAGAACAAAGCGAAATTCTTCATAAGGAAGTTACTTCAAAACAAAGCAACAAGACATCAAGACAAGCAAAAGAATATGTACTATGTAATGTATAAATATGTCCAACAAGTACTTTAACAGAAACTTTTAAAAAAATGCAAGTGTCACATCCACATTCAAAATAATTGCTTTTGTAGTGCACGATGGCTACTTGCTACTTTTTTTTCTGTTCCAACGTGGTATCTTTCAAACCATTTCCTATATGCAACATAAAAATAAAACCGTACTCAATGAAACTAAACTGCAAGCCCTCGCCCGCCTGTCAAAATTTGTCTGTTCAAAAAAAAGTATTCCTGATTTTTTTAATTTTCAACACAAAATATAGCCTAAAAAAAAATAGTGCAACACTTTTTCCAAATTCGACTTGACCTCATCAATCAAATACTATCCATCTTGAACAAACAGGCGTGTCACCGATGAAATATAAGTGATCGTGGCCAAACTTAAACGCTCACTTGAAAAACCGCAGCGTGCGGTTCAGCGATTGAGAAAAAATAAGACGAGATTTTAGGACGGCTGCTGAAATATTAGTTCATCGAGACAGAATTGAAATATTTGCCGGCAAATATGCATTTAAACATGGCAAGACTTTTAATTCTTTCCGACCCTATTTTTTAAAAGTTTATAAAAATAAGGGTTGTGCATGTGAAAAGTTTTAAATTCAACTGTTTGATGGCAAAATAGATTTAAAATTAAATGAATGCTTTTCACAAATGTTACCTAGACCCACGCATTGCCTTAAAAGGAGATTTTTGATTACCCAGGACGACTTTAATTCCCAGACACAGACATTGTTGGCGAATTTCGTTTGTCTCTGTCTCGGAATGTCGGTAAATCGGTACGGCGACAATACAGGATTCAGTTGAAATAACCAAATGGTGCAGTATTTGAGTTTGCTATTTGTGGTGAAAGAGCAGCATTCTTAGAGAAAATATTACACTGTCTTCTTCGTGTTTCAACCATGTTTTTCAATTAAGAGCAGGTGTATGTTGGAAAGTGTTAACATAGACAAGAGCAGCCAACAGCCTATTATTGTCAGGGTCATCAAAATGGAGATTTGTTAATTTTAAAACGACTTTAAATCCATAGCTTTCTTATCACGATTTTTTATAGTTTAATGCTGAGGTGGAGTAAAAAAAGAAATAGTTTGAAAATTATTTGAAAACAACAAATTAAAACATGCCAAAACTGTGGTAGCATTAATTTACGTGTTAAAATTTCCACTTAAAACAGTTTTAGCTCAATGTCACAAAAAAGGCGTTTTTCAATTATTGAGCTATATTTTGTTCTGACGATATTTTGTTCTGACGGTGTATTTTTAGTAGGCTAAAAGCGTGAAATCCATGCTGTAACTTTTATTCTGTAATTTTCGTTTATTCTTTCTTGCTTCAAAGTTACGGTATCAATTTTTGGTAACTCGATCAAGCACTTACTGATTCGTATGGGATGATTAAGTTTTACTAGAAATGTTCGAGGAATAACCGCAATGGCAGTAGTCACTGATGTCAGCAATTTTTAAGCTTACAATTTTTGTATAACCGTTGATAAATTAAAAAAAATAATTACAAATTACACCATGTTGATTTTAAAAGTGTCAAATGATTCACAACTGATTGTTTCATTCATGGTATGTCGTGTACAAAATACCCCTTTTTAAAGCTGACTAAATGATATTACAGTAAGTTGTTCGGTCACCGGTCTGAATAGTGACCTACAGTACATCAAAACAGTTATGACGCAAATTCTGTACATCCATATCTATTCCAAGCATTACTAAATAGCTGTCCTTTAAGATTGGAGTCAAATGTTTCCTTGATGAAAACCTACCTTACTAGGTATGTAGAGCAAATGCAACTCCAGAAAAATGTTGTTTTTTCAAATTGCACGTTTGCTTTAATGCTATTATAGCCTACGCTTAACGCTTTACTGCGTTTATTTTCAGTTAATATTTTTCAACTTTTTGACAAAAAAGCAACTTTGTTACAGTTTGTAAATGTTCCACCGCTGATGAGTGTAAGTAAATTTGGATGACAATGCATCTTCACAAACGTTTTTATTGGATTAGTATTAATTGATACTTTTTCTGAAGTCAGCCGATCTCAACACAATGCTCGTGATGAAAGCTTGTGGTTATGACCCGGGTCTAGTCAGATTGTGTCATTGTTTGAAGTTTTCGACTGTTACAGAGTGAAGTTGCTAGTAAGCAATAGCAAAGACCAATACAGCAATTAGACAGGCCAGGACATGCTCCCAACTACTAATTGTAAGCTATTGTTATCTAAGGAATTTCTATTTAATGCTGCGACACGAATAACTTGAATTCCAATAGCATACCAACAAATTAAAACTGTTCATAAATTCTATTTCATTTTAATTCCGGTTTTAAAAAATAAACCAGTCTAGCAGAGTTTTTTGACTCTTGGATTAACGATACTAAGCGCACCAATGTCGGTCGGTGGGAGTCGGTGTCTGTCAGTGTCTATAATATCGAAATTAATGTGCCTAGTGACAGCTCGCGCGCTGTGGAAAGTCATCAAAACAATATAGCTCTAAAATATATACAAGTATTCCTATAATTTATACAAGTTCGAAAACAATGGTTGTCTGGCTGTTCATGAGCAATAGATTATCAAATTGAAGAATATGTATGAACGACGCACAATTTCCAAAATGTTGATGTAAAATAGCCTACTTATCACTTGCATGATTATCGCAACCAACGTTTATTGTTGCAGCTAAGTGAGCAGAACTTGGTATACAATTTTATAAATATTACTTGTTAGGAAAGTAAATCCAACTTTTTCAAGATGCATTCAAGAAATCAAATTCTGTTGATACTGAAATGGTTTCTCGTCACTTTGAGTTTTACCTGTACTGAAGCTAATCCAACAAGCGGTAAGTAAGCAGTTCTATGATATTGCGTAGAGCGTAGACCTACATGTTCTTTAAAGTAGTATCAAGGTGATACTGATTAACATACAGTTGAACTAAAATCATGCTTTTTTGTAGATTTGTACAGCTCTTCATATCCTGCTGAAAGCGACTATCTTTTGGACACCGGGGAGGACTACGTTTACGAAGAGGCGAATGACCCTAACATGTACCAGTGTCCAGGAGAACCTATTATACTCGAAGTTGCTCAATTATGTGATGGGCATCCGGACTGCAGTGATGGTTCTGATGAGAACAGGGTTGAATGCAAAGGTAAGATGATACTTTCAAATTTACAAAATTGCTCACTTACAGTAAGCTGTGTGTGTTTGACATGTATACAAAATGTATTGCTCAGATTTTGCACCATCATATTTTAATTTTTTTAAACTCGCTTAGGTTATACAACTGGTTAACCTATGCTGCGCACCACGATGTCAGTAACATTTATTCATTACGTTTTGAAATGTAAAATTGACGGAGCGCAGAGACGCTTGTTTACCAAAGTTGAAGCTCATTCGCGCTTTTCCACAACCTAGTTGCTTTCTCTGACATCAAACCTTGCAATTCGCATAGAAACAGCACAAAGTGATCTTCCGGTCTTCGCCTTTGATTTGTCGCTTTTCAGCGAGTTACAGCGGCGCAATGTGATTTAACGTTTTTGATACATCATTGCGTTCAATTTTTATGCTTTTTCGTTCTATTCGTGACCTGGCAACTAAAGTTGTATGCAAGTGGATAAACTCGATTTCACTGCCGCCTAATTAGAAGCTTTCTGGATCAATGCAATCATTAAGAATTAATCTTTTGATTTATACACGATACTTAAAGACGTTGATGTAACATGACAGTCATTTTTTCGAGTGGCATTAGACAGCAAAACATGGATAAGTAGCTCAGTTATTTAGTTTTTTGACAATTTAAAACAAAATTTTCTCGAATGAAACAAATTGTGGTTTTTCTTCGAATTTTCAAAGGTCATTTTTTCATACTGCATTACAGAACTTCTACAACTTCACTGAACGATAGTACATTGACAAAAAAATAGTATTTTCGTTAGATTTTACAAATGAGCTTATACCTAAGATAAGAAACATTAGCTTTTAATGGAAGGCTATCATGTTATTTGTGAAATGATACAACTTGGCAGTGGCTAACGTTGGCCACCAAGTTTACTTTGTCTGAGAAAGACTAATCGGTCGTCTTGGTTTTGGAGACTACATAACCCTTACTGACGTTGTAAGAGAAGGTTGGTTTGAAAAGCGATGCTCATTATTGTATAAACAATGCTAAATGATACCCTGGCATACATTATCTGACATACATGATAATACTGAATACTGTACTTGATATTGTTTTGTAGATAATGGACAAGAAAAAATTGAAAAAGCTGCTCCAGCGTACGTGAAGCCTCCGGTAGTAATGAAAACAGAAACGGACCTTGACAAGGAGTACAATGACTACGAGGGATGTGACAACCTTTCTTTTGAGTGCCCCTCCGCAAAGGGATTGTGCATCCCATTGTCTTCGCAATGCGATGGACTCGCGGATTGCCCTGACGGAGAAGACGAGTTATCTTGCGGTTAGTAGCAGCACACGTTGTTTCTTAATGTTTTTTTACATTAATTTTCATCGTTGAAGATGTGTTTGATTTGCATCAGACAGCATTGTTGGTGCAAACATAGATTGGTAGCACTAAACTACATCAATTACCTGAAAACAATGCAATTTGACCAAAAAAACTACTGTGTGATAAGTAAAAAGACATTTAAGTTACTTTGAAAAGTGTACTTTGACATACAAAACGTTACTTTGAAAAGTGTAGTGAAAAGGTCAAAAATATGCGGTTATTTCACTACATGAAGCCTTGATTTTCAGTCTGAGTAAAACGAGACACTTGTTTACTTTATGGTGGCAGCGGCGGCGAAGTGACTCACAGCTGGCAGAAGTGATTTCAACACTTTTCAAAAATAACATTTTGTCGGATTTAGCACGCATCGTTGCACATTGAATTACCACGAACTTTTTTTGTTAGCTTTCAAGTTTTACTCTATTCGTTGTTCACGTTTTACATGTATTTTACTACTCTTTTTGACAACGTTTTAATAGAATTGAAGGCTGTCGGGTAATGATATCAACATCTCTTTTGCGTGCTAGTCGTAAAAAGTACACACTGGTACCGAAAGATAGACACAATCATCTTACATGCTCGTTTTCGCTCCACTTTCATAAGACACGTTTTAATATATATTACTTTTTGCCATAGATGTTACCACCACCATCAGGAATAGACCTATTCCGCCTCACAATGGCGTCGATAATTGGGACGATTACACTGGAATAAGAATGTACAGTCCAACGGCGTCTTCAACACCTCCCAGCACTTCAACACATCACGGTGACTCTGGGATTATGATAGAAGACAGTGATGGAAAAGTTGAAATAATTCATCCAGTAGGCAATACTGAACGACCAATTGCCCGAAGCAACCTTGTAACCCAGAGTTTCATTCCGAAGCTCTTAGCACATGTTCAACGTTCACAGATTCAAAAAGTCAAAATTTACAAAGATGAAAGAAGAACTGCTGGATTCCACCAATCCATCAGACATTCTTCAGAAAGTGAAAATGGTAGAGACACCCCTATATTGCCATACATCGGAGAGACTGGCGAAACATTTGTTACTGAGAGCACACAAAGACGTTTAGAAACCATGTCAGATTTGGAGGCCGAAAAATTTCTTCAAAGTTACGCTAGTCAAACAGCAAATGGAAATTCCAAAGAAGAGTTAAATTTATCTTCAACCAAGCAACAACACAGCAGCTTAGCACCTGCTACAGAGCAAACTGCTGCAACGACAACTTCCACACTCTCCTCCACAACCACTCAAAGTAAAAAAGCTAAAAGGAAAAAGAGCCATAAAAAGAAAGTCAAGGGTCTCTTGTACAAACTTATGCGCCAAATGGGTAATCTTGTGACGTCAGAAGCTAACGACTTCGACATGGATGTCAATATTAGGCTTCGGGAAATTCCCAAACAAGAAACCAATAGCAATGACTTGACAGATTCAAGAGATTCCACACGCCCCAAGCAACGAAGAAAACCTAAAATCAATTTGCATCTTGACATGAGTTTATAAGTATGACGTGTTTGTGATGTCACTCTGACGTGATATTTTGTTCTGCAAGTGTTAGCATGTGTGAAATGTATTTGTAAAGATCGGCGGAAGAAGTAAGATAATTGCAAAAGACTTTTCTTTTCGGAAATATCGAGACTACTTCAATTGCTACCTCTTATAAAGTCACTTAACTTTTACAGCTGGGGCATCAGACCATTTAAAGAACTGAACTTTGAATGACCACAAATGTGTTGGTTTTATGTGCTCAGAACTTTCTGATCATGTTTCTGCTGATTAACTTAATTTATATACATTCGTGTATCCTAGAGCATTTCGAACAGAATGCAAAAGTTGTTTATGTAGACAAGACATTGCCAGACATTTTTTACACTAAATTTGTCCATCTACAGCAGTCCAGCTTCACATCAAAATACATGCAAAAGCCGTTTATCTTTATTTTGTTTTTTTTTCATTTTACAAGGAGAACTTAAGCTTTTTATCATAAAAGGCAACATTGTTTTTCAAATTTTGCACCAGTTTTTTTTTTGACTATTTTAGAAGTGAATTCTCATGCATTGAAACATCCCACAACTTTGTAATGTTAATACAGGGAATGTGACATCAAATTTTACAAAGAACGTTTTTTAAAGCGCAAAGCTGGACAGCTGTCAGTAGAAAACTAACACAATTCCACACCTTCTACATGCTTGAAATGTAACTCCAAAACAATTTTTTTTATTTTTTTTATCAACAACCTACAAATAATAAAATGAATTAATTAAAAATCAATTTTCAAGCATGGTAGAAAGCGATCATTGTGCATAGTTTTTTATATGAGTTATCCAAACAAATTTTATTCAGCATAATACGTGTTTTTCTCATTGAACCTCTTATTATTGTTATTTATCACTGTCTTTTTATTTTTTGATTATTTTTTCAAGTTCACTTTGTTTTAAAGTATTGCAGTCAACTTTTGTTTGTTATCTTTTTATGTATTCTTGCAGCTTGCAACAAAGCTCAGTCTTCAAGCGCGTGCCTGACGTTGTCTAGAAAGACGATTTCAATATTTATTGTTAAAATTGGCGTTGTAGTAGGTTTTGAAACGCTTCGTCCTGTTTTACGAATTTTCGTTTTCACTGCCTTTGAAAAATTTACTAGCAGATTATGACAAATTACAAAATCAGTTATTTTCAATTACGATCTTGCAGCTCTACGTTTCTTTATTGTATCAGTTCCTTTATATCGATTTAGTGTCATTCAAAGATACCATGTATTGTATGTGGTATAAAGTAGCGTGTTACAGGGGTGTTAATTTTGCTTTTTCGCACAGACCTAAATTCATTTTTGACAACCATTCATACTTCCTGATTCAACACAAAGCAGTCTATGGTAACATTAGAATAATTTTTACCTGTCAAATCCATCATTTAATATCACGTAACGAAAATTCATCTTTAGAAGTCACAGGAAATAAATTGTTTAAAATTTTCTGCCTTTTACCCACTGTATCATAGCAACTCAAACGCATGTTTGCTTTGCTATTTTGTTATTAAAATATCAAAGTTGCGAACTAAAATGTCTAGTAATAGTTGAATCTTGTTCTAATCTGTCTGCAGTGAATAGCAAACATTCACCGCCTATTATTTGTATCCGAAAAGTATATGCATTAATATCGTAAATGCGCTGCCCAGGCAGGAAAATCCGTCACTTTTACATTGATTCAGCGTTTGCAGACGTTGAATCAATGTAAAAGTGACAAATTTTGCTGTCTGGGAGGTTGTGCCAAGTTGTTTCTTTTTTCTATATTAATAAATGGTTTGAAAAAGGATTGATTGTTTTTCGGAAGTTGAGTGTGGCAAGAAATGACAGCAATAAACTCGCGCTTCTTCCATGAGGCTTAGTATCGCACCACTAATTAACGTCATAGAGCTCTCGACCGCTGCTTTTTCCCAGTCCATTGAATTTTTATCGTTGTGAACAAAAAACAACCAGTCATTTGTCGCCAAGGATTGATTTTATTACATTTGGTTTTTCTGAAGTAAGCTAATTAAAATTAAAACGGCTTAAAAAGATTAAGCAAGTTTTCTACCAATAACAAGATATTATTAAAATAAAGTTGTGCAAAAGTCTGCTGAAGTTATTACTTTCTTGTATTATTGCATTACATATTAGGCAGCCAATCAAAAATACGGCAATGGGTTAGTTTTCACGGATTAAAATTATTCCAATACAACCCAGTTGCCGAAACTAAACAAATGTTCTGGTCACAAAATTTGAAATCTGACAAAGTTCCGGTTTACTCCGGATGAAACCAATCTTAGCAATGATAAAACAAACTTAGCTTTTGATAATTGCGTATCTTGAAACGGGAACAGGCTCTTTTAATTTCATGCTATGTTTATAAGAAATGGAGCAATGTAGCCTCCTTGTATTAAATTGTAAACTAACAAATTCGATGTAGAATTAAAACAACTTTTAGTTTACTTTGAAAAATAACGTTCTCTTTTGAGAAAAACGTTGCACATGACTACTGGGCAGATAGTGACACAGAGAGTTTGAAGTATGTTAATGATGCAGGCCTTATTCTCTATGATGCAGGCCTTCTCCGAAAGCTATAGACATGCAGAAGGTGAAAAAAGAACGATTCCGATTTTGTGATGCACTCGGTTGGGAGCCCGTGTGTTGAGAGTGTTTTCTCAGTACTGGAAAGTTAGTTCAAAAGGACTCGTATCAAGTGGAGAGTGCTTAGTTGTGTTTTAGCAAGACACGTTCAGCGTACACCGTATACACAAACTTTGAAGCTGGAAACGAAGATCGACTTCCTTGCTTTTCTGGACAGTGAATGAGAATTTTCACTCATGGTAAAACCCTCAAAATGACAACAAATCATAATAACTCATAATTTTTTTCAGCTGTAGTCAATTGTATATTTTTTGATAAAAAAAAGCGGGAATTTCAAAAGAACCAACCTTACAAGACTTGTCGCAGGTAATTAATGCCTTACACACGATCGCTAGATTGAGCTTCAAGTTCAAAACAGTGTTTTTATTCGAAAAATAAGGATTGGTTCGTGTAATCATTTTTTGCTTTCCAATTCACTAAGTTTGAGAATTATTCAAATACAAAAAATAGTTTATAATGTATGACTTGTCTTTTGGAAATGCTTGGCAAGTTGAAAATCTGATTAAATGATGAATTTTACTTAATTTGATAAGCAAGAAAATATGATTCTTTTTAATTTCAAATTTCAATATTGTGTGAAACTAAGTAGGCCATAGCAAAACCATTCATGTGTAAACGTCAGACAAACGCTTTTGTAAAAATTGACATTTAGATCCAAGCACGTGCTATGGTAAGGTTTCTTACATTGTTAATTTTTATAAGGTTTCTTACATATATAATATTTACAATTTATTATAAGTAATAAAATGAACGCAGTCATATAGCGCATAGGCTATATAATCCGAGTATCAAATAGAGGCAACACCACAGATCGTAAAAGTTTCAGAACATGCACTCAAAAAGCCTGACTTTGAGGCGCCTGTTACAAAATTACTGCTCTCCTAACGACTGCTACCCCCGCAATTTTCTGAAAAGTTTTGTTTGCTAAGTGAATCATTGTTTTTACCAACTAAGCTAGCTTGCTGCAGCAAGACGAAAAAGTAACATTTGGTCATGTGATAAGTTTAGTAGGTTATGTTCTATGCAAAAGCAGTGGTCTATAATCGATTATATAGGGTTGCCGCAAAAAAATTCTTTGCTAAGAAATTTAATCTAAAACGCAACAAAATTCTTTGCTAAGAAATTTAATCTAAAACGATATGAAATTTAAATAAAGAGCTTTGAGTCTTTCGGAAGCGAAGCAGCTTGCTTCGAAGTAAGCCTCTTTCTGATTTGTTACATATGCAGCGTATATGTGTGACGCGTGCAGTTTTTAAATCGAATTTGACAACTACTAAGTTTCAAATTGTTTTTCAGGAAGTGACATATATCTGCTGTAAACTGTTTAAACTCTGGACCAATAGTCATCAACCTTGACCCTTCAAATGAAAAAAAAATATTTAGTTTATTAGTTTAGTTGTGGCATAGAAAGAGCTGGCAGAAAGCAAAAAAATATGTACAATATGAAATTATAATGATACTTTAATATTTTCTAGGTAAACCAAATGCTTGACTTAACTTTAATATACATTCATAGACCTGTCTGTGTCACAATTACTGTAAATAAACCATCAAACTGAATCTTTCTTGCAACAAACTTTCACTTTTGAACAGAACTACTTTTAGTGTTTCATGTAATAGGCTACTATAATGAAATCATAGTCAATGTTCTTCCAGTACCATCGTTACGTGAATACATGTACCCCAGCATTCGTAACTGGACATTTTTGCCCAAATATTTTTACAAATAGGTTAACTGCATTAGTAGAATATAGACAAAAATAAAAAAACCTAAACAGTTTTCTGGGCTAAAACAAAAACTTCATAAGCAGTACCCAGCAGGCTTTTAAAGTTGAAATGTAGGCTAGTATCCTAATGAATATCTGAAATAAACTTACCTATTGCATTCTTTTAGCCTACATTAATTTCTGCAGATACTGAATCAAAGCTTTCAGTCCAACGTTTAGTCCAAATTGCAATACCAAATACAAAAGCTTCCAAAATTGATGATGCTACATTTTACATTCTAAGAAAAATGTTAATTTCTTTCAAAATACAACACTACAAAGTTCCTAAACTTGTAAAATGTTGAAAACTCATGGTAAAATTGATTTGTCTGAACAAGTAGACATTCTTTCCCAAATGATTTTATTAGTAACCGGAACTGCATTAGTAGGATATAGACAAAAACAGCAAAAAAAACAAAAAAAGCTTATAAGGTTACGAGTACCCAGCAGGCCTTTGAATCCTACCTGTGAAAAAATGTAGCCTACATGCTAGTGAATACGCTTACTTCTGCTTGCTTATTGTGCTCTTTTATAGGCTACTTACTTTTTGCAAATGTTGAACCGAAACTTATTATTCTGCCATATGCATTTTATGCAATAGTTTTCAAAATCGATGCTAATACATTTTACATTCATTGGAAAATATCAATGTATCTTATAAATTATAACAATTATGTAAAGTTTGTAAACTGCTGTAATGTCGAAATATCATGGTAAGATTGATTTTCCCAAACAACTCGACATTTTTGTCTAAATTCCCGGCGTTTTTGTTCAGTGGAGAGCGACCGCTATCCCTGTCCTCCATCTCCTACGGTTATGCATGCATAACTATATACAATTTTATACATATAATCAGTGATCTATTACTAATTACACCATGTCTGACTATACTGTAAATGCAAAGCTAACAATTACATTGCAGAACAAATTGCTTGAGAATGGAAAGAAATCGCTTGATTTGTCTGCTTAAAAGTCCAGTTGCACAAGTGGTAAAAGAGAATTTGGCTGTCGTAATTGAACCCCATTTTGTGATCTCGAAAGGCAAGTAAGCATAAATCAATTTGCCAAGCAACCATCTCAACAACACCGTTAAACAATGTAAGACCTTCCTTTATGTTATACCACGCTAAAAATAAACACTCTTATTTTAACTATAAATTTGTTTAACCATTCAACAAAAGTGTGTTCTGCTGTGAACAAGCAACTATTGAAAAATAAATATTTGATAACAATTCAGTCACGGGAATCTAGTTCAAAATTTTTAACATATTTTAAATGGGTTTGCGAGTTTTACAGTAGCCAGCTGTTGTAAGGTGTGGTGTGGTAACAGCTCGACTTTGTATTCAAGAACCAAAGATAGCGTACTCACGATTGCGCAGTTACAACATGCTTACCGTTGCGTATCTGATCTCAAAAACTCATACATACAAGCAATTAGGCTACATAATTCTTTTATTTTTGGTTTTATCCCTGACTTTGGCTGAGGTTCGTAATTGAGATCATTGTGTTAAAATTGAGTTCCTAGTCAGAAATTGTTCCCAGCTGTTTTGACCATGACGTACGTTTGTGGCCTGGAGACTGATTTGTAGCTACCTGGCCTAAATTATTCTCTTAGTGGCTTTGCGCGATGCTACGTTTTGCACAAGGCCCGGAAAATATTAAGGCAGCCATTTGATGTGATTAGGCTTCGACTTGCTGTAAGCTGACTGCTATTTTAAAGTTGACAAAAACGTTGCTTTGAATTAGTAATGTCGAGTATTGGGTAGCTCATTTTTTCATTACGGTTGGTTGACGACAATACGGCTGTAAATCGAAAGCTTTTTGAATAGGCCTACTGTACGTTTGTAGACTATATGATATTAAAAGATATATCTTTATGAAATACGAACGCTAACAAAGTCTATTTGCGGTTATCATGGCTCACTAGGCCTGCGTCTTTGTTATTTTTTGATGAGAAGTAAAACCTAAATTTAGGAACAGACGCCTTCTAAAAACCAAGCCAAAATTAAATAAACGATTTCAATTATAGTGACGTAGCCTACTTAGTTAAACATTACGTAATAACTGGGAAAATAGTTTTGCTCAATCGCATGCCAGAACTTAAAACTACGGACCCACGATAATGAAAGTTACAAATGATGTTGTTTATCTATTTGGAATGAGAACATGTGACAAGATGGAACACCTACAGAAAGAAGGTTTATTGATCTTTATGAAAATAAACAGTCATTGAAATAAGTCAGAATAAGACTTCTACCTTCAGAGGCTGAGTCATACAATTTTTCTCATATCATCATCTCTCTAAAAAGATGTGATCGATGCAGTTTGACGTTTAAATGATACAAAAAGCAATGATTTGTTGCAAAAAGTCAATAGCTTTGATATTTTTTGTTTTGTTTGCCGTTTCTCATTTAGAAAAATTGAAAAGAGTGATATTGTGAACAACGTGTGAAAGGCGGCAACTCAGTTTTGATGTTTTCACACCATCTTTATTTATGGAAATAACATAGCATCAAATGTTAGTTTTATGTTTAACATAAGAGTTATTATTTTTCCACATTGTACCAATACTGAAAAAAATACTACTCCTAGGATAATTTTGTGAAAAAATGTTTCCATCTAAACATGAATTTTCCTAAAATGAATGTAGAAAGATCTAAAAACGTGTGTGGTCATCGCATTGTCTCATTTGTTTTCCGTGTTAAAAGATCAATTAAATCATCAACAATTGAAAGCAAAATTCATGAAGTATTTCAGATAAAAGGACGCAATTTATCCTCAACAACAGTTTGCATAAGTATGCGTTTTTTTTTCTTACTTTGCAAAATCTCGCAGCTTTTATGCGAGTTCTAGAAGTTTGCTCATCTTAATAGCGTTTGACAAAATACTTTTCATAATCGTTTGATATTTTTTTTGTTTTTTAGTGAAAAGCAGTTACGTACGTTGTAGTTACCATGTAAAAACATTTGAAAGCATAACTTACCTCTATCACAAAACTGATCAAATGCAGTATTAAAAGATTGTTAGAGGAATACCATTGTCGCGGTGGCACAGTGATCAGCAGTAGCATTTTCTACACAAACGAGTTTTCTTTGAATTAAAACTTTTTGCTTTTTCTGCAAGTTTGCTTATTGGCGACACTTACCGGAAAAAATTAGTTTCACTTTCATCAGATGAACGTTGCAACTGGAATTTGAAAAGGAAAAAAAATAGACAAGTAATTCAATCAAAGTAAAGCCCAAAGCTAAAGTAAAATCTAGCAAAACTAAGATGCATACGACGCAAAATCATGGGCTAAAAGCTTCCGAAGGTTTTATGGTGTTTTAACCATCGCGTAGCCTATGTGCATTTCGGCATTGTTGTTCGAATTGAATAAAGCAAAATGATGTCATTGGAAGATGATGCAATCAAGTCAGACAGAGTGGAATCCTAAACCCTTATCTTTTTGCTGTGTATAGGCTATAGATCAGAGGTGACGAACCTGCGGCCCGCAAAACAATTTGACAATCTTAAATGGTCATCTGTTTTCGGAAGCACGTACCTATGCAAACAGTTCTTTTCTAAAATGCACTTTACAAAAAGTCGTTAGGCTACAGGTCGAGGGCTCGAGGCCTACAGATGAAAATCTCAGTAGCCTATGTAGTTGAGAGTTACCACATCGTCTGTTCGACCTAATATTGAACGCTTAGTCAAGCAAAAAACTTTCCAAAAATGCCACTGAGCAAAAAAATTCAATGCTTCAATGTTATTTTTTAATATGCTATGCTTCAATGCTGCATTAGATAACTTCAGCTGTATGATTCGCATGGGCTTTTGTTTGTTGTTTGAAAAAGAAATTTCATTAACAGATTTGCTGTTTCGGAGCATAATGGTCGAAACATTTAGTCAACTTGAGCAAAAAGGGTAGAGTCAAAAAACGAAGAAATCATACTCATATGAAAGCAAACGCTTCGAAAATTAAACTGTCTTCATTATCAGTGCAAGTACTGTAGCTTTATTCTATTTGCTCAAGTTGATTTGTTTTTATTTTTTACTGTTGTATGTTTCGATTCTGCGTAAGATAGTTTCAACTGAGTGGGTTTTATTACTTTCATCTGCCGTTTGTTACTTTTCATGAATAATATCTTGAGTCGCTTCTAAAAGATTTCATAGTAGGTTACCGGGTAACCAGTGACTGCAGTGACTAAGTGGTTACGCGCCGGCTCAAGATCACACGGCGCTGGTTCGACTCTCGGGGTGTGCGCTTATTGAGCAATGCATTCAGGACTGCTCTCCATTCAGCGGCACCTAGTGAATGGAATAATTTTTTGGCAACAAGACTTCAACAATCGGAAAACTTCACTCTGTCAATCTCGATAACCGGCCCTGCGTCAAGAGCCTGCAGGGTTACTCAACTAATCTTAATAAAGGTCCAGTTTGACAAGTTGAATATTTTTGGCGGTCCGGTGAATAAGTTATTTCACACGCAACCACGAATGTTAAACTATCTATACCCAGAGATGGGCGTGATCTTGATCTTCAAAATCACTTTTTTTTGGTGATCTTGATCTTGATCTAAGATCACTTTTTTTTGAGTGATCTTGATCTTGAAGAACAATAAGATCAAGATCACTTTAAAATTGAAGTTTAGGCTACTTACTAGCTAGAGTCATTTTTTTAGAACTCGTACTGTACAAAGTAGTTAGTGGCAACTACTAACATTAAGTCACTGTTAATATGACATGTGTCCAACAAAAGACGATTTAAAGTCTCCATTTAATCTGGTCAGTGTTGCCATTTCAAAATTGAAAAAGTTTTCTGTGTTGGTCATAACAAAGAAGTCAACTTCCGTGTACTTTATGTTGACGTATAATAAAAAATGATTTAACTTTGTTCACAATTTCCATGTGTGAATTTTAAAGAAATGTTTTCTTTCTTTGACCCAATTTTAGATATTTCAAAAGTCTAGAATGGCGGTGTTAAAAAATCTGGACTCTAGCCGACTTTGGTCATGTAAAGTGGTTTATTGCAGCAAATCAACCAGACCAAGACTTGTTCACGGTCTGAGTATGGAGCGGTTTGTCTGACCGCAAACCTCTGAACTTTTTTGATAGCAGACAACCGTATCAAGGTTGCCAGATGGGTAAATGGTGCAATAAACATTGACATAATACAGTGAAAGTTAAAACTACTTAGTAACACGAATAAAAACTCCCACATGAACCAAACTAAAGTTTGGTAAAAAATGATGCAGTTCAAAGTTTATTTATTATAAATAAAAAGTATAAAACTAATTGCACATTTTGCGACTTTTTCAGAACTACTATAATTAACCTCGGCCTTGGGTGTGACGTTGCGATTCTAGGCAAACTACGTCAACAATTGATAGGTCTAATAGTAACAGTCACTAACTTATTACAATTCTTAGGCCAGCGATCGAGTAGTTAAAAGTAAAAGTTAGCAATACCAACTATATACCTTTACCCAGGTTGCTTATAGTGATTATTTTTTGCAACATAATTGATCAAAAACTTCATTATTTTTCAAGTACACAAAAAGTGATCTTGAAAGTGATCTTGATCTTCAAGATCACGATCTTGATCTTCAAGATCACATAGTTTGGTGATCTAGCTCCTGCTCTAGAGAGTCTAGAAGTATGCGAAACCTGTTTTTTTTTCGGTCATTGACCGATCTTTAACAAAATGTCTGAAAAAAATATAGTCAATTCGGTCAAAATGTCCCGAAAAAATATTTAGTCAATTCGGCCTGATGAACGTTGAAAAAACGTTTGTCTGTTCTAACATTTCTCAGATAAAACACGACAACGTTTCTCAGCGAAACTTATTAGGCTATTGCAGTGATGTACGCGCATACAAAAAATATTGACGCCGTCAGCGCAAACGCAAACGTTCGAAAAACTATACGCCGCATGCGTCAACGCAACTTGTAAAAAAAGTTGGCGGCGTCAGCGCATAATCTAGCGCAAACTCATTTTGTTTGCTAGGTGCCAAACATTCACACGGTATAAACCACTCGAAACAACACACTTTTCAAGCCACTTCGCGATTTTTCGTTACAAGAAATTATCTTTTTGGCCGGAAGGCACAGCTGGCATTGAAAATATGAGTTTTTGCCTTTCGAAGAAGAGCTTAAAATTCTTTTCCATGCAGGGCCATGGATTTGTATTATCATTCTCCATTTCACTTGAAGATTAGTAAAGAAACTGTAACATATGCCTATCAAGAAAATTCTAGTGTTATACTAACTGTCGCTCCTAGTAATATACTAACTGTCGCTCCCTAAAAATCCATTATAAAAAACACTACTTTTAAAATAATTCCGTTTGAATAAGACTAATGTTGCTTTTTATGCCATAATTCTCTCAGTAAGCTCTATGCTTTTTTCTGATAAGATTTTTAAAAAGTGGGTTAATGGAAGACAAAACTGCCAGACACAAGCAAGTTTAGATTCTGAACTGCACAACTCTTTGTTATTAGCATTCAGGGATAGTTAGCATTACTAGTGTTATTAGCAGTAGGCTACTCAAAAGCCTCTCACAATTGGCCCCTGGATGCATGTTTTGCTAAACTGCTCATCAAGTTACAAAACATATATAATTACATACTTACGCAACAGAATGTACTGTATAAATTGTCAAGTAAAAATTACCTTAGCTTGATAGCCTACTGTATGTAGGCCTACACATTACTACGCTACATAGCCTACAACAAGAATAACCGGCAAAGTAATGTAGGCTACTACATATAACATACAGAGTACAACATCATGCAAGCAATCACGGTCGGAGACCAAATATTTGAGTTTGTTTAGATACATAGGCTGCACTGCTCATTGCCTGAGAAGTTTCTGATTTGTCCCAAAATGCAAGACTTAACTAATATAAATTAAAGTGCTCACAATTGCTTACAAACGCCTTCAACACTGCTTGACTAAAAAAAACTTCACACTACGAAGCCAAGTCATTGTTTACATTTTACATGGAGCGGCATTACCAACCTACCTACTTGCTTGCTTAAATTACATTCCTGTTCTGACCCGTAATTTACTAAGTAATTTCTCAGTAGGCCTAAGTTGTTTTAACTAATTCTTTCTTTTTTTCTGCAAGACTTCAGTCTCCACGTGGGACTCTAGCGTCAAAGGCAGTAGTGCGATATACAAACAAACTCCAGCTGACTGAACAATAGGTGACACTGTGACACAACACTAGAACAATGGGCAATTGCAAGACGTTAACATTTTGCAGTTTGACAAAAAAAAATTGCAAACAACAACTAAGACATTAAAAAGTATGCGTTGACGCTATGCGCTAAAAAATCGCGAAAACTTTACGGCGCATCCTCAAGCGCAAACTATCCAAAAAAATGTGGCCGCAAGCGTTAGCGCAAACAAAAAGTCTACGCCGCATGTATGCGGCGTAGAATTTGCGGCGCATACGTACATCTCTGGGCTATTGTAGCTAGTCAGGAAGTGCGAATTTTGGTTTGTTTCAGCTACTTGAAAGGAAATATTTTCATCAGAAAAAATGACCGAAATAAATAAAAAATGACCGAATTTTTTCATATCATTTCGGACAAATGACCGAAAATCAAAAATGGGAAGAACTAACTGGAAAAGGTGATCTGGTACTATGACACTTCCTCAAATGGGCGATCTACCTAATACAGAAAGCAGCAATCACTAAGAAAATAAATCAATAGCTTTTTTTCCCTAAAGTCTGAACCTTAATTCATTTGTCCAGGCAAACACTTACAAAAGTATTTCAACAAAATTTAAAATTTAATTTATGTCGTGGAACCGGTTTTCGTTCATTAGAACTCTTCAGCACAACTGGATCGAAACAAAATTACTTGAAACAAAAATTAGCCTACAAAATAAATAGATGTCACTGTCAGCATAACTGTACCAAAACGAACGAAAATTTACATACGGTATTAATTAGATAAAATGTTCAAGTCTTCCATGTTCTTATCTTTTTTTCTTTTCCTTTTCTTCATTGTTTTAGCAAAAACGCAACTTTCGAATACTATAGTTTGACCTAGCTTGATTAAGTAAAGGCAAACAGTTGAAAATTCAAATAAATTTTACTAATCAGGAGGATAACAGAAATGCTTTGTCGGTGAAAGCTAGAACAAACGCTTCTATTACATCATCATGCAAAACTTGCATACGCAAAATGTTAAGCACTCAATGCGGCAGAAATTGGTGACAAGGGATGGAAAAACTATAAAAAACCGTATCTATGATCAAAAATGGGAAGAACTAACTGGAAAAGGTGATCTGGTACTATGACACTTCCTCAAATGGGCGATCTACCTAATACAGAAAGCAGCAATCACTAAGAAAATAAATCAATAGCTTTTTTTCCCTAAAGTCTGAACCTTAATTCATTTGTCCAGGCAAACACTTACAAAAGTATTTCAACAAAATTTAAAATTTAATTTATGTCGTGGAACCGGTTTTCGTTCATTAGAACTCTTCAGCACAACTGGATCGAAACAAAATTACTTGAAACAAAAATTAGCCTACAAAATAAATAGATGTCACTGTCAGCATAACTGTACCAAAACGAACGAAAATTTACATACGGTATTAATTAGATAAAATGTTCAAGTCTTCCATGTTCTTATCTTTTTTTCTTTTCCTTTTCTTCATTGTTTTAGCAAAAACGCAACTTTCGAATACTATAGTTTGACCTAGCTTGATTAAGTAAAGGCAAACAGTTGAAAATTCAAATAAATTTTACTAATCAGGAGGATAACAGAAATGCTTTGTCGGTGAAAGCTAGAACAAACGCTTCTATTACATCATCATGCAAAACTTGCATACGCAAAATGTTAAGCACTCAATGCGGCAGAAATTGGTGACAAGGGATGGAAAAACTATAAAAAACCGTATCTATGATCAAAAATGGGAAGAACTAACTGGAAAAGGTGATCTGGTACTATGACACTTCCTCAAATGGGCGATCTACCTAATACAGAAAGCAGCAATCACTAAGAAAATAAATCAATAGCTTTTTTTCCCTAAAGTCTGAACCTTAATTCATTTGTCCAGGCAAACACTTACAAAAGTATTTCAACAAAATTTAAAATTTAATTTATGTCGTGGAACCGGTTTTCGTTCATTAGAACTCTTCAGCACAACTGGATCGAAACAAAATTACTTGAAACAAAAATTAGCCTACAAAATAAATAGATGTCACTGTCAGCATAACTGTACCAAAACGAACGAAAATTTACATACGGTATTAATTAGATAAAATGTTCAAGTCTTCCATGTTCTTATCTTTTTTTCTTTTCCTTTTCTTCATTGTTTTAGCAAAAACGCAACTTTCGAATACTATAGTTTGACCTAGCTTGATTAAGTAAAGGCAAACAGTTGAAAATTCAAATAAATTTTACTAATCAGGAGGATAACAGAAATGCTTTGTCGGTGAAAGCTAGAACAAACGCTTCTATTACATCATCATGCAAAACTTGCATACGCAAAATGTTAAGCACTCAATGCGGCAGAAATTGGTGACAAGGGATGGAAAAACTATAAAAAACCGTATCTATGATCAAAAATGGGAAGAACTAACTGGAAAAGGTGATCTGGTACTATGACACTTCCTCAAATGGGCGATCTACCTAATACAGAAAGCAGCAATCACTAAGAAAATAAATCAATAGCTTTTTTTCCCTAAAGTCTGAACCTTAATTCATTTGTCCAGGCAAACACTTACAAAAGTATTTCAACAAAATTTAAAATTTAATTTATGTCGTGGAACCGGTTTTCGTTCATTAGAACTCTTCAGCACAACTGGATCGAAACAAAATTACTTGAAACAAAAATTAGCCTACAAAATAAATAGATGTCACTGTCAGCATAACTGTACCAAAACGAACGAAAATTTACATACGGTATTAATTAGATAAAATGTTCAAGTCTTCCATGTTCTTATCTTTTTTTCTTTTCCTTTTCTTCATTGTTTTAGCAAAAACGCAACTTTCGAATACTATAGTTTGACCTAGCTTGATTAAGTAAAGGCAAACAGTTGAAAATTCAAATAAATTTTACTAATCAGGAGGATAACAGAAATGCTTTGTCGGTGAAAGCTAGAACAAACGCTTCTATTACATCATCATGCAAAACTTGCATACGCAAAATGTTAAGCACTCAATGCGGCAGAAATTGGTGACAAGGGATGGAAAAACTATAAAAAACCGTATCTATGATCAAAAATGGGAAGAACTAACTGGAAAAGGTGATCTGGTACTATGACACTTCCTCAAATGGGCGATCTACCTAATACAGAAAGCAGCAATCACTAAGAAAATAAATCAATAGCTTTTTTTCCCTAAAGTCTGAACCTTAATTCATTTGTCCAGGCAAACACTTACAAAAGTATTTCAACAAAATTTAAAATTTAATTTATGTCGTGGAACCGGTTTTCGTTCATTAGAACTCTTCAGCACAACTGGATCGAAACAAAATTACTTGAAACAAAAATTAGCCTACAAAATAAATAGATGTCACTGTCAGCATAACTGTACCAAAACGAACGAAAATTTACATACGGTATTAATTAGATAAAATGTTCAAGTCTTCCATGTTCTTATCTTTTTTTCTTTTCCTTTTCTTCATTGTTTTAGCAAAAACGCAACTTTCGAATACTATAGTTTGACCTAGCTTGATTAAGTAAAGGCAAACAGTTGAAAATTCAAATAAATTTTACTAATCAAGAGGATAACAGAAATGCTTTGTCGGTGAAAGCTAGAACAAACGCTTCTATTACATCATCATGCAAAACTTGCATACGCAAAATGTTAAGCACTCAATGCGGCAGAAATTGGTGACAAGGGATGGAAAAACTATAAAAAACCGTATCTATGATCAAAAATGGGAAGAACTAACTGGAAAAGGTGATCTGGTACTATGACACTTCCTCAAATGGGCGATCTACCTAATACAGAAAGCAGCAATCACTAAGAAAATAAATCAATAGCTTTTTTTCCCTAAAGTCTGAACCTTAATTCATTTGTCCAGGCAAACACTTACAAAAGTATTTCAACAAAATTTAAAATTTAATTTATGTCGTGGAACCGGTTTTCGTTCATTAGAACTCTTCAGCACAACTGGATCGAAACAAAATTACTTGAAACAAAAATTAGCCTACAAAATAAATAGATGTCACTGTCAGCATAACTGTACCAAAACGAACGAAAATTTACATACGGTATTAATTAGATAAAATGTTCAAGTCTTCCATGTTCTTATCTTTTTTTCTTTTCCTTTTCTTCATTGTTTTAGCAAAAACGCAACTTTCGAATACTATAGTTTGACCTAGCTTGATTAAGTAAAGGCAAACAGTTGAAAATTCAAATAAATTTTACTAATCAGGAGGATAACAGAAATGCTTTGTCGGTGAAAGCTAGAACAAACGCTTCTATTACATCATCATGCAAAACTTGCATACGCAAAATGTTAAGCACTCAATGCGGCAGAAATTGGTGACAAGGGATGGAAAAACTATAAAAAACCGTATCTATGATCAAAAATGGGAAGAACTAACTGGAAAAGGTGATCTGGTACTATGACACTTCCTCAAATGGGCGATCTACCTAATACAGAAAGCAGCAATCACTAAGAAAATAAATCAATAGCTTTTTTTCCCTAAAGTATGCAAGTTTTGCATGATGATGTAATAGAAGCGTTTGTTCTAGCTTTCACCGACAAAGCATTTCTGTTATCCTCCTGATTAGTAAAATTTATTTGAATTTTCAACTGTTTGCCTTTACTTAATCAAGCTAGGTCAAACTATAGTATTCGAAAGTTGCGTTTTTGCTAAAACAATGAAGAAAAGGAAAAGAAAAAAAGATAAGAACATGGAAGACTTGAACATTTTATCTAATTAATACCGTATGTAAATTTTCGTTCGTTTTGGTACAGTTATGCTGACAGTGACATCTATTTATTTTGTAGGCTAATTTTTGTTTCAAGTAATTTTGTTTCGATCCAGTTGTGCTGAAGAGTTCTAATGAACGAAAACCGGTTCCACGACATAAATTAAATTTTAAATTTTGTTGAAATACTTTTGTAAGTGTTTGCCTGGACAAATGAATTAAGGTTCAGACTTTAGGGAAAAAAAGCTATTGATTTATTTTCTTAGTGATTGCTGCTTTCTGTATTAGGTAGATCGCCCATTTGAGGAAGTGTCATAGTACCAGATCACCTTTTCCAGTTAGTTCTTCCCATTTTTGATCATAGATACGGTTTTTTATAGTTTTTCCATCCCTTGTCACCAATTTCTGCCGCATTGAGTGCTTAACATTTTGCGTATGCAAGTTTTGCATGATGATGTAATAGAAGCGTTTGTTCTAGCTTTCACCGACAAAGCATTTCTGTTATCCTCCTGATTAGTAAAATTTATTTGAATTTTCAACTGTTTGCCTTTACTTAATCAAGCTAGGTCAAACTATAGTATTCGAAAGTTGCGTTTTTGCTAAAACAATGAAGAAAAGGAAAAGAAAAAAAGATAAGAACATGGAAGACTTGAACATTTTATCTATAATTAATACCGTATGTAAATTTTCGTTCGTTTTGGTACAGTTATGCTGACAGTGACATCTATTTATTTTGTAGGCTAATTTTTGTTTCAAGTAATTTTGTTTCGATCCAGTTGTGCTGAAGAGTTCTAATGAACGAAAACCGGTTCCACGACATAAATTAAATTTTAAATTTTGTTGAAATACTTTTGTAAGTGTTTGCCTGGACAAATGAATTAAGGTTCAGACTTTAGGGAAAAAAAGCTATTGATTTATTTTCTAAATGACCGAAAAGTCTCAGCGGAGAAAAAAACAGTGCGAAACTACCAGGAATAGCCTAACCCTAACCATGGCCACCTAGAGATGCGGCCTGATTTGTCACATTTTGCAGATTTTAATTACAGCTACTGCTAGTGCTTGACTGACATTTTTTGAGATGTTTTTACTTTTTGCGGTTTCCTAATGACATAAAACTTTTTTGTTGCCTTGGGGAAGCAATAGCAAATGAGAAAAAGTAAGTTGAAAAACGCAAAATCAGACTGTTATTGAAAATTAACAGTCTGACTAAAATCTTCGAAATCAAAATTTCTTTGTTTTTCAACTTGTGAGGATGTTAAAACCTATTGTGTCATCTGGGGAAAAGAATAAAGAAAGCGTAAAAATCTAATTTTTAGAAAAATTCATTTAAACGTTCGCCCAAAGTTAGAAAAGCCTGGAAATTTCTGCAAAATGTGACCAATCAGGCCGTATCTTAAGGTGGCCATGCCCTAACCTATCAAGGCTTTGTCAGTCCGAGGATAAAGATTCAAAACCAAACCAAGTAGGCCTAGCCTATGGTCAGAAATAAAGTTCATCAACAGTTGTTTATTGAATTCAGCATTTTCTGGTTTTTCAGTGAATTCGTACAAATTGATCAAACATGTCAAAGTTACCTTGCAATAATCTTGTCTTCCAAAGATCTTTTTTTTTTTCGTAAAATTAGACACTCTATCACTGAGGGTAAGGGAACGTTCAAATATTACGTAACGCTTTTTTTCCGAATTTTTGACCCCTCCTCCCCCATGTAACGCCAACGTAACGCTTTTTTCAATCCCCCCCCCCCCATGTAACGCTTTTTCACTACAAATTCAGCACAAAAAACTACCATTCCGTACTCGAAAGCGTTACGTAACGTTTTGCTTGAAGCCCCTCCCCCCCGATGTGACGCTAACGTAACGCTTTGCATAAACCCCCCCCTCCCCCTCGAAGGCGTTACGTAATATTTGAACGTTCCCTAATCAAATTTGTCGGCTTTCCTTGCAGCGATGAATTAAGTTTATTCAATTGTTCAAAAAAGTCAAGTAAGCCAGACCAGCAACCCAAAAGCTATATCTTCGAAAGTGTCCGCCCCGATAGTTCAGTTGGTCAGCGCGTGACTTCGTGAACGAAGAAGCTTCTTGATCAAGCGGCACTGGTTCGCTGATCGAAACATTTTTTTTGTTTGAAAGAATATTTCTTATAAATTCGCCTACTTCGAATCGAAATCAAGGCAATAATTAGTGTTGAAGACATAAGTTTCAGGTAAAGGATGGCTGCTTAACTGAATGTTATCCGTAACGTGATACCTCCAATGACATGGAAGGGCTGGAAAAAGGTAGTCGCGACAAAACGAGCTCGGGATTTGCTTGCTGTGGATAAAGAATTTGGCACGGTCCTAACATGATCCTGGACCACTGTGTTTTCATTGAAACCATCAAACCAAAATTGCTCACACAACGAAGTAGAAACCTACTGAGTCACTGTAAGGCCCACCCAGGATAACTTGCAGCATTTAAACGAGTTTCAACCACAATAAGTTTACATTGTGATGAGGAAAAAAGTGGACATTTCCCTACAACTGTTTCTCAAAAATATCAGAGAAACATTACAAGTGTGGCAGTAACAATATTTTATTGCAACAGTACGAAACAGTAAAGTTACATCCATAAATAGACTACCGGTACCAGTAAAACTTTTACACAAAACGTAGTACAAAAAGCAGTAAGATTATAAGCGCATGAAAACATATACTGATATCGCGGTTGGACGAAAGCCAATCGAAAAAAAAAGTTGCAGCAAGAAGGAAACTGAAGTTGCAGCAATTAAAAAGGAAACTGAAGTTGCAGTGTATGTGAACAGCATAGTTTAAAACAATATCACGCTCTAACTTATATGCAATTAAATGAAACGAAAGATTGTAAATGATTCAGCAATCAGCAGTTTTTCGATCTGATTGTTTTGTGAAAAATGCTTTCGGTTTCATGGTTTACAAAACGCTGCTTTTTCGGAATCATTTCCCACGCAACTCATTACAGACATTTCACATTTCTTCCTTGCTTTCTGATTTCAGTTTGTGATGTGGTATGTGCGATACCAGTGAAAAATCCGTGCAGTAGGTACCTGTAATAGATGCAAACTTGCAAATAATACCTATCCGAACTGCAAACATTCTTAGACCATTTATAAAAACAATATAATATTTCAGTTTCTTATTTGATGTCTTCTTTTTATAACCCAAACCTGGGCTTGGAAGCGCGTAAATTGCAAGATGTTGTACCGTGTTCAAATAGAGCGATCTTTCTGGCATCAAAACAATAAATATTGAAACATCGTTATTTTGTAAGCGTCAGTACCGTAACGTATTTAATGGGACCTGACTCTGCAAACTACAAGTCATGTAGCCTACAATAAAAATAACTAAAATTTACAACGAGTAAGTAATTATGATCGATATTTGAGGGTCATGAATCAGCGTTAGAGCATTTGTTTTGTTGCATCCAGGCTTACGCCCGGTGGTTGAAGATTTGGATTTCGTAGACTGGAAGGTAAGAAAGCCAGTCTTGGTGTCCGCCTTCAGGCATTCCTTTAAGTGCCATGCCAAAAACACAGCCGCACTAATGAGGGGTCTGCTACTATTCGGTGAGTCCGATTCGGTGAGTCTGATTCGGTGAGTTACTAACTTCTAACCCCTAACCCTAAAACGGCAATGATAGTTAGGCTATGGTACCCGATAATTTAAATAAAAAATTGAAAAAATCCCCCGTTAAGGGATTGGACTCACCGAATCGGACTAACCGAATCGGACTCACCGAATCGGACTCACCGAAACGGGCCATTCCGCTAATGAGCGGCGTCGAAACGGCGCTCATTCGAGTACCGCACCAGGGCTCTCACTACTGGCAATCGGACATTAAATGTACATTATTCTAGCAAGTGCATAAAAATAATAACTCAATTCTACATTAGGATGAATAGTTTACAGCACAAAAACGTTATATCTGGAACAAGTGATGTGGCAACAGAAGATTTACTCACAGATTCGTGGGGTCAAAGGCACTCACAGATAGTGCATCATGGGGAAAACGAAAAGAAACCAGGAAAATACCAAATTAAAAACAATGTATGAATTGGGATGTATGAAATAGTTCTACGAAATATATTGCAACCCAAGAACGATTCAAATATGGCTGCATTAAAAGTTTACTTCAAATATATTTAGTATGAACTGACACGATGTGTGTTGATTCCAATTTGACAAATCATTCATTTCCTCCTTCTTTATATCCTTGTTGAACTGCTGCATGCAAAGCTTGGCCATAGACGTTAATTGCAGGATCATAATAGCTATTAAAACACACTCTTTCATCTCGCAGCATGCTGCCTTTGACACCATTTTGTATTCCACTGAGTTGGAAATATAGGTCTTCAAACTTAGTCATTAATTGAAAGCATGGGAAAAAATTTGCTATGGCATTTGGAATTACTGATTTGTCATAGTAATCAAAATACACAAAAAATGATTTCTCTTTATGAGCATTAGAAGAGTTGCAATTAATATTACAAACCTTGTTTAACACTGGGGTAAACATATCATTTCTAACACTGCCATTACTCCACCTTTCTGTTGCACCAGGAGACCAAACAAAAATTATCTTATCAGCGTCACACATACAATTCTCCATCCAAGTCTCAGAGTCAGAATAAACTTTCTCTTGCTCATAAAGTTCAAAGAACACTTCAAAATTTAAGTCACATGCAAGAAAAGTTGCAAACTTTAAAACAACCTCTTTATGGCTAGCGTTATCATTGACAAATAAGAGATACAGTTTTCTGGAATGTTCCACACTCAAACTAGACGCTAACATGTCAAATTCATGTTTTTGAGAACATTTCAACCAAATAAACACATTTGAAATTTTCCATTTTGCTTTCACACAGATGATAACTGTAACAGTGAAGGCCAACAAAAACAAAGAGAAGAAAACAATGACTGGTGTTGGAAGAAGATATGACACACAACTGTGAAGTAAATTAGTAACATTAATGCTGCTTCCCATCCATGGACCTGCAACTTCTAATCTATAAGTTTTATTCAACAAAAGCTGTTTTGGCAATGTGATATTCTTGACACCTTTTGGTGGCAAGTTACGTTGAACTGGAAATATATCATAAACTGCATAGCACAGCACTTTTTTTTCACAAATCATAATTGAGGCACTAGAGCCATAATAACTGGGAACAGAATAAGTGATTTCAAAGGAACGATTTTTGCAATTATATGGTTTAGTTATGACAATATATATACAGGCTTTTGAATATTTTAACACATTACTTTGACTACATGATGGGATATCAATAGCTTTTTTTGCTGTGTAATTACCTAGATTAGTAGATATGACAGCCTTGTAACGTGTCTCTGGCTTAGCAGCTTTGAAGGCATCATAATAAAATGTGACATTACTATTTTCCAGTGTGCACTTCAAACAAAAATACTTAACATGCAAAATTTGATCATTCCGATCTTTAATGATGATTTTAAATCCAGTAAGCAGATCAATCCTTGGGGATGCATGAAGTCCCCAAGATATGTTTAAACCGAGCCCTTCAGCATCACTGAAGTTGTACCATTTAAAACTTAGTAACAAAGGCCTGAACATTTCAATGTTTACTTTCTCAGTTAGGCATGTGTGTGACTGCATAGTGTATTTTTCACTGTCAATAAATGAACTTGAATGAAGATTGGTAATATTCTTCTTTTTGCATGGCAAGAGTGCAAAAGTTGTGCTCAAAAATGATAGCCACAAATACACAGAAGCAATCTTCATGCTTCTTTAAACTCAAACACGCTTGTAGCCTATACAATCTACACTTTATTGGCAGTTATAAATAAACATGATACAATTACCTTGACCTATAAAAAAAATATATACATTAAGAAAATATTAAGCATTTTAATAAACTTCCATCAAAACATTTTTGTTGCATGAAGTTGTTTCACTAGAACCGAAATGGCAACCTTAAAAGTTGACTAATTATGCTGAACAACCAAAACTATTAGCAGTAGCTAAAACTTCTTACGAACATAGAAAGGCTGAACGCCTGAATCATATGCGCCGACTTCCGGGGGGGCCGGGGGGCGGCGCCCCCGGTAAATTTATGGTTGAGGGGCAACAAAAATGGTGATTCCAAGTGGTGTTTTAAAGATAAAAAGTTCGCGAAAGAGATTTAGATAATTTAAACGGACTTAATGCCGAAAGCAAGAAAAGCCTACGTTGCTCTTGCCCGCAAAACAGCAGCTGATCGCATGGCTTTCTCATACGGTATGGAAATTTCAAAGTAGATGGTAAAGTAACTTACGCTGCTGGACAGTAAACCAGCTAAATTAGACGCGCTATTTTCAACGAGGTCTTCCCGCTGTGAGACAATTATGATTCAACAGAACGCATTGTTTTCTTCGCAATGTGTGAGAATTAAATCGAAAACCGATAAAAGAAAAGGTGTTTAATGGTCTTGGTCGCAGATATTGCCTGCATTAACGACGTCTCTTACCGCTATTATCACCTAGCTAACCTGGCATCATTGTTTTATGCGGCCGCTCAGGTTTGACATCGACTTTAACGATCATGGAATGTTACGTAATAATAAGAACGATTATATCCTACACGCAAAAATAAAAAAATGATCTCTTAAAACAGCTCTTTCTGTTTTGTCTCGTGAGCTTTGCATATTGCTCAACAAGTGCATAAAGTTTAGAATTGACAAGAAATCATTGAATTTGAAAATTAAGTTTGAATCACTGCAAATAAACGTATTCAAAACTTTTACTTGGGCCGACGCGATTTCACACTCCGTAATCTACGTCGACAATGATTTTTAGTGCGTTCATTTTGAAAACTGCCAAGCTGGAGACAACAGCATGTCCACGTGTTAGTTGAACTTGCCTTTTTGAGGTGAAAATCACTTGCGAACATCTCGACCTTTACTCGAGTATATAGCCTACTGTATTCAATAAAAGACTACAAAGACTTTCGATAAAAAACAGAAGAGAAAACACTTCGCCGTTGTCAACGCTTTGAAAGTAAGTAATTAGCGAAACGAGGTTAATATAACTGATAGCGGGTTTTCACTCTGCTTGAGATCATGATTTTTTGCGTTTTATTTCGATAACTTCACTGTCTTGATAGTTGTTACTCACTCGCACGAAACGGAAACGAATCGTCTTGTTTTCCAACTGTTCCAATTACGAGCTAACAATATCAAAATTTTTACGACTAGGCGTACTGCGTCTGCATGCGTAAAACTAATCGTTTCAAGCAGCGGTTTTAATGAATTCGGTTTGTGACCTATTTGTCAATATAAACAAGACACTGAGCTTAATCAAAGACTATTTTAATTGAGTAAAATAGCATTACGGTTATGACGTCATCACCTTTCTCGCCCCCCAAGGTTTTTTGACAAGTCGGCGCCTATGGCCTGAATGATGTATATTTATTACATTTTCCTGGTTTATTAATAGTAGCAGCTGACTTGACGACTATATGTTCTTCTACTGTTTCATTTGTGGTAAATGCAAATGTAATCACAATGTGCCATGTGTGTAGTTGCAATGGTTGTAAAATAAGGGTGAAACCTAATTCGTACCATGAACAATTCGTACCGTCGGTTCGTACCTTGAAAAGATCGAGAGAAAAAACTAAAAAAAGCCGAAGACGCTGATCGCAGTTTCGGCAAACATTTTAAAAAGGTTAGGGTATCGGTATCTGCAAACAAACAACAAACTGAAAAGATCGAGAGAAAAAAAATAGAACATTGTTGATCGCAGTTTTCATTTTTCCGCACTCCGCAGTTTCCGCAAACATTTTAAAATTTCCGGTAATGATCCTAAGAGTTTGCCGAAGTCGCTTATCGCAGTTTCCGCAAACATTTTAAAAGGGTTAGGGTGGATCTGAGTTTCCGCAAACATTTTAAAAGGGATAGGGTTTAGGGTGTTTCCGCAAACAAACAAGCTGAAAAGATCGAGAGAAAAAATAGAACAAAGCCGAAGTCGCTGATCGCAGTTTCTGCAGCTTCCGCAAACATTTTTAAATTTCCGGTAATGATCCTAAGGGTTTGCCGAAGTCGCTGATTGCAGTTTCCGCAAAACAGTTTAAAAGGGTTAGGGTAAGGATTGATCGGAGTTTCTGCAAACATTTTAAAAGGGTTTGGGTTGATCGGAGTTTCCGCAAACATTTTAAAATTTCTGGTAATGATCCTAATAGTTTTTGTTTGTTTGCGGAAACTGCGATCAGCGACTTCGGCTTTTTTTAACTTTTTCTCTCGATCTTTTCAAGGTACGAACTGACGGTACGAATTGTTCATGGTATGAATTGGGTTGCATCCGTAAAATAATACTGAATATGCTTAGCATGGTCTAAAATCAATATAATATAATTTGACAACACTATGCGAGCTAGCTCAAAACCGTAACTCATGGAAACAGATAATCCAAGGCTGTTAATGCGCAATCTGCTTCAAGCAAAGATGACGATTGAAATATAATTTTGCAACAAAACCTATGAAGCAGAAATACAATTTACTAACACATCTTTATTACCGGTACAGTACTTTAATTGGAGGCCTTATTACCTGTGGTCCAAGGGTAATTTTTCTTAAAAATTTTAATGAAATGTCATTTTGCTCTTGATCTTCTGACCTACCATATGTAGCCTAGGCTATGGCCTACCTAATTGATGATTAGTCATTTTAAGGTTTTTTTTTTTCAATTGCCATTGACTGTAAAAAACACTTAAATTTTTTACTATTGGTAGCATATAAGTACTTTATAGGAAAGCACAATTTATTGTAAGCATACTTTCTGGATTTCTTGTTTTGTACAAATCTATTCACCTATTTTCTTATTTCTTTTTCACCACCAAGCACGTCAGCTGAAATAGTCAAATTACAGTATATGCTGATAAACTTGGGCCAATATACAACAAGAAAGCTTTGTCATTCAACATTTAACTTCCTTGCTGTACGCTTACATTTCTTTACAACACAAACGTCCTTGTAAATGCATCTAAACAGGTCTATATTTCCTGGTGCAAGATTGAAATGCCATTCAACAGTTGTTTGTCTTGTTGCCAATTGCCTGAAACAGGGTTGCCAGACTGAAATTTGAAAAAAGGCCAAACTTACAAAAAAAAAAGGCCAACTTGAAGCCAAATAGATAGAAAAAAGGCCAAAAATAAGCCAAACTCAAACAAGATAAAATAAGCATTGTAAATCGTGACTCAATGTGCCAAAATACGAGTTTGGATTTGTTCTTGTTCAATATCAGCATTTAGAAGCAGAAATGCCAGACTATTAAAAGGTCTTAAACTCTTAAAGCCAAAATAATAGCTTGGTTTTTGGTTTTGAATCTTTATCCTCGGACTGACAAAGGTTTGATAGGTTATTCATGGTAGTTTCGCATATTCTACTTGTAGAGGCTTTTGACGCGGGCCGGTTACCGAGATCAACAAAGTTAAATTTCCAATTCTTGAAGTCTTTTTGCCAGGGAATTATTCCATCCGTTAGGTGCCGCTGAATGGAGAGCAGTTCTTAACGTGCGTTGCTCAAGCGCACACCCCGAGAGTCGAATCATGATCATCGCCGCTTGATCTTGAAGCTTCTTCGTTCACGAAGTCACGCGCTAACCAACTGAGATATCGGGGCGGACTAAGAAAAAGCCAAACAAGGAAAATATTAGATAAAAAAGGCCAAATGGATATTTACCTGTTTCTATCAAAATACTGTCTATAATATTCATATTTCTTGATATTTTATGACTTGTAGCAGATTTTAATAAATTGTACCAAAATATTTCTGAAAGTAGCCCGAAAAATAGCAAGTATAAAAGATCTGTAGCGGATGAGTTTAAATCCGCTACAGTGGTGAGATCTAGCATCACTGGCTGGCTTAGAGGTGAGCTCAGTTTGACTCGGCGCCAGCGTCACATTACGAGTATTAAACAAATAGCCTATAGAACATGTCTTGAACAATGGTGAGGATGGTTTTCATCTGGTAAGGTTACGATATATGAGAAATATTGATTATTATGCATTTTGAAGAATAAATTTAAAAAAGGCCAAATTTAAGGCCAAATCTAGAAAAAGGCCAAATGTATAATTTCTAAGGCCAACAGACTTTAAAAAAGGCCAAATTCGAGAAATTTGGCCTTAAAAAGGCCAATCTGGCAACCTTGGCCTGAAATTAGTTGCTTGGCAAGAAAACTACAGAGTTGCCAGATCAAAACATTCATGTTGCCTTATGTTTCAAAAACCTTGTAGTTTTGTTTTGCATGAATGCTCGATTAAAAAAAACGAATTGATTAGAATGAGTTCAGAACCGGTATCGGATAGGAATGAAATTAAATATCCAGGAATTCCGTATCGTTATGCATATCTGCCTACTTACAAAATACTTACCAAATTAAAGCCAGATTTATGCATAAATTGCATAATTAAATGTTAAAACTTTGAAGAAAAAATGCGAAAGTGCATAAAGATTCAGAATATGAAGTATGTATTACATACAAAAGTATTATTTCTGTTTTTTTCCAGTCTCCGTTTATTCTTTGACAACAAGATAAGCAAAAAGTAGTTTTCCCACTTGAATCATTGTAATTTTTTTCATGTACGGTTATTTAAAAGACAAATCGCTCAGCAACCGCTACATTTAGGTTTTTCTAAGGAAACTGGGCACTGGCAAGTGGCAATTGGAGTGTTGTGAATGTGGTCTGTGGATGTGGTTGTCCGAAATGGTAGGCACTTTAACATACTGATTCTAGCAGTTTGGGGTGTGACTTTGATGAAGTAGCCCTCAATCGCTTATCAGTACGTAGGGCAAGAATCCTTCATCGGCAAGAGATCTCCATAAAAATTAAAGATCAATTTGTTTCAAGGCAGTGGCTATTTGACCGGCTCCGGTCTTTGAATCTGAAACACTATTTGACTGGTCATGACGTCACTGCATAAGCACTTTTTTCTTTTTCTCTTTCAAAGCAAAAGACGAGAAGCGCCGACATAAGTTCTAAATTCAACACATATTCTTCAACTCAGTCCGTGGCGCGTGCGATACCGTACGTTTCTGGCTGCCAATCTAGAGGGATGAGTTCGATACTATTCGGAAGCATTATTTTTTTCATTTTTTTTTATCTAAATTTAAGCGCATTATGTGGTCAATTTTTAATTTGAGTAGCCTACAGTCCAAGTTAGTTAATAGTTCTCAAGTATAGTTCTCAAGTTAGTTATATACAATACTTCTTTTATAAGAAATGATAATGGTAAAACCATTTTTTAAAGAAGTATTGTATATAACTAACTTGAGAGAAAAATGTAGGGTCGTTCGGCAACACACGTTCACTTATGACGATCGGAAAATTACGGTACCAAGAGAAATTCTCAAATTCCAGCAAATTAAAAAAACTCTAACATTATTACTCACATTTGAAAAGACATAAAAAATGGGCTGTAGGCTACTCAAATTAAAAATTGACCACAAAAATGCGCTTCGGGTCAAAATTTAGATAAAAAAAAAAGAATACTTCCGGATAGTATCGAACTCATCCCCTCTAGATTGGCAGCCAGAAACGTACGGTATCGCACGCGCCACGGACTGAGTTGGAGAATTCGTGTCGAAGTTAGAACTTATATCGGCGCTTCTCGTCTGTTGCTTTGAAAGAGAAAAAGAAAAAAGCGCTTATGTAGTGACGTCATGACCGGTCAAATAGTGTTTCAGATTCAAAGACTGGAGCCGGTCAAATAGCCACTGCCTTGTTTCAACTAATTCATCTATTTTAAACTGTTAGGTTTGGTGGCTGTGCTTAAATTTACACTCATCGACGTATCCTTTAAATTTACATCGCATGCACGTTTTAAACTTCTTTGGTTTTGCCACCGTTTTTTTTTTGTTGGTTTTATTCCCGTAAACTGTTGGTAACTTTATCATTGCTGTTGTTTTCCGACAAAGAAAAATAAATTGAATTGAATTGACTCTATACTCACAGTTCACTGGGATGAAAAACTCCTTCCAGATATAACTGGTAACAAAAAAAGTTGAACGGTTACAAGTAATTGTCACTGGAATAACTACTAACAAATTTCTTGGAGTGCCAATGTTGCAGTCTTCATCAGGAAGTGCGCAAGCTAATGGAGTAATGGTATGTATTAAAGATGGTGTTTGTTGACAATGTAAGAGCAATGTGTTTTGACACGACATCCAGCAACACTGCTGTTAAGTCTGGTGCCTGTATCTTAATTGCAAAAGCATTAAAGAAGGACTTGCTCCATTTGGCTGTCGTCACCATATTCTGGAACTTGTGTTGCAAAGAGTGTTCTTAACATGTCTTGGGCCATCATCTGGACCGGATATTCTTGTTTTCCAGCGATTTAAAGCAAAGTTTTGATAAAGATTATTATGTCACCTTAGAAATTGATGATTGGTGACTTCTGCTGTGCTGATGAGATCATTGCGGTAGTTTTTGCAAGGACCAGTTGGCAAAAACTCAACCAAGAGATGACTATCAAGAGTTCCTTGAATTATCTATCATAATTCTTACTGGAGCACCACCACATAGCATTCGGTTTTGTTATCCTGGCACCCTTCATCAGGCAATATGGATAGCCATTGGCCACTGTTATATATGCTTTGAAGCTTTGGCTGTTCAGAATGTAGTTTGATTTGACCAATAAGGAGCAATGTGGTTTCAAAAAATTTGTCATTTTTGTGTTAAAAGTATAATATACGGTAGGCTACCTAAAATCTTGGTTTACTGCTTCTATAATAACGTTCGCCCCATGGAATGATCTGCAATTGTCAAAAAAGACTAAAGGAATATCAGCAACTTGATTCAGTGGTACCAGTAGCCAAAGAAGCAAAGAAAACATTCTCAAGGCACTTATAGTACATATATAAGTACTATAAAAGTGAAGAACGTAATATAAAAGTGAAGTAATATATAAGTGAAGAACTCATTGGCCTTGCATTTTATGATGATTGTGTTTCAAGTATTGAAAAAGAAGCTATGGTTTTTGCCTTGACCCATAAAAGTATGAGTAGTCCACCATTAAAACGTATTTCTTCATTGTCAGATGATGTCTCTTCAAAAGATTTATCACTATCAGACTTTGTCACATCCAACACCATGCGATTGTTCCAGATTCTGGATTTGTCATCTGAATTTCTAAAGCTGGAAGTTGTAGCATGGGTTTTGGATGAAAGTTGTAATAATCGCACAGATTATAAGAGAGCAAAAAACATTGTTAGTGGTCTTCATGTGATCAACGATTTTGCTGAAAGAGGTATTGCATTGATGCAAAATTTTAACAATTTGCTGACAAAAGATGAAGGTCAAATGCAGTATATTCTGCAAGTTGTACAGCAGCACTGACATGATCTTCCAAATAGCAATAAAAAAGAACATCGAGAAGCACTTAAAGTCCACAGACTGAACTATATTTTGATAGCCTATACGGGACCTGTAAATGTGTCCACTCTAGGTGGGTGCGATCTAACTTATAAACATATTCAGCATATTTAATAGGCCACTACAGACTGGAGCAACCTATTTCGTCCCCTGAAAAGATCCAGAGAAAAAATACAGCAAAGTCCAAGTCACTGATTGGAGTTCCCGCAAACATTTTAAATTTTCCCCTTGAATTAATTATTGATTTTTTATGGGCCACCACAAAATAAGTGTGACTTTTCTTTGTAATTTTGTCCAATCAATTTTGTACAATCTTAATTCGATAACCCTAACCCGATAGTATTAGTGAGGTTCGATTTATCAACTATAATTTCACGATACTTAGCGTGGTCCACTGTTTCGGCAACTCTGATCAGCGCCTTTGGTGCTTCTATAGTTTTCTCTCAATCTTTTCAACGGAAAAATTTTGAAATGTTTACGGCAACTCCGATCAGCTACTTCGTCTCTGTTGTATTTTTTTCTTGATCTTTTCAGGGGACGAAGTGTTCAGGAGACGAAATAGTTTGCACTCAAATAGCCTATTGATTAATTAATGAAATTAGAGCATGAAATTTGTCTTGTTTTGGAGGCTACTGTTGATATCATTAACAGTTAGAGTACTGCATGTTTAGAAAAAAAACAACGATTGAGTGGTCTAGTTTATTGCTTATTTTCCACAATCATGGCAGAAGCTCGTCACTCTTGGGATGCTGATGAAGGGGATAGCATGGTAACAGTTTTTACATTCTTTTAATTTTAGTATGTACCGGTATATATATATGCTGTATACTATAGGCTATGTAACAATACTGATAATTTCACAATTGTAGAGGCAAACGACCTGTTTTAGCCTGATGCTGCCATTTTGGTGTATTGTTTGTTTTATTGCATCATTATGAAATTTCGTTTGGTTTTGCACAAGATTATTTTAATACATAAATTGTTTGTGGTTGAAAAACACTGAGTTAGATAGAGTGAAACCTATTTTTAATCATTGATATCAAGTCCCATTGCAGAATCTGGATCAATATAATACATATCTTTAATTAGGAATGACTGATTAGAGTAACATTGGCACTATAAACTCATGTCTTTTATTATGGCTTCAAGATTCTAATATGCATGATATAATAGTTTTTGTTTAGGCTGTAGTGGAGCTGATGTTTTTAAATTACATTTTGTATTAGATATAGGCAAATTCAGATTGTTAAATTTGATCATCAAATCACCAAAGTTTAGTTTTGAGATAATACGTTGTCAGTCCTGTTCTGTTAGAAATAATGCATTTTATCCTGCACTTTTTCAGAGGAAATTGGGATTCTGGTATGCATGCCTTATGTATTATTATATACTGTATTTTATGAAGTCTGTTATGTTTCTGCTATATATCTACAGGTTAGGGACAGTAGATTACCGGGACGAGCAACTTCGTTGTTCCGCCAACATTAGAAGGGTAAATTGCCAATTTGACATTTTTTTCACGCTTTGCTGCTGGCTTGCTTTCAACTAAAAACTTTAAATTACTTCAAAACCAACTTCACTCTTTTTATATAACCCATAAAAAATACATTATTTTGTAAATAAAAAAAAAATTACCCTTCTAATGTTGCGGATGAACGAAAAAGCGGATGTAGTTAACCATAGGCGTCGATTTTCTTTTAGAAGAAAGGAATTCTGGGTGGGCGAGAGTTTTCAAACAGATTTCATTGAATGTGTATGTTCGCAAATTCGCAATGGTTAGTCTTTCTCACAAAGACTGCGTTTAGCGTTGCTGCAGCAATTAAGCTTTAAAGACATACTAAATGAAATTTTCAAACGGGAATGAAGCATTAAGAATGGCACTGGCAAGTAGGGTGTTACATTTTTTTACAACTTAGGGCAAAATCTTTCAATATATCATTTATTTGATGGGTTTTTGCACAAAAACTAGTTAGCACAAAAAATAAATTAAAAATATTTATATTTTGAGGTTCCACGCTCTATGGGTAATATTGGATAAAATTTAAAAAATTCAAAAAAATGCAGGATTTTTATGCCTGCTATTTTTTGGATTTATTCATGTGTACAGTATTAACTTTTTTTTCAGCAAAAAGGCTCTAAAAACCATAGTTTATGAAATCAAGTTGTTGTGTACTTATCTGGCAACCTAGAATATGAAATGATATCTTCACGCGTCACTAGAAATCAGACTAAAATCTTGGATTGCGTTGGTTATCCAACTGAGTTACCGCAGCTTCAACTTCCTACTAATGGTGATGTAGCAAGAGCTTTTTTTTGGTTAAGAAATAAAATAATGCTTGATCAAAATACTGAAAAAATTCCTACATTTGTTGAAATAAAGACATTGTTAGTACAAAATATCATTCAGTTGTGGGGAAAAGCTGGTCTGCCACATGTTAACATTGATCGTGTAACTCAAATGACAAAAGAACTTTTTGATCAGGTGAAAAAACATCAAGCTCAGCCATTATCTCGTCTAAACTCCCCAGCATATTTAATGAAAGTAGCTGCATTTCAGAGTAAACTTGAGAACTTATTTGATGTGAGTTCCTGTAAGTGCAAAATAACAGTTGAGCAGCAATGGCACAAGAAAACAGTATGCAAATGTGATTTTGAAAGGCGCATTCCAGTGCTAGAAGCAGGGTTTTTAATTGATCAGATAAATAGGAGAATACAAGTGATTGGTGGTTTAGATATTCAGGAAACTGAAGCTAATATGAGAAGAATTAGCAAATACAGCTGTAGAAACAATAGACCAGAACCATGTAGAATTCTTTATGGACAATCAATACAGGCAAGCAGTTCAGCATTTGATGAAACCTAGTCAAATAGTGATGATAATTATGAAATGGAAGGTGCAGAAATCCAAGTTGAAGAAGATGAGGCTGGGCCATCTAAGCGTACAAAAAGGTTAAGTATTGTTAGCACAGATAACTGTATTATGGCGGATAAAAAACTGGCTTCAAACCGTTTATCATCATCACTATTGAACTCAGCTGCTGAAATATTTGGACATCCAGAAGCAAAACGATCCCATGTTACAGTTTATCGGCATAAGTTGGCGCTGAGGAACACGCTGCTTGGTGAAGTAGAAGAAAAAATGATTAATGCTGTATACTATCAGCTATGCTTTGATGGAAAGCGAATATTCAACAGAGAAAGACTAGTATGTTTGGCCAATTTCACTGATGAAGAAATCTTCATAGCTCTTAAAACTTTTAGAAGAAGTAAGAGTGTTACCGGGGAAGCTTGCGTTTTGGCAATAAAGGAGTTGATCCAACCCAGCTTTTTCAAGAAGATTCTATGTGTTATTACAGATACAACATCTCTTAACACAGGACACAGGCGTGAAATTTGTGCAAGAATTTTACAGCATGTTAATACAGAGTATGAGCATGATGTGATGTTATTGGAATGCTTATTTCACATAGTCGAATTGTATTTGGGAGATGTTATTAAAGCTCTTGATGGCGATACAACATCACCGGAGTTATTGCAGCATGGATCGGTTTTTAACTTTATTTCGAAGATTTCAAAACATCATCTTCTAGCTAATAATTTGACCACCCCTAATTTAAAACCAACTACAAAAAGTCAACAGATTTTATCTGACTTTTTGGATGCTGAGTCCACTAAACCTGCTTGCAAGAAATCAATTCGAGATGATCAAGCAGTTTTACTAGCATTGGCTTGCAATACATTCAGACAAGTTCCAAGTTCTTTCCAAAAATATTTATTTTACAAGCAGGAGACAGTGGGACATGCAAGATGGCAAACAACTGCAAAAGGGTATTTGGGCATTTTATCATTTTGTCCATTTCAGTTGAATTCCTCGCAACATGTTGTTCTGAACCAAATTTCCCAATTTATTGTTGATGTCTACACTCCAATGTCTTGTTCCATTTTTAAAAGACCCAGTGCGGTTGAAGGACCAGCCTTAATGCTTCTGGCAAGAGATTTAATGCGAGTCGGATGCTAATATTGTTAAATATGCGAAATCTTGCTTCATTCGCCATTCGGTTCTTTGGCTTTCTCCTAAAAATGTTGCCATCTCTTGCCATTCAACAAAACCACCACTCACTTTAAATCAAATTAAAGACATAGCCTATATATCAGTGCCAGCTGTTGATACAAGAAAACTTGTATGGTCAGCTAGACCCCTCAAAGCTTTCTTTGATATCACCAGTAAATGTTCTCCTTGTATTTCATTGGGTGACGGAGGAATATGGCAAAGTTTCAAAAGTAACCAAATGCCAAATGACAGACTGATTGGAAATGTTAAGAAATGCTTGGAGGAAAAGAAAATCAAGGATAGCAATGATGACATGAGTGACGAAAAACTGAAAAAGATTGATACAGCGATCAGAGGATATGTTACTTGCATGACCACCAGTCTCGAATATCTGTAGAACACTTGATTTTTTTGTAATATTTTGTATATATATTTAAAATATACATATACACTAGTGAATTGTGGACTATGAGAGTTTGATATTATTTAATAATACAGTGCACGTATTTTTAGTTGGCAGGAGGCGGGCAAGGGGGGGGGGGGGGCGTGGCCCCCCCTGGAATTTGAATAATCAATATGATTGTGAAACGTACTATTTCAATAAGAAATGCCCCAAATTTTCCACTTAGCCATGACCAGAGGTGTAAAGTAACAAAAGTAATTCTACTTATGTAGCTTACCCAAGTGGCGCCCCCCTAAAAATGTCAAAATTACAAAAACGCCCCCCCCCTTAAAAAAATTTTGCTGACGTCCTTGCATGTATTAGCCCATGTCTATGTTTCTTACCAGGACAGATTCAATAACATTACTTATACTGTTACTGTGTTGTTCATATGATAAAATCGCCAATATCGGGTGAATCGTTAATGCAAGTGTGGAACCTCAAAATATTATTTTAAGTGAAAAATAGTTTGACATAGTTTGTTTGAGTGCATTTCCCACCAAACAAACACTATATTGTAGTAGGTTTGAAAAAATGTAACACCCTACTGGCAAGGCTCAAAGTCCAATGTTTCATTTATTTTTTTATTTTTTCAAAATGACCAAAAAGTGGAAACACTGCTCGAGAATACGTCACTATCGACAGCAATAACAAAAGCCACATTACCACATCTGATGTTTTAACATCAGATGTGATGTTTTGAGCAAACCGTCTAATGTTTTGATGTTGAAATCTGATGTTTTGATGTACATACGTCATAGGCTACATATTACATAGCCTACAGTTAAATCGCCCGCAATAAAAACCATTGCCCGATCAGCTGATTGCTAGTCGATAGTGACGTAGACTGTACAGTCGCACGCTTCGCAGCTCACGCCCATTCCCGTTTTGAAAGCTTTGACAAAAGCACGCGCGGAATGCTGATCAGACCGCAATGGGGCAAAATTTCATTCAAATTTGTTTTATGGTAGCATCTTAAACACAAAGAACGTGTACAATCGCCAAGTCAGGTTTTTCCTTTAGTAGGCTATCCCTTTAATGTTCTGCTTTCTTGGGCCTTGCGATCTTATGAGCGCTGCTAAACTAAACAAACTTTTATGTTTTCTTTTGCGACCTAAACAGCGCGTGACCTGTTATCTTTGAAGTGGCGCCTTCGAATTTGCCGCACTTTGATTTGTAAAAAGTAAAGATTTGTAAAAATCGATTGTTTCAGTACTTTCAGTAGGGGTTTAGTTTGTATCGGTCATGTTCATTATGATGTCATATTCACATTCCCTTACGCTGACCCTGAACTGAAGTTTGATTGTGACATAACCAAAGCGAGACCATTCGGAGAAAAGATCAAACGTGGCTTTCTCTCACCAGGAATTGCCAGTGTGTGGCAGTTGCCGTAGCAACAACAGAGCAGAGAGTATCGCATTTTTTAACGCAGCGTTGTTGCGGAATTGCTTTGTTCTGTCGGATACCTAGCGAGAGACATAGCGTAAAACAAAAAGTTGCGCTGCAGTTGGTTGGATAATTTTTTACGTTTAACGTGTTTACGTTTACCAAAAACGGAAATAATTGTAACGAGCACTTCGTAAGTGTCATGAAAACAGGGTGGGCAAAACATATTTTGCCCACCCTCGTTTCACGGCCGGGTGGGCGTCGCCCACCCGGCCCACCCTATTTCGACGCCTATGTAGTTAACAATCCCGGTAATCTACTATCCCTACTACAGGTATAGCATATACAGTGAACAATAAATACTGTTAATACTACTAATACAAAAAGTAAATAAAAAAACAAAAGCAATATATATATCTATATTTTAAATTTTAACAACCTACTACTTTTTGACAAGATGGATGTGTCGAATACAAGTGAGAGCGACATGAACCAGATAAAAGAGGAAAGCATGAAACAAATGAAAACTAAAGACTTCATAATGGAACCTGCTATATTTTCATGCTTAAAACAGTAAGTGATTCATTTTGCTGTTGCAAGGTTTTACAAGCCTTTATGACACTCCAAAACAAAGCTTCGTTCCTAAACTTTTCATCAAATTTTCCTATAATTCAACTGATGATCCACTGGGATGCACGGTGTGACAAAACATTTTAAATAAAGTAAACAATATCACACCAAATCAGAAGAATCGGTTTATTTAAATACAGAGCTTTCGCCACACAAGTGTGGCGAAAAGTGTATTCTATTTGAATAAGTTTATACTGATGAAGCCACACTTGTGTGGCGAAAGCTCTGTATTTAAATAAACCGATTCTTCTGATTTGGTGTGATATTGTTTACTTTACTTTATGACACTGTTTGAAAGAATTGAAACCCATCTATCACCATGCCCAAGTGCTGGGAAGCTTTGTTTTTTTACTGTGTCTTATGTTGAGGTTGCCTAGTTCAGACCATTTGCTTGCAGTGCTTTTACAGCAAAAATCAATTGCTGACTTTTACCGAAGTTCTGTTATATACTTCACCTGTTTTACGGATCTGAGCTTTCAATTTGTTTTTGATGAATCACTAAAATATGAATAAACAGGGGTAGAGATCACAAGGGGGTACGTCAAGTAAATACTTAAATGTAGTAACAGCATGTAGCAATTCAACCTAGATGTTCAGACACAAAAATAATAGAGACTTGCGTCATTTAAGGTGAAGTTTTTATGCCATTGCGGCATTCTGTTAAAAAGCCAATTACGGCCTTGCGTTATTCGGTCATGGTGGCTTATGGATTTCGTCATTTATGCATTCGGATCTATAAGACTTCAATTTTTTCAAACTTTAAGTTTGTGTGCGACTTGCAAGTCTAAAAATGTTGTATTTATTGCTGACGCTCAGGACTGCGATTTTTGTCTTTTTCGGCGGCAATACCGCTCGACACGCGTCGTCACTATTCGACAAACGCCATGCCTTACGGAAAAAAAAAACCGAAAGAAGACGTCAGGTCGAAGAACGATCGGGAGGAGTGCAGACAATCATAAGAGTGCCGACTTAGGTAAATTCTTGCGCCAGGTACTTCAAGGCAAGGTCTAAAAGTGACGCTTCACGCGAGAAATTCCCAAGGCGTGCCATTTTGAACACTGCTGAAAAATGCTTTGATCGAAGTTCTAACGCCTGGCATCAAACATTTCGCCACACACGTTTTGTGCTTTTCGACACAACGGGTTTCTTTTGCAGATCGATGAAATAACCTAGGCTACTTTTAGTTTTCAACGTTTTCGCCAGTTTGTTTTTCGCCGTATGAGCCAATTAACAAAATTGCACTGTTAAAATGACTCTGTTGGATACTTGTTACAAAAGCTTTTCACATCTAGAAAACAGCCTAGTTTCCGACCAGATGTTCAGAAATACAGATGAAAAAAACCGTTACTTTTATGGAAAGGAGTTCTCCAACACTGCGGGAAAATGCTTTGATCGAGGTTCTAACGCCTGGCATCAAACATTTGGTAACTTGCATATTTCGCTCCTAACTGTGTTTGCGTGTGGGTACGGGCATAACCATTTACGTACTGCTAAGCGAGACTGTAAGATTAAAGAGATGCCAAAGGAAAAAAAAATCTTGCAGTACGTTACGCTAGCAGTATAGCCTCTAAGGGCTTTTTTGTTTTACGATACTCAGTTTCGCGTTTACAACAGTGTGGAGCAAAACAAACAATATACACGTCCATTAGGTACATAACTCAACGCTGGATACTCCTTTGTAATCAATCACTCAACCAGCGTGCGATTAAAAACTCAAGTGTATAAGTGACTCTGACGTACATCGGAATGGCCCGTTTCGGCGAGTCCGATTCGGCTAATCCGATTCGGCGAGTTCCCTATTCGGCGAGAGCCTTTTTCGGCGAGTGCCCTATTCGGCGAGTTTTTGAAATTTTATTTTTGAAAGGGAATTATCGGGTACCGCAGCGTAACTGTTTTCACATCGTTTTAACGTCCCTGAACGTGCAGAAAGGAATAAAAATAAAACGTTTGAACTATTAAATTAAAATTTGTCTTGTCAGTTCAGTTGAGTTGTTTTTATTTCTGACCATCATATCAAAAACTATACACATCAACAGAGCAAAGGTAGAAGCGACAAAACGCGAACGCTAAAACGTGCTTGAATTCGTCATGTCCGTTCAGTTGTTTTTAAGGTAGAAGCGACAAAACGCGAACGTTAAAACGTGCTTGTGACCGAAGGAAGTTATTGAGTTGGAAGAAATTTGGCACGGTCGCAACACTTTCAGAAAAATTTAAGATGTGAAGGGAAAAAAAAAATGTTACAAAAAAAATCATGTTTATATCTATAAGTTAGTACTTTTGAATAGTTAAAATGATTAGTTTGGATCAACACATGTGTGGCCTACAGCTTGGATTGAAAGGAAATTATCGGGTACCGTAGCCTAGTTATCCCTACTAGCAAAAATTTGTTCCAAGAACCCATTTAGCCTAACAGTTCATTTTTACATCGTAGTAACAGAATGAAAAGACTAACCAAATGTGTGGCCTATCGTTTTAACGTCGCTAAACGTTGAAATCGTGTAGAAAAGAGAACTTTGATGACTAGGATACGTGGTTGAAACTGAGAAACATTCACAGAAGCCCTTCGATACGTTGCATTTTTATTTAAGATTATGCATTTTTAAGATAATGTATTCAGACGTTGAATCAATGTACAAATGAACTGTTAAGCTAAATGGGTTCTTGGAACAAATCGAAGGGCTTCTGTGAATGTTTCCCAGTTTCAACGTATCCTAGTCAGCAAAGTTCTTTTTTCTACACGATTTCAACGTTTAGCGACGTTAAAACGATGTAAAAACGGCAATTTCTGCTGGTCGGGATATATAACTAGGCTACGGTACCCGATAATTTCCTTTCAATCCAAGCTGTAGGCCACACATTTGTTGATCCAAACTAATCATTTTAACCATTCAAAAGTACTAACTTATAGACATTAAACATGTTTTTTTTTTGTAACATTTTCTTTTTTTTATTTTCCCTTCATTTCTTAATTTTTTCTGAAGGTGTTGCAACCGTGCCAAATTTCTTTCAACTCAATAACTTACTTCGGTCACAAACACGTTTTAACGTTTGCGTTTTGTCGCTTCTACCTTTTTCTACACCTTTGCTATGTTGACGTGACTTGTTTTTGATATCATGATCAAAAATAAAAACAACTGAACTGACATGGCGAATTCAAGCACGTTTTAACGTTCACGTTTTGTCGCTTCTACCTTTGCTATGTTGACGTGTATTGTTTTTCATATAATGGTCAGAAATAAAAACAACTCAACTGAACCGACATAACGAATTTTAATTTAATAGTTCAAACATTTTATTTTTATTCCTTTCTGCACGATTTCAACGTTTAACGATGTAAAAACGGCAATTATAATTAGGCTACGGTACCCGATAATTCCCTTTCAAAAATAAAATTTCAAAAACTCGCCGAATTGGGCACTCGCCGAAAAAGGCTCTCGCCGAATAGGGAACTCGCCGAATCGGATTAGCCGAATCGGACTCGCCGAATAGTAGCAGACCCGACGTACATCCACACAACTTGTGCGGTAATTCGCGGCCAAACGCTTATTTGACTCTTGTGACGCCATATTAGTTACTATTCGACAAACAAACACAGAATTTTTGGTCTTTTGACAAGAAAGAAAAAATCGCAGCCCTGCTGACGCTATGAAGACACTGTTTCAATGCTTCAATACGAATATAAGTGTGACACTGACAATATTTTGTATTTTTGACGATTAAGAAATTTTTCATTTGAATATGTGCCTGTCTGATTCTTGTTGCATTTAACCTTGGGTTGCCTAATGCTCAAATTTTATAATCCGATATCATATTTTTCAGATTGTTTTCTAAAATACGCATGTAAATTGCAAAGCAGATTTCATTTGTAAATGTCCAGTTTTCTCAAATAAAAGTGTATAATTATAATTGTTTTTTTTAACACAAAATTTTTAAAGTTAGCTGATTTTTATTTTTAGATACTTTCAAGCTGGTGGAATGCCTGAAAAAGTAGTTGAGTTGTTATCAAAAAACTACACTGCTGTGGCTCAAAGTGTCAATCTTTTAGCTGAGTGGCTTATTATGTGTGGTAAGTTTTAAAGCATATTTACACTTCCAGTGAGTGTAGGTCACCACATAGTTAAGAAAAATTTTAAGTTTGACAATGGTTTACTTTATATCTTAGTCTGCGTTGTGTTACATTTAAATAGGTATATACCGGTAACTAAAATTATTGTCAATTGAAGGTTCAACTATTTATTTTCAAATACATCATCACAATTTTACCACTCCAGCAGAATAAAAATAAAGCAGTAGTGGGATAAGTAGTAAGTACAATTTTGTTAAGTCTGGCTATTTGATGTTGTGTCTGGTAAAAAGTGAATATACTTTAACTTCAAATTGGTTGTATTCTTTATTTGCTCAAGATACAAAGAAACTTGCTAGCCGATTTTTATTTTCCATTGTATCAATAAAAATATTAAAATGCTGGAATTTTTTTCTCCAAAAAAACTTTGTTTTCATCCTCGTGGACTGAAGGAACTTTTGTTTAGGTTTAGCGCCAACAGAAGTGCAAGATTTGGTGGAAGATCATTTGAAAGATCTTTTGCTGAAGCACTTCGACCCAAAGAAGGCAGACACGATCTTCACTGAAGGAGGAGAGGTGTGAGAAACAGTTTTACCAAATTGCTTTGTAGTTCATTGCACCAACAAATGAATTGATGCAGCATGCAGTTCATCTGTTGCTGCTACATTTACTGCAGACTTAAGTGCAAATCGTTGAGCTTTCTAAATCCATTTCAAATCATAAAATTTGAGTCTAAAATATGCATTTTGTCTATGGCACTATAGGTTGTTATGCTATATCGATTTATTTGAAGTTTCATATTTTAAGAAGTTGTACCACAACACCGGGTGCTCATTGTTGAGCGCAAAGCTTTGCAAAGCAGTGAGAAAGTATTCAATGTATAAACATGGGACAGCTACTTTTGTACATGCACCGTTAAACAGCGATTTGATTTCAACGGATTTGCACTTTCAGACTCCTTCTTGGTTAGAAAGCATGATTGCTCATCAAAAATGGCGTCAGCTCTTTTACAAACTTGCCGAAGAATACCCCGACTGCCTCATGCTCAGCTTTACCATCAAGGTATTCATTATGCACGTACAATATAATATACATCAATTTTACCGTATATATATATCATATAGTTTTATATCATTTATATTTGATTTATTTGATATAGTTTTATTTGATTTATATCATATAGTTATACAGGAGTTACTACCGTAGTTGGAATATTGATTGATTTTGTTTTAAAGAGGACATTTTACTTTTCTATGGAGACAGACTGTCTGAAGAGTGAACTTTTCTATATATTTTCTAACGTTTTTAAATTTCCTATAAAGTGTTATTTACACGACCTGTCAAAGTGTTGATAAAGTGATAGGTATCGCCGTGGCTTTATTGTATTCACTCCTTTGAAGTAGCAAACTAGTTTTGATTTCACGGGTACCTGGGCAATCTTTCGGTTGTGTCGCATGAATAAGAAGATTCCCTCTTTCAGAGTTTTATTCAAGACCATCTCTTATGTTCTGTAGTAGACTATGGATTATGGAACCAACAACTCTTGATTGCATTTATCAGCCAAGAGTTTATATCAACGCGTGTGAAATGGATTTGTTGATGCGGTGTCACAGTATTTGATTGCAAATGTAAAATGCCATCATGGCTACATGGAGCTGCTGCCTACTTTGGCAGATTTTGACTACTGCAACTGTCTGACTGAAAGTTTATATTTTTTTTACCTTTTGCTAATTCGTAATGATATAAAAGCTTTTCGTTGCCTTAGGGAAGCAGTAGAAAATGAGAAAAAGTAAGCTAAAAAACGTTCAATCAGCTGACTGAAATTTTTTGAACCAAATTTTGTTTGTTTTTCAAAGCCAGATGAAATAAAAAAACAATTTGTCACCGGGAGAAAATAATAAAAAAAGACGTTAAAACATGATTTCAAGAAAATTTCCTCAAAACCATCACCAAAAGTTGTCAAAATCAGGAAAAGTTTGCGGAATATACCGAATCAGGCCGTATCTCTAGGACCTGCTCTAGGACTCTAGGTAGCCATAATACCAAGAATTAAAGGAAACTAAAGCTTAAGTTGGTTTCACCTTATAAAAAACAGTCAAATTAATAAAGTATTTACTTCTCGAAACCTGCACGTGTTTTGCAGCTGATCTCTGATGCCGGGTATCAAGGGGAAATCACAAACGTATCCACAGCGTGTACACAACTCGAAGTGTTTTCCAGGGTGTTGCGGACTTGCCTGGCCACCATTTTGGAAGGAGGGGGCGACGAGGCACTGAGCAGAAATGTACCCGATTTTGCGGTGAGCGCGAAGCAGTAGACCGGAATTAAACCATTTTTAGCCTTGGTTTTACACATTAAATATGATTTGACTGTATGCAACCAAAAATAAGTTTCTGTTTGTTTCTCCATAAAAGATTGGCCAAATGTGACTCGCAGATACTCTTCTAGACATTTGAGGCTTAATGTAAGAAAAAAAAAAACTGAATCTGTTGGTTAAAAATGCTTTAAATTTCCTATTTACAAAACCAACACTTCATTTTAATCAACACCTTTTATTGTAAGCACATGTTTGTCAGTTCAGACAGATGTTTACTTATTATGCATAACCTTCTTGCAGAAAATGGTTTGCCACGCTGAGCACACCTACCTTTACACACAAATAGTAATGTCGGTACTTTCCCAACACAGAGAAGGGGGATCAGTCGTGAGAAGGATCTCACAAGAAGTTCAAAAATACGCCAAAGAAAAGTAAGAATCTTAACATTTGGCCTACAAGACATTGAATTTGTTGATGTATTTTTAAGGCATCTGTAAAAGACATATTGGCAGGATCCTGCAATATTCTACAAGCAATGTTTCCAACATAAAGTTTTCTTGAACAATATAATATGTTCTCAAATACGACCGATCATGTGAGCTGCGACTTTCCCAGAAATAAATGGAAATTTTTCTCTTTTTTGTGATTCCGATAGACATTCTTGTCTGATGCTCATAAATTATAATAACGCGAAAGAAAGAAGTTTCAAGGAAATGTTTTCATGCAGTTGTATCACTCTTTTGTTACATTCAATTTAACATTTTCCGTTTTTTGAAAATTAATTGTAACTTTATACATTTCGGCAAGAGTTTCCGTTTTGTTTTTTAGGGGTCATGATGTTACCCACATTACATTAGCCTTAAGTGGGGCTTCGTCCTACCCTAGGGCTCAGCAGAGCATCATGCCCATGCTTAGCAAAGGACAACTGAACCCAGGCGATGTGACAGTGCTGCACAAATTATATTCATCCGACAACCCTCCCCCAGTTAACTTGATTAGGGTAAGCAGATGGTATTGAGGTGACTTAAGTCTTCAGATAAACTTACCTATTTTCTTATGATTTGCTTTATACACTGGCATTTTGTTCTTACAAAAGGAAGGGTTTACGAATTATGATAGGCTAGGCTATGTGTTTCCAATACCTAATGATGTCGATTAGAAGCAGATCAGTGAACCGGTTAACCGATTCATTGTTCAGAACAATATTGCTTTTTCATGTTTTCTCAATGATACCAATATTATTCCGATATGTCCAACATGTTCACGTTTCAGTATCCCCTTTTTCTTGAACTTTTTGTGGAAAGCCTATTCACAAGCAAAGGTGCCAAAATTAATCCTGACCACAAACACAAGTACATCTATCTCCTCGCCTACGCTGCTAGTGTTACGGAAACCTGGCATAAAGTAAGTATGTACACCCTAATTTTACATACTTTCAACTTTGATTTTTCTAAAGTACTAGCTAAATATTACCTATTTGGATGCGTTTATGAAGCTACTATTATGTTGTAAATCCAAGATTACGATGACGTCGTGATGACACAGTGATGATATCATATGCACGATTTTCTGCCAGGGTGAGAGAAGGTCGATACTCCGCGATGAACTCATTCAAACATCTCAGGCCATTGACAAAGTTCATCATCTTGTCTGCGGGGTGAAAGGTCAATTAGAGCTGCTCTCCGAGGTTGGAACCTTGTACCATTGCATCAGGTAGGCTGAGAGGCTTTGGTTAAGTCGGAACATTTTTAAATGGTAATCTTAAATGGTAATAAAAGTAATCTCATTGCTCAGATTATCCAATTTTCTTTTTTGTAAGGAATGTGTATTCTTATCCCAGATGTCTTTTTATTAAAAAAGGTTGTTGAAAATGTTAAAACTGTACTGAGCTGTAGCAGATTTATTTATTTTTTCTGCAGATGTTAAAAACTATTTTTGGCTGTTTTAGATAATTCAGTTGGATGCTCTGTTAAAAAAAGTTTTATCTTTTAACAACTGCACATGGCTTCGCACGTTGCATGGGCACTTCAGTCATGGCTGATACGACTGCTCTCAACACAGGAAAAAAGTCCGGAGTCAATACTCGACTGGTCAATTATTTTAATGATGAAGTTGGTCATGATATTCATACCCTTGAATGCATGTTCCACATAAACGAAATATATCTTCCTCATGTTATTTCTTTTGTGGACGGCGCCAAGAAGGGTCCTGGAGCAATGCAAGATGGGGTGTTGCTTAACCAGATAGTGAGACTAGACAAGCCAAGTGCTGGAACCTTAACATCAACTGACCAGTTGAACGTTCCTTCAATTAATACCTTCAATTATCACCGTTTCATCTCTTGCAAAACGAACAAGGACTTTTATTACGCAATAGCAGCTCCCAAGAGTGAAAAAATACAGAAAAATCTTGATCACCTGATCTTTGTTCATCAGGAGAAAATAGACCGAAAATCAGATTTTTTTAAATAACTTTTTTTCTAAAGCAGATAGACCTTAATATTCTCTACATCAGGTATAGGAAACCGACCCTTCTGCGCACTTTGACACTAATTTTGTCGATCTATGATGAGTGGTTCTGGAGATACGGCCAAATTTCGAGATTTTGAGGCCCAACAATTTCAAACCTCGTGGACCACCTCAATATGACGTCATAATTGAAAAAATTTGGGGTGTAAACTTTTTACCCCAAATACCACCAGATGGGACCCCAGGCATTTTGAATTTCAAAAATGGTGAAAAAATGAAACACCCTAATGGGCAGCCTATACCGCTTTGTAAATACAGTAAGAATCGTAGGAATTGCATCTCCTCTTCACCATCAACCATGGTTGTTCGTGCTATTTTTCACTGCTGACGTTTTTCACAACGTTGCCAGCTCTTAAGACGATAAAAGAAACTATGTCTTGGTTGATCTACCGCCATCTTTGGTTGCAGGTATCCGGTGGTAGCCATGGGTGTCTTGAAATGGGTGGAACAAACTGTTACGGATCAGAATTACTTTGAAAAACAAATGGACCACACACCCCTCCATCTGACGCTGCTGGATGAGGTTTGTCATTTACAATTATTACACTGAACAAAGCATAATTAGTAGATTTGCTGTCTGGGTTTAAAAGAAAGTTAGAAGAGAGCAGTGATGGGACTGCAACTTAACTGCGGCATGGTCATTGTTTTGAAACTAAGCTTTGTCAAGTTGCCGCCAGTAAGGTTTGCCTCTTTTATTAAAAATGCGGTTAACGCGAGAGAAGTTTCGTAAATGTATAAAATGATTTCAAACAAGGCGTCTTGCTATCAGACAAAATCTGTTCCAACTTATCGTAAGTGAAAACAATATTAAATACAAACATAAAAGCTTAGCGATTGAGAAATATAGCCAATAAATTTTCCACGTTTTCGGTAGTTTGTGGAGAATACTTGACTTTCCATTGAATTTGACATCAATAAAATAGGCTTACTGGTATTAGCAACCCAACTAGAAAAAATGTTGGATTTTTCAATGCCTAACTTGCATGGCTCTGATTTGTCCTTTTTTTTAGATTGTGTCTCGTCATGTGCTACTGCACAAAGCTGTTTTAAAGCTTTTGATTGGTCTATTTGAAGAGACATTCAGTGAATTGGACACTCTCGTGCAATTGGAATTGAAGAAGACTGTGCTCGATCGAATGGTGGGTGAAGTTTTTTTTTCAAGCTATTTTGATGCATTGCAACAATGTTTCATAGCTACATTTGTACGTGGGATAAACAGCTTTCTGGTTCGAAACTTCTTATTTGCAATGGACGGTAGGGTGGAGTGAAAAAACCTTTTTATAAAATTTTTATTAGCTTGGGGTTGGAAAACTTGCCAATTACTACTAAAACTAGTTGTGCAAAATTAGAATGTAATCTGACGAGAGCTTGATCTGCCACCAGCCACTTGAAAATTTACCATTGGGCCATTCCGTGTCAATTCACACAGTCAAGAAATTCAGCCTCTTCAATTTTTCTTAAATTTTACACACCTTTTCATTATCTTATATGATGAACACCTGCAAAATTTGAGTGAAATTTTTTGAGAAACACGAGAGTTATAAAGCATTTAGTTTGGGGGAGTCTGCCGAGGGGGCACATTTTTTTTTATTATTTTTGGCCATGTTTGAGGTCCTATTACTGCTTAAGTAAATTAGGTAAGGACCCAATTTTTTTACAGGTGATAGTACTGCTGACAAGTATTGAAAACACAACACCGTTCACATTGTCACTCTAAAAGGTCAAAGACATCCAAATGTGGCCGTTTCCAGCTCTCGGCTAAAATTTTCCAAAATTTTAAAACCTTGCCAAGACCCTATTTTTGATTGGTTTCGGCTGACATTTAGTAGAAATGTTGTTTACAGGATTCTCTATAAACTGAAAAAATTTCAGTACAAAATATTAAAGGGGTTGGGAGGTATTTAATGTGAAACATGGGTCGAAATGACAAAAAGCAAAAAAGAGGTCCTTTTAATATCCCGGTTACCCATGACCCCAGTGAAAATTTACACTGAAGTTTCATAGAGAATCCTGTAAACAACATTTCTACTAAATTTCAGCCAAAACCAATCAAAAATAGGGTCTTGGCAAGGTTTTAAAATTTTGGAAAATTTTAGCCGAGAGCTGGAAACGGCCACATTTGGATGTCTTTGACCTTTGACCTTTTAAAGTGACAATATGAACGATGATGTTTTTTCAATATTTGGCAGAAGTACTATCACCTGTAAAAAAAATTAGGTTCTTTCCTAATTTACTTAAGCAGTAATAGCACCTCAAACATGGCCAAAAATAAAAAAATTGTGCCCCCTCGGCAGACTCCCCAAAACTAAATGCTTTATAACTCTCGTGTTTCTCAATAAATTTCACTCAAATTTTGCAGGTGTTCATCATATAATTTAGTAAAAAGGTGTGTAAAATTTAAGAAAAATTGAAGAGGTTGAATTTCTTGACTGTGTGAATTGACACGGAATGGCCCAATGGTAAATTTTCAAGTGGCTGGTGGCAGATCAAGCTCTCGTCAGATTACATTCTAATTTTGCACAATTAGTTTTAGTAGTAATTGGCAAGTTTTCCAACCCCGAGCTAATAATAATTTTATAAAAAGGTTTTTTCACTCCACCCTAATGGACGGGTAGATAAAGATGTCTGCAGACATTTAATCGATGTAAAAGGAATTGGTTTTTCTGGCTAGGAATTTAAGACATTATTTGCGGAACTTTTATAAAAATAAACAGAGATAAACGGCAACGTCAAATGTACGTCCATGATCGTAAAATAACACGCTTGTTTTAACAGGTTCACCTATTGAGCTGTGGCTGTGTGCTTCCGGTCATATCTTACATAAGGAAATGTACTGACCAACAAGATGCTGATGTGTCATTGATCCGTCATTTTGTGACAGAAGTAACCAGACAGCAAAATGCGTCATTTATACATTGATTCAACGTCCGCAGACGTTAAATCAATGTAAAAATGGCGGATTTAGCTGTCTAAGTTAGACTTGGAAGACGACATTTTGCTCTCTTATAGCCTAACCACTCTGCTTATCCAGAAACTAAAATCTGTCTTGTTTGACGTTGATTCAACGTTAAGTCAATATAAAAAAAGACTGTCTTCTATCAAGCTTGTACTGGTGTTTTCTACCTTTTTTTCTTTTTCTGAGGTTTACAGCATCAGTTTTCCGGACAATTTCACTGCGTTATGCTTGCTTGCGATTGCATGTTGTTACAGCAGATGAAAAAATATAAACATGAATTTTCGTTACTACAAAACAAACATTGTTACAAGGGATGAAAAAATCAACTTTTTGTCAACTAAATTTTTGGTTTCTAGGTTCTTGATATTATTTGTCCTCCGTATACCTCCGAGTTTGTCCACATGTTTTTACCCATCATCGAAAACGAGAGTATCACCGCCTCGCTTAGAAGTGACGATGGTTTCGACCCTGTTTCGGATTTCATAGGTGAGCTATTATACATGATGTCAGAAATAGCCAAAGCTCTGGACAAGAAACTTACGACTTTGGTGTGACACAAGCTGCATCTATGTGTGGAAAAAAGCCAAGTTAATTGCGTGTTTGGGACTTAACATTCAGTGAACATGTTTATTGCAAGTATCTTCATTTTTGTATTTAGTATTTTTATACTTGGTTACTTTTTGAAAACGCCACCTGCTTCACGTTTTGACTGTTATTAATTTATGCAGTGCATTGCAAGACTAACTTCATAATGGTATGAAAAGAAACAGAGGTAAGACGTCTTTTTTAAGTGGTGAAACTGTTATATATTTTGATGTGTACTCGTAGACTGTTGCTGTGAGGTTTTACAATTTTTAACAACTACCTTTTAGGCTTGTTAACCTGAAAAATGTTCGGAACAAGTTGCGAGTGGACAAGAATGAGACAAATTCGGAACAAGAATGAGACAAATTCTACAAGTCCTATTTGGAACCTTATATTGGATGACCAATGTGATGTTGTGTCCTCACTGAGTTTGGAATCACTTCATATATCTGGATTTGGCTGGGGTGTAACTCACGGAGCTGAGGATTGAAAAGAAATAAAGGACTTTATTATGTTGCATGGGTTGTTAAAACATTAACAATGATAAAATTCAAATGTGGAAAAATTTAGATTACGTTGTCATCTAAATTCAGACGTTGAACACGGTGATTTAGAAATGTTCGTCTTTTTTCACTGGTTTTTGGGCTTAAAAATACACGGCGCCCTATAGGAAAGAAAGGCTACTAAAACCGTCGTATCACATTATATGGGTTGACAAAATCGTTGTAATTGGCAACATAAGGGGAGAGGAAAAGCAAGAAATGGCAACATGATATTGAATTGCCTCTAATATTTTTAATATGGTATTTGAATTTTTAAGTAAATGTTTAGAACACTTTATTCAGTTTCATATAGGCTACTAGGGGAACAAGTTTTTTATTTTAAAAGTTGTAAATGACCATAGCTACTCCTTCCATTGCCACCAAACCATTTTTGTTTCAAAAGCGACAGAAAACTGTTGGTCTGCCGCAGGCCTGGATTAACCATTGTGCTAGGGTGTGCTAAAGCACAGGGGCCCCGCAGACAGAGGGCCCCACTTTTCCTAAAAATGAAATAAATTAAATAACAAATTTTTCCTGAAAAAAGTTTTCTAGAAAAAAAAAAAAAAGTGGGGCCCCTCTGTCTAAAAAAAGTAACACATTTGTCAATATATCTCCCCCTTCACGTGAAATAAAAACATGGTTCTTGTATTTTTTCTTTGGCATTACCGCAGCAAATAATTGCATCCATTATAACGTAAACATTGTTGACTTAATTTGCACATGCTTATTTAATCATCGATCACGTGCTATTTCAAAGTTATCTAACTTACCTAAGCAAGGCTCGGTTTCCTCTGCAAGCGAAACCAGCTTACTTCCATTACGCTCCACGTAAGCTGGTAAGGGCTAAGGGCCCCAATAAAATTCATTAGCACAGGGGCCCCATTTGACCTTAATCCGGGCCTGGTCTGCCGCTGCCACCAAGTGATGTGTGCGTTCTTTTACGACTGTGTTAAGCTGCTTAAGCTTAAAGAACAATTTGCAAATCATTTCAAACCAGTTCGTTCCTATAAAATAAACTCATAATGCCATTTCAACTGTTTGTATTGTGATAACGTAATGACGAAAAATCAGAAGTTGAAACTAATTTTATTGTTGCAATAACGCCATCCAAAAAGCTGTGACTTTGTGGTAATATATTATTTACGTAACTTATAAAAATGTGGTAATCTTTATTTAGATTATTTAAGTATGAGAATGTTTTGTTTATAAGTTGAATTGAATTTTACGGCTGCCTGACTACCTGATGAAATTTCTATCTACGTATCTAATTTATCTAGTTTGGCTATCTGACTCCATGAACTAATTTCCACACAATTGTTATTCGAATTATAATTTTAAGTTATCAGAAGGTGTTCATATAATATTGTAGGTCTCTAACACAATTTAATGTTTTTGGTAAAATGCGAGTAAAAGTTGATACCGGTGCTGGAGGTAACACATTGCCAATGCGGACATTCAGGCAAATGTTTGGAAATTGTAGAGTTGACAGTATTGCAAACCCTGAACCTAGTGCTCAGCTCACAGGATATTCCGGTAACAACATACCTTGTTTAGGCTCCATACTTTTGAACCTTCAAAAGCAAGGAAGCGACACTAACATATGTCAAAAGTTCTATGTAGTTGATGTTTCAGGCCCTATAATTGTTGGTCTCCCTACAAGTCAGTTGTTAAATCTAGTCAAACTCAATATTGATGAAACGGACATGAAGATTCCTCCACAAAGCCGCAAAGTAACATCATTGGAGCAACTCGCCAAATAATTTCCAGAATGCTTTGATGGGATTGGCTGTTTTAAGGATGAGGAAAACCTTTACTTAAAGCCTGGAGCAACCCCATTTATAGATGCTCCAAGAAAATGTGCTTTGCACTTAAAAGATAAAATAAAGACAGAATTAGACTACATGGAAAGCCAAGATGTAATCAAAAAAATAAATCATCACACAGATTGGTGCTCTTCAATGACATACGCAATAAAAAAAGATGGAAAGTTAAGAATGTGCATAGACCCAAAAAAGCTGAATGAATCACTCAAACGTTGCCCACACAAGATTCCAACTATAGAAGAAATCACACCTGCGTTTACAAACTCAAAGTTCTTTTCTAAGCTTGATGCCGAATCCGGATACTGGAGTGTCAAGCTAACAGAAGCGTCACAAGAACTAACTACATTCCGAACACCGTTTGGAAGATACTGTTTCAAAAGACTACCATTCGGACTTTGTGTAAGTCAAGACATTTTTCAAAGAAGAATGGACGAAATAATTGACCAATGCGAAGGATGTGTCGGAATATCAGATGACATTGTCCAGTGCCGGTCTTTGGGATGTGCAAACCGTGCGATCGCACAGGGCCCGCAAATTAGGGGGCCCGCAATTTACTCAGAAAATGCAGTAATTTTGTCATTTTCAAAGGAAAAATTGAACAAGTGAATTCAGCAAAGGAATTCGCAACAAGAAAACATAGAGACTCAACGAATTCACCTATTTCGTCGCCTAAATATTTCGTGCCCTGAAAAGATCGAGAAAAAAAAAACAACATAGCCGAAATCGCTGATTGGAGTTGCCGCAAACATTTCAAAATTTCTCGATCTTTTCAGGGGACGAAATAAGTCGAAATTTAATTTTGTTACATGATTTCAGGGGACGAAATAGGTTGCATCCAGACTCAACATACTGTAGAGACATAGCTTTATTTCCGAAAAATGCCAAAGAAAGCATGATCTTATCCTTTTGCTATGCCACCGGACAGCACCATTTCACAGTAATATTCATACCTAAATTTTTGTTGAACATGCTCTCAGAATGTCCCAAATTCAAAGTAATTTTTCAAAATTTTCTGGGGGAGGCCCCCCAGACCCCCCGCCGCTGGTTGTCGTCTTTGGCGATCACGCCGCCACCGCCGCCCTTCCCCTTTCAAAGTACCTAGCTACGCCACTGAATTGGATTATTGTCATTGGGCCCGCAAAAGCATATTCAGCACAGGGCCTGAAAAACCCTAAGACCGGCACTGCATTGTCATACATGGTCCCACTGAAGAGGAACACGACCGGCGACTGAGAAGATTCCTTCAGGTAGCAAGGAAGGAAGGCCTAAAGTTGAACCCGGGGAAATGCATAATAAAAGCCAGAGAAGTTGCATTCTTCGGAAGACTATACACAGACAAAGGTGTATTCCCTGACCCCGCAAAAGTCGAGGCAATAAAGAAGATGCCAAGACCACAAGACAAACAGGATGTACAACGGTTCTTAGGACTGACAACATACCTTGCAAACCATCTTCCAAACCTCTCTAAACAAGCAGAAGTTTTGAGAGATCTTCTGAAACCACATGTTCCATTTGAATGGCACACAGAACATGACACGACCTTTAGTTTTATTAAAAACTTAGTGGCAGACAACATAGGCTTGCAGTACTACAATCCCAAGGAGGAGGTCCGCGTTGAAGTCGCTGCATCTCTTAAAGGACTTGGCGCAACACTTGTCCAGAAAGACGGTCCAGTCTGTTTTGCAAGTAAGACTCTCACTATTATTCAAATATTGAAAGAGAATGTTTAGCAATAGTCTTTGGCATCCAACGCTTCAGTCACTACCTATATGGCAGACAGTTTACTGTGGTGACGGACCATAAGCCTCTTGAGGTGATCTTGAAAAAACCTATTCACTCTGCACCCCCTAGGCTACAACGAATGATGTTGAAGATTCAAGGTTACGACTACAACATTATGTACCGTCCTGGGAAAGATATGACATTAGCAGATACACTTTCCAGATTGCCTGACCCAGACGAACGCGAAGACATTGACTTCGACCAACACGTTGAAAGTATTGAAATTGACTTAATGCACTTTTCTCAAAAGAAGAAAATCCAGATCCAAGAAGAAACTTCAAAAGACCACATCCTGAAAGGACTGTCCGAATTGATATACCAAGAATGGCCAGAGAACATCAAATCTGTACCCCCAGAATTAAGGCAATTTTGGAGCTACAGAGAAGCACTGGGCCTCGAAAATGGTGTAATTTTTAAAGGCAAGCAGGTAATAATCCCAGAAACACTCCGAACTTGTATTCTAAATCAATTGCATCAGAGTCATCAAGGTATCGAAAAAACCAGATTGTTGGCAAAGGAAAGCGTCTACTGGCCAAAGATCTACAAAGACATAGAAATGGTGTGCAAGAACTGTACACACTGCCAGGAACTACTGCCACATCAAAGCAAGGAACCCATGATGATGCATGAAAAACCAATGCACCCATGGTCGAAATTAGGCACCGACCTATTTGAAATTAATAGCAAACATTTTCTTATAATTTGTGATTACTATAGTCGATACCCTGTTATAAAACAACTGTCATCTCTGACAGCTGATGCTATCATCACTGTAACTAAGGAAGTATTTAGTATGTTTGGTGTTCCACGTGAAATCATTTCTGACAACGGTCCACAATTTCTGAGTAAATATAATGAATTTTGTACAAAATGGGGAATCACTCACACAACTAGTTCGCCAAAATATCCCCAATCTAATGGTTTTATCGAACGACAAATTAAATACATTAAACCGATCATGAAAAAATGTTTTAAAAGTGGAAACGATATTGATTGTGCTCTTTTAAATATTCGTGCTACCCCACTTGATAATGTTCTACCTAGTCCCGCAGAGCTCATCTTCGGTCGTCCGATCCCTACAGCGTTGCCCAGCCATAGCACTGACGAAAAAGGGGAAATGTACCGCGACCAAATGACAAAATCGTCAGAAAAGCAAAAGGAGTATGCGGATAAGCGAACGAAACCATTGCCAATGCTTTATGAAGGTCAACCGGTACGAGTCATCAATCGATCAAACGAATGGCAACCAGCACAAGTCGTCGCACAAGAGGGTGAGCGATCGTACCGAGTTGCTACAGAAAACGGCAACGAGATTGTGCGTAACCGCGTGCTCCTTCGCGAGCATTCCAGCAATGACGTCCTTTCCTCCGAGCCAACACAGCTCCCGGCTAATGCAAGTCCACAACCGACCATCTCGCCACAGCCTAGAAAGACTCGCTCCGGGAGAATTGTAAAGACTCCAGTTAGATACCAATCATAAAAGCGTATTGCACGCTTCATCTTTTGTTAATCGCCTACGTTACCATGCATTTGCGTTAAGTGTAAATCAGTTATTGGCCCATGGCCGTTGTGTGTTTTTCTTTGAAGCGATGGGGATGTAGTAATATGAATTATATATTTTTATTTGTAATCAAGTGGCAACACTGCTTGCCATTATGATATACAGTAGAACTCGGTTTATCCGGATTCGATTTGACCGGCGATTCCATCCGGATTAGGCGAAGATCCGGATTAACCGATGACGGTTCTATCAAACCTGACTCATTTGTACTTCCAGTTTCATCCGGATTAGGCGAAGATCCGGATTAACCGAGTTCTACTGTATTTGCTGGTAGGCTACAGCAGGACAACTGATATCAGTACAGCAGAACTACTCAATTCTGATGTTATGTAATAAACCATTTAGTTGTTATCAGTTAGTGTTTTATGTTGCGTCTCAGTTTAAATTACTGTCTCAGTTTAAATTACTGAAATTCTCAGAAAATTCGTACAAGTTTTTTCAAGTTACAACATAGAATTTAGAAAATCAAAAGCATTTCTTGAATAGTCAGCGTGGATTGGAGATGAAACGTCAATGTGGATTGAAGCTGAAACATCAGAGAGGATTGGAGATTGTGTGGTCGAATTGCATGTTTCGTACTCGCATAAACAAAGGCTTGTGCATATTATGGATTTTTTCTTACAGGAATATTGAAAGCCACAAGTAGATTGACAACTACAATGATGTATCATTTCGTGAATCGATGATGCGGATTGGCTTGAGGTCCAAAACGGAACAAGCTGATTTGCATCAATATGTTTCCAACCCCAAGCTAAACGAGAAGATAGTTGCTGAACATTTACGAGGCTTGATTTCCATATTTCAGCTTGATATATCGCTCTGTGTGAATGCTGCATCAGAGCAGCTGACGTTGGTGGCAGCCTTTGAATAATGCAACCATTGGTAAACATCATATAACAGCAATCGTCTACATCCGTGATAGTAGGACCATTGCCATAAAGAGCCATGACATACTTTTGTAAGCACCTGCAGCTAATAAGGCCCGCTAATCTTCAAACCTCAATATTTTTCTAAATACTGCATAATTTTGAACGAAACTTGGAATGAGGATACTTTGGGTCTATCTAAACAACATATCTATGAAACAAGTTTCTAAGTAAAAGGGGTTGTAAAATATTAAAAAAATAAAAAAAATCTCAAGCGGGCCTTATTAGATGCACGTGTTGTGAATAAGGCCCGGTTTGAATTAGCACCAAAAGTGATGGAAAAGGTGTATTTTCACTATAACAACACCACAAAACAAATTCTAATCTACAACACAGGCACATAACTAATAATTAAATACACAGTGACAACTATTCCCTCCCCCGCCCCATGCTCCATTTTTTAAAAAGCGACATGGTGTTTTTAGATATGGTAGGGATGATAAAGTATTTTGATTCTGAAATTATGATATTTCCATTGCAATAACAAATTGGATTAATGGTGTAACAAGAATTGTTTAGGCCACTCAAGTCTTTAACCCTCACTTTCTTAACCAGGGGTGCACAACGTTACCCCAGGGGCCCATGGGCCTCATTACCAAAATTAGCCTAGTCTGATCGTCATTATCAGTCTTGCTTTAATTAGAAAAAAAGTTCAAATTTATTGGTTTTACTGCATCAGCATGCACATATCTTTCACATAAAATGCAAAAAAAAGGAAGTCAAAGCGGTTTGTTAACTGCAGAACAGTCTAAAATATGTGAAAATTAATAAAACCACTCAATTTCAGTCCCCCCAAACTTCAACTTTCCGTAACTCAAAAAGTTCTCAACTTTAGGCTGTGAAACTTTACCAGTTAGTCTCAATTCACCATAGCAGCAATCAGAGCTTCCAATTTTGTTTAAAAGATTTGTAACAACGGAGATCCAGGGGGTGGGCCTTGTTACTGGCCGGGCCTTATTAGCTGCATATGCCTTATGTCATTTATAGAATTAGGAGAGCTTGAGAAATTCAGAGAGTTAAATAAACCACACATTTCGGTAAGATTATAAGCATCCAACAATCCCAAGCCTTTTTTTCCAAAGCCGAAAAAAGACGAAACAGTAGCCTATCACAGCCTGTGATAGCATAAAACAAAGGCAAAGAAACGCAAATCATCAGAGATTGAGGTAAAGATGAAACAATATCATGAATTGGAATGAAGCGAGTTTTTTCTCCAACTCCAAATTCAACCCATTGTTTACAGATTTCTAATTTGTTAAAACACAAAATTGCAATAATTACCACATCAGTGTTTAATGTTTTGACTATGGCATCGGATTTTCCATGTTTCACATGGAGAAGCATACGGGTGTCTCAGGGATATCTAGAACAACGGGATTGCTGACTTTGCAAATTTCGATAAAGCGATGGACACTAGAAGGGTCAGCTAGGGACGGTACACTAGGGGACGCGCAACTCCGTTGTTCCTTCAACATTAGAAGGGTCAATTGCCAATTTGACATTTTTTTACGCTTTACTGCTGGCTTGCTTTCAACTAAAAACCTTAAATTACTTTAAAACCAACTTCACTCTTCTTATATAACCCATAAAAAGTAAAATATTTTGTAAATTACAAAAAAACGTAACCCTGCTAGTGTTGCGGATAAGCCAAAAGCGGATGAAGTTTCGCATCCCTATGATCTACAATCCCTAGGGTCAGCGCTGTGAACGCTCGAAATTGAAAAAGGCGAAAGCGCGTGTCAATTACGCTATTGAGAAGTCGCCTTTTCTAGATATCCCTGCCGTGAAGCTAAAATAAGGTCTTGAAAGTGGGCACTCCTAGGCATCTTCTCTAGCAACGCCCATAGCAACAACTAATGGCTGGCCTTGTCTATAACTTAAGATCACCATTTTAAAGCAAACTTTTGCTGTTAGTCATCCAAGACTCAATAGAGTATTGAACACAGCTTTAGTTTTCATATTTAATTGATTATTGCATCACTTTTGGGCAAGTTTTAGTCATCAAAAATAGGAAATAAAAAAAAACATGAAAAGAAGTAAGAAAATTCAATTTCGTGGTATTGCTAAACAAAAAAAGTTGGATAAGGTTGGTTGTAAGTCTAACAATGGTGGTAGATTTGATGAACTGTTACTGTAACACAAGTGTAACCTTTCCTGTAACACCAGAAAGCCATCCAACAACAGAAGATCAAAGCCCTTTTTGCCAACCTTCTACTTCAGCAAAAAAAATTAGGAAAACAAGACAGTGGCAAAATCTCTGCATATTCAGAAATCTGCCAAATACTCGACAAGTTTTGACTTGACAAATCAAGAAAAAGAAGCTTTGACACATCCAAAGCCAGGAGAAAAACATTAAAAGCACTTAAGAAAAAAATTACAAACCCAAGCAGAGGCAAAAAAAGGGTCTACTTATGATAAAGGAGGCTTTAAGATGTTGAAAATGTTTATTGTTGTTTTTCGTAAAATGTGATTTTTGACCAAGTACCACATTTTAATCCCAAATATCTCTTTCATTTATTTGCCAATCGCTTTCAAATTTTTAACACTATCAGACAGAGTAAACATGCAAAGCCTCTGATCAAAGAATTTTGGAAATTTTGTCCATGATACTGTCGGCACCCATTTGTTTCATGTCTGAGGATCAAAAATTTTTAAAAAATGCAACAATTCGAATAACTTTTTATTTTCTCAAAATATCTTCATTTCCTTCCATAGAGCTTCAGTCTTGATACTTATAAACATTCTGTTAAAATTTGATTCAAATCCAGTAAGTGGTATTTAAAATATTTGTGTTTAAAATTTGTGTATTTTTCACCACTTGGTGGCGGTTTGGGGAAAAACGGCCACATTTCAATTTTTTTTTGCTTTTTTTATATTATTTTATCTTCAAGCATCATTTTAAAAACAAGAAATGGGTTGTATGTTGAGAAATCCACATTTCAGTTTGTGTAGTAATGATGCAGTAACCCTCCTATTGTCCACTTCAAAACAGAGTCAGCAATCCCGTTGTTCTAGATATCCCTGGGGTGTCTGCCTCTTCGTGATCACACGGGGAAATCTCAGACATGTCCAATGTTTGATTACTAAGAGCTGTATCTAACGATGTTACAACAATCTTATCACAGCTTGTTGAACCAGTTGATATAACGCAGTTTGTTGCTCTCATTTCTCAAAAACTCAGACCACCCAGCAAACATTGATTGCTGGGCCAGCATTGGCTATATGCTGGGTATGTTGGCACAAGGTCGGCAATTTCGTCCAACATTGCCAACAATTTCAATACTTCTTATTAAACGTTCAAAAAGGTCTCAAAGATTTTATTTCAAGTTTATTTGTTTCAAACTTGAAAAATACTAGCACAAACCTCTTTTCATGTTTTATTGCTTCAAAACACAGTTGTGTGATTGGCTAACATCGGTCAGAAGCATTGCCAACGTTGTGCCAATTCATAACAATTTCGGTGTTTTCTTTCAAATTAAGCAAATGTATGCCATCATTTTGCTACAATTTTAAATTTTAATAATAGGCTATCAATGCTGTTATTATTTTCTGATACAGTACAAGCATATTATGAATATTTAAGACCAGCATTGGTCAGAAGAGTAGCCAATGCTTTGCCAACAAAGTAGTTTCATTTCAGTTTGTTTATGCCGAACTGAGCAGAGGTCTAGAAAAAGGTAGGAGCAACAAAACGCGAACGCGATAACGTGCTTGATACCGAAACAGTTTAAAGTTTCCATTAGCCTACACGTTTCCACAAAATAAACAATTGCAACGTTGGCTATATGCTGAATGTGAGGGCACAAGGTCGGCAATTTCGTCCAACATTGCCAACAATTTCAATACTTCTTATTAAGCGTTCAAAAAGGTCTCAAAGATTTTATTTCAGGTTTAAGCTTATTTGTTTTAAACTTGAAAAATACTAACACAAACCTTTTTCATGTGGCATTGCTTCAAAACAAAGTGTTGTGTGATTGGCTAACATCGGTCAGAAGCATTGCCAACGTTGTGCCAATTCATAACAATTTCGGTGTTTTCTTTCAAATTATACAAATGTAGGCTATGCCATCATTTTGCTACAATTTTAAATTTTGATAATAGGCTATCAATGCTGTTATTATTTTCTGATACCGTACAAGTATACTATGAATATTTAAGACCAGCGTTGGTCAGAAGAGTAGCCAATGCTTTTATTACTTATTTCCATTTTTAAAAATATCAATAGCCTACAAACTTTTTTTATGCGGTTTTGTTTAAAAATATGTTTGTGTGAGCAAACATCGGTTAGAAATGTTGCCAACGTTGTGCCAATTGAACAACTATTTTAAAGTTTTTTTTTCAATTTATGCAAATGTACACCATCATTTGCTACAGACCAGGCCAGTGAGAAGATAATTTGGGCCCGGTACCAATGAGATTTATGGGCCTCTAAACAATTTTAAGAATAACGCACTGCATCTAAATATACGCGGTAGTTTATTTGTTTTTCCGGACACCTTGAAGAAGTTACGGGCTCCTAACATTATCCAGGGCCCGAGTTCAAAAGTACCCCCTGAACTCCCCTGACACCGCTACTGGTGGGCAATTTCCAGCTTCAGGAGCAGTCATGTTGCGTCGAAATCTCTCCTCAATTTCTTGAAGCGAGACTTCACAAAACGATCGCTACTTTTACTTTCAACGATCCGGCGAATCGTTTTTTCTCCTCCTGCGGTGCATAGAACAATACTGCAGGCACAATAATTGTTGTGAAAACTCCATTATGACGTCACTACTTAAACTTTGACTGGGCAATATGACGCGTTGAAGTGAAATAGGCAACAAAGCTTTAGAATGCGGCGATGTGTTATATCAACGTGAGAAGATGCAATTTAGCAGAAGAATTTGGTTTGTTTTGATGAAGGAAGACAAAGGCCATGACTTAATCCTTTGCTAAAGGGATTATGACGTCACTCGATTCACTTCGACTGTTCAAGCATGGCGGTTGTGCGCAATACACAATTACGTGGAGAGCCGAAAGCACAATGCTTATGTGAACAGCGCTAAGAGGAACTTTCGCTTCTTGCATCGAAAATATAAAAAATCGAATTCAATTGAGATATTAGTTTTAGAAATGAGCCGAAAGAAGTTTTAGAAATGATCAAAATGAAACTATAGGAATAACTTGCGACAATGTTTATGAAAACCTGGTAAGTGAATGTATTTTATTCATTGAACCTGAAATAATTGTGTAAAGTCGTTTTTGTCACTAGGCTACGTTTACACAATTTAAAGAAAGTTATAAAACTCAATTTAGAGAAAGTTATAAAACTCAATGACCAATGGAAAACTTTCATATGAAATATTCTCGTGACAAATTTAGTGCCAGTGCTCCTAGATGAGTGCTAAGAAGATATCAGCAAAGTAGCAAAGCTTGTGATGTCCCACAACATGTGTAGGGTTTTGCTCAATCTTTGATTTTGCTGCTCCGGCAGTGTTTGCCTGACTGCTTGAATGTGTTTGTATTTTTATGTCGTGTGGATAGGTCTGTGATGGTTGTAGAGTATTTGCAAATGTAGCTTTCATTGCCGTCAACTGAATAATAATAGGCTACTAATAATAACATGTTTTATTTTGCGCCCATTGCGACAACATAGCCTACAGTAGCCTACACTGCGACCTACATACGCAACACAACAGACGACTGGAATCCCAAATAAAACTTTAAACCAGGGGTGTGCAACCTTTGTTACAGGAGGGCCAGATATAAATAATTGGGTGAAACCGCGGGCCGCACGTTTATTTAACATATGATTTCTAGTAGTTGCAGGCACAAAAGAGTAGTTTTTCTTGTTATTCTTATATTAGGGGCTATCTCCTTCCAGAAATAATAAGTTAGGACGCATAAATTTCTGAAGAAAACTGCTATTCAAATTTATTGTCACACTGTCTTTAAACGAGCTCAGTGAGAAGTTTGCAGCTGGCTTCTTTTTCCAAATTTACTTTAATGGAAGTGATCGCAATTCGAAGTCCATTTTCCAAGTGTTGGTCTGTCAGAACTAGAGTTGTAAATGCAAAAAAAACGAACCGTTTTTTTTTAAAAAAAAACGTGTTTCTTTTCAAAAAAAACTTGGGCCAAAAAAAACACGCGTTTTTTGTTTTTTTTTCATCTTTTTCAGGAAAAGTTGCAAATTTTTTACAATTTGCAGCTTAGTTTCATTATAGTGCTCTTGAAAAACATTAAACTAGTAAAATTGGTTTTATTGGTGTGCTGAAATTCCTAAGTGTTTGTGCTTGGCAGCAGCGTATGTTTTTTGCATAGCCCTATAGCCTACGTTGTTTCACTTTCTTCTTCATTTTCAGGCATGTTTGTGGCAGTAGACCTGACAAACATTGAATTAATGCAATTTGATACATGACATAATGTAGATGAGTTAATTTGTTTTTCCTTTTATGAAAGTGCCCTTTTCTGGAAGGTAGCCTACGATGTCAGTATATCGTTAGGCCTACTGGTTATTCTTGTACACACTCAATGGGTTGACGAAATTTTGGCAAAAACAAGATGGCAGTATTCTGAACACACATTACCTTGTTTGTGGTAATATTGCTATTGCCAATAGCTTATTTAAACATGTTTTTTAACTGATAGCTAAACAACGATGTATATGCTTTATAAATGTAGAAACATAAGTATTCTTTTCGTGTGTTGTAAGGTCTTACACACTTTATCATTGATGCTTCCTGCAGATCATTTGTGACATAATGCAAGAGATCTTATCACTAATATTTTTAGCTGTCAAAAGTAAGTGCATTTGTCAGAAAAGGTTTAGGTTAATGTTCCTTTCAAATGCCCACCACCCATGTTGACTATTGCTAGTAACTACCAACCATGAATGAAGAAATTTTCCCTTTAAAGTGGAGTTTTTTTTCAGCACTGCTCAGTGCTCAGTGTTCACATTGTGAATAAATGCTTCATAATACTTTTCCTGACAAGAATAAAGTTTTACCCATATTCCCGCAATGCAGGATAAAGATACCAAACAAACATCAAAGATGAAAACTTATTTTATTTGGGAACTACGCTGGAGTAAAAAGGAGTGAGAATTGACCTCTTGTCGTTACGCACCAATAAAACCATGATGCGTAACTTTAATTTTTTTTTTTTTTATTGAGTAGAGGAAAGATTGATGAAAAGTTTGGCAAAAACAGAAAAGTGCGAAAGTCTCAAAGTCCTGAAAACTACAGTAGTTCAATTTGGATGGATAAGTGCAACCATACTTCTTTTAAAAATGTCTATGACAGCACAATGGTATGATTAAGGGAAAAGAAACATGACTATGACATCACAAAGGAGTATTGAACCTCTTCAGAAAAAATAAAAAACATCAAAATGTTTCCATCTTTCACTACATTTAAATGTGATTTGGGCTAAAAGTTGGGACTTAAGCACTACACTGCTTTTGCCAAACTTTTCATCAATCTTTCCTCTACCCGATTAAAAAAAATTTTTTTTTTTTAAGTTACGCATCATGGTTTTATTGGTGCGTAACGGCAAGAGGTTAATTTCTTTTTATCTGAAAAAGTAGTAGCCAAAACGTGTTTTAATGTTCATAAACAGATAGCCCACCCCAGAAAACATGGGGTAGAGCTGAACATCATCCAAATATGTTGAGCGGTTCTTGAGATATTGCCATTTTTCTATTGCTCCTTATCTATGAAGCCGTCTAGTGGCTAAGGTTACTTCACTTATAACTCGAGAACCGTTTGTGTGATTTTTATCAAGTTTGCACCAAATGCACATCAACTGGAACAACCTCTTGACGTTGTACTGGAAAAGGTGTGGAGTGCTGGTCAAAAGTGCCTTTGTTAAGTAGAAAAACAGGACACTGACCACCTGGTCCTAACATGTCCATTAACCAAAATCCCAGGTGGCTTAGAAACTGTACACGAGTGTGGTACTGCATTTAACAACCGGCTCGACCAAATTACAGACAATACTTGAGATGTGCCAACCATAGAACACTGTTACTACTATTTGAGACAATGAGAAATCTTTATGGCTCGTTTGTTGAGACTTGGGATCTACAAAATTGCAATGAAAAAATAGGCCTATACCAGACATATATAGTCTGATTTAAAGTAAGTTATACGAGTTATGAGGCTGTTTCTTTGTTGAAAGAGACGCTATTGCAATGAGTTTACCCTAATTGCTGCATATTGTGACATTTAATGTCAAAATAGGTAAAAAAAACAAATAAAAAACAAAAAAAACGATAAAAAACAAAAAAAACGAGCTCGTTTTTTTTAAAAACAAAAAATACGAGCTCGTTTTTTTTAAAAACAAAAAAAAACGTTTTTTTACATCTCTAGTCAGAACCGATCAATAGGGGGATTTCATGACGCCCGTTTTAGAAAAAAAATGTTCGCACAAATACGTTGAGCCAAAAAGTGCCATTTTTGAAGCCATGGATTTTTGAAATGTGGAAAGTCATCTTAGTTGAAATGTTTTCGGTAAAAATCGCCAAGATTCATTTTTAAATACTTTGCTTTCAAATCCTTTTTCTCTTGAAGATCAATCAGTTCAAGTTGGATATCAGCTGGTGCTTTGTCAATGTCCGTGTTGAATGGCGAAGAGAATATATCAAACAAATGTTCACGAGATTTGAAGTCCTTGAAACGAGCCAAAAATTCAATCAACAATTTTTCAAATTTAGTTTTCTTCTCCGGATGCATTCCATAGTCTCTCAAAGTTGCAAAGTGGAAAAGATGTTCTGTCTGTATGTGAGCTTTCCAAAGTCGTACTTTGTTCATAATGCCTTTTATGTGACCATACATTTTTAGAAATAATTGATTAAACTACCATTCAACGTTTTATAGGCAGAGAAAACTTTTTCTCGAACCGTAGAAAATTTCATGATCAGAGCACCGCTTCAATGCGTGATGGAAAGCTACAGATAAATCTGCATCTGGCATTACAGAGTGCAAAAAAACAGTGTTGCAGAACGCGTTTTTGAATATTAAATTCTCATCAGTGCAACTACGTTTATGAACGCAATAACAACGGTTAACTTTAAACTCAATACAATGCATTACATTTACAAACATTATAAGGACATATTCTCAGTGTTCAATTGAATATTAATAAATCCAGAGACATCAGAATAGAAAATTAAATACAACGGATTGGCGGTGGCCGGTGAGAGACTTCTAAAATGGTTAACAGAAGGTGCGAAATCTACAATATTCCACTCCACAATGAATTGTTCAAACGTACCAGACTAAACTAAATCACCGTATAAACATGTTTCGCGGCCGCACACAATTCAAAATTGGCACATCTTCGCGGGCCACTTAATTTTTATTCGCGGGCCACATTTGGCCCGCGGGCCGCACGTTGCACACCCCTGCTTTAAACGTTGGCTGTCATTTGTAACAGTCGAAAATTTCTGTAACAAGTGCTGAAGCTTTTTAATATGATGCATCAAACCCTATTCGATTTACATTTTGCAGGTGGCAAATTTAAGTCAAGTTGTTGGCAAAAATGCAAGCGATTGTATCAGTGGACTTATTCCAACTATTATTATCAAACACAACACAGTTCAAGTCATGTCGAGAACAAAGAAAAAAAAAACATCGTGAAGTCTAAGCACTCGTTTGATTGTTTAAAAAAGAATCTGAAAAAGGTTGTTCTTGGTGAGTACGGATAAATGTTTCTATTACGACTAAATGATTATGTCATAACTATGCCATTTTGCTCTTTTGATTAATGTATGATGTATTTGTGAAGAGTATTGAGTAATGTATGAAAATGTTTTAGTGGTGTACTCGCATTGATGTGAACAACGAACATGGTGGTTAGTAGGCTATGTCGGCATTTATATACTGATTTAACACTTCTTTTTTTACTTTCATGATTAGACATGGTGATGGCGCACGACAAAGCTGCTGCCGTGCAGCAAATTGATGAAGAGTTTCAGAGTGATTTCGAAATTGGAAGGACAGGCAAGGTGGCCGAAAACGGCAAAAACTAACTTTTGGTGAGCTTGTTGTATGTTTGAAAGACAACTGCGAATGTGTTGCTTTAGTTGTTGAATAACTATCTGTACACGCAATTAGAATGTATTGGAACTTGATTATCGCTCTGCGTGGCGCAGAATCGAATGATAAGTTTTTTGTCACGCACGTTGGAGAGAGGGATATTACATTGATATTGCAGATTGTCAATTAACTTCGTATTATCCTGGACGACAACTGATCAAAATCCTACACTGTTGCCAAACAGCCCTCTTGAATTAAATATTTTTATTCATTCGCAGGAATTCAGAATGATAAAGATACGCAAGAAAAAGCTGCTGATGTGCAATGAATATCCATCTGTCAATACGATTTGATGTGGCTTGTTTCTAATAAATATGAAAATATACGAAGCTCGGTTGTTACTTTGCTTTGTCACAAAGGGAGTGGTGTTGCTTATAAATCCGTGTTGCTGCTGTTCTTTCGCCCAAGGATTAGCTAGGTTCAACAATAAACTTTTGGTGATGAGCGAGGTTTAGGTACAGAGACGTTTGGCAAATGTAGATGCCAATGTTGTTCAGATGTTTTATGCACCAACCTTGGTCAAAGCGCGGGCATTACAATAGGTCAGATGAAGTGTCATGGTGCATAAAAGTCAACCAGAATTTAGGCGCCAACGTTGGCCTTTTAGGCGCCAAAGGCGCAGAAGCCAACAGTGGCAAGATGCAGACGCCAACGTTGGCAAGATGCAGAAGCCAACATTGGTAAGATGCAGACGCCAACATTGGCCAGATGAAGCAAAATGGTGCATAAAACACTTTACCAACGGTGGCAACATGCAGAAGCCAATGTTGGCAAGATGCAGACGCCAACATTGGCCAGATGCATCCAAATGGTGTATAAAACATTTTACCAACGGTGGCAAGATGCAGACGCCAACGTTGGCAAGATGCAGAAGCCAATGTTGGCAAGATGCAGAAGCCAACATTGGCAAGATGCAGACGCCAACATTGGCCAGATGAAGCAAAATGGTGCAAAAGACGTCTTGCCAGCGTTGGCGTCTGCATCTTGCCAATGTTGCGGCCAACTTCTTGCCAATGTTGCCCCAACAATCAATGTTTACTGGGCAGTTAAGAGGAAGACGAGTTTTACATGTGACAGTCACGTAACATCCAGATCCTCGCCTGTTTCTTGCTGAAGACTTGATGTTATTTTTCAGATATATATCGAAGACAATGTCAACACGATTGTACTTTGCTGCCGTGCTAGTAACGTAAGGGATAACGATTTAAAAAATGCATTCTTCAAATATTTTCACATTACCTCTGGGTTTTATTATTTGTATGAGTGCTGAACCGTCTATATTATAGACGCTATAGACTCTATAACATAGACGTTGCAACTTGGTGCAGTACACTGTGGACATCCAAAGCGTTCTAAAATTGTGTGGAGAGCCGATTTTGTTGTGGATCTCAAAGAACCGTTTGCAGATAATGCTATAGAGTACAATGATACTTCGTGCTTAAAGAAAAGCTTTAAATCATCTTTGCCACGAGCATAGCTTGAAACGAACACTCTATGAAGAAGGGATGATTTATATTTGACTATGGGTTGTGTGTTCTTCTTTGTTGTTCGCGTTTTGCCCAACAAGTCTAATGATACTTTTTGGTTATTGGTTCTCCAGACGTTTGATCTTCAAGAAAACTGGAAGATACAAACGATTTAAATTTTGTTTTCCCAAAATTATGAAGGTTTAAAAGCTGTTGCACACCTTCATCATTGGAGGCTTGCCTTGAGCACATTGTCAAAAGTTTTCCAGACGAGTCGGTGAAAGGGTTGTCAAGCTCTTCAAACCTTTGTAACAAACAAATCAATTCTTCACCAAACCTTTCGTGATAACCTTTGCTTTCTTTGTGATGTAGCCATTGGAGTTTTTTGTCACTAAAGCCAACTTCGTCATGCAATTTTGTCACCGTTTCTACAATCATTGGTTGAGAAATCATTTATCGTTTCAAAGCTTCTTTGTTTAAGAAATGACGGACCTCTGGAGGGTAACAACCCCAGACGGACAACATCTCGGGTGAGTTCACCCTGGAAGAATTTTCCGCCGCCCTCCAGCACATTAAGCCAAGTAAAGCACCGGGCCCTGACCACCTATGCCCAGAGTTGATACTCCATGCTGCTGCCTCCTTAAAGTCCTGGTAAAAAGACTTTCTTTCCTATTGTTTGCACCACCTGAGATTTCCCAGAATCTGGAGAAGAGCCCTTGTGGTTGCAGTTCCTAAGCCGAAGAAGCCCCCAGGGGATCCGAAGAGCTACCGCCCAATCTCATTGCTTTGCATCCCTTTCAAGATCTTCGAGAGATTCATCTGCGGCCGTGTCGAACCAATAATAGATCCACAGCTCCCCCGTGAGTAAGCTGGCTTCCGACACGGACCATCAACCGTAGATCAGGTCACACTTATGACCCAAGACATTGAGGACAGTTTTTCGGCTAAGAAGAAGGCTGGAGCTGTGTTTGTTGATTTCACGGCTGCCTATGATCCGTATGGCATAGCGGCCTTACCTGCAAGTTACTCCGTCTGCTCCCTGACAGACACATGGTCCATATGATGATGGAATTTGTGCAAAACCGCAGTTTTACCCTCACAACCGGTAGCGGTCGTCGAAGCAGACTACGCCGACTTAAAAACGGCGTCCCACAGGGCTCAGTCTTGGCTCCTCTCCTGTTCAACATACACACCTATGACTTGCCCCCCACCATTTTCAGGAAATATGCTTACGCAGACGACCTGGCACTCCTGCACTCAGAGGGAAATTGGCAGTCAGTGGAGAAAAACCTCAGCCAAGACATGCAAACACTATCAGCATACCTCTGGAAATGGAAGCTACAGCTCAGCAAGGCAAAGACAGTGTCGGCGGCCTTTCACCTTAACAACCGGGAGGCACAGCGTGAGATAAACATCAAAATGGATGGGGAGCGCCTGCCCTACTGTGCTGAACCCACTTATCTCGGCATAACTCTGGACAGGTCACTCACGTACCGCCGACACTTGGAGTCACTGCGCAAAAAACTATCTACACGCGTCGCACTTTTGAGGCGATTGGCGGGTTCCGGTTGGGGAGCTGGTGCCAAAACTCTTCGTACAGCTACCCTAGCCCTTGTTCATTCCACCTCTGAATAGGCTACTGCGCACCAGTCTGGTGCCGTAGTTCTCACACCTACCACATTGATACCGCCATCAACGATGCACTGCGTACTGTGACTGGATGTCTGCGTCCCACTCTGACGGACTACCTACCCATCCTAGCAGGCATCCAACCCCTTTGAGCTACGTCGTAGAAGAGCCACGATTTCTCTCGCTTGCCACGCTATGGACCCCGACCATCTCCTCCATGCAACATTCAAGCGACCACCACCTTCAAAGCAACGGCTGAAATCAAGACGCCCCTTTGTGCCTGCCGCACAACAACTACTTCAGAACACAGAAGAACTTGGTTTAAGTGCGGAACACTGGATAAACCACATGTGGAACACGGAGTGGCAAAACCACACCTCCACGCTCCGTGACTTCATACCCGACGCCGATCCCCGTCCACCGGGGATGTCCCTCGCAAGGCTTGCGTGGGTCACGCTTAACCGCCTGCGAACTGGCGTCGGCCGTTTTTGTTCGGACATGCACAAATGGGGCCTGGCTCCTTCACCAGAATACGAGTGTGGTGCCACTGAACAGACCACAGACCATGTCATCCACCACTGCCTAACCCACCAGCCTCCACACGATGCGCATGGTCTGAAGGTCCTGGACGACGAGACTGTTGAGTGGCTGATGATATCCTGCCCTCCAATCTGGTAGCCACTTTAACAAGACGAAATTCTGCCACTGAAATTGATTAGGATGAAACCGCTAACCAATCACAAGCTACGGTTTAAGTGACGTAAAAAATGGCGAAAAGAAGATGATAGAAAGCAAATTAAGTGATGGATTTTTTGTCAGCTGGTTGGCTTAGGGGTTAGGGCTAGAAATAGTCATTTCATTGACGCGTGTTCGATTCTCACCACTGCTATTGCTCTTTTTCTTCTGTAATTACCAAATAAAGTTCAAAACAAGCATTAACTCTCTGGATGAGTGCTAGAAGGATCACAATTGGACGGTAGCCTCTTATAACACGTTCTGATTGGTTGGCGGTTGCATTGTAGTCAATTTCAGTGGCAGAATTTCGACTTGTTAAAGTGGCTACCCTCCAATCTAGCCTGGAAAGATCTACTCATACGCCGATGATGAGTAGTTATTTTGGTAGTTACATTCATGATAGGCCTATCACTAATCAACCTGTATAAAATACTGGTTATGGCCTACCTACTATACTAACCTACAAGAAAAACAACTGAAAAAAAAAATCACAAAACAAAATTATGACGTCATTCATGATGTAATGCTGACGTTATATTTGAAGAGAGAATTATTTTAGCATTGGTAACTTATGGTAACCAAAAAAGTAACACCAACAACAAACAAGCGACTACAATAAGAAAAAAACAAGCAAAAAATTAGTGTTTGACGTCATTAATTACATAATTTTGTGTGATTTTTATCTCGTGTATTTTGTAGTAGCAGTCAGACCAAATATAAAAAAAAAACGTATCTAATTGGATAGAAATGCCGCAAAAAAAGCTCAAAATTGATTTGGGGGAATCCCCGATTTGGGGGTGATCACGTGACCCAAAAAGTTGCGGCACCCGCTAAAATTGAAGTTAGATTCATCAACTACAAAAAAACAACGTGTAACACGTTTAGCCTGAAGATGCTCATTTTTGCCCCTAAGGGCCTAAACTAGTAAAAAAAACATCTGAAAAAAACCCACAAAACACAATTATGACGTCATTCATGATGCAATGCTGACGTCATATTTGAAAGGGGAATTGTTTTAGCACTGGTAACTTATTGTAACCAAAAAAGTAATACCAACAACAAACAAGCGACTACAACACAAGAAAAAACAAGCAAAAAAATAATGTTATGACGTCACATTGACGTCATTGATTACATAATTTTGTTTGATTTTTGTCTCGTGTATTTTGTAGTGGCAGTCAGTCAAAATATAAAAAAATAACGTATTTAATTGCATAGAAATGCCGTGAAAAGAGCTCAAAATTGACTTGGGGGGAATCCCCGATTTGGGGATGATCACGTGACCCAAAAAGTTGCGGCACCCACTAAAATTGAAGTTAAATTCATCAACTACAAAATAATGCAAAAAAACAACGTGTAACACGTTTAGCCTAAAGATGCTCATTTTTGCCCCTAAGGGCCTGCACTAATACAGTTAGTGGCAAGTTTTAACATCTTTTGATAGCCTTGCCTGTAGCCACAAGAAATTCTATAATTACATGAACCGTATTATCCCATATGACGCCACATTTTATGTCATCCTACGATAATCATTTTATAATATTTTCACAAGGTGTGAAAAAATGTCCAACTCGAATAAATTCAGACTACCTGGTGAACACGTAATAAAACACAAACTGATACAAGATACGAATTTCACTGGTAGAAACTCGGAATCGAAATAAACAAAACGGATAACTCTGACGACACAGACGGTCAAACAATAATAGAGTTGTAGGTCTACCATTTGAAAAAACAAAATTCCACATGGTCATTGAATCTTTTGCGAAAGCTTAGATTTATCAACGAGAGAGACTAAATGTAACTCTAAGTTTTCTGCGGCTTTGTTTAAGGCTTGATCTTCTGATTCTACGAAAAAATCAAATTCTCTTCGGCGATTCATTTCATGAACTTCTTCGGACAACAAATTTTCTGCAACCTCAATCAGCCTTTGGAGCTCTTCTTTATTTGATTGGTCAGAGAGCAATTTCTCGGCAACATTTATTACTTTTTGACGATCATCCTTACTGGTGTTGTCAGACAGCTTGTAAAATAAATTGGATACTTTACACAACTCTAAAGCATTTTTGAAATCACCTAGATTTTGCTTTATAACAGCAAAAAGATAAAAACAAGAGGCAAATGAAAGAGAAGAGACATGTTCTTGATCGTTTAACATAGAGTTTGAAAGCGAAAGAAGCGCGTTTTCCGCTTGTTTATATTGTCCAACATGGCAGGAAAATTGCGCAAGCTCCATGAAAACTAGAGATCTTATCTTTTCTTTCTTTGTGGAATCTTTACAAACGAGAAAACTGATGCGTTGATTCACATCCAACAGTAGTGGACATATCCAAGAAATTACTGATTCTTTCAAGTCATAATCATCCAGAAAAATATATCCCACGCGGCAAATGATGTCACTGCAAACTTCAAGCTTCTCTAGCTTGTAATCGGCATTGCGAACACTTCGTTTACCATAGAAAGGAAGAAGTCCATCTATCAACTGAAGGCTCCAACCAACCAATTTTAGGCATGATACAAACTTAGACTTGATTTCTAATGTCTTTGCAATCCCTAACGCTCTTTCAACAAGTGGCTTTGTCACTGCGGTTGAAACGGTTGGAAATGCTACCAATTTCCTGCATTGGCATATTGCAGATTTGTGAAATTTTTCAAATGATAGCAAAGCTTCTATAAAGTCCAACTTGGCAAGGAGAGATTGATTAAGAAAATCTGCAAAAAAGGATTGAATGAAATTTAAAGCGACACAAACCACTTGACAGTGTTCAAACCCATTCTACAACAAGACAAAACATAACGCACAACAATAACATAACTGCAACAGATAACATAACCGTGCACAACTTTTTCAATAAATTACCAGTCTTCGAAATTAGCATGAATGGCACATTAGCCTCGGCAATAAAAATGCCGAGGCCACACGAGCGCTTGTGAGGACCACAAGATTACAAAAATAACCCTAATTTTCTTAGACCACACCAGACTAGGAGGTTGAGGTTGATTCAATCTTACTATTGCTTGATGTTTTTATTTGGGTTACTTTCTACTTCGCCGGCGCTTAGACACGTGCCCAGCTGGGAGAATTGAATCTTTTATAGAAATATCACCCTATTTGCATTGATTCAACGCCAGTAGACGTCAAATTATTGTAAGCATTTACTCCTTATCGCGCTTCGCCTTCTGTTATCTCGTTCAGCTGTATCAGAAACGATCGCGCCGCTTTCACAACGAACCACACAACATCAACAGACGTCGAATACATGTAAGTAATAGGTTAACGCGTTAACCTTTAGAGTGAGCTTTGTTAATTGCGGTTTGTGATAGATGTCTGGTTGCGTAACAACAGGCGCAATTTTATGCGCTGACAATACTCATGTGAACTATAAAAAAAGTTTGCAACCTTATAAATACTGGCTTAATTGTTACGCAATAAGTTATTCTTTCATCGAATGCTTGTTCTTTACCAGTGTCATTGCCAATATAAATCATGGTAAAGGAAGATACAGTTAAAAAGTGGAATTTACCTGCTATAGGTTATGAAACAGAGGGGACAGAAGGAAAAGTTAGTGTAGTATTTTGCAAATTTGTAAAGAATTTTATGACGGAAACAAATCGGAATTAGAAAAGCTACGGGGCCCAGTCAAAAAAGTAGTACAAAATTGGATAAATGGTACTTCGGCAGTAAAGAAAAGTAATGCTTCCGATCATATGACATCGCGCGTTCATGAACGGGCAGTTTTGCGTCTTCAGAAATGACGTCGTCATCGTCATTTCTTTTTGGGCATTGTTGTTACGCAATACAACCAGTCGGGAAAATTAAATCGATTTGTGCTGACTCGAACGTTGAATCAACCCAAAATTAACATATTTCCTCACCGTGAGTTATTTAACATGAATTATCGTAACAGCGTGGGTATCGCGTTGCTCGCTTTATCGCTACTTTTGGTATTATTACATCACAACAAATCAAACAATGCGGTCTTGATAGACTACTCTATTATATTTTTCGCTTCTCGTTTTACATGTTGTGGTAGCCTACAATTTTTTCGTAATAAACATTCACAGCAATTGCCGAGGCAATTTCAACTTTTGCCGTTTGGCCTCGGCAACGTTTTTGCCGAAGTAAAAGTATGCTAATTTTGAAGACTGAATTACTCAGCTCTAAATGAGCGATTCTTCTTTGTAAAGTGAAACAAAAAACTCTACAATTTTTACATACAACCATGTAATTGTAGGATGTAGGTGTTATAAAATAACATACAGAATTGATAAATACTTCAATTTTTCGTCAGTTATGAGTAGAGTTGTAAATGCAAAAAAAACGAACCGTTTTTTTTTAAAAAAAAACGTGTTTTTTTTCAAAGAAAACTTGGGCCAAAAAAAACACGCGTTTTTTGGGTTTTTTTCATATTTTTCTGGAAAAGTTGCAAATTTTTTACAATTTGCAGCTAAGTTTCATTATAGTGCTCTTGAAAAACATTAAACTAGTAAAATTGGTTTTATTGGTGTGCTGAAATTCCTAAGTGTGTGTGCTTGGCAGCAGCATATGTTTTTTGCATAGCCCTATAGCCTACGTTGTTTCACTTTCTTTTTCATTCTCAGGCATGTTTGTGGCAGTAGACCTAACAAACATTGAATTAATGCAATTTGATACATGACATAATGTAGATGAGTTAATTTCTTTTTCCTTTTATGGAAGTGCCCTTTATGGAAGGTAGCCTACGATGTTAGTATACCGGTAGGCCTACTGGTTATTCTTGTACACACTCAATGGGTTGACGAAATTTTGGCAAAAACAAGATGGCAGTATTCAGAACACACATTACCTTGTTTGTGGTAATTTACTAATGCAAGCTATTGCCAATAGCTTGTTTAAACATGTTTTTTTTAACTGATAGCTTAACAACGATGAATATGCTTTATAAATGTTGAAACAGAAGTATTCTTTTCGTGTGTTGTAAGGTCTTAGACACTTTGTCATTGATGCTTCCTGCAGATCATTTGTGACATAATGCAAGAGATCTTATCACTGATATTTTTAGCTGTCAAAAGTCAGTGCATTTGTCAGAAAAGGTTTAGGTTAATGTTCCTTTCAAATACCCACCACCCATGTTAACTATTGCTAGTAACTACCAACCATGAATGAAGAAAGTTTCCCTTTAAAGTGGAGTTTTTCAGCACTGCTCGCAGTGTTCACATAGTGAATAAATGCTTCATAATACTTTTCCTGACAAGAATAAAGTTTTACCCATATTAGGCTACCGCAATGCAGGATAAAGATACAAAACAAACATCAAAGATGAAAACTTATTTTATTTGGGAACTACGCTGGAGTAGAAAGGAGTGAGAATTGACCTCTTGTCGTTACGCACCAATAAAACCATGATGCGTAACTTTAATTTTTTTTTTTTATTGGGTAGAGAAAAGATTGATGAAAAGTTTGGCAAAAACAGAAAAGTGCTAAAGTCTCAAAGTCCTGAAAACTACAGTAGTTCAATTTGGATAGATAAGTGCAACCATACTTCTTTTAAAAATGTCTATGACAGCACAATGGTGTGATTAAGGGAAAACAAACATGACTATGACATCACAATGGAGTATTGAACCTCTTCAGGGAAAATAAAAAACATCAAAATTTTTCCATCTTTCACTACATTTAAATGTGATTTGGGCTAAAAGTTGGGGCTTTAGCACTACACTGCTTTTGCCAAACTTTTCATCAAATTTTCTTCTACCCAATTAAAAAACCATTTTTTTTTTTAAGTTACGCATCATGGTTTTATTGGTGCATAACGACAAGAGGTTAATTTCTTTTTATCTGAAAAAAATAGTTGCCAAAACTTGTTTTAATGTTCATAAACAAATAGCCCACCCCAGAAAACATGGGGTAGAGCTAAATATTATCCAAATATGTTGAGCGGTTCTTGAGATATTGCCATTTCTCTATTGCTCCTTATCTATGAAGCCACCTAGTGGCCAAGGTTACTTCACTTATAACTCGAGAACCGTTTGTGTGATTTTCATCAAGTTGGCACCAAATGCACATCAACTGGAACAACCTCTTGACGTTGTACTGGAATAGGTGTGGAGTGCTGGTCAAAAGTGCCTTTGTTAAGTAGAAAAACAGGACACTGACCACCTGGTCCTAACATGCCCATTAACCAAAATCCCAGGTGGCTTCAAAACTGTACACGAGTGTGGTACTGCATTTAACAACTGGCTCGACCAAATTACAGACAATACTTGAGATGGGCCAACCATAGGACACTGTTACTGCTATTTGAGACAGTGAGAAATCTTTATGGCTCGTGTGTCGAGACTTGGGATCTACAAAATTGCAATGAAAAAATAGGCCTATACCAGACATATAGTCTCATTTAAAGTAAGTTATACGAGTTATGAGACTGTTTCTTTGTTGAAAGAGACGCTATTGCAATGAGTTTACCCTAATTGCTGCATATTGTGACATTTAATGTCAAAATAGGTAAAAAAAACAAAAAAAAAAGAATAAAAAACAAAAAAAACAATAAAAAACAAAAAAAACGAGCTCGTTTTTTTTAAAAACAAAAAAAAACGTTTTTTTACATCTCTAGAACTGAGTATACCTATTTCCTTGAAAGATGCTTTTTGACGAAGAAAGGGGTACAATGAAAACTTTAAATACATCTCCAGCCAATGAAGAGAAAAACTGCGGCAACTGTCAGTTTCTTTCAATTTGAAAAATTTTCTTATTATTTCAGAAAGCCGAAGGAAGTAAAACAAGACAGTTTTTAGGTTCCCTTTTGTAAGATACAAAGCATTATCCATTGCAATGCAAAAGGTCTTCAAAAACTTTAGTTGGGTGGATGGATCACTGATATTATGAAACAAATCCAACGTCCAATGGTAGAGCCTAAATGCCATGTCATTTTGAGAACGGAGGAAAAGTGCTGTACTGATCCGAACTACATCTTGCAAGACTTTCTCACAATCTCCAGTGAAATAAGGCGTCGGTATACTGGTCAAATCTTCTACTTCAACAACAGAACTTTTTGTGCTGCTGGTCCAAATAGATTGCTTGATGGATTTCAGCTGAGCTTCAACATCATGCTGCAAACCTAAAAACATATTGCTCGTCGAAAAATAGATACTGCTTTGGAATATGAAATGTGATAGCATTTTTAAGTGTAGCGTACATTAAAATACAAAGAAACCATTCAAATCCAAGGCATTTCAGTGAATATTGAAAAGAGTGATCCAATTTAATTGTTAAAACAAAACGTTACAAATTATCAGAGCTAATGAATTGTTGATATATTGTTGAAGTGTAAAAGTTGAAAAAGACAATTTTTCTTGATAAAATTGATTCTTTAAACAACGTTGTAAAAATTAAAACTATGAAATGCATTTAAATTTTAATCGCTTTGTACGGAGTTTCGAATTCAGCTGATAATGTTCAACATCCCATTGGTATGAATATGCAATTGAAAGCAACATTTGATCGGGATTTTAGAAAAGGTGCAGTTGTTCTTTAATCTATGTGAAGCAATTGACTACAATCTCTTGCATTTTCTGATGTGCGAAGCTCCAATTGAAACAAAGTATAATCAGTATTTAGTAAAATACAGTAAGTTATAAACGATGTTGCTAAGTTACTATGCAACTACTCTGTACTCATAAAAAATTTACATTTTTCCAACTGAGTTTCAATTTTGCAACAGTACACGACAGCTTGATGAATTATAATTAACTCGGATTATTTGGTTCAAGTGACCAAAATTTTTGAATGACGCGCAAAGAGCATACTGGTTAATAAACAGTTAACTGTACTCACTGGGATGTAATTGTGCTGTCTGCAAAAATTCACTAAATTTTGGATGCCTTACCAAGAAACCCTGAAAATGTTCAGACAAGTTTAATGTTATAATAAATTCAACTTATTAACACAAGACGAATAGACTAGGTACAATTACATAACATTTACAATATCCAAAACGACTTTAGTTTTTTTTTATGGCGATCAACCTTAACTTTGAAACATTTTTTTAAACTTCAACATTGTGTTTTCATGTGGACTGAACTTCCTTTCAGGGCTATATAACAGGCTACATGCCATTGCGGTGTACTAGTCTGTGGTCAGGCTCGTTGAGAGGATAATTTGGGCCCAGTCCCAACGAAATCTTTGGACTCTAAATAAAGGCAGTTCTAAAATAAACGCATTATATCCAAAGATTACCCCAAAACTATCCCGGGGCCCACAAGTATGTCCTGTGTGCAATTCACGACTTTTGCCTGAAACTAATTTTGCTGGCTCCACACGAGAAATCAAGATGATGATACGCAGGATATTTAATATAGCGTTCAATGTTACCAAAATAAACACTGTATTGGCCAGTGGAGACGCATTGAATGTGTTTTCTTATTCAAATACGGTGTGACTGGTTCTATTTTGAAATAAAAGGAGGCATCAAACAACTCTTTTAATGTTTTAAACTACTAACTTGATGCATAGAAGATACTTAGTAATTTACAATATTCTCAGCAAACACACTGTTATTCTGCGTTCAAGAATATCACAAATGTTTGAGAGATAAATTTTCTCTTAATTTTACGAACCAGATCTTCCACTATTGCTTTATATAAACATATGATTGCACAGCATTGAAAAGAAAATTACATACGTACCTCGCTAGAGCGACTTGTAGTCCTTTCTTGGTCTGCAGTAACTTTGTCACTACGAGGTACAGAAAATTCCAGATTGCTTGGAATACAAAGAATTGTTTATCTTAACCTTGCATTTGTAAGTATAAGCTCGCTCAACCACACGATAAGCCGGAAGAGTTAGATGAATTCACAGAACGAACACTCAAGGGTCCAGTCAAAAGTACATAAAATAATCGAAAGGGCTTATTGTACAAACCAAGCAATTGATGAGTATAAATGTTTTATCAACAGCGTGTTTCTTTTTTATCGCTGATTTAATAAAGTGATGATTAAAACGGTATTGCAAATTTATTTTTTAATAACTTTCAAAAACTGAAAATTAAAAGCAATATCACATGAATGTATCTGAGATCAACGTGATAAAAGAATGTAAGATACTTTAAAGTCTTGTCGACAGTGGCACCTTCTCGAAGAAAAGTTTTACAGTAATCAACGTGTTTCAAAGCAGCATGGACTGTGCTTTCAAAATGCGTTCAGAACTAATAGCTGAAAATATAATATTCAGCAACTTTTCGCACTTCAGACCGGTTTACGGTAGAAGTTTTCATTAAAGGCTGTTCATCAAACCGTGGCAGACACATAAAAAAATGTAGTAAACGTTTTTGCATGTAATTTCAATACATTTCTATCCAAAGTATCTATAAAGGAATTTATTCTCCATTTGCAGTTCGACTCCTGTATAAAAAAACACTGAAAAGTCTCACCTCTTCAAGCATTCAATAATCTGTTTCTCATGTTCAGGTGGAATTTCTTGAGAAAGGATTGTAGCTTTATTTTGGATCAACGAGTAAAAATACCTGCAAAATTTAAATTACCAACCACCTCCACAGAAACGGGTGTAAAATGTTTCTCAAAGTTGTCAATGAGATGAAAAAATTATTAATGTTGCTTAATAGTTTTCAAACAAAAAACAAAAGGCATTTAAAGCTAACAAAACTTAATGCTATGTGTTAAACTTTCAAGAATTAGCTTTAACAAAACCCAGACATGTCATAATTACGTTTTGCATGTAGAATCGCTATCCAGACTTTTATGGAGCGTTGAAGTAAGAGATATTGTTGCTTCTTCATCGGTGAAAGATATCTGCAAATAAACAAAATATTATATGTAAAAAGTAAAACATATATTTTGGTTGAGCATAAATCGTTGCAATTAAATGTTTAATAAAATCGAAGTTTCGTGGGGGTAGTGAAACACTTTAACTTATTTTTAACACAGTTATATCTGAAGATTGGCCTCAGGTTAAAATGTGAATAAAAAATGCAACCCAACTGCTTGCGTTCACCTAATAAAATCTGCCTACAAATAGCAGTGGGGTATAAATGGGCAATTTTTAGTTTTGCTTTAGGGACAGTTTTTTTGTGTTCCATTTAACCTATCTCAACATCAAATGACAAAATTTTTGGTCTGAGTTCCAAGAAAAAAGTGTGCAGGGTGAAAATTCAAATGGCCGCCATTTTCCCTGAAAATCACAATTTTAGCCATAATTTGGTCATTTTGGGGTATTTTTACCTGGTTGTGGTGTCTTACCCCATGTTTGTGGGGTCAGGCAATCTGTTTAAGCAATAATAAGTAGGGTTTAACTTTCACGTGTAGAGTTATGATATATAAACGTGATAAAAGAATCAACGTGATATATATGTATATAATATAAATCAAATGTAGTTATTACCATGGGCTCTATCCAAGGGGGGGTGAGGGGGGTGATCACCCCCCCACTAACTGGAGTGGGGGGGTGATCAATGCAAAATCACCCCCCCACTCATTTGGCTTTGAAAAGGTTTGTGATATTTTATTGATCAAATTTTGAAAAATATATTTTCGCTGTTAGCACATTTTGAATTTTTTATTAATGTGAATATATATTTCATTTCAATATGATTTTTTGGTTTGGCAACCCTGAACTACGAGCCAGGGGTTTACACTGTGTTCTTAGTTTGCTTGGCAGCCACTTTAACAAGAAAAAATTCTGCCACTGCAAATGACTAGAATGACACCGCCAACCAATCAGAACATGTTATAAGAGGCTACCGTCCAATTGTGACCTTTCTCGCACTTAGCCAGAGAGTTAATCTTTGTTTTGAACTTTATTTGGTAATTACAGAAGAAAAAAGAGCAATAGCAGTTGTGAGAATCGAACCCGCGTCAATGAAATGACTACTTTCTAACCCTAACCCCTAAACAGCCAACCAGCTGCCAACTTAGTCGGCAGCAGTGGCCGAGCGGTTAGCGCGTTGGGCTCGCAGTCGAGAGCCTGCATGTTCGACTCCACCCCCCCGCACTTGCTGTTGTTTCTCTGGGAAAGCAACTTCACTATGAGTGTAATTGCCTCTACTCAGTGATCGATTTCGAGTAATGGGTAGTACCAAATTTAAGTCATAAGTAGAGTAGACAACCGGAAACAGACATTGCCGTCGGCTGCAGCGTGGGTCAGGTGTACGTCAGAAGGCGTACACCGATGCATAGCGTTCAAGTCTGCTTTCTCGCAATGCAGGGTAAAAATATGAAAAACAAACAAACAGCTGATAGAAAATCCAGCACTTGATTTTCTTTGTATCATCTTCTTTTCGCCCTTTTTCACGTCACGGAAAACGTAGTTTATGATTGGTTCGAGTTTTCATTTGCAGTGCCAGAAATATTTCTTGTTAAGTGACTACCAGTTTGCTTACCCAAAATGCCCTTTCCGAAACATACTTTGTGAAACGACTTGGAAACCCTATGCTTTGATCAGAAAGAAGCTGATGCCGCAATGGGGGGTCTGGGGGGCGTAGCCCCCCAGAAGTTGAAATGACTATGACGATTTTAGCCCACTGTCCAAAAATCACCCCCCCGAATTCTAAAAGTGAATAGAGCCCCTGGTTATTACTATCTGAAGCCTTTACAAATTGTTTCACCTAACGGATCATCAGAAGGTCTTATTCAAATAGAATCTCTATTTGAATATTTGAATTCTATTTGAATAAGACCTTCTGATGATCCGTTAGGTGAAACAATTTGTAAAGGCTTCAGATAGTAATAACTACATTTGATTTAATTCGCTCTGCTTTGCCTTTTTGCTTGGCATTGAGCACTTTTAGTAGTATTAATAGTTTTCATTGTTTTTGTATATAATATATATATATATAAAGCTTTGGTAGAGAGTTTGCTTTGTTGAACCATAGAGAAATAAAACATAGTAACTTTAGCGGGTTTAGCATACTTTATTTCACACAAAATATAACATATTTAACTAAAATAAACTCAAACGTTTTCGACACGTACGTGTGTCCTCATCAGGAATTAAATCTGCAATACATAAAATGAAAAATCGTAAGATAAATTTGACTATGCACTGTAACTGTAACGACACTCTGGACTGAAAGCACAAACTGAACAAATGATACGAGAATGATTGCGAGTAAATTATGCGGTGGGAAACAGATCACGTGAGGTGTAGACTACAGGCATTGGACAATATATATATATATATAATATTGTATATATATATAACGTGATATATAATATGATATAGTTTGACAAAATTACCCACTTTTTTAAATCTATTTTGTGGATTTTGTTTCGAGCATCAGCAGACTACAAACTGTATAAAATTGTCCTGCCTTCAGCTAAATCAATAAAAAACTTTAAACACAAAAAGGCACTCTGTCAGGAATTAGCATCTGCAAATGCCCTTGTAAATAAGAAGCCCACAACAAAAGTAACTCTGTACAGAGAAGTAGGATAATAGACGGTGATTGGCATCTATCCCACTTCGGTGATTCTCATCTTAAATTTTCTTAATGATGATTGCACTGAATATATACGATGATCTCTCTATGTCCTCTCTTCATTGCCTTTGAAGATAGAGACCAAATAGTTGCCTTTATTGTTGAGACAATGAAGAGACTACAGGTAGCTGCAAGTGACCCTCACTGGACTGCAGTACGTCTTTGGGAGCAGATTGATGCCCTCACGACAGCAGCCGCAAGCAAAAATCTCAAGATTGAGATATGTGTTGCAGAGCAACTGGCATTAAAGCATGTGCCATATCATTTGCTTTGTAAGTCCCATACATGTGAACGGTTCGATACAGACAATCTCAAAGCTATGGCTGCTCTTGAGAACAAAACTGGTCTTCGTAAACTCACTGTCAAGAGAGAACCAGCATTGCAGGCCTAAATCCGGAAAAAATCTGTGGTTGAAACTACTCTGGCAGCTCTTTTAAAGCTCGTAGCCCATGAAGGAGATGGCAAGACAGCATCTTTAGCAGAACAGTTTAGAGGAAGCTGGAGTATATAAGTCGTTTAACCTCTGCAAAGAGCGACATTTTACCCGACTTGAATATCAGGCAGGTGCAGTCTATGATTGCATTAAGCAGTTTATTGGCAAGACACCGCTTAAAAATCTTGTTAGAGTTTGTAAAATTTACCTTGAGAAAGATTTCATCATAGCAGGATTCAAAGCACTTGCAAATTTTACATACCAAGTGACACTGCCCTTCCTTGAATGTGTGGAACGAGCAAACCAGGATTTGTTAATTGACATCCTTCTTCAGCTCTGCAGTGACCTTGCTGAAAAAAAGATACACACCCTCCGGGACTACTATGTAAAATGGACACATGTAAAAATGGAAGACAATGCTCCACAAAGCGATCTTGATCATCTTCTTCTTGGAGAGATGTGCAATTGTGCATCCAGACTGGAAAAGTAGAACTGCAGTGCAAGCGTAAGTATTGGGATGTTTATCTTAATGCTGCTCGAGCAACTCATCTTCATACACTGGTATCTGACCAACAAAAAAACTGCCGACACACAACTTGAATGCAGAGAGGTACTTGGTCAAATTTGGTTATCTTGCTTCACAATCGGCCAAACACTCAAACATGATGTTCAAGGCAAAGAGGATCAAATATGACCTTATAAATGCTAGCCTGTAAGAAAGACAAATCAATGAAGTTAAGCGGCCAACCACTACTATTCTCAAACAACTAGATTTAATGGAAGTGACCTGGAGCAACGAGCAGAAAGAGAAGAAAAAGCAAAAGTTGAAAGAGAATTTACAAAAGAGAGAGCCAGTGATTTTATTTACCAACTCCTTGTGAAATAGAAAAAAACATGGGGGGGGGGGGCCTTTAACATCTGTCCATGAAGTAAAAACTCTTGTTTCTAAAACGCCACTTTAGCTAAAGACATTCTTAAGGCAAGAAATCCAATATCAGAGAGAGTCACCCACCAACATGATGCAGAATGCAGATGTCCGCAGAGATCTTTACCAGGTCAACAAGGTATCCCAAAATGAGATGATTGAGAACCTCACTGTACTCCTTGGAAATGATTTCCAAGTTGAGGAAGCAGTGGTCTTCCCTTGTGAAGAGGTAAAGAGGCAGAGGGTCAGGATAAGGAAGGCCTGGTGTTCCAGCCAAACTAGTCACTTACCGTCATATGGGATGTGGGAGAAAACAAAAGATGATACGCTGGGTTTTACCTCAACGATAATGGGGATGGAACATTTCGAGTGGACCATCTGATGCGTGCTAGCACAGGAAATGAAACTTCGCAGTGACCACCTGGCACTGATGACATTCAGGACACTATGGAGCAACAGATTATCCCTGTGACAATTTCAGGAACTTGGGTTTTTTCTCAGAGAAAACCATGTTACATTTTAAACAATTCCCCTGAAATTGAAACTGTGTTTAAAGAAACAACACAATATAAAGGTGAAAAAAACGATCAATTTGGTAAAAATTAGTATTAAGTCAACCTCCAATCGTCAGTGACTTTTCTGATATGCACTAACAGATTGCCTGACCCCACAAACATAGGGTTGAACACCAGAACCAGTGAAAACAAGCTCAAAATAACAAAGTTATGGCTAAAAATGTGATTTTTATGAAAACTAGCGGCCATTTTGGATTTTTGCTCTGCACACTTTTTTCTTGGATACAAGATCAAAAATTTTGTCATTTTATGTTGAGATAGGTTAAGTGGAATAAAAAAAAACTGTCCCGAGTGAAAAATAACAAAAAAAGTATTTTTGACCTATGTATAGCCCACTCCTACTACAAACTTATTTTTCTACGATTTTTGGATTTTTAAGAATACAACTAATTCCTCTTAAGCAACAAAGTATTTTTATTTCCGCTCAAAAGATATTTTGATTAACCTTCATATCGCTTACTTATGAAATACGTTCACTCGTTCAGTGCGGTGGTAAACTACTTTCTCCACAAAATAGCATGAACTGAAAGCATGAAAACAATATTTAGAAAATCCATGTGAATTTGAAATAGCAACATACTGAAAAGTGGAAATGTAAAATAACTGTAACAACCTTGAGAAGTCTTTGAGATAGCTTTTGAAGGTGTTTTGACCGTTTTTTAGCCCTTTTCTTCAATAGAAGAAACTCTTTCTCTGTAGCAATGACAGCTCCAACATTGACAAGATTGATTTGAACGTTTTCGTGCGGCACGATACCTTGAAGAGTTCTCTGCAAACGGTTTGAGCTTAAATCCTCCAACAGTACCTGCTTGGCAGCACCACCCTCAGTCAGTACATGAACAAGTAAACTTCCAGGCTGCACTTTAAAAACTACTTGTGTTGCTAAGGATGCAATAACTTCCAGTATCTGTCCCATAAGTTTTAAGCTTTCGTAACTAAGTCCAAGAGCTCCAATTGTAGCTCCGACTGACATGACTGTAGCTGAAAGGCCAGTAACTTTAAATGTAAAAGCACGGTATTGGAGGTTGATACCACCTAGCCAACCACCGTTGTTGGTTGTGTCTTCACCAGCATTGTGTACACTTTCGTGGGATACATCTAGAAATGCACAATAAGCTCTGAAATATGGTATTGGTAGTACATTTATTGCAAATAACCAATTTGATTGATATACAATAAAATTTATCTACTACACTATTGATTTACAATATCGATTTGCTGGTAACTCCACATTTTACTTGCACCAATCCAAAAGGTACCAGTGAGTTTGTCTCCTAAAATTTTATTACAAATCTTATAGCAATATGAATACATGCAAACGCTACAATCATACATACGCCGATGGTTAAGCAGCCCTCGAAATTAGCTTCCATCTACGACGGCAAAAACATTGCCGTCGCCAAATCAACAAACCTTGGATTGCGGCGGCAATTGCCGTATGCTTTAATCAAACGAAATTTTATGCGCTTCTTCTTCATCGTGTGTAACACGGCGGTAGCCCAGAGCATCATGCACGCTATTTTATGCGCTGACAATGCTCTCGTGAACTGTAAAAAGTTTGCAACCTTATAAATACTGGCTTACTTTGTTACGCAGAAGTTATTCTTTCATCGAATGCTTATTTTTGACCGGTGTCGTTGCGAATATAAAAAGTGGTACAAAATTGGATAAATGGTTCTTCGGCAGTAAAGGAAAGTAATGCTTCCGATCATATGGCATCGCGCGTTCATGAACGGGCAGTTTTGTGTCTTCAAGTATTCCAGTGACGACGCGACAACCTCATCCTCTGATGATTCCGATTCTGACTAGTTCTTTATCCAATTGACTAATAAAACTTTTCTGTTTTTAGTGAACCACCCAGCAAACTGTCCACTTGAAGCAGTTGACTGTCTTTTATCATTAGTCTCGTCCTGTTGCTCAAAACAACAAACAGTGTACCAGCCTCATTTTTGTAATCAAATATCGATTTCGCTGTTAAAGCATCTTCAGTTTGATACTGTCAAGAGCAAAATAATAATAAAAAATTCAAAATAATAATATCTAAACTTTTAACCTTTGAAGAATTTTTTATTATTATTTTGCCCTTGACAGTATCAAACTGAAGATGCTTTAAAAGCGAAATCGATATTTGATTACAAAAATGAGGCTGGTACACTGTTTGTTGTGTTGAGCAACAAGACGAGACTAGTTCTTTATCCAACAGACTTTGTGTTGCTCGCAGTATCCTATTTGTGCCGAAATTATGTTAGTGTAGCCACTGGCGCCGACTTACGGGGTTACGGGGTGGCCACGCCACCCCGTAACCGCTGTGGCGGGGTGGAAGCCACCCCGTTTAGGTTTCATTACTTACTGCAAATAAATGTAGTTTGAACGGACGTTTAAACTTTTTTTTGATCATTGGTTTTCGCTTCAAGTCAACGTAAAGCAAGGGGTGAACCAATACAGTATTACGAAGAAAATGATTGTTTTTGTCACAAGCATGATACTCGCGTAACATCAAGCAAGCTACGTGAAGATTACGCAACACGTGGCTACGAGTTTTTTCCTTGTTGTTGTTGCGATCGTTCTATTTGTTACTTGTCATAAGTCATTCTTACATTTGTTAGCTTTACAATGGGATTTATTAATCAATAAAATACGATCTTTCCATTGCCTCACTCAAAAATCTTTTTTGAAATTTTTTAACCTACTTGCGATCTACCATGACGCAACAACGATTGAACCACGTCCTAATTTTAAATGTTTATCAAACTGAAGCTTCACGGTTACAACTTGTTGGATTGACAGAGCTGATTAACTAGGATTAACAGAATTAACTTGGATTAACAGAGCTGTTGATTAACAGTTGGATTGACAGAGCTGCTGTTCGCAAAAATACTTTTGCCAAATGTTAAATGTCAGAGCAGCAACGTAACAATAAAATTCACGACATACCTCCTGTGCTTTTTTTTAATGTTGCTTTGTAAATTATCGAGCTACAAATCAGGTGTGAAAAGACAATTGCATCTACGAAACACGCTTAGTAAAAATCACACAGAAACATGCAGTTTGAAAGTTTTTAGGTTGCCATATAGTGCTATCCGCCACCACGTGCAAAAATAAAAGTCGGCGCCTATGAGTGTAGCCTACTGTATACGTAAATCGAGGCAATCTTCTCGCAGGGAGCTATTGATTTGTTATCGGTACCTGATTGAGCAATTAACGTTATTTCATGGTAATTTAACGTCGCTAGATGTCGAATTAATGTAAAACAAACGTAAATTTCTTACTGGGCATTGTTGTTACGCGATATAACTCACCTCGCCGGGAAAATTAAATCGATTTGTGCCGACTCGAACGTTGAATTAACCCAAAATTAACTTACTTTTCCCCCCCAATGAGTTATAACGTGAATTACCATAACAGCGTGCGTATCGCGTTGCTCGCTTTATCACTACTTTTGGTATTATTACATCACAACAAATCAAACCATGCGTTCGTGATAGACTATTCGATTATTTTTTTCTCTTCTCGTTTTACATGTTTTGGAACAATTTTTTCGTAATAAACGTTCACAGCAATTGCCGAGGCAGTTTCAACTTTTGCCGTTTGGCCTCGTCAACGTTTTTGCAAGTAAAAATATGGTAATTTTGTAGCCTGCGTGAGTGTTCACAGCAAGTAAAATAGTCCGAGGTGAGGTCTTGGTGCGATGTTTCTGCTGATTAAACTCCCGCTGCGAGTAAATCAAACACAACGAAATTTTGAACAATTTTGTCTGAATTAAATGCTCATTTTGCGACGGCATTTTTATTGCCGTAGCAGAATGGCCATTATGACGTTTGTGGCGGCATTTACCACGGCAATTGCCGTGTGCCGCCGCTAAATTCGAGGACTGGTTAAGTATATGAAAATAGCTTGATCCTTTGTCCAGAAAATATGTCGAATATAATATAAAAATAATTTATTGCAATAAAGACCTTAGCTTGAAATAGGTTTTTTAATTAGCTACATTTTTCACAGCATAGACTGGATTTGCATACCAGACTCTGTGTTTACTAAAAATATGACCACAAAACAAATACTGTAATTGAAGACTTTAGTTTAAGCAAGTCACAATTGTGAAATTTTGATGTTTAATGCTAAAATTGTGTAGTTTAATGGCCAAAGGAATTTAAGATCCCGTGAAGTTTCAAAAATCAATTGATTTGATCACAACAATCCATACAATATTATGGATTGTTGTGATCGCGTGGATTCCACGGCCTATTGCACTTGCACAACCGCAAGATAGTGCAACAGCTAGCTTTGAGGAGCTGTTGCTAACCAAAATAAAGGAGCCAACGTCACGGCCCCCACAGAAACGGCGAAAGGTGGACTTGAAAGGACGGGTGATAACTAGTGACGACTTTTTAAAGGCAATTCAAGAAAAGGAGGAGAGGATTTCAAAAAAGAAAAGGGGTGTTGTTGAGAAAGAAAAGCGAGTCAAGTGTTCCCTATTTTCGCAAGCTTCTAGTTGGGAACATAATTTGAAATTGTTTTGGCAAACTATGTCTCCACCGAACGATGAAGCATCAGTCAGAAGCCGATGGTATGCATGCATTGCATATATCCCTCAAAGAAGAAGAACTTGCTCTACATTGGACGTGCATTGCGTCGGTTTCTAACTGAGGAGGATGGTCCAATAGAAAGTCTTGAAATAGATTGCTGCTTGAAGGAGCATACTGGCGTGGAAGGAGTGTATGACAGCACGCCCTCTCACTTACCCAAGGACATTGATATTTTCAAGGCAGATAACGTAATAGCTTTGGCGCAAATTGAGGCCCTTCGCGGTGGTCGATGGCAACTCAAGAACTTTCAGGAAATTAAAGAACTGTTTGAAACCGTAGAAAAAGAGGACAGGGCTGTAGCGTACCAACGCTTTGTTAAAAACTTCAAAAATTAGTTCGTTTATTTAATCTCCTCTATTTATAGAGAACAATGAAACTAAAACCTTCACAGCTGCATTTCTACTTTCTTTTACCACCGATCGTCTCTTTGTTCAAAGCACATTTTTGTTTTTATTGTATTAGGGCTATCTTCCGACTCTTTTCATTGTATTGTTGCATCACAACATTTCGTAGCGTAAACAATATCTTTCCCAGGTTGACATAATCGAATAAACGAAATAATCCAATCAACAATGAGGTAACGATGATAAAAGTTCTGTATTAAAGAAACGTGTTTTTTTTTACAAAACTAGGAAATGAATTGTCAGATCTAGAGTTAAAACGATCCCAGCCAATAAAGTCGATGCTTTAACGTTGATTTAACGTCTAACGACGTTGAATCAACGTTAAAACAACTTTTTGCAAACTGGGCGAGTGTGGCAATAATTGGCAGATTTATTTGCTGTTGTTCAAAGACGTAATTCACTAGTTAATCATGGACCGCGTATTAGCAAATGCACGAGCGCGTTAGGCCAACACGCGACGCGCATTCATCTTTATTGCGTGAATGCGCGAGTAATAGCGTTAATTACCGTGACGCGAAACCACAAGTCGTAAGTTTGTGATTTTTTGCACGATCATAGAGCAGTACTAGACGAACATAACTGAAGAAAAATAAGACGAATTTTCCGCTTATTAAATGATGTAGAATAAAGTTTTTAAAAAACCTCCGCGCATTTGCCTGTTTGACTATAGTTATAAAGACAAAAACCCTTAATAAAGGTACCGGTAGGCCTAATTTAAGTGAAAATTGTAAATTTCTTAAGCCAGGAAAAATAACCTATTTACCTCATCGTCACTTTCTGTATCATCAGTTTCACCACCAGAAGTTATCTGTTGCTCCATGAATTAAAAAATGAACAGTTTCTACATGGATACACAACAGTTTCTAGACTGGATCAGTTGTAAAGTTTACAGATAAAATAAACTGTGGTATGCAAAACTAATATAATAAGCTGGCTTAGAACTTGAAATTCAAAATCGCAGAGTGAATATTTCTACCCATCTAAATAGTTTTCATTCAAGGGGCTGTTCATAAAAGAAGTCCGCAGTCAAGGGAGAGGAGGGGGTTGCAAAGTGTGGACTTTTGTGGACCAGGGGGGTTGTTAAAACTTAAACATCCAGTGCTGTGAGCTGCATTCTGGCTATAATCACACTACGGTACATTTTGAGCAAAAATTTGATGCCTGTGTAGTGTGTATGAAGTAAGAGGACACTTACCGGTACCGCATATTTTTATCTTTGTTAAACCTCGCAGTATAAAGGTTGCATAAGGAAGACCTTTCTTTTTACCACTCAATGATTTAATCGTACACAATGAAAACATTTCTTACACTCACAGCAGCAGTGGTGGGTATCCGCTACAGTGTCTCTAAAAGTAGCACGCTACCGTACCACTAGTAGCCAATACAATATGCCAAAAGAGCAGCACTACTGCTACCAGTCAAAGAAAAGAAACAAACGCTGCTTTTGTCTTAAACTGACACTGAAAAGCTCTATTCAAAAACTTTGTGAAGTCAAAATGACTTTGAAAACGAATGATATTCAACATTCAGTACAGGGATGCAACCTAGTTCGTACCCTGAACAGTTCGGACCCTCAGTTCGTACCCTGAAAAGATCGAGAGAAAAAATTAAAAAAAGCGGAAGTCGCTGATCGCAGTTTCCGCTAACCCTAACTCCAACCATAGACTAATCTATGCTCTAACCCTAACCCACGCTGATCGCAGTTTCCGCAAACATTTATCCGTAGTTTCCGCGAACCGCAGTTTGCGCTAACCTTTATCCTAATCCTAACTCTAACCATAGAGTAATCTATGCTCTAACTGTAACCCTCGTTGATCGAAATTTCCGCCAAACATTTTTCCGCAGTTACCGCTAACCTTTACCCTAACTATAGAGCAATCTATGCTCTAACTAACCCTAACCCTCGCTGATCGCAGTTTCCGCAAACATTTTTTCACAGTTTTTGCTAACTGCAGTTTCGGCTTATCCTAACCCTAATTCTAACCATCGAGTAATCTATGCTCTCTAACTCTCGCTGATCGCAGTTTCTGCAAATATTTTTTCCGCAGTTTCCGCTAACCGCGTTTTCCGTTAACCCTAACCCTCGAGTTTGTTTGTGGAAACTCCGATCAGTGACTTCGGCTTTGTGCTATTAAACTGCGATCAGCAACTTCGGCTTTTTTTAATTTTTTCTCTCGATCTTTTCAGGGTACGAACTGAGGGTCCGAAGTGTTCAGGGTACGAACTAGGTTGCACCCTCAGTTAGGGTTGCCAGATTTTTTTCCTCAAAATAATGAACATTTTGAAAGCGCGCGACCGCATCCTCAAAGTTTTCAAAGCAGTGGCTTAGCCAGGAATTGTGGAAGGGGGGGGGGAGGGTTGACGGCCGGCGGACGAATTCCGACGGCGTCTTTGCCAAAAGCGACACCCAGTGGCGGGGGGTCTGGGGGACCTCCCCCAGAAAATTTTGAAAAATGACTTTGAATTTGGTGCATTTTGAGAGCATTTTCAACAAAAATGTGGGTATAAATATTCCTGTAAAATAGTGCTGTCTGGTGGCATAGCAAAAGGATAAGATCATGTTTTCTTGGGCATTTTTCGGTAATAGAGCTATGTCTCTATGTTTTCTTGTTGCTAATTCCTGGCTGAGATATTTGAATGTTTGGTATTGGTAAAACTCGCTCTTTTAATGCAGTTTCGTTTAAAATTAGGCAAACTTTGTTTTAGAGACATAGAGACTGAAAGCATCATTCTCAATATAGTGACGTCACACGCGTGCCAAAGGGGAGGTTGTAACCCCCAAAACCCCCTTCTTGGCTACGCCACTGTCTCAAACACATGCCAAAGCCTAAAATACGCGCAATTGCACCCTTTAACGCATGCCACACGCCTAAATGAGTGCAACCACGCCCAAATATGCAAAGAATTATTGCATAAATAATATGCAAAAATTGTTGCAATACAATATGTGATGTTGTCTGACACAACAATTTGGTTCATAAGTGATACCACAGATGAAAATTAATAAAATTTTACTTTGTTGATATTCTTTAGCAAGTATAGTGCTCTACTTATCACAGGTTGAATCTAGGTAATTGGCTAGCTAGTATCTTGCAGTGTAGCCTACACAGCATATACCTACTGATGCTAAAATGGCAAGAAAAGAGACCCACGATTAGAAGCGCGAATTAGAACACTTCTACTTGCTTATGTAACATAGTTTACTTAACATCCTTTTCATGCGACTGCTGCCTTCAATAAAGGTTTGTTTGCAGAAATTTGTTCTTTAAACTCTAAGCAGTTAAAAGGTATGTTAAAGAATTCACAATTTACTTTTAACAGAATAAACAGCTAAACGGTTTCGCACTTTCGCTCATCTGTCCATATGTTACCTATAACACTGAAAATTCTCTCAACATTGGCATTAGATACAGGGATAGACATTGCATACTGGACAAATTTTAACAATTTAGGTGCAGTTTCTTTCTGAAAGAAGTTAGTCCACTTTTCCAGCGATAATCTTAACTTATTAGCCACATCACACATGATTGAGTAGCTTGCCTACACAGTCTATACACAAACAGTTAAATGGCCAAACTTCTAGGCTGTGAGTTGCTCAGGCTAGTGGTTTTCAGTTTGTCAGCTACCTAGGCTGTACACTTGTACAGTACAGTGTACACTTTCCACTGTTGGACTTCGTGCTGGCCAAGCCTGGCTTTGGCGAAATTACACCGGGTAGCATATTAGGGGTTTTTCCTCAAAGCACCAGACTCATGTGCTTTTACTCTCTAAGCAGCAGAAGTGGATAGTCACTGGTTAATCCATAGCTATTGGCTAAAATATATTGACAGAATTGTAGACAAAAATTAATTGTCAAAATAGTGAACATGTTCACTATCACTATTAGCAAAATAGTTTACAGTGAACATTTTCTTAAAATAGTGATTTGTTCACTAAAATAGTGAACATCTGGCAACTCAGTACAGTACTAGAAATGAAAGCCCTAATTTTACAAAGCTATGGAGAATCGTAAATTGTATGTTATGGAAATCTAATCTTGCCTTATTTTTTGTAATTTCGTGTAAACTTTGATTTTCAACAGCTGTTTCCTTTATTTTGTTGCGGATTTAGATGTCTTGTTGATGTTGAAGTCGAAGCTGGTAATCCAACAAGCTTTTTTCCTAGTTGGATCTAAAATTTTCTTCTCTTTCATGCATGCATGCTTCAATGTTGTGCTGCTATTTTTGCCTTGCAGTTGATGCAATATCACAAAAGCATTGACAGCAGTGACATCGATCATATTGAAAAATAAAGCTATCGGCTATCTTCTCATCATTCTTTTGAAAGTGTATTTCCTAAAAATTCTGTCAATAGTGTCGACTCCTCTTTTAGTGCTGTTGTAACACAAGATTACTTCGAATGCAGCAGGATTGGGGTCCGTTGGACCCCACGGTAGAAGATGCTATTATTTTTTTCTATGCTACTAACTTTTGTTTGAGATCAATAATTATTATATTGTCCTAAAGATCAAGCAAAGCTGTGAAAAGTCAAGGTATATCAATATTGCATCTGTTATATGTCCTGAGAAATCGCAGAGCGAAGTCAGGGAAGCGAAGTTTATTTTGGGGTCCATTGGATCCCACGGTAGACGGAGGGTTAAATGTGCGCCCTTTTTAACAATCTAAGTTGAAAATTGCATACAAGTCTTTTATGAACAAATCACGAAAAAAATAAATGTGTTATTGCCATTTTATTACAGTAAGTTCAAAGGCAGTCACGTGAGATTGTTTCGCCGTGGAAGTTTTGTTCTGTCTGCGGAGCTAATCATTTTGATAGAATGCTGCGCTTTGTGTCTTATAAATTACACTGGTCAACACAAATTTTTTGGCAGACAAAGTTAGAGTGTTTTTGGGGGTTTTGAAAGGCGCTGATTCCGAATATGGCCTTAGTTTTCCCGAATTGGCTTTAGTTTTAGAGATATCGCATAGGGTCATTTTGACCAAAATCCCATATTTGAGCTTTATGCGCTAGATCAAAAATAAAAGTTTAACAATATTAGATGTTTCAGAAATGCAATTTAATGGTCAATTGTGAACAATAATAACAGTTTTAAGTTTAAATACAGCAATATTACGACATTTTTAGGGATATTAGATTTGTCATACTTCAAAACTTTATGTTACCGATGTCATATACACAAAATACACAATCATATACAGTAGTGTAAGTACATAAAACACTAAAAAATGTTGCATTAAATCAGTCAATCAACATTGTAGGCTATCATAAAATTTAGATAAAAGGAACCACATTATCTTTTTCATTGTAAATTGAAAACATTGGTATGAAATACAATAAGATTAAAACTACTACGGTAATTTGCGACGACAAAATGTTCGTCTCTTGTAACATTTTCGCTTGTGACAAACTTTTGGACAGTTTCTCAACAGGTTCCAGCAATAGTCTGCCATCATGTGCTCATTCCATCTGCCCTGATATCTTTCTTCCATTGTCTTGATGTCTTGGTGGAACCTTTCCCCCTTCTCCTCACTGTAATCACCAAGATTGTCAGGAAATCTATCAAGGTGGGTGAACAGGAAGTGAACTTTAATGTTCATGTTAGCTCCACGTTTTCCGAATGCAACTAACATCTTCCGAACTAATTCTCTGTAATTAGGTGCTTTGTGATTCCCCAAGAAGTATTGAACTACATCCTTGAAGGAGTTCCATGCAGTGAGTTCATTGCTCTTCATGTGACTGGTGAAATCCGAATCTTTCATCAACTTTCGAATCTGAGGTCCATCAAAGACACCACCTTTAAGCTTTTCATCGGAGAGTCCTGGAAATTGACTGCAAATGTACTTGAAGCAATTCCCCTCCAATGCTTTGACGAACTGCTTCATTAACCCTAATTTAATGTGCAGAGGAGGAAATAGGCCTACAATTCTATCCCTGGGAACAAAAAGTTCATTGATTGCATTGGCTATTCCAACTTGAAGACTAGTGCGTTCTGGCCAGTTTTTCTTGCCCCAGTGCTGGGTTCTCGCCCTGCTGTACCACAAACACAGGAAGCAAGGATACTTGGTAGGCTATACCCAGCCAGCAAGCCTATATGGGCCCCACATGGGGACCCATATGGGCTGATGTACGGGCCCCATGTGAGCTGCCCATATGGGGCCCATACACATTGTGTCCGCGGGCATCACATTGCCCCCATATAGGCTGCCCATATTCATTTATGGGTTTCATGTGGGTTGCTCACACTCAACCCACAAATCTAATATGGGCTGCCCATATGTAACCCATCAATCTAATACAGGCTGCCCATATGTATATCAGGTATATATATAACTGCAGACAGATGCCAAAGTGCTCAAACTGCAAGCAGTGAACTTTGCGCAATGCATAGCAAGGTGCCCCCAGTAAAATGCTCAATCGGCGTAAGCCAAGAGCGTCAACAGACAGTGACTACCGTTTAGTAATTTATAGGTGTTAAACTGTTTTATTTGCATCAACAGCGCACGGGTACAAATAATTGACACGGCGAGAGAGCACAAACAAACATAGCCAGGTCGAAGACTTTCAGAAACCGGCCTGCCACACCCCGCGGCGGCGGGGAGCGGCGTGATTTATGGAGTGACGATGCACCCGGAGGGTTAAGTCCACCAGCTTAGGTCGCGAGGGCCAGGCTGGGGAGTCGAGGTACCTGTGGAGGGAGAGTGTGGATCGAAAAACTATATGGCCCGTCCGCAAATTTAGAATGGCGGAGCGGGCCAGGGAGACAGGCTCTTTCTGCATAGCCCAGAAAGAAGCCCTGCGACGAACCGGGCGACCCGTCGTGTGTGGACGCTGGAACCGGCAGTAATTGACCGCCGGGCAGCGCCCACGTCTCCTTCACGCGTCCTCGCGCAGGTACTTTGACTCTTATACTCGGTCTGCCAGTAGGCAGAGCGGATAAAATTGGGGTCCCCCACGAGGAAGAGAGTCGAACCATTTAAGGATAATTTGGCTCTCGTGGCAGACGAATATTCAATAAAAATGTGGAGCAGAGGCTCGATGAATCAATATACTGTAATCAAAAAAAAAAATATATATATATAGGTGGGAGTGTAATTAATACTCACTGGAGAAGAGTAAGCTTTCATTCGGCGAGCACGGATGTGCACTGGCCAGACGTTGAGGCAGGTTCGCCCAGCTGGGTCGGGGAGGCTAGCGATCGAAACCAGAGGCACTGATAGGCTGCATTACCGGTAAAAATAGAAAATTGGGGTAGAAGTTTTGAGGCTGCATCGAGTTGATCAGGGGATCGTGTTGATCAATGCATTGAAAGCGGAGCGATGTTGATCCGAGCGGGCAAGAACAGCGTTACAAGGCGAAAGCAGCGTATGACAGTTCGAAACAATTGATTGATTAGTACATAGAGAATCTAGTGAGGATTGAAATGAAGATGATGAACTGTTTTATTTTGGTCAACGACGCACGAGTACAAAATAATTGACACGGCGAGAAGAACACAATAAACATAGCCAGGTCAGAGACTTTAAAGAACCGGCCTGCCACGCCCCGTGGAGGCGGGGAGCGGCGTGATTATGGGGTGGCGATGCACCCGGAAGGGAAGTCCACCAGCTTAGGTCGCGGGGGCCAGGCTGGGGAGTCTAGGTACCTGTGGAAGGAAAGTGTGGATCGAGATTTTTGTGCGACTCGTCCGCAAAAGTTAGAATGGCGGAACGGGCCAGGGAGACGGGATTTGCTTTCTGCAAACGCAAAAAGGTCAGCTCACGACGGGCCGGGCGACAGAAGTTTTATAAAGCCAGGCAGCGCCCACGTCTCCATCACGTGACCGTAACACAGGTACGTTTGACTCCTATACCCGGTCTGCCCGTAGGCAGAGCGGATAAACTTTGGGGTCTCTTTATCCGCCCCGATAGCTCAATTGGTTAGCGCGTCACTTCTGGAACGAAGAAGCTTCAAGATCAAGCGGCGCTGGTTCGACTCTCGGGGTGTGCGCTTGAGCAACGCATGTTAAGGACTGCTCTCCATTCAGCGGCATCTAATGGATGGAATAGTTCCCCGGCAACAAGACTTCAACAATCGGAAACTTCACTCTGTCAATCTCGGTGACCGGGCCTGCGTCAGTGATTCAAAGCCTCTACAAGTATGCGAAACTGCCAGGATTAAGCTCTGCAAGAAGCTTTCCCAGTCCGAGGATAAAGATTCAATCAATCAATCAATCAATCCCACGAGGAAGAGAAGCTTAGCTACAAGGACGATTTGAATACTCGTGGGAGACGAAAATTATATAAAATCTGGAGCAAAGGCTCAATTAATTGGTGTAAAAAAAAGATGGTAAGTGGGAATATATTGTATGCTTTACCTACCGAAAAAGTGTTGACGTTGAACCAACGAGCACGGGTGTGCACTGGCCAGACGTTGAGGCAGGTTCGCCCAGATGGGTCGGGGGGACTAGCGATCGAAGCGTAGATATGACTAGGCTACGTTACCAGGAAAAATATAGAATAGTGGGATGAAACTTTGGAGGTTGCATCGAGTTGATCGGGAAATCATGATTATCGATGAGTTAAAAGCAACGCAAGGTTGATCCGAGCGGGAAAGAGCAGCATATCGGGAGAAGGTAGTGTGTGATAATCTAAAATATTGAAATTAGAAAATACAGATCCAGTGTTGTTAATGATATTACGTCATTGATGATGATATGAGTCCATTCACGATATGCAATATATACTTAATTCATATATTGCTATTTTATTTTATTGATGATGATTGTATTCTTCATTGAGCTGCAGCATGCTGATGAAACGACAATTGTTTACAGGTAAATTGATAATGAAACAATGGATTTAACATACTATGACGTCACACAATTACTGGCGGGTTTTGAGGTTTGCTGTCTTGCGCGCTCGGATGCTTACTGCATAGCTTCTGCTGTTGGGGAATTGAGCTTCTGATCGCTGGAATCGTCTTTTCTATGACGTAGCCCCTCCACGAGTGAGCCCGGCGTTCCAAGCTTTCCAGACACGGAGGGAACCTTCGATTGAGAGGGAGGCCACTTTTCTAGCCACCTCTGCTACCCCACGAGCAGGAACACCCAAGGCCGCCAAAGCCCGAGAGCTCAACGGAGCATAGCTCCCGAGGGAGCCTACGACGAACGGAAGTGACAGGACGTCCCTGCAAGGGCGCTTCCTGTCTTCCAATATGTTTACACATAACTCGCCGTACTTGTCGTGTTTCCTGTCGGCGGCTTTTCGAAGGGAATCCGCGCCGTAGTCGAACGGGCAAGTGACGTCACATACAACCGTGACACCGTCAGGGCGTTGCAGGACAATGTCAGGGCGCAGATCAGCACCGCCCGCTTCCACGTGTTGTGGAACCGTACTATCTATGGTAAGCAAGGGTTGCCATTCGGCAGGTACATGCTTCACGATCTCCCACAATACTGAATTGTGTCGTTCGGTGACAACAGGCATCACGGTAGGGCAGTGGTTCAATATATGAGGGAGAGTCTCTTCCGCTTTCCCACACGCGCGACATATGGCAGGTTTATATGGGTGGCCATGGCTTGGTTTTGATTTCAAGGGAAGTAGGTTTAGGCGGGCTTTATAAGCAAATGCACGGTTCGCGTGATCCAGGAGCTCCGGGCGCCGAGTCCAAGAATTCGAAAATCCGGACAGACAGTGGACACTGACCGTCTTGCCTTGGTCAGGTTTGGATTCCCACTGTCTCCTCCACCACAAGTCATTGTGTTGGTGGAGGGTCGGAACCACTTTTTTTCTTATGGGAGGGGTGATTTTGGAGCTCCCCGCGGTCAACTCGAGACCGCCATCCGGGCGTGCGGACCAACGTACATTTAGACGACGGGTAGCCGCCGGGACGCGGCCCCACAAGCTTTCGCCTGTTGGGCACGGTCGAGAACGGGCACCTTCAGGTGGGGGGTCCTTATTCAAGTAACTGGCTAGCTGGCACGGGGTAGGATCTGGAGTGCCGAACCTCAGACTGGCACAACGCCTAAGCTGCCCGAAAGCGATGGCAGAGACACGGTCGTCAGGAGACGTCAGCATCTTGAAGGCCTGGGCTATCGAAAGCGTGTCGCTTTCGCGACACAGATTCAACACACCAAAGCCCCCCAATGCAGGCTTACAGTAAAAGAAAGCGCTGCACGCCCACCTGGGAAGACGCCACGCCACCTTCAAACACTGCAATACCAATCGATCGAGCTTCAGAAGCTCATACTGTCTGAAGCGCCGCACTCGCAGATGGTATGACGCGGACGGAAGAATGATAGAATTAAGTGCCAGAAGTTTCTGGCTTGGAGTAAGGAAAGATTTCATTAAAGAGGAAATGTGTTTCTCCAGGGTGGAGATGAAAGGTTGGGTAAGGGACGCATCCGAGGCGTAACCGGTTCGAGCGCCAAGATATTTGTACGTTTCGCCTTTGGGGATGACTCGGATTTCCTCCCCGGCTAGGGAGAAAGGTTCCGGGTCGACCCGCAGACGAGACGCCGACGCCTTCCTATAGGATAAGGTGCCACACTTGCGTGGGTTGAACCGTAGCCCGGACCAGGAAGAGAAGGGATCAGTAGTAGATAAGAGGGAGATCATCTGCTCGCGATCGGAAGAAACGAGACAGATGTCGTCCGCATATGCCATACAACGTACTTTGACGTCTTCTTTAGCAGGAAGGTTGTAGCCGCAATCCGTTTTGTCACGGACGCCCCTGAGGAGCACCTCGATGACCCAATTGAATAGCAGCCCAGACAACGGGCAGCCCTGACGGACTCCCCGCCCCACAGGGATACGGTCGGTTTCACCATTGCCACAGCGGACGGTGCAGGTGTTAGCGACGTATATGTCGGAGATGCACTCAATAAGGTCTGTGGGGGCGTCAAAATGACGCAGGACCTCGGCTATGCATTCGTGCCGGACACTGCCAAAGGCGTTTCGAATGTCCAGAAACGCAACCGACACAGGCCTTTTGCGTGACTGTGCATCCGAGAGGATGGTGTCGAGCATGAACACATGCTCGTAAACGCCCTCCGTGGGCATGAATCCCTTTTGCTCTCGGCTGATAACATTCCCCTCCACCGCCCATCGCTGCAGGCGTCGGGCCAATACGGCGGCGTAAATCTTATATATGTTTCGGCAGATGGAGATGGGCCGCCAGTTGCTGACGTCGTGCAGATCACCCTCAGGGTCTTTGCATATGAGTGTGATCCTGCTGGTTCTCCACTGGTCCGGTACACGACGGTTGATCCGGCAGGTCTCGAAAAGGCTGGCCAAGAGTCCCCCTCTTGGGTCCAGGGTCTTCCAGAAACCGTAGGACAATCCGTCAGAACCAGGGGCGGAACCGACATCAAGCGACTGGAGGACCGCCTCCACCTCCCGGGCCGTAATGGGACCTTCACCGTCATCGATGAGGGAGAGGTTTACATTGCCATACTCGTAACGGTGGGCGTTCATCCACTCAGGCATCTGCGAGCAACTCCCAGCTTTAGGAGCGACCATGTCACGTCGAAATCTCTCCTCAATTTCTTGAGGGGGAATTTCGCAGTGAAGGTCGCAGTTTTTTCCTTCAACGATCCGACGGACCGTTCCCTTCGCATCCCGCGAGAAGGCGGCTCGCAACTCCACTCCCCTACGATATCGGGCTCCGTTCCCGCGCGAACCCCCGCCGTCCGACCGAGGAGAACCCCCGTTCGAACGACGGCGAGCCGCGCGAGCCCGGGCGCCACGATTGAAGCGTGGTTTGCGAGGACGTGTCCTCTTGGGCGGCGAAGTGCCAGCGGTCCACTCTTCCAATTCAATGCAGAACTGGTCGAAATTTATGCCACCCGCTAAAGTAAGGTTCACTAAACTGCAAAGAGCCCGCCTGGAGCTCTTCGTCTTACTTTCCCTGACCGGTTCAACAGGGTCTTGGATGGATCGTTGAGTGTTGGGTGTGATGGACATCCCTGGGGTAGTCTGTGGGAGTCCGGGGTCATGCATGGCTTGGTTGCATGCCATGGTGTCGCTTCGGGGTCGAGTCAAGGTTTGGGAAGAGATAGTGGAATGGAATTCATTGTGGGTGGTTTGGGTAGGTGGGGTAAAGGGTCGGGCTTCGGCAGACAGCGTCGAGGTACAGGATTGTATAGGGCAGATGGAAACAGGATTAAAAGATAAGGAGGAGTGAGATTGGTAGTGTTGGAGAGACTTGGAAGAAGAGGTCTGCATGGGCGGCTTGGAAGAGCTGATTGAGTCCCCAGCTTCAGCTCCGGTGGTAGCCGTCCGAGGCAGAGAAGATGGGCGCGAAGCCGGCTTGGATAAACCGAGCGAGTCCACTGCCACGGCTCCGGTGGAGGTCGGCTTGCGTAGAGGTGCATATAGAAAAGGATTCGCACTGACAGTAGGGCCGTAACCGTTCGTGGTTGGGCTATCAGGCGAGGAAGTGGAGGAAGAGGAAAGAGATTTGCTGTTCGACGAGTCGGAAGAGTCCCCACTTTCCGACCCAGGTCCGGCCGAAGACAGGCGAGGAAGAAACAGCACATCTAGATCAGGCAAGCTGTCAGCATCAGCTGGGCTGAGCGAAGTCTTGCCTGAATGGGATAGAACAGTACGGAAAAGTTCTGGTATAAAGTCAGGTGGGGGGGGCAAAGTGGAAGTGCTTTCCAGGTCTTGGCGCCAGAAGACTTGAGAGCGGATGACAGAGGAAGAGGAAGGAAGGGATGACCCCTCGACCGATGCGCCTGCAGTCGAGGGCCGGCGCCTTTCATGCCTAACAACAGAGGCGTAGGAAGGCCCAGGCTTGGTCATCATAGGGGGCCTGGTTTGGCTCTCCGACGGCGTCGGGTCATTGCTCGGCCAGGGAAGGCAGGTTGGCAATTGAAGGCCCTTGGGGCAGGATCGCCAGTGCTCTAAGGCCCCATCCAGCTTGTAAGCTCGAGGGAGAACACGGCAGCACCTGCTACAGGTGATCAGGAACTCGGCGCGCGAACCATGGAATGCTCGCATATGGTCCTGATACGCCTGCACATCTCGGTAAGGTCGAGATGCCCTCCTGCAAGTGGAGAAAGGACAGAGAAGGGGGAATAGATTGGGGAGGGTGAGGCGAATAGGGCAGACGGACTGCAGTCTATTCGACCTCAGATATAGTGGAGCTGATTCGTGGCATGCGACAGGTAAGCCACTGTGTGGTGTCTCCATGTGACATTTTCCTATTTGTGGTACGTAAACACCAAAAATAGTACTACTGGCAACCTTGCCAAAGTGCTCCAACTGCAAGCAGTGAGTTTTGCGCAATGCATAGCAAGGTGCCCCCAGTAATTTTGCTTGTTCAATTTCATTTTGTGTTTGTTTAAAAGATCAATAAAAGTCGTTTGAGACAACTAAAAAATCTCAAAGTCTAGACAAATGCTGATCGAGGTGTATATCATATTAGTATGGGTTGCCCACAAACCTTTGAATCACTGTGTGGGTAGCCCATGGTCTGCCCATAAAAAATGTGGGCAGCCAATGGTCTGCCCATGAAAAATGTGGGCAGTCCATGGTCTGCCCATAAAAAGTGTGGGCAGCCCATGGACTGCCCAGGAAAAATGTGGGTAGCCCATGGTCTGCCCATAAAAAATGTGGGCAGCCCATGTTCTGCCCATAAAAAATGTGGGCAGCCCATGGTCTGCTCATAAACAAAGTGGGAAGCCCATCAATATTTCATGCTTAGCCCATGATCAATAATTTTATGTGGCTAAATTTATTAAAATGCATTTATATGATCACGCATTTGAAGACTGGAAGTTTTATATTCCACCTTGTCATTTAGCAACACATTCTGCAAGAAAGCCCATATTGGGCACATATGGCAACAACACAAAAACCCACATAGAACCCACATGCCCACAAGCCCATTAAAATAGTATATGGGGCCCATATGGGCTTGCTGGCTGGGTATACACTTTGTTGACCAATTAGAAAATTGACCATTTTTATGTCAACACAGATGAGCCACTTATGGGTATTGTAGTCAAGCTTTTCAAGGACAAGTTTGATGGCATCATACTCCTCTTTCATCTTGGTAGAATGTCCAATTGGTACAAGAGCAAAATGTGGGACGGAATGTAGGACTTCACAGTAATTTTTAAATTAGTGTTAGTTACTAATTATTATGTTATATCAAACAAAGTTGATAAGATTTACGTCTTCTTGGTGAGATGTTTAGGGAGTAAATACACTAATTTGGGCTAATCTATGGGTATACTAGGTATCTTCTAAACTAGAGTCAATCTGGCAAAACCAATGTCATATTCGTAATCAGCGACCTTGAAAACCCCAGAAAACACTCTTAGATGTCCTGCCAAAAAAATTTTTTCTCATTTTGTTGACCAGTGTTATAATTATTTTATAATTATTTGGAATTAAAAAGGTTAACAAATAAAAGTTAAATTAAAAATTAGGCTTGGTCTATAATCATAATATGTAAGCCTACATGGAAAAAATGTTTTCATAATCTTTTACGTATAGGCCTACTTAAAATTCATCTCAATAGAGCGCTGTGTTGATGCGACCGGCGGTGACCGACCTATAGATATGGGTATTTTTGTAGGATAACTGTGGATAAAAATAAAACGACCCAAGTCCGGCAGATTTTTTCAAAAACTAATATTATTTAATTTAATTTGTCGCAGACATTTGTTGGCGCGTCGAAGGGTTTTGTGACCGTTGGGTTGTATGGTAACTAAAGATTGAAGAAACTGATAGCGAATCATCCCCAATCCCAACATTGGTGTGTTCTACTACTAATTGAGTTTTTTTTATCCGTTTGATAACTTGTGAATGGACCTCAAAACTTCAGACTGCTATGTGCTAGACAGCGCCAGCACATAGCACGTAAAAATAAATCATACCTAGCCGAATTCATGATCTCAAAATTTCATTAGATCACAACCCATTAGATTTATAAATTCTTATAAAAATGAATAAGTAAGTTCTGGTGCTATACTTCTAAGCTGCTTTTTTTTAATCTTTATCCTCGGACTGGCAAAGCCTTGATTCGTTATTCCTGGTAGTTTCGCATAGCCTACTTGTAGAAGCTCTTGACGCAGGGCCGGTTACCAAGATTAGCAGAGTGAAATTTTCCGATTGTTGAAGTATTGCTGCGGGGGAATTATTCCATTCACTAGATGCCGCTGAATGAAGAGCAGTCCTGAAATGCGTTGCTTAAGCGCCCACACTAAGAGTCGAACTTGCACCGCGTGATCTTGAGCCGGGCGCGTAACCACTGGTCGAGCTATCGGGGCGGACAACACTTAAGCTTCAACTAATCGCTTATTAGCGACTTTACTAAACTTCCAATTGTTGCTGACTGAACGCAAAATGAGCCAGGAGAGGCACGATGCCGCTTTTGCAACGATACAATTTCATTGTTCAACAATGGCTAGGCTACAGTAAAAGAGAGATTCCTTTTCGATCTTTGTATTGAACGCAAATTAAATTTTGAAGAAAGTGTAAGTCACAAATTTTAATTTTTACCAACCGATTTTTGCGCCCCTATCAATGTGGCGCCCATGGCTCGAGCCATGCCTGCCATACACTAGGTACGCTACTGTGCCTAGTGCAGAAGTGTTTGTTGGATCTTTTACTTTTAGGCTATGTAGCCTAATAGGCTATAGTTTATTTTTAGTTTTAATAGAATTTAAAATTGCTTTTGTTATCCCTGGCTTGGTCTTGAGTTTTCTTTCTCTTCGAGACAACGTTCGTAATGATGAATGCTTATTTAAAGTCTCATTGAATGTGTCGATAAATGAATAAATTTGTCATTAATTGAATTATTTTCTGTACACTGGTTGGTAAAATTTTTTTCAAGATCACAGACGAATTCATCAGCAAAAAAGTTTTTCATCTTCCTTACTTTATGTGCATGTTTTTCTTGTTTGGGTTTTATGGAATTTATTACAACTACAATCGGAAAGTGATCAGAAACATCATGTCCAAAGTACAAGGACATGGCATTGAATCTTATTCGTTTGGTCATTTCTGTATACTGTATGTGTATACATGATCAATAAAAGTTGAACCTGTGGGAGTTACACGGGTTGGGTTTTGCACTAATTGACTGCAGCCGGAACTGAGGAGTGCATCAAAGTAATTTTTAACTACTGAATTTTATGTCTCAGCTAGTACATCAATATTGAAATCGCGACACATAATAATCTTTTTTGGAATTATTCAAAATGTCAATGCACTCACTGTTTCACACAATTTGTTTTGAAACTCATTTAACTTATTTTTGGGATGCCTGTAGGCTACTGTATGCTACACCAACTGTGCATTGTCTGCTATTTGATACGGTAATATCCACCCAGAGATCTTCACATTGCTGTAAGTTTAAACGTAAGTTATTAATTTGCTTATACTTTATGGAACTGCTTATGTATACTCTTACACCACCTGCTTGCACTTTAGAATTTGTTTGTTATCAAATTGAATAAAACTAAGTTATAACTTTGCAAACTAATTACAATCGCTTTTTATTTAGCCAGGTTTCAGACATAGCCATAAGGTCTGGTGCTATTTGTATTTCAATAAGGAGTGATTAGCTTATAATTTTTCAAAATTGCCAGCTAGGTTTCTCATATTTAGGCCTACGTGTAAAATGGATAGCTGGTTCCTATTAATATTGTTAGTCAAAGAGGATTTTTTTAAAACAAATTTGTATAATCTGCAGACATTGCAACAAAGAAAGTATGATGACTAACAGATGAATACACAGCCGATGACACTGGACACTAAAGGTTACGCATTGACTTTGCAACGATACCGATTAAGAGAAAAATCACTAACACCTGCATTTATAACCTGTAGTGAGAATAACAACGTTAAGAAATCACTTATGGGTGACGAAATAGGACGGTGGCCAATTAGGTTAGAAAAAAAGGAACAAATAACGAGTCAGGTATGAGTGATGTGAAAAAAAACTGAAAAAACAAACAAACAACAAATCACTGTTATTAGGCTACGGTATGAAATACTCAATTTAGCAAGGACTTTCGAGATTGACCTGACACTGCAAGTAATAATTTCAATTTGAAGTTCGCAATCAATTAGGCTATGTCTTGATTTACCGTACCTTACTTATTTTCGTGAAAACAGTGGAAGCCAAGAGAAACAAATGAATTGATTTAAAATAATACCTGATGATTAAAACTATGCAGCTTGAAAAGAAAATTAGGATTGGCGCGGTTAATGGATGTAGGCCTATTCCTTTTGGCGTAGCCTATAGTATAGCCAGTGGTGGATTTCCAGAAGATTAGCTTCCGGAGCGCTAGTTTTTTACTTTCCAAATGCGCTAGGTGCCGTAGAAGAAATTCAGAAATATGTCTTTATAAGACTTTGAAACAACACACTTGATGTACGGTACCTAAAACGTTGCTAAAGTAATTATCATGGTCTATAGATGGTACAGCGTTGTTCAATGCAAATATTCATATTTTAGTGAAACAATAATACAAAAAATACAAGTTATAGCCTAGACAAAAAAAGAAAAAAATTTGTTTTTAGTTTTTTCCACTTTTGATTTTTCAAGTTATAGCCTACAATTTTTAAAACACTTATCGTATTCAAAATCATAAAACCTCTGGCGACTTCGGGTCTCAATTGCCGGGTTACGTCCATGGCGTAATCAGGATCCAACATACTTCGCTGGTTAAAAATTTCTCAGTGGAAGACGGATCATTCGTATAAAGAGTAAACTTGAAACAGTTACAGTGTGTAGAGAAGCACGGTCAGATGTCAGTATGAGGTTCATTTGTGAAAATCCGCGCTCACACTCACTCGATGAAATTGGAAGGGATTATAGTGACGTTATCAAATTTTGAAGACTCTGGGATCTTCTTTTCGTAGTTATATATTCACGAAGTCCTCTCACAGCAGCTTCGCGTTCATCTAAGCGCAATCTCTTTGCCACTTCAATGATTTCGTTTTCTCCTTGTGTCATTAGCCTACTGTGTCCTCTGGCCAAATAGTTGAATCAAGTATTTTTCAGCTGTTAATAAATGACAAGTCTGTTGAATTTAACAAGCGATCTTGGATGGAATTTCTTAAGGGATTATACAGTTATACACCCTTCTCTGTTGGGTGCATCTCAAATAGTAGCCTACATGCTCTGTTTTACAGTTCAAGGCTTAGGCTATTTCGGATAATTCTTGCGAGTATTCGTACATCAAAGCCAAGTCCAACAAGAAATCCGTGGATGTTATATCTTCGACAAGAGTCCTTGATATTTTGCACGTTCCCGAGAATCTCTTGTGTCGCCAATAGCCCCCTTTTTGAAAAATTCGACAAGTGCTGGGAAATCATTCCAGACGGCACTAACTGTGCGGATACTCGAGGCTACCCAACGTGTGTCCAGTAGGCCTATCCTTCCGATTTTCAACAACTGCACTTCAACAGCCGCTGCACATTCACCCAATTCCCTGCTATTGTTAGGAGAAGCGTGGTAAAGGCTATAGCGTTTGTCCATAAAAGATCGAAATCGATTCAAATTACTGACTAATTTTACGCTTGACGAACCGATAGTTCCAATCTATGGTTGCACAATACCACACCACAATGCCTGGAAATTAAGCACGAAGCCATTTTGCTACACCATTTTTGCAACCTATCATCACAGCCGTGCCATCACATACAACACCAATCAAACAAGAAGATAAAAATGTTGTAGACATGCCATATGATTTTTGGCAGCTCTTCAGGGAATTATAGATGCCATTCGCCGTAAGAATAGCGAGCTCAACAAGACAAATACATTCACAGGTTCGCTTCCGTCAAGACTGGTACGAAGATATTATTATCAGAGTGAATACCCGATTTAACGTGTTCGACTCATTAAGAATTATGGATATACTTTTACTGAACAGGGCAAAGCATAATAAGAGTATAAAATATTTGAGTTTCCGGAACGCCGTTCCGGAGAAGTCGATTTTTTGATCGAGCTTCCGGAGCGGCGCTCCGGACCGCTCCGGCTGAAATCCAGCCCTGAGTATAGCTATGAATCAATTCTGAAAACGAAATGAATCAACAAGAGTAAAGAAAATACTGCAGTAGTACAGTACAGTATAGGCTTACAGTGGTGCAGCTGGAAGGTCAAAATTTCAAAACTATTACGTCATAAAATATGGAAATTAGAAAAATTTGACAAGTCTGTTTTTGACTGAACTGATCACCCCTGTAGCCTATTGTGCAGAACTACAAATTATAAGACAAGATAAAATAAAACAAAAAATGGAGTTGTAACTTTCAACGAGCAGTCCAGATTTAATCTTTTTTCTTTTGAAATTTGTTTTATTTTTAATTAATAAACCTTTTTGGTGCCTAATCCCTAGCCTAATCACCCCAAAGACAAAACAAACAAAAAACAGTAGCTCCGACAACCCGCAAAAACGTGTTGACGTCCCACGTAGAGGGATCGAAAAAGAAAACAGTCATCTAAGTGAAATAGGCTACCCCTGATATTTTAGGCTACAAAATTGACAAAACACGAAAAATAGCGACTCCTTGGAGTCTTACTCGTGTCACCTTACTGCGCCCCCTGCACACCAGAAATGGATAAAATACTGTAGGGGAAAGTAGGGCAAAATGAGGTGGTAGGGCAAAACGAGGTTCTCGTTTTTTAAAAAAAACTACTTACGTCACATAGCGGAAATTTTGGTAGGAAGTAGCCAGCTTGGAATTGAATCAGTTTTTAGTTCATTTTTGTAATTTTAGTGTACAAAGGTGTTTTGTGCAGCAGAATTAAAAAAACGGTTAAATGTCTCCGTGATTTTTTTATACTAAATAATTATTTGTTGCAGTTGTTGCTTTTTCTCATAATACTTTAGGAAGTAGTGATAGCATAAGAAGGAAAATATTTGAATTTCCTTTAACTGCAAGTGTTTTACAGCCAGTTTTTTTTCTGTGTAGTGCAATGGGGCATAATGGGATAGTTACATCATTGCATGAAACTACATGTGAAATGGTTTTCTTCGTTTTTGTTAGCCTACTTCTGGAAGCTATATGCTACAGGACATAGCAGAATTAAACTATTTGTTTATTAATAGATCTTAAATTATAGCTTATCATTCAGGAATATCCTAGCTAATATGTTTGGTACAAAAGAAAAATGGTAAGAACTTATATTCAAAAAACAACACGGCAAAATTGGGATGAAGGCACAATGAAAGCCGCTATAGAGTGCATTGTGAATAAAGAATGTGGATACAAGAAAGCTGCACAGCTATTCGACATCTGATGAAGGGTGGATTTGTTGTTGTTCTTGTGAGCAATGGGCACATTGTTCTTGCGCAGGAGTTCAGGATGACAATAGTCTTATTGTTTACACTTGTGATTTATGCATTGAATAAGAATCGAAATGACAATATCGAAAACGAACAAAACTGATCATAATTGTGGTTCAAATGTTATTTCTGCTATTTTGCATGTTTATTGTTTAATCTTCAACAATAAACTTGTTTCTAGACTGCCAATGCATTAATTGCGGTGCAAATTTCTGATTCACTTCTCTCATCCCATTTTGCCCCGCCCATGGGCAAAATGGGAAAAAAGGCACCTCTGGAATTTATTTGATACTTAAATGAGCATTATCATTTTTGATATTTTTTTGTTTGATTTGTATAGCTTGATGCCCGACCTTTCTGCTAAAACAAAAACTGTTCGTTTTTCTTAAGTCTTTAGAATTTTATGACTGTTTAGGCTTAAGTATGCCATTTTGCCCTACTTTTCCCTAATTGAATTTAATTAATTATACATTTTAATGTAATTGTAGTTGAAACTTTTTGTTGTCGTGTACTGTAATTGTAATTTCAAAACTATTTCAGTCCAAATTACAATTACACATTTACACATGGTAAGTTGCACGCATGATATAAGTTATTATTGTAGGCTATACTGTACCGTATATCATATAGGAACTTTCTGAAACTTACTACTGTCAGTGCTGTGTACATACAATTTTCGTAATCTAATCTTTATCAAATGCAATTTTACTGGTTTTGATAAAATTTATTGTTGAACATAAATATTGAAACTTTGATTTGTGTAATTGAAAAGTGCAATTACTGTAATTACATTTGGAAGTAGTTATGATTTGAAAATTTCAGAATAATGAATAGGTAGGCCTAATTGTAATGCAAGTAAAAATTCTGATGGTGCAATTGTAATACAATTAAACTGAAACTATGTAATTGATCTAATCATCTAACTGTGCTACACACCAAGTTTGAAATTGCAGCGAAACAAGACCACAGATAGGAATAGGTCTTCCACAGTATAGGCCTAGTTCTAACACCAGACTACATAGCAAAATACTGCTGTCAAATTTTTAGCTTAAAGTTAGCTAAAAAACTTGCAAATGCTGAAGATGAAAGAAACTTTTGTGATGGAATGGAGGAAAATCTCACGATGGAAGATGAAAAAACGTTTTGTGTTCCATCCAAGACTCTGCATATGACAGGAATAAATTTTAGTACCTTGGTAGCCTATCACTGAGTTCAAAAGTCTTAACAACAAATCTGCTGGCGTCATACTAGATATTTTTGTCTCAGCGATTAATAGCCTAAAAAACGATTTGACAACTATTAAAATTGTCGAATGTCGAGTGTTCAGCTGAAAATATTTCGTTATCACTCTTTTTTGCAAGGAAATTTACTATTCTTTTCAACTATCTTCAAACAACCGGCAATGTTCACTGGCAAACAGTTGAAGATATTTCCTTGTGCAAATCTTTTCTCAGGCGGTAGCTATATCACAAAGGGAGATAGAATCTTTTAAGCTTCGAATAACTTTTCAGCGTCAATTTAAATTCAACGGTTGTATCCAGACTGCCAATTTATAAGATTTGCGATTTTGTTTTGTTGTCAATATGGCAATTTTAACACAAAATAATATCAGTATCAAGTCTTCTACAAGCAGTCTCAATTAGACAATTTGTCGCTTTTGTACATTAATTCAAAGATGGTAGGCATTTGCGTCAACAAAAATTAGAATTGAGTTGTTTCTCATTTATGGGATTCTGTATTTTATAATTAACTACAGAAGGAAAAAGATAAAACATTTAGAGTTTTTAGACCATTGCTTTGGACATTCGTGGCAATGTGTTTAGACGTTTAGACTAAAAGTAGGCTACCCCTTGAACCCCACTGTCAACGCTACTGGTTGTTATGATTAACAAAAGGAAGGTTTTGGCGGCTTAAATCTTCTATGGCGATTTAAAATTAAAACTAGGAAACATTTCTTAACAATACTTTTTTTACCAAAGAGAGGAAAGTTTCCTTTCTTTCTCAAGAATAAAAGGAACATCCCCTCAGAAGGTGGTGCTTTTTTGTTTGTCAAATGCTGGGTATTAACCATTGTGTCTATCAGCGTCTAATAGACTTACTAATTCACTTCCTGTTGCGCTTGAATCCGTTGAGCCGTAGCTTACAAACAAAGCCTGGTTATTCTCTTATTTTGTTGCCACTTTAAAGCTTAGTAGGCCTATACAACAACATATTAACTCAGGAAGTGACGTACGTAGGGGAAGGGCATTGAGCCATGCCCATATCGTTATTTTTTCAAAAGAGATTGGGCCACTCGACTTGTAGAATGAGAGATTACCGGTAATCGTGGATTCAGTCATGTTGAAAATTGTAATGCCAAGCCAACAGTGACGTTGTGCTTCCAGTTTAATTGTAGTACTTTAGCCCAAAATATTGCGCCAAGCAATTAATTATAGCCAGGGCTGTTGAGAGGATAACTTGGGCCCGGTACTAATAAAGTCCTCCGTCCTCAAATTAGGTCCTTAAACTTTTAAGAAGAAAAAACGCGCTATATCCATCAAATACGAAGTGGTTTCTAAGTTTCCGGGTCTCTTAAAAAGATTGCGGGCCCTTAAAATCATCCTGGGCCCTGGTCCAAACCAAGTGGTCACAGCCATAGTCAATTAGTCATAGCAAATGTAATATTTTAAAACTTTTATTATTTCTACCGATCCTGAGTTATTCTTGCAACGGCCCTGGTACATTTTTGCTATGTTGTTGTGCGCATTTACTTCATTACCGGTACGCTTAGCGAAAAGTCTGTATACATATTCGTGAACGTTTTTACTGTAGAAGCCCGAAAAGCGTATTGCTGTAGCCTTCGGTTAGATCGCAACTGGCTTGCTTTGTGTAAAGAAATAATCATGCACTGAAACTAAGAATATTTGTGGTAGCCTACAGGTCTAGGCTAATAATTTCCGATTAAAGTGCTAACATTTAATTGTAGCTAAGTAGAAAATTTTGCTTTAAGATGCAATAGAATGCCAGTTTAAGCCAAGCCATGTTTGTAAGTTCCAGCTGTGATAGATTGCTTGTAGATTTGAAAACATAACAACAGAGAACAGAAGTGAGAAGATTCAGTTTTTTATTTGCAGCTACGTTAATTTATCTCCAATAGTTATGACAACCGTAAGCTACTTATTTTTCGTGTGTTTTGAAATGATGACATAAATCAGAAACTACAATGATTGTTTTGTAGCCTAGAATTAGAGCAAAAAATTAGGAGTGTCGTTTGTTATTGTCTGGCTAGATTTGAATTGCCTTTACTGGTTAGTTAGAGGCAGCGGTTTTCGATCTTTTCAGGCCGCGAATTTTTACTATAACTGCATAAATTTTCATGGAAAAAAGCAATGAATAGCAATTACTAAAAGTTTTGTATTTTATTGTATTTGCGTATTTAACGACCAGTGATGCCAGGTTGTTTTTTGAAAACAAGCAAGTGAATCTAAAAAACAAGCCCAAAGCAGGCAAATCGTCACAAAAACAAGCCCAATAATTTGCAACCAATACCAATTAGCATAAAGCACGCAGTTTAGCAGTTCAATTTTTTCAATAAACCTTTGCAATCCATACATCACGTTTATTTCAAAAATGACATTTGTTTACACTATTCCATGCAATAATTATCTTGAAATGAAGGGATACAATGTTGACTACAATAAAAACCTTGCAATTTCAGTGTCAAAGACAAGTTAAAAAAAGTTTGACTAGCCAAAAACAAGCAACCCGCAAACTAAAAAAAGTACGCAAACTCGAAAAAAAAACAAGCCCAAACTTGTGGGAAAAATGCAAGGTTGGCAACACTGTTAACGACTCTCACTGGCATGGTTTTTCTGAACTGTGTTGCCGCAAAATTTTCCTTATTCCTTTAAAGTTCGAAAACCGGAAGGGGACTAGGTTGGATAGTAATCTGAAAACCAAATCTCGTCAATTCGTTTTGACGACGAAGTAAGTGAACAACAAAAAATTAAAGATCCTCGAAAAACTGATCTATGCACGCGTCAACCCAATCATCGACCCGCTCCTTCCAAAAGAGCAAGCTGGGTTTTGGCGCGGAAAATCCACCGTAGATCAGGTCACACTCTTAACCCAAGACATCGAGGATTGCTTTGAGGCAAAAAAGAAGGCCGGCGCTGTCTTTCTAGATCTCACAGCTGCCTATGACACCGTATGGCATCGCGGCCTTACTTGCAAGCTGCTTCGCCTGCTTCCTGACCGACATATGGTTCATATGATTATGGAACTTGTCAGGAACCGAAGCTTCACCCTCACCACCGGTAGCTCACGGCGAAGCAGACTGAGACGTCTGAAAAATGGCGTCCTACAGGGATCGGTCCTGGCTCCACTTCTTTTCAACATCTACACCCACGAACTACGGTCTCCGCAAAATACGCTTATGCGGACGACCTGACAATTCTCCACTCCACAAAGTCGTGGGAAAATCTAGAAGACACCTTGAGCCAGGACATGAAAACTCTCTCAGCCTATCTCCAGAACTGGCGACAGAAACTCAGCGAAACCAAAACTGTGGCAGCAGCTTTCCACCTTTCACAATCGGGGAAGTGATCGTGAGCTGCACGTCGAGAACAACGAAAAATCTCTGTCCTTCTGCCCAGAACCAAGATATCTTGGGGTGACACTGGACAGATCGCTCACATACCACCAACATTTGGTGTCACTGCGCAAGAAACTCACATCCCGCGCTGCGCTACTCAAGCGCCTGGCAGGCTCTAGCTGAGGGGCGAGGGCTGACACTTTGCATATAGCAGCCTTAGCCCTTGTCTACTCTTCAGCAGAGTAGGCCTACTGTGCACCTGTTTGGTGCCGCAGTGCTCACTGCCACAACATCGACACTGCCATAAACAGCGCCCTGCGCACAGTGACCGGATGCCTGCGTCCCACACCATTGGACTATCTCCCCATTCTCGCTGGCATCCAACCCGCTGAGCTTCGTCGCGAAGAAGCCACTCTGTCCATCGATCGACGGGCACTGGAGCCTAACCACCTTCTCCACCACAAGATCTCTGCTCTCCCAAACGAGCACCCCCGTGGACTGAAATCAAGACACCCATTCGTGCCAGTCGCTCAACTTCTTATCAACGAAGCTGATGTACAAGACATCTCTGCGGCTACTTGGGCGGACCATAAATGGAGTTCTGAATGGAAGTCAAGCGCCACCAGACACCATTCGTTCATCCCCGACGCCGACATACGCCCCATCGGCCTAACACTACCTAGACAGGCATGGGTGCACCTCAACCGTCTCCGTACGGGCGTCGGGTTTTTCCGCTCAACCATGCACCAATGGGGAATGGCCTCTTCCTCCTCCTGTGAATGTGGTGCCGAGGAACAGACCGCGGACCACATCATCAATGACTGTTCCATCTTCAAGCCACCTAACGTAGTGGAATGTCTGCGTGTCATGGATGATGAAACCAAAGACTGGCTGCTCTCTAGCAGCCTTCCAATGTAGTCCGGGAACATCGTGAATCTGGGGTGGTAAAAGAATAAACCCTCGGCCCCAGAGGCTCATACGACGACGACGAACAAAAAATGATTCAGTAGTTCCCTTAAATATCGATTAGTGAAAAACGAATAATGATTTCGTTGCTTGCATAAAAAAGCAGTAAATAGCGTGCATTCGATATTTATTTTTAAAAGAAATGGGTATAAGCATTCGATATTCCGAAAGCAACGAATAACGCTATCGAATAGTGACAACTAGTCGTTACTTCCAACCCTGCCTACATGTAGGCTACTATTCTTTCAGGGAGGCTGAATCCACCTCGTAAGCTATAGTCTCTGGAGCAACTTTTCTCACGATTGCCAAAGACTGTTGGAATGGAACTGTTTAGCTCCCATTTCGTCACACAATGCATCAAGTAAATGGGTGCAGTGCATTGCGCCATAGCCGTAGGAGCTAAGGGGAGCAGGGGGTGGTCGCTTTCTCTACAAAAAAAAACAAAAAAACATCGCAACTTTGGGCAAAACTGTCCATTGTTTTGGGCAAATCAATATTACCATGACATTTCAACATTTTACTAGCTTACAACTTTAAATAACTTATTTGTCAGACATGACATAAGTTGACATGCTTGCGAACTTATTCAGAACTTTCGGCAGACTTATTTGAGTCCTCGAAAGTGGGGTTTGAGAAAAACTGGGCAGACATTGAACATTTATCATGACTTGGGATTTTTTTGACTTTAGATTTGTTGAGTTTCCGTGTTTTCAGTACCGTACTGTATAATGATTTGTTTTCAACAGTTACAGTATAATTGTGTTGTTAATGAACTGACAGTAGGCTGCTGTTAGTGTTGCTAATTGTTGTACAGCCTACTCCACCGCACGATAACAGTTAATTAAAATACTGCTTAGCTTACTGGCATTACAAAAGTCGATTTTACAATGGAACCAATTCTAACTTTTGAAGAGTTAGAAAATCAACATCAATCGGTGTATGACGATATTCAAGTAAGAACCAGACATTAAATTTACAACAACAATTTCTGCAAGTTGGTAGTATGTAGGCAATTCATGTATGTACATTAGGGTGGCTCTTAACCCATTTGTGCCGAAAGTGAAAGTACTTAAAAAAAAAATTGAAAATTTAAGTATTGTATAATCATGACCTAAAAAACATTTCAGTCGAGAAAAAGACCGTCCTACATATAGGACGCTAGGCAAATCCGCTATCAAACTTCGCAAGTTTCTTGTGCGTAATGCGTAGGCCTAATCGCTATCGCTCAAAGTGATAAATGGGAAATCTCTTGTCATCGAGCATTTTATTGAAACGAAAGTTTACAAAATACGAAGATGAAAATTAGCAAAGTAACACATCACTGAAATAAGTTATTTAGCGGATCGAAATTGCTTTGAGGCCGAATTCGCCTACGTCAAGATGCCCTCCATCTAAAAATGCCAAGAGAAAACTAAAAAATTGTCAAAAATTTCAGTAAATTACGATAATTATGTTATTGTTCTAAAATCAAACACAACTACTTTGTTATACAGTGTAGAAGTCACAGGGAATCGCTGTTTGATACCACTTGATGCGTGGGAATTGATTGGCGCTTTTGCTTCATTTTGCTAACACGTGTGCCTGGCGACCTACATATAGGACACCAATGTTTTGAACCAATTTTTTCGAAAATTTTGCTGCCAATTAAGTTTAAACATTTGCTGTAAAATATGTTGATACATAACGAATAAAGACAATGACAAATAATTTTGGAAGCTTATTTGCATATGCGGATTTATTGATATAATTCGACATGCATTTCAAAGTTTCAGACTTAGCAAAATCGGGAAAATTGATAATGATGTCAAGTCTCAACAAAACAAGCAATTTTTGAAAAAAGTTGTGATATATGCTACAAAAATACCCATAAACATATTTTGACTTCATCTAAATCTAAAAACTGAACGTGCGAAGAAAAATTTTAATTTGAGTAAGTGTCCTACATATAGGACGCTAGGCATAAATGGGTTAATTTTGAAAGTTGGAAATGTTTCGCTCTCACCCTCTGAGTTGGATCCAATCACTGAAAAAACCCACCATGCCATATTTTAGGCCATTTCGATAATGTTTAGAGGTAGTCCACGCATAGGCCTACTCAAAGTTTAGGTCACTATCAGGTCCATTCCATGTCAATTCACACACTCAAGAAATTCAACCTCTCCGATTTCCTTTAAATTTTACACACCTTTTTACTATCCTATACGATGAACAACTGCAAAATTTGAGGAAAATTTATTGAGAAACACGAGAGTTATGAAGCATTTAGTTTGGGGGGGTCTGCCGAGGGGGCACGATTGTTTATTTTTGGCAATGTTTGAGGCCCTCTTACTGCTAAACTAAATTAGGTAACAACCCAAATTTTTTACAGGTGATAGTAATTCTGCCAAATATTGAAAACATAATATCATTCACACTGTCACACTAAAAGGTCAAAGGTCATAGACATCCAAAGTTGGCCATTTCCAACTCTCGGCTACAATTTTCCAAAATTTTGAAACCTTGCCAATACCCCATTTTTGATTGGTTTTGGCTTAAATTTGGTAGAAATGTTGTTTACAGGATTCTCTATGAACTGAGAAAATTTCAGTACCGGTACAAAATATTAAAGGGGTTGGGAGGTATTTAATGTGAAACATGGGGAGAAATGAAAAAAAGCAAAAAGTGGGTCTTTTTAAAATCCAGGTTACCCATAACCCCAGTGAAAATTTGCACTGAAACGTTTTTTTCAATACTTGGCAGAAGTACTATCACCTGTAAAAAATTTGGGTTGTTAAACTAATTTAGTTTAGCAGTAAGTTAATAGGGCTTCAATCATGGCCAAAAATAAAAAAATCGTGCCCCCTCGGCCGACCCTCCACCCCAAACTAAATGCTTCATAACTCTCAGGTTTTCATAACCAACCGACGTCCCTAAAAGGGAAAAATCTTGAAGATTTTGTTACTCCAAAGACAATGAAATTTTTCGCAAAGCTTCGATTGAATACGACCTTCCTCAATAAAGATCCAAGCAACTGGTCGAAAATAGTGAACTTCTAATCTTCTCAAGCTATTGTGAAGAGCTTGAAAGTAGTTAATAATGCAGAACGTGGAGTTGCTCTTGTGCAGTCTTATAACTGACTGTTGACAAAAGATGAAGAGCAGCTGCAGTTTCTATTGCAAGTGGTTACTGAGCATCGACGCATCTTTCCAGATGCACGTAAAGAAACTCTCATCCAGCCCAAACAATGAACAGAGCAGCATCTGTTAACTTTGATACGCTCATACTACCGCTGATACATTTCTATATTAACGTTCATATGCAATGAGCAAACGAATTAACTTTGAGCAGATTATGCCCATTGTGGGGACCCTTTTGCAACAACTTTGTTGGACTGTTTATTTGTATCATTTATGTTCCATTTTTTTTTTAATTAATTTTAAACCGAGGTTTTGAGCATCATAAGTTAGTGTGAAATAAGTCGTTTTAAACTTATAATGTAAGATGACATTGAAATGATGAAGACATGATATTACTGATAAAACAATGCCCATAAGTTTGCTTATGTTGGAAATGGGCCTTTTTTCGCTGAAATTTGATAGCCGTTTATCTTTATCTGCAATTAAACCTGAACACGATTTTACAAAAGTTACACCCTTCTGGACTACCTGTAAAGATCAATCAAAATGCTTCAAATTTTGGCTACAGTATTTTTATACCAATTGTATCCAATTGACACCCTGAGAGCTGCAAAAAAATCAGTTTAAATTTTTACTCCCATATAACAGCCACCCTAATGTACATGTGTCCGTTTGTTGGCTATCTTTGCTTAGTTGTGCGAGAAATCTAGAGTAGTCTACTGTACGTAGTAAGCAAAGTAGTGCAGAGTAGGGTAGGCTACAAATTTTTGTCGTCGTTATGTTATGCGCTTTGTGAAGGCGTATGATTATTTTTATGCTTTGCAGCTTGGGTTTGAAGAGAAAGTGGTGGTGAATGTTATGCTACTCCGTTTTCGAAACATCTCTGTTTCTACCCTTCATGACCTACGTAAGTTTAGCACAAGTTTGATGAATATTCTAATGTAAAACATTTTTGAAAATGTATGGTGTTATTTCATTTGTTAGCTGCTCAAACAACATATCGCTTTCAGTTTTAAAAAGTCGTAGCGCATAATGCTTCCATTGTTCTTTTTGAAAAATGGACAATTTAATCGACCATATACATAACCCAAGCCGAAGGCTTGGTACAATGAGAACCTTATCTTGTCATACCCAACACTTGAATCAAGTATGGGACCACCTTTACCTTTTAGATAACCCAATTCTGAAGGTCATGTCAATAACCAAAAAATTCTGCCATAGCCCACGAAAGGTTAAGGAAAAAATTAAAAACAGTAACAATAACATTTAAGTCTGTCTAAATTTGAATTTATAATTCAGTGGACACCCCAGATCCCCAGTTTCGCGTCAAGTGTCCAAAAGTGAACAAAGAAGAATTGAGAACTTTTTCCACTTGGGGTATTGGTAACAATGTCACATCGGGAGAAATCAATCAAACGTTTAAGTTTGTAGATCCAAAAGCAACCATGAATTTATTGGGAACAGAAAGTTTTCCCATCATTGTAAGATCATTAAGTTATTTCTATTAAAAGTTAAAGACAATTGTGCTTTGAGTTGTATTGGATTACTATCAATCAGCAACTGAAGATTTGCAATTCAATGAGTTCTACAGTAAGTTGAGCATTGTAAATTTTCAAGCGGGGGATTCTGTTAAAAATAAAACGACTTTTAGTAAAGGCAAAATTTGTTTGTATGATTTTATCATTATATAAAGATTGTCATAACATTTTATTTTTCTACGTAGCTTAGCCGCTAAGCATGAAGATAAAGTTATTTCTGTTTTCTTTTTTGTCAGATTGAAGCGTACGACTTGGACGTGTATTTCCATAACTTCATTGGAAAACAAGAAATTGATGCCACCACCGTAGAAATTAACGGCAAACCGCTTCACAAAACACTGATATTTGAACCAAACGTAAGCATCGGTTGTTGCCAATTTTACTTCATTAGCCTACTTGTCTACCTTCTTTCAAAAGTCAAGTTAATTTATTTGCTTCTATAACTCCATTAAGATGCATGAAATTGATGTTGCAAAAACGTTTGTTGAACTTCAAACTACACATTTAAAAGAAATAGAATTGAAGCAATACCCAGACAGCAAATCAGTCATTTTTATATTGATTCAACGTCTACATACTACAGACGTCTGTAAATTATCTCTTAAACGTCAAGAAACGTTAAAATAATATGAGACAAGACAGAAATGGAATTAGCAATTACAACGATTGTGAAAAAGCTCTGAGCAAAGGTAAAAGTGAACGCATAGTCAAAGTATTTTTTTGTACTTTTTTAACCATAGTGCAGTCGCTTATAATCTGTTTTTGTTTTGTTTTTCTAGAGAGGAGAGCTTGATGTGGTGATTAGCAGGGAACTGAAGTAAGCTGCAATGTTATTGCTATATTATACATTTTTATTAAAAACAAAAACATGTTTAACTTTTTTTGTTCTCCTACTCTAATCCATTCAAATTTAAAGCCAGAAGGCTATTAGATATTTCTCTTATATCTTCCGATTTCATTCTATGCGTAGGTGTTTAACAAAGACTTTTTTGTGTTTGTTTCAGCTGAATAGTTTACAAAACTTTATACTGCAGAAGGTTTTGTCCTAATTACATCCCTAATACATCATATTGTGTCTCCAAGCGAAAAATTTACTTTTAGTTTGTCAATTCGATGAAGCAGAAATGTTTTACAAACAGCATTTCGCTATAAGTTAATGTGAATGTATTTCGTCCGCGAGGTTTTTACAGTTATAGTTGAACGACTAGACAAGAACTAGAATAAAAACCATGCAACCTTCTCAGAGTGTCCCCAGATTTCCGATTCTCACTCAGTTTGTGTCCAGAGGAAAGAGCTTTTCGAAAGAAAAGAATGCCAGTCATTAAAGAAGCTATGGCGGCGATACTTGGTAAAAAGAAGCGACCTGTCAATCTACACGAGGTGAATCAACAAAGGCTCACTGTAGCCTAAATCAAAACTTAGAGATAAATGTTTGAATCTGCATAGGCTAATGTACACTTTATGGTGTACAGCCTATAAGACGCTTGCTTTCTAATCATGCAATCTTGGTTCTACGCATGTTTATGGAAAGAAATACATTTACCCTATCCCACACAAGATGAGTATGATAGAAATAAGTTCCTTTTTAAAGAACTAATCTAATAAAAGGTGTTCCTTCAACTGTATGTGGCATTACAGACGCCAGTGGTATCCTTAGTTTGTTCAGGAGGAGGATTTAGAGCAGTGACAGGGATGTGTGGAGCCATGGAAGCTCTGAAAGATGCTGGCTTGTTGGATACAATCACTTATACCTGCGGCCTCTCTGGATCTGCTTGGTACGACAGGCATTTGCGAATAAAAATGTAGTAATAGCATATCTGCAATTCGTTTTTTGTTGTTGTTATATTAAGTTATAACATATTCTAGCATTTTCTTTACTCTGAGTCTTTGATCTATTAATGGCTACAGTATACCTAAAAACAGCTTTAAAATAACATACTATAAATAGCCTACATATAACTGTTATACATAACATACAGTATGTAAATGTTATGCTGTAGCCTACATAACATTTCCATTTTCATACAGTAATTAAGTTACGAAGCAACGTATAATGTCTAACAACACAACCTAGAAGTGTTTATAAAACTAATAACTAAGAAATACGTTACAGTAGGTATCTATCGTCGGCTTATGCCTTGCAAGGCATGTCATCCGAAAATCAAAGCTCATTTCATCAAGGTCTGAAAAAAAAACTTTCGAGTAATTTATTGTGGAACTTGGTAAATCCATTTTCTTTGATTGCATATGAGTAAGTATTAAGTTTCAGTATCTTCACTTGACCAATACTTTAAAACTTCTATACCTCAATTGAAACTGGATAAATTTAGAAAGATTTGCTATTGCTACAGTAAAAAAGTGATAATTCAGTGACAGTAGATTGTTGAATAATTATAATATTTAAAAATAAAAATAATGGATAGAAATCAGCCGTGGGATTGTCAGCAAAGTGAATATTTTCTGAAAATCTGAAACAATATCGTTCAAATCGATTGATCATAATGCGAAGAAACAAGAAAATAGAGTGATAATATTGTAATTGGCTACTGCTTGCAGACAATACGTGCATCAGGTATACAAAGCATATGGAAAACCACACACATTCATCAATTACTTTCCCGGTTATTTAGTCGGCAAACAGTTAGTTGGAAAAGAGGTTTGTATTTTTTTTACGTTACAGTATTAATGTTTAGGACGTTCAATTGCTACAATTTACCAATGTTGTAATCTCGTCACAGAATAAAGCAAAACTAAGCTTAGCAAGTAATAAATATTAGCATAAAAATAAAAATAAAAAAGATTATAGGTAATCTTAAATAACATTTCACTGTTTTTGGTTTCCAAAGAAGGGCTGTTGTCAACAACTTATAATCACTTTTGTTGTTCTTGGCTCTAAGGTCAAGAGTCTATAATTTAACCACCCCCATATGCTGTAGAATGCGTAGATGTTTGTCTGAACTATACCGAGAGGTTTTTGAAGAGCAACCGGTCTTTAACCTTGTCATCCGGACAGGGTTTAAGCTAGAAAATTAATACACATGCATGTGCCTTGAAATTGTATGCTTGAAAATAAATTTTAAAATAGTGCAGTAAAATCGTGCAGGGCTTCGTGACAGTTTTCTTACGAAGTTGAATTTCAATTTATTTTGCGACTATCTGACAACCTTGTTCATTACAGCATCGTCAGCTTTGTCTTAGCGACCTAGCCTCTTATATCGACGATGCAAAAGTTCCTTATCCGATACTTGTGGCACTTCACGTCAAAAGTACAGTACTTGCTGGAAACTTCCATGGTAAGAAAACGACTCACTCAATGTAGATTTTCTATAAACATAGAAAACCTATAAACAAAAAAACTAGATAACTTTGCGAGGCTGAAATGAAAATAAATTTCAGTTAATTCAAAAATGGGATTTTACATACTGTGAGTTAGTTTTATAAAATCGAAAAAACGTTTACAAGTAATTTGTAGAATATATAAAAAAAGGAGGGGGCACAGTCATAATGGTCGCATGCGACAAAGATCTAAATTAGTTTAAGTACTGTAACTTGAAAATACTATTTTACTGGGATCGTAATAATAAGGTTGCAAAGATACAAGTCCACATCAAAAGTTATCGGCGTTTCCTTCATCCAAACCTTCATCCATCAAGTCCGGACGAAATAGTCAAAAACACAAGTACAATATGGATACTGTTTTGGTTAACAGTACAAAATTAGCATGTAGTCAGAACCTTCAACAAGAGGACCATCTTCCACACAAAAAGATTTACGGTGAAAAAGCTCGACATTGCTGGGCATTGCAAAAACGTAAAGTTTTGACGAATTTCAATTCTAGATGAGATTTTTTGTTTCGCTTTTTTGTTGCATAACGTACAATTTTCTGGCTATAAGAAGCGTCATAAAATACTCTTTAAATAAAATAATAAAATAAAATAACATGTTATAATATACTGTTTAAATTTGCTTTACATATGAGAATTGAAGGCTTAATCAATCTACAATCTATCAAAAGGGCATTTAAGCGATATTTTTAATGTTTAAGACATCAAGCTCACTGGTGTTTATCATCCAAAACAGTCAAAACCCCCTCTTAATAGGAGAAGGCGGGACAAAACGGACATGCGGGGTTAAGCGGACAATTGCTTTTTTTTTTTTTAAAGTACAGATAAAAATAACATTTTTTCTCTATCTTCTAAAACTACTTGAATGAATGTATCAAACAAAAAATTGGCAACCCTCGTGCCACATTCAGCAGCCAAGAGCTTGAAATAATATTTTCCGCTCTTTATTATAAAAACATAAACAAAAAAGAGTCAAAAGGCATGTAAATTTCACTTTGTGTGGAGCTACATGTACTTGAACTGTTATTTTTTTATTTACTTGTTGATTCATTCATATCAGTTTGTATCCTCTGTGGATCTTTCTCTAAGTATCATGGACCAATCCTATAGATGTTTGCTGGTACACCCCTTCATTTTCTTTGAACAAATAGTTAGTTTCATTTTACTTAATTAGGTATACTGAAGAAGCTGCCTTTACGGAGGTGAAAGCTTCTTTTATAATAAATTTACTGGTTGCCAAATCTAATTGTTTTTATTTATAGATATTCATGCTAACAGATCCATAAAAATTCGCTTGATCTTGACCACTAATTAACAAAATGAAGCACGAGACAAAGCGGTCATACTATGTTCGTTTTCTCCCACTGCAGGGCAAAACAGACACCTAAAATCAATTTTTTTTTTAATAAACAAAGTATAAAACACATTAATTTTCATACTCTGGGCAGTTGTAGTTATGTAACACGTTAATTCAAAAAACGCAAAAGGTCCATGATATTTGATTTGTTTGCTCAAATAGAACACTTTAAAGTTGGCATGTCCGTTTTGCCCCGCCTTCTACAAGTTGCCTATGTTTTTCACTAATCTAAAGCAGAAAATTATAGTATCACAGCTTTTGAACCTCTACGGCTTCAAAATGTCACAAAGCTGCAGGTAACGATTTGGGGCATTATAAAAATACTAAGACTGTGAAATGTACAAAAAGCATGTGTGGTGACGTTTTCATAGAACTATCAGTGATTATTATTTTTTTAAACTATCGGACTGTACGCGTGCTCCAGATGACGAAATGACCATAACGTATAGTGAGAGTAAGCTGATTGCTCAATACTTTATTGATTTGTAGCTTATATGGAAAGATCTCCTCACGAAATCTATTTCCCAAGTTATGGAATTGGTTTTCGTCCTCAACTGGAGGGTTCAGTGTGGAATAATGGAGTTCTTGTGCATGAACGACCAGAGTATCCTCTCGATTTTACTATAGGAATGACAGGATGTGCTTTTTCAATTCTTTTGAACGCATTTTTGAGAAATGGCGGAGAAAAGAGTGATATTCTCTTAAGTTACATTGGTAAACTTAAATTAATCAAATAGTGTAGCAAAGTTACTTTTTTAATTTTTTTGTTTGAGCAAGCTATACGTTGGTTAGATGCAAAACCACCATTTTTATTATAGCTTACTTTGGCCAACATATAGGCTACTGTAATGTCACTTCGAAGAGAAAACGAATGTAAAAGAGAAGGGTAAAAGTTTCAAATTAAATGTAATAATTTTTTATCGAAGAAGTAATGGCCGCGTTTTTGTTCACTTTTCCCCTTTTGTGATTGTTAGTTTTGTTTTGCTTATTTTGTTTTGTATGTTGTTTGTTTTTGTTTGCCAAATTTCAGAAAACATTTTACTTTCTTTGCGATACCACTGCTGATCTGCATTCATTGCCAAATATTGTGTAACTAACAAGCTATCTGCTTTCTTTGTTTGCATTATCATCACTGTTTTAGCATTACTAGTAGACTTATTTCAATTTCATATACATTTGTTTGGTGTTTTCATAATATACGCTACACATTTAACCATGGATCACTTGTATAATTTTGTTGAAAATGACTTTACGAAAAATTGTTTCGTGAGTAATTTACTCTGTCATGTTTTTTAGTTTTATAAGTTTGTATTACAACAAAGAAAACTGTTCAAAAAAACTTTATCAACTCTGTCTCCTAAAAATTTAGAACAAGAAAGAATCAATGGCCGAATGCACGCAAACGAGGGACTGGATGAGAGTCAACGCTCTGCTAATGTAGGTATCGAATATATTGATGGATGGTTTGTCTAGTTGTTGAGTATAGGCATTTAAAAACAATGACAGTAATTTTGAAAAAGTCTTGATCTTTTTGCGCTAACCAAAGTAGTGCCTTTAATATTTCATTAATCTTCATACAAATCTTCAGAACAGACCACCAACACAAAGCTGAAAAGTTATTAAGCTATAGCTTACACAGTATAACGTTAAAAGACAATTGCTGGCTGTGGCTACTCATTGTTTTATCTGTAGCCTATCAGGTGGGCTAGTCTAAAAAAGTAATCAATAGGTTTTTATAGTGCACAGCCAACTTACTATCGATGCTGGTATATCTTTCAATTCAGTGCTTTCAAGAAGAAAGCAACGGCATTGTAAAAAAACAGTCTTTTCAAGCAACTTATTGAATAAATTTCGAAGAAGAATAGTTGCCTAAACAATAGGCTTGCCTAGCTAAGCCGAAGTGGTCTATTTACTTTGCTATTTTAAGTACAAGTAAACACTGCTTGGTATTGTCTCTTTCAATAACTAGCCTAACCGCATTTACTTGATTGTAAGCCGCGCTTGATTGTAGGCCGCCCTTGATTGTAAGCCGCATGTGATAGTGTTAAAAATTTAATGTAAGCCGCCCTTGAATGTAAGCCGCAAATACTGTTTACACGCAAAGCTGAAACTGCAGTACTCTCCGAATTTACCGGTATGTTCATTAAGTACTACAAATAAAACTGACAACTCCTTTTTTTCTTTCGAATGCACGTCATAAATGCATGTGACAATTTAAAATGCACCTCACAACTTTACAATTGTCGACATCAGACAACGCAGTACGGCAAAACATCTATGGCAAAGTCGACAAGAAAAAAGGCAAAAAGAAAAAAGAAAAAATGTAAGCCGCCTTTGATTGTAAGCCGCCCTTGAATTTAAGCCGCAAACATGATGGAAAAAAAAACTTTATAAGCCGCGGCTTACAATCAAGTAAATACGGTACTTGCTTATTTTAGAGTTGGGATGGCATAACGGATAAAGCAATAGCTTTCCAATCATGCAAGTCCGGTTCGAATCCAGGCTTAAGCTAGATTTTGAAAAACGCTTCTGCTCACTTCTACCCAGAGTGTAATAAATTGGGTAGGAGCTGTTAACTGAAAAAAAGGTGGCCGAAAAAGAAGTGCTGACCACCTTATTGTCTCCATTGCCGAAAGCTTGGCATAAGGAACGACATCTTTTTATCCTTAAACGCTTGGAATCAAGTATCATTAGTTTATTTTGCAGTATCAATAAACTTGAAACAATATTTTTTCTAAATTATTTAGGTCGAGTCTGATGATGAAGACGATGACATTGAAGACGATGAAAGTGAAACATACGCTTCGGGATGTTCAAGTAATCATTAGCTTACTTTGGAAACGACAAATTTAAAATAGATAAAATCTAGAACTGAGTTATTAGGTCTATAGAGATTGTAACACAATAATTTTTGAATAATTCAGCAATATAACTTAGTTCCAATAAATAATATATAAGCAAGAAAAGCTAGCAACTTTTGTAGATAGACACATTAGTACCTACTGAAGTAAGAATATTTTATTAACTTACCAACTCAGTGACGGACAAAGGTGTCCCTGCAACTGCCTTTATTAGGTCGTACTGTACTCCGGTAATAGGCCTATACTAAAGATTTTCTCTGCTTTACACGTTTAAATAGCCTAGTGTGCACCCTGATTAAGGCACGCAATTCCTGAACTTTACTGATTACTGAAACGTTTGAGTGTTCATCAAGACAATTATTGTTTTTAGCGCTAGTTGCAACGTTCATCTGATGAAACTGAAAGTAAAAGCAACAACAAAAAAGTTGATTTATTGCTTCACTGACGTCTTGCGCATCATGAACTTAAGTTACTGAAAAACTGTGCTGTCTGATAGTTATAGACTTCGAGCAACAAAAATGCATTTTCATTAAGTTGAAATATAATCAGTTATCAGACCTAGTAGTGAAAACGCTTGGTCGAATGTCAATATGATATTTCTCGCTATCGTGATCTCATTATCCAGTTGTAGCAATTTTTTCTTGTGAACTAGCTAATTTGAATTGCAACTTAGATAATGAACAACAGTTAGGTGTTTGCACATACAACAACTGCAGATCTTTTGCCTTGTTTTTCAGACAATCGCGAATGGCCAGTTCATTGCGCTGAGCCACATAATGACCCCGTTCAAAAATCTAAAGAAGTTAAACAGCTTCATGAGTCTATGAGGTAAATGCGAATGTTTGCATGAAGATAGTAACTGGCTCGATTACTTACAGTATGCTTTCTTTACTCTGCATCTCTTTTAAGATCCTTCAGAAACTGATCTATGTACGCTTGTCGAATCAATAATAATTGAACCATTGTTTCCCAAAGAACACCTTGGATTCCAACACTGGAGGTTCTGTTTCGACACTTTACACCACACAGTCATCAGTAGATCAAGGTCATGGATGATGAAACTAAAGACTGGCTGCTGTCTAATAGTCTTCCAGTGTAGTCCGGGAATATCGTGAATCTGGAGTGGTAAAAGGATAGACCCTGGCAGGCGCGGATTTATGGGGGGGCCCAGGGGGCCCGGGCCCCCCCCGAAATTTTGTGAAAAATTGTAGAAATTGTATGTTTCCGCATCAAACGGTTTGATAAGCTTCTAAACAGCTGATATTAGTCCCTCGGCATCACAATTGATGAAAATGGTTCTTTTAATGTCTATTTTATAGCATATCGTATATGTCGTAGTATCATTGTTCATATCTGTTTAGCCTTTTCTTTCTTTTTAGTTGATTTTCAAATTTTCTGGCCCCCCCCGAAAAAAACTCTTAGATTCGCGCCTGGACCCTGGCCCCAGAGGCTCACACGACGGCGACGAGCAGATCAAGGCACTCCATACTAACTCAGGACATTGAGGAGAGTTTCTCGGCAAAATAAAAAGCCAGGGCTGTTTTTCTTGATCCAACATCAGCCAATAATACCGTTTGGCACCGTGGCCTGATCTACAAACTACGTAGCCTAAAGAATATTCCGGTGACCAAAGCCAAGGCACCCACTTGTACCAGCTACCTTGAATTGACTCAACCATTCAGTGATCATCCCGTAACGTAGCACATTACATGGAAGATACTTGGATTGCAGCATGGTGTGCCACCGACTCCAGACTCCACGGTTTTATACCTCACCTGGTTGCGCGACCCCTTGGTATGGGTCAAGCTAAAAAAAATTCTAACAGGAGCTGGCCGCTTCCATTCCTAATATGTACACGTGGAGTTTGGCTTTATCGTCTGCGAATGCGGAGCGGAGAAACAAACTGCTGACCATGTCGTTCTAGAATGTCCCATTCACATGACACCAAATGGTAGCTTAAGCATGATATATCTGCACTGGACAAAGTTATAGGCTACACTAACTTGGCTTTCCATCACCTGCCACAAATTTTGAACAATCATGTCTCACGTTGAAAAAAAAAGTATGCTGCAGTGTAGATATAATGAACCAAAGCAGCTTTTTATTGTCATTGGAATCCTGCAACGTGTTAAGAGTTGAAAACGGTTAAAAGCGCTCTAAATTACAGAATTTATGTTGAAAGTTAAGAAAAAATTCTGCATAAATTTTGCTTTGTATGCTAGTGTGTAATATCTTATTCTATTGGCCTTTCCAAACTCTAACTGACGAAAGGAGGACAAAAAGTCATCAGCACATATTGAGTATAACGACATCTCATATCTTATTCATTTGAAGAGTTACATTATTTGGCTTTTTTGTGAAGTCTTTGTAAGTGTCATTCGGGGACGTAGTAAGACACTAATATCACACTATATTCCCGGTGTCATCTATATGTGCGCATCTTCTAAGTAATGTCATGTTTATTAGTATCATAAGTCAAATCTCAAAGTACTGCTCACGTTGTTTCAATGTTTATCTGTATTGCTATTAGCAGCATTAAGCTTTGATTCAACGAAATCGAAACTATTTCATTCATAGAACATTCAGGCTGCACTTTACTGTACTGTTTGTTTACTGTTTACTTACTGTACTGTTTACTGTACTACACTTTACTGTACTTACACTTTACTGTAGGTCATATAGCACTCATTTATGAAAGAACGACAAACAATGAAATATTTTGACAATATTAGGCAAATTATCAGAATAAAAAGCATTCCGGAAGCTCTAATAAAAACAAAAGACAGAACAAAATGGAGGCAGTTCATAAGGGAGATCAAAGCTGATCAAACATGATCAATCTGTTGAAGAAGAAGAGGTTTCTTTACTTTCAGGACTCAATTTAACAACTTCATCAAACAAATAGTCTACTTTTCTTTTTGAACAGCTTTTTTTATTTGAAATACAGAATTAATAGGCCACTTGACGTGACGATTAGCTACTTCTTCTTCAACAGATTAATCATATTTGATCAACTGTGACGTCGCATATGAACTCCCTCCATTTTTTTTGTTGCTAGTAGCCTACTTCTGGCGTATTTTTTATTCCGGTAATTTTCTTGATATTGTCAAAATATTTCATTTCTTGTCGTCCCTTTGTTCGTTTCCCTTACAGCAACGTAAAACTTTCCAACGAGTTGCTTCTTGCTATAGGCTATGTCCGAAATATCTTTATTTTCTTTTTATTTTCTTATCTTTATTCATTATACGCTTTGTATTAAAATGTGCCATAACAAATAATTCAATAGTAAAAAGGTTTTTATCAGGAAACACCGCTGGTTTTCGTCTCGAAATGCCCTCATTGGCCGAACTGCTCGAATCAACAATTTTGTTCTTGGTTTTGACCAAGTTAAAAGACACTCCTTGAACCCATTTGGAATTCCTAAAGTTTTGGAAGGTTGGAAAACATTTTGAAAATTCACTGATAAAGAACCCATCAATCAGTTACGTCATAAGCAACGCTTATTGCGTATTCGATAGCAAGCTACTTAAAAATGGTAGTTGTTGAAACGCTTGATTAGTTTCTGCATGTATGTTTTTTCATAGAAGAAGTATTGCTCTGAGGTAATGTAATATTGAAGAAACAAATTTTCAGTGTCGTACTATGTAATTTTCATTTAAAAAAATGTATGCAGAAATTAATCGTACCAACGACACTTTGTATTTTATCATATCTGCAAAAATTTAAAGAAGCATCAACAAAAACGGTTGATATAGCTATCACGTGTTCTTTGATTATTGTTTTTAACTGCTTTTATGAACTTGTCCAAGTGTCGCTACTTGGCTAAAAATCATCATGGTCACTTAATAGCTTCCAGTTGATATATACGATATATACTGTTAATCAAAAGGGTGAAAACCTTGAGGTAAAATTTTCATGGGTGGAAATCTTTCGCTGCAAGGGTGGAAAGCGAAAATAATGATAGATATTTCCGCCATTCACGGAGGATGAATATTTCCAGTGGCTCAAACCTTTTTAATAATTAAAGTGGTGTGCTTGCCTTTGCACACCTGTGTGTATGAATGTGTAGTTAGATTTATTGTTACAGAACGTTAACTGACTAGAACTAGATGACCGCTTATGATCTTTCACTATCATTCTAATTGTGTCTTAATCTAACCAGCAACTGCAAATTACAATGCATTGTTTTGATGGTTTTGACAATTTCATTTACACTCTGCTTGTTTGTTTATACAAGGCGCTATTGAATCAAAATAATTGACTTGACTTGTAAAGTAAAACGTACAACGAAAAAATGTATGAACAGGGAATTTTTCAGATAAAATAGCGGTCTGCATTTTGGAGTGGAAATTTCCACCTTAAGTAAACAGAATAAGGTAAAAAAATATGACCACTCCAGTAAAGGGTGGATGGCGCAACGGATAAGGCCTTGGCTTTCCGATTATGCTAACCTGGTTCGACTCCCGGCTTGTTGTTAAAAACCGCTCACCTTTACGTAGGGTGTAATAAACTGTGTTGGCATAATTGCTGCAGGAAAGACGGCCGAGAGAAAAGAACTGGCCACCCTACTCTCTATAGTGCCGACTGCCGAAAGCTTAGAAACATGAAAATCTTATCTTCTCATACAATAAGTGATGGGCATTATCGGCGATAATTATCGGCGATAAATTTTTATCGCCTATCGTTATCGCTCAATTATTTTTTCAGTTATTGTTTATCGTTATCGCCAAAGGCAATATTTGATTATCGCTGATAATCACATTTTTTGCATCTTGTAGTAGTTTTTGCATGATAATAGGCGCATCGAGTTGCGTAGTAAAATTATGCTAAATACAGTATAACCTTTCTCACTTACCTATGCGACATAGCCTACCTCAAACAAATATTTTTATTCCCACTAATACAGTGCCTATATTGTAATTCTTATCTCAACAACTCAGCGTTCTGCCATTGATTTAATGATAGTGTTCACAAAGAAAACAAAAAAAAATTATCTGAAATTATCAGTAAATTACGATAATTATGTTATTGTTCTAAAACAAACACGACTAATTTGACAAGCTTGATGGATTTCACAGTATGCACTTTTTTACTACCAATAACGCTTAAGATTACTGATAAATTTTCAAGGATTTTGCGTTTTTTGGAATTTTTTCAATTATTGCTGACTTTGCTGTAAAAAGCCCTGCAGAAAGCAAAATACAAAGTTTGGAATTTTTTATGGTATGTTCATTTGATTTAATTATTTTGCCTACTGCACGTAAGCGGCAGTGTGACTCAATTGATAATAGCATCCAACTATGGTATCTGAAGGTATAATTATAAGCACGGCAGTTACCTCAGTGGTTTGACTCTGGATCAAGAGGTTGAAGATTCGATACCCACTGCCGCTGTTGCGATTCTTTTCATGCATAACTTACAAAAGTTTTGTCCCTTTACAGTATATTATGTTCGATTTTTCGTCATGTTGATGAAAACAGTTTGTGCTGCATGGGATGGGGCAGCGCTAATCAAGAAAAAAAAAAAATTATCGTTATCGGACATTATCGGCGATAATTTTATCGTTATCGGACATTATCGGCGATAATTTTATCGTTTATCGTTATTGCTTAACTTTTTTTTGATTTATCGTTTATCGTTATCGCTTTAGGCATTTTTCGTTTATCGATTATCGTTATCGCTTAACTGAAAAATAAGTTATCGCGGCCAACACTGTGTATAGAGTGAAAAACAGAGACCACTCCTAAGGGTGGAAATTTTCACCATTTGGTTAAGGGTAGATTTTTCCACCTTTTATGGTGGAAAAAATCCACTCTATAAAAGCACATGGTGGAAAACAGAGACTACCCCAGGGGTAGAAATTTATCCACTTTTCAGTTAACAGTGTACTTGTGAGGTGCAGTCTAGTTTGAGTTGATTGCTTTTTAATAAAGTTTAGTGCTTTTGCTTGCTATGTTATCTTACTATTTTTTTCGTATTGTGTAACTGTATTGCACCACTACACTACCTATTCAGTCAATCAACCAGTTTGTGTTTTTGTGTGAAGGCGAAGTTAAAGATCTAATTGGTGCCATTGGTGTAAGCTCTATCCAAAAGAAAATATCAACAAAGTCAAGCACTTTATCTTTTGCAGATGCCGGTATGTTGATTTTAATTATGCAGTCAACAATCTTTTCTCAGAGAAAAACCCTTTTTGGGAACAAGATTGTAGTAGCTTGAAAGATTTTTCAAGCTACTCAAGCTACGTGCAGTCTGCATGTCCTTTGTCAGACAAATAAAGATATTGCAATAGATTGAGTTTTGCCTTTAACAGCATGATCGTTTCTTACTTGACAATGTAGATATTAAGGACCTGTGTTAGCCTGATGCTGCGAGTTCGCTGTGGTAATAGCGAATTGCACTAGCTTTCGGAACACAGTTCCCCAGTCATGTGCTATGAAGAGATCACCCCTTGTCAAACAGGTCGTTAACACCTCCATTGTGAAGTAAATAAAAATTCCTTCTTGCTGATAATGTTACGTAACATGCAACTTAGGTATTTTGAAGAACGTGCCAACAGATGCATTATTGCGACCACAGCGGACAACAGATATCATGATTGTCATGGATTTTAGTGCATACGAATCTGATGAGTCATTTAGTTACGAGGTGAGTACAATAAGGTTGAGACACACTTGAAATCAAATCATTTTTTGTCTGCACGTTTGTGTTCTCAATTTGTAGCTTAAAAGTTATGATATATATTTTGTCTCAACAGTTTATGTCAACAAATATTTGCAGCCTCTTCTGACAGCAGCAGCTCATGCTTGGCAATCTGGCTTAAAGTTTCCCAAAATAAATTTTAAAGAGATTGCAAATCTTCCGCCAAAAGAGTTTCTTATCTTTCCAAGCGACGAAAAAGGGTGCCCAACAGTTCTTTGGTTTACTTTGTGCAATAAAAAGTTTAAAAAGCTGAAACATTATACTCCAAGATCCAAGGAGAAACCCCTTCGTGAGTATACAAGCTGATAAACAGAGCTATATTTTTTAAACTGGTCTTTTTCTGGAGATGTTGTATAGCCTACCGCCGTGAAAATGAAAAGGTGAAAGGTTTCATTTTCATAGCATAACTGTTATAAACATTGTTTTTGCGTTATTATTAAAAAAAATATCTAAACGATTACAATAATATAATATTATTGTTGGGTAAAATTATTTTTAGTTGGCTGCCTAAAGGTCCACAAAAACTGATTTTTCCCAGACTTGCTAAGTAATGTCTTTGGCAGCGTTCTTAGATTAGCCATTATGGATGTGATTTTTGTTAACGATGTTTGTGTGGGAACGAAGCCTAGTTTTGAAAACACAGTCATGTCATTTCTTAATATAAAGTATGTATTTGGATATTGCCAACTATATTCAGTCATAAACAACGTTGCTTAGACTAGTACATTGAAGGGTTTTAATATTTGAAAGTGTTGTAAGGTAATGAAAAAAGAAGCTTCAATGACTTCGATGTATATGGAGGAAACAGCTTTTCCAGCACATTTTCATTTCAGTACAGCAGCTACAACTTTGACCAACTCCGTGAACTAATGTATTACAATGTGACAAGCCACATTGAGGTACAGTAAGTCATATTATCTGGTATTAAGCATTATATATTTTTGGTAAACTTGCCCATATAACATTACAATAAAAAAATTTTAACCAGCAAAAAGTTAATGTTTTGCAAATGCAAATGATATTAGTTACACAATCTAAAATCATAAAACGGATTTCTTAATTGCTTTGAACTTAATCAGTAAAAGATTACAGATGAAAGGTATGTTGTCTTAAAGAGAGCAATTGGTAAACTTATGTGCTATCGGTGCTGTATCATTTGAATCATGGCATTGTCTGCAAATTAACAGTAAAACCAAATCCCTAACACTTTAACATACCTAACAAAAATAAGAGTTTTGATTGGATCAAGTTTTTTGTTGTGTAATATGGACACAATATTGATATCCTTTTTCAGGATATTAAAGCTGCATTCGTTTCCACTATTGATGACAAACGTCGGCGAGCATTCAACAAAACTTGAGTTCAACGAAACGCAAGATTGGTTGTCAAAACTTATCAAAAAAATTTTGCATTATCAAACCTTCTTTACATACAATTTTTACATGAGATTGATTTGGAGCAAAGGTACATAAAATGAATAATTTCTCAACTTTCTGAAGCTTTTCTAAAAGTGCCCTCTATTATATAAAAATTCCTTTACAGAAATAAATGCTTGTTTATGTGTACAGGAGTCCTTGAGGCTTCTTTCTGGAAGTTATGTTAGCACTGTTTCATTTGATTACCAAGATGTAAAATGTATTCTTATAATGCTCAACCCTGTTGTGTTGTGATGCCTTGCTATTCTGTAGTATAATAACGCAAACTCTTTTCCAAAACTATATTATTCTTAAAGATCAATACAAAAATGGGCCAGATAAATTAAGACAAAAAACAACAGCAATGTCAAACCTATAATTTAAATATTCGACTTTTTGGCAGTCAAGCATGGTAAGAATTCTAACGGAAGACAGCTGTTATTTAGCTATGCATTATCAGTACTTTATCGATACTCATTACTCTCGGAGCTGATCTGGTCCGAGTAGTAGGCTAGTACCTATTAGGGATGCAATTATGGATTAAACACCCAAGGCTTGGCTCCGTTTTGTACAGTGTAGCCTACATGCATAAGCCCACTGTACAAATGTACAGTGTGAACTGTACACCCCTAAGATGTTTAAACCAAGACTCCAGCACTTCGTCAAAATGTTCCCGTAGTTTTGGGGAATGTTATTAAACCAACAGCCAAAAAAAGGACAGTTTGATGTAAAACGCATAACTTAGAAACCTCGCTGTCCTCGTTTCACCACCCTAAGCCACGAAAAATAAACTTATTGCCCACATTGCATTTTGTCTAAAACTGCATTGCGCAGGGTGCTCACTCTATGTCTCCGGCCATTAGCTATACTTGTGCCGATTGCTAAATAAAATTTCTTTTTTTTTTGTATTGCTCATTTGTAGATATGTGAGGATTATAGACTATGCTGGTAAATATGAAAAGGCAAAATGGAAAAACAAATTTTATTTACATTTTTTCCAACACTTTCGAATTGATTGTATACCATGACAAGTCTAGAAATGCATACACCATCAAAAGATAAAAATGGTAGATAGTTACATTTATAAAAAATCAAACCACTAAAAAACTTTAAAAAATTTAATTATAGGTACTATGTGCATCTTATTAATATTACAAAAAAGTAGTTGATGCCCTACACAAAGTCACGTAAGTAAGAGCAAATAAACTCATTGCTACCTATGAAGCCTTGACAGTTTGTGTCACTGTGAATGGTGAGTGTGATCTGACAATGCCTTGTTATGATTTTACTTTCGGAACAACAACTGATAATGGTATAAACGATATAAATATAGTATACACACAGTTCCACCAACGATGTAAATGAATATGCTGATAATTGCGTCAATCATTGTGTCCGTAAAATAGATTTTACAACAAAACCACCACTACTAATACCACGAAAACGAAATGTCTTTTCTTGCATCCTTTTGATAATAGTTTTGATCAAAAGAACATTTCAAACACATCCTATTCAATAAACATATTTGAGAAAACAATCAATTGAATACAAAAAGTAACAAAACTTAAATATAATAAGTTACCGTACCACAAATAAAGATCATAACATGTTAGAATATTATTAATTAACTAGTACAGTATGCATAAATCCAGCTTATCCGGGATGACATACCGCAATACTGCATGCATGTGCGTAATAGAGTCGAAATAATTCTTATTTATTTTAGTTGGAGTTGGCGGCCTACCACACTTTAGTAATCTATGTTACAAGTATTTTTTTACTTTGTATGAAGTTTTACATTGAAATGACATAAATTGGCGAAACAATGACATTCATAACAAAACAGTGTAGTAGCCTACTGTAATAGAAAAATAATATGTTAGAACTAGAATACAGATGCGTTCAGTGTTAGCACTGTTAGATGGAGAATTTACTTAATTTAAAAAAAGTTTCTCTGTGTGATTAACAACCTATGACCATGCTAAAGAAAACCAGCAAAAATACATATGGTACAATATTTAGAGTAAAAGGGGTTTTTATATATAAAAAACACAAAGGTTGTGATAATAAATGAACACTGTTCAGTAGAATAAAAATAGGCTATATTATAAAATAGATAAGGTACAATATTTTAAGTAAAAGGGATTTTTATAAATAAAAAATACAAAGTTTGTAATAATAAATGAACACTGTTCAGTAAAATAAAAATAAGCTATATTATAAAATAAATACGATACAACATTTGGAGTAAAACAGGTTTTTATATAATTATAAAAAATACAAAGTTTGTAATAATAAATGAACACTGTTCAGTAAAAAAATAGGCTATATTATTGCACACTTGGAAAAGCATATATTAACAAAAAAAGAAACTTAATCACTAATTTACAAGGTAGCCTATGTCTCTTAAACATAATGCTTAATAATAAAATATTTCTGTTTATTGAAGTTTGCGATAATGATGTGACCCAACAATACGTTTCGTAAAATGTTTTACTGTACGTGAAGAGATTATACAGAGCTGTACAAAAAACTCAACATATTTTATTGGATTGGTTTACATTTTTTGCAATATATAGCTACGTTTCCTAAATCATTTTTAACAACTTCTTTGTCATAAAAAATAGCTTGCTAATTAAAGATGTTGCAAAATATTTTATAAAAGGTTAATCTGAAATGTTTTATTTTTATCTATACTACGTATTTCTGTAATGAAAAAAAGAAAAATATAAATGCAAATTGTTTTAATATTGATTTTTTATGAGAAAGTTATACAGTATGTTTCATAAAACATTAGTGCCAAAATAAAACTAAGATATGTTGTAGTTTCGTGGTATTGACGTTTCTTTGTACTGTAGCATGCTAACCGGATGCTGTGTTTTTTATGTTTTTATTTAATAAATTCTTCTGCTAAAGTAGTCTGTCTTTGTAGTACGTGGTTAAACTTTCTAGTAAAATTAAAAATTACAAAAACCGGATAATTACAATTGTAATTGTAAGCTTTTTTACGTTTTTTTTTTTAATTAAAAAAAATTGAGATTTCATGAAGTACAAACAATTACAATAAATATACATTTAGCAAGTGTCAGTGGAACTGTACTGTAGCCCACTTTGCAAAATTTTAATTTGAAGAGAGTATACTTGTTTTTCACAAGCATCAAATACATATAAATTAAACATTATAAAACTATACTTTACTAATATACATGACTAATGTGCGAGTAGTTTATTCGCTTTGCCTTCTCCTCAAACCCTTTTAGATAAGTGTTCTCTCTTACTTTTGGTAGCAGAGCTGTAGACTTTCCTAATGTCCTGCAATTCAATGTATAATAATTTGTTAACAAGATTGCGCCATGGACGATTGCGCTTACAGTTCAGCATACTAAAACTTGTTCAATGCGCATGTGCTATGCATAATACTTGTGACTGCAAACGCAGATCACTTGGAAAGTTTTACTTTTAAACCAGATTACAAGGAAAAGTTTTCCAATTAAAACTTAAGAATACAAAAGTGAAAGCCGTAAAAGTATTCTGTTTTTTTAACAACATTATATAAACAAACAAATAAACAATAAATACTATTATTACTACAAAAAGTGCTCAATGCCAAGCAAAAAGCCAAACAGAGAGAATTAAATCAAATATTCTTATTATTCTCTAAACCATTGACAGCCTGTTTCACCCTAAAAGGAGGATCATCCGAAGGTCCTTATTTAAATAGAATCATTCTATTTTCAAAATAATATTTTTATATTTTTATTATTATTCTAATTTTCATAGTCGTTCTATTTGAATAAGGACTTTCTGATGATCCTCCTTTTTAGGGTGAAACAGGCTGTCAAGGGTTTAGAGAGTAATAATTATATTTGATTTAAAAACAAACAAATAGAATATTTAAAAAAGTTAAAACAGAGCGCAAACTACCAGATAAACTATCTACCTCAACGTGGCTTGTTATATTGTAGTACATTAGCTCACGAAGTTGATCGAAGTTGTAGTTACTGTACTGAAAGGAAAAAGTGCTGCAAAAACTGTCGCCTCCAAATACGTCAAAGTCGTTGAATTTTTTTCTCTCTCCACCTATTCAACATAGCAAAATATAACAGTATTATGTTAAAAAGACCGCAATGACCTTGTTTTTACAGTGTGACTTGACTGCAATCGTGATTGCATACCGTATGCAGATGATTGATAACAACTTGATAGGATTGAATTGCATAATTTAAAAAAAAAACACAAAACTTACAAAATAACAATATATTAAATTTGAACGTTTTTGGCAAGACTTTCTCCCCTTGCCAGGAAATAACTTAATTCATTAAAAAAAAATATACAGTATATATATTCGTAAAATAATAGTAATAAACAACTGAAATTAATGACAATCTGTGCTGAGCTAGATATGGACAGAACTGAAGAACATACAGAAGGTGTTAGCATGCAGTCATTTACAGTAGAATGATCATTTTACAAATATTTATTCTTTTAATATTCTAATGATAGTGGACATGCAGTAGATTACTCGAGTTATTATTTGCAATTAAATTAAATATTATAAGTAAATGTGGCAGAAGTGTGGCAGAGGATGGTGTGTGGGTAACATAGCGTAACCCATCCATCAAATTTATGGAGGGTCCTTATGGTGCGAACTTGTAAGCAACAGTTCCAAATAAAAAAAACTGTGTCCTCGACTGCATGACCAAGTGATGAGAATCTCTTCAAGATGCTGGAAAGGACATCGGCTCCACACCGCTCCAGAGCACGCGGCTGTAAATCGGCAAGACACCAAATAGTACGCTAAAGTCATGGGATCAGTTTACTCGAGGCCTATTCGCTGCATCCAGTTGTTTGTTGTGCTCTATCTCAGTGCATCTTGTGATGGGTGCAGAATAGAACATAAATATTATTGTGATACCGACGTGCAATCACTTGTGACTATTTATCAAATGCTGCAAAAGTAGTTGTATGCTTATTACGACCAGTACGGACAAGCAGCTTCTGGCTATATAAGGTGCTAATTGAGTGAAAAGTAAAATTTTATAACATAAGAAGATTGAATTGTACCGGGACAGTAAGAGAAACGTCATAAAACTCGGAGATTCACTCTATTTCCGTATACAGGCTTACTGTAATGCCAATATAACGTTTATGTTTGGTATGACGTTTCGTAATCTCAATTTTCCATTAGCGGACGAAGCAAACGCAATCAAAGACCAGCACAAACTTTCATGCGATTGGTTCAATCTCTCACAAAGCACAACTCGTAAGAACTGCGACGGTTGTCTGAAAATTGCCAATTATGGAGACATTTTTTGTTGACGCTATTTTGCACTCAACTGTAGTGAAAATTATTATTATTATAATGACGTTTATGATAGCTTCTCAGCAAAAGCTTCATAGGATATTTGAAATATCCTTTTATCGAATGTGAGTGAACTTTCAATCTTGAACCTGTTGCTTTGCAATATTAGAAATAGACTTTGGTTTGTAAAAAAAAACGTTTGTTTGAAAAAAAATTTCTTTTCAACTTTTTATTTGAAGTAAACCATTAACACTATAGCTTTGACGTAAAACACATAGGTCTACTATGTCGTCTGTCAAAGAGAGCACCAACCGCTCTATACATTTTTAGAAAGATCCTAGGTTTTAGAAGTATGTTATTCATCAAAAATATTTCTCTTTTCAAGTTCAATATCACGCTGTTGGAGTGCAAAGTGCTAAAGTAGAATATTACACCTAAACTAGTTTTCGAATATGTCATCCCTTTCAAATATGCAAATATAAAATGTAAGTTACTGTTGCAACTTGTTTTTATTGCAAATAGAAAATTCATTAGATGTCAAAATGTCATATGTTGCTTCAGTAGCAACTTTGATCATCATCTTGTGGACAGGTTGGCTGTTATTTGCTTTCACACGTCATGTTCTTTTGCTACTCTTTTGCTTCTTCGATGCTTGACAAGTCAGCCCACTGTTTGACACCATCTCCTAAGTTTGTTTCTATCTTTCCCTGCTCCTCTTTTCCTCCACCATACATTCAATAACCCATTGATGTAGCTCTCCTGCCGATCCTTTCTAAATAAGTCACGCGAATTTCATGTTTTGTTTTGCTAAATCGGTTGACATTCTATCTTGCACTCCACATCTTTTTCTAAGTGCTTCGCTTGTAATATGTTTTTTTTTATATGATAATTTTAGTATTCTTCTGTAGCACCAGAGTTTAAAAGCGTTGAATTATGATCAGGCAAACAAAATTCTTCATTAACTTACATGGGGGTTTTTCTTTCGATCTTGGAGTATAATGTCTCAGGTTTTTAAACTTCTTGTTGCTCAAAGTAAACCAAATAACTGTCGGGCATCCTTCTCCGTCGCTTGGAAACATAAGAAACTCTTTTGGAGGAAGATTTGCGATCTTTTCAAAATCGATGTTGGGAAACTTTAAGCCAGATTGCCAAGCATGGGCTGCAGCTGACAAAAGGGGCTGTAAAAAATTTGTAAAAGCTTTAATTTGTAATAATTTAGTAAATTACTTTAGTTATAGACTGCCGGTACGTTATATACTGTAGTACAGTATATTAAATAAAATTTACAAAATTTGACTTTATTTTCTTTTCTGTGCTACTGATTTACTGATGACCAAATTACTATAAGGCAGTGTTGTAAGCGATGGCAAACTTTTTATGAACATCCACTAAGAAGCATAACTGAATTTTGCAAAGCAGATGGATAAGGCCATAGTCTATTTGTAGCTTGTGGTGCAGCACGTGTTTTCAAAGCAACAATCTTTTACTAAATCTATTTTGAAGGATTTCAAAGTATTGCAATATAAACTTTTTTCATTACAGTGTTTATGATTAATATTAGTTGTTGTTTGACTGCTATTTCATTTGAAGCTGGGTGAGTTAATTTTTTGATGGTGTAACTTAGGGAAGATAAAACATAAAAAGTCATGGTAGGCTATGGACTAGAGTGCATTTCTCATTTCAGTAATCCTTGCATAACGCAAAGCAACGATCAAAAATACTGATGTAGTTGTTTAATCCGACTTCGTTAACCAGAAACATTCAACATAGGTGCTGTATTACACTGTTCTTACCGAGTAGTTGAATGAATCATCAGATTCGTATCCATTGAAATCCATAACAATCATGATGTCTGTCGTACGCTGTGGTCGCAACACTGCTTCTGTTGGTACGTTCTTGAGAATGCCTGAATTATGTGTTACTGATAATATCAGCAAGAAAAGTTGGTGCTGACTTCACCGATTGCAATAGAAAAATTGACAACGACGGTTTATGTTTGTTGTCTACGTTTACGTTACATATTTCCACAAAATATGTTAGCAATTTATTTGCCAAATAGTGTCTCTGTTATATCAAAGAGCTTTTACTTTTTTTGGTTGAGGCTGTAAAAATTAATTTCTAAGTACCATGGATATGACTATAAAATTGTGCCAACATGACTGACTTGCATTCACTAAATTAGAATAACTTTTCTGATAAAAAGCAAGAATTAAGTTATGACAAAATTTGCATAGTCTACCTGTCTAAAAAGAAGATAAATTATAAAAATTAATTTGTTTTAAGCGTTTTCTCTTGTTAAACATAAAAATTTTGATGTTAAAGATTTCAACCAGGCAGTTTACAAACCAGAATCGGCAAATGATAGTGTCTCTCTCTTTGTTGAGATTTTCTTTTGAATAGGCCTCACACCAATGGCATTAATCAACTCTTTAGCTTCACCTGAACAAAAAAGCCAATACAAATTAAATTAATCATTTGATGCAAGGAGTTGATTGGTGGTACAAAATTAAAAAATTGCCAGTAGAAGATTGCACAGAGCTCGGCCTTAAAGATGCAGATTTCTCACGTTAGTTCCTGAAGACAGTCAAACAAAAATTTGCAGCTTCGAGCTATATGTTCAACCTTCAACTTGCATTTGATATGAGGATAAAAATGTGCTTTGTCTAAATCAAATTTACGAGATACTCAAGGGCAATTTTGCATGTGTTCTAATTATAGTTTAATTATATAATGATAATTAAAACAATGAAAACTATCAATACTACAAAAAAGTGCTCAATGCTAAGCATAAAGGCAAAGCAGAGCAAATTAAATCAAATATAGTTATTACTATCTGAAGCCTTTACAAATTGTTTCACCTAACGGATCATCAGAAGGTCTTATATTTGAATAAGACCTTCTGATGATCCGTTAGGTGAAACAATTTGTAAAGGCTTCAGATAGTAATAACTATATTTGATATAATGATAATTATATATTTTTTTTAATATAATTTAATGCATTCAATTATAATTTTTATAAAACGTTTTACAAAAATGTTTTGTCGAGACTTGAGAAGTTGAATCACTGATTGTGATGGATTTTGTCCAGAATAGAAAAATTTCCCAAAATGAAAACGGTAATTGGTGGTACTAATCTGCAATGTTTCAGAATATAATTCTGCTGCAATTTTTTTTTATGTTACCTTGGAATGGAATATACTAGATTGCAAAAATGTAAAGCAAGAAAACTCAGTAGAAGAGTATCATTAAACATTTTTAGAAATCATTGACTTAGTTTAATGAGCATCGACCTCAGAACCTTTAGATTCTGGAACTTTTGCTCGTACTACTTTGCCAGAAGTGCACAGCACTGTATACAACATTTTACTATTCATGAATATACCCTGGAGAAACATTATTAGAACGCAGAGAGCAAACTTGTATTCATTTTTAAAATAAATCATTTTTGGCGCTCTTTTACTCTTTTTAATTCTGTGTTTTAATACAGTCTGTTCGTTTTCATACTTTCATACCTTTCAAAACTTTAGGAATTCCAAATGGGTTCAAGCTATGTCTTCTGACTCGATCAAAACCAAGTACGAAATTGTTGATGCGAGCAGTTCGGCCAATGAGGGCATTTCGAGAAAAAAACATGCAGTGGCCCCTTAAAAATTGCATTAACATTGAAATATTAACAGTAACTAATTTTTTGTGTTAAAAGTATGTTTTATTGTGAAAACTACCGAATAGCATACCTGAAAGCCACGTTAAATACATCAGATACCAGAAAACGTGATGTCTAATTCAGTTTCGTTTAAAAAGCGGCTTACCAAAAATAGCTCAATGAAAATAGATTTGTGTGTAGTTAATCTTATTTAGCGTATTGTAACTAAAATGAGGCATCCAACAAATGTGATCGAGTAGCCTACATAGAATTTTTTTGCCAAAATATTGAAATCTATAATTCCATTCTTCAGTGTTGAACATCTGTAGCCTGAGGTATCATTGTTAAAGCTTGTCTTCTTAATTGTATCATTATTTTTTTAAGATATTGGATGAAAGCTATTAAAAACGACTATTGTTTTTGAAATATATTTGCACTTGTTAGCTTGAATAGGTAGAATGTTTTTAATAAGGGTATTTAAAAAAATACTACATTTTTTCACTTTTTCGAAAAGAAGCTAGAAGAAGATTTTGCTTAGTAAGAAATGAAAGTATTTTTTCTTGTATTCATCAACTTTAAAAAGGATAGAAATGTACGATAAGAAAATCTTCACAGATTTGCAAATTATTGGATTTACAGTTGTGAATAGCAAATAATTATTTTCCTTACTTATTTATTCCTTACGATACTGTAAAACCCGCAAGTATATTCGTAAATCTGCAGTCTTGAAAACAGCTTCAAAAGGATATGAAATACATCTTGCTTCAAGCCACGTTTGTAGTAACGCAGCCCATCACTAAAATTCATCTTGGCTCTTTTAACTCATGCAATATCGTTCGAAAGAACTCGAATTATAATTTATTTGTAGTTGCAGTTGACAGTGCTTTGAGAACATAGTTCAACAATGTCTCAATTGGAATCTTCATTAAATTGAAGTACCTCATTTCTTTGTGAAGTGTTTCAGCTTCTTCCGTTTTCTTAGGTGGAGCAGTTGGTTCAGCCAATTCCATTTTTTCTTCATTTGCCAAGTTTGCTGTGGAAAATAATTCCTTTTATGTGAATGTGCTTTTATGAAATGTAATGAATCACCTGCATAGCCGAGTGGTGAGAGCACTGATTCGACACTCAAAAAGGCGTCAGTTTAACACTGCTCAAGAGCATATGGCTGTTTCTTTGTTAGGACACTTAAAGACATGCCTGAAGATGGACAAAAAGGTTGGCTTCCTTGTCTTCCGGTCCACTTAATCTAAATCTTCAATTACCGGGTGTAATTGCAGATAGAAAAACATGTAATACAGTGTAATGTTTTTTGACAATTTGTTTACAAGTTGTAGAGTTTGCGCTTTGAAAATGTTTCATCGGTTGAAAAGCTATATATTAATATAGAAATTGTATAAAAATTCACAATAAAAGAGAGGACAAGTTTTCTGTGCAATCAGGGCAACGCTTACAGAAGTAAGAGCTCCCTGATACAATAAAAACAGAAAGTCACACATTTTAACTGCAATGCTGTTTTTCAGTGTGAACTTTCAATGGAAGCAATAATTATACTTTTAAACACAAAAAATATTTAAAAATGCCATGATGCGTTTTAGGAATGCTCTGAAAATGACGTAATGGAATCTAAAGTATTTAAAAAAAGTAGATGAAGATTTAAAAAAAACTTAAGTGTTCACATCCTTTAGCTGACTGTAGGTTCATAAATGATAAGTTTTTATACTGCGTATAGTACTAGCTTAACAAACATTAGGTTAACAAGAGAGTGCAAAGTGCATACCATAACTTGCGATTTTGGACACTCGTTTAAATGCATTTTTTTAAATGTTTGAGACATCAATAGTGAACATACGTATGTAGAACATCAAATCTCATAAGACAAACGTGTTTGCTTTAGGCCATCTGTAAAAATGTAATAAGTCCAACTAAATGAGGTTTGATCCAATTATGAAACTGTAAAACGACAATTACGATTGCTGTATTGCTCAGGCGATACGCCCAAAAAGTTAACTTTTCAGATGCTCTGTTTCTGCTAAACGTGTGGTTTTACTAAATTCTTTTGTATGTTTCTCAAATGTGATGTTTCTATGTTTTGTCCAGCAGTAATCAGTTACATGTTGGATACAATAATTATATCACAATTTTGTTTTATCTGCAGAGGTAGTTAATCTCTGTAGAGCTGTTAATTTTTGCTTTAGATTTGTTTCTTGTACTTCTTTGATTGTAGTATGAATCATTTTAGTCAGACTGATTCAAAATACAAATAAAACAAATCAACAATGATGATCTATAAAAAATTTCTTATTGTTATAGGCTTTTTTTTAAAAAAACTATCGTATTGTTATAGGCTTAATCAGTTAGAACAAATTAATGAGAAACAAAAATGCCACATATTGTACAGTACATGACTATACTTTTAAATTATTTGTGACCGAAAATTCCTTGAAAAGACTTTTGCTTTTGTTGTATTGTCTATTGTTTTTTTTTTTGTTTTTTTCTATGTTTGCTTCGACTTTATATCTTTATAAGTATTGTCATAATTACATGAAGTTTCAACTCCAGGAACGTATGTTTCATCCTCTTCATCCTCTAAGTCGTCATCTTCATCATCAGATTCAATCTAAGCGTTCAAAAGTAAAAAATAAAGATGATCAGTAGCAAGATCGATAAAGCGGCAGAAAGGTGCATCTGATGTTAATATACAACGGAACCAGCTGTATTAGTCTTCTTTTCTAAGATATCTACCAACCTTATTGTAATAATATTTAAAAAAAAGTTAAGGTAAGTTCCACACTTGATTCCAAGTATCGGGGATGAGAAGACAAGGTCCTCATTACACTAAGCCTTCGGCACTAAAAAGAGTTGGGTGGCCAGTTCCGTTTTCTCGGCCGCCTTTTCCTTCAGTAATTATGAACACCCAATTTATTATACCCTGGGTAGAGGTGAGCGGTGTTTTTCAACAACTAGCTTAAGCTGAAAGTCGAATCAGATTTACATCGTTGGAAAGCCAACGCATCCGCTGCGCCATCCCAGCATCCCAGTATTTAAAAGGTAAACATAATAGAAAAAACTTTGTCATAAAAAACAAATAAGTATTTCCTTTAAAACTCTAACAGCTACATCAAGGTGATATTTGTTTGGACAGCAGTGGAGAATATGATTGAATTTTGATTGATAAAAACATGTTATTAGTTTTGCAGCAAGCTTGTTTCTTTGGGTTCTTAGTTTAACTTTGCCTGAAATTATGTTTCAGGGTCTTCGGTTCAAAAGGTTAAAATATATTAGGACTACAAGCGAGTTGGTTTTTAAACTATCGCAACCCTTTTAATGAACATCCCACTGCTATCATTTTTCATCATCATCATGCGCCTTTTCCGAAAAGGTTTGCTGTCAAATGCTTCCACTTCGATGCTCAACAAGTTTGTTACCTCACTTTTAAAGACACCTCAAATAGCTGAGGGTTTCTGAGTATTTGCTTCAAACAAGGAAGACAAATATTACGAAAATACCTTATCTTCTGCAGAAACTTACATTAGCAGAACGGAGGGTCTCATCCAATCCCTTGTTTGCATTTGCTCGGCCATTGATTCTCTCTTGCTCTAAATTTGACAAAACTTTAAACTACATAGTCCTATCGATATTCTAAAGCGTAATATTTTGTATTCATGAACTACTGTTAGTGTATTACTACAATTGTGCCTTTACGTCATGTGTCTCTGTATTCCGCTGTAAAGCACGCTTCCATTTTGTGTAAGATCCCATTAGCACGATACCCGCTAGCCAGATTGATATAGAATGTAAGCTGCCATTCTTTGGTGAACATCAGTCATTTGTAAACCATGAAAATTAGATAGGCTATACGTTGCTTTTTTATAAACTTGCAATATGTACATGTGCTCTAGAACGATCGTTTAATACTGAATTACCAATGTATCTTAAAAGATCTTCTCTTCTCTCTCCTCCATTTCTCAAATATACATTCAGAAGAATGGAAAAAGCACATCCTGTCATTCCTATGGTGAAATCTAGAGGATACTCTGGTCGTTTGCGCACAAGAATTCCATCATTCCACACAGAACCCTCTTGTTGAGGACGAAAACCAATTCCATAACTTGGGAAGTAGATTTCGTGAGGGGATCTTTCCATATAAGCTGCAAGAAGATTTAAGAAAAGGTTTAAGTCACATGTTGCATTTTCTAAAATCTTGTATCCTACCTTAATCGAAGGAAAATACGTTATCTGCATTGTAGGCTGTGTCAAGTAGCCTGCAAGTAGCAAGTAAAGCGTACAATGTTAATCATGCATAAACTAATTTATTTTCTGTGGCTGAACTAGAGAAACTTAAATTCTGAAGATGAAAACTTAGAAGTGTATTCTATTCAAACCTTGTTGATTATGCACTTGAAAATCGCCTTTTGAATTTTGTTAATCTTTATTTGTTTAGAAAATATGAACAACTTTGTAGGCTACATAAGGTTATTAAGCTGCTTTTAGTTGTTTGATTTTTTTTTTTAAACTTTACTTGAGTTCTGTATTTGTGGTGATAGTCGAAAACCAGTAGGTTACACAAAATTTTATCGCTCTATAGTTATTGTAGATCTATTGATTAGCTGCAAAGAAACGGCTTAAAAGCTAAATGTTTTTCTGAAAAATCATACCATGAAATACACCAGCCGACACATTGTTCTTGACATGTAAAGCGGAAAAAATAGGATAAGGAACTTTTGCCTCATCAACGTTCGAAGATAGCTCGCTGAGCTTTACATGATTCTGAAACAGAGATTGATCTTTTCTAAATACATTTTCAAAATAACTTTCAAAACCTAACTTTTTGATTGACACTTGAATGAAGAATTGCGTTAGGTACTTCAAATAGTTTTTTTAACCTCTAGTCCAGTGGTTCTTAAACTAGGGGCACGCCCCCCCCTTTGGGGGCAAAAGTTCTTTAAGGGGGACTCCGCAATGATGTTGGTTGGTTGTTGTGCTAGAACAGTGGTTTCCAACCTTTTTGACCTTGCGGCACCCTATCAAGAAATAAATAGTTTGCGGCACCCTGGCAAAACTGGATCAATTTTATGAGGTTTCTGTATTTCAAATAACTGAATGACATAACACAGAATGAGTTGTACAGTATAGCGCGCGTAATTAAATGTATTTATTCAAAAGTCATTGTGAAATTTGGGCTTGACTTCTTGCACAAAGTCCATTAGTATCTGGGGGCACATTCGATAAAGCCACTCGCATTTCTTCCTCGACTATAAGCAGTCGTTCTCGTTTTTTTAGTTTTTATGTTCGTCAATACGGAAAATCCACTCTCACATAGGTATGACGTGGAAAACTGCAGCAAAAGCACTATAGCTTTCTTTCCAACGCAAGGATATTCATTTTGAATTTTTATCCAGAACTCGTCGAGAGGCATCTGCTTGTGCGTAAGCTTAAAATTTCCATAGTTACGAATGTCAATTAATTTTTCTTCTTTTTTAAGATTCAAAACAATATGAGAGTCCAGCAAAAATGGATTTCTTACCCATGCGTTAATCCCCCCAGTGCTGGCGTGTGAATAGATTGGTTTACAATGGTTCGCAAACAATCGTGCAATTTTATAATCGTGCTGGGTCACACAATCCGATAATCCATCACTGCAATTTGACTTTGTGCGCCGTGAAACGCAAAATAAAATCATGAAACTTGGCAATAATGATGCGTTTCAATCGTTTTTTATGGAAAGAACAGCAAGAGTCAAAATCTCTTTCACGCTGTTTTTCCTGGGCGAGAAAACAAAGGCTTACCGCCAGCGACTTTCCCACTAAGCGACTCTAGAAAGGAATCAGGAATAACTGCGAGACGCGAAACTTAATACGCACTGTAACTCGGTTAGAAATAAATAAATTCCGCACTTAACGGGTTAAAGCTAAAATAAAGGATGGACCGCAGTATTACAATATCTCAATATCTCGCGGCACCCTTAAGCATTGCAATTGGCATCCCAGGGTGCCGCGGCACCCCGGTTGGGAACCACTGTGCTAGAAGGATGTGCTACTCTATTGTACAAGTCGTAAATAGAAATGTTGGTGAGCTGACACCTTACCTTGCTTCAATGGTAATGTGATCTCGTTTTGATTTCAGTTTCTCGTGCACTTGCTAGTGTGAAAACACAAGCTCGGAACAAACTTAACCGTGAACCTGACATGCGATGTGCATTGTCTTCAAATAGTAAGCTACAAATTAAACAGGTGGTTTCGAAAAAGCACCTGCATCATTCTTATTGATGTTGGAAAAAGGAGATTGTGATCTACTTAATCTTTTAATTTATGCTTGCTCCGCTTGCTCCTATCTAAGACTTAATTTCAGCTTGGAAAAGCAATGCTGATTTCAGGAATTGCAGTTCAAAATTGCAAAAGTTTTGTGTTTACATACGGAAGATCGATGACTTGCAATTTCGAATATAAGTTTAGTTTCATTTATTCATAAAATCCAATTGTTAGCATTCAGCTTGTACGCAAGTGGCCAGTTTATTGGTCTAGAAGTATACGTTTGGAGGTTAGCGTTTATCCAATTTCCATGCTTTAGACAAAATCCTGCTTCAAAATTTACGCAAAATCACCACTGACCTTGTCACCAAGCAACTGTCTGCCGGCCAGGAAACCCGGAAAATAATTGACGAAGGTGTGAGGCTGGTCGTAGGTCTTGTATGATCGACTAAGATACTTCCTATGAGACATATAATGTTTACTAATAATGTATAGCCTACTACTGTAATATACTGTTTAGTTACAAGTTGACTAAAACAAATTGGCAAAAAAAATTTCTAGCAACAATTGCAACGCTTTTATGATGAATGCGAAAGTGAAAGCAGAAACAAGCGAGTTGTTTTATTGCTTCACTGACGTTTCGAGCACCATCACGATGTGCATCTTCGGATCGAATGATGTAGCCTACATTGTAGGCCTACAAAATAAAATTTTGTAATTATACACTGCACTGAGGTTAAAGGCAAGAGCAACAAGTGAAAAGTGCATTATTTTAACTTGCTAGAAAAGGTATTAATTTTGAATCAACACCAAACTTTATAGTATTCAAATATAGTAAGTTGAATTTGAAATATGATGTTTCGAATACCAGTTGGCCAAGTAGCCTATGTATGTATTATGTATGTGTTACAAGCTTATCTGATATCGCGATCGACATATGTACATAGGAACCCCTCTTACTCGTATGCAATCAAGGAAAACGGGTTCACCAACTGCAGCCATAAGTTATTCGCGAATCTCTCTCTTACTCCTTCATGGAAAGAAGTTTGATTCTCTTCCACAATTCCTTGCAAAGCGTAAGCTGTTGACAGATACCTATTAAGAGATGTATAATTTAAACAAAAGCAGAATTTTAAAAAATTGCTCACAGAATGTGACATAGCTAGCCGTAATTCTAAAGGTCTTCCGTAGATGTATACAGCGGCTGTTTAGTTATCTAGATATTCCAGTTGCATATCATCTTTAGTTTGCAGTCTGTAGAGTGTAATCTCTTTATTTAAATTAATACCCATTACTTTATTTATATTGATGTTGACTGCTTTGCTTACTTTGTGAGAATTCGAAGTTTGAAGTAATTAGTAACGATATGCTGTTTGCTTGGTGATCTAAACTGTAAAGGTGCAGACGCAGATTAAAATTAAAGCGCTCCTCCCCCCCAAAAAAATTTTTGCATTGAAAAGTTACATTGCAGCTTACTTCAAAGCTAATCACAAAATAATGTTGAAGGCAAATTTATTATGCGAAAAATTGGTGGAACTTGATCGAGCCGTAATTTATTGAGGCTATGGCCTGCCATATCAACTGACACTAAAACTTTACAAAACATTGAAGCCACGCTCAGGTACGATAAAAACTTTAGAAGTCAGATGTCACGCCTATCAAGCCAATTGATGAAAAATGTATATTTAACTGTAATATTAAAGTATATTTAACGTTTATATTTATTTAATATTTAAGTACTTAAGTATTATGTATTATTAGTTACAGCCACTGTCGCAGATCTTACGAGCTGTGCTCCGCAAAAAAAGCGTTATTTCAGCAGGCGTTTAAAATTTAAAAAAAAACTGAAAGCCCAAATTGTCAATATTTTGAAATAAAAGATCCTTTACTGGTACCAGAATAAAACGAAAATATGCAGTAAATCAATAGTCTCACGTACCATGCAGATCCAGAGAGACCACAAGCATAAGTGATCGTATCTAACAAACCAGCATCTTTCAGTGCTTCCATGGCTCCGCACATCCCTGTCACTGCTCTAAATCCTCCTCCTGAACAGACTAAAGATACCACTGGTGTCTGCAACAGAAAATTAAACTTAAAATAAAAAAAAGTAGGCTACAGTTTGAAATATTTTCAATATGTAATTAACGTAAGCCTCTGTTCATCAACAAATACGAAGTAAATACATATTCTTAACTATTTTCTTCTCATCATACTGAAAAAATGTACTGTATTAGCAGGACAGGTTTGCTACATCAGCTGGGATAAAAAATCATTATTGACGTTATAGTTCTGGTTAAGATCGAAATATTTGAATGAATCTCCAACGAAAACACACTGAATATATCATCAGTTCTTCAAAAAATATAGAAAAACTCCTCGCGAAAGTTTTGAAGGCTGCTCATATGCTGCAATAAAATTATTTTTTAAAGAGTATTGAGTTAAAAAGATATCCAAATAATTCAAAGTAGTTTGAATTGCTCAATCAAGATTAGTTTAGTCTGATAGAAACTACATTTATTGCAACGCAAAGTAACAGTTTATAGTTTTAAACTATTAAAAATACAAAGCACGGTCTAACTTGTTTGTTTTTTGATTGAGAGCTTACAGAAAGAATTGTAATTGAATTGAATTTAATTGTAATTGTAAACAAATTTGATTTAATTGTAAATGAACTTAATTATTGCAAAATTTTATTTTCGTCATCACCACGTTTTTTAAACAAGCACAGGCAAAGCACCATGCAAAGTTATTATGTCATCATTAGTTTCTGTAAAGCAGTTGATGGCCTGTTTCTTTGATGCTAACAAAGTTTTAACTAACTTTCTTTGAAATAAAATTATTGAAAATATAAAAAGTGCTAGACGTATTCTCGGTAGTCGTTTGTTGTTTAAATAGTGGATTTTGGTTAAACTGTGGCTTGTTTTAAGTCTATCTATCGAACATTTGTATGACAGCTTAAAACTTAAGTTATTTAAAAGGAAATATTTACCTCTTGTAAGTTTTGAGGTCCTTGTTTTTCTCCAACAAACTTTTTAACAGCCTCGTGAACAATCGGCATTCTTTTTTTACGAAAAGTCCTTTCTGCAGAACACAAACCCAAAGAGAAGCGAAAGTCCGGAGAGGTTCTGAAAATGTAAGTTTATGATAAACGTTTATGGCAGATAGCTTACTATGCCAAAGGGTTGCCGTTGCCCCTTCTGGGCTTCAATCGTATATAGCCTAACCAAAATAAATTATGTTGCCATGTGTAGGTTACTGAACGGTTGAGTGTTCTGTTTCCATGTCTGAAAACAGAGCAATCAACCGCCGTTGCCAAAAACACAACTTGGGAAGGGAAATTTCTACAGTACATGCTGGTCATGTTTAGGCCTAAAACGCTACAAACTCACTGGTGCATCGACCATTTGCGTTTTTCGCACCATATCGATGTAGAGCATGGACGTTAACCATAGGAGTTCCTATCATACAACATTGCTACAATATTATGGTTGACTAAACGCAAAAGATCAATATAGTAGTGAGGGATCAGCTTGGTTTTCTAAATCATTTGAAAAACTTCAATTTTTTTTCAAATATGAGAGAAATAATAAAGGAAATATACGCTTTAAAGAAAACGTGTCAAAAGTAGTCTGTTTGGCAAGTTATCTTGGAATTAGAAGAACAAAAATGAACAGAAAAGTGAACATACACGACTTAAAAAGCGTAAATTTGTTGTCATAAAAGGCCTATATTTCAACTTACTTATATTCTCTCTTGATGGCAATATCAAGTTCACCTTTCTACAAATAACATAAAAGTGATAAGTCAAACAAATGCAAGCATTTTTCAGATATACATTAAACACAAAGTTGCATTTTAAATCTATGTAGAGTTTTTTAAATCGCTACAACTTTCTCAGAATTTTGGCTGATATTGTTTTCCCTCTCATGTTGATGATGTTGTTGATGTTGATGATGTTGAAACATTTCTATTTATCTTTATAATTGTTACTTGTGTTGCCCATTTAAAGCAGATTGGCTTCTTCAACATATCAGCCCAGCCACGGCTGTAAATTCCAGAAGTTACTGAGAGATAAAGTTAAAATCAAATAGCTTCTTCAGAATAAAGAAAGTTTTTGAGTTTTACTTATGATAAGATAACATAAGAAACACATTGGATGTTATCATGCCGTGTTGTTTGAAGGCTACAAATAGCATATCTCTAAGGCAGTTTAATTAAATATAAAAAGAAAAAAAAATGCATTGCAACATACATAATCGCTATACGGCCAATCTGTTAAAATGAGTTTCAAAATTAAGCTGCTCAAAAAATATTTGCCTATTACGCAACAGATATAGTTTATAGCTTGTGGAAAGCCAAGCGCAAAATTTAATCGCCCAACACAGGAAACGCGTCATTGCGCTATCAACGCACGTGTTAAAAATTTCTTTGAAATCCTGCTACTACTAAAATACGTTTTACAATCACTGCTTACGTTATGCCCGAATATCAACGTTTTCTGCAGTGGTTCACCATCAATTTTCAGCAAAGTGGCATTGACCTCGTGTTTTCCAATCAAATCATCAAACATTACATCCAAGTCATAAAGTTCAATCTAAACAAAGAAGAAAAAAAAAATAAACGGCTTCCATGTCGTCCTGTTGAGTTTGTTAGTCAAATATTTGCACACACTACCTCAGAACTATCAATCTTGCTTTCATGTTCAACAAACTTCTAAAGAAAACTATATTCAGTATTGAAATCAACAAAATGAGAATTTTAATTATGTAAACGAGACAGAGTAAATTACTTGTTGCAAATAAAACATCGAGAAAGTGTTAGAGAAAATCAAATTATTAGAATGTACATAAAATACAAAGCTTTTCTATCAGTATTCATTTGTTGTAACAATTTTTGTTTTTTGCTCCAGAAGTAAACTAGATAAGAGAGAAATTTTTGTATTATGCTACTGTACTTTATAAATGTACTTTAGGCCAGGGCTTCCCAAACTTTTTTGCTCGCGGCCCCTTTTAATCTCCTAAAATGTTTCACGGCCCCTTACGATTAAAACGACGAACAGTGCGGAATATACATCATTGTGATATTTATTGAAAAGCTTGAAATTAAATTTAACGAAAACCAAAAACAATTTACCGTTCTCAGTTCAGTTTGCTTTTAAGTTATTTATTTCTGACCATGATAGCAACGAATCCTATGGGCAGCCTACTGGAAACAAAACAAAAAAAGCCAACACATTTATTCAGTGTGAACAAAGCAAGTCCAGCCGTGGCTCAGTGTTTGTTAATGCAGGTCTCAAGGCGGTTTCAATGTTGTTTAGGCTGGAACGGTAGGTGAAGTAAGAACATTTCAGATAAATCATCTTGAAATCTTTGCTTCCAGATGTTCAATTTTTTTATGAATGCATCAATTTTGGTTTTCAATGCAAAATATTGATGTTTTCTCCTAGGAGGGACAAATTAAATTCGTTCAGTTTTTCAAGCAAATCTGACATTTGGCATAATTCCAAAAGCCAAGCTAGATGTCATTGCAAAAATGGTGGACCAAGACTGAATTGTAACCTATTCTGTTGGAAAAATCACGAGTTCGGTTTTCAACGTTAATTGGCTAGCCATTTTAAAGCTTTGACTTTTGAAAGCCACCTCACTTCACGATGCAGTAAAAGAGGTTTTAACTCCGATTCCATTTCACGTCATAAATTTTCAAAAGTGCGGGCAGCCTATTGAGTGCGAGACTCTTAATAAAGTTAATAACTGTCACAGCATCTCGCACAGAAGTGCTAATATGCAGTACCTTGTGTAAATTGGTATACTTTCTGCGACCCCATTAGGGGGTCGCGACTCCCAGCTTGGGAAGCCCTGCTTTAGGCTATAAATGATTAATGCAGTGCTCTTACTATGATTGGAAAAGATTCTTCGCACTTCGGATTTAAACTTGCTTTTGGATCTATAAACTTAAAAGTTTGATTAATTGTTCCAGAAGTTGTGTCATCATCGATGCTTCGTGTGACAAAAGTCTTCAGTTTGTCATTTGTGACGTTTGGGCACGTGACACGAAATTGGGGATCGGGAGTATCCACTGAAACAACAATTTGTGAAAACTGTAATCAATAAAGAAATAAACCTTTTCTTGTATTAGCTAACGAAAGCCACAAGCCCTTTCTTGATTCCTAAACATAAAGCATTACTTCATCGTGGCCAGTCGCATCGACACTAGGGTTCTTCGACATCGCGTAACTTCATGCAGCTAATAAAACGTGAAAAATTTAACTCTATTTAGAGATCCCAGGATAAAACCGCGATTATTATGTAGGCTATAAACATAATTCCATGATATATGGTTTGTCACTCAGCTCTGAACTATCTTTGGTACCAAATAATTTTACAGCAGAAAAAAATAGTTCTGTCTCAACTTACATTGAGAGAATGCTCAGTAGCGCATTGTAAAGGTGTTGCAGATTACCATTTGAAAATACCGTACATTGTTTTCCACGAAATCGAGAAACCGGAAGCTTGAAAAAGTCGCTAAATCCGGAGATTTTCAAAATCCGGGACCCGGTTTTAATAAATATTGACCGAAAACACTTTTTTTTGTTTAACCATGCCGTACTAAGTTTTACCGGCCGAAATTTCTATCAATATCAACATTTTAAAAACTACCTGATCCAGAAATAATTTTTCTGTCTCAAAATTATACGTTACATTACAACAAATTAATGTAAAGTTTGTTTTAATCAAAGTTAAGGTCAACTATCGATCGACCAAAACAACTTAGGCTATAGCCTACTGTTCTGTTATCCTATCTTCTCCACTAAGACGACTTTGATATATCACAAACTGGTTAAAATGACTTACCCCAGTCACGTAAGTAGGAAACAGAAACATTTCTGAAGCGAAGGAGTGTAACATTTACCACCACCTTTCCTTTAAATTCAAGCTGAAACATATTGTAAGTTTGAAACCACGATTTGAGATCTTTAATTTTAGGTATCATTCCCAAGCTTAGACCAAATTTTGTTCAAACCCAGCAGCTCAAACCAAGCCCAGCAGCTCCAAACAAAGAAAATTGAAGTCGAAAAAAAACAGTTATTATTCTGACTCAAGGGGTAGCTAGTACCCACTAACGTACGCAGGGGGGGGGCATTGGACCATGCCCACCCCCCTAAAAATGTTTTAGTGGTTAACGACGTAGATTAAGGCATTTAACATGTTTTGGATTGCACTGTCAAAGCAATTAACAATGTTGCTTTATAGATGATGTTGTTGACAATGTTGTTTTATAGATGATGTTACGCTGTAGCCTACCCTCCGTACCCCCCTCTCATAGGCCTTGCCTTGAGGGTGGTTTAGGGTAGGCCTTCTTTTTCGTTCTATAGTTCAGAGTGCGGTAATTTTTGATTAAAGTTAAAATTGCATTCGATATTTAAACTTTCACAAAGTAGTTCGATTTATCCTTTAATTAAGGTAATGACGTTGCCTATCATGATCGAACTATTATGGTTTTTACTTCTCCGTTTAGGCCTATACTATCATGCTTTTCATATTCAGAATCGGTATCTGTACAGTGACATACGCAAAGACCGTGAGAGTCTATATTTCACCAAGTTGGGGGTTACAACCCTCCTTTTGGCACGCGTGTGACGTCACGATATTAAGAATGATACTTTCAGTCTCTATGTCTCTAAAACAAAGTTTGCCTAATCTAAAACGAAACTGCATTAAAAGAGCGAGTTTTGCCAATACCAAACATTCAAATAAAACTCAGCCAGGAATTAGCAACAAAAAAACATAGAAACTTAGCTTTATTACTGAAAAATGCCCAAGAAAACATGATCTTATCCTTTTGTTATGCCACTGGTCAGCACTATTTTACAGGAATATTTATACCCACATTTTTGTTGAAAATGCTCTCAGAATGCACCAAATTTAAAGTGATTTTTCAAAATTTTCTGGGGGAGGCCTCCCAGACCCCCCGACGCTGGGTGTCGCCTTTGGCAAAGACGCCGTCGGGCTTCGCCAGCCGGCCGTCAAACCCTCCCCCCTTTCAAAATTCCTGGTTACGCCACTGCTATCGGCTATTATTACCAAATGAGCGTTTTTTAATTTTTTTGTTTCGATTTAACAGCATTTTTAATGCCCCCCCCCCCCCCTTGAGAAAATCCTGCGTACGCCACTGCATGTACCTTTGTGTTGTATTGCGATTTAGTTGAAATACTTAAATTTATATTTCGAACTGCAACTAAAACTTCTGATCCCGGCTAATCTCTCTGAGTTAGGATACCTGAAATGAATTATGGAGGCCTATATTCGGCTTTATTTTGGCTTGCTGTTTGTGAAGCAACAAGTTTAGACAATTGTAGTAGCCTAAGATGCAAGCCAGAGACATGCAGCATACTGTCGCGGAGCAGAGTACTGAGTACGTCCCGCGGTGGCTATTCATGTAGTTCGCTTTAAGCATTATTAACAAAACACACAATAAACCGCTTCTTGTACTTGTACTGCAGCTAAGTGTTACTGCAGAAATGTTGTTGTTTTCACAGTAACGTAGTCAACTTATTAAAGTCTCTGAAATGAAATAGCTTATATGTGACAAGTGGTGTGATTTGTGGCCTTAACTAGTTAGAAGTATTTACTTCATCGACGAAACAATTTGCACTATCCTGGTGTATACAAGATTTTTATATCAAGACTGAGCTTTATGTTCATGTTTTGATTAGATTGAAGTAATATGTTATAAAATACTGAATGATAATTTTAGTAGATCAACAAATTTATTATCTAGCTAGCTAATAAATGAAGTAGAACGTGAAGAAAGATGTCTTGCAGAACTTTAAATAAAAAATTGATCAATGATGTAAGGTTTGTACCCCATAGCCTAATACATACACTTGTAATTTGTACATAATAACTCATAAAAACTATAATACTATTAATATAAAATAACAAAAGGTCTATCACATAATGGATAATAACTATAATTTATGAACTTAGCATGCGTACACTTAAAGAATCATTTTTCTTAATTACCAAGAACTCAAACTAAACTTGTATTTGTATACACGGTAGTCTATTACATCTTACTTTAAAGTTGTCAAAGGAGGATTGGTATCTGTCTTCAAGAACTTCAAACGAGGAATCATTTCTTGCCATAGTTTTGGGCAATATCGATAATTTTTTCTTTATCTTAAAATTGTTTTATAGTATAAATGAAAGTAACCGCATCGTAAACGCTTTTAGTATTGACTGTGGAAATCTTTCGTATTTATATTAAAACTCTGTCACAAAAAGTTTGTAAATTAAATTTCGATGCGAAATATGTTACATGTATACATTGAACATGACGTCATTTTAGCACATGTCACCATTTAAAATTTACGTCATCATATTAATGTAAAAGTTGGAATTGATGTCATAATAATTATAACACAATCAAAATAATATTTAGGTAATGATATAATTGCTGTACGAATCTTTATTTAAACGTTTAGGTTACTTTATAAAAATTTCCTTTTAATTTTTTACATATTTTCTAATGTAATTAAGCTAAGTTAGTTTGATTTTATCTAAATTACGAGTCATTGCTAAGTGAAAATTGCATCATAACATATCAACTTTTGAAATGAACAACTTTTTTCAATTATATTAAATTCAAGTATTAATCAAAAATTTCGTTGTAATTTGTATGATGCCATAATTGCATTCGTTTATGAAGTCATCAACAACATCATTTCAGTTGCACAAACGGCAGAAATACTGCTGTTTTCACAAAAGTTGCTTTAGTTTTGTTTTTACCATTACAAAAAAAAAATTCATTTATTTCGCTTGCAAATAAATGTACTCCATATATCATATTCTACTTCACAGAGTCACTGATTAATATAGCCTGCAATTAATCAAGATTCGCTATAGTTTAACTTAAATTAAGATAGAGAAACACAAAAGCCTTTCTACAGATGGATGTACTTTTAATACATTGAAGAGGCCTCGTTATCAAGCTAATGAACTGTTTTCTTTTTCTGTGTTAACGCAGTTTTTATTATTTTGTCAAGCAACCGTACCCACATCCATTTTGGATTGTTTCTTGCTCTTCAAGGGACTTTCACGCATTTAGCGGAGGTTAAATCTTTATTGTGACGACATAAATGATAGTATTCATGATATCACTTTTCCTCAAACTTTCACTGAAACGGAATGGAAGAACATTAGCGAAAGTGTGAATATTTTGAATGCTTAAAAACATTTAATAGAAATAAACACTCTCTTTACCGCATAACAACACCACGTAGCATTGCATCCTGAATATCGTTGAAGCAACAACATTCTGTTGACAACATACAGTACAATTTAGCAACATTTACGTTAGATCACCATAATCATCAGTCGAATGACGAATGTGCGTGTCAATTCACGTATGCATTCGACCTCCTATACCAGAGATGGTAAAGCTTTGCTATTGCATGGGTCGCAAAAGATACCTTAACCCTCAAAAACAAAAGTAAGTTATGCATTTAGGTATATGCTAATAATAATGCGAAGCTTACTGTTGTGTATTCCCTGCAAGCAGCCCCGTAACTAGCTTGGAGCACCAAGGCGGCAATAAGTATTCTAGAGGGGGCCCAACTTTTACCTTCCGTATCATGTACGAAAACGACGTTTGTACACAATGTGGGTATATTTACGCAAAAACTTTAATTGTATTACAACGTTTACATTAGCATAGATTATCATACAAACAGCGTGAACTGGTAGTATAGAGTCAATTATATGCTGTAGCTTAAAGAGTTATAATCACGACAGCATAGAAATTGAGAAGCAAAATCATTTTTAAAACATCCAACCATCAACTAGTGATAAAATGGCTAAAAATTTGGCATAGAAACCGCAATGAAATTTATGATTTTGTAGTTTTTATTTGTTAGTTAATCCATTACCTTCATGGACTTCGAGTTCGTTTTAGTTTATTTACATTTTCCTCTAATGCGCTGCACAAAATATACTATACATAGAAAATAGGCGTTTAACTGATCATTTATTAAATAGGGCTGCAGCCGCTGCACCTGTTTTTGTAAATAATTGTGCAATGTACTGTAGTTCGTTTTGTAAATAAATATACAATGTGTACATTGCACCTCATTTTCTCTAGTGCAGAATCAACAATCATCTCTATAAGATCAATCCTTTAATGATAATAGTAAGAATGTATTTCACATCATCAGTGAAATGTATCCTCGCCATAGATAGGTTAGGTCCTACCTTAACAGAACTCGTGGATGGTCTTCACTGAATCTATTAACAAAAACGTCCAGGTCTATTTTCTTGATCATTTCTTTTTCAAACACCAACAGAACCAAGTTCGTCTGCCTCGTCTGGAACATAGACCTGCGTGTAGGCTTGTCTATCCGAGATTAAGACCGAGAAGCCACTCTCACAAACCGCACTACTGGACCCGAATGATTCCACAGTAGCGGCAAGTTTGTATATTCGGAAATGCCAGTCGTTGATTGTATAGTTCTCTCAGTATTATATTGTAATTCTGGTGTTCTGCAACTTCCACATGGTCATGTTGGAACTGTTTGAGACTTGCAATTCCGCCTCTGAGGAAATATCTATCTTCAGTTGCGTATACAGTAGCCTACTATATAGTGGAATGAGCGATTCACGGTCCAAGAAGTTTTTATTTTCTTGTAGAAAGGGCACGAACAGATGTGTAAAACCATGAATTGTCTGAAAATCTGAGTTTCATCTCCAAAATTATTTTGTCTATCATAGCATACATCAGTAACTTTCTCAGATTCCTTTCCTCCTTCATTCCTGCAGCAACTGGTAACTCTTCCATCACCAAGATATCAGTAAGGCGTGTATTTAGAGTGCGCTTAAGTTTAGGTCGCAGCAGTGCTTCACCAGTTTCATGATCATGTTGTTTTTTTAACTATCTGATGATGAAACTTGTTGCATTCCTGCAGAAGTGTATCATATCCATCATGACAACGTAGTAATTGAATCATGTTGATTGAAGTGTCTATCAACTTTAACGATTCATTCATCGTGGGCTGCGTAGCCGAGTGGTGAGAACGTCTGCACGACGTTCGAAAGGACGTGGGTTCGACACCGCTCCAGAGCACGCGGCTGTGTCTCGGCGAAAGACACTTAAAGGCAAGCCAAAATAAGGGAAGCAGCTGACTCGAAGACTATATGTCACTTCGCTGCTTCCTGTCGTCTGTTGTATCGCATCTGTGATCGCAGTGTATGTTATCGCAATGGGCGCAAATAAAAACACGAATATATATTTATGTCTGTTTCGCGCATCTGGAGGCAGGTATCGGCGGCTTCAAAATTCCGAGTATTTTTTCATCAACAGAGCACAGAATTCGTTTTTAAGGGCTTTTAGAGATTTCTTTGACAATCTGTCATAGCTTGGAATCTTTTTTCATGGTGCAATTAAACAAGTTTATGAGCAGGCCTTGTTCTTCATGCACAACTTTATCATAAGTACCTCGAAAACTCAGCTCTTTTACTGCCAGGAACTGCACTATTTCTCTATGCACTGCACTGTAGGCCTACTTTGGATCTCACCAGCAATAAATCTCGAATCTGTCTGTTTAACACAACATTCGACCACACCATTAAACACACAATGTTAACAATGAAACAACACAAGAAAATCGGGTATAAAACTGAAAAGTCAGCGAAAAGAGGTAATTAACATCATTCTTCCCAAGGTGGGCTAACATTTTTGCAAGGGGGGCTTCGCTCCCTAGTTACGGGCCTGCCTGCAAGTCTTAATTATCCTGAAATAAAAACTGTCAAGGTTGGCAACTAATAAAATTTATTAGCCTAAAAGTTTTCGATGCTGTAAAGGCGGTTTTGTTAGTATTCTTATTGAATAGAAACAATTTTTTAGTTGAATACAGTAAAACAATAGTTTATATTTCTATTTGAATGAAAATACTGACAAAGCCGCATATACGATGGCAAAAATTTTGTTACAGTAATAAATTTTACAAACGACCAATCCTGACTGATGTTATTTACTGATTTTATTCGTTTGGTTGCATTCTGCAGTAGGCTACATGGTTCCTAGTATAATCTGTAACCTGCGATTCTCCTACATTGTGAAGTGAACATTGTGAAGCCAGAACCGAGGTTTAGATAGGCTAGGTCAGGTCAGGGTCACTCTCTTTATTACTCTTATTATTCTTAGCTGGAAATGCGTGGCCTTTAGCTTCACACATGGAGCACTCAAAGTTGAGACGATTTCGGGAGCTTGATTGTACAAAATTCATGTGGGAAATAAGAATTCGCTCATTACGAAGAACCAAAAAATCGTTTACAAAGCTATGGCAAATTATTTCATGTTTTCAAACAAATTTGGTAAGGATTCCCACTTTGTAAGAATAATATTTTCAGCATAGGCTTCAACAGCATGAAAGTCACAACTAGCCATGTCGGTTTTCATTTCAAGTTTATTTTTAGACCACACTAACCTTAAACAGCCAAGAGACATACATTCACTATTTGTAAAGTAAAGGTAAAGGTGGTCCCATACCCAGCTACTGAGCTTTCGGAAATGAAAGAATCGGTTCTTATCAAACTAAGCCTTCGGTACTAACGAGAATGGGGTGGCCAGTTCCCTTTTTCGGCCACATTTCCTTCAGCATTTACGCTTACCCAATTTCTTACACGTTGGATAGAGGTGAGTGATGTTTGTCAACAACCAGTTCACTGTTTGTACTCAAGCAGTGGTTTCCAATATGTTTTTAGTGACGGTCTGACGGACCACTTTTAAAAATTTTAAGCCTGCCGACCCCTACCGGTAGCGTATTTGTAAAAGGTCCCGTCAAGGAGAAATTTTCTTCTCTTTGGAGACGTAAACGGCTTCTTGCTTCTGATTGGTCAATTCTTTCCTATAATACCGAATAACAGTAGATTTTCCAAATGCGTTACTGTGGTACCTAAAATTTTCCAAGGATTCGATGAGAAAATATTTAATACCTAACCTATGACTGAGGGATATGTGTTGTAATATTGGATATAGCCTACTCAGTATCGCGGATAAAGAAAAAAATTAAGGAGACACCAAATTTTTAATAACGTAAAAAATATTACATAATAATAGTACTACTGGAAATAAGCTATTGCTGTGCCGCTGTCGACAGATCAATGAAATGAGACCAAGCAAAGCGAGCATTTTTTTGCAAAAACGAGGAAACTGTTTTTCTCCATTTTGAATGGAACATGTGACCAATCGCTCCCTTGGACCTGCTACTGGATATGCACAGAAATGGGCATGGTCACCAGCTTTAGTGATCTTGAAAATCAAGATCAGATCCCCAAAACAATGTGATCTTGAAGATCAAGATTACTTTCAAGATCACTTTTTGTGTACTTGAAAAAATGACGTGTTTGATCATCGATATTGCAAAAAAATAAATTTTACTTTAAGCAACCTGGTTAAAACATCAAAACATTGGCCATTGTCTGCAGTTAAGAATGTCTTTTTGGGCATTTGCTTAAACAAATAGTAGCATGTAGGCTGCTTGAGAGGTTACTAATATTTTTTATGCACTTATTGAACTTTTGTTCGCTTGTTGAAATTTTAATGTTTATGTTTTTTGTTCGATTTAGTGTTTTTATAAACATAAAAAAACGCAAAAAGCATCAACCGTTTAGACAATTTTGTAGGTCCATAAAGTAATTTTTTAATTTTTTGTTTTAGATCAGTAAAAACTTGCTGGTCATAAACTCATAATAAAGCATGAAAAATAATTTATAATCACATAATAAAAAATAACAAGGACCCTAAACCAGGATATGTCGACACTTTCAGCATAGGCTACCTCCAGAGATGGAAATTGAAGCTCAGCGAAACCAAAACAGTGACGACAGCAGCAAACAACTGGGAAGCGAAGTGTGATCCCAAGATTAACACAGGTGGAAAAACACTGTTTTTCTGACAAAACCGTAAATATCTGGAGGTAGCCCTGGACAGGTCACCTACCTAGACTACCATCAACACTTAGAGTCACTACACAAAAAGATCTCAACATGCACAGCTTTGCTCACAGATTTTTAGATATCTCTGACTTTGATTAGGCGACAAGTCGACTCTGGCTGGAGAGCCGGAGATGACTCCTTGCGCATTGCCACCATTGCGCTAGTTCATGCTCCAGCAGAATACTGCGCACATGTTTGCAGTTACAGTGTCCACTGCCATCAAATTGAAGTTGCCATAAATTTCGCTTTGCGTATCGTGACTGGATCCTTGCGGTCTACAAAATAGGAAATCTTTCTGTTTTTGCAGGCATCCAATCAACTGAGCTTCGTCACGAAGAAGCGATCCTGTCTCTTCCTCGTCGTGCTACGAATCCCATTCACTTGCTTCAGTCAGTAAACGAGCAACCTTGGCGACTGCAATCGAGACACCCATTTGTACAGGCCGCACACATTTTGATGAAAACTGCTGAAGACCAAAGTCAGAAAAGCTATCCACACAGCAACTCTCTCAGTCAATAACCTTGTTGTCTTTGTTGCATTGGCAAATGTTGATTGTAGCCTAAATGCAGAACCATTTTTGTACTATTTTTACAAAAAAGTTTATTTTTCTATCTCTCTTCTAGGTGTGGTGGCTGTGCAAATTATTTGGATGCAATTAGTTATTTTTGGGCAAAAACAATTTCGCACACCAAAAACTAACCCCTCCATACACCTATGGTTGATGGTAATTGTAGGTCTACTTTTATTTTATAATAAAGAGGGATTGGACTGGTTCTGTATAACTTCAGCACGTGTTGTGCAGAAAGCTTTGTTGGGTTGGATTGCACGGTAGGCGTAGCCTACTATTTGTAATCTGAAGGTCGCTGGGGAAGATAAAGTGTTTTGACCCATCAGAACAGGCCCGGATTTAGGGGGAGGCAGAGGGTGCAGGTGCCCCCCTTTTGAAGGGCCTCGACGTGGAAAAAATGTGACTTTGTGTTTTTTTTTCAGCCTTTTGAAGTTTCTGTAAAATGCTGTGCAGTGCAGTGCAGTGCTGTGCTGTGCTGGATTAATGCTACTGTAAACGTAGAGGTGGTTTTTCGCGTCGGGGCAAAAAAATTTTTGCACGGGGGGTCCCCCGATTTAAAGTGCCCCGGGTCCCCATCAGCTAAATCCGCCCCTGCATTAAAAGGCAGGATTTTATGCGGCCGAAAGAACTTTCGCTGAGAAAAATTTAGCAAATAAAGTTTCTCACAACTCGCAATGTTTGCCAATGATGTTGAAATTTCCTTGAGCATTCCAGTTTCCAGCAACACATTTTGATAAATCTGACAAGTAGCGTGCCTGAAAAATGAGAAGTAGGCTAAGCCGTTCACACCTCTCGAAAAAAAGTTTGAAAAGCTCAAACTCTTGATGTGTTGTGTGCAGGGCCGTAGCCAGACCGCAGAGCAAGGGGGGGGGCAACTTTTTTAGGGGAGGGGCCGAAAAAATTGAATCATTACAATTGTATTTTTTCCGTGGCCGCCCCTGGCTCCCGGCTGGCTACGGGCTTGGTTGTGTGGTAGTCAAATAGTTGGCCTAATGTTATTTCAATTTTCAAACTTCACCCATTGTTGTCAGATGTTCTTCAAATTAGGGTATTAGGCTAGTTAGCCCAAAAATAGTTTAATTCAAATCGTGCAAGTAGGCTACAAACTAGGCCAAAATTTTAAAAATATGACTCCATTTAATCTCATAATGGAGTGATTTTAAGAAAAAGTTTCTTCCTTCTGAAAGAAGTGTGAACGGTTTGCTGCTTTCTGATTGGTCAATTCTGACTTATGGTGCCGAAATACAGTAGGTTTACAACCACGCACACGGAAAGCAGTTTAGTGACACAGCCTTTCGCTGCTTCTTGTCTGTTGCAGAATTTATTTTTTTGTGGTGCTAGTTTTTCGTAGGCCTACTGATGCCGTTCTATATTAACAACAGAAGAAATTAAAGTTCTCACTCTGACCGTTTACTTTTTGCTTTGTTGGATTTATGACCACGTTGAAGTTTTTCCAAAAATGCGATATCAGTGAAAGTTGTTTTTTGTGTAAACGTCAAACTCCAACATGTCAGTGTTGCCCTATAAAGATTTCCAATTTGCAATAGTTTACAGGACATTTGCAGACAAAAACTTGTAATTGGACTAATTTTGAGACTTGGGAAAGAAGAGCAAAACAAGAAGCATGGTTAAATATTTTTCAGAGAAAAAAGATAGGCTATCTTATAAAAATTAGTATTAAAAAACAAAAATCAAAAATGTGATAAGCAGTAATAAGCAGTAATGATATTTATTTTCTTACTAAAAAACATTAAGTCAAAATAAAAAAATGTTTTATTTTAAAAAACTACTTTGAAGTTGGTGAAAAAATACTCTAACATGATTTGCGAAGGAAAATTGCTGATAAAATAAAACTGCAATTGGGAAAAATTTTGTTTGCGTCTGTCTGTAAGGAAGTTATTATAATTTAGCGGCATTTGGCAACACAGTTTTAGGGTCAAAATTTACTCATAGAAATAATTGTGACGGAATACGATGAAAGTGGCTTTGCAGTAGAGTTGCCAGTTTCCTCAGTTTTCTATGGAAATAGCTCATGTTTAGGAGTTGTGGGAAAGTCATACAGTTGTTTTTTTGACTGGTGTGATAAATTGAACAGGTCGATTAATTGAACTTATCTTCAAATAGCTAAATTATTTTTTCTGTCAGTCTTTTGTAATCTAGACCTGTAGGCAGGCTAAAAGGATAGAAAGTAAACGTACCGTACCCTACTTTAAAGTTAGAGTGACACAGCTGAAACATTCATGTTAGCACACATGATCCAAAAGTAGCCAAAAGTGAACACATATGTCAGTATTGTGATGAAAGAATGAGTTTGAGTAACTTGTTCAGCGTGTAGGCTAACTGCGCTGTATCTGGTGCATTTTACTTGTGAAGTTTACTTTAAAGCAAATATTTTACCAATTTTGGCAATAAGCAAGAAAACCACAAATTTGAATTTTTAAAGTTTGTATTTCTAATTGAACTCACCCAACTTGTGGTTGCAAAGCATCAGTGTGACTTTCTTATTCTTATGTCTCTTGAAATAGAAGCCGGCAGGTCGTGCGACAAGATTCAAAACACGAAAATGGGTTTATTCAAAGAAAAATAATTTAAAAAAACTTGCTAAACTACAAGAAAAAGAAAGCTTTGCGCCCCCTTGAATACTGTGGGCTAGCCCCTAGGCGCCTGCTTAATTCTCTTAACCCTAATGGACGCACTGGTCCTAAATGGAATTATGGTTACCAGCATGGTTACTAGCCTACTAGGATTTAAAGAGCGCCACATCTTTTTAAAAAAATGATTGTTCTAATGGCCAAGATATTGCACACGAATTCGTTTAAGTTTTCTATATCCTTAAATTTATATGAGCACAAGGTAGGTAAATAATTTCAACAATTAGCAGCTATTGTAGCCAACTTATAAAAGACTTTTTTTATGAATAACCTGGTGCTTCAATAAGCTAATGTCTTGTCATGAATTTAATTTTGATCATTTCCACAGTATTGTTAGTCTTTCTAACAAAGACAAACTAGTTTTGTAACTTGTAAAGGGCTTTGATTATAAGACTTTTTCATGGAAACTGCAAGAGTTTGATTGAAGGAGTTTGTGCGGCTGGAGGGTTTTTGCATGTCCTTTTGTTTGCTCCCGAGGGGACTGCCGTCGCGCTGCTGTTTGTTGAAATGAAGTGGATGCAAGCATTATTAGTCACACAGTTTTTAGCATTTCCTGTAGTCTATTATCTTTTTAACATGAGCAACATACATTCTTTGTTGAATTTTTGGCAAAACGGAACTTATAATATAACGACAAACGGTAAGTCACCTATAACTACTCTACAATAACTAAAAAGCTTTTCTGGTCATGACAATCTCACCCAGGCAAACTGCTTGAAATGTGCGCTGCCAGTAAAAAGATTATTTTATCAACCTCAGTTTTTATTATTGAAAATGCATTTCGCTCTTAAAGTCTTGCCTGGCTCGTTGTCATCATATGACATTGGAGATTGAACGCTTGTAACATTTAATTTTTTAATGCAACAGCGTTTGACGTGTTAAGCATGGAAATATGGGGAGGGGTTAACTTTAATTTCAACTTCTGCCCTGATTTTAAGGTAAACAGGACATTCTAAGACCTTTAGATATTTTTTTGCAATACATTTGCAATACAAAAACAAAGCACAGAGCGCCTCTTTTACAATTCTCAGGAATAACTTGCTGATCTATTTTCGGACTTTAAGTTGCGGCTTGAATTTTCTGAAAAAAGTTTCACACTTTTTGGCTCATTGGAGCGGAATATCCATATTTATTTCACTCAGCAGTAACCGTTAATCTCCACATGCAGGCCCGGATTTAGAGGGGGCAGGTGCCCCGGGCCCCTCGACTTTTGAATGGCCCCCCTACGTGGAAAAAATGTGATGTTTTGTTACTTTTTCATCCTTTCAGCCTTTGAAGTTTCTGCAAAATGCTGTGCAGTGCTGGATTGATGCTACTGTAGACGCAGAGGTGGTTTTTCGCGCCGTAGGCGCAAAATATTTTTTTTTCAGGGGGCCCCCCGATCTGAAAGTGCCCCGGGCACCCCATTAGCTAAATCCGGCCCTGCCCACATGTGCGGGTCAACGTTTTCAAAGTTGACGGCAATCGCAAGAAAATACCATTCCAGACGAAGTAACATTGAAGCCGCCTTGAGACCAGCAGTAACAAATATTGAGCAACGGCTGGATTTGCTTGTAGCAAAAAGCAGTCGCACCCATTGCATTGAATAAATGTGTTTTCGGTTTTATTTTGTTTCCAATCGGCTACGTGCAGTGGCTCCGAGAGGAGGGTAAGTCGGGCCAGTTTCCACCCTAGCAAAACATTGTAAGGGAAAAACGAGTAGTTTTTTGTTTTTGCACTTTTATGGGGGGCCCATTTTTAGTACTAAAGTAAAAATGTACCAACTAAAAAATCAACAGATTCCTAAATGAAGTGCATAGTTCTAAGTATTTCTCAATCATTGTAAATGTCACTCTCGATGCTTCTCATCAAGAACAAATCATTTTCGTGTGAAGGTAGGCGATGTTCTGTTGAACAGCTTCAAGACGTAAAATCTGAAGCTGACATGATTTCTGTATCACTGAACGGTTTCGATTGTATTGATAGTTTCAACTTGAAAACTGGTGCTGTTTTAGCTAAGCGGGAGCTATTTTTGCTTGACAACTGAACCTTAACTTCAAAATTTGCGTTAGCCAGGCATAGTATGTTGTATCCAACATAAGTTATCTGGAAAAGTTAAAGGTATCAGTCCAAGCACGATTAAAGAAAGTAAATCCTGTATATTTTTTGTTTATGGATCATCATCAGTCATCATCTCCGCCTGCAGCATATTGCGCATCAACATGAGTTATTTGCTTCCAAGAGTGGCGATTTTGAGCCAGCTCGCCCAGTGTCGCGAAGTTGAGTCCGGTCCATGATTGGATGTTGTCTTGCCATCGTTTTGGTTGTCTGCCACGTTTTCTTTTTTCTTCTACTTTTCCTTTTGTGCAAACTTTGCTGATTCCGAATTGTGAGCTTTTAGTGTGGCCGAACAGTTTTAAAACTTTTGATTTTATTATTGCTGCAATTAGATGTAATTTTGTCATAGTTAAAAGATCTTCTGTTTTCGTGTGGCCAAGTAGCCTTTTTGTTGGTCATGCTTCTCATGATGTGATTTTGGAAGGTAGTGAGTTTTTTCTTTATTTGAGTTTTTTGTTTATGGATGTTGTTGCTTAGGCTAAATCTAGTTGAAACTGATAATGTTGCCTACAGACAGCGTTGTTCAAATGTCTTACCATTTTTGGAGTAATTGATTATCTGTAAGCTTGTGGCATCTTTAAAGTTATAGCCCAGTCAGAGGAAAAATTCTGAAAAATCTAAAGAAAGCTGTCCTATCATCTTGCAAAGAAAATCGACTTCGAGAGGGTAATCAAGGCGTGGTGCAGTCAAACCCAATGCTTTACATTACCCTTTTGAAATTGAAGCTCTAAAGACGTTTCTTAAATGCATCAAGTTGGAACCAACAAGAGCTTGATCGGAAGCTGAGTCAATGCTGAAATAGCCTACAACTATAGCAGTTTTAAATTTGTGACTGCTTTGCATTATGTGGATTACGGTCCTAAACAAGATTCACTGATGAATTTTAGGACATTAAAGGAAGATGTAATCTAAGTAAGAGAAAGCTGAGAAGAGTAGGCTACTACTCGCAAGCTTAACTTGCAGTGGCAATTATAAATTTAAAAGAAAATGATTTTCTTTTCCTGAGGACAGAACGCTTTTATAACTCCACTTAACTAGCTGAATCATTCGAAGGAAATGTATTCTACCGTACATTGCAAAGGATTCGATAGTTGTTGGAATTGACAAATGTATCAACAAACTCAAACATATCGTCGATGAGTTTGAAGTTCCATGAAAATTTCATCGTATGTTTGTTGTGCAGTTGCGGGCATATGTGGACAAATTTATTTGTAGGCTACAACAATGACATTTTTCAAGACATTTTGGATGAGTTGGTACTTTTGACAGAAAGCCACAAAGCAAACTTCAGCTGCAAACCAGAACGAACCACCCCATAATCTCTACACAAGGAATCATTGATTGCAACTTTCGAAAGGTTTTTCCAAATACTTTTGTTATGATTTTTTTTGTGTTCCGATAGCTACCTCCAACGGTTGCGCTTTGAGAACGTGGTTTTAGCAATTACTGAAATTTGTAAAGAATTGTTTGCGCTCCAGTAGGCCTATGACTCAAAACCGATTGAAAAGCCCAACTATACATGTTGTGCATCAATTCAGGCATCGCAAAATTTTATCATTTGATACTGTGATCCGTAACTTTGCATTGCAAAAAGTCCAGAAAGGGTTGAATTAAATCAGGGATGTCCAAATTCCGGCCCGCGGCCAACTCCGGCCCATGAGACGTTTTTGTATGGCCCGCGGCTGTTGTTGTACAATGTGTTATTTTTGGCATGCAGACATACAAAAATCATATAAATTCAACTTGCAGTTTTCAGAAAAATTATTGTGGCTGTTCTGTTGACCCGCGAACACTTATTATCAAATTTGGCTCGCGTGGGAAAAAGTTCGGACACTCCTGAAATAATGCTTGGTTGAACTATTTTCGTTGCCTGTAGGTCTATTGTGTGTTTACAAAGCTTTCTAGACAAAATAGTTTGCTAAAGTAGGCAAATTTCAGTTTAACACGAACATGCAACGCAAGATACAAATTATTTGTATATTTGCTAAAAAATATTATGGGGCCCATTGTTCGTGTTGTTTCCCGACCAGTGCTGATTTCTCTCGGAGGCCCTGGCTACGTGTAAAGTAGCACGTTTCAACTACCAGTAGCTTATTTTTGCTGTAGTTTCGTTGGAATTAGCTTTTGAATATCACAAATGTATATTTAGCACTATTTATCATTTCAACTGTAAAGGGTTGCGGAAAATTTTAAAATATTAAAAGGGGTTGCGAACAAAAAAGTTTGGGAAGCCCTGCATACCATAAGTTGTTCATTATATAGGCCTACGTTTTACCCAAGAATTCAAATGCAAGTTTGTGGCAACCTCATTGCAACGGAAGTCTGAAGAGTCATCACTTTCATAGATCTGAATCTTACATTTAATCAAATGATTGCTTTCAACGCAACATTGGGTTAAAGGTTCCATTAGAAAATGAAAATCGTTGTAAAGAGTTTTATTTGAAATTTTTTTACATCTACAATTTACATACAGCTCAATTATGCAAATGGGAGGAGCATAGACTTGCGAAATGCTGCTCCTGTAGGTTTTCAAAGATACCCAAGCTGTAAAAAAGTTGCCGAGTAACAGGTTCGAGTTTCAAGATAAGCTTACAAATATGCGGAACAGATTTCCTTCAGCATGGTACAGTATTTCTTTTTTACACCAAAGTAAATTTCTGCATTGTGTTTTCAGATTTTCCCAAAACCGTTTACGCAGTGACAGACCAAGTACGAAGTAGTCTTCCTCCGGATAAGTGAGAGATTTTCCTGTAAAGCACAATATATTTTCCTACTTCATCAAATATATTTATTACTTTCTAAAATCTCAATGGCTTGTTTTGCCCTAAAAGGGGGATCAGCAGAAGGTCCTTATTCAAATAGAAAATATTTTCCTATTTCTGTATTTTACGTAACGTAAAACTATGTGGCGTTGGCCGTAAAAACCCCAAATTTTTTGTACTTTTTTTAGTCGGAAACCACGTCTTTATGCGTTGCTTTAACGTCTTTTGCACATTGATTCAGCGTCTACAAATGTCTATAAACCCAGCTAGAAAAGCTTTGCTAGCTGGGTTTAATGGAGTTTTTATGCAAGCTTTCTGAATAGTTATTTTTAAGAGTGTTGGAAACGAGATTTTTTTTTTAAACAAAAACGTTGAAATTTCTCACAAAAAACTTAATTTAAAAAAATCCTTGATGATTTTAGCGTCGAAACAAAACGAAATACATATTTGGATTTTCGCATCGTTTTTGTTTTGAGAAGCTTTGCAGTTCACCTAATACCGTGAAGTGGATACTACCAATCTTGTCACATTTTGCAGATTTTGATTACCGCTACTGCTAGTGTTTGACTGACATTTTCTGAGACGTTTTTACTTTTTACTGTCTCCTAATGATATAAAAGCTTTTTGTTGGCTTAGGGAAGCAGTAGCAAATGAGAAAAAATAAGTGGAAAAACGCTCAATCAGACTGTTATTAAAAAATTAACAGTCTGATTCAAATCTTCGAAATCAAATTGTCTTTGTTTTTCAACATCTGATGATGTTAAAACCTATTGTGTCGTCTGGCGAAAACAGTAAAGAAGGCGTAAAAATCTAATTTTTAGAAAAATTCATTTAAACATTCGCCCAAAGTTGGCAAACTCTCGAAATTTTTGCTAAATATTACAAATCAGGCCGTATCTTTAGGTAGCCATATACCAACGTGGTATTGCAATGGCCTGCAATAATTGCTGATGTGCAGCATACGTTGTAGTTGATACATTTTTCACTTTTACACAATAGTGCTTGAAATGCGATAAAGTAGTTGAAGAACGTTTGGTTGTGAAAACGACCTTCAATCCAACGTGGACTGGATAACACATCTACGTTCACTTGGTCCTAACTTGTTTTTATCGCTGGGTGTGCAACTGTGCAATGAGTCGTAACATAAATACCACGTTGGGCAGTAACGCGTGCAAATTTTCTTTTTCTTTTGCGCATGGATAGATATCGACTTCACCGGAATTTTAAGACACAGTTACAAAGCGGTGGGTGGGCCAAGAGACGACAACGTCTTATTTTAAAGTTTCCATTTCCATGTTAGCGCATTCTATACAGGTGTAAGCAATCACAACAATGATGAGTTTATAAAAAAGCTGCTTCTCATTAGTTTTGATTAATTAGTTAAAAGAAGCTGTTGAGATGAAAATTTAAAGCGCGTGTAGCAACACTGTTGTGCACATTCATAATCTGCTCAATATTTTGTATGCCGTAGGATATATGGAAAAATATCATTGTTTACTTCCCGATCTGTAGACGTCCAATCATATTGTTGTGGAACTATCCGACTTCGCGCTTGAAACCAACGTTAGAGACGAAATGTGGCGAGTGCTTGATCACTTTGGATCATCGGATGGAGAGCAAGAGTGACATCATTGTATTTCTTTATAAGCATTTGCAGCATCTTCCAGATCCTAATAAAAGGTGCGAGTTATATAAGATGAATTTTGCTTTCCATAAATCGTTTTGTCTTGTAACTCCGAAGGAATTTATCAGTGGTGGTTATTAGGGTGCCACAGGCGCCTCTCAAAAAATAAAATTGCGTCCGATACACCTGAACTTTTTTTTATATGTGACACTTGGTAAAAAAAGCATATGTGAGAAATTTCAATAAGTTTTGATAAAATTTGGACGTGCAGATTAAGTTTAAAGTTTTTAAAGGTAAATTTGCACAACTTCAATAGTAAAATCCTCTCTAGATCATCAAAACTCAGACATTTCTTCTCAGTTACGGAGTATTTGAACTTCGAACACTTTCTGGTGAACTTACTTGCTAATTTACAATCGTACAGACCATTGTGTCAATTGTATATGTTCAACAATTTATAAAAAATGCCTAAAAATATGAGGTTTCATGCATTATAAAAAAAGATTCATGTAAAGAAAATGCCTATTGAGATGAAATTACTACAGCATTTGAAGAATCAAAAGTGAAATCATTAACTAATCGTTTTTGTTTATTGAAAACTTTTTGGTCTTTGAAGATCAAAATCTCAGCTATATTTGTACGGAACTTGGACTCAAAAACAAAAATTTGGATCTTTACGCACTAAACAAGTAAACATAGTCAGTAAAAACGTAACACAGAAAGATAAACACAAAGCACAATGCTTAGAGTCCAGACATCCACTACTTAACAAAAAAAAAAAAAATACTTAACAACAAAATCACAATAGCGTAAAATTTATGGAGGCCTACATTTATTTTAACGCTTGCAATAATAGTGAAATGGAAAGGTAAAATGGCAATTAATAACACACAACTATCTAGTATCTAATTACAAAGTAAAATGCGGCATAATAGACTACTGGTATGCTATGACAGGCTGCAAATAATGCTGATTGCAACGTTGTGTAAGCTGACAACACTTTATGGAGTTATACAGTCAGTACTTTGACAATTACATGGTTAAAAACCATGTGCCCTCAGACTGTAGTTGTCGAGTACGTTGATTAGGTAATACCTTCCTCGCATTTTCGACTACTTGGAGAATGTTTTGGTAGCGTTCTTCAAGGTTTGAAGTTGACAAGAAGTCATGGGCCAACTTGACGCCTCGCTCAGCGGCATCATTAACGACTCTGAAAGCATCAACTTTCTTTTTCGCCTCAACATATGATTGTTCTTCATGCCACTCATCGGATGACTTAGAAAGAAATGAGGAGTTTGTCTTCATGAGATGAAAAAAGTTCCACGAATCGGGACCGACAAAATCAGGCAGGGAAGCATTTTCACTAAGTTCAGTGACATCTGGAAAAATTGGCTTTCCAAATCCAATTCCACATCTTTTCAGGAAAATCCCATTATTGTTCTGTTGTTGTTGCAATTTCTGAGAAATTGCATCTTTGTCAGCATTAGAAATATTGCCACTAAATAGTGATAATGGAATCATTTCTTCTGTTAAATACCACAAATGTTTCTTAAAAGCTTTGAGTGCACATTGAGAAACTGTTGAATCAATTTCTCTGTATGCAGACAATGCTTGTAATAATTGTAGGTCATTCAGCGGAGCATCACAGCTAATGGGGGATGTAAACCACCATGATACATAGAAATAAACTGTAAATTGTAGAAACCTCTTTAACTTTTCCAGTTGAGATGCTTTCATGATGGCATTTTTTTAGGGCAATTTATGGGCGCTGCAACACTGATTCAACAGAAGAAGAAATACTTAGGCCATTATTCCAAGACCCTGAGTGAGGTCAAGCCAGCTATGTTGATTCAATGTTGCAAGATGGTGAATCAATGTAACAGGCGCCGAGCTGTCATGCTTGACCTCAATGAGATCTTGACATACTGGCACTGGTCTCCTAACCTAATTCTTGAATTTACCTTGTTTCAATGTTTAGAAAAAGATGAGAAATAGCAAAAAAACTGATGTTCAAACTAGGAAAATCCCCTAATTTTACTGTATTTCAGTTTAGACTTTCGTTTTCAATCTGCACATCCAATTTTTGTCCAATCTCAATCAAACTTTGCAAAGTGCCTTAATATGTGAAATGTCACACCAGAAAAAAAGTTCAGGTGATTCCGGTCACATGAGGGCGCCTGTGGCACCCTAGTGGTTATACTGGGGAGCAAAAAGACCTTGTCTTGCGAGCATGCAAATTTTTATAAAACCCAAATGTTATTATCGTGATTCGGTCATATATCTCTACTGATGGGTGGCCTCTACAGATGTTTTTATATCATTCTATCTTCCGTTTTCTTATAGAAATATCACTTTTCTGTATATAGTAGCCTATCATCCTGGGGTTGCAACCGTGCTAAATTTTGGTATTTAATGATTCATTTTGTTTTTGAGCACGCTTTTATGTTTGTGCTTTGTCGTTTCTACCCTTTTCTACACCCCTACTATGTCATGCCAAGTAATACTTCTTGTTTTCATGATCGAAAATAAAACTGAAAACCAAAGTTAAATTGATAGGTTACAGCCATTTTTTCTTCTACCCTCCTTTGCTTTGCTAACAACTTGAATTATATTTAAAGAAATCTACGAACGTTGGTTCTCAAACCAAAAATCAATCACATTGCAATGGCACTAAACTTGGTCAAAGCACTGAAAACATGCTTTCTAGTGTTTGATCTGTATGGTTGATTTTTTTCGAGCCTGGTCAAGCTGAATACCATGGTGGTAGCATAACTCCTTTTGTCTCTGACAATGTACTATAAAGTAAATAGTACCCATTGGCAATGTAGCCTACTTGTAGCTATACATACATTTTAGCCGACACAAATTTTATTTTGCAATTACAAAAATTTAATACTGGCTCCTGTCTAGGAAGGACAGGCAGTTGTACTTGTGGGTTTGCAGAGAAAGTCCTGCAACGATTCGTAGTCCACTTCATCAGTCATTAAACATACCACCGGGTTATTTTAACGCCACAATGACATACAGGTCAGTTGCAACTGCATGTAAACTTCAGATTTATCTATTCTAATTTACCTTCATGACGAAATACGGCCACTGTATAGGAGGTGTGCTGGTTTAGTGTCTGATAAGTTTAAGTTGGTAGTAACTGAAAATTTATTCCTATCTTTGCAAGCTTAAGCGAACTCTTGATTGAACCTGTGAAGGTTTTGGCCACGCATACACTTGAAATAGGGTTACTATGCTCACTCAACCAGGCTAAAACCTTGGCAAAACTTAATGTCAGAAGCAGGCCTGGAAAAAATAGGGAATTCGAGAATGACATTCCCGGGAAATTTGTCGGTTTGCGGAAAATTTTTACCGTAAAAATCACGTTACTAACGTCTTTCATTCATCGTCAACCGCCATCGTAATTTGCTGACACATTGCAGTTCCGACACTGATTTGTATCACTGCGTATTTACGAACTCCAACTTGTACCTCAGAGCTGAACATGTTCTTAGCTAAATTGCACAAATATATTGCAGTAGTCCGCCCGAAAGCGTCGTAAAAAGTATGGGCAGGCCTCGAAATTGGTTTTGTTGGCGGCGGACAAACGTGTCCGGAAATCGAACTTTGTTATGCTGATTCAATGTCATCAATCGTTGAAGCAACGTAAAAATCGAAAGTTTTCCTGCTTGAATGGAAGAAGGGGATACAGTATTCACATTTTCTAGATGCGCGCTAGAATGCAAGGGAAATTATATTCTCGCAACAATTGTTCGACGTTCGTGCTATGCAATGACGATGTGTATCGCTAGTTTCTGTGTTATTTCTCGGCGGGCAAATATGACCGATCTAAATGGTACTTGCCGCGGACATCACATGCTGTGACGGCGGACATGTCCGCCGTGAATTTCGAGGCCTGCACGGGAATTGGGAAGTGTGATTGAAAAAATTCGAAATGTTTGCGGAGGTTCAAAAACATCCAAAAAAAAATGAAGATGTTAGCGACGAGCTGCTCATTCACTGGAATGGGCCACACATAAGCAAGTGTAACAGCATCGTGAAACAGGCTCTTAATCTACATTTCAAAAGAAAACTATGACATTTTAGTACTAGTCTAATAACGTTCGCTCGAAAATGTACAAAGTGTCTACTGTGGTCACGACTGTGGTAGATAAACCAAACAACAAGAAATCGTCCCCATCTTTTATGTCCCGGTAGTGTATTTGTAGTAATTTCGCATGGGCAAAACTTGCTTGCGGTTTCTTTGATTTACAAAAACAGCTGTTTTAGCATCGTAGGCTAATTTTGATTTTGTTGTCAATTTAATTAACGCATTTCGTTGTTCTTCGTGTAGCGGACCGGTTGTTTTGTCGGTTACAGAAGTATACAGAAGTAATTTTCGCAATGTCTTGTGTTCACACTCAACGAAACTTATGCATTCAGCCGTCTGGCAGTTTTTTGTGGTATATACCTATATCGCTTTTCGTAATTGCTTATGCTATTCATGTACATTGCACATAGGCTACTATCAACCCGTTCGAACATGAAGCGTTGTTATTGTCGGTAACGACTAGAACATCACACAACTAAGGCGAAAGAGAAAATTGAAAAAAGAAAACTAATCGGGAAAAAATGATGGTTTGCGAAAGAGAGTTTTATGGCGCTAAAAGCAACTACTTTCAATTCTCTCATTTTCGCAAACCATCATTTTTTTCCGATTAGTTTTCTTTTTTCAATTTCTCTTTCGCCTGAGTTGTGTGATGTTCTAGGTTTTTCCGTTATTGTCAAGTACGTAACAAGCGGCTCGTGATGTCGTATTGTTTCATGACATTCACACGGTGGTCGGTGAGTCAGTGGATCTAATTTGTAAGCATGCGGCGTCGAATTAATTAAGCCTATTGTTGTTCCAATTTATTCCAAACAAAGTGGGCACATCAGGCAAAAACAGTGCGTCGTGCCTACTTACGAATAAAATACGATACTACAGTAAGACTGTTTATTGGAACTATGAGGCTACAAATGGCCGTCTACAATATATTATTTGAGTGAGGCTTTTCGCCGGAAAACTGTAAACGGTGTAATTATGACGTCATTATCGTGATTGAAAGCTGTGGGAAATTTTTTCGTTAAAAAACAGATTCCCGGGAAGCTAAACATTTTTTCCAGCCCTGGTCAGAAGTTACACATAAGCTATTGTAAAAATTTTAAACATCTGATATAATCACCAGATTTAGGGGAAGATATCCTTCGTCATTGTGCCAGTTTCCCAAAACGTCTTTACAGAGTTTTCTGGCTTGCTTCGCTGAGTCATCTACATTCATTGTATTTAACCCTATCTGTAGCGACACGAGGCTTTATGAGGATGCCCCACTCTAGTAGTGAAATATTTCACTGAAGGAAATATGCTAGAAATATGAAACTTCTTGACTTTTAGTTTTTATTCTTTGCGAACTTTCTAAACCTAAAATGGTCATTTTTCTACCTTCCTGACCTTCACAGTAAGCATTTCGTCTCAGGTGACTAGATATTTTCGTGCAATGCTAGTTATATATATGGTAATGTTAGTGTAATTACTTTGAAAAACGCCTAAAATGGCTTATTTTATGAGCAAAAGTTTATGAGCAAAAGTAATTTTTTGTTTAGTTTTTATTACTTTATGTTATAACTCAAAAATTTCAATTTTGAAGCTATTTTCGGGAAATTAACATAAAAACCGACTTTCTGACGCTTTTTCATCTCAAACAATTTATTTCAATAAATTTGTTGGATAAAAATTTAATTTCTATACGCACAATACACATGGCAATTATCTTGTAAAATATTTTGGCTCTGTGATTTTCATAGCTCCCGTTATTAGAGATTAATTAGCACGAGGCCAAGATAGCCCTTGACGTGCTTTCCGCGTACAAAAACAGGTCGTATTAAGATAGGGTTAAGTTTATCAGGGTGTGTGTGTTTTTCATCGTCAGGGAATTTAAAGGGAAGAAAATTGGTTATATGTAACTCAAAAGCTGAGATAGATATAGTATGACATACTGATACAGTATATGGATATTGTATAAAACTATAGTTTTTATTATAAAAATATTTTATAGCTTTGACGACCAAGGGGTCCTGTTTAGTATCCAGTCTAACGTTTGGCTACCATTGCAAATGCATTTTGTGAATTGAGTTGGGTGTCGCTTTTCTTTCCAGAAATAACTTTCCGGTATTATTTTTTTATCTTCAATTATTTGAACTTCCAGGCTGGACTCGACGATTCCATTCAACTATCTCGATGTCATCCATTATCGTCATCAAGATGCTTCTAGTCATTTCATCAGTTTTTTCCACCGTGACGTCGCAACCATGATGTCATCCAAACGTCACACAGTGCTTTGGATGGCTAGGGATTGTCATATAACTACCGGAGCGTCTTATCGCTACAATTACATTATGAACCTTGTGCAGGTTGGGTTGAGCTTCCATGTTTATGAAGTCTGTGTTCTTGTTTAAGAGTAAATCAGTTTTTCATTTATGCCTTTTTGTTTACCGCTCAACTTTTCCCCAGTGAAGCTGACAAACAAAGCATCTCTGCAGCTAATCGGGTGGACCTTAAATGAAAATGAAAACAGAAGTTAAATACCACCAGGTTCCTTCATGCTGACACCTGGCCTGCTGGCCTGTTCCTACATGATTTTGTTTCAATTGTCTTTACACTTGTGTCAGGCTTTGATGCTCAATGATGCACAAATGGAGAGTGATGCGTAAATCCTTTTGCGATTATGGTGCTGAGGAACAGACCCCAACCATATCTTCATCGATTGTTCTATATTCTGTCTTCAAATGGATAAGTTGGCTTGTCTTGGAGAATAAGACCAAAGACTGCCTGCTTCTCAGTAGCCTTTCGCTGTAGTCCTGGTAACATCGGCATTCGATAATCTGAAATGGTAAAAATGTAAATCAGCGGTTCTCAGACAGGCCGGACAGCAGCTTCGGAGAGTCCCAAAAGGAAAAAAAAATGTTATTTTTTTTTAATGATTTTACTTCGATATGTAATGTTGTTATAGGCAGCTACGCATGCAATTTTGACATTGTATGCAATTATCCACAATGGTCAACAAGACAACTGTAAGGAATTATTACTTAACAAAGGAGTTTAGTTCTAAAAATGTGATTGTAATGTAAGCGTATGTTGGACTATAGGCTTGTGTGTGCTACCCGATTTTGCGTACTGATGTCAATAAGTAGGCTATAATAGCCTATAACCAAGCCTAAAATTTCTAACGGCTAAGAGTTATGGCAGGGTTGAACTACAAAGCTACTTTCTCTGCTGCATACATTATATTAGTTTGCTAAAAAATTGTTGCTTTTCATCTTTTTTACGCTGAATTTAGCTTGGATTGGATGTGGATATATATGGCTCGTGCACACCCGACCGCCGCATGTTCCCCCCATTCAGGAGCAGGGCTGCTTTCAAAAAGATGAGTTTGTACAAATTTTATCTCTCCTTCGAGAACTCGTTTCACTGCAGAGGTTATATAACGGAAAAGTTTTGGGACAACGGGATATACAGGTATAGCACTTTGTGAAGGAAATTCATCTAGATGTCCGTCGTCAGTAGCTCAAAACCTCTACAGTCTATACATGCATTCGATACTGACAGGATTAAACCTCCATAGCGTTTAGTCTGAGAATAAAGATTTCCATTAAATTATACCAAAGAGTAAAAACAGGCTTAGGAAGTTGGGAAAGTTATGTAATGTGAACCTGGCTGTGTAACTTTCAATAGACTGTAGCTTATTGTACAAACATAAAACCATATCACGCCTGAAAAAATGAGCTGTCAGGTATAGCGTACCCTAAAATTGCTACAATTCATGGATTCCTAGATATATGCATTTATTAGATAACATAGAAAATTGCTTTTTGTGTTTTGTGCGTATTGATATGAGAATTCAAAACTATTGTAGTTTCGGAAAAACAAAAATATGGCAAAAGAATGAGTGCGCTTAACTTATGTAAGCTCGAATAGGTGATAGAATGATGTGCAGGGCTATGGGATATTTCCTCAGGATATTGTAAATGGAACATTTAAAGGCATTGAAAAGTTTCACTAAAAGCATATATAGCGGGACTCTTGTGAGCTACTTTATAAAAACTTTCAGTTACATTTCTGCCTATGCCTTTAAAAAGGAAAATGTGAAGCTGGGAGCTCCTTTTGTTTCACTTTCCGCTTAAAAATGGTGTGTAGTAGGTCTATATGTATTAAAACTTATTCAGTGGAAAAATACTTCAAGTTAGCTTACAATGCTTATGATAAAAGATTGATGGCACAAGTGAACAATAATGTTGCTTCCTCTTGATTGATATGTTGCTTATTTATTGTCAGCGGGGCTATTCCCATTGTTTGGGGACCGAAACGTGAAGACCTTATTCGAGATGTTCCTCCAAATTCTTACATATTTGTCGAAGATTTTGGAAAAGATATAAAGAAACTTGTGGATTACATTAATTACGTCAATGAGAATGATACTGAGTATTTGAAGTACTTTCAGTGGAGATTGGATTTGCAAGAAATGGACAAAATTTTGACAACAGTTGGCGAGAACGGTTTTCTTAGAAAAGATGCTAGAAAACGATTCAAAGAATTGACAGGTAAATTTCCCAACTATCATATCCTGCTGAAAAACAGGACTTTAGGTTATTGCGACTTGTGTAAAGCCGCAATCACTGGAAGATCCAAAACTTTTACCCCAATACAGTCTTTGGACAGCTGGTGGTATGACACAGAGAATAAAGAATGTATCAATTTCAGAAAACCTGCTAGATTGAGAAGAATTTAATCATAGGCCTATCAACTGAATTGGTAGACATTTGGTCACGCGATGGTGCCATCAAGATAATTAAAAAACTCAAAATGTTGGTTTGAGCCGATGAACAGTTTCTGCACAAATCCGAGTTCAGTTCATACATTTAACTTTGAAAGCTTATTCTTAGAGTCTACACCCGATGAATGGGTCTGTATAACTATTTGTGAATGGTAGCACTATCATTTCATACGCGAGCAGCTGATCCAATGATGTTTACGGATCTTTCATCACAAAACTTCGATTACAGCCGACCACAATTCTAACTTAACAATAATTTCAAAATTCTTTACTGATTTTTGTTTTTAGTTTGAACGTTTCTAGCCTGATCTGTTTCTTTAACATTTTTTCCGCAAGAGTGTTAGGTTGTTATAGGCCTGCAAGGCTAGGAATCTGTTTCACAGTGCATTAACAGCACGATATGAAGACGCAACCCAGCATACGCAGAATATTTTACGTCAACTTCATATGAACTCAGCTGCTATGCTGATGCAAGACAGTTCCCGTTGTAACTTGTGAGATCGCGAGTGGTTGCTCGAGTACGCACATCTTTGCAGTTGAGATGCCTGTGGTAAATCTCCCAACAAAAACTATTGCATCAGCTACAGCTAATTTCAGTTGATGATTCAAACAATGTCACGAATAAGCGTTCGCGGACATCTCGTGGTGCTCAGCATAAACTAAATGTTGTTTCAAATCAACTTAAAATAATAACTTCATTCTTTAGTATATTTTCATAATTCCTTGTAGACAGAAGCCGAATCTCGGTCAAGTTCACAAAGACACATATGTCTTCTAGACTTGTAATCGCACAAAAGACGCACATAGTGCGCACTAAATTCGTAAATTGCTGAGCCCAAGTTTAGAGAGAGTTGTCCATGTTTTTGTCATTAATGAAATGTTGTGTTGCAGTCTGCAATATTGCACTGGTTACTTGTTTCCACAACGTGGTAGCTATGCTTTCAATAATCGCCGTGCATGTTGCACAGCTTTGTAGTGTTGTACCTTTGTGGTGTCATGTTGACTACATTGATGATTTGGAGTTGTATCAAGTAAATGAAATAGTATGAAAGCTTGTTTTGGTGCGCATTGTAGTACGTTGTACGCTTGTAGAGGTATGTTCCAGGTATTCAAAGTGTCCACTGAACACCAATACGGAAAATTAAAAATTTCACAAGAAAGCTTCATTTAGGGTGCTACTGAATGATTGATCATAACAACTGAAAATATACCAGATTCGCTAACTTGCATAATATCTATTTATAAACAATACCATGGACTGTGGAGAAGGGCGAAAAATATAGCCCTAAAACTCCGACCCCTCGATTTATAACTGGTCGACTCCAACTCCGGCTTATTAAATGCTGAATAAACAAGACAAAAAAAATGCCTTGAATAATCCGAGTGTAAAATGAATACATGGAATATTTGCTGCTGAATTATAATGATGTTATTATTTTTTTATACTGTTTTTCAATTTTGTTGAGAGTTTACTATATATCTGTTTTTATTTTTGATAATATGCTAGTCTTGAGCGTCTCACTGTTCATATTTTTCCTTATACCTTTGTTGTTCCAGACAAGTAATCAAACGTTTTCTTACGTCCGTAGACGTTGAATCAATAAAAACGATTGATTTGCTGTCTGGGGATATTGGACAAGTGTTATTTTCCTTGTAATGGTAAGAAGCTAAAAATTAGCTGATTCTTTAGTCAACAAAAAATGGCATTTTTCTACAAAAACTTGAGTTCATTTAATAAAGCAAAAAAAAACTAAAGCAAAAAGTGTAGGCGTATCCGAAATTGCTTCAGTTAGCGTCGAATAAATTATAATGCAAATGCATAGTAACTACTGTTGAATATTATGTTAAACCAAAGTTTTTCTACAATCGTTGTGCCTGAATGAATGAGAAATCGTTTCGAATTTATAATGAAGTATACTGTTCCTTCGATATGAAATGAAACCAAGGCATGACATTTATTTTTCCTCAAATAAAACGAAATTTTTTTTTTTGGAACTGCCCTAAATCTTGGTGTTTAGTAGGCCGCAATTTAGTGATGATTTATCGAAACAAAATCTTGGAAAACTTTGTTATTCGGCAGAAGTATTAAAATGTTCTATCTCTGTTAAAATTTTCATTATTTTGAAATTCGATTAACATGCTGTTGTATCATTTTAGCAAAAAGACGTCATGACTTGCAATTTTATGTTCTCCATGAAAATCCAGTTAGTCTAATTTGAAAATCTCAAAAAAGACAGGCTTTTGTTAAGTTATACAAAAGACCTTCGACAAGCCTTAGTTTGAACGGTACGGTTCAATGATTTGGACAAATGTTAACACTTAAACTCCCTTTATCGTTTGTCTGAATTTCTTGTAATACTTATAGTTTATTTATTTCTTTCATTCATTTTTTTCATTACATACGGTAGCCTATATTAGGATGAGAAAATGTTCTTTAAAATCGATTGGTAAATCTGCAGTCCAGTCGACTGATACGAGTTGAATTACTCGTGTCTTGATTATTTCAGAGCAGGTATTTTAGGAAAGCAGAAGTGCAAATTTTGTAACAGCATTTAAATTTTAGACAGATTGTTTGCTCAAATTTTTAACATTGTATGCAAGGAAAAAAGTCACAATTGACAATGTGCTACTCAAAATGCATGCTGACATGGAAAATGGGAAATCAAGTTAGGTGCGTCATTGTCTTCACCTTCTACAAAAAGAGAACACTTGATGATAATGATGGTTGTAAAGTCCGATGAAATTTCTTGTTGACCTTTGCTAAGTTGGTCTGTCTGATTAGCTTTATTCTGTGTAGATGGATTCTAAAATGCGACTCGCAATTAGATTTTCGTATATGATTTTAATGTACGCTTCAGACAATTTACATGCACAATAATTTTTGAGCTTTTGATTCGACTTTCTACCGTAGAATAAGCAATTTTAGAATGAAAGAAATCGATCTCCGAATTATAATTTTTTTCTTCTCTTGGTGACCTGTGCAAGTGAGAGCAAAACATTAAAAAACAAATGATCTAATAAAAGAAAACAAGTGAACAAAAAACTAACGTGAAATCATTACAGCAATTTGTTTTTACTTATTTTACTACTTTGGAGAAAAATGCTTTTACGCTATGCACAAAAATGTGGATACAAACCAGGATGATATTTGGAAAAACAAATAACGTATTTGTCGAACACAAAAGAGCATGGCATATTATTGTGGTAAAACTATTTGTTGCTGTTGCTGAAAACGCCATTCCATGTTCAATAAATGCAGAAGGCTAAAATATACAAATTTGGCAGTAATAATAATGATGATGAAACTACAACATAATTCAGAATTATTGTCGCATCACGAAAACAAAAACCATCTAGACGTAGACCATTAGACTACAAGAAATAGCTTGAAACAGTAAAGAAATACCATGAACTATGTAGAAAACAGCTGCAGTCAGCACAAGGCTGAGTAGGCCTACTCATTAGAACAGTGAACAATTGCGATTCGCTGACCATAAAACTGTAGCCTCCACGCTAGCCATTCTATTAAGACTATATTCAATCAACTACAGTATATGCAGAGGTACCATTCCGTCTTTATTTCTAAGATTTGTCGTTATTTTGACGGGTAGGGTCTTAGAAAAACTGATTGTCCTTATTTTTAAGAAATATCCTTGTTTTTGACTTGTCCTTATTTTGTTTAATTTTCAACAATCAGTAAACAAACTTAGTAAAATGACAGTCAAATACCTGCTGCATGTAAAGGTATACCTAGACCTAAACTGCCATGAGATGCACGAAGTATTTTTTTACAAACAAGGAGTTGCTGAAACAGATTGTTTCTGGGAAAAAAATATGGAATGTGATATGTCACGGCTCATATAAATGTGAAGATTTGTTCAAAAACGTTTGTTTCGTTTTGAATGAGAGAGAAGTTCTTTTATTTGCATCAACAGCACATGTACAAATTTGATTTTTTATGAAAACTTAATTTTTTAGTTGTCCTTATTTCGGGATCCATGTCGATGGCAACCCCGAATGTTTCTCGGCAGCCGATTGTAACAAGAATTAACAGCAATAAACACGTATTTCGCTCATGAAGCTGTTGGGCTCACACGTCGCACCGCCAGGTCATGCCACAGGCTATCAACACCTGCCTTAACCATCAATTGAATTCTTACAGTTGTTGAAGGAAATGTCTGTCGCGGTCAAGTCTTGCTATAATTAATCGGCTGCCAAAAAACATACCATGAACTAATTGAGTTTATATACACTCTATAAAAGGCCTATATCTGAGTATTAACATATTGCTGTATGGAGCATTGAAGCATTCTGGTGCAAGTTGTTGTTTAAAAATAAAAGAGTTTTCAACTTTTTGCCATAACACGTCATAAAGTATTCATCGTCTACCTCATGAAACAAGTAGCGGGTCACCTTTGTTTTAATCTCTTGAAAATGTACATAATAGATTCTGAGACCAAAATCTACAAGTAGAGTAGTTTAACCTAATTTATCATCAGAAAATAACGAGACAAAACGTTTGATTTAATAGGCTACAGATCTGGTTTGAGATGTGCTTGGTCCAATGGAGATCTTTACCAGATTAACTGAGTATTTACGTATCCGCTAGCAGGGATGGAGGAACCACGTGAGCCTGGGCCCACCTACTTTATTTTCTGGGTGGGCTTGGCCCAGCCACTTTTGAAAGCCAAATATTTTTGAAAAGGTAGCGAAAGATTTGACCAAGATAACCTGCAGTTTTTTGTGATATAAAGAAAATAATTTTAGTTGCAGCAAGGATAGAGGATGCAGTAACATTGTCTCTAAAAGAAGGCACTTAAACCAGGCTAGATGGGGATATTGATGTTAATTCTCTCGAAAACAAACTCAAGCTGTTAAAATAGATAAAACATTTACATAGATTTATCAAAACTAATACAGTTTTACCTGAAAATCCCTATGTTTAATGGTACTGCAAAAAGGTCTTTTTCGTGCCACAGACTGGCGAAAAATTACTTAAAAAGCAGATTAACCCAAGAGCACTTGAACCATAGGATGAACAGTTGAACACATTCACAAAAACTTGATCGATCAGGTTGATCTCACCCAATTTGCCAAGAATTTATTGCTTTTGTCACAATCAATGTGCAAGGCCTCGCGACAGGCTGCTTTGTACCTTGACCGAACCTGCTGTTTTGATTGTGGAATTCTTATGCTATATGTTATTATCGGTTACTGTCCTGTAGTGACCTCGGATTGCCAAATCTTTATTATGTGACGTATTTCCAGAACATTTTGTGGACGTGCAAGTCGGGAATATTCTTTGCTTGACTTGCCAGGTGTTAGGTGTTGTGACATCATGAAGATGTTTGCCAGTAGTAAAGTTTGACAAAATAATGAGTTCTTATGATGTAACGTTATTGTACCTTCTCGAAGTTACTAGACCATCAAACCTACTATAAATAGTAGCGTAATTTGCGTAAACTGTTATTATAAGAGATTGTTGTTGTAGTAGTTGGTAATAGATGCAGAGATTATTGTTGATTGAGAGTTGAAGTAATTGAATACGAGTAGGCTACATGAGAGTTGGTGCTCATATAAATTGTGATTGAAATTAAAGTTACATGAGAAGCTGTGAGTGCACTTCGTTAAAATCCTTCAAGAATTTTCATTATCATTTCACTAGTACAACTATCCGACCATTTAGCTTAATTGACTGCTTTTCGGTGATATCCCATTAAACTACGTCATTAATTTTTTCCAAGTCTCTTTCCTGGTAAGAGATAGAAAGAAATCGTGACAGCTTTCAATGATCGTATTATCAACTTTTTTAGGAAAAAATTTCAAGTAGCCTATAATACAATAGCAGTCACTTATATAGTGACTGTTGAAGGAACCTTGTTGTTGTTTGTTACCAGTAGGCCTATTATATTTGTATATTGGTGGTGCAGCTGTTGTGTATGCACAAAATACTGCAGGCTGTTACTCCCAGATAACTTTGCTGACTGTTAAATATGTTTAGGCCTATATACCAGTAGCCTACTGGTACTTCTGGTATTGAAACTTTGTGGTAATTAGCTGTGCCTTTTTGATGCCAGTAGCCTATTATATTTGCATATTGGTGCTGGTGCTGCGGCATACATGCGCACAGCCTACTGTATAATGCTGCAGATTATTTATCCCAGGTGGTATTATAACTGTGTGTGTATTGTTTCTTTTTTATTTGTGTGTTTATCGCCATACTTTGTACAGCACTATAAAGCGTAGAGAAATAAAACATAGCAACCCCAGCGGGCCCAACACACTCCACCACACACAAACAATACAACACAACCAAAACAAACTCAAACGCCCTCGACACGTAGCCTACATGTGTCCTCATCAGGAATTAAATCTGCAATAACCTATACATGAAATGAAAAATCGGAAGATAGATTTGACTTTGCACTGTAACTGTAACGACACTCTTGACTGAAAAGCACAAACTGAACAAATGATACGAGAATAATTACGAGTAAACTATGCGGTGGGAAACAGATCACATGAGGTGTAGACTACAGGCATTGGACAAACAATTAGAACACACACAACAGGAACGATGAGCCACAGGCGAATAACTGCCGGTTGAGAAATGGATTGTTACGTTTGATTCTTAAGGCTTCCATGAGCTTAGTCTGAAAATCAGATCTGCCTCGAGAGATGATTTTAAATTGGCCGATCGAAACATTGTCAGTGCACGTTTCACAAGAGGCGATGTGCTCTTTAATTGCACTTTTAGTTGTTAGGTTTGGGTTTAAGTGTTCCCCGGCCCTTGTCAACAAATGTCTGGTTGACATACCAATGTATGTGTTGTTTCCTGACGAGGACACACGTACGTGTCGAAAACGTTTGAGTCCACTTCAATTATGTTACACCTCTTGCGTGCAAAAAAGCATGCTAAACCCGCCAAGGTTACCATATTTCACTTCTGTATGGTTCAACAAAGCAAACTCTCTACCAAAGCTTTATCACTATAAAGCAATTTAACAATTTTGTAAATGTTTTGGCCAAATTGGGATCAAAAATGGAAACTGTTTGCTTGTTGGTACGAAAGGCAATCATGAAAACTCAATGTAAAAATGATAGAAAATATTTGGAATGCAGCAATGCTAACAGGGGTCTGGGGGGCTTCGCCCCGCAGAAGTTTGATTGACTTTGACTGCTGCGCCTCTGGGCCCACCTACTTTTAAAATGGTTTCTCCATCTCTGTCCGCTAGTGCTCAATGAAAATATGATAAATGAATAAATGACAATATGCAAGTTCACAATCGAGTGTAGGATAGTTTTTCTTTGATTATATTCAGCATGAGAAGTAATCCAAGCGTAATGAAAGATGTCCACTCCATGTCAACGCAATCAGCCGGAAATATCTGGCTGTAATCGGTTTGTCAAATCTGTGGATGACGTAGCTGTTCCGGTCGTTATTACCAGTGAAAACCTGGAAAAGAATAATTTAAAAAGATGAGGATGAAATTTAATCAAAACTTTAGCTGAAGTAATTCTAATTTCAGGCATTGCGTAATCAGAGCAATAAAAGCATCCTCAATTGTGTCATATCAAATTTTCCTAACAAACACAGAAAATCAGGGAAAGAGAAGTGTAGCATAAGTACTGCACTATAGGTCTTCACAGTTATAGCTATTACAAAACAACTACGCTTAGCAACTTTAAAACTTAGCAACTTGGACGTATGTATTTGACATGTCCAGTCTACGCAGTAAGAAAACCACCTTTTCTGATCCATCTTCGTTCAGCATGAGTTCTAAGGTGCTCACAGAGTTGCCAAACGATATTTTGTAACTCGTCACCCATTGATCAGAATCACTCCTTCCTTAAGTGACAACACCAGTCACGAATATCGGTACTAACAAATCGACTTGTATCCATTGTCCAGCTGCCACTGTGTACAATGAAAAATTAAAACTTTGTTCTCAAAACGAGCCAAGTAGGGATTAACGTTGGGCCGCGAAGCCTTTGATTGCAAGAGTATTGTAGAGAAAAGACCAAGGCCAAATTACATGTGGATCGCAAAAGACATTTCAGCAAAAGTATGTGTGAATGCAATACTTTATCATTGTGAAAAATAGAAAGCAGAATAATCGTCACTTTTGTAAAAAAGTAGGCTCTATAGATAAAAGTAAAAGGTATATAGCCTACTTACATATAAAAATAAATGTCATTTGTCTGACATCTCACTCCGTTCAAGCTAACATATAGGTTACCTTCCCATGATCACCACAAACGCTCAACAGTATACAAACCTTTTTTTTTAAATGATTCACTGCAACTTATTGTTAGGCCTATGTTGTCATTAAAAATTTATTTTAAATTCTACTTCATTGCTGAAATAAAACTATGAACTTCAGCCTCCAAAGAAACTTATTTTTTGATGATTATGGTAAAAAAAAGTTCTTGGTGAGGAGATTTCTGCTCACTCCCAACCGAAATAGTTGCTTTTCAAGCCTTAATTTTTATTTAAATGGTTTTGATTTGTCAAAACTCTGGAGCTCTCCCAATTTTTTTTGGATTTGCCACTGCATACAAATGCTAAAATAGAAATTACAAAATGAAAACCAACAAACAATATTTATTATGTAGTTTAAACTGAAGTACCGTACTTGATAACTGATATTAAGCAGAACATTTTTGCTTTAGTAATCCAATCTATTATAGCCCCACCTCTCAAAGCAGCCCATCCGGCACTTAAGAAAGGAGATCTACTTCCCTTATAATCCAACCTCCCATGGTGAGCTGCGTGATTTGAAGCATGAACAGTGGATGCGGTGATATCTGAGTCCCTGACTCTGCCATCTCTCAATCCCACCGAGCATCGCTTGACTGCACCTGCCAAGCATTAAATTTAACATTTCAAGGTTCTTCAACTGAATTCTCAGATGATGCTGATTTAGCACCAAGTTGAAGCCCAAATAACTTGTTTATTGCAGTTCGTATCATTTCCGTCTATTAGTAAAATATAGAAAATTTATCTAGGACAATGAAAATTGTACAATTTGTCATTTACTTTCTTAAAAACTTCTTGCTTTAAAAGCAATATACAAATAGTGTTTTTCAATGTATTGGAAATCAGCATAGGCTACACTGCTATGTTTGAATCTCTCAATCTATTTCGTCATTACGGTAATGTCTGCGGCTTTTCTTAATGACGTCTTTGTCAGTGGCTTACACAGTCAGTGATAGCTGTTGATTTTGCAAAATTTCAACGTCTAAAGACGTCCGTCTGATGTTGAATAATGCAGTTGTAAAATTGCTTTTAATGAAAACATTTCACTGTTGTTTTTCCAAGGTAGTCAATTATAGTGTGTAATAATTGAAACAGTTTTGTCTATGTATGATTCAGAATATTGTGTTGGCCAAAAAATATATTATCCTGTGGAAGTAAAACGGGTCTTCAAGGAACATCAAAACGTCTTATATGACATTTGTTCAAGTCACAAGATTAAAAAGATTTTTTAGTTGAATGGTTGACAGAATGCTTGTGTTGTATTCAGAATTCTTTGTAAGTTCTCATGAAATTTTTGATACGGATTATAGTGATTAATAATTTGATTGATTTTATCAGCAAAAAATTAATGATCTTTGTAGCCTGCTTGATTAAACTCACAGAATGAAGAGACTTCAAAAGAGAAGAATTATTCTCTTTATATTGAAAATCACTCACTCTCGCTTTGTAGAACAGACGCAATGTTGGTTACTGCGGTAATCCTCTCAGTTATCCCATTCAATGCATCTGCATAAAATATTCGAAATAGTATTGTTCGAAATAATATTTGTTAAATTTTGTTTGATAATGGACGGTTTGAAATAAAATCCATTACTTAAAATTATCAATCAATACAAAACGCTGTGTTCAAGAGCATGTGGCTGTGTCTTCGGCAGGACACTTAAAGACATGCCTGAAGGTGGACACGAAGATTGGCTTCCTTACTTTCCATCCACTTCATTTCAACTACCGCGCGTAAGCTTGGATACGACAAAAAACTTATAGTCTAGTGTATGTTTATTGCACTGATGAGACCTTAAGGTCGAAACAGTGACGTCCTGTCTTCAGTTAAAAAGTTGGATAAATATAAAAACATTTTTCTTTATTAATGTAAGATTTCATTTTCTTTCTTCTTCACGTGTTGAAAAACACGTAGCAAAAGGCCAGTAAAGTAAAAGGCCAGTAGTAACTTCTAATACAGTATTAGTGCTTTTTGCGTTCATAGATTTTTTTTTATTCCAGAAAAATAGTGTAAAAAATAAGCAAAGCTACAAAAGCCTGAACGTTAAAGAAGTGTCTGGAATCAAAATTCTTTGGTCAGTACAAAAGAATTAGCAGAGTAACAGTAACTTTTACCAGACATAGTTAAATCAAGCCTATGCAAATTGTTCTGAAGCGACACAAAACCGAAGTGAAACCAGAACTGAAAAACTGCTTCAAATGAATATGTGGAAGTGGTAAACCATACATGTACAACGAAATTAGTTCACGGCTTGGACCTACAAAATATCGAGGCTGTTTGAAATCAAAACGTTTTAAAATTTCCAAAATACGTTGCTTCAAAATTAAGACACTAACTTCGTACTATATCTGGTATAATAGAGCCTAAAACAAAACTACAAAAAGAACAAACACTAACATTATCTCACAATGAATGATTTTTCTTCCAGAAAGGCAAGAGATATATTTAAAAAAAGTTCGAACGCACACGCTTAATAATAACAGAAAACACCGTGCTTACGTGTCCCATAGAAAATTATTTAAGGCTCTGATCTAAAAGTATTTCACTACAGATGATTTGATTATGCGTTATTTTTTGCCATTCCAAATTTCTTGTGATAGGAGCGCCATTAATTCACAAGCCAAATTTTTTAAAACACGATTTTGTGTCATGCACTCGCTCTCTGGATATTACCTTAAAGGACTTCTTATTTGGAACTTTGTGATAAAATATCACGATTTGGAATTTTGACGTTATACATTAATGACATATGGTGGCAGCTGCGCGTTTTCTGCTTTGTCGAACTTAGATTTACATTACCAAAAATTGCTGGTATTTTGGTGTGAAATGTTGGCAAACAGTTCAATGTGCACTACATAAACAAGCTCAAAGTGTCGCTTTATTCAAAACATCATTATCGCACTTTCGCATCACCCACCATTCAGTTGCTCAATTTTTCCATTCAGTTGTTCAACCTCGCTGGGATCACATCCACAACTTCCCGGCTTCCCCTGACTCCCTTTAGGTCCAGGGGGTCCCGGAGCACCAGATTTCCCAGGCCGCCCCTGGATTAGGTCAGGGGGTGGCCCAGTGGTTGTTTTACGAAGGCAAACCTCTTCATCACCTTGACCACGTGAGACGGTCAGAAGCAAAAGTGTGGTCGCGATTGAAAGAAATACATATTTGAGCTTTTCATTGTTTTCATTTCAGAATGCTGTCGTTCAATATGTCGGGTAATTTAACTTATTTGTAATTTCTACAAATCATAATATAAACATTATTGAGAAACTTTTTCAATAAAATATGCTTTAAAATATGTTTTGAACGATGCTGTTCACTGCTCCTTCACCCTACTGATTTCTTTAACTCGATTTAAATTACATTAAATACTTGGAATAATCTATCGTTGAAAAAAACTCATGTTTTTTAAATCAAATTGATGTTAAACTGTGTGACTCTTTTCTTGTTTCCTATTTTTTTTATTTTTAGGTTTGTAACTGGTGTTAGGTAGGCTACAAACAGACAACTGATTCAAGCGTTTTAACTTTTCATGACTAGTCACTTTTACAATCCATTAATGTGTCGGTTTATTGCACATTGGATATATTACACTTTTGTTTTCATCCAAAACATCAGCATGATAAAAAGTAACATTACAATACAGTTTGTTTCTCAAAGGCAACATCATGACACTATTGTCTCTTGCTTGCAACATCATAATACCCTTTCTCTCTGACTGGCAAAAAAACTATTTACCCCATTATAGGTTTGTTACTTCATGTTAGTTTTGCTATTGTCTCACAATCTTAAAAAATAGCCTCATACCAGACTTTCCAACTTACTGTAAAACTGTGAGAGATATAACCTTTCTTTTTGCTACCGACTGCCAATGAAACCACATGACAAAAGCAATGAAGCAAGACACGCATGACCAGCTCAACACGTCACCAATGCAATACGAAAAACATCTAGAAAGAAACAAATGCTGCTACAGGAAAACTTTCGTGGAGTGTTTATATTTTTGATCACAAATGTACAAAGCCATTGAGTAAACATAACATGTAATAGATTGAATTTTGCTTTTAGTAGCATGATCATTGCTTACTTCACAATGTAGATATTAACGACCTGTTTTAGCCGTCATAGTACATGACTAGGGTACTGTGTGTTCCGAAACAGTTACTACCACAGCGAACTCGCAACATCAGGCTAAAACTGGTCGTTAGTATCTACAATCTAGTGAAGTGAAATAGTGAAGGTAACATAACATGTTTTGCATTATTTACTATAAGTTATCAACAAAAGTTAACTAGAGCAGTGGTTTCCAACCTTTTTTGTTGCATTCCACTTTTCGCTAATTTTGGAATTTTTCATTCCTCCCTTAGTAGGCCTATGTAAAATAGACAAATTACTGCATTAAAAGCCTCTACAAGTAGGCTATGCGAAACTGCCAAGGAATAACTTATCAGTGGCTTTTTCAGTCCGAAAATACGATTTCAAAAACAAACATGCAACCGACAACAGACATGGAACATTAGCAGATTACAAATATTCTGATTGGTTTGCGTGTCAGAAGCATTCGAAAATTTAAAAAAACAAAACATTTGTAGTGGTAAAAAATTAAGATTTTAATGACCCACCTAACACTCATTCATCAAGAAATGTTGTTGTTTATTGTTAAATTATTGTTCACGAAATTATGGCCAAGTTATCTGTCTCCGTATTGTGACATGGATTGTCGCGCAATCGTGACGTCATCATTGCGATGCACTGTCACGCTTGAGCGACAATCTCTCGTCATTCTTTTTCTAATTTTCTAACTTGTGTTTTCCAAACGTGGTTCGTCTTCCTTTTACGATGTGTGAATCTAACGGACGGACGTAATTAAGAGTGTGAAGTGACTATTCCACATCACAATTGAACCCGTCTCTTGTTAACAATATACCATCAATCTTCACTCAACACATGTGGAACTTGAGTCGAAAGTTAGGAAGAAGACAGGTTGGATAGCAGCTCATATACATAGCGGTTATCAAAAAGAAAGAACATCTTCAATTGTGATGTGGAATAGTCACTTCACACTCTTAATTACGTCCGTCCGTTAGATTCACACATCGTAAAAGGAAGACGAAGCACGTTTGGAAAACACAAGTTAGAAAATTAGAAAAAGAATGACGAGAGATTGTCGCTCAAGCGTGACAGTGCATCACTTCAATCGTGAGTCTGTAGTTACCGTACCCATCTTCAATTGTGTGGTTCTGGTCACTTCAATCGTGAAGCTACAAGAATTGTTTTTTGCTGGTGCTGTAAAACGCATATTGCTGGCCAACCGAAGCGGCCAAAGAACAGCAATCGAAAAAGCGAAACCAGATCTCCAGCTAGAGAAGTCACTAATTCTACTGTGGGGCAGTATAAGCACGGTTACTTTATACTGCCTGAAGCGGCTGGGGAACGGTCACCAGACCAACAATCCGTCGACGATCGAACTGTCCGAGGAGAGCAAGAAACTGTGTTATTCCACCGACCACAAGACGAAGCGCGCGACGCCATTTTGAAACTGGATCACGTGGACAAAGAGTGCGACGCTTCTTGTAAGGGCAGTGGTGCGAGGACTATTTCCTGCCTCTGGTCAGTGTGTTACTTATTTGATTGTGTATGTTATCGAGCTTTTATAGCAAATTTGTGTAGCCTACTGCAATTTAGTAGTAAAAGTTAATTTGTTGATTACCGTAGGCTAAATATTCCATTTAATAAGTTACTGAAATAACTATGAGTGCCGCTTCCCTTGAGGACTGTCTGTGGGTCTCGGGCGGGCTGGGGAGTGTACAGGAGCCGGTCCGCCGATCTTTGGTGGGGCGAGGTGGATCTGTCGCGGAGAGTGGGGCCACCGTAGCGCGGCTTCCGGTGAGTGGACCAGTAGTACAGTCACAACTGCCCTCAGAGGTCGGTAGAGAGGAGGTTCACCAGGAAGTGTTAGGGCTACAGAATGACAGGGAAGCCCGTCAACGAAGGCGTCAGCTACTTAGTGACATCAGTGCGGCCACGAGACAGCTTGGGGAACTAAGAAGCAGAGACGAAGTGATAGAATTTGAATCACAGCATGTCAAGGCTCTAGATTGGAGGGTTAGAGACTTTTGTGCCATTACGCAGAAAAAGGACTCCGAACCTCGAGTCGCCCCCGAGTTTGAAATGTTGGTGAGGAGATGTAAAGAACGATGGGAGGAGCTAACAGACTCACCCCCAGTAAATTCAGCTTCCCTGCCAAACATAACCATTGGGGTCCCTCCCTCATCTGCAGGGAAAAGCAGAAGGTCTGCGCATATTTTAGCTCAGATTGATCTGGAAACTCAATTAGAACAGATTCAAATTGAGAACCGCTTAGATGAGGCGCGAGAGACAAGGAAATTGAAGGAGGCCCGAGAACAGGAAGCCCGAGAAGAGCGTAAGCTGGCCAGAGAGCTTAAGGAGGCCCGGGAACAGGAAGCCCGAGAAGAACGTAAGCTGGCCAGAGAGCTTAGGGAGTTACAAGTACGTGCAAGCTTGCAGAAGCAGATGGCCATGTCGGAATGCTATACAGAGAAGACACATAGCTTGAGGAGTTATCGCACGCGGGATTCCAAGACGAGCGCCCAGGTGAAAGATGGTCCCCATCTCAAGGAAAGCGAGAAACCAAAAAAAGCCCCTCACTCAGTGTTGTCTAAATTCTGTGCCCATATGGAGGCTGCTAACAAAGCAGACAAGTTAATGGCCCCTAGCTTAAATGTACCTGTTTATGAGAGACCTATTAGACCTCCGCCAGGATTTACTGATACTACTAGGTATATCCCTAAGGGTAGTGCAGTCCATGATGGGTATTATGGCTTACCCCTGCATGAAAGTAACGTGATGGCAAGGAGAGAACAGCAACCGCCCCTAGCCTACGACGGAGCGTGCGAAAAGGCGTCAAGGAAGGACTATCTTGACATGGCCTCGCTCATAAAATATGACGGGTTTTCTATGCCCTTTATTGTTTTTAAAAACGAGATAAATGCTTTGTTAGAAAAATGCCCATATGAGGATATGAGACTGAGCTTGATTAGAGCAGCATGTATTAAAACTGCTGCTCAAGACATAGGCTTGGTGATCAGTAGCACCCCAGGTTACAACGAAGCAATGCGTGCTAATATGGCATTGGAGCGTTTGTCTTTAAGATTTTCTGTTCGCGGCGGTTTTAATTCTGAGGCTTGTGTTAAAAGTATCCGATTTGGGCCGCGTGTGTCGGGGGCTGACATTACTGGTTGGCGCAAGTTTCGGGCAGAATTACTAGATTGCCAAATATATGCGGCAGCATACAAGCGGTTGGACTACCTTGAAGAGAAATTTGTCTGTGATTTAGCTAAACGTTTGCCCGTTTATGCGCGTCAACGCTTCATTGATTTCTTAGGTGATAAATTTGGTTGTACGGCGGACCCTTCCTTTGATAGTTTGTTGCAGTTTGTTATTGCGGAAGAAAATGCGAAATCAACCGACTTTGGCGTTTGGTTAATGAGTGAGGACCATAAGTCGAGCAATAACCATTCTTCTGGTAAGTCGGAGAGTAAAAGGGATGCGGGTGCATTTCAAGTGAAACATACGGCGGCCAAGGTTGACGGCTATGGTAATATAAATTCTGCAACGTCAAAAACGAGTGTCTCGTTGTGTGAGTGTTGCCTTTCGTTTGGTGTGAATGTGGATCATGGTTTGGAGGTATGTCATCGTTTGCAAGGTATGACTGTGGCAAAGCGTGAAGAGTTTTTCTACAAACATTGGCTCTGTTATAATTGTGGAGGAAAGCATCGGGCTAGAGATTGTCGCTGTGCCATGAACTGTGATCAGTGTCAGGATGCTAACTATAAAACGCCGAAGCATTTCGCTATGTTGCATGAATGGGTCGTTAATGATAGGCCAGCAAACAAACCAGTTCCAAAGAAGGTACGCGAGTCCGCTGTGGACAAAGTTGACAAGTCTGCGGTTAATAAAACTGGAGTTCAAGGTAGAGAAAAATCAGTCTCTTTGAGAAATGTGAAAGTGACACCTTGTAAAGTTTTAAACCGAACAGTTGCTGTGAAGGTCATAAACCCGGCAACTGGCTTAGAAAAGTTGGTGTACTGTCAGCTTGATTATGGATCCCAGATAACGCTGGTATCAAAATCTTTGTGTGCAGAGTTGGGGTTACAGCCCTATGAAAACATTTCCTTTACCATGAAAACCTTGAACGGTGACGCGAAAGTTGATACTGGTTTGGTCAAATTTGTTGTAAAATCGTTGTCGACTGGTGAGAGCTTTAACATAGATAATGTTGTTTGTTCGACGCCATGGAGCGATGACATTGAAACCTTGCCCCATAAGCAAGAATTGAGTGGTTACAGACATTTTGATGATACTAGTGTGTTTGAATTAGAAAATCGTCAGACTGTGGACATTTTGATAGGCGATGACTGTCCATTCTTGTTAACTGTGCTTGAAGAGCGAGTTGGTAAAACGTTGCATGAGCCGCATGCGATCAATACACCGTTGGGATGGCTAGCCGGTGGAGGGCGGTCTCCTCTCTGTTCGGACAGTCGTGTCACAGTCAGGAAAGTGCAGGTTCGCGATGATCTTGAGAACGTGGACTGGTTAAAACGTGAAAATTTGACGCGCGACTGCATTGTTGATGAATTAAGGCAGGAGTTAAAGGAGGCCACGCTGGCAGATTCGCGGCAGAACATGTCATTCGCTGATAAGTTTTGGGGTCACTGAACAGATTTCTGCCTACCTAAGTTGCGGGGTCGAAGAAAATGGAGAGACATCTGTCGCAATTTAGACCCCGGAGACTTGGTCCTGTTATGGGATATGAATGATCGGCCTAAACGAGGGGACTACCGAATCGGCAGAGTAGTTGAAATTTTACCGCAGCATCGAAAGGGAAAAGAGTTTGTGAGAAGGGTGAGGGTGGCTGTGGTAGCATGGGACACTAACACAAAGAAGTCGCATGTTGAAACCGTGCTTTGTGATATTTCTTGCGTTTCTCCGGTAGAGGGCGCGCGGGCACGCACTGCTGTGCTTGCTCCAGTTGGTTCGGGCCCCCCAGATGGACGTTAAGGGACGTCACTCATAGAAAATGTGTTCACTTTATTATTAATGTTTAATTGTTTATGACTTGTGTGATGTATGATGCTTATGTTGGCTGTTTACAAATTAAATAGATACAGTCTGGCTGGAACCGTATGTATTTATCAAGTACATATTGTCACTTTGAGTTACGCCAATATCGCTTACAGCAAATTTGCTTGTGATACCTGTGACTAAGCTGAGCATCTTATTCATTCTTTCACATTTAATTTAGTATCTTCATATGACAACTTTGTTTTGTATAACTTTAGGTGTATGGTGTGTTAGTACTGTAATGTCGTGTGAGCATGGTCCGTTTTAAATACCTTCAGACAGCAGTATGGGACTACAGGTTCATCTACATGACTATGTATGTTATTTATACGACAATATTATGCGGTATTGCTATTATGTTTAATGCGTGTTAGGTATGGCCAATGATGAGTAATTTCGTTTAGGCAAAAATAATCTTCTGGAAGATGGATATTGTAATATTCATCTTGGAGGCTGCTATGTTCACGAAATTATGGCCAAGTTATCTGTCTCCGTATTGTGACATGGATTGTCGCGCAATCGTGACGTCATCATTGCGATGCACTGTCACGCTTGAGCGACAATCTCTCGTCATTCTTTTTCTAATTTTCTAACTTGTGTTTTCCAAACGTGCTTCGTCTTCCTTTTACGATGTGTGAATCTAACGGACGGACGTAATTAAGAGTGTGAAGTGACTATTCCACATCACAATTGAACCCGTCTCTTGTTAACAATATACCATCAATCTTCACTCAACACATGTGGAACTTGAGTCGAAAGTTAGGAAGAAGACAGGTTGGATAGCAGCTCATATACATAGCGGTTATCAAAAAGAAAGAACAATTATGTATTATAGTTAATAATAATCTAGCACAGAAATTTTTAGTCTACTATTACAATTACAATTGAAGTCAGGGAGCTTTTAAAATGACAAAAAATACTATAGGCTACCCCCACAAGTCAAAAACGAGGGTGATACTAGAAATTCAAATGGCCGCCATGGACAAACCCTTTGAGATACTGATCTAATCTTGGGATTCTTTCGTTTGGTATCCTAAAGCACAGTATGACAACATTTCAGCAAAATGTGAGAGGTATCATTTTCAAGATATCTTCATATTGGCTGTTTTCAGGTGAAATGACCCTATTTTTTGTTTCTTTATGCTCGATGTGGACCCATTAGAGTTCATCCAAAATTTGTAATATTTTACAGTTACACAATTGATTTTTTCTAGGGGTAGTACAACTTTAATATACTGCCATGAGAAAGTTTTTTTTACGAGGGCGCTTGATGCACCCTACCCTACGTCTACCAAATGAAGCAAAAGGTGTCCTGGATGACCAATCTTTGACTGCTCTCTGGACACCTCAGAAGGTTGATTGATTGAATCTTTATCCTCGGACTGGGAAAGGTTCTTTGAGAATTTAATCCTGGCGGTTTTGCATACTTGTAGAGGCTTTGAACCACTGACGAAGGCCCGGTCACCGAGATTGACAGAGTGATGTTTCCAATTGTTGAAGTGTTTTTGCTGTGAAATTGTTCCATCGAAGATTAGATCTTAACGTACGTTTTTCAAGCGCACATCCTGAGAGTCGAATTAGTGTTGCTTGATCTTAAAGCTTTTTCGTTCACGAAGTCACGCGCTAACCAATTGAGATATCGGGTCGGGCAGTTATCACACGAGTAGCCTACACCGACATGCAAAACATCTAATGTCAACAAAATTTATACAGTATACAGACATAAAATTTCATCCTTAAATCGGTTCTCCATTCCGGTCTTTCCAAAACAACTTGGAAGAATTTGTTGGTTTAAGTTCGAAAACATATATAAGAGTTTTCCTTGGTGACTTGTGACGGTGTCAAAAGTTAACTATAGGCTACTGCAACATGATAACCAGCTCAATGATAACCTTGTTAAACTTGCGAGCCTTATTGTCTTCAAGGCATCTTATTGTCTTCTTATTGTCTTCAAGGCACATTTTGGATAAGAATCTGCAGTAAACCTATCATAAGTTTATTCTTTCGAATTTGTAATTTTGTGAAATGCAGTTTATTCAAATGATGATTTCATCATTAAAACTTAAAAAACGATTTAAGAGGTTTGAAATGTTAACTTATAGAAAAATATTGAAAATCTGATAAACATATTTCAATATAGAGCTTCGGTAGAGAGTTGTCTTGTTGAACCATAGGCATACGAAGCCGAGTATAACGTGATCAAGTTTAACATCTTCAAGTTTATTACATATAGAAACACAAAACTACGCAACAAATTAAGTATCGAACGTTTTCGACATCACAATATGTCCTCTTCAGGAATATTTCAATATATAAACATATTGCAATAGCAATATTTCATATAGCAATAGCAATATAGCAAGCTATAGCAATAATTCAATATATAAACATATTGATATTTCCGTTGACTTTACCTTCCATCAGTGGTGGCTGGTGAGTCCTAGAAGGCGACGGGTGAGTCCGGGCTTTGCCCGTCCACGTGTTCTCCGAAAACAAATGCAACAGGGAGGGGTCTACCTCAGAAAAATTACATTTGATTTGGTGCATTTTGAGCGTATTTTACCTCTTAATTGTGATAAAAGTTTATGTAAAACGTGGCTGATTTAAGAGTTTCGCAAATGTGTAATATTTTGAAGGAGACGATCAACAAACATGTGTGAAAAACACGTTCTGAGTGATACAAAAGAAAAGAAAGCGCTTGTTTTTTGTTATTACCTACTCCACAAAAAATTCTTCTGTGGCCTATGTCACTTTATATTTTGGATGTAGATGTAGATACATTGCTTATTGCATAACATATTAATGCAATAACATATTTTATGCATATTTATGCATATATTTATGCAATATTTTATATTTATGCAATAACATATTGCATATATGGTTTTTCTTCCATTTGCTTCTTCTTTCGACCCATTGTAGTTTTTGAAAATTTTCTTGCAAGATCTCGAAACTTTGAGAAAATGAAAAATATTGTGTGATTTCACCACCCTTACAATTCACGAAGCTGGAAAGCAACACTAGGCACGCAGAGCAATGGCTTTACCGTGAAGTGTAGCCAGAGAGAAGCTAATGATGTAACTATAAGCGTTTTTATGACGCAATGCTTTTGGCTGGAACAGTAAGCTAAGAACTTGTGCAGATTTTACATGTAAAGTTTTTTTTTGCCGACTGAATGTAAAGATTTTTTTGCCGGCACTGTAAATTCAAGCAGTTTTTTGCCAAGGTTGGGAAGTAGACCTATCCTAAAAACTATCAGTTTTTCTAGTGCCTCCCTATTTGAGTTCTTCTGTAACTAAGACTGCCGTAGCCTAATACAAATCAGCGAAAATGTAAATTACTAATTGGTTTATTGCGTAACACTTAACAATGCGTAATTTCGCAACGTAAAGGCGGATTTACACTGGCGACGCTATTGCGCCATAAGCTGCTTTTGACGTTACCACGACACTCATTGACTTTCACACTGCCTTTTTTGCTCACTCGCTTTTCTGCTGGTTAACTCGACCTGTTATCAGACGTGGCCAAATGGCCTCGCCCTTCACTAGTTTTGAAATTTTTATATAGAAGGAATTTTCCTAAAACACTGATATTTCTTGACTTTTACTTTTTATCATTTGAGCATCGTTTAAACCTAATTTGGTTATTTTTGGAACATTATGTGATTCACAATAAGCATTTTGTCACAGGTTGTTCAGAAATTTTGTCTAAATTTCTATAGTTTGGCAATCGGCCTCGAAATGACTCATCGTTTCTGCTATTGTATACACAGTGGCCGCAGCCAACCGCGAGTCAAGTCATCAATCACACATTAAAACTAAGAACGAAACGCAATAGGACTCATAGTAGGCTACTGCTATTTTGCATTCATCAAATGCTAGCATTTGCACAATCTCTTAGTGTTATTTATTAAGTAAGAATCGATTTCGCTATAGTAATAGCATCTTCAGCTAGCACGTGTAAAAAAGAAAATACGTAAAACGAACAAATAAAGCAAACTCCGATATTATCAACATGCATAAAATTCTATTTTAAATAGATGGTTACATAAAATTAAAATCAACACCTGCAAGCCTAAATCTTAAACATGTGTTCTGCCACGATTTTCAACACTACACTGGTACAAAATTCACTGGTACAAATTCAATACACTGGTACAGGCTACTTTTTATCGTTTTATTTCAATCCAGGCAGTTTTTGTTGCGTCATTGCACGACCTTGGCAAGTGAAGTTGACCAGTTTTTACGAAGATTCGACGTGTTCAAAACATGATAAGCAAACTTTTGCAACTAGGAATGATCCGTTACTTTAGTTTAGTATTTACACTTTGCTACTTCTGAAAAGAAAAACAGGGCTAATCACAACCGAATCATCATCAACCACAGCCACCCACAAAGCGTTGTGTTATATGTGTAGAGGACATCAGAGGAACGGGTTATTCCAAAAAAAGAAATAATCTCGACAAAGTTTCTCATCGTTGCCTCAAATGCAACATGCCTTTTTGCACAAAGCAGATGTTGAAACTATGTATGTTATTGCCATTCATGACATGTACAGTTGAGAAGGAGCGATCTTCCTGGCGACAGCACTACCTGACTGCTCACGACAGAACAGCGAGCATTGTGTTTCGCTAAATGCTTGTAAACTGAATTTTTCATAACTCCACGATCATTCGATGTGTGTTGATCCAAAATTGTGGTACATTTCATTTTGAATCTTGAAAATTAACTTTTCTTACATTGTCTCGACATTACCAGACTCAAGTTAAACAACCCAGACAGAAAAACCCGTCATTTTTACATTGATTAAACGTCTGAAAAATGACGGGTTTTGCTGTCTGGGAAATTTAGCAAAATGCAGCAGCCCAGGCAGACAAGTTGGCTTTTATATCGTTTCAACGTTTAGCTACATTGAAAAGTATCAAAAAGAATTTTTTTTTCTGATTTTAAAACATTTTGGCATGTTGAAATGAAAGCTACACTCCATGAAATGAAACGCCTGACAAAACAGCTGACTGGAAATCGTGTTACCTATACTTCTAACCCAGCCAGTAAATCAACCACTTTCAACAATGATTCGATGTCTGCAGACGTTAAATAAATGTAAAAAAGGACCAATTTTGCTGGCTGGGGAAAGAATGTGACAAACTAGAGTTATTTCAACCAGAAAAACAATCTGCCAACGTTGAATCAATGTAAAAATATGATTTGCTGGCGGGGATCGCGACAACTATATTATGCTTTCATTCATCTTGATTTGTCATGAGAGATACTAGGATGCTAGCAGCCATGGCCACCTGCGGAGAAGCAATTCATCACAATAACCTCAAAACCGCTTGATGTAGTATGAATATGAAAAACACTGCATTTTTTGTGGGAAAAAATAATTTGTTTCAAAATATTTTTGTGAATGTTCACAAATCATCAAAATTAAAATTCGAACGAAGAAAATCGGACATAAAATGACTAAATGCCAGTAAAATTCACGTTTTTAGAGCTTTTTTGCAACATATGTTTACAGAATACACAAACTAAGCATTTATTTCGAAAACAAATAACTACAATATAAAATAAAAGCATTTGACTATGTGCATGCCAATTTTGTCAAATGTGCGATATTTAGCGGCTGAGTTATAAGCCATTAGTCAGGACGTGGCCAAATGGCCACGTCTCGTGCTTTTCGCGTGTCTTTGAAACGAATACCAGATAGGGTTAAAACAGCCCATCGCTTTACTATTCGTTTGTATTGGCAACTCAAGAAAACACTCGGCTCTTCGAAGTCACAATCGAGTGTCTTTTTTAATTGTAACCTTGTTATATTCTCTAATCTTGCATATATGAAACTGCATAAAACCAAAGTTACTTTTTGTTACTTTCGTATCATATCTTTTCAAAATCTGCGGCAGTTTCTAAATTTTTATACCAAAATTAACCCAATTGAAATTAACTGGCAACTCTAGTATTGATCTTTTGTGAGCGAAGCTGAAAACTGATTTAGTTTTGTCATTGCAAACGAGAGCATGAAAGAAGTTTCTCGGAAAACAATTTGCTTTTTAGATACATTTTTGCTTAAATTCTCTACTTCTGTGACTATTAACCAATAATTTACAAATTCACATATCGGACCCAAGAAGGTAATTTTTTTTTTGTGAATGTTTAAACTTTTATAACAATTTCTTATGTTTCGAAAAATTATTCAGAAAACCTTTAAATATTCTTCTTAAAATTAAACTTATCGCAAAAATACAGCTTTTTACAAGTTTTTTTTTATTTTTTAAATCATGTAATTTAGCATAGAACTACAACAGGAGGGGACTTAATTATCGAACCATTTTTGTCTTGATATTTTCCCTAGAATAGCCTACACTAGGTTGCGTATCAGATTTTTGCACCTTGGTAAATATTTCTTTAAATTAAATACTTACCCCAGCAATAGGCCTATAAAGTATAACTTGAATTTTTTTCTCTTTTTGCGCAATCATTGCAGGTAAAAGTTATAAAAATAAAAGACATTTACAAACCAGAAATTGCTAAATTAATGTTTAAATATAACCATAATTCTTTACCCTGTACTTTTTCGAATTACTTCAAAAAAACATCAAACATTCATAATCGCTCAACTAGATGTTCAATCAAGAATGATAATTCCTTTGTTCCTCTGTATGCTACTTCAAAACTTCAACAAAGCATCAAGTATAGTGGAGTAAAAATATGGAACTCAATCCCACTAGATATTAAAAAAAAATCTTTTGACTCATTTAAAAAACTTTACAAAAATTATCTAATTGCAGAATATTAAAGTTGATTGCAGTGTAATTTACTGATGTGGACCGATACTCTTTAAGCTTTTAATCGTTGACTATCAACACCTAATATTGGAACTTGTAATTTTGACATATCATGGATGCAAGTTTGTTTCTGTCTTGACTCTTTGTTGCTAGTGTAGATATTTTAGTGTAATGTTTACTAAATGTTTATCATCGACTTGGCTGAGGGTGGCTGCTTGACTCGAAGACCGTCATGGTCACTTCGCAGCTTCCCGTTGTGATTTACTTACTTCAACGATTGTTATTTTTCTTTGTATCAATTGTGTTCGTTAAGCGTGCTGCATCATTTAATGATTTTGCTGTTATGATATTGCACAACAAAATACACCAATCAATTACGGCGCAAAACAAAGTCTATTTGCTTTAGGGCAAAATTACCAAGCTTTAGCTAAAACCGTGTTTGATATGTTTATAGTGTAGGTTTATCACTTCCAAGTGGAAAGTGCTTGTAAATTAATCTTCCGTATGGTGCAAATTTACAATAACCGTCTGAATCTTTTGACGACAAATAATAACGTTGAGAGTTTTGTAACTTCAAATAAAATTTATAAATTTTAAAATTTATAAATTATAAATAAAGTCCAACTTTTTAATTTTCTTGAAGAACTTTTTTATCTTTAGCTATTTACTATTTGTGACTAAGCAGAAATTCTTCTTCAAGTGAAATTTCCTTTTAGGATTGCTTTTTTAAAGTTTAATCTAAAACAGTGTTAAAAAAAAACTTAAATAATTGCTGTCAGGATTGCGATGCTAAAACTGAAGATTTTAGTCTGCCGTGCTTGAGTGTACAACTGTACAATGTTTGTTTGTCGTGTCCAGGCTTACACCCGATAGTTGAAGATTTAGATTAAGTGGACGGGAAGGCAAGGAAGCCAATCATCGTGACCACCATCAGGCATATCTTTAAGTGTCTGACCGCAGACACAGCCGCATGCTCTTAAGCGGTGTCGAACCGGCGTCCTTCGATTGCCGTTCCAGGATTCTCACCACTCGGCTATGCAGCCGACAACTGTAGCCTACAATGATGTAATAACTTGTATTGGTATTTGGCTACGATGCTTCACATCTCAAGTACAGTATATCTGCTTGAAACAAATATTGTTTTTATCTGTATGGAAAAAAAACAATGTTGAAATCAATAAACTGACTGTGCTTTCGCTGCTTTTTTGGCTTGAGTTATATTGTTTACTTACGGCATCCATTTATATTTTTTTAATGAAATTTTTAATTTTTTACATCAACTAAAGTGTAGCATATTTGATATTGTCTTTTAAGCCAAATGCAGTTTTTGTTTTCAGAACTTGGAAAATATATATTAAATGCAGTACTTTAAATTTAAACCAGTAAAAAGTTAAATAAGACTCTCCTAAAAAAGTATTTTCCATTTCTTATTTAATACCATGAAAGTTCTCCACCAGTAGGTAAAATAAGTATTCTCCTTGTTAAAATAGGACTTCTCAGAAATGAAAAAAAGAATGTGTTCTTTATTTCGCCAACATTTTATTCAGTTAAAACGCGAAGCCAATTAAAGATCTGTTCCTAGATTAACAGGAGAATGTATATGACTACGGTGTGCACGCCATTGCTACCTCTGTCCTAATCGTCGACGGATTGGATCCTTCATTGGCTTTTAGAAAATCGAGATTTCGGAGATATCTCCTGGACTACTTCATTGTAGAACAACTGAACGGTTTCCTACAACTCTAAACAAAAAAAGAACACTCACAAATGCGGTGTCATTGAAAATGGTTTGATTCAAAAAACTTTGACAAGAGAGACGTTATTTCTGTCGTTATTTATTACCAGAAATGTATGCCACTCCACAGTACATTTCCAATGTTAAAAGGGAACGGAAATAACTAGGGGGAAAGCCGTGTAATATGGACCAGCGTGTAATATGGAACAGCACGTTTTAGCCTTTTTAAAAATTTGAAAACTATATGCTTCGTAAACAGCTTGAAATAAGAGTTGAACTAAAGGATAATGGCGGAAAATTTATTTCTTTGTGCAGCTTTCAGAAGGCATGGCGAGAGAAAACTTGAAAGGGGTCTGTGCTATCTTATTTACAGTGTTTATGTGATTAAGGTTTGTGTAAGTTCAAAGATACTTAGGACTGAGGAAGGGTTATTGTCGTATAGTGACGTTATTGCTAGTTAATGTATGGAAGAAATTTTAGTGTTTGTTCTTTTGATTATTTCATGAGGTTGTTAAGATTTTTTTGTTTAGTGAAGTGTAATATGGAACAGGTGGTGGTGTGTAATATGGACCACTGTTCCATATAGCAACATTGTAAACAACCGATTTTGACCATGTGTTACAGCTGGTGTTATAGTGTTCTTTCTAGTTCTTGTTTACTTGTGATCTACATTGCTTAGTTCTTGGACCTGCTTCACTAGGTAGGCTATAATAGTCACTGATATGAAAACGTTAATTAAAAAGCAAATGACATTCCATATCACTCGGAGAATAACGCATTTTTTGTCTGAAATATCTTTGCATTGTTTAGGTTTACTTCTGTGTAATTTATTTGAAGTTTAAACTACTCATGCTTGTGGTCCATATTACACATGTGGTTGGTCCATATTACACATGTGGTGTGTAATATGGACCACCATGGCGCATAATTTTAAATTTGGATTGTATGTTTGGTGGTGATTGTGTTGATATGATTTTCGTGATGAAAGACCTTCACGGCAGTGGTGAATAAACCTGACCAAGAACTCTCAGTTTGTGCATCAACCTCATGCGTAATTGCAATATGTTTTTAAGTGGTCCATATTACACGACTTTCCCCTATTTAGTTTCAAACAAGGACTGGGGGGTAAGCTACTTACTTAGAAGGCCTTAACTTGATATACCATGAACACCTGAATTACCATGGAATAACTTAAAAAAATTTACTAACATCTATTTAAACTTAACACGACAAAGTGAAGAACATTTTTATATAACGTAGTCTTATCGTAGCCTAGTGATATTCTCATGCATTCAATTCAGCTATAACGCACCCACAACAAAAATTTGATATTGGCGCGAAAACTTTTTAACTCTATAAATATTTTATCTTTTATCAGGTGTAGGCATGCAATTTGTTTGGGTTGACTCAAAAGGGTAGGCTATACCATTTCCAAGAAGCTGACAAGCACCGAATTGAACGTTGAACGAAGAAGCAAAAATCAACTTGAATCTACAGAATTAAAAATTTCTACCTGTGCAAATCGAAAGCAATCTCATACCTAGGCTGATAATAATTAGTTCTGAGGGAAAACTGACCGCTGTACAGTAGAATGTTGATATCTTCTCTAAACATGTTACCACAACTAAATTCTTTCAAACACTTTTTGAAGCATAAAAACTTAACACAAATTTAAAAGTAGAAATTTGATTAAAAAGTATTCACGTGACAACGTCAATTCGCAATGATTCGAAAAAATTGTCCTGAAAGAAGGTTGCAAAAGTATTGCACATGCAAAGAAAATATTTTACTTGAAACTTTATACAACGCTACACTGCAGGTCTTCCTTTTTCTTGATACAAGAAGGCTCTAAAAAAAAAAAAGTATTAGTATTGTATAGTTAACTATGCTGATTTGTATAATGTTCTTAGTTAACTGTTTTCTAGCAGAGCAGTAGCTGAGAGAAAGGAAGTAGTTAATAGGTTACGTTGTAACATCATCAATTCCTTTTAAATACCTTTGAAGATCTATTCTGTGGAGAAATATTTGTTCATTGGATACCACGCGTGGATTTTGCTCACAATGATGTCAACATTTTGATTTCTCACTGTATCAGCCTCCACAAAAAATTTGACAGTTGAAATACATTTTCTGTCAAACATTTGTTCCCCCTTCTGTTTGTGGAATTGCAAAGATAAAAGCATAAATCTCTTAAGAAATTATCCTGCCAAGTTAAAAAGTTTTGTCAATTTTTTTCTTAGTTCAAGAAATCTTGCTAAAATAATATGGACAAACAAACTAAGCTACCGTACTCGAATAAATATGGCAAGCTAAAGAAAATTGAAGCATTTAACATTCATCTTGGAGCTTAACTTCCTGCATGGGCGAATGTTTTACGTACCATTCTGTGTAGGCTATAATCTTAAGTAGGCGTAGCCTGTTTTCTGTTCAACACATTGTTCGTCATATTTCTTTCTTAGTTACAAACTCTCTTTGTTTCTCAGTTACTAAACCAGTAAGCCATGGCCCAGCAAAATGAGAAATTGACCCTTCGAAACGTCGCGCTGGCACGCGGTAGGTGAGACAATGTAATGTTGATAGCACTTTGTAGTCGTCTTATTACATTATATTATACACTTATTTAAAGAAATGCCTACTGTACAGTAGTTTACCCATCTGCCGATTTATAATCTACGTTTGGTTCGCCTCACACAAGCAATCGGTAAAAGGCATTGAATGAAAAAATAGCAGAATTGATTATTTCTGAACATCTTTAACCAACTTCAGATTCGTATTTACAGAATCACGATTCCATGACCTTTCATAAAGGTGGACTTGAATTTTTTTTGTAAATTGCATAGCATCTAAACCGTTGATAACTTGATCAATGTTACCTTTGAGCTTAATGCGTTGATAAACAGAGTAGGCCTATGTTTACAAAACTACTTTCCAACGATTTGTTCAAACCATGATTCAAACGTATCAAGCAAAACTTTTATAATTTAAGATAATTTTTTTTTAGATGCAGTAGGCTATACAACATTTTGCAAACTCTTGTTTTCCCAATTGCCACAAATGGATGTAAAATTTGGACATGCACAAAACGTGACATTAAAAAGTTAAGAAGTTTTGAAATGTGGTGTCAGTTGCTGGATGGAAAGAAAAACAAATGAATTTGTTTCCCAGCAAATAAACGATAAATGGAGTCTGGTTAATAACATTAACCTAAAAAAATTGAGATATTTTGGACACATAGCAAGAAGCAATCCATTGGAAAATTCAATGTTGACTGGGATGGTGCAAAGCAAACGAACAAAAGGACGACAAAAAATGAAATAATTTGACAATATCAAGCAAATTACGAAAATAAAAAGCATGCCGAAACCACTATTAAAAACAAAAGACAGAACAAAATGGAGGCAGTTCATAAGGAACATCACAGCTGATCAAACATGCTCAATCTGTTGAAGAAAAATACATTTTTTTCTCATCCCACAGATTAATTTTAAAAAATACACTTAAGTACAAGTACAGTAAAGAATACGAGGTCAACGGCATGTGGACTTTCCACACCTTCTGCCTTAGCAAAATCCAGATCTCGGGCAAACCTCATTGTCACGATTTCTTTCTATCTCTTACCAGGAAAGAGACTTGGAAAAGGTTCATGACGTAGTTGAATGGGATATTACCGAAAAGCAGTCAATTAAATGGTCGGATAGTTCTACTAGTGAAATGATAATAAAAATTCTTGAAGGACTTTAACAAATAGTTCAGCACTTCCAGCAACTAATCAAAGTATTAGTAAGAGTGAATAGCAATAGATTCCAACGCTTACAATCACAGCTTCTCATACAATTCTAATTTCAATCAGAAATTATATTAGTATCAGCTTTGGGTTACTCGTATTCAATAACTTCAACTCTCGATCAACAATAATCTTTGCGTCTATTACCAACTACCACTACTACAACAATAATCTCTCATAATAATAGTTTACGCAAATTACGCTACTTTTTATAGTAGGTTTGATGGTCTGGTAACTTCAAGAAGGTACAATAACGTTACATCATAAGAACTCATTGTTCTGTCAAATTTTACTACTGGCAAACATCTTCATGATGTCACAACACCCAACACCTGGCAAGTCAAGCAAAGAATATTCCCGACTTGCACGTTCACAAAATGTTCTGGAAATACGTCACATAAGAAAGATTTCGTAATCAGAGGTCACTACAGGACAGTAACCGATAATAACACGTCGCTCAAGAAATCCACAATCAAAACAGCACGTTCGGTCAAGATACAAAGCAGCCCGTCGCGAGGCCTTGCACATTGATTGTGACACTCATTGACCGACGAATCATCCACTTTTAAACAAACAAAAAGCACAGTTGTAGCTTACAGCCCGCATCAACCTAATTGCATCTTACCAGCGTGCGTAGTCATCTACATAAATAATTCATTGACAAAATATTATATAAAGACTATAAGCATAATATATACCAAGGTTTCTTAACCAAGGGTGCACGACTGCACGGTGCACGCGCCACTAAGGGGTGCAAGACCTGTGGCTAGGTAGTACGGGGATGCTGAATTATCAAGATCTTTTTATAATATAACGTAAGAAGCAAAGTTTTTTTACCAGCTTTCTACCAAATTTTCGAACTGTAGGTGACTAAGTTATTACTTTTCAGCCAATCCTAGGAGGGCGTGCGAGAATTGATTGGTAATTTCAAGGTGGTGCCGACAAGGCAAAAGGCTAAAAACCGCTGATATATACTGATATGCATTAAAGAATGAGCATATATACATTAAAGAAATATGTTGATATACAGTCAGTCTTCAAGAAGATTGCCTAAAATTTTGTTCACAAAAACCTCAGGCTTGCAGAAGAAAAGCAAATGGCGGAATCATAGCACACACAATAGATCAAAACAAACATTCGCAGCAACTTTTTTTTTCTTCAAGAAATTCTTTAAGCTCTTCATGATTTGTCGATGCACTTCTTATTCTTCAATTGCCTTGTCTGAACCAGGCATCGATTCCCTCAGATAAGTAATTTGACCAAATATTCCTAATATATGTTGCACGGATGATTGTTTCTGTCTTGTCGTTAAATTGCTTCAGATGAGTTTGTTTGTTTGCCAGGTGCCCTCTTTCCAAAAATTTTATCAGTTAAGGAGAGATGCTCCAGTTTTTGCTTTCTTATTACATGGCCTAGAAATTTATATTTTCTGGTTTTCATGTTTTTGAACAGAGATCTGGTTTGGTTCACTTAGTGTAAAACTTCTTTATTTGTCTTCTTTGCAAGCCATGAAATATGTTGCATTCTACGAAAGCACCACATTTCAAAAGTCAACCCACTACTACGCACAATTACACATAAATACACTCGCTTTGGAATTTTTACCACAACTCCATGTTTTATTGAAAGATATATTCAAACTTGAGCTATTGTAGCTCATACGCTGCAGCCTCAAAACTGTGCTTTTCAATGTACGCTGTATTAACCGTAGCCGGTCGTTTGGTCGACAGTCATTTGGTCGACAGACATTTGGTCGACAGGACGTTTGGTCGACAGACATTTAGTCGACAGACATTTGGTCGACAAGACATTTGGTCGACAGGACATTTGGTCGACAAGACATTTGGTCGACAGGACATTTGGGTTTGGGTTAGGGTTAGGGTTAAGGTTTGTTAACTAACCCTAACCCCAAAATGAATCGTTCTGTCGACCTAACATCCTGTCGACCAAATGTCTGTCGACCAAACGTCCTGTCGACCAAATGTCTTGTCGACCAAATGTCTGTCGACCAAACGTCCTGTCGACCAAATGTTTGTCGACCAAATGACTGTCGACCAAATGACTGTCGACCAAATGTCTGTCGACCAAATGACCGGGTACCGCATTAACATAGTGCCAAAACATAAGCGTACCTCAATTTGTACAAATGAGTTAGCAATGCATAGTCTAATGTGGCTTAATTTCAATTTCAACATCCTGGTTTAGAGTTGCCTGCTGAGGCAATGTGAAATGTGCAGTAAACATTAAACCAAGGAGAAAAAAGGTGGAGAGCAACGAAGAAGGCATTGCGGGATAAAAATTGCTAAGCTTGTTTATGAAAAACTCGAGAAATGCAAACCCACAAGTACATTGGTTTAAATAAAGTACTTTACCCTCCAGCTATTCACAAACTTTTTAGCTTTGCTATGACAAGCAAAGCATTTTTTTGAGCTAGAATTATATAACGGCATTGAGTTGTAATTATATAAGAAGATCTAGCTCCAAAAAAGTTTACAATTATTACGCCTAATATTTAGCAGCTTGATTTAATTATATGCAAACGTTGTTGCAAAGTATAAACTTCTGCAGACAGTGTACTATTGAAATGTAAAATACTAGACTAATCCTGCAGAAAATATGTTGTTTGGAGGCATGTTTGCAAAGTAATGTGTGATATTATGAAATTATTGTTCAAAAAATTAATTTTTATAATTTTGAAAATTTTCTTCGTGCGTAGCCTGCTGCTTACTCAAGAAATAATGTATCAAACTAAACTTGCCTAATAAACTTTTGGGTCAATAACTTAATAGACTAAATTTTTATTAACTTTAAAACAATTATCCTAAAGCGGCGTCGTCTGGTTACTTTTGATCATTAGGTCATTTCATAAAAAAATGACAAAATGATCTATGAAACAGGATATTCAAATACAGTTTTACAAGAATAACAACTAAAAAACAGCAAAGGCAAGTGAAATTATCAATGAACTGCACGACAGCAATTTATTGTTTTTCTGTTTTATTGGGTTACTATTGGTTGAGGCTTCTCTGAGACTATTGTTTCCATAACGATACGAAAGTTAGTGACAGCAAGTGCTTCGTGTGCTGTTCGATTTGTGTTTTGATATGTGACATTATTTATAATAGAACATGCAATTCATTATTAGTAAAGTCAAAATGCAAGCCAAAATTTCGGTGATTAAAAAGCTTGATATACATAGAAAGGATAATCAGATTACTAAAGGGTCACAGAACTTCTTGCAGCAACCTGTAGTTGTACCACTTTTATTAAATGTATTGCTACATTTTATTTTTTACTGCATTGATAAACAAAATTGCATGTTCCAAGTAGGCTATAGGTCTACTTATTTCAAAAGAATGGATAAATTTGCAAAGCACGCACATATGCCCTTGGGTGATTATATGACTTTGCCGTAGTATAACCACAATGCATTGGCATCTAATACAAGTTGGGAGGTGTGTGAGAGTGTAACGGTATGCGCATTTCTGTTTCAAACAGATATAGTTCTACTTGTCTTTATGTGCATAGGAAATTGCAATTTAGAATATTAAAATTCTAAAAAAAAAACTGCATTTAAGATTCATTACATAATTGAAAAACATTTTCTTCTTGATTTAGTTTTTGCAGTTTAACCTACATGACATTATATTGTGTTGTATTTAATCTTCTTGTTACCATGCCGATCTTACATTTAATCACTTTCCAAAACTACTTTCTTTGCGATGAGAATACTTAAAAACTATTTATCACTTTTATGTGTTTTTACAGATTCGAGATGGATTATACAGAATGTTATTTAATGACTCCATCTACAGCTAATTTGATGAATAAAAACAAACATTTTAATTCTTTACATCAAAGTAATACTTTCCCGGTGCCAAATGATCAGTTCTACTATTTAGATCAATCGTCAAACTCTCCTGTAAGCCGCTTTGAGTTGCCATCAGGACGCACTGCAGAGGATCTCAGTTGTCGGTTTTCACCAAACAATCGCAGGGATATTGCGAAAAGCATGCCATCCAAGCACCATCTTGCAAAGGGTACCACCCAGTTTTCTGAAGCAAACTGTTTAGAGTTTCTTAATTCCAATAAATCGTTCCTTTCTCAGATTAACACACAAGTTAAAAATACTTCAGGCAATGTTTCGTTGCTGCCATACACAGCAGACACCCAACAATTTTTCTCTGAGAATGAGCCTCGGGAAACCTGCTTTCAAGTCTTTACGCATCAAACCAGCCCTACTACCACAAATTCTGAAAAAAATGAACACGCGTCATCTCATTCATCTTCACCACAATTTGAAAAAAGTTTTGATTTTGACGGCAACACTTTCAACAAACAGTTTTCACGTAACAACAGTTTGCAAGACTCGGATAAACCACCACTTTCTTGGGAAAGTTCAACTTCACATAACATTTCATCAGGCGAAGACGTGTTCAACAGTGGACAGTGGGAAACATGTCCTACGTGGGGCAACACACCAGTCAATTATCGCTTTGCCAATTGGAATGCAGTAAACAAAAGAAGACATTTCACCATACAACAAGATGATGTTTATGAAAACACCCAAACTTGCAGAGCACTAGACGAGACTAAGCCATCATTTCAAGAATGTCAATCAGGCATTTTTGAACGTTTTGCGATTCCTTCATGTGATCAAGAAAATGTTCATTTTCTTGAGAAAACATTTTTCAATTCAAAGGAATGTTTTAAAATTGATGGCGCCAAACACATTTTTGATTCTTCTACAAGTCTTTGTGATCATAGCTCATGCTCTTATCAATATAGCACAATACCAGAAATGAACAAAGCGTTTTCCAATAAAGCGCTCATCTACAAATATCAACCAGAATCCTTATTTCAGAATTCTAGGCATGGCAATTTTGAGCCATCTGGCTATCAAAGTAACACCTTCTTGCCAACTGGGTCCTATTCTTACAAGCATTCTCAGTCTCATGCGAAAAATGTTCCACTTTCTGCGTTTCAGCCAGGCTTTGAAAATTCTGACCACAAGTTATTAGAACAGCACAAAACGAATTTAATCAACGTAAGAGAATACAATTATCCCTTAAAGCAACAGACATATAACATACAAAGCACAAACTTTTTGCCACCAACAATGCAAATATCAAACAATCTGGAAAACGGAAACAAAGATCTTGTACCACAAGATCGGACCTACCCCTGCTGGGTAGCCAATTGCAAGCAAGTTTTTTCTCGAATGGATGAATTGAATCGGCATCTTCGAATTCATACAGGTAGCATATTCATATACGAATTCATACAAAATTCATACGTTCCGTTGAATGTTGGTTTCAATATGTGAAACACTTATTACGAGGTAGCAATGTTACAGTGTGCGAAAAATTGCCGTGCTAAGCCTAGCAATACTAACTTCGAAGTGATATCTCAACCAACTTTAAGTAAAGTCATAAAGCTAGACAAAGACACAAACATGTATTTTTTTATTGCGCCAAGTAAAATCTTGCTTTTTTCAGGATATAAACCGTTTGCTTGCACTGTGTGCTCCAGAAAGTTTTCTCGGAGTGACCACCTGAAAACGCACATCCGTACTCACACAGGAGAGAAACCCTACTTTTGCAAAATTTGTTCCAAGCGATTTGCCCGAAGAGATGGATGCGAGCGCCATAAGAAGATTCATGATAAAATCAAGAGAAAACAAAGAAAAAGAAAATCGCAAAAGATTTGAAAAATTAGCATTTTAAATTGACTTTGAAAAATACAAAGACAGAAGCAATAGAACCACAAGGAACACTTTGTGATTTTTATAAGGTTTCATTGAGCTTTTCCACGCCTGTGGCTACCGAATAACATATGACTTCGAGTACGGCTTCAGCGTTGCCAGATTTTTTAAGGTTGTCAATTTTTTTTAATTTTTTTTCCTTTTTCATTTGTTTAAAAATGTAATTTTACTAAAGTTGTGATCACAATTGAAACGGCGACTTTCATAAAAACAAACAAGAACAAACAACTTTATTTTTTGGTAAAGTTTTAGAGCCCAATACGGTGAGCAAGAAACAATATTTTGAAAAAATATTGCAAACAAATATTTTATTGCTCTTCGTTTTGTATCAAGATGGAGTCAGAGTGGGTCTTTTTTAATGACTCCGACTCCGGACATACCAAAATCCTCCAGACTCCACGACCTAGACTCCGACTCCAGACATATCAAAATCCCTCCGACTCCACGACCCAGACTCCAACTCCTTAGTCCTGTTTGACCCAAATAAGTTCAATGAAATGTAGCCTACCATTGCGGTTTGTTGACTCCGACAAAAGCATTTGATGCAAGAATCGCTATCATGCTTACTAACAAAATTCCTTGAAGTAAATGTGTTCTTTTTTCTACACAATGATCAACGCCATTTTGATTAGCTTATGTCATCTCTTTGACGTGCTGTACCACATAATGTTTCTGTACGGTACTTGATAAATGTGTAGGCTACTATAAATCAATTTAGTTTCAATCGATTTAGTTTATCAATCATCTTCATCATGTGCCTTTCTTATATTGATGGTTGGAAGCAATGCGCTATTGTTCTAGATCATGAGCTTGATGTCTCACCACAAGATCATTCATTCAAACTTATTGAAGTCGAATTAAATTTATTTTGCATGAACGAGCTCGATTGTTAGTGATTTTGTAAATTACGATTTTTGCAAAATATAGTCGGACTAACTTTAATAAAGTTGAACTATTTATATCGCAAGGCATGTAACTGAGTTGTACTTCCTATGTATATATTGAGCATTGTTGTGTTACATGCCAGAAGATACTAAAACTGTAATTAATTTTTAAAATTCTTCAAAGACGGCAGTCTGGCTTCTTCGGTTATTCATCTTGTATTAAACGGTGCTAATGAAACTGCATATTATATACTGCATAAAAAGTTATAATATTTTTTAAATGACCTATTTGACTCACCTTGGTTAATTGGTTCATTGCTATGGTATTGCAAGTAATGATTATATTTGAATTTCCATAAGTGCTTAAACTGTTGATTATCTTTGTCGATGATGTCAGTTATCTTGATTGCTATGTATCCAGGGCTTGCAACACATGTGCTTTTCTCGAAGATATTCCAATTTCTTGCTATGAAAACAAGATAATCCGATTGACATACCAGCTGCACTTTTTATTCAAACCAACCAAATCTCGTTTCACCAGAAATTGAAGTTTTGCAGTTGCCTTTCATAACTAGTTACAGAGAAAAAGAAAAAAATGAAATGCAATTGTAACCTTTGCTGCACTTATTCGTTGACAGTATGCTTCTAGAAAATAAATCAGTCTTCCAAATATCTTGAATTCCACCAATAGTAGTATTCGATTTAGATTTCGAGGCATTAAGACATGATCGACTAATCCAATAAAACTGAAATTGGTTGTAGACTATATGTGCCACACGTTTTCCTATTGCTCTGTGTTAGCTGTTGGCAGTTGTTCCAAAACAAGTCATGAGCAAAATTGTTGGCCCCAAGTTTCATTGCTTAGGAGTAGGAATTTTCACCCATAACAATGATTGAATCTTTTTCTTTCGTGTCTAGATTTTAAACAGAGCCTCATACATTCTAAAATGTTTAACCCGATAGCAGCTTCCACATCACCATCCACTCTTTGATCTAATGTCAATATTACTCTCTCCCATAAGTTAATTGGCCAAGGAAATCACAGACTAAGCTACGGTAGTCAACAAGATACTGAACTATTTTAGATACTTCATTATTATCTGCAATCAAAGATATAAAAAAATATCACATCTAAGTTATTTTAATTACAAATTGTTAAAAACGAACTCAAACAAGAGCCAACTTTAATTTATTTTAATCTGCTTTTACCAGAAAATGTTATTTTCTGAAAATAACAACTCGATCAAAATCGTTTTTTAGACTTCAAATCTCAAATTCTTAGTTATATCTTCATTCGTCACCGGCATTTTTGTGACAGATTGACTAACTTTTTATATAACTCGTTTACAATGATCGTCATTGAAAAGGAAATGTTGGGCACTAATGAATATTGTGAATGTAGCGAGGGACCATTGGAGACCTAAGAAGATTTCAATAGGTTAAAACCAAAAAACGTTTTGGAATTTTTTGCATTTTCAATGGTTCACTGTCCAAAAAAGTGGGTAGAAGTGCCACAGGCACAGCGCAAATGTCTATCAATAATAAAGCGGAATTGTAGCTTATGTCCCATCCAGTTTTTCCGACGCAGCCTGTTTTTTTCAAGCGCATATTTTTTCGGCGTATATATTGATCACGAAAAATGGTGGAACAATTTGAGAAAGCAGATAATAGAAAGTTAATAGAAAAATAATGCAGTTTTGGTAATAGAAACATGCCAACAACTTTCAAAAGCTTTTATAAGGGCCAGATTAAGGTGGAAGGTGTTGGGGCTGTTCTTGTTGAAGATTTCAGTTTAATCTGTTTTTGGACGGCCCGACTCATCAATGCCTTAACCTGGCCCTGGCAATAATAAACGGGATCAAGTTGATGGTAAATTATTATTTACGCACACAGTGACACTTGATAAGTTTAAAGATATATTCTTAAGGTGCTGCGCGTTTAATAGCAAAACAGCGAGTATGGCGACACAAACGAAATAGAAGTTTTTTCCTTTTCTCCGAAATGATCAAATGGTGGAAGCATTTTCTGCTCCATGATGGCCTTATCTTCATTATTTAGAATGATTACATTTACACCTAGTGCGTGACGGTTGAAGAGCATACAATTTTGATTCAATTGCTCATGCTTCCAATGCACGTCTAAGCAGGTGCGGATCAAGGAGTTTTTTTCGGGGGGGGGGGGGGGCCAGAAAATAGAAAACAAATTAAAAAGAAAGAAAAAGATAAAACAGATATGAACTATGATACTACAACATTTACGATATGCTTTAAATAACGTTGGAAGAAAATGTAATTACATCTGACCAAGCTCAAGCTCAGTTACGGTAAATGTTACATCTGACCCATTCTAAGCTAAACTTAGAGCCGTAAATAATTTCCACTGGAAAACTTAATGCAATAAAGCAAGCTTTTAAACAAAAGTTATTGGAGTAAAAGGCGTCGGGTTTTCTTTTGAGCGTATTTGTCCGTAATCTTAGCTTCATAAATGTGCTGTGTGGGACTGCAAGCAAGTAACTCTAACGAACTGGGACGTTCTTGTCCACATGTTGAACGTTCGTAAGTTTTGAGTCGTTTTAGAGAACTAAATGTTCGCTTTGCTGTAGCAGTCGTAACAGGAAGAGTGCCAAATAGGCTACACGCTACATGATTGAAACTGCAGGAAAATACCGACCTCTAGCTGCGGTCATAACGTTTTGTAAATCGGATTTGGAGATGTTTTGTTCAGAAAGCTACAGGCAGAGACACGAGACACCACACTAGTCACTGGTAATAATATTTACAGTAGATCAGATACAGAATTAAAATAGATGCCTGCCTACCAAGGAAGTAACTTTCGCTGCGTCCACTAGAGTAGCGAGTCTCGGCAATTAGCGTGAATGTGCTGTACAATTTTTGATTAATTTGTTCTGCATTCCGCTTAAAACAGCACAGAGTACAAACTGCAAACCACAATCATCATTGAGAGGTTATCCACTGTGATGTCACATCCATGAAAGGTCTCAAATTGTTTCAACTGACGTCGTTTGGTTCAGCGTTGGCTTCAGCTGAGTCAGCTCCAACAAATGTTGCTATTAAAATGTATTTGAAGTTGTATGAAAGAAAATAACTGAGTCTGATCGATGGATAATTTCAACCATAATAATAACAAAAAGTTGGTCCCCCCCCCCCCCCCCCGGGATAATATATGTCCGCCTTGGGACTAATATCAGCTGTTTAGAAGCATATTAAACCATTTGATGCGGAAACATACAATTTCAACAACTCCTCATAAAATTTCGGAGAGGCAGGGCCCCCTAGACCAGGGGTCCGCAAATAGTGGGTCGCGACCCAAATTTGGGTCGCGAGACCATCCACAATGGGTCGCAAAATGGTTAAAACTTACTATAAAACAGTATAACTTGTGTTGCAAAAATAAATACAATCATATACTTTTTGAAGTGCTGAGTTTCGTACAATTTTGTATAAGAAAATTTATACTTTTGGTTGTAGTACAGTAGTCCCCGCTTATTAAGCCCACGGGTATAAAGCCTAGAAGACACCTTGAGCCAGGACATGAAAACTCTCTCAGCTTATCTCCCGGTGTGGGTTTTATAAGCGGGGACAACCATATTGAAATTGATATTAAATTGCAATGTATTTTGCCAAAATTATATGTTTCTGAAACGTTTTGGTCGCGAAGATTTCGAACGATTGTTTTTTGGGTCGCGCCAACAAGTATTTGCGGACCCCTGCCCTAGACCCCCATAAATCCGCGTTTGCGTCTAAGTACTTGAACATCTGCTTGTTTGCTGATGTTTAATATTATTTTTTGTGTATTAAAAAAATCCAGCAGATAACCGTGGGTTAAAAAGTTTAAAAAAATCAGCAGAGAAAGGAATGCGATCAGACACATCCCACAGAACTCTGACCACATTTTCATCAGCTTATCTTTTGCAAAAAATAGACAAAAACTGGCTTTACTAAATAAGGCAGCTACAAGAGCATCGCATAACCGCAATACACCTGTAGCGGAACTATAGCAATTGAGAGCTTTACTTCAGTAAATTTGTGCTAATTTCCATTTACCAAATTACTTAAATAGTATTATACAATTCAAAATAGTTTGACTGATATTATTCTTAGAGCAAAAGTAGTCGTTAAGCAACAAATCCAATGCAAATAAAAGACCTGATTATTTTCCACTGCAAAGAAACTGCTCATTAGCCTATATAGCATGCAAGCCCAATTCGACTATTTGCAACTTGTGAATGTAGCAATGTATAGCATGTTAAAATTATTTTTTCTTCTTTTCATAAGAGTTTTTATTGATGACATCTAGCATAAGAAACATATTGTAACAAAACAAAACAAAAATCAGGCCTATAGGACTCGCTCAAAAAGTGAAGTGAACAAGACAGTTGAATGATGCAGAAACTATAAAAGTAAATTTAGCCTGACGCACTGCCGGTTTAAACTACTCGTAAAACTGTAAAATTAAGAAACCAATTACCCAAGAAAGAAATGAAAGATCATCTACAATGTGAAATTTCACCAAAATGTTTTTAAAATTAGAAGGTATTCACCCATTGTGCATAAAATTCTCAATGATCACTACATTTAGTTCATAATCGACCAGCTGCAGCCAAGGGGAAAAAGTAGAAAAAGTTTGTCCGGCTAGCAGCATTACGCTAAACACTCGTCATTGCAGAGAGACTGTATGAACACTTGTCCTTTCAGATTTCTTTAACACACTGTTCAGCAATTTAATCATTTAACTTCTTTTTGCTTTCACATTTGATACGATATTCTGGTTAGAAACTTTGCGGTAGAACTATTTTTTTTACTTCTAAGATTCTGCTGAGTTACGTGACGACTTCCTCTACTATTTTTGGAAAACCTGTTTATTTATTGAAGACAAACTTCTGATTACGTATAGTGTACATCTCTACATTCACCACCTTTTCATTTTGATTCATTTTTTAAATGAACTGTATACCAATGAAGTACAGTTTTAGTTACATAAGGTTTTATGTCAATGCTTATGTAACACCTTATCTCAGCAATCGCATATCATGCTCGCTTACATAACGCCTGACATGAGGATCACTTACATAACGCCAGGTGATACATTAAGATATATGAAAATCTCGTCTTTGTGGCGACAATATCAACCAAAGCATTTCAAGAGCACTTTTCTTGACAGCCAAAAGTCGCAGTCATCATCAAATCATCTTAATCGCAGGAACCATAAAATGATCTAGATTCTAGAGGGTCAAAGGTTCCCCATCCCTGTATTACCACTACATTGTGCTGTAATGCAGCGTTAGCGTCGTTAGTCCGATTAAATTAATTACACATTATCAAAGATGCGATTTGGAAACGGTTTGTGATTTTAGAAGCACTTTGAAAATACATAGTGGATATAGACAGAAAGCATTGCCTGAGTTTATCAGCAATTTCCACACATTTTACTCAAATTTGTGCAAAGATCAAAAAAAATGTGGGTTTTTCAGCTTAGTTTGAGATTAATCGTTGTACCAAGATGTTTTATGTCATCAGCAGAACCGTTGGGAGGATTCCATATCACCAAAACACCTCTAAAACCAAAACCTAAGAAAAATACCAGTAAAATTTAAAGTTATTGAGGAGAAAGGTTGTTGTACCCGAAAAAGCTAAACTTGTTTCTAACATGGATTTTGATACAAGTGTACTACGGTACGTTTATAAAGAAAAGTATACGATGTGTTTTCCAAGGTCCCCTGGGGAGACTCCAGACCTCAAAAATGATACTGGGCCCAGCTTGCTTACTGTTTAGTCAACTATGTTTTGATGAAGCGATTTTGCACGAAAAGGATTTATATAAATGCTTATCATTAAATTGGTTTTAACATAATCGACAATCGATAGGTTTTTATTTGCAGTTGACTATTTTTTTAAAACTAAGTAAATGTATAGGCTAACACAAGCAGTGTTGTTATTATCCTTTTCATTGCCGGAATTCTTCAGACACTGTGTTAGTTGGAGACTATAATTAACCATTTAAATCCACTACCGTAAAGATTACTGAAAAAAAATCATGACACGTCGTACTGGCAAATACGTACCACTCGGTTTTGCGCTGCACTTCAGTGTTAGTTTAGTTGGTCACTTACACTACGAGTTAACGTTTATGGTCGGCCACAGGTGACGTTGTCGTACCACATCGTGTAACTCCATCACGATTGTGTCTGACTCTGACATGTTCATCATCGTCAGCACTGACATGTTCATCGTCAGCACCTGCCCTCTTCACACGATTTGTCGGCTCAACCGATCGAATTGCTTTCTATCGTCTGTGCGTACTGCATATTGTCAAAAATATTTTACTATGTACAGTAGAAATATTTTGTTTCTTTTTGATATAAAAGTGAAACTTGTCCTGATTTCGCTTCGTTTTAAAAGAATGTTTTTGAAAATGAATAGTTTTGCAAAAAAGCTCGTCTGAAACACGTCCAGTAGGCTAATTAGTACGTATGCATTAAAATATGCAATTTTAACATTTTAGGGGAAATAAAAGTGATGCCATAGTGGTCGAACATCAGAGATAAAAATATAAAGTCGACAAACAATTTCAACAATGCTAGGAATGAGAGTTGGTATGGATATCTGGAGATAGAGCCCGATTTGCTATACTCTGCAGACTTTTGCAGATTTTGTCAACTTTTATTAAGTATCTCGTTTTACTGCCTTCCGTAAAAATAAAATGATCGCATTCGTATCACTGCAGTGGCAGTAGAAGTGTTAATCATGTTGCATTAATTTCCCTTTGAAAATATTTTGGGCTTCGTATTTATCAGACAATGATGCAGACCAACCAAAACCAACGATGCGAAGTTTTCCGTGTAAAATTAATTTATCCATAACCTACTTCTCAACGATGAAAGAGATAAACCTACACATAAATAAACTTTTTCAAAAAACTCTCAATTGTAACGGAAAATACTGTAGGTTACAATTTGTTATAGATAAGACATTAGTTAGCTGTATGATTACCTAGAAAGCTTAAGCAAAATTTAGAAAGGTTAAGAAAGTCAGAAAGCTGTTTTTTTTAGATACAAGTTTGTTTCCACCCATAATGTAGCCTAAATAATCCTGCTTAAGCTGTGTCTACCTAGAGATTTTTAATTAGCCCTGCTTAGGGTATTGCCTACGCTTTTATTTTGGAAAATTCTCTATCTTCTGCTTTTTCATAGTCCTGATATCAATACGTAGGCAACTGTGTCACAATCAATGTGCAAGGCCTCGCGACGGGCTGCTTTGTATCTTGACCGAACGTGCTGTTTTGATTGTGGAATTCTTGAGCGATGTGTTATTATCGGTTATTGTTCTATAGTGACCTCTGATTGCGAAATCTTTATTATGTGACGTATTTCCAGAACATTTTGTGGACGTGCAAGTCGGGAATGTTCTCTGCTTGACTTGCCAGGTGTTGGGTGTTGTGACCAGGGGCTCCAAGAGGGGGGAAGTCGGGCAAATTTTCCTCCCCAGCAAAACATTGTAAAAGAAAAACGTTGATTTAGGCTGAAAGTGGTCTCAAAATGCGCAATTTGAAGATTTTTTCAAAATTTTTTCGAGGAGCTCTCCCATACTCTTCTGTGGGTGCTCCGCCTTCGTTGACTCGTTGCTATGTTAGGGATGACAACTCAACAAAACTTCCCAAAACGAAACGCCCCAAATCAGTCCACAGACCATATTGAAGTGCCCAGTAACCAAGCTTCAAGAAAGATACCTTATTGCCCACAAATGCAACAACGTCCTCATGGATTGACTAAATGAAAACTGAAGCAAAATGGTGCAAAAACATTTCGCCAACGTTGGGTAGATGCAGATGCCAACGTTGGCCAGATGAAGCAAAATGGTGCATAAAACATTTTGCCAAACGCTGGCCACAACTTCTTGCCAATGTTGGCCCAACAATCAATGTTTACTGGGAAAGATACTTCATAGCCCACAAATGCATCAACGTCCTCATGGATTGGCTAAATTAAAACTGCTTGGACTTATGACGTCATACGAAAAAACAACTCATATGCGCAAAAATACTTATTGGCTCCTTTTCCCGAAGTTTTGTACTGGCTACTCCGCTGGTCAGTTTCATTCTTTGCATTAACATAGCTGTAGCCTATGTTACAAAGTTTTTGGATCTTTTAAGTGATAAATGAAGCAATAGATCCTAACTTACCATATCCAGTGATATGTATATAACAATATAATTAAATCTGCGTAGATTGCTTTGTTACGTGAAAATGACGTTAAATAATACAATATTGTAATGTATGCATCTTCCTTTACTCAAAGCAAGATTGTCAGAGGCTGTTGGCCCGCGAACACTTCAGTAGGCCTATCATCAAATCTGGCTCACCTGGGAAAGAGTTTGCTGGACACCCCTAAATTAAATGCTTGGTTAACTATTATCGTTGTGTTTACAAAGCTTTCTAGACAGAATAGTTTGCCACAATGGCATTTTTGCTGCAAGTGTAACCCAGTGATTCTTGTTGATTTTCACATCGAACAAAATTCTTTTTATGTTGAGGAAAGTAGGCTAACTTCAGCTTAACACGAACATGCAACGCAACATACAAATGAGTTGTATTTTTGCTAAAAAATATTTTGGGGCCCATTTTTCGTTTTGTTTCCCAACCAGTGCTGACTTCTCTCGGAGGCCCTGCAGTTGTGACATCTTGAAAATATTTGCCGGTAGTAAAATTTGACAGAACAATGAGTTCTTATGATGTAACGTTATTGTACCTTCTCAAAGTTACTAGATCATCAAATTTACTATAAATAGTAGCGTAATTTGCATAAACTATTATTATGAAAGATTGATTGATTGAATCTGTATCCTCGGACTGGGAAAGCTTCTTGCAGAGCTTAATCCTGGCAGTTTCGCATACTTGTAGAGGCTTTGAATCACTGACGCAGGCTCGGTCACCGAGATTGACAGAGTGAAGTTTCCGATTGTTGAAGTCTTGTTGCCGGGGAATTATTCCATCCATTAGATGCCGCTGAATGGAGAGCAGTCCTTAACATGCGTTGCTCAAGCGCACACCCCGAGAGTCGAACCAGCGCCGCTATTGATCTTGAAGTTTCTTCCTTCAGAAGTGACGGAACCAATTGAGCTAACCAATCGAGCTAACCATATTGAGCTATCTATTGTTGTAGTTGTGGTAGTTGGTAATAGACGCAAAAATTAATGTTGATCGAGAGTTGAAGTTATTGAATACGAGTAACCCAAAGTTGGTGCTAATATAATTTCTGATTGAAATTAGAATTGTATGAGAAGCTGTGAGTGGATTACGCTAAACTCGATTAATAGTTGTAAGCGTTGGAATCTATTGCTATTCACTGTTACTATTACTTTGATTAGTTGCTGGAAGTGCTGAACCATTCGTTGAAGTCTTTCAAGAATTTTCATTATCATTTCACTAGTAGAACTATCCGACCATTTAATTGATTGCTTTTCGGTGATATCCCATTCAACTACGTCATGAACCTTTTCCAAGTCTCTTTCCTGGTAAGAGATAGAAAAAAATCGTGATAAACTGCTTGACTTTGAATTCTGTTTACACTAAGTCGATTAAATTTATTTTTATCTTGACAGAGATGAGTATTTTTTATTTAGCCTACGTTTTCAGGAGTACAAATTTTGTTTTGATATTTAAGTTTTATTGTTTTAATTTATGCTATTTTATTATATCGTTTATCACATTTAAAATTGCGATGGTCAATCATTTAAGAAACCTTTTTGTGTAGGAATCAATATAAGGAGTAACTTGGAAACATTCGATTCAAGTTTTGCTAAATTAACTCATCATTATCAAGTGGCGTGATATAATACCAGTGTTACGGCCAATCTCTGTACAAATCAAACGTCATATAAAACCGTTCAAGTCTACTGAATATTACGTCATGGAAGTTGCTAGAAAATGTGCCAAAATTGCACCATCGTTCATAGACTTGTGTCAAACTTGTTAGGACTTGTTTGGGCCTGTTTAAACAGGAAATATTACATTAGCTTAAACACCTGTTGGAATGACTTCATAATTGTCTTTCATTTATTGCGTCACAGTTACTTTCTACGTGAATTTGAGATATTGATATCTATTCTGGTCATTCGTAAAATGATTGTTTGAAAGTTGGCCGCACATTTAACTGTTGGCTTAGTGCTTGCTAGCTGGACAAAGGTTCCGTCTTTTATCCAAGTAATCTGTATTGTAGTGACAGTTTTTTTTAGAGGTGTAGGCGTTACACCTATTTTCGATAGCCTCGGGCTAATTTTACTGGAATACACTGTTTGAATAGACGTTTCGAAAGTGTGTTTATTTTTGGGTCATTGCATGCAGACGAACGGATTTGGGAATCTTACGTTACAATTTTCCCACGAAGAGATTATGGTTTACCGCTGTGACCATAAAAAATAAAAGACGATTCTCTGTCTAGTGTTTGGCACAGAAGCACTTAGAAGCAAAAAAATAAAAGACGATTCTCTGTCTAGTGTTTGGCACAGAAGCACTTAGAAGCAAAAAAAATAAAAGACGATTTTGTTAGCTGGTAGGCCAAGAAGCACTTCAAGGCATAAAAAATAAAAGACGTTTCTCTGGCTAGTGTTTGTACGGAAGCACAGGCAGCATAAAAAATAAAAGACGAAGTTTGTAGTTGGTAGGCTAAGAAGCACTTAGAAGCAAAGAAATAATAAAAGAAGATCTTATTGGTTGGTAGTCTAAAGAAGCAAAGAAAATTAAAGACATTTCTTCTCGGTAGGCAACTGAAGAACTTTAAGCTAAAAAGTAAAGACATTTCTTCTCAGTTTGGTACAGAAGAAAAATAACTTGACATTTATTGGCAAGAAAGAAGATTAAAGGCAATCCATCTGTGCTTGAAGATTCAAGTCGAAGAATCCAAGCAAGTTTTGTGGACTTTAGGACTTCATACTCGTACAGCTACGGTATCGTGCATTTAAATTCTTTTTTGTATTTTTACGGTCTTTGCAGTTAAGTTTTTTATAACTTAATTTTGTGTGTTTGTGTAACTTAATTTTTTTAATTGTTAAATTTAGCCCTAACATTTAATATGTCTACACTCGGTGGCGACAAGGACTCGACCGCCGTAGACTCGACTGAGTTTAAGCCTGATGATGTTCTTTGCGGTCGGGCAGGCCATTCTGGGGAGGGACCCATTAACGATGAGGCTAAGTCAGTTCGAGAGGCCCGGCATCTTAGACGGGATATTTTGACTCAAATTGGGAAACTTTCTGTGGCCCTAGGTTCTTTGAGTGATAAGCAGGAACTGTTAATTTTTCGATCTAAGTTATCTACTTTAGAAGAGGAATTACGGCATTTCCATGCTCTTTTGACTAAAATCTTTAACTCTGCAATCTTGGCAGAACTTCGTGATAGGGTAGATCCCGAATTTAACTCGTTAAAAAATAACTTTGAACAAAAAGAAAGTGAGTTCTCAGATATGTTGGATGCTGACATACATCCTGAGGATAGCGCCTCAAATGTAAGCACTAGGATGTCTAGGACTTCGTCTCGGATAGTGGCACAAATTAACCTGCAGCTAAGACGAGAGGAGCTCCAGATCCAAGCTGAGGCCGAAGCAAGAGCTGCTGAGGCCGCCGCGAGAGCTGAGGCCATACGAGCTGAGGCCGAAGCGAGAGCTGCTAAGTTCGCACTCAAAGACGCTCAGTTGAGGGCCGAACAACGTAAAGAGGTAGTTTTAGCTGAATATCGTTCTGAGTTGGGCTCCCGGCGTAGCTCTAGGAAGGGCTCTTCTAGGCATTCCAGAAGTGAACATCAATCACAGTTTAATTTACCTAACCTTTTCCACACGCCTGTTCAATCCGTAAGTGGACCTGTACAATCCACATCTTTTCAAGATGTTTCAGGAGGTCTCGGGGCCGCGGCTAAGGGTCTTCCGAAGGCTGTAGAGCCAAGGTCTGTGAATTATAACCGATCTCCTCCCCCAGAGCGTACAGGTCACGGGGCCGCCATTAGCAGTAATGCTTTGCCCCCTTCAAAGTTTTCTGCGCCGCTAGTTGCTGATCGCCCAGCTACACGTAATTTGGGTGGTTGTGAGAGGCGTATCGTGTCTCCTGATTTTAACGTGTTTGAGGATCGTGATCGGGCTGTGCATGTGACTGAGCCCACTCAGCCCCTTAAGGGATATAGCTTGTCTTCTCCCGCTAAATCGAGTTCTCAACAACAGGATTGCTTTTTTGAATACCAAAATAGTAGGACGTTCTTCGATAAGGCGGCCTTGATTGGTTACGATGGTAATAATATGCCATTTGTCTTCTTTAAAAATCGTGTTATGGCCTTGATGGCAGCTTCGCCCTTTAAGGGAACTCGTTTGACTTTGTTGCAAGCAGCTTGTGTTAGAACAGCTGCACAAACGATTGCTAATTTGGTTTCCGACACTCCTGGCTTGTCAGAGGAAGACAGGATAGAAATGTCATTAGCTCGCTTGTCTCAACGTTTTGGAGTTCGTGGAGGTCTTTTCGCAGAACCAGAAATTAGAAAGTATCGCTATGGTAGCAAATTGACTTCTATCTCTTCCAGTGATTTGAAAGAGTTTAAAGATGAATTGTCGCAGTGTTTGCTTTACGCGAAAGCTTATGGTCAGCGTGATAAATTAGAAGGACGTTTTGTTTTGGATTTGGCTAAGCGACTCCCGTTTGACGCTAAGCAGCGTTATCTTGACTTTTTAGGTGATCAGTATGGTAGCACTGAGGAACCTACCTTTCAGAGTTTGTTTGAATTTGTAGTACGAGAGGAAACGCGCAAGTCGACTGATTTTAGCATTATGCTAATGGGCGATTCTGGTGAGTCGCAGCAATTTAAAAAGTTTGGCAAAGGAAAATTGCCTTCATGTCCGGTTAGGCAGACGTCGGTAAAACCCCATGATAATGTGATTTCAGGGAGTTCGCAGTACTCGACTGCTGTTGGCGCACCGCGCGGCGGTGTGGCCAGACGTAGTGACATACCGGCATGTTTTTGTTGTTCATCACGTGGTCAAGTTGAATATCATTTTTTGTCTAATTGTAAAGAATTTTTGCGCTTGACACCTAAAGGTCGGAGAGATGTCATTGTGAAAGCTGGAAAATGCTTGAACTGTTTGCGCCAGCATATGGTTAAGGACTGTAATCATGCAAACAACTGTCGTCAGTGTGGGCCTAACAACGATAGGAAACACTATTTTCTTCTGCATGATTTTTATGTGACGTCACGTGATTCTCTGGATTCGGTCGGTAAAGATGATGCTGGTGCCAGAGTTCCTGTGCGTAATGTTAAGATTGGAAATGTTAAAGCAGCCTTTAACCGCGTTACTGCTGCTCGTGTTTTGAATCCAATGACTGGCAAATCGAAGTTGGTGTATTGTCAGCATGATCCTGGTTCGCAGTTGACCTTTGTTTCGAGTGACTTGGTGTGCGAACTTGGTCTTAAACCGTATGATAAAGCGTCGTTTAAAATGGATACTCTGGCTGGTCAGAAACCTACTTGTGCTGAACTTGTTAAACTCAACATTCAGTCGTTAGAGACGAATGAACTGTTTTGTGATATAACTTCGGTGGTTAACCCAGCTTGGGCTGACGATGTTAAGACTTTACCACATAAGCAGGATTTAAGTAGTTTCCGTCATTTTCATGACGTGAATATGTTTCATTTGAATGATTGTAGTACTGTAGATGTACTGATTGGAAACGACAACGCTTATTTGATGTGGGCAAAAGAAGAACGTGTTGGTGAAAATCGCAGTGAACCGCATGCTTTACTCACTCCTCTCGGTTGGTTGGCTTGTGGTGGTAAGTCACCCTTAGTTGAAAGCGTTGCTAAAGTGTGCAGAGTGCAGACGTCTTCAGAGTCGGATGTCATCTCTGGCTTTCAGCGTAAAATTGAGTCTCGTGATATGGAAATAGCAGACCTGAATAAAGTCATTCAGGATTTGACTTTGCAAAATGAAACCTGTGAATTGTCTCGCAATGATATTTTGGCTAGAGAACTTGTCGAACCGAATATTGAGTTGAAAGATAGTCGATTTGAGATACCTGTTCCGTTGAAGGAAGATATTGATCTACCTAACAATTTTGTGTTGGCGTCAGATAGAGCTGCTGCTTTAAGAAAGAAAGCTTTAAAACAACCTGAACTTCGTGATTTCCTTACTGACACCATGAAAGATCTTAAATCTAATGGCTATATTGAGCGTGCGGGTGAAGCAGGAAATGTCAAGGGATTTAAATGGTATTTACCATACTTTGTGACGTCACAATTAAAAAAGCGTATTGTTTACGATGGCAAGTCTGAATTTCGAGGAACTTGTGTTAATGATGTAATGTTTTCGGGTCCTGACTTGTTAAACCCTCTGTTAGATGTCTTGGCTAGATTTCGGCTTGGTAGATTTGGTCTCATGGCTGATGTGACTAAATGCTTCTTTCAAATAAAGTTACCTGAGTCGCAAAGGGATTTGTTTCGTATATTGTGGTTTGAAGATGATGACCTTGAAAATGGTAGGATGGTACCATTTCGTTTTTGTGTACACCCTTGGGGAATAAAGAGTAGCCCGTATATCGCTTGCTTGGCTATAAAGAAAATGATCGAGCAGAATCCCAGCAGTGCTGGTGAATTGACTCTCTGCAATATTGCAAATAATATGTACATGGATGATTTTATATTTTCGGCTGATAGCTTAGAGGAAGCTCAGCAAATCACTCATGAATCAATTGCTTTGTTTGATAGCCGTGGGTTTAAACTTGTTAAGTGGAGTGCTAACAAGGAGGCTATGATTGTCTTGTCAAATTTGGATAATGAGATGCTTTCACCTTTGATTCGTGACATTGACTTTCAGACTGAAAATATGACTTTGCCATCAGCGAAGACATTGGGTTGTGTGTGGCAAACCGAGTCTGACGAGATGCGTATCGCATGTTCCTTAAAGCCCTTAACTAAACACACGCGCCGAAGTATGCTCAGTCAGCTTGGACAAAATTTTGATCCGCTAGGCTTTGGAGCGCCATTTTTTCTAAAAGCACGCCTTATACTTCAGCAATTGGCGATAGACAAGTTTGATTGGGACACCGAGGTCCCTGATAGCTTTGTTAAAGAGTGGGAGTCGTGGCTTCGCTCTTTGGACCTGCTTAAGGATTTTTCGTTACCTAGATGGTATTTTGCAAACTCTGGTGTGTGCAGTCCGGATGATATTGTTTCATATCAATTGCATGGGTTTAGTGATGCTTCGAATCAAGCTTTCTCTTCTGTTGTTTACTTACGTAGACTGGTTAACGGAGTTCCGAGTGTGTCTTTCGTTCTGGGTAAATCTACCATTGTTGTAAAAAATCAGTTTTCTTGGCCGATAGCTAGGAAAGAGCTTGTTGCCGCTTTGAATACAGCAAGACTCGTGAAGCAGGCCTACGAGGCATTGAAGATGCCCGACTGCAGTAAGTATTTTTGGTGTGATTCTCGGACTGTGTTGCAGTGGGTTAAAAACCCTGATTTACGTTTGAATAAGTTTATTACGCGTCGAGTTGAGCATATTTTATTGTTATCTGGAGCCCAGGATTGGCGTTTTTGCCCTACCGATATGAACCCAGCTGATGTTGGCACAAGGCCAAATCTTATTACAAAGAAAGAGTTTCGAGAGTTGTGGTTAAATGGTTCTAGTCTTCTCTATCAGTGTGAAGAAATTCCATCTGTAGAAAACCCCACTCCAGTACCTGTCCATAGCCTATATCTTCGTGACGAAGAGGGGTCGCTTGACGTTGGACAGGGTGGCCTTCACAGATTGATCGAGGCCGCACCTTCTTTGTATGTTATGAAAAAGAGAATTGCTTATTTGGTTGCTTTTGTTGAATTTTTGTGCTGTAAAACGAAAAAGCGTAGCTTTATGAAGCCAAAACTGGACGCCTCTTATCTTAATAGAGCCTTAGACTTAACTGTGAAGTTTGTTCAGAAAAGCGTGTATGGCGATGTGTTACATTTAATGACCAAACGATCGCCGGATGCACTTGAGGAAGTGATAAAGCGGGGTAGTGTTGGCGCTTCGCAACGTGAGAAGGAACGCTTGAAAGGATTGCGTTCACTTAAAAAGTACAGACCTTGTGTAGATGATGCTGGTGTAATCCGCATTGAAGGGCGCTTAAGTAATTCTCCCGAGATTTCTCTAGAAGCAAAGCATCCGATTGTTTTGCCTTCGAAGCACCCCTTCACTAGGCTTGTTGTACTGTCGCATCATAATCGAAATGCGCACTGTGGAGTACAGCACACTTTGTTGTCTACGCGACAGAAGTTTTGGATCGCTAATGGTAATGCTTCCGTGAAGAGGTATCTCAATGATTGTGGTGTGTGTGCGATTGAGAAAGCTCGGCCTATAAGGCAGCTCATGTCTGATTTACCTTTGTCTCGCACAACTGCCCATAGGAAACCCTTTTTTGATTGCGGCTTGGACTATCTTGGACCATTGACCTTTGTTGAAGGTAGGAGTCACAAAAAAGCTTGGGGACTCTTATTCACATGTATGGCATCTCGCGCTATTCATGTTGAGCTGGTTACGTCATTGTCGCTGAGTGATTTTTTACTTGCCTTTACAAGGTTTACAGATTTACGTGGGCAGGTTAATGCTATCTATTCCGACAATGGAAGCACCTTTCAGGCAGCATCTAAGAAGTTACCCGAGTTGATAGAATCAGCTGAATTTCACAACGCCCTGAGACAGAGAGCGATAAACTGGGAATTTATACCTCCGTATGCTCCGGCGCAAGGTGGCGCCTGGGAGGCAATGGTTAAACAATTTAAAATCGCATTTTTTCACATTTTGGACTCTTCAATTCGTAAGCCCAATTTTATTGAACTGCTTACGTACACAGGCAGTGCCGTTCGGATCGTGAACGAACGCCCTTTGGTACCTTTGAGTGACGACCCTAGGGATTTTACTGTCATCACCCCTGCCTCACTTTTGACCCCATACTTAGACCCATACTGTGCTGTTGGGCAACCACATGATCGTGACCAATTAAGAAGGGATTATCGGTTCAATTTGTCACTTTCTCATCAGTTTTGGAATAAATGGATCGATTTTTACTTGCCAGGTCTTCAGGGCCGGAAAAAATGGCTAAAAATGGCCGAGAATTTGAAGCCTGGTCAACTTGTAGTGGTAGGTTCTCTCCAAGACATTGGTAAACGTGGGAAGTATCAACTTGGGAGGGTGCATGAGGTAGTTCCACAAATTAGGAAAGGGAAGCCTGTGGTTCGTAGAGCCAAAGTTGCCGTCTGCAACTATGATGAGAGTACGGGGAAAGTGAAAGTAGACTACGTGTTGAGGGATATTTCGTGCCTCGCCCCCGTAAAGAACACCTAAGTGTTAGGGTTTGAGCCTGGTTTTGTCTGCGGTGGCCGATACTTGTCTGAGCCCGGAACAGTCGGTTATTATCGTAACTATTGTATATAGCGTCATTTTGCGTGTACCTAATACCTATGGTACCAATTTCATGTATCGTCGTGTTTATTCTTATTGCTGTTCATTCTTTGCATGCCCTTTGTATTTGCGTATTAACTTAAACGTGAGTGATTCAAAAAATTTGTGTATCGTGTGTTTTATTCATTGGCTCACGATTGTCCTTCAATTCTTTTTTAGTTATGCCATGTTAGACTGTCATAACTAGGGGCCGCTATGTTACGGCCAATCTCTGTACAAATCAAACGTCATATAAAACCGTTCAAGTCTACTGAATATTACGTCATGGAAGTTGCTAGAAAATGTGCCAAAATTGCACCATCGTTCATAGACTTGTGTCAAACTTGTTAGGACTTGTTTGGGCCTGTTTAAACAGGAAATATTACATTAGCTTAAACACCTGTTGGAATGACTTCATAATTGTCTTTCATTTATTGCGTCACAGTTACTTTCTACGTGAATTTGAGATATTGATATCTATTCTGGTCATTCGTAAAATGATTGTTTGAAAGTTGGCCGCACATTTAACTGTTGGCTTAGTGCTTGCTAGCTGGACAAAGGTTCCGTCTTTTATCCAAGTAATCTGTATTGTAGTGACAGTTTTTTTTTAGAGGTGTAGGCGTTACACCTATTTTCGATAGCCTCGGGCTAATTTTACTGGAATACACTGTTTGAATAGACGTTTCGAAAGTGTGTTTATTTTTGGGTCATTGCATGCAGACGAACGGATTTGGGAATCTTACGTTACAATTTTCCCACGAAGAGATTATGGTTTACCGCTGTGACCAACCAGGCCTACAACATCTCAACGCAAGAGATCCATTTGTAACATATGTGAAATCGGGTAGGCCGACAGTATATCTCCTGCAAATCTTCTCCTATGCCGCGTCGATGCAGGGACGTTAACAGGGGGTCTAGGTGGTACTTTTGGACCCGGGCCCGGAATATTTAGGGGGCCCGGATTTAAAAGATTCCCCGCGACTTCAAACATTATCAAGATCTTAATATAAATAGATCTAAAGGAATTGCCATCAGAGGTTAAAACAGTCGCTTCAGCCGTCAGATGGTGAAGTACCGGGCCCCCATCCGGGTATAGCCTAGTGATTTTCCTAACCACAATTTTTTTTCAAAAACACGAAATAATTTTCTTCACCCACTCTTTAATTCTGAATATACTGTATATATTTTTGGTGGTAGTCACTTCTAGATACTTGCGTCTACTTTACAAAGAATTAATTTCAGCCAAAAACTCCAATAACTTTAAACATACCGACGAAGATCGTGATTGAGAGCAAGGATTTCGCGGTTTACGGAGAAATCCCTAATGCGTAATTGCGCAGTTGGAGAAATTCGTGGATACAAGAAATCTTTGAGAATATATTATATATATATAAATGATAATTCTCTTAATTTTCTACTTTGAACGGCAGTGTCCTCCTCATATTAACAGCACATCAATAAAATTTTGTACACAACCTTTATATTCATAACATTGTCGATGAAGGGGGCCCGAAAATAAATTGGTACCGGGCCCGAGAAATCCTGTCAACGGCCCTGCGTCAATGAATCGTCATTCCACCAAGTTTCCGCTATATTCCATTTTGTTTCTATGCATTATCGTTTATTGGTTTATTTTTATTTCGTTTTGTTTTAAATTTGAATTTTGCCTACCATTTTCGTTTGAATCCTAATTTTAGCAGTTAACAAGCATCAGAAAAAAGTATTGGAATGCAACTGTTCCTTGTTCTAATCTGAAACATATTATTTAACCTTCTATACCTTTCAAATCGCGTTTTAAGAGAATTTTTTACAAGTCGCATTGGGCTAATTGGCTCCTCACTGGTAACCGTCCTTGTTATTTGATACTTAATTTTACAAGGATAACATTTATTAATTTTAGTGAAATTGGAGTAATAATACCCAAACTGGAGAGCACCAAAACCACGACATGTTTTTTGTAATGTTTCAAAATTCGAAATATCAGCTATTTTCGCGCAGTTCTTCTGCGGCTTGTGACCACAAAGTTTCCCAAAATATCTACACCAAAAGATGCGAAAAGCAAATTCAAGCAAAGTCTTCTTTTTAATACAATTTGATGTTTGAATTTGAATTTTTATCCTCATACTGACAAAGCCTTTGATAGATTATTCCTGGCAGTTTCGCATACTTGTACTGTAGAGGCTTTCAACCACACAAGCTATGGTTGAAAATTTTTATTACATGTTTTATTTACTTATGTAGTTGTCAATTTAAATTTTTTTGCGACTTCTCAAGATTTTTAAAAATTTGCATGGGTAAGTGCAGCACGGTCGCTTAATTTTTGCAAGTGTCAATTTTCACCGTTTTTGCAGTATTCTACTGTGTACTGCGTAAGGACTAAATTCAACAGATGCAGAAATAAAATTCAATTTTCGCACTCTGTAGATTCTTATCCAAGCTGAAAAACAGTAAAAAGATCACTCAAAGCAAACAATTGGATAGCACGTTTATAAAGTCCATATATTGGTTTAAAAATATATCCTAAAATCTGTAGCAAGTTTTATGAGTATAGACTTTATCAATAAACAAAAACACATTATAACCTAATGTTTGGTGAACAATGACGCACTGTTTCGAGAATAAATCGGAAAAAACTTTCAATAAAGTGAAAGTATATAGCATAATTTTTATTATGAAAAAAACTTATGAAGATTGGTGATAATTAGGTTAGATAAATTTGTATAGGCTTAGACAATGGCACACTACATCATTCAAACAAAATAGTTTTATTGTTTGCATATGATGCAAAAGACAATTTGAAAACTATTAGGTACCAAATATGGAAAGTAGAAAAATTTACATAGGCTATAATACAGTAGATCAATTGATTAAAAAAATGTATATTTGCATTGTATATAAAAAACAGCATTAAGCCTATTAGAAGCTGTCAGTTTTCTTTGCATCCTAGGTCAATGTGTAGGTTTGGTATTACCTGCAAATGTTTTAGCTTCTTATCTTGACAATCTCTTTTTTTTCATTTGCATTTAAGTTATCGCTGCCTCGTACGATTTCAATTATTTTCAAACCTATTTCTAAAATTCCTTTCAACCTCGAGCATCTTGCATCTAAAGCTGCAGCGTGAACAAAAAAAAAAGCTTGTTTAGAAAAAAAAATTCCGCTCATCACATGCACGAAGCACCCTTGCGGACCTTTTTAAAGATATTTTTGCTTTTTGAAACAGATGTGAAGAAACGGTTTGAAGTTGCTGGACATAAACAAAGTTATAATTTCAAAAACAAAACATTAGTGTTTTGAAACATAAAACTAAACAGAAATGTGACAAACGTTATGTCGATTTGCGAATTCCTTCAACAGTCACAGTTCTAAAGAGTTCAAAGATCACACAAGGACTCTACACTCCTTATAGTGTTGTCTGTCAAGAAATGTGGATTGAACTGTTTTGAAACAGAGAGAAGAGTGTTTTTTGAAGACTGAAAGTCATTGCTTTGTCAAATTTAACTTCTTCATTTTTATGAAAACAAAAAAATGTTTTCTTTTCTTTGCAAAATGAATCGATTTTTTTATTTTGTTTTTATTCTTTCTTCATGTAACAGATAACCTAAACGCTACTGTTATACAGCACTATTTTGAAAAGCCTGACACTTTTCTATCGCGAGGGTAATAAATGTAATGCATTTTGAAAAAATCTCAAAAATGCACTAAAATTTTCCTAGTGAGTCAGATGATTTTGAACTTATTTTGAAGCATTTAAAAAGCATATCTATAACATCTATAACAAAACATGGAAAAGATTGTGAAAATACAGCTCTCATGCTTTGCCTTTGTTTTCTGGAAGCTACCATTTGCGAGAGGCAGCGGCTCAAAATCAAAAACCCCCCCCCTTCGTCAAAATCGAAAAAATAAATTAAAGAATAGCGCGGCAATTAAAATGCTACAGATGAGAATCGACAATTTGATCAGAAAGTTATAATAAGAAGGTTGTTCAAAAGTTCATTTGTTCAGTTTGTGTTTTTCAGTCTAGAGCAGGGGTGTGCAAACTTTATTACAAGAGGGCCAGATATGAATAACTAGGTGAAACCGCGGGCCGCACGTTTATTTAACATATGATTTTTAGTAGTTGCAGGCACAAAAGAGTATTTTTTTGTTATTCATATTATTCTTATATTAGGAGTTATCTCCTTCCAGAAATAATAAGTTAGGACGCATACATTTCTGAAGAAAACTGCTATTCAAATTTATTGTCACACCGTCTTTAAACGAACTCAGTGAGAAGTTTGCAGCTGGCTTCTTTTCCCGACGGCTTTTTCCAAATTTACTTTAATGGATACTATACTTTACTTTAATGATCGCAATTCGAAGTCCATTTTCCAAGTGTTCGTCTGTCAGAACCGATCAATAGGGAGATTTCATGACGCCCGTTTTAGAAAAAAATGTTCGCACAAATACGTTGAGCCAAAAAGTACCATTTTTGAAGCCATGGGTTTTTCAAATGTGGAAAGTCATCTTAGTTGAAATGCTTTCGGTAAAAATCGCCAAGATTCATTTCTAAATACTTTGCTTTCAAATCCGTTTTCTCTTGAAGATCAATCAGTTCAAGTTATATCTTCTGGTGCTTTGTCAATGTCTGTGTTGAATGGCGAAGCGAATATACCAAACAAATGTTCATGAGATTTGAAGTCCTTGAAACGAGCCAAAAATTCATACCACAATTTTTCAAGTTGGTCTGCAAATTCAGTTTTCTTCTCAGGATGCATTCCATAGTCTCTTAAAGTTGGAAAGTGGAAAAGATTTCCTGTCTGTACGTGAGCTTTCCAAAGTCGTACTTTGTTCATAATGCCTTTTATGTGACCATACATTTTTACGTTCCAAATAATTAAATACAATGGATTAGCGGTGGCCGGTGGGAGACTTCTAAAATGGTTAACAGAAGGTGCGAAATCTGCAATAATCCACTCCACAATGAATTGTTCACACGTACCAGACTAAACTAAATTATAAACACGTTTCGCGGGCCGCACACAATTCAAAATTGGCACATCTTCGCGGGCCACGTAATTTTTCTTCGCGGGCCGCATTTGGCCCGCGGGCCGCACGTTGCACACCCCTGGACTCTAGAGTGTCGTTACAGTTATAGTGCAAAGTCAAATCTATCTTACGATTTTTCATTTTATGTATATTGCAGATTTAATTCTTGATGAGGACGTACGTACGTGTCGAAAACGTTTGAGTTTATTCTAATTATGTTATATTTTTGTGTGTAAAAAAATTATGTTAAACCCGCTAAGGTTGCTCTGTTTTATTTCTGTATGGTTCAACAAAGCAAACTCTCTACCAAAGCTTTTGCTTAGAATCTAAATATTTTCATCACTTCCTTTAGTTTTCATGAAGCAAAAGATGCATACTAGGGAGGGCCGTCAATTCACTTTTTTTGTCAAATCACTTAGCAACTCGACTCAGATAGGAGGCTTAGGTCAAAAACAAATAATCTGAAAAACCGTTTTTAGATCGGGCCGCGGGAAAACGCCGCACAAAAAAATCAATATTACCCAAATAAAATAAAAAAACATTTTTTCTTCCAAAAAAATAAAAAATAAATAAATAATTGAAAATACACAACACGACGAAAACAGTCAAAAACAATCATAGAACGTAATTTTTCTTTGACTCAAAACGTGAACGCTGTGAGGGAGCAGCAGTTCGCGTCAGCAAGTTCATATCTGCTGTCATGGCCGATGGCTTCATCTCTCACTTCGGTGAGTTTGATTGCGCGCTCAACTGCTTGTGTGCAGTTGGAAAACTGTCAATCAATGTAGGAACATCGGTCTTGACGAAAAGCTCTGTGAGCTGTTCGATGCTGAAATCGCGTAGAATTGATGGGTCAGTGAGTTTCCGCTTGCTCCATCGGAGCAACGAGTTTGTTGTCAAATCTGTGTACCGTACTTAAGGTTTGTTAATTATTTAACAAATTTGTTAAAAACACTCACAATTTTATGAGAAAGATGCTCGCCACTGATATACTTTCCACACAAAACGTTTTAAAGTTGTTCAGTTGATTATATTTAAGATTTACGAGAGACTTAACTCTATAAAACATAATCATACGGGCTAATGAGTGGGCTCCTAATACGCAAGGCTAGTTGCTATGATTCTAATTTACAACATTGTAAAACCTCATCTTGTCGGCTGTGTGGTGCAGCACCTACCCGACTCTCTAAAGAACGAGTTTCAACATTGATGCATAGAACACTATATTGTATCTTGGCAACATAACGAATGGCCAGGTCACTTGATGTGCTATTATCTGAGAAAAATTGAGTAGCCTACTGATAATGTCTGCAGTATTACAAGCAATTTTTTAAGGGATACTTTGCCTTTTCGTATACTGCATATGACTCCATTATTTCCTTAACCAACTGAAACACGGACTTTTAACGCAATAGTTCTGCTAAAACAGATACAACAAATTGCACCAGCAAAAGCAAACGAAAAATATTTTTTAATAAAACACTGCAGCGTTTGTTTTTTTTAATACTATCAATGGCTGTAAAAACTATAGAACTGTTAGAATCAGCTCATAAATCATATTTTCACCTTTAAAAAAAATTAAAATGAATAATACGTCTTCGAAATTTAGGCATTGCAGAACAACTGTTGTTTATCATGAATGCAAACAATTTTGTCTTTGAGGACATTTATAGGCTATGTTCTTCATAAATTCCTTTGATGATTTAATCTTAATGCTTATTTTATAGTTTATTAGCTTGAAAACTTATTGAATTTAAGATTAAATTAGTGTACAAAAACTTTCTTCATTGTCATCCGGCATTGTGGTACGCCTATAGTTGTTGGAACAAATATTTAGTTTGACCTAAGCGATGCATCAAAGGTCCTTGGCATTGCCATGATCTCCTTTCACAATTATGCCAAATTGCCAATCTTTTAAAAGTTTGCTGCTTTGTTTGACAAGAAGATAATACTACAGGAGTTTTACATAACTGCTGGTGTTATGCAACTTCTGTGTACGTGATCTCATGCAGAACGATATAAAACCTGGCTAGCGGGATTGCCAAAATAACGTGAGTAACAACAAACATTGAGTAACCTTCTGTTCTCATGCAATTGTTTGTTTTAAATCAGAAAATTTTAAAAAAACAAAAGTCAAACTTGTAAAATTTTGTCACTCAAGGATATGCTCATACATACAGTAAACTCTTTTCAAGACATCGGATAGAAGCTTAGGCATGATCGAAGTATTAGATTTTGATACAAAAAATTTTCCTTTTCCCAATCACATTTATCCATCAAGTAAATTCGTGTTTGTAACAACAAGAAAGCTATACTGCTTTGCTGTTCTTGGGATCTCAAAATCGGATTGTCACATTTTACACAGATATGACAGCCACGGGTCAGCTCCAACTTCTAAGAAGTTCGATGCTTTCTTCTTACTTTTCTCTTTGGGCACTAGATTAAGTCACATAAAACCGATTTGAATATCAGTCGCAAAAAGTAGTGCAGACACATTCGAAAAGAACACCGCTTACTTTGTTTTCTATGACGTATGTGCATTTGCAACAGTTTTATATAGTTTTAGAGAAAACTGTTTTTCGAATCGAACTATCTCTTTTCTGGATTATTTTATTAACATGTTTCCTCCTTAGTTTTTTTTTTCCTAAAAAGTGTTTCTTGTTTGTTAGTGATGTTTTATTCTTGGAAGAAACCCAAAACGCCATTGGCACCAGACCCAAATTAGCTTCTCAACAGTCTGGTCGCAAAGAAAATCAATTTTCATAAAAAAAAAAAGTAAAAGTAAAACTGTGTGATGCATTCTACACGAAAAAGCAAAAAATATTTTTGCTATTTGTTTTTGGTATTTTTTTGTTTGAAATGATTAAAAGAAGCATAAGCTGCAATTTGTGTACACAACCTTGGTAAACTTTTAATAGCCTGCATTTATATTCTTAATATAAATGTTTAAAAAAAAGGTAAGGCGCCCTTGTTACCAATATATATCAGTCTTTGTTAGCGTCTATGGTTTTAACAATAAATTACCAAAAAAGTTTAAAGAAGCAGACGCAGTAGCATATGCCAACAGTAACCCTTGTTACAGTAGCTTGCAGCACAACAAAGCGTAACTACTAAATGCTTTCAACTGGCGAGCGAATGAAGTTGGGCTAATTAAAACATAGTTTTAAGAAAACTAATCTTTGGAAGCAGTAATGCTATACTGCAACAACAATTTTTTGTTTGGATTGACCTGACATCGTTGAGACTTAAGACCGGCATCTGTCAGTATGCTTAATTAGTTCCACTAATCTTTCCACTTCGAATCGTCAAAAACTTATGGGGTCACATTTACGTTTCATATAATGATGAGTTTCAAATAAACTTTTCTTTGTATACTTAGCCTGTACAATCCATAACAACGTGGGTAAACTATCAGCGGCCTATTTAGAAACTGTAGAGGAAGGTAAGGTGTAATGCCATACATAGGCTTAAATACAATTATGACAAAACTGCAGTTGTTTTTCCCGTTTTCTACCCCTACCGCAGTGTTTCTTAACCTTTTTAGAGCTCTTACCCTTGGGGCTTTCATGAAATTTTCTCGTACCGCCTGTCAGTGCCGGTGTTAGGGTATTTCGGACCCTGTGCGGAATATGCTTTGCGAGCCCCAATGAAAATGATTCAATTCAGTATGGCGCAGCTAGGTATTTTGAAAAGGAGGGGGATTGACGGCCGGCGGGCGAAGCCTGACAGCGTGCTCGCTGAAAGCGACACCCAACGGCGGGGGGTGTGGGGGACCTCCCCCAGAAAATTTAAAAAAATTACTTTGAATTTGGTATTTGGCATTCTGAGAGCATGTTCAACAAAAATACCGGTACTTGGATACCGATACTTGCTTGTGAATCGAATTGAATTTTTTCTATTGAAAATGACAAAAATTACTGCATTTTCTGATAGGGACAGTACGTTAAAATCTACAATCTCTAATTTTCTGAGTAAATTGCGGGCCCCCTAATTTGCGGGCGCTGTGTGATCACACGGTTTGCATACCCCAAAGACCGGCACTGCTCCTGTCTACAATGGCCAACGGAAGCAAATAAAATTGTAATAATAGGAGTTAAACTCAGTGTATTTATAACTAACGTGTTGAATGTAGGCTATGCATTAAAAACAGTCTTGTAAGTTCAACAATATTCATCAGTCAATCTACAAAGCGCTATTTTGTTGATCAATGTCAATGATCATGTTGAAACGAGGTTCTTTCTTTGAGATGGACACACGCATATCATCTCATGGATTCAAACGATTCCTCGGCTAAGTTTTGTTGTTTACAAGAGTTGAGAACCCAGTTTCCCATAGGTAGGTTGTCGCAAAAGCCACAAGGATTTCTAAAGCTTTTTTGCTAACTGGGGAAATGTGTTGAGTTGTGCGCACCAGAAGGCATCCAACTGCATTGGATCAAACTCCATTTTGCTTTTACTACTAGCTTTCATTTCAATAAGATTCATTTGGTCATTATGCCTAAATAGGGTATAATTTGACACTGCATGTCGTACCCCTGCTTTGGTGTTTTGTACCCCCAAGGGGTACACGTACCCCTGGTTAAGAACCCCTGCCCTACCGTGTAAGTATTAATAGTCAAGAGTATTATTGCACAACAGAACATGTGAAAGACAACTTATTAACTCCGAGCCTCCACTCAGTTAGCCCAGCTAGTGGAGGAAATTAAAACTAAAAGCCAGATTTTGTTTTTACTTTAGAGTAGGCAAAAACAAAACTTTCAAAGATACCACTCAAAATTTTGTAACGCAAAAAAATCAAATCTTAACTTTTCTTTTACTTCTGAAAAAGCAAGTGCACAAAAAGATATTCTGTATTACAGCATAAGTGCTTCCATAAATTTTCTTTCATGTCAAACATGAATAAACCATAGCGAGAATTTGTCAAAGAAATTTATTTATGTTCTTGCCAAGCAATTAGCAGCAACAAAAAATCCTATAAAGGCTCTTAACTCAAAACCGTGCTGCTACATTTTACAAGCTTTGTTTTCTCTGTTAGTTTTGATAAAAAGATAAGGTTTTCTGAAAAATATGAACAACCAAAGTGATGAAACTACTCCAGGGCTTGAAAGCAAAGATTTGGTACTTCCTTCCAAGGTCAAGATAATATTTTCTTTATTTGCAATTTATGGTTTTTTAGCTTTATTCATGTTATGCTGTTGGGTTGCAGCTTGCTTGCGGTACAAAACAAGAAATGGAGAAAACTTAAGCCAAGGTGAAAATGAATCAAGATGTGATACAAAATTCATCAATTTAACCAGTATTGCATATGTTTTCTCGTTGCTATCTTTTTTGTACTCAGTGATAATCCCAGCTCTACGTTTATCTGCAAGTTTTCGCTCAATAGTTAGTTGCAGATTTATGATAAAATCTCAAAGAATTGGTGGATTTCAAGCTCAACTTTGCTGTGTGCTGCAACTTTGGTTTCGACAACGAAACTCTTACCTTAAAAAAGAACTTAAACCCTTTGTTTCTGCTACCCTTCTGGCAATCAATCTGGCTTTTGTTTTTGTCGAATTTGCAGTTTACGTCGGCTATATCACTTTCATCATCACACAAATGGATTTCTTTCGTTTGCCAGGAAAATATATTTGCAGCAGTGGAGGGGACGGTTCGGCTACACAACAAATGTTTTTATTGTGCAGTGTTTCCTTGATTTGCTTTCATGTTGGTATGGCTTGCTTTTCTGCTTGGCCAATTCATAAACGGAAGTTGAAAGTGGAGGATGCAAATCAAGAAAAAGACTTTGAGACAAACCAACGCAAGCAGATAAAAATTCTGACAAGAATCTTCATCATTTCAGCGCTATCTTTTGTGCTTGATGGACTATTGATCCTTAATGATTCTACCCTGTTCCCAGACAACATGATGCATCACTTCATAGCCCACACTACTTTGCTCATCCTAATCGCATTGCCACAATTAACTTTCGATGATTGGAAAGTTCGAATGCTTCCTTGGTGAAGTTTCCTGTGCGAGATATTTGTCGAAGAAACAATGGTAAATGTATGAGAAAGATGAATTGTCATGAAACAGAAAAGTTACAAATTAAGTATTTTGTTGTTGTTGTTGTTGTTAATAAATTAATATTACTTTTCAGTAATTTAATAATCAAAACTTATTGAGTGGAAAGCAGATTTATTTTCTGTTATAAATTTTAAAATTATGTAGGCAAATTTGAATATATTAATAAATTACTGTCCACTTTACATATTACTTAGGTAGAGAGGGTATTTTTTCAACCACAAACAGGCATAGCTCAGCAACAATACAACATTAGACATTATAACACAAAAATAAAGTAAAGCTAACGTTTTCGACTATACAGATAGTCATTTTTAAGCCTTTAAAAGAAAAAAAATTATACCTTGTATAACAAAATGCCAGAAAAACAGAGTTAACATCAAAAATATAGTTTAATCTAAACAATGAAAGACTGCTTATTCTGCTGACATACAAAATGACTACACAACACAACGGATTAAGTAGAGAATTAAGTTTAGAGGAGATGTATCCAGGCAGATTGCGCAAGATGGAATAAAGTACAAAATCGGATAATTGCACAAAATAGAATCAACAATGAATGAAACACACACGTAACAATTTAATCAAAGACGATTAAGATGTAAGAGGCTCCGCCGGCAAACAATTGCCTGTTAAGTCCTTGGCGGGAAGATCTAATAATTAGTGCCTCGTGAATCTTTGTGTCAAACTCGGACAAACAATTGCGAACAATCTCGAAAGACTTCAATGGGAGTTTATTATATATACAATATAATTCGCCGACGGAGTCTACTATCTCCTAACCGTCTTTGATTTAATTGTCACGTGTGTGTTTCATTCTTCATTGCTTTTGTTTTGTGCAAATATCTCGTTTTGTGCTTTAATCCCTCCTGCGCAATCTGCCTAGATACTTTTCCTCTAAACTTAATTATCTACTTGATCCGTTGTGTTGTGTAGTCATTTTGTATGTCAGCAGCATAAGCAGTCTTTCAATTTTCAAAACTCGATTAATTCATTAATTCACCTGCGTCGCAATGCCTATTATGACGTGTATGATAAGGCAGGTTTTATTTGACGTGATAGGGGTGTATGACACTTTGATCTAGATTTGACATATTGGAGATTTTATTCAAATAGAAAAAGATACATGACCACTGCATCTAACTAATTTTAATCTAGTTTAAATTCTTGTCTAACTTTTGAAAACTTGGGTAACTCTAATTTTAATTCTAATCTAATTTGGCAAAACTTAAATAGCTCTTTTACGTACTACTTATTAACGGCTGTCATCTTATTACCTGTACTCAAGTCGGCCTATAAACTGACTGATTTTGTTAAAGTATGGAGTTATAAACCATGATAGGCTTACTTTTTGTGTTTTTGCTACGTCCTTTATACTAGCAGTTAACAGTTGATGTTTTTGTATAGGTGTTTTTTTCTCTTCTTTGTTTTGTTTTTTCTCATACTACTTTTGTAGGGCATGATATTTTTTGATGTTTGAATAAACCACAGGAATTCACCTTTTCGTTTACATTTTTTCGAACTTCAACTTATCTTGTTTTCAACGTAATGTCGATGCTTTACATTTGTCACATTAAAAACACGGGAAGCAGCTGACTCAATGACTAATACAGTATTTCGCTGCTTCCTGTCTGTTGTGAAATATATTTGTACTGTATACTATTCTTCGCAACAGACAAATTAAAAGGTTTTTTTCTCTCTCTTTACAGTAATTACAATTCTAATCTAATTTAGAAAAGCTAAAAAAGTTATAGTTGTCCAAGACTGATGAATTGACTCTTCATGTTTGAGAAATAAGTTTTGCATTTGGAATTGTAGATGCATGTCCATCTTCAAAAAAAAAACATAGGCTCTATTAAGAGCATAAGTTTTGATCAAAAAATGTATATCGAGATAAGAGTGTAAATTTATGGAAGATTTGAGAATTCTATGTAATTCGTTTTACTGTGTTATCTCTGTACTAACGTAACCTACATCTGTAACGTTATGTTATCTATGTGGTAACAAAACCATTACTAAAAGCCAAATAGAGGAAGTTCATAAGAAAGGTCACAGCTGATCAAGCATGATTAATCTGTTCAAGAAAGCGAGACATACATTGTGTATACTATTATTTTATGCCTATATACAGTATTGTGTCAGTTAGTTCATTGTAACACCGCACAGGTCAACGAAGAACTGATGGCCTACAATAGTATAATCGAAATAGGCTTTATAACGTTTTAAGTCATGAGGTTACTTTTTTGTTGTAAGATATGAAGCAACTGTTTGCGTTGATTTTTTTCATTGCGTATTGATGTGAACCTGTATACTGATCGTTGGATTGCAGAAACTTTCATTCTTGCTTGAGTGGGAATTTACAAAAGTTGAATCGTAGGTATTTTGCAGATTTACTGTGTGGTAGTTTTAATCGCTTGCATGTGTAGTTTCCGAGATTGATTGTACTGTGCTGTAAAGTCGATGTGAATTTATTCTTTCAGTATAGGTGTTGTTGTCTGGAATTTGTTCCATTTGCTTGATACTCTTGAATGAAGAGATATGCTTTCGCGCCTTGCTGAAGTACGCGCATCGCAAATTGGTTGGTTTTGAATCTTTATCCTCGGACTGACAAAGCCTTGATTGGTTATTCCTGGTAGTTTCGCATACTTGTAGAGGCTCTTGACCGAAATTGACAGAGTGAAGTTGTTTTCCGATTGTTGAAGTGTTGTTGCCAGGAAATTATTCCATTCACTAGGTGCGCTGAATAGAGAGTAATTCTGAATGTGCGTTGCTCAAGCGCACACCCCGAGAGTCGAACTTGCGCCGAGTGATCTTGAGCCGGGCGCGTAACTACTTAGCTAACGGAGCGGACAAATGAAATCTTCGTTGGTCATTCTTGCAGTTTAGCTTTTCCATTGAGATGTCAGGGCGGGTAATTGTGCTATCGAGGTAAATTGTCCTTTAAAGTCGGGACGTATCGAAATGTAAAAACAACAGAAGAAGCAAATACTAGTGCAGACCAACAACCAAATATCTTCTAGCCTACTGCACTACAAATGCACTGTCAGAACACAGCGTATGCACAGCCTGCACGCTGTAAATTAAGTATGGCACCTTCTGTAGTTTAAGATAAAATAAAATTTCAGTCTTTCTAGTGTTGAAGAACAGCTAGTCTTTGTTCGTAGCGAAGTGGGCAATTCCAATTCACACCTTAGCACAGAAAGTAGATATGTCTTCAGGAGAAAGGTGGTTCAACTTTCTTATTTTCTGCCATTAACAGCCAAATTAATCTAACAGTGAATATTTTATTTTGATGGTGATAAATATTGTGTGATGGCGAACACAGAAAAAGAAGATATGAAAAAGGCGAAACATATAAATTAGTGCAGTGTTTTTCAAATATCAATATCTGCTTGTTTCAATAAAACAAGTCAAAACTTTATAAAAGAGATTCTGATACAGTTGCCAACAGTGCAAATTAAATAACACAGTACGAAAAACGCTATAGATACGTTTTCGTACACGCAAGTTTTTCCAATATCGTCAAGGAAACTTTGTATCTATAGTTGAGCAACTAACCGATCAATTTTTCTTCTGCACCGAGTAATAAACACAAAAAATGTACCAATTACTTATATCTTCAACTTGACAAAACCATACCACTCATACACCATACAATTTAGCTCTACTCACCAGTAGAATCATCATGACTACTGTGCGATGACTTCTCGGATGACGTGCTATATGATGACGTGACACTTACGTTATCGAATGGGACTTCGTCCTTTGATGAATCGTGTAAAATGACATTTTCATGTTCTTCATGGCTTTCAGTTTCTGGAGTTTGAAACTTTTCATTTGACGATGAAATTGCATCATTTGTTGATGACACAACTTCATGACGAGATGGATGAGCTGACGTGGATGATGACGCGTAAGCCGAGAATTGAAATCTCGACTTGCTTGCTGATGAGTAACGAATCGATGCAGCAATGACATGCTCTGTTGAATATGAAGCAGCAGAAAGGGAAGAAAGGAGCAGTTTGTTTTCCATAGACACGTTTGGTGGATCAATGCCGCTCGCATCCGAAATCAACTTTGCCTGAAAGTCAATGGAGCAAGACTCGTTTAGGTGAAGTTGGATGCTTTGGAGAAGAAGAGAGAGAAGAAAAAGCTGATGGAAATGAAATGCAAACTGAAAATGAAAAGGTAGTTCAGCAAAGATCCTTGTAGAACAAGACTAATAAGAACACAAGACGACTACAGACGATATCGCACGGATAACTGCTTAAACAGAAATGAAGTTTTTTTTAAATACGTTTTCAAACTTACATCATGATAAAGATAGAAGAGAAATGATTTGAATAAAGCTATGATCTGGAAGAAGAACTGGTTTCTCCAGTTGTTGTGACAACTTTACGGCTGATGCTCATGGAGTAGTTTCCTCCTGAGCCAGAACCGGATGTTGTCTGAGTAAAAGGAAGAGAAGGATAAAGAGAAGTAAAAAATCATAAGTAAAGAGGTTATTTTTATATAAAAACTACATCCACAGCACCTCAAACAACTACTCAATATCAAAAAGTGTGTAGACTTACCTTTATTGGCTTAACTAAAAATTCAAATTGACACATGAAATCTAGCACAAGCATAGGATAAATAAACATAATGCACTGTTCTTTTTCAGTAAAATGCTCAACTATCTTACCATGTATCGAGACTTGGATCTGACTTTGTTGAGTGCGGATTCGCTTATTTCAGCTCTTTCTTCAGCTTCTTCAAGTTCATGAGTGGCCTTGCGATACTTTGCCAAATTCATGTTGGCTTGTTCTTCCTGAAAGAATACGTAGACATAACAAAAGCATGAAAACGATTGCCATTGAAGTAATTATATTATAATAGTTGTCATGAGCCTAACAGAATTGGGTGATTGGGTAAATACATCTTTTTCGTTATGTGATCATATTTTAGCCGAACCTCTCAGATAAAGGTTAATAGGCAAACAGAACATAATATAGTAGGCCTATTGCTGTGTAGATAGTTTTTCGAAACACTGAAGTATCTGCACTAGAAGAAAAAATACGTTTTAGTTATTCTAAATCTTGTAAAATTAACATTTTTCTCTCATGTAAGTTGAATAATATATGAAATTAAATTCACAGAGTGCTTATGTAAAGCACAATTTTCGTTTTCAAATCTTATATACTATTCTACACTAGTAATCGTAGATAAATGATTTTAGCAAGAGATAAGCTTACAGCATCTTCTGCCATTTTCTTATACTGTTTGAGTTTGGATTGAAGCTTTTCAACCAATTCTTGCATTCTCATCTGATTCTTTTGGTCTTCATCAGCCTATATTACAAAACAAAATTTGCATCAGGTGCAAAAGAGTACATGAATGTCAAAAACTAAACTTTGTAGCCAGTTTTGGACATCTACTTACACACTTCTACTAATCTTTTGGAAAGATTCTAGCTATAGCTATTTCCAAAAAAAGCCCGACCTGCTCCTGGCTTCAGGTTTAAATAATTAAATGACGCAGGGTTTGCATTGACAGGTCAAACCATACCTGGAAAGTCAACTCTTTAAGACGTCGGTCCATTTTTCGGTAGTTTTTAAGCGTTTCTGCGTGACGACGTTGTTCAGCGTCAAGTTCATTTTCAAATTCTTTAACTCTGGCTTGAAGGGCAGCTAATGCCTTGCGTCCTCCTTTCAAAGCGTAGGCCTCAGCTTCATCCAATTTTACCTGTAAAAAAACAAATAAAATAAACTACTATCTTCCATCTTGTAAAAAAATATATAGCTAATGTTAAAGCTCAGAATATTTGACATTCGTTTTAAACCAACATATTCAACAAGGTTTTAACATTCGTTTTTTCGTAAACTTTTCATGAAGTTGATAAGTATGAAGGGCTGCTTGTAACAATCAAAACACTCGTCGCACCAATAAGTCCATTTTGTATAAAATATTGGTAAGCAATCACTTACAGACATGTCGTGAACTTGGATTTCAAGTGTCTTCTTGACTCTTTGAATAGATAACAACTGCTGTTGTTCGGTTCGAAGTTCTTCTGACATACGAGAAGCCTAAAAACAGTGTTTAAGAATTACTGTTCATGAACAAACATTTGAACAATTGTATGGGTAAGCTTGATTATGCACACTAGACTATTATGCATGTGAGTAGAACCATTGTCAAATTTACAGCTTGTAGCCTAGATTATTATATTTTAAGATAGAACTTCGAGTTTATTCTGACCTATAACAAATAGGCTACTTGTTGTAAAGACGGCTACGCAACTGAAAATAATTTCTAGGTTAGGTTGGATAGTTTTTGTAGCAAGTAGGTTTTAAAAATTCGTTGTTCAAACTTCAAATTTTACATTAGCACAATGCCACGTTTTCTAAACATAAATCTTATAAGTTTTTACGTCAATGGTGGCTTTCTTTGCTCTTTCATCGGCATTTTTCGCCTCTAAAAGTGCTTCTTCAAGCTCACTTCGGAGCTGCTCATTATCAGTTTCCAATTTTCTTCTGGCACTGGAGAGAGCGGAGTTCTGAGCAGCCAAAGCGTTGATCCTATCGCTGACCTCAAGCAGTTCACCTTCTGCATGCTTACCTGAAAACGATTGTAGTTTTAATTAGACGAATTACCCTTTTTAAACTCTAGTTTTGCTACATTAATGTACTCAGCCTTGTTCAAACTAATTTCTAGGTTAAGTGATTGTAGCCTAACTCCATACCAAAAAGATATGGTAATCCAATATATAATAGACATTTAAGAAAAAATCTAATTGGAACAATACAACAGAAGAATTTCAAATTAGACTTTGTCTCACTTTTATGCATGTACTCATAATATTAACATGTACTCTAAAAGGTCGTCGTTTATATTATAGTGTTCACACTTTTTTCTTAAATTTTTGATGCTTTTGTATCTGCTTTACGCGGATCCCCGATTGACTTTACGTTGATACGGGTTTAAAGTAATCGCCCCTTTTTTTTAAATATAATAGACACTTCGAAAAACTTTATGCTAACCTGAATTAAGCCACACATTAGTCGACACATAGAACAAAGACCTAATATAGAGTGAAAAATTTGCAAGGCATGTATGGATTAAAATACGCACGAGCACGTTCGTTTGCTTCAAGAGCAGATTTGGTTTCTTCATATTCAGTGGTAATCATGGTGAGTTTTCTTTCTTGCATGCTGTAATGCTCTCTAAGCTCTTCATGAATCCTATGATCTTCATCCATTTGGTCTTGGATTTCCTAAAAATATAAATTTCTGTAGCTTTCTTCTCCATTTGCTTATATGTCGATGTTCTCAATTTGGCGTTATGTTGGTTTTAGTGCTTTTCTAAAACACGTTTATTTCTAACCTTTATTGTGACTTGGAGTTTTCTGACCAATTTTAGTTGCTCTTGCAGATTTCTATTGGCATGATCCAGCTGCATCTCTGTGTCATTTAACTGGCTTTCAAACTTCTTCTTTGCTCTGACAGCATCAGCTCTGCTCTTAATTTCAACATCCAGGCTAGCTTGCATGGATTCGACTGCTCGCTGATGGTTCTTCCTGCAAACGAATGAACTTGATGAAGTTGAATAACACTTGAAAAACAAGCGAAAATTCAATTTGCCTTTATCGGTGACCAGGCCTGTATCAGTGGTTCGAATCCTTTACCAGTATGTAAAATTTTGACGATCAAGCTTCGTTTTCAAGACGTTTTCACATAACCTACCGAGAATAAAATTTAACAATGAAGCAACTTTAATTCAGTATTTCTTCATTTATAACCTTTAAATTAACAAGGAAGCAACAATATCAAATAGCTACCAAAGTATAGCTAAAGCAAAGCATAAAAGAAAAACACAGCTTGAGGTAAACCTGGTGCTGTCAAATTCTTCCTCTTTTTCTTGCAACTTCCGGTCAATGTCAGCCTTTACTTGAGTTAGCTCAAGTTGGAGACGCAGAACTCGGCTCTGTAAAACAATAAAGATTAATGTTATCTCAACTTTTACTTTTATGGAAAATTATTGTGACAACGCGGACAGAATACTAAACTAAGCACGGGTATGGGTGCGTACTTTAAAAACAGCAAAAATAAAGAAAACTTATTGAAAAATTATTGCAATACTGTAATGAAAAGTCCTGCCATTGCGGTCTAACCGAACTATCAAATTTTGTTCAGTCACAATGTAGCCCTATTAAAGCGGGGTTGAATATAAAATGTTATTAAAGGCGTTAAACGTTCTGCATTAATTTACATGTTTACCTCTTCAAGTTCTAAAGCACCTTCAGCTTCTTCCAGTGCAGCTCGGAGCTCTTCACATTCAAGTTCAGCCCTCTTCTTGGCTTTTTCAAGCTCATGGAGAGATTTGCCTCCAGTCGTAAGTTGATCAGTGAGATCATTAATTTCCTCTGTTTCCAAAGCATCAATTTCAACAGTTAAACTGTGTTGCGATTATTGAAATTAACTCATATAAAAAAAAATTGAAAAGGTGTAAGTGAGTAGTAACAACGAAGATTACAAGTAATAAGCGGTACTATCTTTTATCAGCATTGAAGATTAATCTATAGCCTACTATAACATAAACCACAAGTCACACTGGTTAAGTCTTCTTATAGGTAATCGCCTACTTTTTATTTAAGAAAAAGACTTGATCTCAAAAAGTATATTTAGATACTTTTAGCAGGCTATAGTGTCCTTCTTAGCTGTTAGTTGAGTTTAATTGGTTATGGCTTCAATAAACTTCAATCCCTTCAGCGAAGGTATAATCGTGCGATCATCTCATTGGTTTGATTTAGTTTTGAATCTTTATTTTCGCACTGACAAAGCCTTTGATAGGTTATTCCTGGTAGTTTTGCATACTTGTAGAGCAGGGGTTCTTAAACTTTTTGAGCCGCGCCCCCCTTTGACGTGCCATCCAAACCTGCGCCCCACCAAACTACAAAATTCCTAAAGTGTAATAACTACAGGAATTTATATTTAGCTTTCATCAATGTGAGGGATGTAATTGTTTTTCGGAAACCAAAAGTTTAATTCGAGGCTTTGTAGCTGATAATGCACACCTTAGATCGGCTTCACAATCAATAAGTTTGTTTCGATGTTTTGTTTTTATGTTCAAAAGTGTAGAAAAGCCACTTTCGCACAGATAAGTGGACGAAAACGGAAGAAGTGTGCGTATCGCCACGCTACCCACTCCCTTGTATATGTGCAAATATTTAACCCAAAAATCAGTTAGTGGCATTGCTTCATAATCGTCTTTTGCAGTGGAGTTACACTTTATTTCCAAGAATTCCTCTTGCAAACCGCATTCTGCGAGCGGTAAGGTTACTTTTGGTCAGCACGTTACAGCAATGATAGCGTAACAATGCATCAATTGTTACGATTGGTTATATTTTATCGTTCGACATTTCATACCGACGGTTGCGGTCAATTGACATCATGGTCAATGCGGTCAATTGACAAGACTACAACCTACCGGCACTAGACTAAATTAAACTATTTCATTACGACCCCAAAATTTCATTACGCGACGTTTAGTCACATGCGTTTAATCACATAGTTTGACATCGCTCGCGCCCCCCTTGTGAACCTTTCGCGCCCCCCAAGGGGGGCGCGCCCCCCAGTTTAAGAACCGCTGTTGTAGAGGCTTTTAATGCAGGGTCGGTTATCGAGATTGGCAGAGTGAAGTTTCCGATTGTTGAAATGTTGTTGCCGATGAATTATTCCTTTACTAGGTGCCGCTGAATGGAGAGCAGTCCTAAAACGCGTTGCTCAAGCGCAGACCCCGAGAGTCGAACCAGCGCCACGTGATCTTGAGTCGAGCGCTTAACTACTGAGCTAACGAGGCAGACGAACACAAAACGTCGAGTTCAACTCAAACGCATGAGCAGAATTACAGTAGGAGTAAGTACATGTAACCTACAATACAATATATGAGTAACCTACAATATATGACCAAGTAAATGCTACCTATATAAACTTTCAGTAGACGAGAAAAGACTTTTAGCCATAGGTATCAAAAAGCAAGTTCTGGGAGACTCAATACTTTTCTTACTTACCGGACAAGTTTTTATTTTCACGTCTGATAACCTCAAGGTGTTCAATGCTTTCTTCGTACGATTGCTTGAGCTTCAAGATTTCAGTCGAGTAGTTTCTCGCCTCACGTTGAGAAGCTTCCAATTCAGCCTGAACTTCTTCAACTCTCTGTCGCCATGTTGCCATTTCTTTATCAAAGTTTCGCTGTTTCTTATCCAGAACTGAGATTGTGGCGTTGGCCTGAGAGTTTAAAATGAAATTAAATTATAATGAATGATATGCAAGGAAAAAATCAAATGCAAGTCAGCATTCATCACAGTCAGCGTAGGAATAAAGCAACATTCATGCCAAAGTGGTTAAAACGTTTGTTTACGATAATACAACAAGCGTTGGTTTTGTTTTAAGCCTATGGTGTAAGCATAACTGTGCACCATCTTAGTATACAACTGCCATGGTTGCGTGAAGATGCAGTCTGATTTATCGCATTTTAAAATAAATTGCAGATTCTTCTAAAAATCTGTTTAAAGTTGCTTTAATATCGAGAAAATATTATTTTTCAATATTTTAGAGAGAGTAGAAAATGAAATAAAAATGAGATTTAAAAAAATCACTCAGCAATTTTTTTCAAAATTTGATAAAACAGTCCACATTTCTGGGTAGTCATGTCAAATTGAAACTACCAAGTTGTGAAATTCATTACCCTTTCAAGATCAATAGTCAGATCTTCCACTTCATTCTGCAGTCGGATTTTGGTCTTGTCGAGACTAGCACACTTAGCAAGAGCGTTTTCGGTCTGTTCTTCTGCCTCTTGAAGACGAATGGCAAGCTTTTTCCTATCATGATAAAAAAGGAAAAATATTGAACTGGCAATCACAAAAGAAAATTTTAAATTTTGGTGTCTAAGAGAGTATGCCCCTTAAACAATCTTGACAAAACTGCAAGCCCAACTGAAACACCAACAAAATTCACTGGATTTCAGACGGACCTTTTTTGTCTGTAGCCGTTTTTTTTTCTTTATATAGATTAATCTTACTTTGCCTCTTCCAATTCTTCCATTCTTTGGATGGCATCAGTTTCGTATTTTGTTCTCCAGTTAGCCACTTCAGCGTTGGCTTTTGAAAGAGCTCTCTGGAGTTCTCCTTTGCCTTCCTGTTCTTCTTCAACTTGCTCTCGAAGAAGATCAAGATCGTGACGTGCAGCTTGAAGAGCATGAGCAAGAGATTGCTTACTCTGTGAAAAAGACAACATCAGATCAATTTTCCCCCACACTTAACATTTTTTACGATAGCAGTAGGCTGCTGCAGATAGTGGAGCAATACTACGTTGTTTACAAATACAATGACGTAATTAAATTCTGCTGGTGACTAACAAATTATTATTTTTACCAACGAGACTTTCAGATAAACTTTAAAACGGTTAGGAATGCTTTAACCTCTCCCAGTAAACATGCAATTACCTTTGATTCTTCGTCAAGTTGGCGCTTGAGGTCTTCTACGTGTGAAGTTAAGTGAGACTTGGCGCGTGACAGCGAAGTGACCTATGGCGTGGAAGATTAATGTATGATGAGAAATGGTATTTGACTGTGTTTTACAGTTTGTACAAACTGGAACTACACATCATCAAAGATTGGCTAACAAAATCTGCTGTTGTTCTAACAGAATTGTACATTACAATAAGCACAGTAGAGTATCTTTCTAGAAAGTATTTAATGCTGTTGAAGTCCGAATGCAACTTAATACTCAAACTCAACGTTAAGCTACAGTTTTAATATTAGGTTCTGTATTTTTTTTCCAATTCACCAGTCATTCCAAAGATTTTAAAAAATGTTGCTTGACAGAAAAATATCAAAGGTACAATATATGCTAGCCGCACCAGCACTATCAAAACTGCTTAAGCGAAATATGGTAATTTGTGTTTATGCAAAAAGTTTGTAGACCCTACAAGAAACGTTGTAGACCCTGTTCAGTGTATATGCTGACATTCTGAAATCCATGAATGATTTAAAAAAATGAAAAAATGGTTTTATAAATACAAGTCTTCCATTTACCTTATTTTCGGCTTCTTCCAGCCGGTGGTTTGTCTCAACAGACTCGCTGGAGAGCTTGTTCTTGGCAAGAGTCATGTCATTAATTTGGCGGACATGGTCTTCAATTCTAATCTTGAAATCCGATGTTTGTTCTTCCATAACACGAACACTCGCCTCAGCTCTGGCCTACAGAACCAGAAAAAGTCAAGCAATCACATTTTTAAACCGTAGAAATAGAAAGTCTTGGTTATTGCAATCGTTGTAGACGTAAATAAAAACAAATCAGGGTTTGAGTTAAGCAGTTGTCAACTAGAGGAGTGATAAATAACGTATCAATAATGTCTCTTTGCTCTTCGCACATTGACCAGCATTGATATAAACTAGTCTCCACTATTAAACATTGATCAGCCTATATCAGTAACGAAAAATCAACAACTATTTTTCAACGAAAAAAATGAAAAGAACTATAGCCGTTTTTGCAACATTAGGAATTTTTTTTTTTTTTTTTATGCAGGCTAATAATAACCTAACCTGTACCTTCATTTTGGATACTTCTTCAAGCTGAGTGGAAACATCATCAAGCTCCAACTGGAGTTGGGACCTCTCTTTGTCGACTTTGCTCTTGACACGGGAAAGGTTTTCCACCTATGTAATCGGAAAAGAAGAACTAACAATTTGTATATTATAGCTGCTTGTTTGTATAGCAATCTAGGCTGCTTCTGGAGAGATACCTCGACGTTGAGAGCTCTAAACGTTGAAAGCTCTTGAATTGCAATTAACTGCCGGGTTTTTGAAAGATTTCTCCTTGCTCCAACGCACTTCGCTCAGGCCGTAAAGTAACGGGTTTATCTTTTGACACCGAGAGCAGAGTGCTCGGCGGTTGTGAACGACGTCAAGGAAAACAGCTGCTTGTTTTGTGAATAGCAACAATATCAATAACTTTAGACTTACTTGTTCAACAAGTTCGTTGATCTGTTCTTGATTCTTTTTCTTCATTTGGGCAACCATTGCGTCGTTCTGCATGACTGCATCTTCATGCTCTCGACGGAGTTTCAAATAATCCGACTCTCGTCTTTTGATCAATTCAATCTAAAAAAAAATTTGCTTTGTCATTTACTAACAGAAACGCAACTAACCAACACTAGAAAAAGAAGTAATCAAGTAGTAAAAGTACAAAATACATTCCAGACCAATCAACCCTTAAGATCATTGTGATTATTCAAGGTAATTCTTTTACAACAAAGCAACTGACTGGTTAAAGATTAGCACTTTATTTTAAAATATCAAGTTATATTTTTCATATTATCTTCACCTGAGCAGCTGTAGCTCCTCCTGCTTCTTCAAGTTGCTCCGTTAGTTGATCCATCTCTCGCACAAGATCATTTCTGTTCTTTTCAAGCTTGCTACGAGCATTCCTTTCAGCTTCCAACTCACTCTCAGTGTCTTCAATACGAGCTTGGAGCTCCTTGAGCTTGCGGTTGAGTTGAGAGCAAGAGTTCTGCTCATCTTCTACTCGTCCATTGAGTTGGTTAATTTCGAAGTCTTTTCTGAAAGAAATATATTCATTCAAACTTTTTTTTGTTATTTCTGTAGGTTGTAGCATTTATACAGAACAACGTTGCTTTTGAAAATACAGACTAAATTTATTTTGTTCAAGTAATGTGATTTAGTACTTTTGTAGCGATGGGTCTTGGGGTATGGGGTAATGGTTGGTCAGTCTTTAGTAATGCTTTCAGAAAAGGTAAACATTTTTTATTAATATTACACTTAATTTACAGAATGTTAGAATGAGGCATAAAGTTGAGTAACTACATCTCTGCTCATTTATGTTTTACAATTGCTTTTACTCGTCAACATAATGCAGTATTTTTGTCTACACATGTACGTAAAATTATAATATACAGAAAAAAACAAATAAACAATTATAGCTTAAATTGAGCGCTATTGGTTCAGTACTAAGGCGAAAACCTTCTGGAACCTAAAAGAGGTTTGACTTTATGGATTAATCAAACCGTTTAGAGTAAGTTGTGCAGTATCCGAGCCGCTCAACTATACGGAATATTGCAGTTCGATTGCTTTGGAGGATGATGTTTGGCTAAGGTTTGGTTCTATGGGTGTTGTTATCCGTATCAGGTAGATTCTTATTATAGCATCTTAGTCTACTATAAAAGGCAAAGTAAGATTGACAATTATGAAACAATACTAGCTATCAATGCACTTACTTGCGCAGAAGATCTTCCAAACTAGATTTATCTTTTTCAAGATCCATAATGGTGTCATTGGCGTTTCTTAGGTCTCCCTCTAACTTTCTCTTAGCTTTTTCAAGATCAGACTTTTGCTTGCGCTCTTGCTCTAAGTTGTCTTCAGTCTTCACAAATTATATTAAAAATAAAAGTAAAAATTGTGAAACAAAAAATTCATTCTATATTATGTTCACACATGTTCAAGTTCAGTTTCAACAGGGATTACTATGATATGTCAAACTTCTTTTTGTAGTTTATTCCACCACGTCTTGCGTTGTAGGATAACAAAAGCCCTAGCCAGCAAAGTTGGTTTTTTAACGACTTGGTTAGCTACCTTGAAACGATGTATAAAAGGCAACTTTTGCTTGCTGTTACGGTTTTGCAACATTGTTGATATGCGCATGCACATTAGCACAAATTTTAAAGTTTTTGTAACATTACAAATTAACAGAACAACCTCATTTAGTATTTAGCATTAAAATATCTACTTCACTGTTATCTTAAGCTTGTTTTCATTTCTAAAACTTTAAAAAGTCATAACTGTGGACACCGGTCAAAATTCTCTCTTACATCTTCAATTTGCTGCTCAAGTTTAGTCTTCAATTTTCCAAGATGATTAGCTTTGTCTTCCATGGCTTGGAGATCTTCAATCGTTTGCTGATTGACCTGGTCCAGTTGCTTTTTCTCTTTATTCAACCGAGCAATGCTTTCTTCACGTTGCTCTAAATCGGTGGTAAGTCCTCTGAGTTTCAAATCAAGACCCTGTAAAAGTTTAGAATGGGTAAAATAGAGTTTTAAGTTTGATGACAACTGTATATTATGTGGACAAAACAAATGAAAATTTTCCGGTGGCAGAAGTTGTTCAGTTCCTTGTAAGGTAACTAATAGCCAAACAAGCAGGTTTGAAAAATATGTCTCTTTAACAATACTGTAGTTTATTGCTGTTAAATTATCTAAAATTCAATAATGAAAATAGAAAACACAAACTAGCTAAGGAAGTTTAATTTTTTTAACAGACACGATAATTATAATGATGACAATCATTACAAAAAAACATCTCTACAGTGATAACTCTGCAATGTCTTTTAATGTACATCTATTTTCAACGCTTTTGCAAGCAAGCTAACATTATTTCCACGTTCATAAAGCTTCATCAACTGATTAAAGATATGTCATTGATGATGTGCCGACAATGTTAAATGTACAGCACTATTCACATTAGCAGTAGCGTAGCGGGACCATTGTTTGAATGTTCATTTTTCTTCATCAAACTTCAGCCTACTTGTATTTATAAACGCCCTGAGTGCGGTTCAACCGAGTCAGCTCCACTGTTTGTTTTTGTTTTTTTTCCTAATAGAAGTATAGACCATATGCTTAAAGTTTACTGAAAAAGTGAACACCCGAAATAGTCACACAATTTGTCAACTGCTGTGGACCTGTTTGTCTTTTTCCAATCTGCTGATGTTGCTTTCAGCATCCTCTACATCATGAGTGAGCTCCTCGCATTGTTTTTCCAACTTTTTCTTTACTGCAGAAAGCTTCTCGTTGTTGGCCTCTTCTTCTTCAAGTCGTTCAGTCATTTCTGCATTCTGAAAATATCAACATATCTTACAATTACTTTGTGCCTAAAAATACAGGTTTATTGACAAACTGGGTAATACATAGCTTACAAAATAGAATGAAGTCAGCATACAGTAAAGTTGCTTTGCCATGTTTCTGATGTTATACGGTGGTTTTTTTAAAACTATTTCAAAAAAGAAGTTTGAACATGCAAAAGAATACTAAAATTAACAGAAAGTAACAATTTTTATCAGTCTCTCAACACTTCCCAGACCTGCAAAAACAAAACTTTGCGAAGGTTTTTCAAACCAATGTTCTCGGAAATTCTGATTTAATTGAAGTAATTGTATTAAGTTTGTGGATTTTCTCATGCGAAGTGTGTCATAAATACAAATTCTAACAAGCAACATTTCAGTAAGTTGACTTGATAAGAAAATTTGTGAAATTGTAAAATATAAATTTTATCTCTAACAATGACATGCACGCTGTTCTAATATCTTAAAGAACTTTTCCCCACCAAGTCGTAACCACCATTACATTGCTCTCGCAACACAACATAGCTATAGCTCATTGTTGTTCTACTGTAATACTACTTCCTACAGTATATTTTATCAAATACCGCAGACTTTGTGAGTAATTTTTGAAAATTTGCGTGAAAGTTGTGACAAGTGTGATGATGCTTTAAGTGATCTACAGTAACATGTCATGACAAGAAAAGGGATAAAGATTATTGAGGTAAAGTTTGAGTTATACTTTCACAAGTAGTTACATATGTCGTGCAAATGATATACCTGGTTTTCCAGATCTTGCTTGATTTTAACAAGTTGTTCATTTCGTTCCTCAGCGTCTGCAAGATTTTCTTGCTCCTGGAGTAAAAGAGTTTGAAGTTAAAACATAATCAATTTTTTCTTAAAATGAATAGTGGTTTACGAAAATAAAATTATGTATTTTCTGCGAGTTTTCAAACCAAAGTGATGAAGCAGACGCTGATGTCTCTTATCCTCTGTTTAGGTTACTTGATGTTATTGAGAATAATAAGTTCCTCATGGATCCTTCGATTAGGATGCAACCGAACAATTAAATACAACAAGTAAATAAAATCAGTAAGAATCGGAAACTTGTATAATTTATTAATAAAGCTTTCGCCACCATAAAGAAGGCTTGTTGTTTGTTAAATATCTTATTTAAATAGATATTAGAACTTAACTATCTACTTGAACAAGATGCTAAATAGGTGAGTCCCATACTTGATTCAAGCCTCGGGGAACGAGAAGATAAGGTTCTCATTAGACTAAGCCTTCGGCACTAACTAAGCTAAATATGCTAAGATGCTAAATAAGCCGCCTTTACGGTGGCAAAAACTTTGTTAATAAGTAGTACCAGCTTTAAAACTGAGCTAATTTTATTTTCTTGCTATCAAAACAGTGGAAAGATCACCGAGAAAACAAAGGAGACAATGTTCAATTAAATTGTTTCCTTTGTCTACAAATTCTAATATGGTGAATCTACAAAGTCATACATTTGTGTCAAACAAAATTAGCAGTAAAGATAAACCTCATAGCACAGTCTATATTGTTCCATGTGTGGGACTCTAGGGTTAACAACTTTTTCCAAAGGCTTTTCGAATGTCTCTAATGACTCCTGAGAAGAGCTCTGCACTCCAGAAACGTGTACATTATCAACATTTGTTGTCCTTGACACAACAGGACTTTCAGATCGTGACGATCTTGAGGAATAACTTGTTCCTTCTTCACTTCCAGAAACACTTTTATCGTCTACCAAAGAACACGCCGAACTGTTTCCTTTTTTCTCATCTGACATAGTTTCTTCATCATCAGAAGCATTGATTCGTCCATTATGATACTGCCCGTGGCGATGATGCGAGTCTTCTTGCGAATGTTCAAGCTTTTCGAAATCTTCACTCAAAAAGCCTTGCTCTTCATACTCATCACTGACGTAACGATTACGTAATTCCGCAAGAGTCGAACTTCTGTCTTTTCCTAAACGAGACATCACGTTCATCGATGTTTGGTCATTTTTTCCTGAAGTGAGCATGGCTTTACTGCTTTGTTCTAAAATGTTTCCTTGAGTGACGGCCGACGGCTGATCGTTAAACAAAGATGTCTCGCGATGATGAGAAAAAGTTTGCACACTTTCGGAAGCAGAAGACAGTTTCGTTGAGATTTCGCTCGAAAATGTATCGACGCGCTTAGCATTGCTGTTCCGAACCCTTGACCTTCTATGGCTAACAATGGTGCTGTAATCCTCTGCCATGTCTTGCTTCCAATCACAGTAACAACAAGGACACTTTTAACAAGCAGTTAAGAAAAGCATAAGACTGGTAATAACTTAAGTTTTGAACAAGAACAGTGCAATAATAACTGATGTTGACATTTTTGTGACATTAAAATGCATTATTTTGATTTCTAATAAAACAGACCTGGCTTGATAGAAATAATACATGGTCTACAATACTGTATAATGCCTACATATTTTATATGTTCTTGGTCTTGCAAATATTTTATATTTTTTTGGTCTTGCAAATCTCAAAACTTTTCTGTTGTAAAGTATTGTGATCGTAACACTAACCAGTTGAAATTATTAAGAATTTGGCTTGCACTGAAAGAAAATTCTCAAAAGCTGAACCATCAGTTTTGTTATTTACCTCACAACCATGGTATGTAGAAAAAAATTGTACCGACTATCTTAGTAGTTTTTCTCTCACTGAACACCTTAAATTATACCCAGATCTGTAGCTGTTTTATTCAAACTGTTAAAAAACCACAAGTTGTCGGTACAAACCACCTGCTGTTAAAGAAAACTGATCACGAAACTAAGATGTAGGCTGGGCAATATAAATTTATGACTTTGTCAAATAAATCGTAAAAGCCAGAAAAGTGAACATTTTTGAAACTCATTGCTTTAGCATAGCAGTTACCGTAAGAATATGGTGCTGCAAAGCTCACAAAACCAACACTACAGCAAACACTGGCAGATGTGAATAAATATTTGCCAATCGTTGAGTTACCAGAGATTTGACAGCTCGAACAATTGAAATATTACCTCAAATCATTAGCGAATGGTGGTTTTTGTCTAGGAAGATTTTTTCACCAGACAACAAGGAACCGATAAAGATTTCAAAGCAGAAAACTTTTTGGCAACATTTTATTTAATTTACAATTTATTACCATTTCTTACCATTTTATGTTTAAGTTCTTGTTGATTTTGTTTTATTAGACTTTATTTCAGTAGACCAATGAAATTTTTTATAGGAGACATAATTATTGTAATGGCCGACGATAGGTAAGAATTAAGATTTGTAAATATATTCGTTATGTTTAAATGTTCTTTCGCATCAAATCGTAAGCTTTAGTGCCCATGTAAGGTTACACTTAAGTATTATCGAAAACTCTAGCAATGCCTCATTAGCGATCGTACAGCATTTCACAAGCCTACACAAAAAAGGCAAGTAATCTATTTTGCAATTTCACAAGTTTTTTAACTTTTTCTCTAATGTCATTCAGCAATAAACAACGATATCAGAAAAAATGAACTCAAATCTTTAGCTACTATAGCAACTTCATTTCGTTGTTTTAACTTGTTTGCAGTAGTGCCAAAACTGCTCAAAGATTCTCCTTTTACAAAACTGAAAGTATATTTAGTTAACGTTGCAAAACGTTGAAATAAAGCAAACATATGCACTCCACTGAGTTTGAGAACAGCAATTATTATACACCCTCAATGCTCATATTGGTTAACCTCGTTGGATATTAAAAACTTCAAAGCCAAAGTTGTTTCAAAACCACATTGATCAAACACAACTGGCAAATATTTCGGTAGTCTAAATTTTCTTTCGAGAGCCTTGTAAAGTTTCAAATCATGAAACTAAATTGAAAAACACATTTCTTCCTTAAACTTTAGATTGCAAAAGAATGTGAAACACGCCTTATCCTGACTTTTGCACTCGCTTCTGTTACTCGGTAGGTTTCAAAGCGAAATGGCTCCAAATATCAACTTTTTTTAGTTCAATGACTAAGTAAATATCCTGATTTTACATCTTAACTTCACACTATATTATGGCTTGTACACATAGATTAATCCTTATGATAGAAACGAGCATTGAAAACTGCTGTCTACTTTTTATATAAATATGGTTCTAACTGCATTGATACTGTGTAGTGTGTATGTGGATCAGCGACCCAAATCGCATAACACATTATTTATGATTGCCCCATTTACGAACCTCAAAATGGAAATGTCAATCTCACAGCGCTTCATAGCAACACAGTTCTACGGTAGCAGTGCCTGCATGGAATAACATGAGTGCTACCACCTCATGAAAGAAGAAGCAAGATGAAGAAGAACGGTTACTCAAAAATCTAGGTATAAAATTCCCATTCATTCAGCATCCAAGCACATTGTGCAATCCTTAAAAAAAGTGGAAAAAACATCTTAAAACTACTTAGTGTCAAATTACAGTAAAAAAATCGTGGAAGAGTATACTTACAGCTTGAAGTTGAAGAGTAAGATCGTTCTTTTCAGCAAGGAGAGTGACACATTTTCCCTCATACTCTTTCCTCAACTTTTCTTCTTTTTCGTGTTTATCTTTGAGCTCAGCAATCTCGTCGTCCTTGGCTTTGAGTTCATCTTCCACTCTTACTACGTTAAGAAGGGGCTTGACCTGCCACATAGATATTAGCATGTATAAAGTGGGAGACGTTAAGCATGAGATTTTACACCGTTACCTTCCAAAAACACGTATCTTTGTCAGATGGTTAAATTAACTATATAGGAATGTAGATAATATCCCCCTAGCAAAATCTCCTCATAGAATACAGTACAACTCTAGTAAATATAGGCTACCTTTCCGGTAAAAAATATTCAGATCGGAATTGCCAAGATGAACTTTTCCCGAAAAATTTATTTCTGAGGAGATTTTTATTTACGTTAGCCTACTTATTAAATAGGCGAAACTCGTTAAGGCGAAACGTAACTCATCCAGTCAATAGACTAACTCAAATAAGTAACAACATGTCAGAAATGTCAGAATCTTTTATCAATCAAAACAAACTGTATCAGCTTTGAAGTAATATGTATTGACCAATGTCGATATGTTGTACCTTTGTGTACAATTTCCACCATTGCCAATCTCGGAATTGAAGGAATTTCCTGATGTTCCTCTGGATCACTCTTGAAGCACGTCTGCGTTGAGATATTCAAATCAAACATTTGCAATGTCGTCAAACTAACTCAAACTATAAACGAATGTATAAACATTCAATAGTAAAAATTTATATTTAATTTTACGGCTATTTAAGGTCTAAGGGAATAAAGAGGAATTAGGAAAGCTGTTTTTCGGTGTCGAAAATAAAATGCCAAGTAAAATGACGCAGAACAAAAAACTACCATGCTGGGTCTCGTTCAATTCAAATGACCGGAGTAAACGCTTTGGAATTATTGTATAAACCGAGTAAAAAAAAGATGCATACATTTCACAACGTCCTTTTGCTGGAAATATTATAATTCAGTGTTTAATAAAGGTATAATACTTACTGTCTCTCCAGCATCTTCTGGAATTCTATCCTCATCAGCTTTCCTCTTGCTTTGGATTGCATCTTTGTAACAATAACAGCGAGAATATCGTCCCTCTTGTCTTCAAGTTCGGCAAGAACTCCAGCTTTGAAGAAAATCTAAAAACATATCGAAAAGATAAATTACAATCCTTGTCTTTGAAGATCTGATATTATGTACAAAGTAGTGCTGCGATGTAACCAAGATTCTCTTGCAATAGGTTAAGAAAAGAATAATTTAAACTTCCGTTGATTTAAAGGTAATTTTTAAGCAAACCTGAACCTCGCTACCTCATTCAGAAAATAACTCGCACGTTGCCTAAAAGTTGATACACATTTTTAAAAGAAATTCAAGCTAATCAATTACTTTAGTGTGGCCAATTTTGTATAGAGCTGTGTCGAGTTCGATGTGGGAGAGAATTGTTTCTGTAGCTTTCTTGCTGTCCACCATCTTTGCTACAAGTTTGGCAGCTAGGATTTGGTATCTTTATACAAAAAGTAATTGAAATTAGTTAATTCTAATTTTATTTACAGTAAAGCCTATTAATATAAACTATAAACCATAGCTAACGATAACTAATCCTCAGTCAACAAAAGGTTTAAGCATCATACGCACTAAAAGCATGACCTAACTTAAACTTAAACTAAACTCAGTAAAGTCACCTCTGCTTGAATTCAGGATACTGCAGTCTGTTGGGGAATCCCTTTCTGCAGATTCTAATCCCTTCCAGTACACCATTGCACTTCAGTTGGCCAAGAACCAACGCTATAAAATGTAATCTTTCACATAAGTCTACTGTTGGCGGCTGTCATATTTAATAGAACAATTCACATGAGCTAAACAATAAACATTGTGTTGCAGGCTCAACCAAATTATAGTAGGCTACAGTCTACCGATGACGTCAGAATAACGTACCTGCATCCATGACACCGGACTGCTTCATTTCGTTGGGAATGAGACAGCGAACAAAGTGAGGCTTGGTGTTCCTCAAGTTGGTCATGAGCTTGTTCAGTTGCTCCTAAATTTTTTAAATATTTTTTGCTTATTCTCAATTTTCATAAAAAATTGAATATTAATATCTTTGAAAATCTTACTTTAGATTTATACAAATCATAAAAAAATTGCAGTATCACCTTTATCTTTGCGACAGCATACACCTGTAGTCAGGGTCAGCGCTTCCTATATGGCAGCACTAACACTGTCTGCTTTGTATTAGCGCTGAAAGCAACGCACATCTGTGGTGAATACACCAATATATGGAAATACGGAATTATTTTCATCAAAAGCAAATAAAACTAAATACAATTCTCAAAAATATGGCATTGCTATAATTTGCTTTAACAATAAGTATGGCCATCTTTTACTCATGGTGTTAATATTCTTTGGAGGTGTTGCTAACTCTAGATTTGCATGTGAGTCATACCTAAGCTTATGCAATTGATTGAGTTTCGCTTTTAGCAGCATGATCGTAGCTTACTTCACAAGGTAGATTTAAACGATCTGTCTTAGCCTGATGCTGCGAGTTTGCTGTGGCAATAGTAAGTTGCGCAAGCTTTCGGAACACAGTTCCCTAGTCATGTGCTATGATTGCTGCATCAGGCTAAGACAGATCGTTTAAATCTACCTTGTGAAATACCTAAGCTTCCTATCAATAATTATATGGAAACATAATAAAAGTGTTCACACTATGCTAAACTTGCACTTCATCATTAACACTAAACTCTGACGACCTATTTACATTTAAAACTTCACGCTTTATAAGCAAACCACGGGAAAAAATCAAATTAGATGCGAAGGAAATACAGATTTGAATTACCCGGTACAGCGCCGACACTGTCTGAAAGCTGCCACCACCCTTCTTTCGTTTTTTGCTTCCACCTTCTGCAAAAAGTATTAAAGTTTTGTATCAGAGCGATATATACACTCGGATGTTGAAAGTTGTGTGTTCGTTTTTGGCGTTCATAGGTATTTAAAAAGTACTGGAAACAATAAATTTGCTCTATTAATTGTTTGTATGTTTTGATGGGCCTGTAAAAACTAACAAAAAGAATCCCAATGTTGTAAAAAATCTGTTGTAAACGGCGTATGGTACTTTTAAACTAAGTGGAAACACCCTAGTTTGCGTTCTGCGTTATTTTTTTGTGAGAAAAAAAATACCGTCTTCTTTGACTTCAGGAAAGACGGTAGCCATGAGCTTGTTGGTGGATTTGCGGAACAGAGAAACGACGGTTTGGTTCAAAGGATCTTTGTTCTTGTTCAACCAACCATCAACATTGTAACCGACCTAAATCGTTATAATACAATGATTCATTTCCACCACTACACATCAACTACAAATAAGCTACAAATTTTCAAGCCACAAATCATAGGCAACGAACCCTAAGACTTTTTTAGCGAATGCATTGTATTTTTAGCTAATCAAAAAGATTTATTTATAACAGACATATTGCTACATTATATTCTCAATGGTATATTTTGAAAAAATAACAGAAATGTTTGTAGGTGTATGTTGTGTAACGTAATGCAAAAACATTATTTCAGCAGAAATGTAAGGCTCGACTTAACCAAACAAAACACACGAAAACGAAGACCATTCATAATTTCGATCTAATTATTTACTTTTAGTGCAAATATTATAAAAAATGCAGAATTTATGAGATGTAAGGTATTGTAGCCTGCCCAGGACAACAGATGGTCTCCTCTCCCCTGTCGGTATTTCTATTAGCTTTTACAGGAATCAAATGCTTCTGTGCGATTGGACTCATTTCATTGAAGCATAACTTTTGATTTTTTTTTTTTTTTAAACTACCCTTTCCTCAATAGTTGTCCTACAGTAGTATTATTCCCTTGTTTGATGCGGTTTTGTTTTTTGTTTGTTTACTTTTTTTTCATTAGATGTGTCCTGTTCAACGGACCCGGAGATCTCATTGAAACCGGGCCCACATTATTCTCTTAGCGACCTTTTTTCCGTTACAAACCAAGAAATCATACTCACAACTCCAGCATAGTGCTTGACTTCAAAGTGAGCGTTGGATTTGGATTTGCCACCAACTTTAGGTTTTACGAAAGCTGGAGATGTCTTCTCATGCTTTTCGTAGAGCTTGTTCTTGAAAGTCACGTCAGTTGCTTTGGGAACAATTGATTCTTCCTCCAGAATTGAAAATATTCCCATCGGCTAAAATATTGGTTTTTGATAATCATTTTCCTTACTGTACATATAAATACCATTGTCATATTGTAGTATACTGTAATATCCCAGCTAGCAAAATTTCCTCTTTTTACATTGTTTCAACGTTTGGTAAAGTTGTCACAAAAACGACCACGTTTGCTTGCTGGGATCATGCTCCAATTACTCACGCGACTGTAAACCACTGGCACTTAATTGCTAGACGTAAACGCATCATCAAGTATGAAGCAATGCAAGAATTCATCATTAAATACGTAGAAGCACAAATCAATCGATCAACCAGCTACATCGTGAATCTGGGGTGGTAAAAGGATTGACCCTCGACCCCAGAAGCTCACACGACAACGACGAACCAGCTACTGATATGAAACTTAGAATGTCGCTGGTTCTTTATAAATCTTTGAATTTACAACTTCACACTTCATTGCGTTTAGATCTAGAACCTTTTCCATCAAATGCAGTCCTGGGTCAAATGATAACTTATATGACGCGGGTTTGCGCAACGGTAGGACTTGCAAGAAACTATGGGTATCGCTTCGTTAGGCTTTCCACGTTTTTTTATTATGATACTTTACTTTTTTATCACTGCACAATGCATTACTATACCAAAAAACGTAATCTATGGTAAATCAAAACAGGGCGAAGCTACCTTGACAAAGAAGGTTTTCACAAATGTCTTTTATGCCTTACTTTCTCCTCTTTGGTCGCAAAAAGCTAACAAGCGTCTACTCTAAGTGATAACGAATCTATTCCAATACTTAGCTGCCAATGATCGATTGTCGTGTAATGAAATGACACGTGATTAAATGTCACAAAAATCGCCAAACTTATACAGGCTGTTACCATATGGAATACAATAAAATAGTAAGGGACTACTCAAAAACAATCGATGTTTTATCTTTTACAACATGTTGTCATCCTGCTGTTTAACTAGGTTTCTGTCATTTTGCTTTGCTGTATGTAGCCAGTGTCTTATTTTTCACCCGGCACATGTCAATGCTAAAAAGTAAATTGATTTTGAACTTTCTTCACCTTTTCCAAAAGCTCAATACAAGCTTGTAAGTCCATTCCAAAATCAATGAAAGTCCATTCTATTCCCTCTTTCTTGTACTCTTCTTGTTCCAGCACAAACATGTGATGGTTGAAGAATTGTTGCAATTTCTCATTGGTGAAATTGATGCACAGTTGTTCGAATGTGTTGAACTGAAACAAAATACAATTCCAGCATCTTTTTTCCAGTTTTAAAAACAAATTTGCATTACTTTTATTAAATGCATTTAAAAATAAATTTGTGTCAGAAAACAACACGGTTTTGTGATGGAAAATTTATATTTTTTTTGCTAGTGTAACCTATACTTCTATTTTACTAAAAAATAAAAAAATAAATACATGTGACATTTATTTTTTTACATTATTGATTGTATATGATCGTTTTTGCATGGTAAAACAAAAAAATTACGTTATTCTTACATCAAAGATTTCGAAGCCAGCAATATCCAACACTCCCACATAATAGTTTCTTGGCAGCTTAGTATCGAGTGTGATGTTGAGTCGATAGACAATCCACTTGAATAGATTGTCATACACAGATTTACCAAGAGCTCCAGTAGAGTTGTTGCACTGTATTTTTAACGTCATTGTTTGTTAAATATACGCTCATATGATTAGCGTAATTTAGGCTGGGTTTATTTAGGGTTCAGCTGAAACTAGGCACTATTTTCTAAAGGCCTTTCTGGAATATTTTAGCTTAGGATGAGGCACTGTTCAAAGGTATGAATAAACCAGTGACTGAGAGTATTTGCCTATATAGAATAGGAAACACATATTTCCAAAATACCTTACTCTTCTAACCAAACGAAAACAAAAATTAACATTAACCTGTAGCTTACATTTTTATAAGCTAAATTAGAAAGTTAAAAGGGGTTATGTTTGACAATAAGCTAATTTAAATGGTAAAAGCGCTAATCAAACAGTGGACGCAGAAATTTTTATAATTATTATCAAAGCAGCTTTTTGATTTGATTTGATATGAAAAATAAATATGAAACTGTTTATTGCCGAAAAATAAAAGAGTGAACAAACAAAAGTGACAAGATACCGACCTGGTCTACATTTTGTCCTTTCTGTACGTATTCGGTGCCAACTTTCACACGAGGTCGAGTCAGGGCTTTGCATAGCTCAGGAGAGCTGATACCAAACAAATAGGCCACCTTGTCAGCAACTGGACACAAGAAAAGAAATGAAGAAGTGCAACGTAGAATTATAGAATCCTAGTTAGGATATTTAATAAGCCAAAGTAATCAAAGCTATTTCATTGATCTCACAACCATACAGTGGATTAATTGCTAAGAATACCGATATTCTAGCTTTTTTTAAATGGTATCAATGCTCTAGTAACTTAGTCTATTCTGCTCTTACTATCTGACAAATTAAGACCGATAGGCCTATAGTGATGCCGACCCAGCAGCCAGTATAGGCCTAAGCTAGTACACATTGGCAGTACCAGGCATAATAGCCTACGCCCTACATTATCATAAAACGCTTGTTTAAAGCTTTAAATGGTATAGGAATGTTTGAATATATAGAAACAAAGATTATAGGACCTCACCCTCAACAGAATCAACTTCTGCTTGCTCGTCTCTTGGCTTTTGCTTATACACCATGCTTCCAAACTGCATGACACCAGCAGTTAACCTGTAAGCTCCAAATTTCTCATCGTCAGTAAAGCCAAGAATACGGAAAGCTTCCTGGAAAATAAAGCGTTCGAAAATTACAACGTTTGATTGGATGCTAACTTGCAAAGTTGCAAGTATAACATGGCGTACATTACATATGCGTAGCCTACATTATACCATTCATATTATAACCATGAGTTGAGATCAACAGTTGTCTCTGCAGTTGAGATCAACACAGCCATTCAGAGAAGAAATTTTTCAGGCGACAAATGAGGTCTTAAAGGTTAGACACAACTGCGCTGTCTCAATTAAGCCCTTTCATAAACTGAAAACGTAAGAAGACAAATTTAAAACAAAACACAATTAACGACACAATAAAATGTAAAATGACAAAAAACCGCTTACATCAGTGAAGTCGAACTCCTGCTTGTCGTCCATGTTATCAACCGTCACCACTCCTTGGCTCACCCACAAATAATCACGAGGGTTATCGCTGATTTGCAGCGAATCCAGAAACTCTTTGTTTCCACAAGACATAATCTGAAAGACAGTATCAATTTTAGAAGACTACATAATATCAATATTGCTAAATTTGTAGCCTATTTGTGAGGTGTTTTTTGCGTATTTGTTCATGTAGGCTACCACTGTAGTCTGTATGAACGTCTGTAGGCTACCACCATTCAATCGCCGAGTGGTTAGCGCGTTGGGCTCGCAGTCGAGAGCCTGCATGTTCGACTCCAGCCACTCGCACTTGCTGTTGTTTCTCTGGGCAAGAAACTTTACGATAATTGCCTCTACCCAGTGGTCGATTTCGAGTAATGGATAATACCAAATTTAAGTCATAAGTAGAGTAGACAACCGGAAACAGACATTGCCGTCGGCTGCAGCGTGGGTCAGGTGTATGTCGGAAGGCGTACACCGATGCATAGCGCTCAAGTCCGCTTTCCCGCAATGCAGGATAAAGATAAACAAACAAACAAACAAACAAACACTGTTAAGGTGAAGGCACTTTAGAACTATAATTCAACATATTAGTAGATATCTTTTATGATTTTAAAAATGTGTATCCGCGTTTTTTGACATTAAAAGTGTAGTTTAGCGTATTATAATTTTTCCAAAACAACTTACGTTTTTGTAGTATTTATAATATCATATCTGGCTTATCGTGAGTTACAAAAACCCTGCAGTTTCAACACAATTATTCTAGTGCTTTTTTAAACAAATCTAGGCTGCAATTGACGCGACTTAAGATAAAAAATAAAATACAAAAAATACGTGAGTCTTTATACTTTCAGGTTTATTTTGCAAATATCCACTCTTTGTCTTTACTTACAATGTTATAGATAGAATTAGAAGATTCTTTCATCAGATTAAGCGGCTATGCACTTATGCAGTGAATGATAAAGAATGAAAAATTTTCATTAGAGAATATACAGTATATCACATCCACTTTTACCTGATAGAAGATATGATATCCTCGCTCAGCCTTCAACTGAAAGATGACACGTGACTTTTCGAGAAGATAAGACTCGATGTCTCCTCCAGAGAGTTTCCCACTTGTTCCGAAATGAATGCGGATGAATTTTCCCTGAAATCATTTACCGATTAATATTCAGAGAATGTTATCTACTCACATTGCAAACTTATTTTTAAGCCTAATCTTAACAGTCGTGCATACTGTGCCCGCTACCGTGAAAGTTAATTATAGGGGGCTTTGAGCGACGAACACAGCTATAGGCAGCTAGGCTGGCAATACAAAATGCCTACAGTATAGGCTATTGTATGTATGGTAGCCTATAAACTCATACCTTTAGGTGTATATGACACTTGCAGTAAGTTTAGGTATGTAATTCTAAATGACCGGATCCACATTTAAAAGAATAGTTGAAAATGTGGAAATTCTGCAGCGGGCTCCTGTTTGCTTGACATGAGTTCACCTTCTGTTCATTTTGGCTTATGTGCTCAACCAAGGCCACTATAAGCAATTTAAAATGTATTAGGCTTTAAAAGTAATTTTAGAGATAGACCTAACAGTTAATACTTACAAATCTAGACGAGTTGTTGTTTCGGATTGTTTTAGCATTCCCCCAAGCTTCTAGCACAGGATTCGTTTGGACAATCTGGTCCTCCAGATTAGCTTTCTTCTCACCTTCTTTTGGTGCAGCTCCACTAGCAGCAATGTTGGCAAAGTACTGGATAACCTTCTTGGTGTTCTCTGTCTTCCCAGCACCAGATTCACCACTGCAAATAAAATCAAAACAACTTTTATGTGCTCGGAGATAAAAAAAAATAATAATAGCCTAATCAGCGCAACAAAAAGCGAGAAAGCTGTTAGTCAAGTCTATTCCAAACACTTTTTTGATAAAACAACAAACAAGGTGTGCATTTATAGGTGTGATTGTCAAACCAACAACCTTTTGGCCATCTGGCACACGGCCTCGTCACTTGGCCACACAGCCGACACTTACAATAAGATTCAAGGCCAGTTTTGAAATGATGCAAACCATTTGATGTAGTTGAAAAATTGCCTGGAATACGCAATAACCTTGGCAGTTAAATGAAAAATAAGTCTTTCTTTGAACGCACTCAACCTCACTTGTTTTTAGATTGTTGATTTAAATTTAGTAACTAGTGTAGTCATAATTTTGTGCAATTTGATTTAAATATTGTGCAATATTGTGCAATTCGATTTTACTGCACAGCAAAATAAAATATATTTGCTTTAAAATTTTCTCTTGCAAATACATGCAATAGTTTCAATCAATCTAGTTATACAGAATCAATTTGCTTTGACTAAAATTGGCTACATCAGGCAACTCTGCGTACGGTGATTATATTAGGTCCAATGGAAAAAGTCGATGAGGAACCGGTTTGGCAAATTTTTTAATTTTTTGGTAGCGATTTGCGCGAGCTGGTGCAAACCGGCCGAATCCCACCACTGGCTACATGGTTTTCTATCTATCGCTTTGAAAATTTTTAGCTTTTTGTTTTTGGCAAAAGTTTGTTTTTGTAAGTTAGCAATTTTTTAATTTCAAGTTTTACATTTTAAAATAGCAAAACTGGTATGTGGTTTACTACTCTTACGTGATGAGAATAGATTGGTTTTCGCGGTCCATCAACATGTCGTGATAAGCGTTATCGGCCACAGAGAAGAGATGAGGAGCCATTTCGGAGCGCTTTTTTCCGCGGTACATCCCCACAACTTTTGCTCCGTAAACAGGTAACCACTTGTATGGGTTCACACAGACGCAGAACAAACCAGAGTAAGTCTAAAGATAAACAAATAGGCTAATATGAGTTTTTTTTTTTCACATCAAATATTAAAGCTGTACGGAATAAATTTATTTTTAGTGAAGCAAAATTTTAATGAAACATAGCGTTAATTACGCTATGAAAAACGCTTCGAAATCATACCAAGAAAAGGAAATCTAGCGTTGAAACACAAAATATCGTTTAGAAAAAACTTTTTGGGTATTCTTTTAAATACTTTTAACTGTTTTATCCAGTTGCATGACCAGTGTAGGAATTTACTTTTGAAAAATTGTAATTTTACTTACTTAAAAATAGGCTACAATCAAGTTTTAGAGTAGAATAGTTGACATTTTAAGTTTCGTAAATCTTACGTAAATTCTCAAGCATTGATATCTTGTGCGTAAGTTGTTCAAAACGCTGGCTTCATTCAGAAATGTCATGTTGGCCATGTCAGCTGTCTGCTCAAACTTAGGAGGGTTCATTTGCTGGATATCATCTTTTTTGATAGTCACAGTCTGCAAATGACATAAAAATATCCTTATTTGGAATAACTTTTTAATGTAGGCTTCAATATTGTGACAACACCAGAACGTGCAATGTCTTTATTCAAGCGGAACTTTATTGAAAGCAAATATCAACCGACACAAATACAAACAAATCTGCAAATATATAGCCGCGTCCAGACAAAACAAACAAAAGAAAAACGTAACGTATTTTTTCGAAAAAGTGGCAAAGAAAAGAACAACCAAAACCAGGATTGCCTGCATCAGAAAAATAACAGCAAAGGGGCACTGGAAATAGCTATATCAGAACATAAAAATTTAAGCTCAGTAAACTTCTTCAATAACCAACTAATGCGGTCAAACTTTAAAGAGTGATATCCTATTCGATACTAATGCCGTAGTAGGCTTGACTAGCTTGACTATAAAATTCGCTTGAAGAAATTAACGAAGACGAAAGCAATAATAAAAAAATATCTTGACTTTGCAAAAATACTTTATATTTAAATTTTACCTCTCCTTTAGATGTTTTTAAGGTGACCTTTTCTCCACTTGTGCTTTGTATTTCAGCTTTTAAGAAACCTTCTTTCTTATGGGGAACCCACACGTTCTTTTTACCATCGTAGCTTTGAGAGGCGAACGAAATCTTTTCCTTTTCGGTTGGCTGAAGAAATGGCATCGGGTCATCCCCTGGCCCACACTCCCCTGCATAAAATGCAATTAAAATTTGCAAACATTTTAGCAATAAAAGGCTAAACTTTTCGATTATTACAAACAGGTAATTTTGAGCACGTTTAGAGTCAAACATCAGTAACTCTAAAATGCCTACAGGGAGACTCTTGTACACAGTAAATCAACTAATTTGCGTTATAAGAGCAAAAACAGACATTTTGTCGTATCCAGGTTTAGGCCTACGCCTGTTGATTGAAGATTTAGATTAAGTGGACAGGAAGGCAAGGAAGCCAATCTTCATGACCACCTTCAGGCATGCCTTTAAGTGTCTTGCTAAAGACACAGCCGCATGCTCTTCAGCGGTATCGAACCAGCGCCCTTTCGAACGGTGTTTCAGGGCTCTCACCACAATGCAGCCGACAGATACAGATATAGACTGATATAATAGCAGGCATATGATTTAAACAAGACAATCCCACATGTTTGTTATTCAAATGAAAACTCAGTTGATGTAAAAGATAAAATATGGACAAAAAAAAGATACGACGATATCTCTTGTTTGCGTTGACCTATAATTTTTCAATGGTTCTTGAATTAAAAAAACGCCTTTTTTCCATAAATTTTGCAAATGGTATCTTATGGCTTCGTGTTCCCAAGCGATGAATTTTGCCTAAAGCTGAACAATTAGCCTACTGGTCAGGCATATTTCCGAATAGTTGTAAAAATTAGATCACAATATTTGTTTGTCATAAGGGCGAAACTTGAATAAAAAAGATTAGTCATTGGCTTAAAATTGTTAGGACAAACCAAAACTGATGATCTAAATTCTAAAAGGATATTGAAACTAAACTTTTAGAATCAGGATTTGGAATCAGGTCGGACTACAACCGCTACACCCTATTCTAATTGCAGTAGAGTTAAGCTGATTAGAGCAAAAACCGATAAATTGACTCATTCTCATGTTCTTGTTCAAAGTCTGCATGAGACGTAGCATTTTTAATTAAACAAACAAAAAAACGATTACACGCAAGTATTTTTATATCACAGAACTATAGGCCTACTCATGTTTCAAAATAGTTAAATTATACCTTTTGCAGTCTCCTTGTTTGTTGGCCTCGGAACCATGATGAACTCCGAATCTGGGTTGACAAGTCAAAAAGTCTGTGCAAAGCAAAACTTGTATTTGAAATGTGCTTAAATTTTCTCAGGCACTAGAAACTTTCAGCATAAGGTTTTAAGGCACATGTTGAAAGGATTTGTTTCAGACCTATTTGGTACGCCAATAGTAGCATCACAAAGAAAAAAACATAAAAAACTATGCTTGAAGCGAATACCAACAACTCTTTTTAATTTTTAGGATACTATTTTTGACTAATGAAAACGGATACTCTGCAAAGAGCATGAGATCACAGCTATATATTTTGCTCATCAAGACAGAGCTACATTTGACGAAAACATATTCTTCGACACATTAGCTTTCCTGCACTCGCTGTGTTTGGCAATTTTTCAAATTTGTTGCATTGATGAGTCCTTCGTGCATTATAATTATTTTATGATTAAATCGTTATGGGAACCGAAAGAATCACATCTTTCCAGGCATGAAAGAAATACATAGTTGTAATGTTTGAAATTTTGCAAGAATTGAAGTAATAGAGTTATTAGATGTCTGGTTATTTGCTTTCTTCACACATTCTCATACACTTTTTCTACGTTGTTATATTTCTTATAATTCAGTGCATCTCTATTAACGTTTAATTTATTGATATTAGGCTACTGCATAATCGAATGCAAAGCACGGTTGATTTTCTACGATATAGGCTCGTTTTTCTTTGTGATGCTGATACGGTATTTTTGCAATTTTTGAAAATTTAAGTTACAGTCGTATTTTTTAAACTCTATACTAAACTGTCAAATTTCAGAAAAGCTACAACGTTTATGTGATAGATTTTCAATTACTTTTGATTGTCTGAAAAAAAAAACTTTCCACTTTTGTAAACTCAGCTGAACTAAGGCTAACTTGAACAACAACTTTGAATTTTAATCAAATGCTGACTGTAGATTTAGAAAAAGGTATTATTGCACATTCTAACCTAGTGGCATAAAAAAGTGAACGTTTTCTTTTAATGTATTGAAGAAGTAGTTAGGTTAATTTGTTACTGCTTATCACACCAAATGCATTGAAATAAAATCAAGTACCCACCTAGTTTCAATAGGTATGTTACTACCTAAATGCCAGGAAAGTTCCAGCAGAGTGTTTATATACTTATAGTAAATTATGATCCTTTATATAAACATGTTTCGAGCATGCCCATAAGAAGCCCTGGAGTTCACGTTTTATTAAAGCCATCAGTTTTGAGTTATTGGCAACTGTCGACCAGGTCTCAGGAGATCATCGAAAATAAATCCACAAGAAAGGCAACCGCAAAGCGATACCGGGTTAGATTGCGGTTATAGGAAGTAGCAACTGCTCATTTTCACGCACATACCACAGGGAATGGTGAACGTATGACGCAGCAAGTTGATTATATTCGAATTTGACAATAATTGGTTTGAAGCTTGTATTAAAAGTTCATAATTTTTAATTCGATACAACGTTGACAAACGTAAAGTTATCGTAAAAGTACTGAGCCATCCCCGGCTTGGCTCGTTAGCAAACGTCATAATTCAATTCTTTGCCTTTGCAATTTTTCTGATGAGTCTATCCCTTGTACAAAACAGGAGAGATGGTTTGTTATAATAAATATTTCTTAACTACCAAGAGTTTTATACTTCATTTTCACACATAGCATAAACCAACTGGACTTTAATAAATTTATTTCTGCCTTTGGTCTTGGAAACTTTGCTACCATGTGTATGACAATCAACGTTCATTGAAAAGAAGGTGAAATGTAACAAAAAAAGAAAGAGCCCAAAATGTGAACACTAAACTTATGTTAGCCAACGTTTCGAAAGCTATATTGCCTTTGCCTTCACATTTTGGGCTATTTTTTTAATAGATTAACCAGGAATGAAATGTAGTAATGAAAGTAACAACAATATTTACTTTGCGCTTTGTGTTGAACTAGAGAATTACTCTTTTTAGTTTATCTCTGAAAGGATGCCCAAGAAGGTAATCGCCTACATACATCATTTTAATGGATCGGGAAAACTTTCCTACATTAATGGAAGTACTGGACAGCTGCCCTGCTGACATTTTCCCGAACATGAACAGTGTTTTAAGGACCACCATAACACTGCCTTACACGTCCTACAGCGTTGAGAGACTTTTCTCCGCAAACAAACAAGATCCAAACGCGCTTGAGATCATCCATGCTGACTGGACGCCTTAACAACATGAAACTTTTGTCTTTTGAAAGACAACTCATTGACAGTTCGGATTATGATAACATAATTAACTTTTTTTACTCGAAACCTAGGAGACTCCGGCGTGTGTAGAAGCTCCGGCAACTCTAAGTTTTTGTATGCTGGTCCGCCATGGCATTATTAGTGAAGGCCCACCAAGATATTTCCTAGGCCCACCCATAAATTACGTTCTGAATCCGCCATTGCTGTGGTATCGGGCGACAAAATAGACCACTCCAACTCCTCAGTTTATAACGGACTAATTCCGACTCCGGCTTCAGTGTTGCCAGGTTTTAGAGGGTTGCCAGATTTTATTGAACTTTTGTTCCTTTCATTTTTTAAAAATTAATTTCACTAAATTTGTAATCAAAATTGACACGGCGACTTTCACAAAACTGACAAAAACCTACACTTTTATTTTCTGGTGAAGGTTTAGAGTGCAATACGGAGAACAAGAAACAATATTTTGAAAAAATGTATTCCAAACAAAAATTATATTGTTTATCGTTTTTATCAAGTCGGAGTCGGCTGTTTTTTGAACGACTCCGACTACAGACACACCAAAATCCCACTGACTCAGACTCTACAGCCCTGGTAGCAAGACCAACAATTGATCTCAACGGCTTGGTGGAACAAAACCGAAAACACAAAGAAATAAAATAATTGTTGAAATATTTACGAAATGAATTTGTTTGTAACAGCCTATAGGCACTGTAGGCTATAACAGGTATAGGCTACAGTATAATGAACGTTTTAAATTAATAGGTTTTGCCACTTTGTATTTTTTGCTTCTGTCTGTTTGTTATTGCGAGTGTTTGTGTTGTAATTTTGTAATAGGCTACGAAATAAACCGAACGTGTTCCAGCATCTTTAGATGACAAGGCTACAATGGACTGCATCTAATTTGAGTAATAAGAAAAAGGTTTAGCAAAATATTTGAATTAAAATAGACGACGTTGAGTTGTGGTACGGGTTATTACATTTATCAAGATACTTATTGTATTTATTGCGTTTGGATATATATATTATAGATGCACATTGCACAGCTGTCTTGCCGGCACAATAGTGCTGGGGCGAAAATGTATCTAACGAAAGTCAGCTTCATAGCCGAATAATCTTTCCAGAAACTTATAAAAAAACGCCTTACAGTCATACAGCTTACACGATAAACTATTTGGCAATGCAATTACAGAAATTATAGATGGGATGCATTAGTTTTGTATATTCCATGTTTTTCTTCAACAGATTTGATCACCTGTGGCCTCCCATATGAACTCCATTTTTCTCTGTTTTTTTTTTTTTTTTTGCTAGTACTTCTGGCATACTTTTTATTTCAGTAATTTGCTTGATATCGTCAATATGTTTCATTTTTTGTCGTCCTTTTGTTCGTTTTCCTTGCACCATCGAAGTCAAAATTTAATATTTCAACAAGTTGTTTCTTGCTATGTGTCCGAAATATCTTAATTTTTTGAGGTTAATATTGTTAATGAGACTACAGTCATCGTCTATTTTTGGGGTAACAAATTCATTCGTTTTTCTTTCCATCCAGCTGATACGTAACAGCTTCCTGTAGCACCACATTTCAAAACTTCTTAGCTTTTTAAAGTCATGTTTTCTGCATGTCCAAATCTCACATCCATACGTGGCAATTGGGAAAACGAGAGTTCGCAGTAATCCTAACTTTGTGTTCTTACCAATACCTATCATGTAAAACAAGGTTTTACATTCCAGGATATGTTCAGTAGCATTTATGTCACTAGCATGTCAATTAATTATTAACAAATCAATATTGTTAATATGCACTCGCAAGAGAAAACGAGTGCTATTATATCAATCGCTCATGAGTAGGCTATTCCATTCCAAGAAACTAAGAAAGTGAATTGGTGAAAATATTAAACATCTACTGTCTCTGTTGTTATAAACTTTGCGATTTTGCAACTACATCCTGAAAGTTTTGATGCTAACTCTTAGAGCAAGCAAAGTATATTTCTTGCCTGATATAAATAAACATTAAATAAAATAAGAAATAACAGATGAGTCTCCAGAAGTTTTTCTGTTTCAGCAAATCTATGAACGATATTTTGGTTTTAGCTCTACAATAATTGTCAGGAAGCATTTCAGTCTTCGGAACGGCACAGATTACAGTTGCCAACTCTAAGGTTAAAATGTAAGAGTAAAGAATAAGGATCACACATGCGCCTATGCTTTTATTTCCTTGAATACTGAAGAAAGTTTATTGCATTCGTATTTTTTTTCAACAGTTATTGCGTTCAAGATCAAACATTTGGTCTCAAGAAATTTGTAACTGTAGAGTGTAGATATAGGCCTATAGGTTTCAGTGGAGTCATGAAACTTTGCCAATCATAGTATTCCGATCTTCTATTACCTGTAGTTTTGTGTCAATTCTATCGTCGCAAGACTACATCAATTTACACGGCATAACGGCTGGTTGCGCGTCTTGCAGGTCTTTTAACATTTCGAATAGCTTTGACAGTTTTAAAATAGGTTGCCTACATTGTAAAATAACTGCGAGGTAAACCAAAATACCAGAAACCATGAAAATTGTTGTTTGCGTTGATGGAAGTTTGACCTCGGAAGAAGCTTTCAAATGTGAGTATGACAAAAATTTAATGTTCTGAGCAATTTAATACAACTTCGAGTTGTGGTACTCACTGCTTTCAAAACATCCAATACAGAAAGCTAAGAAACGAGTCTACTTTTTGATTTTAAAGCTGCAATTTATTGCCAAATTTTAAGAAGAACGGCATATCAATGTAGGTGTAGCTAAACTAAAATAATGAGTGGTCGATAAAACTGGCTAAGCTGTTTGGGCTGGAATCACAACTTAGCTTATTGTTTGAATAAGCTTAGGGTCTCAACTGCGTGTGCTTAGTAAATTTTATGTGAGTTTCCTTTGCCACTACGATTCCCTCACAAAATTTCACTTTTTGAAGGAAAACACATAAATGGCTACAAACAACTTTCAAACTTGGACTGTCGTACTTAAAAAAGAAAATCTCTAGTGGTCAACCGTAATGATTTTGTATGGATATATGCGGACTAGAATGTAAAACATAGGACTCACAATTATGACATCAATTTTAAGTAAGCTAGATCTTTACTTTAATTTAAATACTTTATTTTAAATCTGGATTATCAAATAACATTTTATTTTTTAGGGTATTGCAAGGACTTGCATCAGCCTTCCAATAGTGTATTCATCGTTCATGTCAGTGATGAACCAAAGGTTCCTAGTTTTGTTTGTTATGGTTAGTAACGGAAGATTAAATTATTTCGTTATAATTTTCAAATTTAACCTAAATAATTTAAAGCTGCATAGAGCATCCTTGTCTATCTCACCAATGCATCAATGAAAACTATGTTAATAATAATTAATTGAAACAAATACCTTAAAATTGAGTTAAATTTTTGTTTTAATATTGTAACTATTCGATATCAAGCTACCGCTTTGTCTCTACGAATTTCAAGATTGCAATATCCATTTATTCCATAACAAAATGTGTCAGAAAAACAACAACCAATTAAGCGTGAAGAAGTCTAAGATCAGTTTTCCTTAACAGAACAAGCGGTTTTTCCCCAAGAAGAATTTGATTCATGCGTTGCAAAGTGCAAAGCTAAAGTCGATGAAGTGAAAGAAAGATTTCTTGCTTTAGCTGATTCTTCTCAGGTAATCAGATATTGAATTAATTCCTTGTAATCAAATATCAGTAAAAATTGATCTAAAATTTCTGTAATCTTACTATTTACCAAGAATCTTCTTATAGCTTTATTTCCATTTCAAGTGGGATCGCCTGTGCAGATTGCAGTCCTCCACTTCACTCTGTCAGCATCATCTTCCTCTTTCACTTTTACTGTTTCCATATCTTCAGCTACACAATCTCACCAAGAATGCATAGGCTTACCGGAATATAGCCTAATTTAACTACAGTATAATGCGAAAAAAAATACTTTCCGGTTTTGTACCGAGCAGTTTTCTTTCGTACGGTAGCCTATTAATTATCGGTTTAAATATTGAGGCTTCTGTCAGTTCGTCAAAGCCTACTGTAGCGATCCATTTCGCTACACTACCGATGAAGATGAAATGTGTAGAAGAAAATTTGGTGACATATACCGGGCAGCGATTAACAGTCTTTGTTGATTGTGAATCAATGGAATTTTAGCTTAGTGATGTTGGTTAATGTCTCCAGGGTTTGGCTTTCGCTAATCATTTATTTTCGTATAGCTTCCAACATACCCTTCCAAATGTTGCTTTTTTTCAGATATCCTGTCAGTTTGTGTTCCTTAGACAAAATGGAGGAACAGCCGGAGAAGCTTTGATTAAGCATTTCAATACAAACCCTGCAGATGTCGCAATTGTTGGGACTCGGGGGCTGGGAAAATTGAGACGAACAATCATGGGTTCTGTGAGCAATTACGTGGTCCATCATGCTTCAATTCCAATATTAGTATTTCGAAAATAAACATTATTACTTCAATAAGTAACGTTGATCACTGTTTGAAAATATATGCTTTTATGTGACTATTTTGCTTTTGTGTGAAAGCAGTTTGTAAGGAGTTGAAGAAAGCTTTACCTACACGCAGTAACTTAAGTTATACGTAACCAGACAGAACTCAGCAACAACAGGCATTCAACATGGTAAAATATGGTTGAAAAATACATCCTCTCTACTCAAATTGTAAGTAAGTTATGTAAGCTACTTTTAAAAAAATGAAGAGCAAATATTTCTTGTTTGATATGAAACAAACTTTCAAAGTTTAAAGCAGGTTGAGAAAGGTAGCTTAATTCCTCCGGCAATGCCATGTTACGCTTCTTGTTTTGTCCCTTGATTATACAGAAGGACACTCAAAATATTCTGCCCTACGTTGGCTGGTTGCAGAGTTGCCAAACATTATTTGTAAATGAATGGAAGCAGCAAACCCAGATATCCCTAGGCAAACCATAAAACGTTTGATCAACAACGACTCTATTGGGTGAAAAAGTGTCTCGTGAGACTCGTCAACATTGATATAATTCGGTGGAAGTTGTCAGAATCGGTTACGGTACTTCTTTGTAGAATTATTGATTACGAGGTTTTGTAACTCTAATCGGTTTAACTAAAGTCCTTCCACTTGTTTGGCTCAATGCAATAGCGGAGTTAGGGGAGGCGACGGAAGAGAGGAAAGGGGGAGAAGGGGGGGAAGAGAGGAAGGGGGGGGGGCGACGTGACCAACATAAATCGAAGAAAACATGTTATTTTTTCCGTTGTTGAAATTTTTTCTCACTCTCCATTTTACAGTGCCGGCAAAGTATATCTTTACATTCAGTCGGCAAAAAAAAACTTTACATGTACTGTAAAATCTGCACAAGTTCTTAGCTTACTGTTCCCGCCAAAAACATTGCGTCACAAAAACGCTTATAGTTACATCATTACCTACTCTCTGGCAACACTTCGCCGTAAAGCCATTGCTCTGCGTGCGTAGTGTTGCTTTCCAGCTTCGTGAATAGTAAGGTGGGTGAAATCGCACAAAATTTTTCATTTTCTCAAAGTTTCGAGGTCTTGCAAAAAATTTTCAAAAACTAAAATGGGTCGAAAGAAGAAGCAAATGAAAGAACCTTGTGCCTTGACTTTGTGAGAGAAGGGAGATTCTGTGATTGCTGTAGCCAGAGATATTGGGGTATCCAGAGAGGCAGTGTATCACCAAAATCTTTGCAATGAGTGAATATTTCACCTTTTTAATTAATAAATTGCCTCTCTGGAGACCCCAATATATCTGGCTACAGCAATCAAAGAATCTGTCTTCTCTAACGAAGTCAAGGCACGAGGTTTTTCTTCCATTTGCTTCTTCTTTTGACCCATTTTAGTTTTTAAAATTTTTTTTGCAAGACCTTGAAACTTTGAGAAAATGAAAAATTTTGTGCGATTTCACCCCCCTTACTATTCACGAAGCTGGAAAGCAACACTACGCACGCAGAGCAATGGCTTTACGGTGAAGTGTTGCCAGAGAGTAGCTAATGATGTAACTATAAGCGTTTTTGTGACGCAATGCTTTTGGCGGGAACAGTAAGCTAAGAACTTGTGCAGATTTTACAGTACATGTAAAGTTTTTTTTTGCCGACTGAATGTAAAGATTTTTTTTGCCGGCACTATTAACCTAACCGTAAACATTGAGCCGCATAGTGTCAGCAGTGGGTTGAAGGAGTAAAAAGTTTTACGCCACAAACAATTCAGAAAATTATGCAATATTGGGAAGTAAACACATTGCTCACTCAAATACAGTAGCTCTAGTTATAGGCTGCATAGACTTTAAGATTAATTGATGAATTTCAGTGCTAATACAGGTAGAAAATGAAATGTGTCTTGCAGAGGAAGGTATAGACTCATGAACATGCTTGACCCATGAACTACCTCTTCCATATTCGAATAAAGCATAAAGCCTACCATAGATTTGTAATGGGCCATCTAGGGTAGGATTTAGCCCAGTTCTTTTAAACTTTATTTCACTATAATTAAAGTAAAACACAGATGGACATTGGTCACTGACTGTTGTGACCCATGGTCCACTATATATGTTGTTTCTTGAGCCATGGTTTACCGTCAGCACATGCCTAAATGAGAGACAATGAGCGTGTTTAATTTGTTTTAAATTATTGTGTAGGCTACATAATAATTGGGGTGTTGAATTTTATAAAATGAAAGGGTAGGCTAAGGCTGGGCGAAACGGACATTTGCTTTTTTTTGAAAAAAATACATATAAAAATAGCGCTTTTTCTCTATCTTCTAAAACTACTTGACTGAATATTCCACTAAAAAAATTTGATTCATTTGTGACACACTCGGCGACAAAGAGGTTGAAATTGCTTTCTCAGTAAGCTACTTTGTAATAAAAATTGTTTGCTGAAATGTGATGATATTTAGTGTTTTTTTTAATTTCTTTTTCTCTTTTATAGACATCTGGGGAGCTTCGCCCACCTTCCAGACCTTCCATAACATTGTTGCATTCCTAATACTTGAAATCGTTTATACATTGTATTTTCATGATTGCCAGGCCCAGGCCTGGCCCACCCACAAAATAAAGTAGGTTGGCCCAGAGCCACGAGGTCCACGTGGTTCCTCCATGCCGGACAGTTCTTGTTAAGTGAGATGTTAATTTTTAAAAAACGCAATAGTTCCACAATATACATTTTGTTTGCTCAAATGGAGCACTTTGAAGTAAACATGTACGTTTTACCTTTTTATTAATCCTTGTTCGGTTTGTTTCACTGTTAGTAAATTTAAAGGAGCCTAGAAAAAAAAAAGTTTAGTTAATGTTAGGTTGATAGAAAAGTTGCAGGCTATTTTGTGTACTTGCCTTGATGCTTAAAGTATGTAAACAATGAATGATCTCATATTTTTGAGGATTAACTCATCTTTACTTGTTTCTACAAACTTTGAAGAAATTATTGATTTGTTTGCAAGAGATAAAAACCGCCGGAAGCGATTTTAAACAATTAGTTCATTATGCAATGACATTCATTGATGTATTCAAATAAACCGTGCAAATAACTTTTTTGTAAGGAATTGAAAATATAAATCGTAGCGCACCATCGAAAAAAATTTTTTGGGGGAGCGGCAATTTTCGTATCTTAAATCCAATCAACAATCGGAATACTTCAACAATCGGAAAACTTTACTCTGTCAATCTCGGTAACCAGCCCTGCGTCAAGAGCATCTACAGCGGCATCATCATCCGCCCCTTTAGCTCAGTGGTTAAGCGCCCAGCTCAAGATCACGCATCGCAAGTTCGAATCTCGGGTGTGCGTTTGAGCAACGCATTTCAGGACTGCTCTCCATTCAGCGGCACCTAGTGAATGGAATAATTTCCCGCCAACAACACTTCAAAATCGGAAAACTTCACTCTGGCAATCTCAGTAACCGGTTCTGCGTCAATAAGAGCCTCTACAAGTATGCAAAACTACCAGGAATAACCAACCAAGGTTTTGTCAGTCCGAGGATAAAGTTTCAAAACCAACCAACCAAACCAAGTAGGCTACAAACCAACCATCTAATGGATGGAATAATTCCTCGGCAATAAGACTTCAACAATCGGAAACTTCACTCTGTCAATCTCGGTGACCAGGCCTGTGTCAGTGATTCAAAGCCTCGACAAGTATACGAAACTGCCAGGATTAAGCTGTGCAAGAAGCTTTTCCTGTCCGAGAATAAAGATTTAATCAATTAATCAGTTCAAAGTTCTATCAGTTAATCAGTTCTATCGGCAGCCGTGGCCGAGTGGTTAGCACATTGGGCTCGCAGTCAAAAGCCTGCATGTTCGACTCCAGCCACCCGCACTTGCTGTTGTTTCTCTGGGCAAGAAACTTTACGATAATTGCCTCTACCTAGTGATCGATTTCGAGTAATGGGTAGTACCAAATTTAAGTCATAAGTAGAGTAGACAACCGGAAACAGACATTGCCGTCGGCTGCAGCGTGGGTCAGGTGTACGTCGGAAGGCGTACACCGATGCATAGCGCTCAAGTCCGCTTTCCCGCAATGCAGGATAAAGATGAACGAACAAAACGAACAAACAAAGGTCCAAACACGTTTGCTCCATTGAGCCACGTTGATAACCTTCAGTGCAGTGTTGTACGTTGACGGCGTCAACTTTTTGTTGACGCTGAGGCTAGCGCCGTCAGTTTAATTTTCAGTTGACGGAAGTGATAGCGCCGTCAACTATTTTGCCGATTTTAAGCGTCAAGCGCTATGCGTCAATTATTGTTTTCATGGAAAATCTCGTTTCACAATAAGAGTTTCATCTATGGTTTCACAATGTATTCTGGCCAGCGTGACTCATCCGAATTACCGGCTTTTGCGTTGGTTGGAATGGCTCCCTGGAATACACGCGGAAGAAGTTCGCCAAATGGTGATCACCCATGTATTGAGAACGAGGGTTCAGACACAGAAAGCGAAAAATCCATGAATGGCATCGCGGACGTTGAAGATACTTTATTTCAAGAGCTCTATGCCCCTGAAAAGAGCGATATTGCTGCAGTGGACCAATGGACCTCGTTAAAAGATTTATACATGCTAAACTATTACAGCACGCTTGGAACAGTGATACCTTTCCGAGAGTTAGCCTATAGGTAAATTGTTCGTAAGCAGTTGTTCGTAAAACAATTCTTCGTAAACAGTTGTTCGTAAAACAATTGTTCGTAAACTGTTGTTCGTAAAATGAAATCCGTATAACAATTCTTCGTAAAGCATTTCTTCGTATAGGCTACATCAAATTTCAACTGCATGCACGAAAAAATGCTTTAGGAAGAATTGTTTTACGAAGAATTAATTTTACGAACAATTATTTACGAACAATTGTTTTACGAACAACTGTTTACGAAAAAACGTCGGACACCCTTTCTGAGTAAACGCTTTCAACTTGTTTTGAAATACAACACACCAATACCAACCAGCGCTGCTGTAGAACGCATGTTTTTACTTGAAAAGGACAATATGGGTCCCAAACGCAGCAGATTGTCAGACAAACGTTTCGAAATGCTTGTTTTTCTGTAAGGAAATAACTAATAAGCTAAGCAGCTAATTACAATACAGTTTCAAAACATAATACCTGGTCTTTATTTATAGCCGTGGCCGAGTGGTTAGCGCGTTGGGCTCGCAGTCGAGAGCCTGCATGTTCGACTCCAGCCACCCGCACTTGCTGTTGTTTCTCTGGGCAAGAAACTTAACGATAATTGCCTCTACCTAGTGATCGATTTCGAGTAATGGGTAGTACCAAATTTAAGTCATAAGTAAAGTAGACAACCGGAAAACAGACATTGCCGTCGGCTGCAGCGTGGGTCAGGTGTATGTCGGAAGGCGTACACCGATGCATAGAGCTCAAGTCCGCTTTCCCGCAATGCAGGATAAAGATAAACAAACAAACATAGCTATCGTTGGCCTAAACTTAGTTGAAATATTTCCGTCTTATAATACACTGGCAAAAAATAGCGCTAGAAATTAGCGCTGACGCTGACGCCGTCAAATTCTTTAAGAGCTTACGCAATACTTTACGCCGTAAAGTTTTTAGGCAATTCGCGCTGACGCTGACGCCGTCAATTTATTTCAATGACGCGTACAACACTGCTTCAGTGTTTCTAAATGTTTTTATAAATCTTCTGATTTTATTATTATTATTATTATTTATTTGCATCAGGCACTGAAGAGACAGGCCCATATTCATAAACACATATGTTGACTTTTTATGCAAAATACAGAGGTGATCACATTATATTGTATTGAAATTTTAGCACAGAGCGATTGGTTATTTATTTATATCTTTTATTGTAGGGACATCTCACACAGACCTTCGAAGTTCTGTTGAAAGGCTCTACAACATTTACATAAGACTAGCAGCCTACAAACATTAAATTAAATAAAAAAAAATTAAAAATTAAATTATTGGAATTTTTCAGTTGTTATGAAAGAATTTGATAGTAACGAACAACCTCATATGGATGAATAGCATCTATGCATATTATGCATTATGCATATCTGAAGCAAATAAATAAATAAAAACTAAGGACCTTAGGAATATTTGATGAAAATCGCATAGTGGCGCTCGTGAGGGATGTTATAGAAACGATACGCTGCTGTGAGTGTGAGGTTTCAGCATCTCATTCTCTGGTTTCAGGCCATTGATGGCTTTTTGTAAAAAGCAATTTTTTACCTTCTGGTCGGCAAATTCAATAAAAGCAAACAATGGCGGATATCCGAAAACTTGCGTCGCCTATGAGCATATGCGAAGAAGATTTATTTGATGTGTATAAAAGAATTGACAAAAAGAAAAAGCAACTGAAAGAGCTACAGAAAAAGCCTGCCTGTATCCTTTTTTAAATTTTTAGCAATTCTGAAAAGAATCTATTAGTATTGATCTAAGTCACCCTTCTATTGTTATTGCGTAATTATTGTAAAAAATAATAGCTAAGAAAATAGACCAGCCTACAACCTGTAAGCTGCTGATACAACTTTATTTAAACACAGGAATTTACAACAATAAAATAAAGTTTCTGGTTAGGGGCATTTGTGCACAATAGTTAACACAGACGATTGATTATGCACAATATGGTACACTGGCACATAAACAACAAAATTTCATGTATTTAATTTTAAGGGAGGATTTTCTGAAAGTTTACCTGTCAATTGGTTTATTGCCTGGCAGTGGCATATGCAGAAATGTTTCATGAGGGGTTTTAAGAATACTGCATGAGACCATTTTTACCAATGTTGACTTTACTGCAAAAATGAGTTTAGGTCTATGACAGATCACAAAATTTAGGCTTGTAATTATGCTGATGATGAGGGCTACAAAATATTTGAGCAAGCTTCACTAACATTACTGTACGTTTTTTTGTTAAAAATTTGTTGTTGGTTTAGTGAGCAATGCAAATATGCCATGTAAAATATGAATGCAACCCACTGTCAATCAGAATGTGACCTGTTATTTCTGTGGAGTAGGAAGACACTTTTGATTTGAGTTATATTAGGATTGCAATTTTTAGCAGAAAAGAATTTTGAATACTCGTTGCAGTGCTTTACTTTTACTTGGCGACAGAAAAAGTAGGTCCGAGATGATAACAATTTCTACAAAGTCTGCAATTAATTACACTGGTCAACAGCACGTTCTAATCAAAGACCCAATTAGGCGATTTTTGAAGGATTCTTGACCATGTTTCCAAAAATGTCCATATTTTTTTTCCAGCACATGAGGTTTTGTTGTTTAAATTTGACCTATAGCAATGCAAATTTGACATAATAGTGACAATTTTGACCTTAAGCTTACACAAGGCGGACTTCACAATGCATTGTGATTACCAGTTGTATTTTTGTAGAAATGTATTTTTATATAACTAAAAACCGTACGTAAAAATACCTAACATATTAAAATGCAAATGTGCTCAAAACCTGATGTATTAGAGAAAATAACCAGCGCTAATTCCGAATCAGCGCCGAAATTTCATCTTAAAAAGATTACTTGTATCTGATTGTATAGTTTAGTTAAAATTTGTCGACCATTGTTATTATTTACATAGTTATCAAATGAAGTCAAATTTTGAAATATATACATTGTGTCTTGTTTGAATCACTTCTAAGTGAAAGCAGTGTGTTTACCTTAGAATAAACAGTTTTTACGCAATCCAATCATTTTTTGCCGCTTTCTACCTTGTAAGCTACGATGCTCATGCATTAGCACTTCATATTTCTTTTCAATGCATAAAGACACCAAATTGCTATGATCTCGAAATCAATCAAGATAAAAAACTTTTTCATTAAAATGAAACAAAATTTTGTTTTAAAAATGTTTTACCATAACATTAAAGTTGCTCATGCTGGGCATTGTCCCATCAAACAGCGGAAAGAAGCTGTTGCCTACTAAAACATAGACTGGCCATCAGCGAAAAACAGACCGGATATTCAATAGTAAATAGACCGAGTCCACACTAATTGTTTTCAAGGAGTCTCACTAAACTTATAAACAACAAATGTAAGTGAAAAATTTGTAAATTTTGATACCAGCTACTCAATTTTTCATTACTTGTTTTGTCACAGATAATTTCTTGGCTCTAATTGCTGTATCATGGCACAAATATGTGTTTACTAAACTCAGTTTACATAAAAACTAGTAATATGTTATGTCTGTGAAGGAAAGTAGAGGATGACTCATTTAAATAAAGCAATAATAAGCAATAAAACAATGCAAAAAGTATTAATCTCTATAGAGGAGAAGTTTTAAAAGTTATTCAGGGTTCCTCAAAAACCAAAATACTGATAACTTGAAGTGTGCTACACCGCTGTAAAGATTAGACCTACTGTGTAAGTGAAGAGTTAATATGTGGTAAAAAACTTGAAAATTGCAAGTAGAAGTTTGCACATAACTTAAAGCTGTGCAGGTTTTTGTCTGACTCTCTTCAGGAGCTAATGTCAGAATACATCTTTATAAAAACTCTCGATCCAGTCTTATGTTGCCGAAAGAAATTTATTCATGCCCTAAAGCTCCTTTGTTAATTTGAATTCTTCTGATTAGCCAAATCTACATTTTGTTTTTCTACTGTAAATACGTCACCACATTTAGGTTTATTTTATTCTGACATTAGCTCCTGAAGAGAGTGAGACAAAAACTTGCAGCTTCAAGCTATGTGCATTGCAACCTTCTCTTTGCTGTATAAGTAGATGTCAAGCATTGCTTTTCCTATTGCTGGTCCGTGAGCCTATTATTCTTTTAAAACTCGTTTGTGATAGAAAAAAGGTTGGGTAGTGGGTACCACTGTCTTAGAATACCCTATTGTATCAGAAAATCAGGGCTAAAGTTGAATATGACATTTTTTGCCAAATAAACTTACTCCAATCTACAATATGGTACTACTACAATGTGTGTTTTTATATAGCTCTGTATCCATCACAGATGTGTGTTGTTACTCAGCACTTTACAAAGCAGACAATGAAGCTTGTCCTTTGCGGTAAATGAAACTCCACTCTGGTAAAAAATCATAGCATCAAGTTTTTTTCTTAACCTACAAATATCGGAATTTTCTCTAGTACAAAGCTTCATTCATAAATGATAAATTTGTATTACAACACAAACTATGAAACATAAAATACATCTAATTAAAAATTGTCATAAAAGGATTTCTCACAAAAACAGACATTTCAGTTTTTAACAATATGGTACTATCATACCGGTAGTTAATTTGACTTGAACAGCAAACATTCACTTTCGTATGTGCAAAGCAAGAAATAAAATAAAATGTTTTTTTTTTAAATCTGGTTCAGATTTTTGTTCCTGTTTTGACATTTTATTGTTAGATTTCAGTGTCAAAGTTTATTGTCAACGTTGCTTCATTAAAGCAGTGAAATTCCAAGTAAGGTTGTGTTTCAGATTGTGAACTAAAATACCACACTGCTGATTTTACTTCATATAAGTGAATTTTTATATAAAAGATATAAAAATATTATGTAGAAATTCAATACAATTTAATAAACGTTGCAATAATATTACAAATGAAAACCTAACCAAATGTATACTTTGCAATAATGAAGATCTACTTCTGGTGCATGCTTATGGTTCATCTACCTGAAGGAAATTATTCAGAATTCACAAGCCATCACCAAATAAATAAAAATCTGTCTTTTGGCAGTCAAATCAATATCAAAAATATTTCGTTCCTGAACCTTCTAATACAGCCTTTTTTGTTGGGTCTATTGATGTTGTAAATGAGAGGATATCTAATTTGGACAGCGTCTTGGCAATATACGACAGCAAACTTGCAATAGAAAGCCAGTCATCTTTCCTGGATGAAGTACAAAAGAAGTCGACTCCTAAGCGCCTCACTCGTTCAGCTAGAGGTGATTATTTTTAAACTTTTTGTTTGTGCATTTTTTTAATCTTCATGTTTGCATTTTATTCCTTATTAATGTGAGCTTAAGATAAAAGTTACTTCATAATTAGTTTCAACCAGATTGTCTTTTTCACTTTATTTCAATTACCGGTAAAGACTACTGTTGTACTAGCATCCTGGATAACTTTGTTGTTTTGTTTTCGAAAGGGATTTCTGCTCCTCAATAGTTTTCAAATCACTTATGAATTGCTTTTGGTACTTCTTGATCGTATTTGTTATTTTGTAGAACATTTTAAAAAGTGAAGTTGATACTTTGCATCATCTCATAGGACAATTTTAAAAAGTATCGAGAGCTAAACATTCTAGTTTTTTTATAAATGGTTTTGTCAGGTTAATAGACTGAATTAATGTCTACCACATGATAAGCCTACCATGTATAACATTTGCTATGTTCAATGTCTCAAAAAAGTATCTATGAGCAAAATAACAGGCTATGTGAGAAAGGCTTGAAATGTTACTGTTACCACTGCTAATTATCTCATGCTTTTTCTAAATATGTCAAAATTTGAGATGTTGAAAGGGCTACGTTTTAAATAAGTATTTTTTGCTTGCAGCTCGAGAAGATAATGAAGTAAAGGAGTTTGAAAGTGCTTTTTCAACCGATTCAGGTAAATTATAGCCATGATTCTTTACATTAGTGTGCCTTTCTTGAAAGAATTTGATATATGAAGTTTAAATCTGAAGTTTAACTTCATAGCTTCATCAGCAGTTGTCATTTTAGCTTATAAGCACAATAACACATATTTTCCAAAATACTTACATCATGTATTTTGTGAAAACAACAGAATTTTAAGCATATTGCACTTATTACCCAAGTCTATTTGTTGCACATATTTGTCATTCTGATAAACTATAAACTGAATTTAATTATCAGTTTGTAGGGTTTTACCTATCCGATGCCCCCAGTGTAGGGTTTTGGCTATCTGATACTGGCTTTTTGTATATTAAAGGGATAATTTAGTCTGTCTAGTCTAGGGGTATGATTATTAGGCTACCTACAAAAATTAAACAAGTTAAATGTAATATAAAATATATTTATTATTAATCAATTTTACAAGTTCTAATTTGGGAAATTGAGAAATATGTCTAACCAATTTAGTTCATTGCGATGGGTGTCAGATGAGTGACATTCTCCCATCGTGAATCGACATCGACATTCTCCCATCACTCTCCTTTCACAGTCTGTTTCTGAGTGTGTATTTTTCAATTCCCCGCTTATTTCATAATATACCGGTAGTGCCTTTTTATCAGTAATAGCCTATCAGAAGAGTTATGAAAGCGAAACCGGTTACATAGTTATGTCGCTTCAGAAATACAGATGTGGTGAGCTAAATTCCGTGAGAGTGGCATTTGTTAACAGGACGCGTGACCTAAGTTCCGTGAGAACAAAATTTAGGTTTTGAATTTGCAGCGTTGACATGCATTTTGCAATTTTGATAAGTTTCGGTTAAATGTTAAAATATATATTTGTTGGTTAAAAACATGGTACATGTTACAAGTTTACTCATATTTTTTATTTGTTTGCTAAATAGATGCACTAACTTACAAAGTCTTTAATCTCTTTTTTATGTTTATATTTCATGCAAAGTTTGGGCGAAATGGCCCGTTTCAGTGAGTCCGATTTGGTGAGTCCAATTTGGTGAGTCCGATTCCCTATTCGGTAATTTTTTTAATTTTTTTTTTAATTATTGGGTGCTGTAGCCTAATTATCATTGCCGTTTTAGGGTTAGGGGTTAGGAACTCACCGAATCGGACTCACCGAATAGTAGCAGGCCCAAGTTTGGGAGATAGTAACATGTTAAACTTGATATTCTGAATTAGTTGCAAGCCTTAGTATAAAATGTTTATGCTAAAATGCCATAAAAGAATCTAGTGCCTTTATTTCTTTCTTGTTAGAAAGTGTAAGAAGTGGGTACATGGAAGATGTGCAAAGATGAAGTGGGTGGAATGCAAATCCGGAATCCGGAGATTATTTTGAATGTGCATGATTCAAGAATATTTAAGAAAGAATAGTTTGTCCTGTTGAAAAGCTAAATGATGAAGTGGAATTGGTGAATGCCTTATGCTATCTAGGAGATAGGTTAAATGCCGGTGGTAGTTATGAAATGGTTCAAGTGACTACAAGAGTAAGGTTAGGTTGGGTGAAGGTTAGGTTGGGTTGGGTGGCCGAGTGGTTAGCGCTTTGGGCTCGCAGTCGAGAGCCTGCATGTTCGACTACAGCCACCCGCTTGCTGTTGTTTCTCTGGGCAAGAAACTTTACGATAATTGCCTCTACCCAGTGATCGATTTCGAGTAATGGGTAGTACCAAATTTAAGTCATAAGTAGAGTAGACAACCAGAAACAGACATTGCCGTCGGTTGCAGCGTGGGTCAGGTGTACGTCGGAAGGCGTACACCGATGCATAGCGCTCAAATCCGCTTTCCCGCAATGCAGGATAAAAACAAACAAACAAGCGGTGGTGAGGTCAATGTGTGGTGTGAACCTAATGGACAAGAGGAATGCTGAGGAACTTATGAATTTGCTTGGGTTGAATGAGAAGTTGGCGAAAACGAATAGAGTGAGGTGGTGTGGGCATGTTTTGAAGAGAGATGAAGATGATTTTTTAAGAAGAACCCTGGAGTTGCAAGTGGGTGGTTGAATGAAGCAAGAAAGACCCAAGAAAACATAGAAAATGCAAGTTGAGGAAAAACGCTGCTAGGTTGGCTTGAAAAGATAAGATGCTTTAAACAGGTCGATGTGAAGATAGGGTGTGAAGGCAATTGCGGCACGTGAAGACGGATCCGGCCACTCTTGGTAACGGGGACCACCGGGATTAAAACTGGACTACCAATACCAGAGCTACTACTAATTTAAAATGTCTTTACACACAGCTGACCAACTTCAAGACACAAAAACTATGAAGCGAAAAATCTTTACAAAGGTACCATAAGAATTTCATTTTTATACAGAAGTTTCTTTATTAAAGCTTGATATCTTTAAATTTCTGTACCTCTAGTCTGCACTTACACAAAAAATCTTGATGTCCAGTTTTGCATTGTTTTGTTAGACATTTATTAGACATGCAGTAGATTAGCCTATTTATTATTTACTGTTTTACATTTACTATTATATTTTTTACCTCTCTGACATTTATGGCTCGCTTAAGCCATTTGACGTATGAATTTTTTGGAAGCTCAAATTTCCACCAAAACTATCTGTAGATAGCATTTAATATAACCATATAAATGCAACTTGGATACACTGCGGCAATTAACATAATTTGCATGTTGAATTAATTGGCTTGATGAGAGAGAACGCTTTTGACAGGTCGATGTGCAGGTAGGGTATGAAGGACTAAAACTATAGCCTACTACTACTGTAGTCCCCACTTATTAAGCCCAATTGGGTCCGGTCTGGAATTTCTGAATTTATAGGAGTGGCAAAGAATAGTCTCTGCTTAATAGGCCTACCCGTTTAATAGTACAGTACAGGGAGAGGGTTAATCGGCTTTCTTTTAAATTTAACTTTAGTCCTGGTTTTAGAATACAACAGGGCATTCTAAGACCTCTGGGGGAAAAGTTGAATTTTTTGTCAAAAACCCCCCATATCCTCAAAATTACTTTTTGCATTTAATTGCCTAATATTGCCTGAAACTGATTTTAAGTGGATATGGTTATATTTATTTGTTAATTTAGCCAGCTCGATATCCTACGAAGTTCGAAAATAAAACTTTGTGAATAAACTTTTCAATCTTCTTTTGAAGTTACCGATGATCTAAATCAGGGCTACTCAACTGGCGGACCGCGGTCCGAATCCGGACCTTCTGGGTGTTGATGGTGGGACCTTGAGATTTTGGAAGAATAACCTCATTGCCATGTTTCAGGGCTTCTTTAAACTGGTTTCTACTGGGACGAAGCAATTTTTACTGTGATTATTCTTGTTGCTACGGGGCTTCGACTCCCATACTCCCCAACACTTTCTCAGAAACTCAATTTGAGTTACATTTTACCTAAAAAAATGGTTTGGTACAGATAGTTCAACTTTCGTGGTTGCGTGTGAAATAACTTATTCACCGGACCGCTAAAAATATTCAGCTTGTCAAACTGGACCTTTGTTAAGATTAGTTGAGTAACCCTGATCTAAATGAATTACTTTTGTAAGGATGATAAGTGTGCTTACGAAGCTGTACTTGTGAGGTAAAAGCTGTACAATACCTTTCGATCAATTTGATGTGGTGGCCTATTATCTATTTCTTCAATACAGAATATGTGTATTTTTGGTACGCTTTTGCGCATGCGCGTAGTCATGCGCACAAATCGAAATGACCACTTTACCATGCTTGGCGATGAACCAAAACCAGAAAAACTGTTTGCGGCTGTCTTGCAATGTTATTAACGTGTTTTAGTACCGGTACTGTAGCAAATGATATTTAAACTGTAAATGTCACAAACAAAAAGTGACGTCAATGCAATAAAAGGTAATTAAATGCAAAAATTAATTTTCGGGGTAGGAGGGGGTTTTTGGACGAAAACTTAAAAAAATTCTAAAAGTTTAGAATGTCCTGTTGTATGTTAAAACCAGGTTAAGTTGAATTTTAAGAATCTGAATAATCTCCCCCCCCCCCCCTATAAATAGACCCATTCGGTTAATAAGCAAGCGGGGACTACTGTACCAGTTAAAACCTTTCAGTGTTATATCGCTTGATGTGTTTGCGTTGTGTCAAAGAAAACTATATACTTACTAAAGCTTTAACTTTTTGCAGAAATCTGACGAGCCTCAGCTGGTAGAGCTTCAACAGTATCCAGGATATAACCCCACCACACCCACGGCGCTTCCTCATTCGCTAGAAACGAGTACAGTGATCGATCACGTTATCAATGCACAAGTTGATCTTCTTAAAAAGGTTCGAGTTTGTTTTATGTCTTCTAGTTTCTACAGTAGCCCACGTCCCAAATTCATTTGCAAGCACGTTTGAAACTCGCTTGCAAAGCCTTCCAAGTAGAAGGGAGAAAAAATGAACAGAAATCATTCTGAAAATTGTTAACTAAAACCTTGAAATCTACTTCTTGAAGTCACGACCATAGTAGTGTTGCCAACTCATTTTCTATTTTATTCTATTTCTGGTCTATTGATGTGGTTACGTGTGACTTCATTTATGTGTCCTTTAACTCAGATATTATTCTTTCAACACCGACATGAAGTCATATATTTTCATACCGTTGTAGCAGATAGGTGATGTTTACCTGTAAATGTTTTGTATGTCAACTATTACTACATGATCTGAGCATTTTGTCAAATAAAGACATTTGTTTTCATGAGCGGATGCATCTTATATGCGAAAGTCAGTGTGGTAAGATTGATTAGTCTTCACTCTTCATGCCCTGTCATTAAGCATTACTTAGTTACATAAGAAAGTGAAAGATTTTTATGTTAGGTAACATAGTGAAGCAAATCTACTCTCGTTTTAAGCTAGCAACAACTTGATTCTATGGTGCCAAAGAAAAGGGACCACATTTGTAGTTTTACGCCATAAGTATTTTGTGCTTTATCTTACGCTATTTTAATAAAGTTGTGACTATCTTGCTCGAACGCACTGCAGACTCCTATACTGTGCTGTCACCTTTTCGGTTGTTTAGGTCAATTTTTAGTTTTTTAACTATAGCTTATTTCACATCAGCCTAGATATAAGAAGGTCGTCGTAAAGATGATGTACTCGAAAATGCAGCGGACGATACTACAGGACGCGTTTTGGTGGTTTTTCTTGAACAAATTTCACGTAAGTTTTTCTCCTTTCTTAACCACTGTTATTTTGTAACTTGTAATAGCTTCCAATGAAAGTGGCTCTAGTGTTCCGCCCCGTCATTGAATATTGTTTAACTTTCCTTACTGGTATTACATCACTTCACTGGTCTTATTGGCAAAAGTTTGATAGGATGTGTTTAGTTTATAAAAGAGGTTTGTTGTGGGGACTTAAGAAATGTTTTTTACCTATTTATTCCCCTTCTAATGTACTTTGTGGCCTTCATCTCCTGGGCCAGAAAATCAATCTAACATGTATTACCTTCCTGCTAATTTATTGTTTCATATGAACGACTGAGGTTAGGCCTATAACTACTTCGCTGTGGTTGGGTCATCACGGAGCCTACTTACTGTAGCTGTGCAAGTTTAGAATTTATCACATAAATGGCCAATTTTTTTCGCAATATTTTTTTTGTTAAGAAAACCTTTTTGTTTTTCGTCAGTGATACCTCGTGATACCTCGTGATACCTCGGTAATGAATTTCAATTTAACTATTGTTTTTATATTTTTGCAGCCAGATAAAGACATTCAAAGTAAACTGTTCAAACGGATTGCAAGGATATATGTTTCCTTTCTTCTCATATCGCCAGATACCAAGTTTAAAAATGTTTTCGCAATGGTTAGTATTGTCCAGTTGGAAAAGTACTGTGGTCATCGTTGCCAGTAATATCGTTACCAAAGACACTCTAATGTGTTTGTTTTTTGTTATTACTTATGTCCCTTAGTTGAAGATTTACACCAAGTGAACGCAAGGAAGCAGGCGCGGATCTATGGGGGGGCCCGGGGCCCCCCGAAACTTTGTGAGAAATTGTTGAATGGTTTGATATGCTTCTAAACAGCTGATATTAGTCCCTTAGCGGACTTAACTTATCCCGGGGGGGGGGGGGATTATCTTTCGTTATTATTAAGGTTGAAATTATCCATCGATTATACATTTTAATAGCAACACTTGTTGGAGCTGGCTCAGCTGAAACCAACGCTGAGCCAAATGACGTCAGTTGAAACAATCTGAAACCTGAATTGTTTTATAGTTTTTAGTCTTCATCATAATTTCAATCAATTACCGTAGGCTATATGTCTGCAAACATACAAATATCCAATTGGTCATGGACACTGCAGTGCATACAGGGTTTTAAACCAGATTTCAAGTTTACTTTGCATGCTTAGCAATTTTTATTCCAGCAAAATTTATTGATGAACATGGCTGTTTTAATATCTATTTTATAGCATATCGTATCGTATATGTCGTAGTATCATTGTTCACAGTGGTTGGGGGTTACAACCCCCCCTTTGGCACGCGTGTGACGTCGCGATATTGAGAATGATGCTTTCAGTCTCTATGTCTCTAAAACAAAGTTTGCCTAATTTTAAGCGAAACTGCATTAAAAGAGCGAGTTTTGCCAATACCAAACATTCAAACATCTCTGCCAGGAATTAGCAACAAGAAAACATAGAGACTTAGCTTTATTACCGAAAAAATGCCGAAGAAAACATGATCTTATCCTTTTGCTATGCCACCGGACAGCACCATTTTACAGGAATATTTATACCCATATTTTTGTTGAAAATGTTATCAGAATGCACCGAATTCAAAGTAATTTTTCAAAATTTTCTGGGGGAGGCCCCCCAGACCCCCCGCCGCTGGGTGTCACCTTTGGCGAACACGCCGTCGGGCTTCGCCCGCCGGCCGTCAAAACCCCCAAATTCCTGCCTACGCCACTGATTGTTTATATCTGTTTTATCTTTTTCTTCCTTTTTGATTCATTTTCAAATTTTCTGGCCCCCCCAAAAAAAAACTCCTAGATCCGCGCCTACAAGGAAGCCAATCTTCGTGTCCACATTCAACATGCCATTAAGTGTTCTGCCAAAGACACAGCCGCATGCTCTAGCGGTGTTGAACAATCGCCCTTTTAAGAGTCGTACCAGGGCTCTCACCACTCGGCTACGCAGCCGATACTATGTTCGTCGAAATGTGCATTACGTTTTTTCTTTTAAATTGTGTACTTTTATGTCACGAAGATACCCAGGGTCCAAGAGGAATTTTCCAAAGTGGTGCTATGCCCAATGCCCATTTGCGGCTTGTATAACTTTCAAATATATTTTCAGTTTAAAACACACGTGGAAAGTTCAACAAAAACAACTTTACAGCTTTTTAAAAAGTGTTTTTGTCTGTAGCTCTTGAACTTGTCCGTAGGTCTTTGTCCTCGGTACAAATGTATATGCTGGGGCACCTTTTTCTTAGGCCTGAAAGGCTACATATTTGAAAATGTCACTGCCTGTCTTTTGATCCGGTTAGTTTTAATTTTGCTGCTATGTTGCTCCACATGTCTTTGCTTTTTCTTCATGTTGATTTTAGAATTGTAAGTTTGGAAATATTTTGTTCCAAATCATCAAGTTTTGAAAAATTAACTTCTCTCGTTGCAAATTCATCAGGTTTAAATCTTATGCATACCATTTGGTTTGTTTATCTCTTAAAACAAGATGGTAGAATTTTCTTTTTACAATTTAATCTAGCACTGACCGAGATCCTAATGAATCGGAGGGCTTTTCCAATATAGACTATTTTTAGAGTTATTCCAACATCTTGGCGCAGTCCGTCTATTCTGCTTTTTGCCTCGCTTTCCCTCAATCCTGGAGGCAGTTTGATGATCCCGCGTTCAAGGAGACCCTGCTATCCACTTGTACCATGTGGATCGCTGGGATTCGCCCTCGTCCCCGGAAATATGAGATTTGGAATTATTCTGCTCTTGAACCAAAAGGGATGAGAAAGGATGAGTCAATGAGCAGCAATAAGGCAACTGAGAAGACGTGTGAGTCACCACTCTCACATAGAATTAATCTCAATTTGTATCTTGACATTAGTCGTAGTCAATTAGCTTTGTAAACTAAAATCCGTACAGGCGGTCCCGCATGTGAAACAAAACAAGTTCGCTGCTTATGTCCGTGCAAATCGTAAGTAACAATGTAGCCACCTCAGCAATAGACTATTAAAAAACTTCGACGCACCACTTTGAATCAAGGCGTTAGATGTAGGCTCTTTTTTTTTTTTTATTTATTAAAATGTTTTTGAACATTATTGTGTTCCCACCAAGTCAAACCGTTTGACTGGAATATAAGTTTTAATGGGGCCATGATTGTGATCTCGATATTATTTGTTTTACAATTATTTTTCCTTATTCATTGGGACTACTAGCTTTGTCAAACCCGTTTGGCACAATCTCATTGTGATCCAACTCAGCGAGATTGATTGTATTTTCTTCATATAGATCGAAACAAGCTTAGTCCAGTTTCATCCGGTATATCTGCAAAGACAAGATCTGGTTCCCGATCACTTGCAAGGTTAGAACAATTTCGACCATTTCAGTCACGCATTTTTTTTTCATTTTGATCTAGTAGCCAATAGCCTACCTGTTTCTGAAAAACAAAAAAATTACACAACCATTATGTGAAAATCCAATTTTAATAAATGAAAGAATTGTGACTTGAGACATTGCCATCTTGGTGTAGATTAACAGATCAGACGTGGGTTTAAATTACCGAGGACTTCCATTGAAGCCCAACGAAGTAATGCAATGCATCAACAGCCTATTGCAAGATTGCTTCAATCTTATATCATTAAATCAGATATTTTATCAAAGGAAACAGTCCTGTTAGCAATAGTGTTATATTTTGTTACCAGTAGTCCGTTAGTAAAAAAGAAACGGCTATATTTCAACGAAAAATAATTAACTTGCAAATGCTTCACCTTTTTCGATATCCTGCAAATAACTAAAAGTAGAAAAAACAAAATAACTTTGCATCCGTTGGGCCGAGGTTTCATTTCATTAAACTGACGTTATTACACGGAACTTATGCAAAACTCGGACTAGTGTTGTTATCGAAACAGGTTTTTCATATGGCGGAAGTAGAAAAAGGCATCTCATATTTTTGTTGATTAATTGAAGAGTGTGTTTAATTGTTCATTCTCAAAGCCAGAAACTCTTTTGGAAGCATAATACCCAAACGCTCTCAACTAATATCTTGGTGTTTCAAACTTATGATTTCAAGTATTTTTTCAGAAATTCCGTTGGTCGCTCTGAGGCTCCGTCTAGCGTTGGATCAGGAAAAAAATTAGCCGACATTTCTCATCGCACGTTGGCACGAATGGCGGAGGTGAGATTGATATGTTAGCAAAATGATCGCTTTCATAGCAACAATAGTTGATATTAGTAAACCACTGCACAGTTTCACAGGTCTTTAAGCTCCCGGCAGACATGGCCACCGGGAAATCGTTGAACGGCCTCTGAAACCAGTGGCGGCTCGTGGTATTTATAGCAGGGGGTGCTGCAACCGGAGGTAGCCTATACGTGAAAGAGCGAGCGCCAAAGGCGCGATGCCAAGGGGTCTAGGGACATGACCCCCATAGATTTTACCTTATTTTAGTGGTATTTCATGAATTCTGAGGCTATTTGAGCAATTAATTTCCTGATGTTCATCAAGTTTAAATAGGCTGTTTTAGCATGTGACCTTTGGCCTTAACTTATTATCGTAAGTTAACAATGAACCTAGGTTACATTTAATTTATAAAAAATCAACCAGGTTTGGTGACCACAAAAATTTATTGGTAGAGCTTTTCTTAAATTTAATTTAACAACACTGATGAAAACCTAGTCTAAGCTTTATCTTTTTGTGGAGAAAGCAAAGCACATTAGTCTAACCATGTAACAGCATCAGTCGCAGCCACCTAATATCGTGCTTGAAAACAACAGTATTTGCAACAGTAGCTAGCCTGACCACGTGACCAGCAACTGCAAAATTTGCAGTTCGAAATTGTGGGATTTGAAGCAACCTGAGCCAAAATATGACGTCACAATTTCTCTTTGTTCTTCTTTTATAAGATCGCAACTGCAGGGCTTGCAGTTCAGAGCTGCCAAATACAAAACTTAAAAAATCATCATATTTTTTAAAAACCAGAAATTATGAAACTTCTAGTCGGTAGGATCTATAGAGAACACGAGAAAAAACGTGAAATTAATAAAAAAAATAAAATACTGAAATGTGCAGGGGGTGCTGCAGTTTTGCAGTTTCTATGGACGAGCCGCCACTGTCTGAAACTACCGCGCCGGTAGGCCATGTTTGGTCGCCTGCTTCAACATTTCTCCATTTCGTTGGTATTCGAAACGTTTTTGTTTTTTTTTCTTCACTCGCATTCGCAATCTTTTTTCACAAACAAGGCAAAGTATGATCGTCGTTGTCGACCTATAAAAATTCGTAGACTAGCGCTACACCTACTTGGGAACCAGTGCGTTTAAATACAACTGCATGTACAGTATGTTTCAGGGCCTTGTTTGAGTTGTTGTCACCTGAGTGAAAGCAAAAACACGATATCTTTAAAGGATTTTTAAAAACACAATTTTTTTAACGGATTTTTTGTTTTGGCTGCCGGGTGCGAGTATTTGGCCGCCGGGAAGAAGCTTTGGTAGGCCATGCTTGGTCATCTGAAAAATAAACGAGCATAGAAGCCCGGTTTAAGTTTTTTGTAAAACTAGCTGCATGCCACAGAAATTTCATAACAAATCGGCAGAACATGCACCATGAAAGGTTATGTACGCTCCTATACGGCTGAAAAGGAATTTAACCGTTTTGAAAATTACTTACATTATTATGATTTAAAATTGGAGTGTGCAACTTCTACCACGGCCATCTACAAATGCGGTTTGGTTTTGTTTCAATTTGAAGAATTTTTCAATTGTTGACCATTTTCCACTAAAATGTTCTAAAAATGATATATTCATCTTTCCTAATTAACAACTGTCACAACCCTATATATACAGTACCGTATATAACATCTTCCAGCCTGAAGTGTAACAAAAAATGCAAGTTTTATAAAATTTCAGTCAGGCTGAAACCAGCCGTTAGCAAAATATTACAAAAAGCCGCTTTTCTCGGTAGCTTTGACCTAAATATATGCCAATAAAAGTCAAAAATGACATTTCACCTTAATGATAGTCATCACTATTAGCACTACCCACGACAAAAACAGAAATGTTTCTTGCAAATGCAAATGTAGCATTGATAAAGTGATGTGAAAGGTTTCGTTCTAATCTTTTTCTGACACGCTGATGTAAACATTACAATAATAAGTTAACACACGTAAATCTGTATATCGACGGTCGAAAACAAGAAAGTCGTAAGTGACATTTTGAGAAAATCCCTTTTTTGCATTTTCAAAACCTATGCACTTAGGGCTATCTATTACTATTTTACTATTATAGTTACAGATATTAATGCTCAAACTAAAAGCATTAACGAAATTTAAAAAATAAAAAATAATTTGTTTTTTTGGCCTTTTACTCCAAAGTGTAAAAATGCACTTACGACTTTTTTGTTTTCGACCGTCGATATATGTAGGCTGCATACGCTTTGGTGCTGACTGAAAGAATATCGTATTTATCGAATCTAAAGCTTCGTCTGTACATGGGAAACTCTGTTTGAACAAGTTTGACTGGTGTCGTTTTAAGGTTTATTTTAATTTGAGCACCCGGAAAATATTGAAGCTTGGCTTTTCATTTTTAATTGTTGTATTTTTTTTAATAATTTATTCTTTACAAAAACCATCACCTTCTCTTCTGGTTTTGTTTTAATGCCCGCTCCGTTTGGATTCTTACAGCCGATAGAAGATGCTTCCATTACTCGAAGGGTTTCAAAAACACAGCGGGAGCTAGAGGTAAGAACCTTGTTGTATCACGACAGTTTTTTAAGTGAAGCTGTTTGGCTGCTCAAGTGATATATGAAAATGCGCAATTAGACGATATTTTTATTTTCAACCCTTTGTGATAGATGCTAAATTGCAACACAATCAATTTTTTCGGCGTTCCACCTGTAACCAAGTTTAATAAACTGGTCATTCTTATGTCTGGAGATGTTTCAAAAATGTATAATGGCAGCTGAATGAGAACATGTATGAAGGACAGACAGTTGTTCAAGCTTGCTGGGCCTGCATATAATGGCTACAGTGTCATCATGCATTGCATGATTTTTTACGACGTTTTATTTTATTCACGTTTTAATTCATCTTTCCTTACCTTTTTTCAACATGCTTTATTTTGTTATATAATTTCTGAAAGACTTTTGAGGTTTTGGTACAAGCTTCAAAATGTTTTGTTTTCTGAAATACGTTCGTTCCGAGGCATTCCTTCCGAGGCGTTCGTCCTGAGCGTTCCTTCCGAGGCGTTACTTAATGCGGAAGTTTTTACTTTTTTCCTCATTATTACCAAGGATATTTATATTAGATTTTAGGAGTAGGCAATTTACAGGAAAGTATGAAAGTTACAAAAGAACAGAACAACTATAGACAGACTATCACTTTAATAGTTTTTACAATATTAGAGGGGCATTCGAACAATTTGCGGAATGCTCTCACAACCGAGCGCGAACAGTTTTGAACGTGTCAACCCGAAACAATGCCGTAGGGATTTGTTAAAGAAATGTAATTTTTTGGCCCATGGAAATTCAGGATTCTAAGATAGAGCTAACATCAAATTTTCGGTAATGCTTGATTGCAAAAAAGCGGAGATCATTCAGGCATTAGGCCTATAGAACGTTTGTTGGGATCATGCTTTGAAAAAAAAACTTGCGTTTACGAATAGATTGAAAGATTTCGATAAGTTGAGAAGATGTTGAAGATATGCGCATTGTGAAAGACCAACAACCTTAATAAATTACTTATACAGTTGTTGTCTCATAAAAAACGTAACATCGCTTCATGTTATTAAACATTTATTTCAGGTTATTATTAAGTGGCTAATGTATTTAGCGCCTTTTTCCCTTTTATTTTATACCTCTTTTTCTGCTTGCAGTATCGTTTATCAGCAATGGAATATTACGCTTTGCGCATTGTTAAGAGGTTGCAAATACAATAGAAATGCCAAAGATATTTTTGTTGTTAAATCATTGTGACTCGTAAGTTGGCAACTTTGAAGCATTAATATAATTGTGCGGCTTTTCAGTCATGCGCTGTCGGCCGAACCATCGAATTTGACCGATGTGTTTTCAACTTACATGGCGGATCGCCTCTTTTGAATGAATATCTGCATCAACGAAAGCTTAGCAATACCACAGGAACGGACCATTTAGTTCGAAGAACCCAGGTGACTTAGAAAGTAGTTCGAGCGTTTACAATTGCTTTTGCTAGGCAAGATAGTTGGCAATTTTGTAAGTTTTTTGATAAAATGTTGTTTCCAATACGCTAACAATGGAAGACACTTAAAGGCATACCGTCGATTACGGAGTGACGCCCCTTTGAGTATAGACCTTGATTTCTCTTATGATTATGCACAGCACGCTGTTTTTAGAAAGTCTTTTTTAAATTATAATCAAAATAGTTAAGCTAATAAACCTTTCAAATTTTCAATTTATCAACACAATTTATAAAAAATGTTGTTTTGGTCGTTTATTGTTGAAGAGCTTAGGACTTTTAAAGGATTTGAAAAACAAGTTCATGGTCTTCATCATTATTATCCGACCATTCAAAAATTTAAATCAGACATTTGGAAGCGTGGTACCTAAATCGTTGACCTGGCTTTGTTATGATATTAGCCATCTGCGGATATTATGTATGGCCTTCAGCTGTTCTTATTCATACGTAACGTCGATCTACCAGCATAGAGCTATTTCCTTCTGTCCTTGACTGAATTTTAAAGTTGTGATCGCAAAGCGGAAGAATTTAGATAAAGTGGACCGGAAGGCAAGGAAGCCAACCTTCTTGTCCATCTTCAGGCATGCCTTTAAAGGGATACTAAAGGAAAAACCTGACTTGGCGATTTTCCACGTTCTTTGTGTTTAACTTGCTACCATAAAACGATTTTTAATAAAATTTTGCCCCATTGCGGTCTGACCATCATTGCGCGCGTGCTTTTGTCAGAGCTTTCAAAACCAGAATGGGCCTGAGCAGCGAAGCGTGCGACTGTACAGTCTACGTAACAAAAGACGAGCAATCAGCTGATCACGCAACAGTTGTTACTGCCGGCGATTTAACTGTAGGCTACGTATGTATGTACATCAAAACATCAGATTTCAACATCAAAACATCAGACAGTTTGCTCAAAACCTCAGATCTGATGTTAAAACATCAGATGTTGTAACGTGGCTTTGGTTATTGCTGTCTTTAGTGACGTATTCTCGAGCTGTGTTTGCACTTTTTGGTCATTTTGAAAAAAAATGAAAATAAATGAAACATTGGACTTTGGGTCTTGCCAGCGCCATTGAAAACAAATTTTTTTCGATAATTTTTTTTGAAATGTATTCTTGAATGTTCAGTTTACGCATTTTAATGCTTAATTCCCGTTTGAAAATTTCATTTAGTATGCCTTTAAGTGTCTTGTCAAAGGCACAGCCACATGTTCTTGCGCGGTGTTGCATTAGCGCTCTTTCGAGCTAGTACCTCGGCTATTGCATGTTTGAGAAAGAAAAAAAATCTTTCACTACCAATATGATCTAAATTTTATTCACTGAAGCCAAACTGCACTTTCAAATTGATCATTGGTCTGATTAAAGTTTCATTTTTTCATAATCTTGATTGTTCAGATTTGCAAGTACCCTTCGAAGACAGCGCGAACGTTTGAAGATGTTATTCAACAAGGCGCCATAGATTCGAAGAAAGCTGCTATAGAATTCAACAAGTCAGTTTTATTTGGTCACATCTTCCCATTGTTTTCTACTGCAATCTATTTCCGCTGGAGTAATTACTCGGCCAGTAACAATGACAGATTTTGCTATCTGGGTTATCTTTTTCGAGAATCATAGATTTTTAAACTTGTTTTTAACTTTAAGTTTTGGCAATTTTCAATTTTTTTCATTGTTAGCTTATACGTTGTTGTTCACGGTTATTGTTAATAAAGAGAAAGCTACTTTAAACCAAGCTGTGAAATAGATAAAGTAAAACAATGCGTCGTCTCTACACAGATGATACAAACTTATCAATATATTAAACAAGTTACTGTAGATCTGGGTGCAACCTATATCACCTACTCAGGGAACATCGCGAATCTTGGGTGGTAAAAGGATAGACCCTCGGCCCCAGAAGCTCACACGACGACGACGACCTATGCAAGCTTAAGATGCTCAAAAAATATCCGGTCCAACACACATTTCCTCAATCTTTTCACTTTTCTTTTAAGATATTTTAATAACTTAAATTTACTTGATTCCAAATACCGATGACTGTGCCAGGCTACTGCTATTCCATGCTTCCCATTGAAACTGATCGTTGCAATAAACTGTGAGCTGACAGCTACTAAAGGTCGTCCTTATAAAAGTACTTTTTGCAACAAGTGAACGTGATTTTGCATATGGAACTCGCGCATCAAATACTATTTTACTTTGCAGGCTTCACGCTGAGCATGAAAAAGCATGCTCTGAATTCACACTTCGTCAGAACGAAGACCAACGAATATTCAACATGTAAGATAGAATGCAAAGCTTTACAACAATAACAGTATAATATGTTCAAACAAGGCCAGTAGGGTGTGCGTTGTGCAAGGTCTTGCATATGAAAATATCTCTTTAGCTAATGTACAGTGTTTTGCACTTGCCGCCTAAATGTCTTAGAAGGTTGTTTAACTCCTTTCTTCAAGAATTTTTTTCAATAACACGCTAGGAATAAAAAGGAAATGTCAGTTACAATATCCAACAAACCAACACAAAAATTAATGAAAAATTGGTGGCAAGTGTGACAAAGCCAGGCCTGAAACTAACATGCCTGGAACTTTATAATCTACTTCAAAGTTTGTGAAAAAGTGAACATTTTTACAAACTCTAAACCACTGATTGTTTTTATACATAATGCAACAAAGGTTTAAATTTAAAGTCAATAACAACTTGCACTCATTGCACTGTTTTTTATTACCAAATGCTTTATTACTTTTTTTTTTTAGAAAATCCGGCAAGTTATTGGCAAAACCTCGACTTGTACGAAACCTTAGCAATTTGATACAAATGGAAATGAAGGTAAAAGCTAAATGTCTTTATTTCCATCGCGAACTTGTTCTATTATAGCCTGCTGATTCTACTACATGCATTATGATAGCTTCTGTTGTTTCCAAGTATGAAATGTGATATTTCGAAACTTGAATTCTGGTCTGCTTTGGTTTCTGGTTGGTAACCAGGGCCGTTGAGAGGATATTTTGGGCCCGAAACCAACGATATCATTGAGCCCCTAATTAAGATATTTATAAGACAAACACACTGTATCCTAAACATACGCTCTGGTTTTTTCATGTTTCTGAGCCCGAGTCTAAAAGTACCCCTAGACCCCCTCCCAACGCTACTGTGGGTAACATTGGATACTACAATTTATAGCAATTTAAACCTGGTTAGTAATGTGTCAGGTTAAAGATTTAAGTTGGTTGAAGTGAGATTCCTTAAACTTATTTCCTTGACCATGTGGCAAAAGTTAGAAAAACGGGGTTAGTTTTTCAGAAAGTGTTAATCATCTCGGGTAGAGGTTAGGTGTTGACAGTTTTCGTTTGCCATTTCGGTACCGGCTACTGGAGAAATTACGTGATTGTGATTCTCTCCTTTCTTAACTTCCGAGCCGAACCTCCAGAAGGGTTAAATACGTGACAATAGTCAAAGTTATTGGTCAAATCTCTTTTTTGTTTCTCGTCTATCACCAGATAGCGAATCAGTCGTTTTTTACATTAATTCAACGTCTGCGGACGTGTCTTGCCAAGAAAATCCGCCTGTTCTCGAAAGGTTTTGAGCCAGCAACCTTTCGATTGTCGGGAAACGCTCTCATTGGTCACTGCTCAGGCACGTAACCAGCTCGGTGCAACAAACCTAAACCCAGTTTGGCTTTTGGCATATATTTTAACTCGCTTTCACACAGCATTAATTTAAATAAATTAGTCCTGTAGTCAGTATTGGTTTTACTTTTGGCAATGAAGAGTTTTCAAGATCTTCATTTATAATCAAGTCATAAGTTGATCATTTTAGTGAAAGAAAGTAAAGTGTGTAGGTAACTTCAAACATTGAGCAGATATTGTTCAATTTGACCATATTTCCTTAATTCAAGCGGTTGTTTTTCGCAGCGTGATCCGGACGAACTGAACCGTGTGGGAGCCACTGCCGCACTCCAAACAGCACTGGCCTCGGAAACTTCCAGCTAAATTTCACTTCATATCTATCGTATTATGTTAGTCTGATTTCACGTTGCTTTTGCAATTTACCTTTGTTTGATCAATCTGAACATTTGTTCCCTAATCTATTTTTGAATGTGGTGTTATAAGCCAGGTTTTTATGTAGTTTGTCAGTTGCTACTGAATAGCGTTTTCGTTTTATCATTTAAAACCTACCTTGGAAAATATTATCAAATTTACACTTTTTTGTGATATAACCTACTTTTGCACACTTTTTAGTTTTTACCTAAACTCGACAAAGTGAGTATTTTCTCTGTTTATATGTTACCTGCAGAAATTTGTATAAAAAAATCAGCATCTGTTTACCTTAAATTGACAACAAACAGCAACTTTAAGTTTTAGGCTACCCTAACACAACATTGCAATTTTCCAGCAATTTCTAAAACTGCGATTTGGATTTTTCAATAAATTTCACCGTAAGTTATGACAATAAATAACAAATTTTAACTCAGAACTAACAATCCTATAATAACTATGTTAGCCTTTTTAGAAGATACTATTGCAATTCGATTTTGAAGTTTCATGTCTGAAACTTTGCTTTTTCTGTTTACAAGCATTTTTTTAATTACCTGTCATTCTGATTTTTTCTGATTCAATCCGGTTTACCTCTGTTTGTCACTTTTTACTGTTAAAATCATATGCTGCACTGAATTGCGAGCCTTGATAACTGTGACTTAAGTAAAGCTGAATATGGCACGTATACTAGCCCACACATAATATGTCATTGCACAATTTCATTCCAACTCTTTTGTCATCTAATGTTGTATGAATGTATTTGAATAGCTTGCTTAACGACATTTTTTGTTTACTGAATTGATTTGATGAAATTAAGAGTCTTTTTTGTACAAACTCAAGTTGAAATTTAGACTTTCCACTCTGGATGACTTATAAACAGTAGGTTGCTGCTAATGAAGGTTGCTTCATAGCTAATGGTAACATTGCTTTACCTTGGTGAATGGTAGTATCCTGATTGATTGGAGCAATGAAAGGAGCCAGTCCAAATTCCTAGATAGCCAATTTGCTGAAAACACTTTTAAGTTGAAGACCTGCTTCAGCCTACATCGCCATAACCAGTCATTTCTACTAAAGGTATAAAAATCAACTTTCTTCCCATATCTATCCGACCAATCTTTCCCAGGTTGCATGTATTTTAGCAGAGGGCGAAGCTGCTTCATCTAGGCTTACTATTGGGTAGGTTATAGGCGTTATAGCAGTGACGTAGCTGGACAGGGTATTTAAAGGGGACAAAAATAACTGTTGGGGAGGCAAACATTTTAATGTATGAAATAAAAAGTTTGTTTAAAAATGTAGCTTTTGCATGCTGCCAAACATTAATAGAAAACGAGGGTTGAGTAGGTAATGCTACGAGGGTATTTCTATGATCTGATGCTTTAACCAGAAATTTAATGAAAAACAATTTTATGTTCGTGTTGGTGATGTCTACTCAGCCTGGATATCTAACCTTCTCTTACTCCTCTGATCCGATAGGTCGGCTAGATTAAAGGTTTTGTAATGTAGTGACCGTGCATTTTTTTGTATTTGCTATAAGTTATCATTTCGGTCTCGAACACGTTGCAGCCTAACCATTGCGTATTGTCACTTCTACCGTTTTTCAATGGCTTGTATTTGTTATATTTTATGTGGTCTTTCAGAACAGTTTTTCCACAACCTTCAGAAGTTCTTCTTATAATTTTTTGCATTGACATTAGTCATCAACCCTTTCGCTTCCAGCACTTTTTCGATTTAACGCAGCCAACAAGAAGATCTTTCATAGTTAGGCCGACATCGCTCCAATATTATCGTAATGTAGGCCTACGTTAAAAAGCAATGCAAAGATAGTAGCGTAATTTTATTGGGTGGGAAAACTAAAATCTAAGAAAGAATGATCACAGGAAGATTATAGTTTTAACGTTTTTCTGATGTTATTTGTTGGTTACAAAAATTGTAGACTATGGTTGTCGAAGTTTGCACCCGCTGTCAGTCTTACAAAAGTTGTTTAAATTTTACCTTTGAAATTTTTGTGAGCATTGCAGTAAGCTATTGGAAAATCTTTCATCAGTTTGTTAAATGGTTGAGTATGTTGGATCAATGTAAAATGAATCTTTTGTCATCAGAAGAGTTCTTAGCTTTCTTTCACGCAAGAAATCAGCTGCTGAACTCTTAATTTGGCAAAGTTGTTGTCAACACATTTCTGACGTGTTAATAGCAAGGACAGTAGCTACAGTTGTTGGGTGTCACCACTCACGAACAACTAGCTGTCAGTATAAAAAGATCTTTTATTTGTTTTCAATTTGAGTTCTGCAGAATACTTGACTCTGCCAAGGTAGGAGTAGCCTAACTACAAAATGTCAGTTGTTATTTTTTAAATAGCTTATGCTGTAGCCTGTGTTGTATAATTCTTGTTCTAACTTTTAAACCTTTTCACACAGCTTGCGAGGGACTTAAATTGCTATTAAAAATAGGTTGGCACCTTCAATAATAGGCCAGTGTTCTTTCTAATCAGAATATTTGAAACAAACATAATTTTTCTAGGGCAAAAGTTTAGTGGCTCCTCGGCCGCTGAGAGGATAATTTGGGCCGGTAGCCTACCAATGAGATACTTAATCCCCAAATCATGACACTTTTAAGAAAACTGTATTTTTTGTATACCGTACGTGAAGAATACCCCACGCAATGGTTTCTTCAAGTACCCGGGTCCTTAATATTATTTTGGATCCACAAGTACTCCCTGGGGTACTCCCATTTTACTCCCACAAGTAGGGGAAGGAGGGGCAAGAAGTCACAAAATTTACTAATTGAACCATCTACACGCCCTGGGTGGGAATTTCATAAACATTTACAAACTAAGGTTTACTGTCGCACTTCGAGTACTTGAAGTACATATAATATTCCACATAACTATATTCTTTATCAAAAATTTTCGACATTTTGAATGAGCACTGAGGTGAGACTTTTTCCCCCGCCTTCGGGTTAGTTGTCACAAACCTTGGGGTAAATTGTCACATGCAGTTTGTAACGCGTAAAGTTTATTTAGGATGCAGTACAATGGAATTAATAAGATAGTACAGATAGGCTCCATTAAAAAGCCAGTTATACATAGTATTCACTTTACAAGTATGGTATTTGTTGTTACTTTTAAAATTGGCTTTTGTGTGGAGTCCAAAACTATTGCACATTGTACTCAGATAATTGAGAGCAGTAAAAGCTAAACAAGTTTGCTCCTCGTTTTGTTTGTCCACAAAGTGGAATTGGAAGCTTGAAGACAACATCCTCTAGTGGATGAAGGTACAGTAAGTATCAGGATTTTCAGGAAAATGAAACTGCATGTTTCCAAATTTATCAAGGCATTTTTTCCGCATGAAGTTTGATCTAATCTGATCTTTGGTGAATTCTAAACCTTTTCCAACGTAATATTGTGTGGCTCGATCACTTTCGAATTTCACAACAATGTGGTCGTCCATATCTATGTTATCAAGACTAAGTGGTGTCTGGACACAACTTTCATCATCTGAGTCTTCATCGGTGGTATCATCGCACAAGGTTGTTTCATCTAAGCTTTCATTGTCCTCACTTGATGATTCTGGTGCTGGAGTCTTGGTCTTCTTTTGAAACTTTATCACTCTTTTAGCGGCTGTTTTCTTCCCTTTTCTTTTGCTGTTCTTTTCTTCTGCCATCCTTTTCATAACAGATGAGTCTGTGTATATCTCAGATTTTCTCTTCTTCCTTTTCCTGGAGCTCTTCTTCCTTGCTTTGAGGTGCCCAAATGGTCGTAGAGTTTGTGGAGGAATTAAGATTTGAGTAGATGAGGCGGAGCCTGAAGAAGGCACATGTGTGTCTTCAAACAAGGCTTGACTTGTGGTTTAGATTGGAATATAACGACTTAATGTTTTGTAGTTAACATCATTGTTGCTAGCAGATTTTCTGATGCTCAGGCCACCATTCACAACCGCTTCTGCAGCAGCCTCCATCGCGTCTTTCAAATACCGTCCACGTTCAGTTTTCCTTTGGTAGTTCCGCATCTGCAAAAATATAAGCTACCGGTACTGGTTTTATATGAGAAAGAAACAAGAATTATTGGTAATACAGTAGGTTTAGCTTATTTATGACAGAATTTACAGAAATACACTCTGATTGAAACAAGATGGTTAATGAAGTATTAGTATTGAACCTCGGGGTAAGTTGTCACACAATGTGACAACTTACCTCAAAGCATCTTTAGTTTTTAAATTCCAAATTTTGGTCAACATGCTTCAGCATTTTAAACGATAAGTTCATCTATATATTACTGACATTAGTCACTACTAACAGAAACAAAAAGATTCCGCATATATTCAGAAACGTTTAAGTTGTATCAAAATACCTACCTTGGGCAATTCGTCTTCGCAAGAAGCAGAAAATCACTACAGGTTGTTGTCTAGATTCTGTTCACTTCTGTTGCTTAAACCAACATGGCCGATCTCAACGTGTAACCAAGGAAGTAGTACTCGCTTTTTATGACGCCAGAAAGAAGTTTATTACACTGGGTGCGCTAAACTCAGGCTTGTGACAACTTACCCGTGTGACTTTTAGCCCCTCTCTCCCCTACTCCCTGGGCTACTGGAAATTGGATTTTGATGTAAGTTACGAAACTAACAATTGTTCTACAAATTTTAGATTTATATAAACGAAAGGTTCAAATCAGCATTTTCAAACCTCTTAGTTCACTGCGCAGATTGCCGAAATCTGTCATTACTAGGCCTACAGTAAGATGAGATCAGATAAAATTTGTATTAAATGATTCCATTATTTTTCGTGTTGTAGCCTAATGACATGTGATGGTCTACTTTACTAGTTTCTGAATCTGAACTAATAAGCGAATACAAAATTATTTAAAACATTTTTATGCTTAGGGAACGTTCAAATATTACGTAACGCCTTCGAGGGGGGGGTTATGCAAAGCGTTACGTTAGCGTCACATCGGGGGGGGAGGGGGTTCAAGCAAAACGTTACGTAACGTTTTCGAGTACGAAATGATAGTTTTTTGTGCTGAATTTGTAGTGAAAAAGCGTTACATGGGGAAGGGGGGGATTGAAAAAAGCGTTACGTTGGCGTTACATGCGGGAGGGGGGGGGTCAAAAATTCGGAAAAAAAGCGTTACGTAATATTTGAACGTTCCCTTAGCCTATAGTAACTTATTATCTTTTGATAGTGCAGAAAAAAAATCTTTTTTGATTCAGGAATAAACAAAAACGTTTTTTAAAATAAATTAATGAAAAAGCAATTAGCCTACAACAATATAGCCTACAGTATGTTGATCGATTCAAAAAACTGTGTTATAGAGTAGGCTTATAATACTGTATTTAAAACAAAGTTATCTGAGGTAGCCTACAACAAAAAAATGAAACTCACTTCAACGAAGACTTTTTGAAATGAAAGAATTCGAACCAACTACAACCGAAACACAAAGGGTAAGTGCTTTTAAAAGAAAACTATTTCAATATAAGCTGATTTTTCTGTAAGCAAAACTAACTTAGGTCAGTTTGTTTTTACAGAAAAATCTTCAAACTTTATTTTGTAGCCTATTGAATTTACAATTTTAATAAAAAAGAATTGGGTTTGATTTAGAAATTGTTTTTTCATTAGTCGCTAGAAACGAACACTAAAAATCGTAGGCTATTATGTAGAAAGCGCCAATAAATATCTCGAAAGTTTATTTCACCACATAGGCCGAATGCATACGAAATAAAAATTTCGAAGCAAAATAATCCTTTTTGCTGCAAAATCTACCCTTTTGTTTTGATTAAGTTTTGAATTAGGTATTTTAGTGAACAAACTTTGTTTAAAAAAAATCATTGCTTTGCACATCCCTATTTTGTGCATAGGCCTATAGGCTACCCCCAGTCAAATTATTGCTAAAATTTATTACTTCATCCAGCAAAAAAGACCCAAGCTTTTTGATGGGCTCATTGTAGGCTTGCTTAGCCAATAGGCCTATGTGTATTTGCTGCTTGATCCTTATTTTTCTGGTTCTTTACATCCGAAACATGAAGATACATTTTCATGTGTAGATAGGCTACGTTTAAAACTAAATGTTTTTCTGTTACACACAAACAAGTCCAATCAATTTGTTTAGTTTAGCTAGATATACGCCACTTAAGCCATCCAGATTAATTTTGCTCTCATAGCGCTTAAGCTGCGGCGAATATTTGGCCTTAGGCCTGCTCTACGTTTCATAGCATTGAAATGCACAGGCTACTTCGTTGAGACAAAGTTACTAGCACTGTCAGCTGCATCGCAAACCTTTCAGAGCAAATAAACTTGAAATTTGTTTGCAGTTTAGACATTTTCATCCAATGATTTTAGATTTATTAGCCGTAAATTACCTTGGCAATAGGTCTTCAATCATTGTTTGATGTTGTGCTGTTGTCATCTTAATTACGCAGAAATTTGCTAAGGATAAGTCTAGCAAAATTTAAACAAACTGAAAGAATACATAATATAATTGCATTGGCCATCAAGTGGAGTGAATATTTGTAAGTTGGACACTTTGCGTCAGCTTTTGTTTCTAAACAGGTTTCAAAACTTTAGAAACACGCAGGTTATTTTAGCAATATATGTCCATTGCTAGCTTTTGCTTTGTCGAGAAGGTTCAGTGGACAACAGATGATGGTTGGAGGCAGTGTCGATAAATATTCACAGCCTAATAATAAATTTTCAAGTTACTTCCGTGGAAATATCCCAATGTAAAGTTGTTCAATTCAAGAAAAATTTGCATCTTGGCCAGCCAGCAATTTATTAGCCTACGTAAGCATTCAAAACGAAAACATCTTAAACAAAACATCTTGTTATGGCTGTTACATGTTAATAAATATTATAAAAGTTTGGTAGCCCAGTGGATAAAGTGCACTTTATGAGCGACGATGCTCCTCTATATAAGCTGTCTACTGGGGCAGTCAAAATATCCAGTGCTGTATTCGTAAAAAAAGCACAGGGTATACTGTCAGATTTGCCAAAATAATAAATAATGCACAACTTGCAAAATACTACTAATCTTTATTCTACCATAACTTGAATTATCAACATCAAAATTGGACGAGAAATACAAAATTGTTTATTTTTGGAAATCCAGAAGGTATACTATAGCTGCTCAAAAAAGCAGTTGAACCAGAAAACGTTTAGGATGGCCAACTCTTTCAACGTGGGGAAAAATTTACATTTATTCATTTTAGCAAGGAGTAAACAACTTTTTAAATTTTATAAAAAAAGGAAAAAAAGTAGTATAGCTATGCCGACAATGCAGAAGAGAATATAAAACAAAAGTTGGGAAAGGACCAGAGTTTTAACAAAGTAAAATTTATGAAATAGACTAAATGCACAACGCAATGCAAAACTTAGTGTCCAAATAAATGAAACGGTAAGGGGATGAGGGGACTCGCCCTCAGAAATTTTGGCAAACATAATCTTGTTTTGGTCACTTTTTAGGCATTTTTAAGAGCAAGGAGTTTTTTTTTTTCAAGATGCACACTTTGTGTGTAACCAAACTCATCAAATTAAATTGGATTGGTGTAGAAGTTTTGTTTAAAATGAATTTAGCCCACCATTTCAAAGATTTTTTATTCACAAACACAAAAAGATTTCAACAATTTATTTCTTGAAAGTTTGTATAGCCTAGTGCAGGGGTCACCAACTGGCGGCCCGCGGGCCACATGCGGCCCGCCACGCTGTTATGTGCGCCCGCGGAAGGTATCAGCGCACAAGTATATAACCAAAAATACTTTTCTTGAGGAGTTAAAGAGCATGAAGGCAAAAAATACTTTCCGGAAAGCATATTTTCGCTTTGCATACGTTTAAAGTTCGTTTAAAGTTATTCCAATGCGATGTCCAGCCACATTGTCACAGACGTTGATTAAAACGTCTGTTTTCGAATTTCGAAAATGTCTGTGAGCATAGGGTTGCTTATTTTAAGTTTGTGAATGTCATGTAAACACTAGTGTGCGTTTCACCGTTATCAGGTTTCACGAGCAGTATTCCTCTATGCAAGTTTTTGTTGGCAAAATAGGTCGGTGTGCCAACTCAATTTATAATAAATTGGAAAAATATTATATATAAATTTAAAGACTTTTCTGGTTGTATTATGAAAATATTTAACTTAGTACTGCAAAATGTTGTTAATCAACAATTCTTGCCATGCTAATAAGCACCGCAAGTGACAGTTGTCTAATAATCAAAGAAAGACGGTTTATAGGCTCTCACAAAAAAGATGAAAAACCAACTTATTGCTTTTTTAGTGGGAACACTGTTCATGAGTTACAATAGAAACGTTTTTTTGGTGATTTCCCCAAGCGTTTATTTCATGGTGCCTGGTTTCTTTCTCCCTGTTATTGGAACCTATTTTTCGCTGATATGTTTGTAGGTCACTATTGTTGCCTGTATTGCAATGTGTCAAACATTTCCATGTTTACTGAAACTGTTAATGGCAAGATATCTTTTGTGAAGCGAAGTGACAACACCACTCTTGCTTGGCGATGAATATTCTGATTAAACCGCTCGCCTCGCCATAAGTGCGCAAAACAAGTGGCCTCGTTTATTAGGCAATGTTAAAGAAGTCAAAAGTGTTGTTAAAGGAGCTTGGCCTGGTAGTAGCGTTGTTCGACTAATTTTGTTGGTGCGGTATTCTAAGATAAATATTAACAACATATAACGCTGGATACTGGGTGCGAAATGCGTTTTTTTCTAGCATAAGAGTCAACCTATATAGGCTACCTAAAATTTTATTAGTGCGGCCCGCCACAGCTCTCCTAAGTGCCAAAGTGGCCCTCATGCCAAAAAGGTTGGTGACCCCTGGCCTAGTGTGTTGTAGCCTTTCAGCAGGCTAAAACTTCGAAAAATTTTACCTGAGGCGTCATCACCTTCACACTTTACAGATAACATTTTCACTTCACAACCTATCTCGATTCACATTGTAATTTAACAATTTAATTATTATTATACAATTTGGGTAGAGAGGTAACTTTCTTAAACCATACAGACATAGCTCAGCAATAGCACTAGCCTACATTTAACATTATATATATAAAAAAACAAAAAAACAATAAGCGAGCGTTTTCGGCAAATAATAGCTTACAGTCCTTTTTAAAGTGCCCCTGACAGGTTGGATCCAAGTATAGTAACTTTTTAAAGCATTTCCTAGCGCAGAATTACACTTAGCGAACTTTTTAATCTTAACCTACTGGATACGTTCCTACAAAACCTAAAATATACTTGAAGTGAAAAATGAAGAAATCGTACGAATCATCATTCATATTTAATTCATCATCACTATTCAAAAATAAATAAAAGTTCTCTCTCTCTCTCATAATGTGCCTTCAGATGGCCATTGAAATCCTGTGTAACTGCCATCTGGATCTGGAAAATTGTTTCGGATTCGCCAAACAATGCATGACGGCATCACAATCCGATTGTTGCTTCCGAGAGCACCACCTTGTAGTATACACTCCAACACATGCCAGCAGGCATTTTTACTTGAGTGGTATTAACAAAATCATCTTCAGTGAAGTGAACATATACGACTAGTTTTGTATGGCCCATCCCACTTTCGAACACTTGAAGAAAACTTTGACCATTTTCTTCTCAGTACCTCGTTTTGTGGGAAAGTGGGAAAAGAAAGCACACGGTCTTTGTCACTGACAATGTCACATAAACAGCAATTTGTAGGCATTGCCTCAACCATAAATTAAAGGTACTGTTTGTGAAATACTGTTGTTACACTGCAAATGGCTATAGCCAGATTAGGACAAATAAAAAAGTATGAAAATTGTAGCCCTATGAAACTGCAATTTCAATTGAATTGAGATGCTGTTTGATAAAAGTAAACTCAACCTATTTGATCGAAACCTGATAGTAATAATAAGTTCACTTTTTCATTTCGATAATTCTTAATTTGCACATGCTTTAGACCAACAGAGCCCCACACATTCACGTTTTGCAGTAGCCGTACCATACTTTACCAAGTCATCACAGAGAAAGAATGTATCCTTCCGCTTACTGTGACGTCACAGCGGTGTTGCCGTTTTTATTTTCGCAATTGAATGAGTGCCAGATTCGCCGATGTCAACGAAAGTTTGCAAGCGTGTAACTTAGTAGCCTGTTGATATTTTTTACGATTTGCTGGTCAGGGAAGTTTGTTAGTGTCATCTTTTTGGTATCTTAGGTAAATTTAGCGAATTTATTTACCTGTCAGAGGCACTTAAGCCTATAACAAAAATATTTTAAAAGAAATACTGATAAATCATAGAGTATCACAGCAAAAATATGATCAAATCTAAACATTTGAGAAACTTCTTAACTTGCTCACACAAAATGATAACTGAAAGATTACGCAGCACAAGGGGTCAAGTATTTGAGATGTAAAATTTATTGTTCAGAGATCGACACAAGCAGATTACACAAGATGGACAGAAGCACAACACGAGATAGTGGCACAAACAAAGAAAAAATACGAAAAGCACAACACGTGACAATTCAATCAAAAACGGTTAAAAGGTAAAAGATTCCGCCAGCAAACAATTGCCTGTTGAGCCCTGTGTTAAAAGATTTAATGATCAATGCGTCGTGAATCTTGGTGTCGAACTAGGAACTAGGACAATACGAACAAGTTTGAAGGACTCCATTCGAAATGACTCCATGCGAACCATTCGATATGCGACAACTCAGCAAGTATATTTCAGCTATTGCCAAGTCAGCCAATGAGATTTGCGTGCTCACGTTGGACTTGCTTGGTCATCGCTTTCTAAACTGAATTTGCCGACTTGTGACATGCCAAGTTTTGGCTAATTGGCTTGCTCAGTTTCTCAGCCACTTTCTTAAATGTTGCTAGCTCAGGAACTGTCGCTTTCTCATCTCACAACTGTTGACTTGTAGGAGACTTTATTACAGAGCTACGTCTTAGCAAGACACTACAATGTAGCAAGATTAACTTGAAGCTTCTTGTCTTTCTGTAAACTTCATCTCAATTGTCATCACGAAGAGTGGGCTTAAAGCTTGACACCAAACGAAAACGTAGTGAAAAAACAAAAATAGGTTAGGCTACTATTGTGAAGCCTTCAAAGTAGGCCTGCAGTTCTTCTATCTTTGAAAAAAGCGCAGCAGGCTTTTGGATTAAAACATTAATTAGTGATTTCGCCTTAGGAAGTTTTCCGTAGAAATTACTACCGCTTCAGAAAAGAATCCCAACATATCAAGTCGACATCTTGTTTGATTTGAGGATGCAACACATGCATAGCTGCTTACTCACTTTAGTTGGTAGACCGATTTCAGTGGTAATATAAAAACTGAAATAGGTCTGCTAACTAATAATTGGTTTGCACCATCATCTTTCCATTCAAATGCAGGATTATTCCATGAAAACAAAAAATGTCGGCTATCATTTCTTGGTAGCCTATGATGTTACATCAAAAATAATATTTTCCTATTTGGTAGGTAGTCATAAATTTTGACGTTGATTCTCATTGAAAATAAAGCTTGTTAAAAATATGACCTTGATCTAACTTTTGTAGCCTACAATGCTCACGTCACATTGAACATGAGATGTTATTAATATGTTGGTTAGGCTACTAGCCAAAAGCCAACACTTCTTTTAATAGTTTTCCCATTCCATTTGTAGTTTCATATATGGACTATTGGAATAGTGTGCTCAAATTTCCAACACATTATTCCTAAATTGTAAACAGAGAAACTGCAAGATCATGCAACAATCATAAATGATCTCCGCTTGATAAAGCCATTATACGGCCACTTTAGCGGCACTTAGCGACTGGAATAATTTACAAGCAAAAATACTTAATCAGACCACGCCTTTTTTAAATCCACTCGAGTATAGACTTGTCCGTTTTATAGTACACAGTGCTAATAATTTTGTAGGCTACATTGGCCTAGCTCAGGGGTTCTTAACCGGGGGTAAATTTACCCCCTGGGGGTAAATTTCACCTACCGAGGGGGTAAATTTAATGAATGATAAATTAAAGCAAACTTCATTTTTTCAGTTATTAAAAAACTGGTAGTGTTGCACTCGAAACTTTAGAGACGACTACCAAAGCGATTAATGTTCTGGAAAAAATGGATAATTTCTTTCAACAAAATAATATATCCTGGAATCATTTGGGTTCATTTTGCACAGACGGTGCCTCTTCTATGCTCGGTGCTAAGTCTGGCTTTGCAACTCTGGTGAAAAAACGCGCACCTAACATCATTTTTACTCACTGTGCCCTTCATCGACATGCACTGGCAAGTAAAACCCTTCCAAAATATTTGAAAGCAGTATTGAAGCATGTGGTTGAATGTATGAATTTTTTCAGGGTACGTGCTCTTAATCATCGTCTTTTCAAAGTGGTTTGTGTTCAGATGGGATCAGAACACTCTGTTCTCCTTTATCACGCCGAAGTTCGGTGGCTTTCTAGGGGTCTTGTTTTGTCTCGAGTTTTCGAACGACATGGTGAAATCGACATTTTTCTTCAAGAACACAAATCCCCGTTGAGTAAGCATTTTGGCGACAACAAATTTATGGGTGCATTGGCTTACTTTACAGACATTTTTTCAAGTTTGAACCAGCTCAATATGCAAATGCAAGGAAAAGGGGTTACCATTAGGCTATAGGTGTACATGATAGGCTACAGTTCAGGGCTTTCAGACAAAATTAGATTTGTGGAGTAGAAGAGTTCAAAAAGGAATTTACGCAAATTTTCCAACATTTGATGATTGGAAAGTCAGTAGAAGTCGTAACGAGATTTCTAACCTCGAAGTCGAAATATGCCAGCACCTTGCCGCCTTAAAAAAGAATTTTGACGGTTACTTCAAAGGTGAAAGTTTTAACAGTAGGCTACTGCTCTTTGGATAACTCATCCCTTCGACGCCAAGTTAGAAAGTATTGCTGACGATGATCTTTGCAAAGATGAATTGATTGATCTTCAACAGTGTTCCCTCTAAGGTGCGCAACTGAGCAAATGCGCAGTACCACCATACTATTTGCGCAGTAAAATCCAGTGATGTACGCGCATACAAAAAATATTGACGCCGTCAGCGTAAACGCAAACGTTCGAAAAACCATACGCCATATGCGTCAACGCAACTTGTAAACAAAGTTGGCGGCCTCAGCGCATACACTAGCGTAAACTAATTTTGTTTGCTAGGTGCCAAACATTCACACGGTATAAACCACTCGAAACAAACAAGTTTTTTTTGAATTTCCAAGAAGAAACACAAGCATCTGAAAGTGTTCATCTGACATTTTGCTGTGTTTTGGTTCCAATATGTTTTTGCCCATTGAAAACATTATTTCAACTGTAGCGTTGGAAGGTATTGGCGTGTTGTAGCGAAAAAAAATACATTAAAAAATATGCGTTGACGCTATGCGCTAAAAAACCGCGAAAACTTTACGGCGTAGCCTCAAGCGCAAACTATCCAAAAAATGTGGCCGCAAGCGTTAGCGTAAACAAAAAGTCTACGCCGCAAGTTTGCGGCGTATACGTACATCTCTGGTAAAATCTCATTCTTGCGCACTTGCAATTTCCAAATTTAAAAGTAAAATGATCTTTAACATTATTTTTGGACAGAACGCTTCTGCGCTTATCGCATTTATACCGTGTGCTGATGCACATGAGCATACAGTACCCTTTTGTTACATCACAATCCTTTGTTATTGCTTCACAAACACTCCACACTAGTGTATGCAACTCTTCTTCTAGACCAGTGGTTCCCAAACTCGGTTCACAAAGTTGGTAATTCATTTAAACTCAGCATTAAAATGCTCATGCTCACTAAATCAAATATTTGCTCAGCGTAAAATTTTCTTAGAGGGAACACTGATCTTCAATCTTCAACAACGCTTTGTTCCAAATTCTTATCGTGCAATGGTGACTATTCCAAGTTTTGGTGTGGATTAGTCGAAGAGTTTCCTACGCTGACTAAGCATGCATTTGAAGTTATTATACCTTTTCCAACTACTTATCTGTGTGAAGCATGGTTGACTGGACACGATGAAATCACAAGAGGTCACCAAAGCGGTGGGGGTAAATTTTACTTTTTTCATTCGGCAAGGGGTAAACGAGACAAAAAAGGTTAAGAACCCCTGGCCTAGCTATATGATTTAAGTTAGGATGAAATTGTTGGGAATGACATGAATGAAACTCTAGAATGACATGCAGGGCCGTTGAGAGAATAATTTAGGCCCGATGCCAATGAAATTTTTATGCCTAAAAATCAAAACATTTTTCAAAAAAACCCACCCTATCCAAAGAATACTGGGTGATTTCTTCATGTTTTTGGGCCCCTAAAATTATCCCGGGCTTGGGCCCAAAAGTAGCCTACCCCTGGACCGCCCTGTCAACGTTACTGATGGCATACAGTAATGTTTTTTTATTGCAAGCCTTTATCACTGTAGCCAATGAGAAAATTTGAAGTGGCCATTTTGATATAAATTTTAGTGTGATTTTAATCAATTATGTAATGGGTTATATCTACAATATAAAGAAGGTTAAGCCTAGCTCATTAGGTAGGAGGCCTGTAAGATAGGTTACAATATGCCAACTCGCCATTGAACCTGGAAATATTGTGACAGCTTATAAAATAACACTTCAAAAGCAGTTGTCTGGGAAGTAGGGTAATGTAGGCTATATGTTTATAGCTTATGGCCACTATTGACACATTTTGTACGTGGCAAAAAGTAAAATATGAAAAATCTTTGTTTTTATTTTAGCTAATTCTTATGTGATTATTTTTTTCAGATATGGTCAGTCATCAGCACTCTGCATACATGTTGGTACCGGTAGTTGAATGATTATATTGTCCGGCCATTTATCTTTATTAGTTTTTGCATACTTGAAGGGGTTTTGAATCACTGACGCAGGCCCGGTCACCGAAATTGACAGAGTGAAGTTTCCGATTGTTGAAGTCTTGATTCACATATGGCCTATTTTCCATCCAAAGCAGCAACTACTACAAATCACAAAGTTCCACGATAAATTTGATGAAAATAGTCTTTCGTTTTGGTACAAAGGTATTTCCATCCTATACAGATAGACTTTTTGAACTCTATTTTAGAAAGAAAATATTTCAGGTTACGAAAGCTTTGCCACCAAAATATTAGTGAATACTTTTATTTTGTAAGCAAGCGTCTGAGCAATGTTTCAAATGCTGCGTGAAAAGTGCGTGAAATCTCATTAAAATACCACGGTGATAGTTTATCACAAAAGATGAATTGGTTAGGCACACTAGCGAACTAAGTGGCATGCTGGAGCAATGGCTGTTCTTCGCTTGAGCAACGCATTTCAAGAAAAGGCTTTTAGCTGCACCTAGTGGATGGAATAATTGGCGAGACACGCCACTTCGTTGAGAAGGAGCGATCTTCCTGATGTCGGCTCTACCTGACTACTCACTGTAAAACAGCGAGCTTTGTGTTTCGCTAGCCATACCGGTGTAGCCTCCACACTAGCCATCAAGACTTTTCCAAAAACATGTGTTTTTCGGCAATCGAGTGGAAAGTATATCCTTGGCGACAGTTCACAACGGTCTCAAAGGACTCAATTGACTGACAAAAGCAGCGGTTGAGAACTATTGGGCATGAATTAGTGGTACGATACCGGTGAGCCCAGCCTCATAGGCGAAACCCGTGTCTATCGCTGAATTCTTGCTACACTGAACTGCCGAGAAACACATGTTCTTAAAAGTTACCAAATCCACCGTTTACCATGTGTGAATAGACGGAAGTTGGTACATCTGAAGATCGTCCTAGGAGTGGAAAACCTCGCACTGCTCCGTCAAATGGACAAAAACATGAATGTAAGCAACTTCAATGAGAATCATTGTGGAAAAGGATTTTCAGTTGTCTCCTTAGGCTACAAGATGAGAAAACGGCAGTTCCTTATATCTCTCCAAAAGCAAAAGAGACTTGAAAGAGTACAGCTTCTTCTCAGAGAACGAAAGGCAGGCATGGCAAGAGATCATTTTATCAGGCGAAAAACTCTTCACAATTGAAGCTCAGTTCAATAATCAAAATGCTAGAATTTATGCAGTCTTCAGCAGATATTAAAGATTCTGTGAGAACAGGTTAACGCCGTCAAAAACCGTCTTCTGTCATGGTGTGGGCCACCATCTCCAAAACTTAAGTCTCCTCTGATTTTCGTGAAATAAGGGCTTAAAATCAGTTCAGATCGCTACATTAACGATATTTTGGTTCCAGCCCTTGGAGATAAAGAAACAGTACAACGATCAAGCCTTCACGTTCCAACAAGATGGTGCACCAACCCACATCTCAAGAAAGACTCAGGACTGATGCTCACAAAATCTTCCAAGAATCTGGAGCAAGAAAATGTGGCCTCCCTCATCGCCTGATTTGAATCCCATAAACTTTTGTATGTGGTCGTTATTGGAGTCATCGTTGCTCACCCAAGTGTTGATGCTCTGAAGCAATCCTCTCTAGGAATGGACCAAAATACCCCAGAATGAGCTACGTGCCTCGATCGAAAACTTCCGACAAAGAATTGAGAGATTTATCCAAGTGAAGGAAGGCCACATTGAAAATAAAGAAATTTATTTCTAGTATTGTAAGCTCTCATTGTGATACCTTTTTGATGAAAGTTTATTTATTTCCAATTAATAAATCGTTTATAAGATGGTCCAAGGACTTTCTGTTCACCCAGTAGAAAATCCAAAGTGCAGCAAATAGCGAGCCTTAACTAAGCTAAAATCTTTGAAGATGAGGTTGACTGCCACAACGTACTTCACACTAAAAAGCTTGTTAAGTGGGCGGAAAAATATTCTCACAACAAAATAAGAAGGTTATCAAGTAAAAATGATACCTTTAATTTCATTGAAAACCACAACGCTTCAAAAATAGTAACATAGTGAGCAAACGACTTATAGTAGCTAGTTAATAACATTAATTTTACGATAAATTTTTACAGCAACACAACATATCCAAAACGAAAACGAGTTTTCAAGGAATAGCAGGCAATTTACTTATCACGAAAGTTTGAGCAGCTCTTTGCCAAGTGTTGCACCAACTGAATGAAATTATATTGCAAGACATTTTTAGCTGTGTTCAACGTGAGACAACGCGGCAGGCAAATTACAATCCAGCTCAAACCAGATGATACTTGACATTATCTCAACGTCACCCACTTGTGTTTGCTGGGAAATGACCCAAACAGTAAAACAATCGTTTTTTACATTGTTTCAATGTCTCCAGACGTAAAAAACGATTGATTTGCTTTCTATGTATGAGTCGTGGTTCTATTCACATTGGTGCACCGTTTGTCGACGATCGAAAACAAGTCGTAAGTGACATTTTGAGAAATTCCCTTTTTTGCATTTTCAAAACCACTGTTTTACTAAAATAGTTACAAACATTAATGCTCAAAGTATAAGCATTAACGAAATTTAAAAAAGAAAAAAAAATGTTTTTTGGCCCTTTACTCCAAAGTGTGAAAATGCACTTACGACTTTTTTGTTTTCGACCGTCGATGTAGGCGTTGAATCATTGCAAAAGATCATTTTGCATGCTAGAGCAGATTGATCATACACGAAATGCAATGGAGCCAAATACGATGAAGGTTTCCTTACAAATGACAAAATTTAGACGTTTGCACATCGCAACTATAATAATTGTAATCATAAGACGTTGATAACGATAGTTCAACTCAAGTTCGGGCAACACGTTATTGAACAGTATGAACACATTGATTCAACTTCCTTTGATGTTGCATACTCGAAATGCATTGGATACTGTGATACTGTCTTCTTTAAAAACAAGGCACTGTTCAAATATCGTATTGCGGCTTTGGGGGTTAGGGTGATACAGGTGGCGTAAAAACGTCTTATTGAAGGGGGTGAACATAGAAAATAACCCGGACAGCAAATTAGTCGTTTTTATATTGATTCAACGTCTGCAGACATTGAATCTATGTAAAAAAAACGACTGATTTGATGGCTAGAAAATAGCTTCATGCAATATTTGAACAGCCCAATATCAAATTCTTGTATAAAATCATTAACTAGAAGTCAATGGGGAACAACTTCTCATCAATTGCATGTACTTGATGCGGAATTGCTTTGTAGATGGGCTCGTTAAATAAAGTGAGAACAAACTTGTTACATGTCAAGAGTTGTGATGCTGTTAAGATGGACATCATCGGACCTTATCGCTGCTATCGAATGTCATTTCAGGCTTCAACATCCAAATCAACAGTTTCCAATACATTAACATTGATGTTCCTGAAGCGCATTGAAAAACGAGTTGCGGAAGTCTGTAAGCACGGCTTGTTCAATGCAACTAGCGAGAAACTTTAATCTCTTCGCAAACTCTATTGAACGTAACGGTCCACGGCGGTGGAATCCATTCACATTAGCCTACAAGACGCACGTTTAGTGTGAAAGTTTCATACAAAGCTGATTTTAACTAAACAAAGAAGGTACGTTTTCCTTCCTCAGCTTGAACAAAATTTGCCTTTTTTACATTAAAATCAAGGGTATTATGATGAATTTGGTTAGCTGGCATAGACTTGAGAGTCATAAAAACATCAAAAATAGTAGCGCGTGTAACGATTAATTCGACATTGCAAAATGTCGAATTATATTTAAACAGCACTTACCAAAGTCAGGACTTGTTAAAACATTAAAAAGCTAATATATATCTTTTTAAATTAGAAACTAGATAAGCAATAAAAAAAACTATCCACCCGCGACCCGCGTGAACAGTCAATACCCATTAGGTGATATTTTCATTAATTAATTTAGCCCGAGAAAGACTTCCAATCAAAAAAAAACGGCGATATCACAAGGTAAAAACTTCATTCAACCACAACACATATCAACGTTAGTACCGTATAACTAGATTTACGTTAGAAAATCTCTTAATTCAATGCAGAAACGCATTGAGAGGAACACGCAGTAAAACAACTAAAAACTCCCGATCTGAGCCACAAAAGCTCGGGACCCAAAAAAATAAAACACATACGTAAACAAATCAATAATAACAAGGAACGGGGTATTACTCATTCATAAAAATCCTCCGAGACGTCATTGCTGCTGCAGCCAAACAACACCATGGAAAGTTTACTATCATTCATTCGGCGTCACCGCTCGGCTCAGAAACCTTAAACCTTTATTTTGGTTATAGCAGCCTTGTCCCAGCTAACAAAATTGGTCTTTTTTTACCTCGACTATGATTGAGCCAAGTAAACGTGACCAATTTTGCTGGTTGGAGCGTGAGGTTGAAGTTTACGGCAGTGTGCTTACGCAATGAAAAATAACATCAGCTACTCACCGTGGTAAAACAGCTAAAAAGAGATGTTACCACATATCTGTCCGGTGTCAAGAAATGTTGGTAAACTACAATTTCAAGCCAATAACAACATCGTAATACGGTGATTTTGCATTGAAAAAATGTACATTCATGTCGTTTCAACAACTGTAATCCCGTGATACTTTAAACAAAATGCAGGCAATTAATAATCCGTGATAATCTGGAAATAAAATTAAATTCTCTTGTCCTTTCCGCAAGGATAATGATAAAGCATTCAAGTGTTAGATGTAATCCGAAAAAAATTGTTAAAAATGTGGTCTTAGGAAACACCAGCAGCCGGATAACCAAAAAAAGTGCAAAAAGGGTCACAACAAGAAGTCAGGACTTGCAGCGCTTCTCCCTGACCGGAGTTTAACCCTCTGAAACTCGTTGACCAATTTGCAGATTCCTCATAGATTCTTCACACCAGATTATATTCCTTCAGGTTCGACTGGAGAATGGTGTCTCGGACGGCGGCAAACACGAATCTGATGTTTTCTGTGTCGGTGGCGCACGTGAAGTGACTGTACACTATCTTGTCTTGGTCGGGATTTAAGTCAACAAACATGCACAATATGAACTCTCGCGCAGCTTCAGCGTCTTGCGGAGGACCTGCAACAGTGCAACAAAGGGTAGAATCATTATCTTTACAATAAGACGCGGAATAGCGAGTAATTTCGTATTTTTAAACACTATAGTAAACGTAGAGGCAATTCCAGTTTTTCAGCCGTCGAAAGCATGTGATACCACACACTGGATCAATCGTAAAATTGTTGCCTTATTACATTTGAAGGAGCAACTCAAGATATTTGTACTGTAGACTTTACAAGTAATATGTTCGGCACTATCTGAATGCTACAATAGCAGTTTTGTTGAGCAGAGAAACTCGGGTTCAATCCTAACAGCGGGTAAACAAAAAATCCTGAAAATATTACCACTTGTACAGAATCAACATTGCACGACAAGAAAATCAACCGCAACTAAGAATAACACACTACTTCAGATATGGGGAAATTGTACTCGGTCATCGAGGACATGCATAAACAATTAGACATATCTACGTAGCGGTAATTAAATTCAGTTTGTACAGTAAGCACCCAATTACTTAAAACATACAAGTCATACATGTAATGGTAATCGAAATCGAATGCGCTGACAAAGAATGAATACAAGACATGCACTGACATCGCAAACACCAAGTGCTCCAAAATACATTCAAGAACTAAGTTTAAACTGAATACTGAAAAGCTTGGGTGTTCATCAGGGCTCAGGAGAACTAACGAAGTTTAACTAAGGTGCTAGAAACGAACTAAGTTTAGTTAAGCGATTCTTATTTAATACCGAGGTCAAAGTTAGCTTACATCCAAATAGCACTTGCGTTTTCATTGTTGGTTTTAAACGGTTAACCATGTCTAGGTAGAAAAAAGAACTTCAGACTTCATAATTTGTCAGAAATGCAACGTTTAGTACAGTAGGCTATAATATTGTTGGAGTTAATGGCATTTCAAACTTTGTGATCGTAATCGAGTGTTATAAAATTTGAAATAATCTTATCGTCGAATTTTACGTACATTACGATCACTTTAGAATTTTACGGAATCATCCTGAAGAATGGCCAAGGAACAACAATTATCTTAAATTCTTGTTTTTTATGTAACTGTTCGATGACTTTGGTATTCCAACTTAGGTAGAGACTAGAGAGGTAACTTTTTTAAACAAACCATAAACAGACATAACTCAGCAACAACACTACATTTAACATTGAAAAAAAAAAAAAAAACAAGCGAACGTTTTCGGCTAGTCATGTAGCCTTTTTCAAGCCTATAAGAAAAATATTTTAAAAGAAATATCTGATACTTTATGATTCTTTAGTATTTCTTTTAAAATATTTTTCTTACAAGGTTGAAAAGGGCTGTATGACTAGCCGAAAACGTTAGCTTATTGCTTTTTGTTTTTATAATGTTAAATATAGTGTTGTTGCTGAGTTATATATGTCTGTTTATGACTTTGGTATTTTACGAAATTACAATCCTAATGATGAATAAAATAATCGCAATACTTGAATAGTAATCACTAATATCAGTCACTTGGAAAGTTTCGATAATTGTAATCGCAGCTAAATACATTAGACCTACCATTGTAACCGCCTCTTACACATTAGGCCTACCATTCTTTCCTACTAATATAAAATTGCGTGAAATTCGAGCAATGTTGGGATCGCAGATTCACACAGTGTTGAATAATTTAAAGCACCTGAACCCAACCAATAACGTCTTACCGTGCAAAAATTGTATCGAAACTTCACGTCGGCAGAAGAGTAAAAAAAATTTGCATGGCATACATACAAGTGAGTTCTGATGAAAACCTTTTTGTATCAACGTGATGGGCTTTAGAGTTACGGCTAGCTATGTCACATTTTCCGAACAATTTCTAAAAGGCTTACTTTTGTTTTCTTGATTTTTTCAAAAGGAAGGAGGAGTAATGTTTGTTGAAGTTACTAACAGTTCGGATAACTTGTTGTAGTTGTGTTACTTTTGTTATATATCACTTAAATTTGATTATACAGCATCAGTTTGATGAATTATAGGCTATATAGCACATTACTTTTTAGTGAATCTGCACTTACAGCAAGGGGGGTAAATCGGCTTTTTTAAAGCTGTTTTTCGTCCTAGTTTTAGGATACAACTATGTTCTAAGACCTCTGGTTAAAAAAAAAGAAAGTTACGTCAAAAACTTTTGAAATTTCCGTTTCGTCACGTACGGCAGATTGACTGTTTTGCATTACAGTGCTGAGATTTGTTTGAGCTTGCAGAATGCAGAGCTCCGCCTGCATGCAGTGCTCTCTATTGGTGCTATTTGTGCATGAAGTTTCACCATATTTGTTTGTAGTATTATCAAGTCAAAACAACTGAAACAAGTTTCCCGAACTGTTAGTAACATCAACAAACACTACAGTTGTTTACTTTTGAAAATATCAAGAAAACAAAAGTAAGCCTTTTAGTTTTAGAGATTGCTCACAAAATGACATAGCTAGCCATAACTCTAAACTCTAAAGGCCATGCAAACGTTAACCAATTTTCTTGTGACTTAGCTAAACAGTTGAACGAAAAACAAAGACAACTTCGAGGCACAGCATATTCATCTCAGATTTGATTGTGAAACGCTTGATTTGTTTTGCGCGTCATCGCCATAACTTCTTGAAGTGTGACTAAAATAACAAATATGTTGGTGAAACATATTGACAACTTTATTTGGCTGTTTTGTGTTTATACCAAGTCCTTCAATTAATGCACCTGTCAGTTAGAATATGTGACCAAATGTAAACTTATAAGGGTTTGCGAGGCTCTAGTCTAGAACAAAGTGTTTTACCCAACACGTGTAACCTTATACAGTATACACCAGCGGTTCTCAACCGGGGGTCCGCGGACCCCAAGGGGTCCGTGAAGCGACTTCCGGGGGTCCGCGAAAGTTTCCGAGTTTTCAACATGACGGATAAATTAAGAAATTTAAAAAATTTTTGTGCTTTGTTTATGTATCAGCCTTAGAGTTGTAAATGCAAAAAAAACGAACCGTTTTTTTTAAAAAAAAACGTGTTTTTTTTCAAAAAAAACTTGGGCCAAAAAAACCACGCGTTTTTTGGTTTTTTTTCATATTTTTCTGGAAAAGTTGCAAATTTTTTACAATTTGCAGCTTAGTTTCATTATAGTGCTCTTGAAAAACATTAAACTAGTAAAATTGGTTTTATTGGTGTGCTGAAATTCCAAAGTGTGTGTGCTTGGCAGCAGCATATGTTTTTTGCATAGCCCTATAGCCTTCGTTGTTTCACTTTCTTCTTCATTCTCAGGCATGTCTGTGGCAGTAGACCTGACAAACATTGAATTAATGCAATTTGATACATGACATAATGTAGATGAGTTAATTTACTTTTCCTTTTATGGAAGTGCCCTTTATGGAAGGTAGCCTACGATGTTAGTATACCGGTAGGCCTACTGGTTATTTTTGTACACACTCAATGGGTTGACGAAATTTTGGCAAAAACAAGATGGCAGTATTCAGAACACACATTACCTTGTTTGTGGTAATTTACTAATGCAAGCTATTGCCAATAGCTTGTTTAAACATGTTTTTTAACTGATAGCTTAACAACGATGTATATGCTTTATAAATGTTGAAACAGAAGTATTCTTTTCGTGTGTTGTAAGGTCTTAGACACTTTGTTATTGATGCTTCCTGCAGATCATTTGTGACATAATGCAAGAGATCTTATCACTGATATTTTTAGCTGTCAAAAGTAAGTAACCTTAAGCCACCTAGTGGCTAAGGTTACTTCACTTATAACTCGAGAACCGCTTGTGTGATTTTCATCAAGTTTGCACCAAATGCACATCAACTGGAACAACCTCTTGGCGTTGTACTGGAAAAGGTGTGGAGTGCTGGTCAAAAGTGCCTTTGTTAAGTAGAAAAACAGGACACTGACCACCTAGTCTTAACATGCCCATTAACCAAAATCCCAGGTGGCTTCGAAACTGTACACGAGTGTGGTACTGCATTTAACAACTGGCTCGACCAAATTACAGACAATACTTGAGATGTGCCAACCATAGGACACTGTTACTACTATTTGAGACAGTGAGAAATCTTTATGGCTCGTGTGTTGAGACTTGGGATCTACAAAATTGCAATGAAAAAATAGGCCTATACCAGACATATAGTCTGATTTAAAGTAAGTTATACGAGTTATGAGACTGCTTCTTTGTTGAAAGAGACGCTATTGCAATGAGTTTACCCTAATTGCTGCATATTGTGACATTTAATGTCAAAATAGGTAAAAAAAACAAAAAAAAACGAATAAAAAACAAAAAAAACGATAAAAAACAAAAAAAACGAGCTCGTTTTTTTTAAAAACAAAAAAAAACGTTTTTTTACATCTCTAATCAGCCTACAGTGATTCTTAAACTGTAAGTCGCAACGCACTGGTGCGTCGTTTGAAATTGCAAAGGACATTGCACAAAGGTTTGGTTTCTTAACTAAAATATCATATAAATTACTTAAACCTTTTAATAAGGCTATGTTGGCTATGTTCAACTAAATTCTTTTAAGACAACAGATTGTTGATCAATGATTAATTTAGAAATACAAACGTTAGTCAGCAGCCTATCACCACTCACAGTTTTGCAATGACTGTGATTATAACGAATTAATATTGATTTCAAATGAAAAAAAGGAGAAATTCTTTGTAACAGTCGCAAGTATTCTATTAACTTTTGATAAAAGTTATAGAAAAACATCAAATGAGCATATAGCTTACCGATGTTTGATCCTGTGTGCCAACATATAGCTCATAAGTCATAACATAATTTCGTCAATCTCATCAATCGTCAAGTGCGTTGCGAATTCAGCAAATTCTTTTAAGTGTGTTGCTTTGAAACTTATGTAACATAATATGATTCCATAAGGAAACGCGAAATACCAAAATTTGAAATTGAAATTTTTAGGGGTCCGCGACCGCTTTGAAGACACCAAAAGGGGTCCACCAAGACAAAAAGGTTGAGAACCACTGGTATACACCCTTGTAGAACGCAGTACGAATACGTCTGTCAGTCATGGTAGCTAATAGCTATATTACAAAGAAATTTTATATATGTAAGCTCAAAAGTCAAAGGGTACGAAAATAGAAAGGCTACAAACCGCAGTTCTAGAACTAATTTCATAGGCTGCAAATAAAACTAATCATCAACCTTAGGCTAAATGTATTAGCTGGTCTACCATAGAGTCTAGTCTGCAGAAAACATTCACATGAAGTTGTGTTTATGGGAGTAAAAAAAAAGATAACCTTAAATCCATGTCAGGCAATCAAAAGATTTTCTTGCCCAAAGGGAAATTGAATTATTCAGATGTCATGGCACGCAGCAAGAAAGGAAAACACTTTGTCATCAAATTCAGTAGATATTGCATTGATTCAACAGCTGCCAAGGATGAACAGAAACCCGAAAAATTGAAGGTGTGTGAAGTTTCGCGCGCAGCATATCCAGCATCAATGGTTTGCGTGCGGCCAATGAACCAATTTGCTTAAATTGAGTAGGCCCTATAGAAGAAAATGACTTCCTGTCAAGCCGCATTGAATGCACCGTTGCTGATAGCGTGCAGTGGTGCACGAACAAAACTATCACTGGATAGTCAGCCAAAGGAAAGTGTACGAGATGGAAAAAGAACATTCATTGGCAGCTTCTTACTAAGATCCATTAGCTGTTCTCACGTGTGTTCACTAGAGCTCACACGATTCGTTCACAGAATCAAGTTAATTGAATTAAGACCAGCATTAGGTGTCACAAGGTAAATATACTACTGACGCTTAAATACAGAGGCGTAGCAAGCGCCCTCCGAACCCTCCAACCGGAGGGGGCCCCGCAAGGAATGAGGGCCCCTAAAATGTTTGGGTGGTGCCTAATAATCCTAACCGCTGTGCTGCGACTGCAAAAATATTCATCAAATTAAAGAACTTTTCAAAGACTACCACCCAAGCTAAAGTTAACAAGCCAAGTTTGCTGTTTGCGCGACAAAGTTCTCTTTCAATCGTGATCTGCCTTCTACTCGCTGTGATAAGAGCGAACAACAACACTGTGAAAGAGAATGTTTGATTACGAATGTGCTGATGATTCGAGTCTTTCTGCTGAAGAAAAATTAAAATCGCAGTTTTTCTTGTTCTCACTAATCAGGCCATATCTTCTGTTTCTTCGCTCTTTTGACCAACTCGTGGAGTGGTAGGCCTACAAGTTGTTTAGATTTCTGTATAACGCTAAAAGCCTGAAGAAGTGTCTAAGAGAAAATAAACTGGAGAATAACTGCAAAAATTTAAAAAGAAGAATAGGAGACGTTGATGCCAGCGAACTAATAATAATGGAATTGAATCGTTTTATTTACCGGTAGCCTATGTCATCGAGAAAAAGAGAGGACTTGTCACGGCAAGCAATTTTATAACGTAAAAGAACTGCCATCAGGAGATATTTCCGAATCTTTGCATTTGCATCAGAATTCTTCTGACGGCACCAGTTACTGTCGCCAGTTCTGAAAGGACCTTCAGCAGAATAAAACTGATAAAGAATACCCTGCGCTCAACCATGACCAATGGCAGGCTTTCTGCTCTTGCTATTATATCCATTGAAAGTAGGATTGCTAGATCCCTGGACTATGATGCATTGATTAAACAATTTGCGCAGAACAAGGCTCGAAAGAAGTGCTTTGCGTAATTATGGAATACATGTGGCCTACACACTGTTACTGTAGACCTATATAGCCTATACACAGTGTGGGCGCAGCTAACGTAAAAGTTAGCTTTCAACAAAGAAATCAGCGGATTTCCAATAACTTTACTTTCGCTAACGAGTCCGCTAAAATTTCAAAGTAGCCTATTAGCGAAAATGCTTAGGCAGGCCCGGATTAAGGTCAAATAGGGCCCCTGTGCTAATGAATTTCATGGGGGCCCTTACCAGCTTACGTGGAGCGTAATGGAAGTAAGCTGGTTTCGCTTGCAGAGGAAACTGAGCCTTGCTTAGGTAAGTTAGATAACTTTGAAATAGCACGTGATCGATGATTAAATAAGCATGTGCAAATTAAGTCAACAATGTTTACGTTATAATGGATGCAAAGTCACACACATTAAATCAACGAAACCGTGCAAGGGAAAACATTGTAGCAAGGGACCACTGTTAGTACTGCACACTACGGTAGGCACTTTAACAAGCAGATTTCTAATAAACCACGAACCAATCAAAAGCTACGCTGTTCATAACGTTATCAAGGTTGCGTTTGGGAAGAATAAAAGAAAAACGCAAATTCTAGCTAAATTAAATCATAGCTTTGCCATCGGTTGACTTGGTGCGTTGGGTGTGGGCGGTGGTAGTCATTACATTGACGTGGGTTTGACTCCCACCTCTGCTATAGCTCTTTTTTCTTCTGTAATTACCAAACAAAGTTCAAAGTAATAATTAATTCTCTGGCTGAATGCTGGTTGCTGGAATGGTCACAATTGGACAGATAACGTAGCATCTCGTTGGTTCGTGGTTGGATTGGACAGAAGTCCATGGATTGGATATCTGCATGTTAAAGTGCCTTCCGCACACTACACTGCAAATTGCAATGAAAGGTTATTCTGAATTTCTTTTCTAAACTGTTTTTTCATTCACTAGTAACTACCAATAGGATTTAGAAAACTAACATGAAATTCAGTCGAACGACCTTTTTCTGGCTATTGATAAATGTGTTACTTTTTTTAAACAGAGGGGCCCTACTTTTCTTAATTTTTTTTCTTGAAAATTTTTTTCAGGAAAAATTGTTATTTTATTTTATTTATTTCATTTCTAGGAAAAGTGGGGCCCTCTGTCTGCGGGGCCCCTGTGCTTTAGCACACCCTAGCACAATGGTTAATCCAGGCCTGTGCTTAGGCCTATTTACGCTTCGCTAATTAGCGGTCAGCGGAACTGTGCCCTCTACTGTGTATACATAAAATGAACCCCGCATTTTGTTTAAAATAAATACCGCATTCCAGTTTCTGCGTTGTAAGGGGCCCGGAATTATGTTCGGAGAGAGCCACGTTCTTTGTTGCTACGGCCCTGCTTAAATACCAACCCAAATCCTTTTTTCGATGAGCCAGAAAATTGAAAACAACTCTGAGTATGAATTTTTTATCCTTTGCAAACTTTTTCGAACTTGATACTATAGCTAAATTTAGTTCCACTCATAAGACCGATTAACCAAATCAGTTACGACTTGTTGATAACAATTAAGGCATCACCAGCAATTACCAACGTTTCCAAATGCGAACAAAGGAAGGCGAATAACCTTTTGGAGTTTTTCAATGTTTGATTATCTCAAGGAAAGCTGTTTGAAAGTATCGAGGTGACACCATAAATAAAGTGGTACGGTTACGAGCTGTGCCACCTCATTTGTGTAACTCTTGCTCAAAATATGACAGCAAAATGAACCAACCAATAAAGATCAGCTTAAGAAACCAAACAGCAACAACGATAAATAGCGGCAACTTTAAAAAGCCCGGGTACTAAGACAACAAAACCTGGTGAAAATATTTTAATTAATGTCAAAACATGCACTACAACACAGAAGCGACAACAAAATAATTGAGTTGATTGACACTTCTCAAGAAAACTAAACCGAAAAAGTTTTAAATGATTTTGGCACACTATTGTGCCCTACAGGCCTACAAAACACTTTTCAAAACGATGCACCGTAGCCTTGTATCGGTTTGATCTGATTAAGCAATATTTGTAGAGCTAGAGTAAGTCAATCTGTAAGGATTAATTCCTGATAATTTTCTTGCGTGAACCTGTAAGTGAAGTTTTGTTACCGACCTTGAAATTCAGGAAAATAATCCGCCAAGTCCGACCGTTCGATTTTTTCTTCAAGTAAATCCTTTTTATTAAGGAAGAGGATCACTGAAGAGCTGTGGAACCATGGATAAGTGATGATGGTTCGAAATAATGCTTTGCTTTCTTCCATCCGGTTCTAATAAATAACACCAAATCGTTACGTCACGATAAATCAATTTGCTTCAATGCAGGTAATGGACGTCAAACATGCATGATATCTTTTTTTGCCATAGAAATTTTGTCTTTTTTGCGTTGACTCAACGTGTGCATACGTTGACTCAATGTGAAAGAGAATAGATTTGCCGGTCGTGGTGGTTTGTTTTTATTTCCAGTGTACTATTTCCAGATTAGTTGAGATACATCGGCATTCGGCAAGTAACAATTGAACAAAACAAAAAACAGAATTTTAACTAAGTGTGGATTAAAATTTGCTGAGTATGACCATTTTTTTAACTTTTACAAGCATATATGCATTGCTCTGGTCTATAACACGGTGCAGAAACGTTTTACAATTGGTTACCAAATGGCACCGAAATGATTAAGAAATTCTAACTCATGTCACGAAATTCGATTTTAGTAACATTTATAAAAGCTTAGGACATTTGGAAAGGAAAAATAATTGAAACTAATCAGTTAAAGTACTTTGCGTTCTGGCATCAACGAATTTCGCTACATTTAAGCAGAGAATACGCCCATCACCCACGAGTCAACAGTTACGAGTGCTACCCAACAGTCAACTATGATGGCTGCCTTGATTTAAAGTCTACTGGTGCTTGACTCCACTACTGCAGTTCACGAAATTGTCAGGTAAAGCTTCATTCCGTGCATGGATAGATGTTCAATCAATCATTGACTGACGCACGATAATGCAATGCCGCGTACAAGCCTACCATTCCCTTTTATTGACTGGAAATAAAAGTTTTGTTTTTTCTTCTAGCTGGAGTTTGTTGGGGATCTTCTTGATATGAATAATAAACTTGTTTGGAGTGATTACTTGTGGGACGAAAATATGTTGCAAGATCATATCTCACATCAAATGAAAATGCTATGCGTGCTAATTCAAACATTAACTCTCGTGAAAGAGTTTAATTTAACGGATGGGGGTTTCCAGCATTTTCAAAAAATACGCCCAACATAATAGATTTAACATCTGCTACAGAAATATTGAGGGAAGTTTGCTATTGAACGTAAAAAAATGTTGCCAGAAAGCCCAAATATAATATTTCATCACAAGTTACCTCATTTCCGGCTTCCACCAGCACTTGGTCATACTCGCTTAAAGCAACCAGGAACATGATGGAAGTCACATTCTCGAAGCAATGAATCCATTTTCTTCGCTCTGACCTTTGACCTCCGACATCGACCATTCTAAATTGAAAAATCTATAGCATTGTAGTTTTGAAACCTGACTGGGCTAATAGTTCACCGAGGTCATTCGAAAACTATTGCATTAGTTTACGATGTATCACTCTACCAATAATTAATCCAACTTTTTACACTATTATACCGACTTCCAAAAGCATGGTGCGTAGGCCTATAGAATATGTGTAATTGTGTATAAGTATTAAGTATATAGGCTACGTTTTGACGATCCCGCAAAGGGTGAAACAAGCTGTAAAGGTTACTTTGATAAAAGTGATTCAATTCACTTGAATTAACTCAGCTTAGCATTGCGCTTGCATTGAGCACTCTTTTGTGGTATAATACCATTTATGGTACTACGGTTCCTGTCCTACGTAGGTATACGGTACGTTAAGTAAATGAAATCACTATTACATTGGCCTGCATTTTTCAACTTCAACATTTTTTTCTTACTAAAAACATGAAAAATATAGCTATTTTTTGGGTGTTGATTCCAAATTTGTGGTCCTTTTCTTTCCATCACATCAGGTTTCTGGGATAAATGCTACCTGCATGATATATCACTTTTGGTGAATTAATTCAAAATTTCGAAAAGTATGTAATAATCTAGACTCGATAGCCTGCTGCTGCCCACTTCTGTATGCTACATGTAGGCGTACTGATGGCACACATGGCCCATTGTACAGCAACACAGCTTTCATGCTCGCCTTTGCAGAATCTGTAAACAGTCTCCTATATTTTGCTGAATGTGATATCTCAAATTTTTAAATCAAACTCTAAATATTCTTACAACAAACCAGAGTATTTTCTTTACTAAAATATTTATAAATTTTGTCTCCCTGTAGCGGTACCATGCAAAAGTTGTACCATTTTTAAGAAGATTCTTTTCCCTTAATTGTGACACCAACAATTGCGCAGCTTATTTTGAGAGATTTAGCTCTCTTGTGAGATCGTTCAGATGAGTTTTCTTGGGAGATTCAGCTTGGAAGAGTCATCGTTCAACTCTTCTTGATAGTAAGTGCTCTCCATTACCTGGACTTCTTTCAGATTCTGGTAAATTTTATATGTCTGTTGGAGGATTTGGCACAGAAATTTCATAAAGCGGTACAGGCTTTATTGTTGACTTTAAATTCGGTTAGGATGTTGTGCTTAATTTTGGATTTGTTTCTTTTGTGAAACCTGTTAATGTCATACCACGGGGACACTAAAAGGAAGGCTATTGAGTTTTTGATACGTAACTTTGATACATATGATTGGCATGCAGCATCTGAGGAAAAGTCTTTATCCAGATCACCAAGTTTGATGCCAAAATAAGCGTGATAGAGCTTCTTTACATTCATTGTTATGCAGCATCTGTTATCCACAAACGTAAACTCTCCACAAATATTACAAAATGAGTTTGGTGAGCAAACACATTTTCTAGTCATTTTGATACTTATAGTAAGTGAAATTTTGTCAGTCCTTCCTGCTAAGAAAATCATATTATAGTCACTTGTCGGCATTACATTTTAGCATTCACCTCACCCTTATGCAATCATGATCAATCTACACATCAATTTCAGCAGGCGCATCTAATGCGATTTGATAACACTTTCGCTGTCAAACTACGTAAACTTGCGATCTAGATTTTAACGGCTGCGTGCCAGATTACGTTTGGCATTTTCTTTGCAAACCGATCCCAACCGAATCTATGAAAACGCATCCATACAAGCTAGCATATTCGTGTGACACAGTTGCGTGGTCGGGGTAGGCTATTTAAACTGTGATACACCTATTTGATATGTTTTTTTGAGAGTAACTTTAAAACCTGATGTGATAGGCAAATCAGCATGGCATTTTAGGAATCAACACTCCAAAATTAGTTTGAAAACGTGGATCTCATATAGAAACAAAATTTTCATGCACACCAGTGTTATCAAAGCAACCTTTACAGCCTGTTTCAGCCTTTGCGAGATCGTTACAATATACACGGAGAATACAGTATCTTTGTACGTATAGTATTAATTTGGTCGTTTTTAAGCGTCTCATTTGGTTTTGCATAGAAAATGATTAAAAAACACAGACCTGAAAATAATTTGGTCAAGGTCAAAAGGGTATTCAATGATACCAGTGGTTGGAATACGGACACGGAGGATGTCTTGTTGAGTAGGAAGAAAGTCTTCTTGTTTTATCCTGTCCAGGTTTGATAGATAACTGAAAAAGTAATAACAAGTTTGCATGAGCCCTACCCACACGTGTTTGAAAAGCACATTGCTAATTATAATTAATAACGTTTCGTTTTGGAATATCACAAGCGTGAAACTAAAAGTAGTTTGCCTTACTGCATTTATCAGCCTAAGACTAGGCTAAACTCACTAATTTGTTGAATCAGAAAGCTGATATTCCCTTCTTCTGTCGTAGCATTTCTGTATTCCTTCATCTTTCCACAATTGCTCAATAGATGGAACAAATGTGATGAAATCAGAGAACTTTGAAACTAGTTCAATTTGAATTTCCTTAAACTCCTCAGCATTATTCTAAAAAAAAGCAAAAATTATCAGATATGTGATCAGGCCTACATGTCATAGATAAACTGCACTGTGTTCCATGGTCATTATCAAGTATTTGCATGCATCAAATATATGCATAAGTAACAGTGGTGCCCCTGAGTCTGCAACCTCTTTCACGCTACTTCCAGGACGCGAAATTTTTTCCCCACGATCTTTCTGTTACTTCTCATAGAGTTTGTATTTATACCGTGTGAATGCAAACATTTTTCTTTGGCATGTTCGATTCAGTGGTTTCGTCTTTTGCCTTACATTCGTGAGGATATCGGTTCGACGCCCATTGAAGTCATTTTTTTTTTTCTTTACATTAATTTTTGCGTTGCACAAAAGCTTTTTATAAAAAGTAAGGTTAGGGTTAATTTTTAGGGTTAGGGTTAATTCTTAATCAATTCGGAAAATCTTACTTTTAGACTAATGACCAGAATCAATTTCTTTTCTCAACCTTTTTAAACTTGACTAGACTAGGTGTGTCTCCAGGCTACATTTCTTTTTCAAGTTCAATGTTTAGATTTGGACCTGGAGCGTGAGTATCGGCTGCTGTGAGGGCGAAAATCGGTAAAAACAGTTATGCGCGCCGCGCGGTAACCAGTAATGGCTACACGAAAAAAATTTCGCTTTCCGGACAGCAAAGACGTTGAATCAATGTGAAAAACGGCCCATTTGCAGTCTGGGTTGATGTTGGACCACGAGACGGATTTTGTTTTTGCACAGCAGACAAACATAACTTTTAAACATTTTCAAAGCGCCAGTGGGAGTTAAAAATGGCATATAGGTAAAAAATTGGTGATGAAGTGACGACGTAGTTCAAATGTGCGTGGCATAGGAATGGGCATTTTCGAATGGTCGAGGATTCGAATCTATTCTAGAATAATCATATCGAATCCGATTCGATATATTTTGGGGGGGAAAATGAAGTAAACGTCAAATAAAATCAAGGTTTTGTTAAGGTCACATATTATGCTCATAAAACATAAAATAATTGCTATGCAGTGGCATAGACTGCTTCATAGAAAAGCATGATGTCTATGCCACTATGCCTTCATGCTTCTCTATGAACCAGTCTATGGCAGTGGTTATAGCTTTCCAAACCGTTTCCTGTTACACGATGTATCAATATGACGGTGGCTAGCTCTGTAAACTAATATACATATACTGTGGAAACTCATGCAATACTAATAGTCTTTTTTTTTTCTTTCTTTTCTCTTTTTTCTCTGTTCGTGGCTCATACAGTGCTACATCACCATTTCTTATAACAAGTCTGGGGATTGACAGATACACAAGTAATCATTGCCCAAAACCAGAATTTCTGCTTTGAAAACGTCTATCAGAAAACTAAACTTTTCCTAAGCTTTCAAAGAATAGAATGACAATACTAATAGTCGCTGTTCCAAAACCTCGGCAATTGACAGCGCGACAAGGCGACATCCACTGACAAGATACTATTTTGCTTTTCTTGATGCAATGCATTCATTCAAACTAAGTGAAACAAAGCAATCCAGTAACGGTTTTCATATTGATTTACTGTCTGCAAATGTTTAAACAATATAAAAAGACGGGTTTTGCTAGTGCGTTATGCAAAACAAATGTGGACTAATTTTGGTTTTGAAGTGTTAGTGAACCAAGCGATCAGCAGTGGTGTTGGCCAAACAGACCAAATGCGATAATAGCACGTTACATCACCTGCCTTCCAAATTAACATATTTTTACTGAGGCAAAATCATTGCCGAAGTAAAATTACGGATTGTGAAATGACGTTGGCAATTGCAAAGTAAAATTTTGGAATGCATTGATGATGATGATGATGGCGTATGAGCGATCTTTCCAGGCTAGATTGGAGGGCAGGAAATCTTCAGCCACTCAGCAGTCTCGTCGTCCAGGATTCTCAGACCATGCGCACCGTGTGGAGGCCGGTGGATTAGGCAGTGGTGGATGACATGGTCTGCGGTCTGTTCCGTGGCACCACACTCGCATTCTGATGAAGGAGCCAGGCCCCACTTGTGTATGTCCGAACGAAAGCGGCCGACGCCAGTTCGCAGGCGGTTAAGCCTGACCCACGCAAGCCTTGCGAGGGACATCCCTGGTGGACGGGAATCGACGTCGCGTATGAAGTCACGGAGCGTGGAGGTGTGATTTTGCCACTCCGTGTTCCACATGTGGTTCGTCCAGTGTGCCGCACTTAAACCAAGTTCTTCTGCGTTCTTAAGGAGTTGTTGTGCGGCAGGCACAAAGGGGCGTCTTGATTTCAGCCGCTGCTTTATAGGTGGTGGTCTGTTGAATGTTGCATGGAGGAGATGGTCCGGGTCCAAAGCGCGGCGAGCGAGAGAAATCGTGGCTCTTTTACGGCGTAGCTCAGCGGGTTGGATGCCTGCTAGGATGGGTAGGCAGTCCGTTGGAGTGGGACGCAGGCATCCCGTCACAGTACGCAGTGCGTCGTTGATGGCGGTATCAATCTGGTGGGTGTGAGAACTACGACACCAGACCGGCGCGCAGTACTCAGCGGTGGAATGAACAAGGGCTAGGGTAGCTGTACGAAGAGTTTTAGCACCAGCTCCCCAGCCAGAACTCGCCAATCGCCTCAAAAGTGCGACGCGTGTAGATAGTTTTTTGCGCAGTGACTTCAAGTGCCGGCGGTACGTGAGTGACCTGTCCAGGGTTATGCCAAGGTATGTAGGTTCGGCACAGTAGGGCAGGCGTTCCCCATCAATCTTGATGTTTATCTCACGCTGTGCCTCCCGGTTGTTAAGGTGGAAGGCCGCCGACACTGTCTTTGACTTACTGAGCTGTAGCTTCCATTTCTGGAGGTATGCTGATAGTGTTTGCATGTCTTGGCTGAGGTTCCTCTCCACTGACTGCCAGTTTCCTGCTGAGTGCAGGAGTGCCAGGTCGTCTGCGTAGGCATATTTCCTGGAGATGGTGGGGGGCAAGTCGTAGGTGTATATGTTGAACATATTGGAATGCATTTATTTGCCGTGATTCAAACTACACTTTCTAATTCAATGCTTCCTTTAGCGATTCTAAACTTTATGCGCATGTTGCAATCTGCAAAGATCAAGCCACAACAAGCTTTTTCGCTTCAGCAATTACTGGCGGACATCAACTCTTTTTACAACGTTTACAGACGTTGAATCAGTGTCAAAAAGGGCTAATAAGTTTCTGGGCAGCCAACGCTTCTTCTTCAAATATTATATTACATAGCAAAAGGCGTATGTTGGCTAATGTTACTTGCGGTTCACTTGAAAGTTCAGATGAAACTTTTTTAGAAGCAAACGTAGTTTTCGTCTAAAGCTTATTTAAACCAAATATTTCTAACTAAAATTTTGTAGTTTTCTTGCAAAGTCAAACAGTTTAGCATTATAAATTTTCGAGACATTTCTCATTTCCGCAAAGTTACAAACTGTAAGATGTCGCCGCGAAGTCGTTAGCACCTTGGAAGTACAGAATGAATGAGGTTAAGTCAAGCACTGAAATCGCCAATTTACACAACAGTTCTTTTGTCGTTACCGCAAATGTCAGGTATGAACGTCTTTCACTTTTCGCTAAATTTTTTAAATCTATTTAATTTAAGAAAAACCCAAACATTCTAATTCATATGAAATGATAATCTCCAATTAACTCAAGTTGAAGAATGTGATCATTCTTTGAGGATATCTGTGTGGCGTGTGCTCCTCTCAAATATTTTGATCTCAAGAATTAGCCAAAAAATGCAAAATTCCATCAACTAAACGCAATAAAATTGCTGAGTGAAGAAATTCCAAGTCACATAGCGCCGAAAACCCGGGCAAAATAATACTCGAAGTCTCGCAACTCCTAAATGAGGTTATCACAGTTCTGTGTGTAAAACCTCAAAACTGGCAACTGCGATGCCAATCAGCGTGTTTGTGCTTGTGTAACGCAGTCCATCGGTAATGAATAACGTAAATGTGACTTGAAAAAAAGCACGTGGCAGTCGTGGCGCCCTGTATACAAGAGAGCAAATTTTCAGTTATGTACAGGGTTGCCAGACTGAAATTTGAAAAAAAGGCCAAACTCAACAAGAAAAAAGGCCAAATTGAGGCCAAATAGGTAGAAAAAAGGCCAAAAATAAGCCAAACTTAAACAAGATAAAATAAGCATTGTAATCAGGGTTGTCAGACTGTGAAAAGGTCTTAATGCCAAAATAATACAAGAAAAATCCATGGAAAATTTTCTTAGGAGGTGTAGGCCTAGCGCCTGCGGTCTTTTTCATGTTTGCTTTAGACAGTCTAATTGCCGTTGTAAAATTTGTGCTTGGTAAGAATTTGAAACGCTGGCTGAAAATTAGGGCGTTTCCTCGGAATTTTCACCACTTATCAGGGTTTGATTTTACATACGTAGTTTTACGTTGTTGTAGGTGTTGCGCATTTGACACATGCTGCCAGGCCCGTAGCCAGCCGGGGGCCAGGGGGACCTCGCCCCCCTGAAAAAAAATTCCCCCCCCCTGGCAAAATCCCAACATTCTCGAGCAACAGCCACAATTATAATGATTTTGCCCATTTAAAATTTTTCGGCCCTCCCTAAAAACAGTTGGACCCCCTTGCTCTGCGGTCTGGCTACGGCCCTGCATGCTGCATTGCTTGAAGCAATAAGCCCCTTTAAATCAATCGTTCAGCGTTAAATAAACACAGTCAGTTTGTGAGTTTCCAGTATGGTTTCTGTCGGCCAGTTGTGTGGTGCCTTATTTTCTCAGTCAGTTTGTCACGGATGCCTTTCTCGGAAGTCACGGTGTTAGTTTAATTATGGTTGTAGTGTAGTTTTTCATGTTCTGAATTAGTTTAGCTCGTTCTATTTGAATTCAAGGCATTATTTGGCTACAACGTTCCGACGTGGAAGTTTATTCATTTCTTTGTAATAAACTCCTACTCGCAAAAGCAAGGTATTGTTCTCAAGATCATCCCCACTACACGCTAGTACCCGGGATGTTGCTGTAGCAGCTACAGCTAGGTATGGGAGGATGTTCAGACCACTCGACGTCCGCTACAAAGGCAATACCTTAGCAAGGTATGAAAGGAATGGTCCAACAGGAAAGAGTCTTACTGTAGTGTCGAACAGACCTGAACACTTTTCATAAGAAGGTCAAATATGAAGGCAATCAATATTAAAATGTCGTCAGTGAATAAAGCTAAATTCATATCGTCATAATTGAATAATTTATGTTCATGTCGTCTAAATTCCTCAATCGTCGTAGGCTACTGCGTGATGTGCAGTCTGACCATGGGAAGAGCTCAACACTTTGCTCTCCTGGGCCGCATCGAAACGGGCTTTTGCCTAAGGATGGGTTTCTTTTATGCCTGGTTTTCTTTCTCCATCCTATTTTTATTATGATGACTGCTCAGTGCTCATCCACATTAATATTGGAACTGGCAAATGCGAACCACAACACTTTTCATTAGGCTATCATTTATTGCTACATGTGTGCTTCTGTTTGTTTTTTGGGTTTTGTGGCCGTGCTAACTACAGACATACAGGCTACTACATGATTTACTATTCAGGCACGTTTTAAACCTTTCAAGGTTTTGCCACCATTTCCCGTTCATTAACGTCCTGGTAGGCCTATATCGACTATTGTAGTTACTATACTTAGTTAGTATCTTTTTCGTCCCGGACGCGTTAATGACTAAAAATAAATGAATGAATGATGTATGTATCATTTAAGTGAACATTACTACAGTAATTATTAAAAAAAGATTCTTTTGTAACAAGTCTATGATCAATAATATGTTTGCTCATCACAAATTTATTTATAACATCACAATAATGGTAATTTGAAACGCACTTAATTGCACAACCACGAATCACTTGTATTGCTCAACAACTGAATTTCTGAAAGCATGCTCTGCTTGCAAGCCAGCGGTTGTGTTGGACTACCGATCGATCGAAAATGCAGCTGACTTTAGTGACCTTTTGGTCTTTCGCTGCCATCCTTGTTGTGCGAATTATTTGTGTTTATTGTGTTTTTGTATATTTTTGTTTTTTTCTTTCTTTTTTGCCAACAAAACAAAAATAAATTGAACTGAAAAGTGAACACGTTAGTCGTTACATTTCTGTGTAGGCCACCTACTTTTGAGCGTTAACATTATAATTCCAAAATAATGTCTATAACATTCATATTTATCGATATCTTATGACTTGTAGCGGATTTTAATAAATTATAGCAAAAATAATTCTGAAAGTAGCAAGTATATGTATGTAATAAAAGGACTATAGCACTGTAGCAGATGAGTTTTAATCCGCTACAGTGGTGACATCTGGTACCACTGGCTGGCTTAGAGGGGAGCGCAGTCTGACTCGGCGTCACATTACAAGTGTTTAACAAGTATAGAACATGTATTGAACAATGGTGAATACGGTTTTCATCTGGTAAAGTTACGATATATAAGAAATATTGATTATTATGCATTTTAAAGATTAAATTTAAAAAAGGCCAAATTTAAGGCCAAATCTAGAAAAAGGCCAAACGTATAATTTCTAAGGCCAAACGGCTTTAAAAAAAGCCAAATTCGAGAAATTTGGCCTTAAAAAGGCCAATCTGGTAACCCTGGTTATGTATCACGCGGCTTCATAACATTGCGTAAACAGCTGTGAAACACGTCGTTACATGCTGGATGAGCTGGTTGATGCAAGGAAACCATCCGAGGAAGAAAAAGCAATGACGGCCTAACCACCATCAAAATGCACTCCAGTCAATTAGTGCATGACGATGCAAAACGAGATGGTCAATTTGCAAGTGGAAAGAAAGTTTAGGCAACAACGCAGCCCAGTGTTCCTAGATTACTAGAGTATAATGCGACCCAGCTATTTGTTTGCAAGACAGTGCTTTTCCAGAAAACGCATGTTAAAGATATTCATATCGATTTTATCGAAGATTTATGCGTGGACAACGTCCACAATATTGTTTAAAACTTTAGAAAAAGTAAACTTGCATCAAGTTACCCTTTGCATTTTGTTGTGAGAATTGAGAAATCATTTGACAAAACGCTTAGCGTTTTAACATAACATAACAATTTGACTCACATAGTTTTCCCCGAATTCGTAGTCAATATGCAAAGTATTCATGGCAGCCGTCATGTTGTGCATTGAAGTGAGAATATTTTGATAAACCAGTTTAATAAAACTTCTTTTATCTTCATCATTGTAGCCCGCTCCGTGAATGATTCTCATTTGCTTGATAAACGTACTTTTTCCGCTTTCTCCAGTCCCTATGACAACATCAATTTAATAACAGTAAACAAATAAATTTTCATTTCCAGTACAAAAACGAACATGGCTAGTTTAACGACCTACACACCAACTTCTTTGGATTTGTATGAAAAGATTAAACATAAAAATAACTACCGCAAAAATCAAATACTATGCTAAAGTAAGGGGAGGGGAAGGGTTAATCGGATTTTTTTTTCAAGTCCAACTTTAGCCCTGGTTTTAGAATAAACCTCTGGAAAACAGTTTGAAATTTCCGTCCAGCACATTTGACTTATTTCATAATGACACGTAAGCGATTGCCATCACTACATCGGTTCTAGCAATAGTAACAACCATCACTAATTTACATACCGTACTGTACATTAGGCCTACTTTTGGACATGACCTGGGCCATACGCGCCGACTTCCGGGGGGGCCTGGGGGCGGCGCCCCCCGTAAAATTATAGTTGAGGGGCAACAAAAATTGCTATTACAAATGGTGTTTCAAAGATAAAATACTTCGCTGGAGATTTAGATCATTTAAACGGACTTAAAGAATGCCGAAAGAGAAAAATAGCAGCTGATCGCATGGCTTTTTCTGGAACGTGAGTTACTACAGTACTGAGATCCGCAGGCACGCACTGCTTATCTTCCCGCGCGTGCGGAGCAACTTCAAAGTCAAAACGCGTGGAAGCGAAAAAGCGAATGCGAGGTTGAATGTTTATTCTCATTTCACGAGTTATCCAAAGGTCCGTTAGATTTTTTGTGGCTTCAAACATGAAATCGATTTTAGCAAACTATCGAGTTGAAACTACGACACAAAGACAACGAACAATTACGTGAATACAGCTTGGAAATCATACGGTATGGACATTTCAAAGTAGATGGTAGAGTAACTTACGCTGCTGGAATAGTCACGTAACTATTCACTGCAATATTAAGTAAACCAACTAAATCAGACGCTATTTTCAACGAGGTCTTTCCGCTGTGAGATCAATCATGATTCAACAGAACGCATTGTTTTGTTCCCAATGCGTGAGAATTAAATCGAAAACCGATAAAAGAAATGGTGTTTAATGGTCTTGGTCGAAGATATTGCCTGCATTAACGACGTCTCTTACCGCTATTATCACCTAGCCAACCTGACATCATTGTTTTATGGGGCCGCTAAGGTTTGACATCGACTTCAACGATCATGAAATGTTACGTAATATAAATGATTATATCCTACACGCAAAAATATAAAATTGATCTCTTAAATTTAAAACATCTCTTTTTGCTGTTTTGTCTCGTGAGCTTTGCATATTGCTCAACAAGTGCATAAAGCTTAGAATTGACAAGAAATCATTAAGTTTGAATCTTTGCAAATAAACGTATTCAAACCTTCTCACTTCGGCCGACGCCATTTCACACTCTGTAATCTACGTCGGCAATGATTTTGACGCAGCACAAATGCGTTCATTTTGAAAACTGCCGAGCTGGAGACAACAGCTTGTCACGAATGTCCCGTGTATAAAGTTGAACCTGACTTATTGAAGTGAAAACCAATTGCGAACATCTCGACCTATACTCAAGTATATACGGTATCATATTCGATAAAAGACTATAAAGACTTTCGATAAAAACAGCAGAGAAAACACTTCGCCGTTGTTAACGCTTTGAAAGTAATTAGCAAAACGAGCGAAACGAGGTTAATAAAACTGATAGCGAGTGTCCACCCTGCTTGAGATCATGATTTTTTGCGTTTTATTTCGATAACTTCACTGTTTTGATCGTTGTTATTCACTCGCACGAAAAGAAAATATCAAAATTTTTACTAGGCGTACTGCATGGATAAAACTACCTAATCGTTTCAAGCAGCGGTTCTAATAAATTCGGTTTGCGACCTAGGTGTCAATATAAACAAGACAGTAAGCTTAATCAAAGGCTATTTTAATTGAGTAAAATGGCGTTATGGTTATGACATCATCACCTTTCTCGCCCCCCAAGGTTTTTTGAAAAGTCGGCGCCTATGCCCCTACATATAGGCTAGGCATATTATAAACTTTATCAGTCAAAGACAGGGTTGTCGGTATTTTACCCGACCCAAAAAAACCTACTTAAAAAAACCCAAAAAAACCCATAAAAAAACCCAGAGCATCATATTTGTCCAGTTTTTATTAGAAAATTAAAAAAATGAACAAAAACACTACAAGGCACTTAAAACAAACTTTAAATTGGGACTTAAGGATGTGATTGTGAAGTAAATTTCCAAGAATAGACTGAAAACGCAGTGGATATTGTACAGTACACAAAAATCAAGTAATGCCACTTTGTGTATATACTACACTAAAACTCATTTATGCAAGAAGGCCTTATAGTTAAACTGGTGAAAGTACTACTCTACTGTAGTCTGTATATATGATGTGAAATGCAATTTAGGAGGCTATTTACCAATTACAGATTCCGGATTCTAACGCATGGCTGTTTCAGAGCATTTGCCTAATTGGCCACGCAATCGCTCAATTGCTCATCCATTACTAGAGATGTACCGATACCAATATTTTGGCCGATACCGATCCCGATACCGATATCACTTTTTTAGGCCGATACCGATACTGATACCGATATTTTGGCCGATACTTTGGTGTTACAAAAAGAAGCAATTTTGGTATTTGCAAGGAATCATATCAAATGCTAAGTTTTACCTTATTTGCATAAAACTATTGAAAAAAGCTTTCAATTGGCATAATCTATTAAAGATTCAAGAATCAAATCTCAACCGCATTGTTGTGTCATAATAGTAGGTTTTAGTAATGAAAGGCCACCATAATTGAGGACTGGGGTATAAGGGAAGAAACATTACATCATAATTGGGGTTTCTGAAAAATTAATAAAGTGTTTGCGCAAACTCTCCAAATAGGCTATCATAATTGATAATAAGATGTAAAATGTAAACCAAGTGATTTGTGTAGTCGTACAAAAACTATTCGACAAGTAATGTGCAACCAAATGGCGCTTGTCGTTCGGTTGAAAAGCTTTTACCAGGCCAAGACTACCCAGGTAGCAAAAATGTATACTTTTGCATCGTTTTTACGTCGCTAAACGTTTAAAAAACCATGTAACTTGGTTGTTTTTAGTAAGCTGGTTCTATCAGTTTCTGATTAAATTTCCACCTTTCGTTGTAATAAACTCACCAAGCTTAAACAATGTCATGGCAGAATAAGTATGCTCAAAATGAAAGCAATGGAACTACGAATCCTCACTAAACTTATCAAAATGGTCTTGTTGCGCCTAAAATGACCAAGGCCTATGAGAGGGGGTACGGAGGGTACGGCGTACTCTTGACGGCCCAAGCCTGTGTTTTTTGGGAGGGCCCGAAATTTTGGTTTATAGTTTACGCGCAAAAGTGTTTGGCTAAAACCATCCTAAACGACTGATTTCAAGCATTAAAATTGTTATTCTTTAGTCCTGGGGGGCCCATAATCTAGCAAAAGGGCCCAGACATGTAAGCGAGTGCTTTGCAAGCAAATTATGGGCCCAAAGTGGTAATTTAATGCTTTACGTGCAAAAATGTTCTGTTTAAAGCATCCTAAATTAAATCATAACACTTAGTTATTCTGCTGTCCGGGCGTACACTAGCCATTTCAATTCTTGTCGATGTCAATTCTTGCTACAAAACGGCTGCCGAGAAACATATAGTTGATTTAATGGTCTAAATGGCTAGCGTGGAAGCTACACCGTTATGGTTAGCGAATCGCAACAGCTCGCTGTACTAGTGAGTGCTCAGCCTTGTGCTGATAGCCGGGAAGAACGCTCCTTTCTTCACAATGAGGTTGTCATCTTAGGCGCAACAAGACCATTTATTGATTAGTTTAGTGAGGATTCGTAGTCCCATTGCTATCATTTTAAGCCTACTTACTCTGCCATGACATTGTTTAAGCTTGGTGAGTTTATTACAACGAAATGTGGATATTAAATCACAAACTGATAAAACCAGCTCACTAAAAACAACCAAGTTACATGGTTTTTTAAACGTTTAGCAACGTAAAAACGATGCAAAAGTATACATTTTTGCTACCTGGGTAGTCTTGGCCTGGTTTTATCCTCTGCTGAGAGTAAAAAAGAAACACAAAGAAAAGCATGATAAATATTGGAGAAATTGAGTCTCCTTCACAACTTAAGAATCGAACAACGCAAAACTGCTGAAACAAAACGTTTTGTTTGAGTGAAAGAATCACTGTAAGCAAACAATGCCAAAAGGTACGCACATGAAGTCATGGGAGTGTGAGGTATCAAAAATTTGAACAGGTTGTTATTTTTCTATATCAATGTGGTGTTAGTTACTACTTTAAAAAATTTATGCTGTAATATCTTTGCTACTGCAAAAAATCCGCAGCAAACGCCTTTTTTTACATGTTTAGTATCGGCCACAGTATCGGCCAAATTTTGCCGATACCGATGCCGATACCGATACTCAAAAAATGGCCGATATCACCGATACCGATGCCGATACCGATATATCGGTACATCTCTATCCATTACTATATATAATATATATATAAATGATAAAAAATATTTAAACATGATGGCATAAATGCTCCTTGCCTTCAAATCTAAAGCAAATGTGATTTCTACCACGGTAGCATCAACTTTGTATAGAAATCAGTGGATGATGCAACATCCAACTTGATCTTGAAATTAATGGATGATGCAACATTCAAGCAACAACAGCCCTAGTGCATTATTTTATTGAGTTATGGCAAGCATGTACTGTGAGTGAAAGCCACTTCATTCGTAAAAAGTAGTTTTGAGGTGAAATAAGCATGAATCTACCTTTTTTGCATCTTTTTTTAAAAAAACCCAATAAAACCCAAAAAAACCCGGGTTTTTTTAAAAAAAAACGGGCGGGTTGGGCTTTTTTAAAAAAAACCGGGTTTTTCTCAACCCTGGTCAAAGACTTTAAATCTGGAGTAGATTTTCACATGCAGCCTACTGTATTACCACAAAAATAATATAGGTAAGTCTGCCCTATAGAAATATCTATGCACAATACGAAGGAGCCGTTTAATGCACTATTTTAGGATACCAGTAGACAGTGCTAAAAATGAAACGTTAACACAAACATAGTTCGTTCTAACTCAGTGGTTCAATTGCACTCCACCAGTTTTGCTGCAACATTATGTCAGTAAGCATGCATAGACAGATCGATGTGGAGGCAGGGTGTGAAGACGATTGGGGCACTTGGAAGTGAATCCGGCCACCCTCGGTAACGGGGACATCACCGGATTAAAACTGGACTACTACTACATGCATAGTTTCAATAGGATTTCTCTCAACATTAAGACAAACAAAAACACTTCAATATTAAATAAAGCTGTTAACTGAACAAAAATAATGGAAACTTTACACCACTGGAACACATAAAAATGAAGATTCTGTTTTCATCGAAGCTGCTACATCACAACCAGGGTCTGCTACTATTCGGTGAGTTCGATTCGGTGAGTTCGATTCGGTGAGTTCGATTCGGTGAGTCCGATTCGGTGAGTTCCTAACCTCTAACCCTAACTCCTAACCCTAAAACGGCAATGATAATTAGGCTACGATACCCAATAATTTAAAAAAAAAATTGAAAAAATTCCCCATTAAGGGATCCGACTCACCGAATCGGACTCACCGAAACGGGCCATTCCGTCACAACCAAACGGCGCATGCTTGATCTACTACTAAAGCAAGTCTTAAGTCACACACTTATGAGCGACACACAATCTGTCAAATCTTTAGATGCTTTAAATTCCACAAACTCACTTTCGGTAGAAAATTTATCTAACTTCAGCTACAAAATATGCAACAGGCAATTATGCTTGTTGGCATATGGAAGGCACATGAAACTTTTTCCTTCTAAAATAGCCTCCTTTGGCATGTTTGTGTTGCTTACATGAAACAGCCATTCCCGGTATATATTACATTTTCTTTCAAATCAACTAGATACAAAGTAAAGCATGTATATACAATGTACACAACCTTTTGAACAACACTGTGAGTCTAATTACAACTTACATAATATTGGGAAAAAAATGACCAATTGAGACATGCATCATTGCATCAAACATGAAAATGCTCTATTAAATTTTAAGCATATAGCCTACTGTACAACATGTTCGTACAACAGCTCTCTGACAATACTTACCAAGCAGTAATAATTTCAGCTCTCTTCGAGCATCTTTTTTATGACGACGTAATTCCCTTTCAATTTGGCCATTAATTTTCTCTGCTTCTATCTCGTCACTTGTTTTAAAACAATTTCCTAAAAACGTTGCTACAGCCATTCCGTGAGTTAGTTGCTAACTCTCTACTAAAACAATCTACTGCCAATCATCCTGAAAATTTTATTGGAGACACAAATCTTAGCTTAAATAAAAAAACAACAGAGCTCAAAATGCAAAAAAAAAACGTTTTTTATGTCAATGTATAATGTATATAACTGTAAAAATTTAATAACAATTTACCCAGACAGCAAAATCCATCCTTTTTACATTGATTCAATGTCTGCAATGTAAAAATGATGATTATTTTGCAATCTGGGTAAGAAGATGAAGGATACTAACAACAGACAGAACTGTATGTTTACCTTCTGGGTCTCATCCTGCAAAAAAAATGATGACAAGCCAGCAAACACACTGATTGTTTTCAATAAAATTTGTCAGAACACTATCATACAACTTTAAATGAGTTGGTCGCAAGACAAATATAAATAATATATATTAGCCGATACATTATACAACAGAAAAATAGTGGATAGAGGAAGTGATCAAACTCACAAAACTGAAACAACTCTGTTGCTAAATTTTTTCCACAGCTTATTGCAGATGAATGTAAAGCACAGAAGATATAACCTTCTCTCAAAAGGATGCAAATGAGAGGCAAACAGAAGTTGACACATCAGCTGCACTACCAGAAAACTGACAAATCTTTGGTGCCTTTTCTTTATAACTATAGAACTATGAAAACATTGTGACAAACAAACAGAATCATCAAGAACTACATCTTTTACCCTTCAGAATTACCACTCTACCAGTTGCTGCAGCACAGAAAATACTATAGTTTCCCTTTGATTCTGTTTTTTTCCGGTCATTTATCAGTCATGGACCGATTTTATAGCAAAATGTCCGAAAAAAATATAGTCAATTCGGTCAAATGTCCGAAAAAATATATATATAGCTAATTCTCTTCTCAGATAAAACATGACAACGTTTCTCAGCGAAACTTATTGTTGTAGCTAGTCAGGAAGTGCAAACTTTGGTTTGTATCAACTACTAGAAAGGAAATATTTTCATCAGAAAAAATGACCGAAATAAATAAAAAATGACCGAATTTCTTCAAGTAATTTCGGACAAATGACCGAAAAGTTTCAGCGAAAAAAAAACCCAGCTTTGATTTTATACATGGTCACAAAAAGCTCCATTTATAAATACAACAAAGAATCTGACACAAACTATTATGCTCATTTAAACAATTTTACTAGTAGAACAATTAATTGCAATACAGTAGAATTCAGCTATAGTAGCATCTGTTGTAAAGTCCTGCTTTTACACTATAAGAGAATTAGGTCACATTGACATTTCATATTAGTGAAACCTTCTTGAAGGTCGATTCAGGTGTCAAGGTAAATTCTATTGTATGAATAGACTTTGCAAATACAATAACTGTGTCTGTAAGACTTGCTCGATTTAAAAAAGTAAGTTTAATGCCATGCAAAGAAGTTTCCAATATATACAAAGATATCCGCACAGCAAAACAAGGAAACAGTGCCAAAATAACACTGTTACTCACTGCGTACTCTCAATAAGACCTAGTTGAAAGATGGCCTGTACATAGTACTTACCAAGCAATAACAATTTTAGCTCTCTTCGAGCATCCTTTTTATGACGACGTAATTCTCTTTCAATTTGGCCATTAATTTGATCTGCTTCTCTTTCTTCCCTGGACTTGCAACAATCCCCTAACAGTTTAGCAACGGGCATCCTCAATGGGATGCAATCAAATTCAATAAAGATTTTTTTGCCTTTTTTAATAAATCTATAAAATCCATCTTTGATATTCCATAATATATTGCAAATCTACTGTAAACCACTTCCTACTATGCTGAAACTCAATTTAAACTGAATAAAAGAAAAAATTGAACCTCTGCAATATATTAAATGTACGGTATATATACGTAGGTCGTAGGGGTGTTCAATTTCGATTCGATTTCGATTAAGATGATATTCGAAATTCGTTTTTCGTATTGGACATATTCGAAATTATAGCAGCCCTTTCGGCTAAACGCGGTTGAAAGTAACGCGAGTGGCGCGAAATCTATCTTGTCGCGATTTGCAAGCGAAAAGACTTCGACGCATGCGCATCGTCGATCACGTGACTATCACCCGTTTTCGCGGGTCCAACAGCCAGAGATGCCAGGTTGGCATTTTTAATGCCAAATTTCTCTCAAAAATGAAGATAGCTAGGTTGTGCAATAGCATAAAGTGTAGGCTGAGCTTTTTCGCAGTTTTATCCATTTTTTACCGAATCCATAGGCGCCTGAGCCGTGAGGGCAGGGCCGTAGCCAGACCGCAGAGCAAGGGGGGCAACTTTTTTTTAGGGGGGGGGCCGAAAAAATTTAAATGGGCAAAATCATTATAATTGTAGCTGTTGCTTGAGAATGTTGAGATTTTGCCGAGGGGGGGCAAAATTTTTTTCAGGGGGCAAGGCCCCCACGCAGATTTCTGTGTGGGGGCAACTTTTTATGCTGTATTGAATATTGATACATAAAACAATAGATGAACTAGCGATCGGCAGCAGGAAAACACTTTTTGAATGCAAACCGCAATAGCTTCGCGATAAATAATCATGAATCACTATGAACGAGTTGGGATGCTACAATCCAACACCAGACAACAAAATCTGTCATTTTTACATTGATTTAATGTCTGCAGACGTTGAATCAATGTAAAAATGACTGATTTTGTTGCCTGGGACATTGCAAAAATCTACCATTTTGTGTCGATTCAATGTCATCAGATGTTGAATGCACCCAAAAACAACATAATTTGCTACGTAGACGGAGCGTGCGTTTAGCTTTATGCGCTTGCAAACATACTCGATGTCGCTTTCGAGGCGAAACCTCTGCACTCTGCAGTGAAATGTCGCGGCAGTGAATCGCTCGCTGTGAAAATGAACTTGAAGTGTTTGGGATCCCAGCGACCTCGGCTCCAGCGGAGCAATTGTTTTCAAAAACTGGCCTGACCTTCACGAAGCTGAGATCCCGACTGACGGGTGACCATGTCGATCAGCTTGTGTTCATAAACACCAACATGGGCCTGGAGCTGTAGACGTTATTTTGTGTTCTTTTTTCGCAAATTTTCATGGCTTTTTTTCGCGTTTTCTAGCGAATTTTCATGTCGTTTCTTTCAATAAAATCTCATTTTGCAGTTTGGTGAATAGTTGTGATATTCGAAATCGAAATTCGGAAATCGAAAACAAATTGAATTTCGAATATTCAAATAATCGAAATTGAACACCCCTATATATACGTAAGAATAAGGTCTACAAAATGAAAAAGTACAAATACATCTCATACAGAATTATGAACAAAGCTCTTCAAAGCAACGACTGCTTTTCAACCTCTTCTGTGCCTTAAAACACTTTATACAGCACCCACTGGCGCCGACTTACAGGGTTACGTTGCCACCCCATAACCGCTGTGGCGGGGTGGCAGCCACCCCATTTAGGTTACATTACTTACTGCAAACAAATGTAATTTGAACAGACGTTTAAATTTTTTTGATCATTGGTTTTCGCTTCAAGTCAACGTAAAGCAAGAGGTGAACCAATACAGTATTGCGAAGAAAATGATTGTTTTTGTCACAAGCATGTTAAGATTATGCAACACGTGGCTACGAGTTTTTTCCTTGTTGTTTTCGTTTTATTTGTTATTTGTCATAAGTCATTGTTACATTTGTTAGGTTTACAATGGAATTCATTAATCAATAAAACACGATCTTTCCATTGCTTCCCTCAAAAAAAAAATTTTTTTTTAACCTACTTGCGATCTGCCATGATGCAACAGCGATTGAACCACGCCCTAATTTTAAATGTTTATCAAGCTGAAGCTTCACGGTTACAACTTGACCAGTTGATTAACAGTTGGATTGATAGAGCTGCTGTTCGCAAAAATACTTTTGCCAAATGTTAAGTGTCAGAGCAGCAACGTAACAATCAAATTCACAACATACCTCCTGTACTTTGTTTTAAAGTTGCTTTGTAAATTATTGAGCTACAAATCAAGTGTGAAAAAACAATTGCATCTACGAAACACGCTTAGTAAAAATCAAACAAAAACATGCAGTTTGAAAGTTTTTAGATTGCCATTTTGTGCTATCCGCCACCCCGTGCAAAAATAAAAGTCGGCGCCTATGACAGTACCTATATTATATATGTTTTGAATATCTGGCAAAACACCAAATGAAACTCAGTAGAATTTAAATTATACCACATAACAAAAAACCTCAAACACAGCTTATTGATTTTCTTTTTTTTTGTGTGTGATATATGTGGCCTATTGACAATGGTGTACCACGTGAGTCAACATTGGTCTTACATAACTCTGGTTTAAATGCAAAAATCACTGCATTAGGCTACTGAAAAATGTAATTATCTTTTTGAAAAACATGTAATAGCCTATACCACACACCTAACTTTGGAGGGTCTGTTACTATTCGGCTAGTCCAATTGGGCTACTCCGATTCGGCTAGTCCGATTCGGCTACAGCCCGATTCGGCTAGTCCAATTGGGCTAGTTCCCTATTTGGATACAGTCTTTATCAGTTAGTTCCCTATTCGGCAATTTTTTGAAAATCCAACGAGTCCTTCTGTAATCCAACAAAATCCTTCTGTAAATCCAACCACACCTTCTGGTTATTTAGAGAATTTTGTATTTTATTCCACAATAGGCTATCGTTTCTTTTGCATTCTTGCATTTTATCCAGTGTTTACCTATGAACAAACGAGCCATTTTATCCAGTGTTTGCCAAAACGGGCCATTCCAAACTTTGGAAGACATGACAAACCACATCAAAAGAACTGCATGGAATAAATGACCAGCAGACAGTTAGGTGCCTGCCAAATGGGTGTGCACACTGTGGCATCAGGACATTTAGGTGTGGTGCATGGTCATTTAAGTGGTATTCCCAGTAAAGTTTACTTCATTAGGTGCTTGACGGTGATACTGCAGACACTGGCAGATGCAGAATTTTATCAAAAGCCATTCAAAATGGTTTTCAAATTGAAAATGAATTTAAAACACACCCATTTGCTAATTATAACCAGCAAGTTATATTGTATAAGATTAGTCTACCATACTCACTTCACAGTGTAGATTCTAACGATCTGTTTAAGCCTGATGCTGCGAGTTAGTTGTGGCAATATCGAATCACACGAGCTTTCGAAACACAGTTCCCTAGTCATGTGTTATGACAAATGGTGTTGAATTCAGTGAGTGGTTCTTTCATGTGGCTCTTTGGTTTAGTTTGAGGCTGCCGGCTGTTGAGCTTCTGTGCTGTTAGGCGCTATTGCTATGAAATTTTGTTGAATCAGTAGTTAGTAGATTAGGTGACGTACACCTAGCTGTAGCTACACTTAGGTGTACACCTGTACACCTAGGTGTACGTTACCTAATCTACTAACAACTGATTCAACAAAATTTCACAGCTTCCATTTAAGCTGAAAAGCTTTGGATTTTTACGTTGCTTCAATGATTGATGACATTGAATCAGCGTAACAAAGGTGAATTCTTTGCTAAGAATGGATGGGAGTACCTACTTCTATACTAATCAGCGCGATTTAGTTCAAGTCTTACATCACAATGTCTGGCTTTGATCTCTGAGTAATATTGATAAGGCAAGATTGATTACAAAATTAGATTATACGAGTAGGCTAAGTTTTAGTACTACAGTAAGAAAGAAAAAGCCCAGGGAAATTTCCATAAGTGAGATTGAATACGATGAAACTACGTTCCTTGCTCTTCATCACTTTCGCTCACACGACACCCAAAAACAAACACAAGGAAAAAGGCCCAGTGAATCGTTTGACTCTTCAAGCGTGGGTTGTTGGTTTGATGAAAGCCTTTTTTCTAAACCATAGATATAGTTGAAGATAAAGTAATTAGGCATGACGATTGACATTAAAACTAGTGCGTCCACCGTGAGACTTAATTTGTCCGCCGAGATAGCTGCTCAGACCGGACACATTTGTCCGCTGGCAACAATATCAAATTTCTAGGCCTGTAACTTATTTTGTTCCCTGAAAAGATCAAGAGAAATTTTGAAATGTTTGCGGCAACTACGATCAGCGACTTCGGCTCTGTTGTATTTTTTCTCAAACTTTTCAGTGTACGAAATGGGGGTACGAAGTGTTCAGGGGATGAAATAGGTTGCACTCTTGATGCTTGCACTACTGTACAGTAAGCAACTAAGCATAGGCCTACAATCACTGTGTGTACATGGCACTTGCACTAGCCACCAGGCTACTCAGCCAAAACAAACACTCTCCAACAATTTAACTTACAATTGTTGGAGCTGGTGTCAGGGATATCTAAAGAAGGGGATACGAAGGCTTTTATTACGTCTGACAATAGAAGGGCTTTTGTTTATCGTAAATAATCTGTGTTTATTGTAAAATGACAATTGGCACCGATAGTAGTTTAATAAATCTTGTTATGATAACTTGCATTGCGCTATTAGCATCAGGCCTGGACATTCACAGCATGCTCATGGTTGCTTGTTAATTCAGCTACCCATATATTTGCTTTACATCTAGCCTACTGCAAAGGCTTTGTTTAAAAAAACAGCTTACTGGTAACTTTTCAACTGTCTTTGTAAACAAGTATTCTTTAAATATGCTCTATGCAACGTTTACTAACTGTCTTTGGTAGCTGACTGTACCAGTTGCACTACAAAACTTTCTGCAATTTTGAAAAGAACCTCATGTTTCACACGCTACAAACTACCGCCCTGGTAGTGTCATGAGAATAAGGCAATCGCTGCGAGCCTTCATATCCCCTTCTCTAGATATCCCTGGCTGGTGTACAAGTCTCTGCCCTAGTAAAAAATATCATCATGTCATAGACAAGAATCGACCCAGACACATGGGTTGGAGTGTGTGAACAGTAAAGCAAAGGTAAAGTAGTTTCATCCTAAATGCTTGGTCGATTCCTGTCCATAACAGATGCAACCTATTTCATCCCCTGAAAAGATTGAGAAAAAAATGGAAGTTGAAGTAGCTAATCGAAGTTTTGGCAACCTTTTTAAAATTTTAGCATCTATTTATTCAAGCATGTGAACTTAATTTAGGCTACTTGGGCAGTGAATTCGTTAACTTAAACCAGGTCATAGCCTATAGTCTTGCATGTCTAAATAAAATATTGCATTATCAGAAGAACTGAGCAATTTTTCATACAACCAACCAACAAATTAAAACATGCAAAAAGGTTTCAATCTTCCATCTTTTCAATTTTTCCAAAGTTCTATGCTTTTCTTTCTTATAACTGAACTTTTACGCATTCATTCCTTTAGTCTTGGAAAACAAAGTATGTACAGCCTATTTTTTTTCTCTATGAGCGATAATGCAGTCAAACTATTTTATCATGGAAAAATGCATACAGTAAACACAACTCTTTTCGTGACACTCTCTAAATACACATCGCTGAGTGCTGACTGCCATTGATCTTTTGTTGAACTCATTCAAACTTCGCAAGTCTAAAAATAGTCTTTCTCGCCTAGCTAAGATTTTTTGCATTTAGTGGCCGGGTGTGGCCGCAGAGCATTGTGGGTAAAAAAGATAAACTAGACGGAATATTTGAAGAGAAATTTTTGCCGTATTTCCCAAGAGTGGATAAATAGTTGAGCAGAGAAAAACAGTTCAGTTCAGCTTGTTTTTATTTCTGATCATCACAACGAAAAAACAATATATAACAAACATAGCAGAGGTCTAGAAAAAAGTAGAAGCGACAAAGCGCGGTAGTTATAACATGCATGATACCAAAGCAGGACAATCAGTTTAAAATAAGACATGGTCGCAACACTTCAGAAGTACGCCAACTTATTTGCCAACTAAGTCACGCAATGGTACACAATAACATACAGTTTCACCAAGTGAACGTTAGTAATAATTTAATCAATGAACAAGAAACTCCTCTATTGAAATTTAAAGATTTAAAAAGATGTTTTTATCTCAGAATACACAACATTGATTGGATCTTTATCCTCGGAATAGGAAAGCTTCTTTGAGAGCGTAATTCTGGCAGATTCGCATACTTGTAGACCACTGAAGTAGGCCCGGTCACCAAGATTGCCAGAGTGGAGTTTCCGATAGTTGTTGAAGTGTTGTTGCCGGGAATTTTTCCATCCACTAGGTGCCGCTAAATGAAGAGCTGTCCAGAAATGCGTTGCTCAAACGCACACCACAAGAGCCGAACCGACGCCGCTTTGGATCCGACGCGTAGCCACTGAGCTAACGGTGCAGACTGATGATGTGAGTGATACATCAAAATCAGAAGTGTTTCTAACGTAATCCGCCCCGATAGCTCAATCCGCCCCGATAGCTCAATTGGTTAGCGCGTCACTTCTGGAACGAAGAAGCTTCAAGATCAAGCGGCGCTGGTTCGACTCTCAGGGTGTGCGCTTGAGCAACGCACGTTAAGGACTGCTCTCCATTCAGCGGTATCTAATGGATGGAATAACTTAGTTCCCCGGCAACAAGACTTCAACAATCGGAAACTTCACTCTGTCAATCTCGGTGACCAGGCCTGCGTCAGTGATTCAAAGCCTCTACAAGTATGCGAAACTGCCAGGATTAAGCTCTGCAAGAAGCTTTCCCAGTCCGAGGATAAAGATTCAATCAATCAATTTATTTATTCGTAGCCTACCGGTAGGCTATGTGTTTGGCTTATTTATCAAAAACACAGATAAAGCCACGAGGGGTGGCTTGGGAGAGCCATCCCCACCAAAATTATATCTTACCCCTACAAAAAAAATCATAGAATTACAACGCAGCCTATTAATGACAATGTACATGATGAGCTAACGTATCAAGAGTGTTTCTCTTAAGGCCATCAGCACTTTTGATAACGCATCAAGGTTGATCAACATAACAACTCTCTTTGCTGTCTTGTTTTTTTTTCATTTGAAATTCCTTTTTTCTTTACTAATAAATTGTTAAAAAAATACTTGCTTTTTTCTCTTCGATTTTGTTCTAAATTTCAAAATATTGTAGTTAAAAGTGTTGCGACCGTGTCATATTTTATACTGATTGTAGGCTACTGCTTTGGTATCATGCATGGCCCAATGCTCTCCCCCGTCAAAAAATGTTTGTTTGTTTAAGCGTTGTTGTGATTTTTTGGGCAAACATGTTATTGTTCAAGAATGGTCTTGTTTAGCAGGGCCGTATTAACCACCTCTCGTAGCCCCCCGAAAAGGGACAGCTGTTTTTTTAGGCCCACTCATTTCAGTTAGGTTAGGCTAATGGTTTTTTTGGTAACTTGAAAAATGTTGTAAATATTACTGCAGAAGTTCGATATTCTATAGCTTAGTGCAGTGCTTCTCAACTCCTGGGTCGCGACCCAAAACTGGGTCGCCGTTTCATTTGGCTGGGTCGCTGTAAGATGTGGTGATAGAAGATAGTGTCTCTTGAGCAAAGTTTAAACTGCCTACCACTAGTTTAAACTAGTTTTTTAGTAGTTTAAACTAGTTTTCGTAATTTCCACTATTCCAACTACGCCGCAAGTTTCACCCGACGATTTTACCACACACATTTTGTGGTGACGTGTACACAATAGTTCACACTAGACTAGGGTATTGTGACGATTAATTGCTTCAAAAACCACACCAAAACTTGATCTTTGCAGAAGATTATAAAATCTTCGCAAAATTTATGCGAAGATTTTAATGCAGAATACAGACATCTGTTGACTTTTCTAATGTGAGATGGTTATCTCGTGGCAAAGTAGCCTACTGGAGAGATTTGTAACTCTGCACAAGGAGGTGAAGGAATTTTTGTCAAACAAGAAGCATAGCTTGGCAGAAAAGTTTGCTGATCAAAAGTGGCTTTTGTTTGTGGCGTATCTTTCTAATATATTTTCGCAGCTGAACATCTTGAATACATTTTTGCAAGGATCAAACATACTGTAATGTTGGTCAATGTATCTGAAAAACTGATTGCTTTTACGGAAAAGCTGAAGTCGTGGAAGAGGAAGATCGCATCCCAGAAACAGCATCATTTACTGTTTTGAAGTTACTGGAAGATACAGAGTTAGGCTTTGACGATGTCCAGCTTGTGGGTATTTGGGTTCATTGATACGAGAATTTGAGTTGATTATCCCTAAAAATGCAAAGGATTTGAAATGGGTGCGCAATCCATTTGCTATTGATGTTGATACCTTGCCTGAAAACTACCTAAGCATTTTTGGGTTTCAAGAGGAGTTTATTGACATTCAGTGCGACAGTGTATTGATGAACTGTTTTAAGAAAGAAACCCATGGTTAATTTTGGACAAAAGTCAAGACTGAAAAGACTGTTGTTGGCACGCACGAAGTAAAAGCTCTCTTGCCATATTTTACTACCTGCCTGTGTGAGAGCGGGTTTTCTGCGCTTGGGCTACTCATCGAAACAAAGGAGAAAAATTGTCTTCAACCTGAAGATGACATGAGATTGGCACTGATCAAGATAACCCCAAATTTTGACAAACAATACAAAGTCAAAGTTGTTGAAACAATACAAAGTCAAGGCTCGTATTACTGTAATTAAATTCGACATTTTCATTTTTCATGCTTACAAAGCGTTGTGCTAAATGTAGTTTTAGAAATAGGGTCGCCAAATCTTCGCTATTAATTTAACCTTAATATTTGGATCGCCACAAATAAAGGTTGAGAAGCGCTGGCTTAGTGGGATACTAAAGGAAAAACCTGACTTGGCGATTGTAGCCTACGCGTTCTTTGTTTTTAACATGCTACCATAAAACGATTTTCAATAAAATTTTGCCCCATTGTGGTTTGATCAGCATTGCGCGCGTGCTTTTGTCAAAGCTTTCAAAACAGGAATGGGCGTGAGCAACGAAGCGTGCGACATTCTACGTCACTGTAGACTAGCAATCGGCTGATCGAGCAATAGTTGTTACTGCGGGCGATTTAACTGTAGGCTACGTATTTTTGTACATCAAAAAATCAAACAGTTTGCTCAAAACATCAGATGTGGTAACGTGGCTTAATTGTTATTGCTATCGATAGAGACGTGGAAGGCACTTTAACATGCAGATATCCAATCCTTGGACTTCTGTCCAATCCAACCACGAACCAATGAGATGCTACGTCATCTGTCCAATTGTGACCATTCCAGCATTCAACTTGTTAAAGTGCCTACCTAGAGACGTATTCTCGAGCAGTGTTTGCCACTTTTTGGTGATTTTGAAAAAATTAAAAATAAATGAAACATTGGACTTTGGGCCTTGCCAGTGCCATTGAAAACAAATTTTTTTCGGTAATTTTTTTAACTGTATTCTTGAAAGTTCGGTTTACGCATTTTAATGCTTTAATTCCTGTTTGAAAATTTCATTTAGTAGGCCTTGCTTTAACATGCAAGGCCTTTTTAAGGCTTCCAAAATCCCGGTTAATGGGCCCACATCTCTGTTTAGGGACCCATTTATATTTAATTGGTACAGCGTTTTTTGGCAAATTCAAATAAAAAGATGTGGCAATACTGTTACAAAAACTCGACATTTTATAGCTTAGGCTACATCTATCGGATTGAGGCTAGCCTATATTGTTGATGATCATTTGGAATGACTATTCTAAATCAGAGAAACCAAAAATCTATTCTATTTTGTTGGAGTTTACAGACGAAATAATACTATGCCCACGCTTTTTTAAAAATGTGTTTCTACGGTCAATAGCAACTGACTTGACCAAAAGTAAATTTTCGTGAATCGATGAAGATGTTCAATAATGGCATACAGAACCGTTGATAGGGATGATCCAGCGTAGGCCTACACTATAGGCCTTACTTTTACATTCGAAATAATTTTTTTAATTAAAAATCTTTTTAGGAGGAGAGGGCTTGCATACGGAAGAAAACTCGATTGTAGAATCAGTTTAATGTTTTTTATCCGAATTCACAACCCATGGTTTGAAAAACATTTTAGGTACTGACACCTTTACTAATATTAAGTAGAGGCCCACACGTGAATTTCGGAGGGGAGATGATGCTCACACAGCCGTGTAGGGTAGGCCTTGTTTTCCGTTATTTATGTTCAGAGTGAGACAAGTTTTGTTTAAAGTAGGCTACAGCAATAAATTGCATTTGATATTTAAACTTTCACAGAGAAGTTGGATTTATGCTTTATTAGTCTGAAGACATTGCCTGTTAATCGAACTGCTACAGTTTATACTTATCCGTTTAGGCCTAGCCTACCACCATACTTTTTATATTCACATATCTAATAATTCAATCTAAAAGTACAGAGGCATACGCAAAGACCGTGAGAGATTCTATTTCACCAACAGATAACCTCGGCTACCTTAAACCTTTGTCAGACTATAAGGTTGCGTTTGGCTACTCTTGATATAAAATTGCCGAGTAACAAAATCCTGCGTGGCCTACGCCTCTGAACGTGTCCTCAATAGCCTACGCGTGGTTTATTTGGTTGAGCAAGCTAACTATACGTCGTCTACGTAAAAGATTATATGCGACGTCGAGTGTTATATCACTTTTTTTTTTATTTCAAGACAAATCTATTCAAACAAATATACTACCGGTAGTTGCTGGAAAAATTATCGTCAATGCTGGCTGAGTATGATAGGCTAATCTTACACAATAGGCCTACGACTTACTGGTTGTTATTAACAAATAGACGTTTTTTTTATTTTGTTTTCGACTCAAAACAAAATTTTGAATCCCCCCTCCCCGAGAAAATTCTGCATAGGCTACGCTACTGATCACGTTTAGGACTAGACTTTCGCATTTGACTAACCTCGCACAACTATCGCCACATGTTGCGCGATTTCAAAGTTTGTTCGGTCAATAGCAACCTTTATTAGGTTCATACAAATTTTTCACCAAAACAGCTTAAAACTGCAGAGAATTTTTCAACAACTAATGCTTTTAACAACCAAAAGCTTTCAAAATTCCGACTTTCATAGAATAAATATAAGTATGTGGCAACACTGACAATACCTGACTGATTAGGTAGCCACTTTAACAAGAAGTAATTCGGCCACTACATCTGAAATCTCGAACCAATCAGAAGCTACGTTGTCTGTGACGTCAACCAATCAGAACAAGTTATAAGAGGCTACCGTACAATTGCGACCCTTCTAGCACTCAGCTAGAGAGTTGAACATTAGGCTACTTTGAACTTTGTTTGGTAATTACAGAAGAAAAAAGAGCAATAGCACCGGTGGGAATCAAACCCACGTCAATGAAATGACTATTTTCTAGCCCTAATTCCTAAGCCAACCAGCTGACATAGAATCTATCACTTGATTTGCTTCATGTTCTTTTCGGTAACGCCTAGAACATCACACAACTAAGGCGAAAGAGCCATGTCCATTGAGTCCTGTCTTTGTCATGAGTTACCAAGGGGGGTGGGGGACTTGTATACCTGGGACTGGTATATAAGTCCCCCCCCCCCATCCTCCTTGGTAACTCATGACAAAGACAGGACTCAATTCAATTTTCTCTTTCGCCTTAGTTGTGTGATGTTCTAGGTTTTTCCGTTCTTTTCGCCCTTTTTCGTGTCATGGAAAACGTAGCTTTGGTTCGAGGTTTCAGATGCAATGGTAGAATTTTTTCTAGTATCTGCCGACTAATGAGGTAGGCACTTTAGCATGAAGATATCCAACTCAACCACGAACTTCGCTATTCCTGACGTCATCAAGGTTGCCTTTCTAGGAAGAACAAAGAAAAACGCAAATTCTAGCTAAATTAAGTCATCGGTTAGTCATCTGCTGACTTGGGCAGAGGGTTAGGGCGATGGTATCATATCATTGACGTGGGTTTGATTTCCACCACTGCTATTGCTCTTTTTACTTCTGAAATTATCAAACAAAGTTCAAAGTAGGCCTGATGATCAACTCTCTGGCTCAATGCTGGAATGGTCACAATTGGACGGTAGCCACCTAAAACAGGTTCTGATTTATACATCACGGACAACGTAACATCTGATTGGTTTGTGGTTGAATTCATACGCGCCGACTTCCGGGGGGCCGGGGAGCGGCGCCCCCCGTAAATTTATGGTGGAGGGGCAACAAAAATGGTTATTACAAGTGGGGTTTCAAAGATAAAACACTTCGCGAAAGAGATTTAGATAATTTAAACGGACAGAATGCCGAAAGCAAAAAACAGCCTACGTTGCTCTTGCCCGCAAAACAGCAGCTGATCGCATGGTTTTCTCATACCGTATGGAAATTTCAAAGTAGATGGTAGAGTAACTTACGCTGCTGGAATAGTCACGTAACTGGTCACTGGAATAACCAGTTAAATTAGACACACTATTTTTAACGAGGCTTTCCCGCTGTGAGATCAATTATGATTCAACAGAACGCATCATTGTTTTGTTCGCAATGTGTGAAAATTAAGTCGAAAACCGATAAAAGAAAAGGTGTTTAATGGTCTTGGTCGCAGATATTGCCTGCATTAACGATGTCTCTTACCGCTATTATCACCTAGCTAACCTGACATCATTGTTTTATGCAGCCGCTAAGGTTTGACATCGACTTCAACGATCATAGAATGTTACGTGATAAGAACGATTATATCCTACACGCAAAAATAAAAAATGATCTCTTAAAACAGCTTTTTCTGCTGTTTTGTCTTGTGAGCTTTGCATATTGCTCAACAAATGCATAAAGTTTAGAATTGACAAGAAATCATTAAATTTGAAAATTAAGTTTGAATCACTGCAAATAAACGTATTCAAAACTTTTACTTAGGCCGACGCGATTTCACAATCCGTAATCTAGGTAGACAATGATTTTGCCGCAGCATAAGTGCGTTCATTTTGAAAACTGCCGAGCTGGAGACAACAGCTTGTCCCGTGTTAGTTGAACTTGTCTTTTTGAGGTGAAAATCACTTGCGAACATCTCGACCTATACTCGAGCATATAGTCTACTGCAGGGCTTCCCAAACTTGTTTGCTGGCGACCCCTCTTAATCTCTTAAAATGTTTCGTGGCCCCTTACGATTAAAACGACGAACAGTGCGAAATATACATTTGTGATATTTATTGAAAAGCTTAGATTAAACGAAAATCAAAAACAATTTACCGCACTCAGTTCAGTTTGTTCTTATTTTGTATTTATTTCTGACCATCACAACCAGGGCCAGATTAAGGGTACTGTAGGCCTAAGGCTGTTTACTAGAGAAGGGCCTAATTTTGCAAACCAAGCTACAAAAAGTAATAAAAATACGTAGTCTACATGAAAAATTGAAATTATTTACTGCAAAATAACATAAACATAACAGAAAAATGGCTAATGATGGCGCATAATTGGTTTTGGAAACAAACACAATTTTTATTGTCAAATTTGAAGCAGATGGAAAAAATTTTTGAAAGAAAGAAATAGATAGTAGGTACCTATTGTAATACTTTACCAGAGTTTGCCTAATGACACTCTAAATCAGGGGTTTTCAACCTTTTTTCCACCGCAACCCCCTCAGAGCAATCAATGTGGTCTCGCCTCCCTCCACCCATAAAAGTAATCAACAAAAGTATATTTAATGCAAAATTTAAGAAAATTTGATTCATGCCAACATCCAGTTAGGCTATGTTTAGTTTTGCTGTTCTAACGTACACTTCCGAAACGAAAAACGTTTTTTTGTTTTGTTATTAGGGCTTTTATTACATTTCCTCCGCTTGTTATTTCCATTTTCTATCAAGCTTAGCTAGATAATAGGAGAAGAAATAATGAGAATAAGCTTAATCTACGTTTTCGCACTTTTTCCGGTTAAATTTATTGCAATCTTTTATGGATTTATTTAAATCAATTTCAGTGAGATGGTTGGTGCTGCATATTTTTAACTATTAAGTTTGTCAATGCTTGCACCTGTTGCTGAAAGAACTTTCAAACAAAATAGCAGACACTAATTTTTTCAATGCCATTGAAAACTGTACTGAGAAATCTATAGTTTGCATACGATTCTACATAATTTTTCTTTTTTTACCGTAGCGTTTTGTTACTGGTTAACTTTAGTCTGCACAAAACAACGTTCGGAACAAGAACTTGGTGAAAAATATCGAATGGTTTCCTTATAGCCTAGTAAAGGCCATTGCAACGTCTGAAAGCTTGAACGATATAGGCCCTATATTTACCTGAGGTTATTACCCTATATTATAGGGTAATAACCTCAACGAGAGGAAGGGGCGATTGCGAAAAAAAAACAGTTTTTAACCTTTTCTAGCAAAAAAGAAGAAAACAATACACTGGAATTTCAAGCGCCTCGCGAACCTCCGGAAAACAACTCGCGACCCCCAGGTTGAAAAGCTCTGCTCTAAACTCAATTTCGGTGAAAGTGACGCCTACGTGGTTTTGGAAATGGGCTCTTATGTATTGACTCAACTCGGTCATTCGTTTTTAAGCGAAAACTGTACTGGATCTGTATCACTATCAGCTTTACAAAAATTGAGGGCCGAATTTTTCCAGGGCCTAAGGCTATAGCCTTATTAGCCTAATGGTTAATCCGGCCCTGATCACAACGAAGCCACAAAGCAAGTCCAGGCGTGGCTCAGTGTTTATCAATGCAGGTCTCAAGGCGGTTTCAATATTGCTTAGGCTGGGAAGGTAGGCGAAGTGAGAACATTTTAGATAAATCATTTTTTAATTTTGGTTTCCAGATGTTCAACTTTTTGATGAACGCATCACTTTTTGATTTCAATGCAAAATATTGATGTTTTCTCCTAGAAGGGACAAATTAAATTCGTTCAGTTTTTCAAGCAAATCTGATATTTGGCATAATTCCAAAAGCTAGACGTCATGGCGAAAATGGTGGGCCAAGACTGAATTTTATTCTGTTGGAAAAATCACGATTTCGGTTTTCAACGTTAATTGACTAGCCATATAAAAATTTAACTTTTGAAAGCCACCTCACTTCACAATGCAATATAAGAGTTTTTAACTCCGATTCCATTTCAACTCATAAATTTTCAAAAATACGGGCAGTCTAATGAGTGCGCGACTCTTAATAAAGTTGATAACTGTCACAGCATCTCGCACAGAAGTGTTAATATGCAGTGCCTTGTGCAAATTGGTATACTTTCTGCGACCTCTGAAGTTCATTACACGACCCCTTGGGGGGTCGCGACCCTCAGTTTGGGAAGTCCTGGCCTACTGTATTCAATAAAAGACTATAAAGACTTTCGATAAAAACGGAAGAGAAAACACTTCGCTGTTGATAACGCTTTGAAGGTAAGTAATTAGCAAAACGAGCGAAACGAGGTTAATAAAACTGAAAGCGGGTTTTCACTCTGCTCGAGATCATGATTTTTTTGCGTTTTATTTCGATAACTTCACTGTCTTGATCGTTGTTATTCACTTGCACAAAAAGGAAATGAAGCGGCTTGTTTTGCAACTGTTCCAATTATGAGCTAACAATATCAAAATTTTTACGACTAAGCGTAAAACTAACCGTTTCAAGCAGCTGTTCTAATAAATTCGGTTTGCGACCTAGGTGTCAATATAAACAAGACACTAAGCTTAATCAAAGACTATTTTAATTTAGTAAAATAGCCTTATGGTTATGACGCCATCACCTTTCTCGCCCCCCAAGGTTTTTTGAAAAGTCGGCGCCTATGGTTGAATTGGATATCTTCATGTTTTAAAGTGCCTACCGACTAATTAAAGCTCAGCTTGAGCAATGAGTAGCGACGTGAGAGCACCACCTCAGAAATCGGGGGGTCTCCGACATCTACTGGAGGGCGTCTATTTTTGAGTAACTGCGCATAAAATATATTAAGATTATACATTCGTTTGACTGTGGGTTAACTCGACACCAGTAGGAAATAACAAAGTAAGCTAGTAGCAAAAATGAGTTCAAATAGAAAAGTACAGCAAGCATCTCGGTTCAAAGTCACACGTTTAAAAGCAGGAAGCATCCGTTTTATCACTGAGCTAGTGGCGGCCTACACGTACGTGGTCTCGATTAAAGTCAGTTGGCATGGAGATCATCTTTCACAGAGATCAATCAATATTTCATGATTCAAAATTCACTTCAATTCGTATGGCCTACCTTGCTACTACCGGAAAAATAATATAAGGCACACGGTCTGTCTTCCAAATCTCCATTTAGCTTTGAAAAGCCATAACCGAGTGAATTTCATACAATCTATAACCATACCCAAAAAAATTCCAATCCCGTTAGAGATAACAATTTTGTGAGTAAAGTGCGTGATGTCATTTTTAAAATTGGTAGTATAATCTTCTGATCAGCATTTTGCTTCAGTGGCAAAATTCCAATAGACCTAAAAATAACCTTCCCCGCTTTGAGCGAATTCAACGTGATTCATTATGACGCTTGAGATTCACAGTAGTCTCTGGCTGATGTCATGACATTTTGATAGACAGTTCATCCAACCAGCATATCAACCTTTTATCAACATAAAATGGACTGATGTTGCGGACTGAGTAGCTGAAATTTTATAACTTTCTAATCGCTGGAAGGAGACTCGATTTGTCCAATCTACCTTGCGTCCGAGACAGCAAATCAGTACATTTTTATGCTGGCGTCTGCGGACGTTGAATCATTGTAACAAAACGACTTTTCTGTGTGAGACAAACCTCAATAAGGCAGACGCTGAAGCGAATTAAAAAAGAGTAAAGTTTTGGGCAGCAATTGACTATGCTCAAAGCCAAACTGTTTTTAGCGATGATTAATACGATACCGTAGCACAAATAGTCTCTTCACAATATTAATAACCAAGTGATTCTAACTGTGTTTCAGAACTAAGGGATTTCATAGACTACAATTTGTAAATCAAGCAAGGCTTTGTTATTTGTTGAAGGATTATACTGTACACCACAAGGGATTTCATAAACAAACACTTATCCTGCATAAGCTACAGATGTCTAGCATATTCGTGAAATACTTCTTATAGGAATTGGCGACCTACTCAAACGAAATCTCTATTCTGCGTGATTGGCAACTTTAGATTTTTCTGTGCAAGTACTGTGATAAAACTAGTTTGATCACAATGTTCTTACAAAATCTATCAGGCTTCTCATAGCGATGTCCTATACTCCAGATACCTTGCCGACTACAAAACAAGCTACAAGAAAGCATAAGCTACTATATTATGGTGTTTCATTGCCCAAGCTACTAAGAATACAGACATCGTATTTTTTCCGAGAGTAGAGGTTATGGGCTGGTAATTATGGAAGAAAATGCGGTAAAGGAAGTATAGAAACCAAAATTACACTTTACATCTCAAAATAATACTTGATAAACCTTTCGCTTACAACTTTTGTGGCTTTTGTATGCCCTCTGAACTTCACTTTCATTACAGCAACTTCTCATAAGAAATGCTACAACAAATTGATAGAGGCAGATCTGCTAGCCGGATGAAAAATAACCTCATAATCACCCATGTGCGATGATCTCTTTTCTTTACCAACAAGCGTAATCAGCGGACGCCGATTAATGCGTTCTACCTGCTATTAATACACTTTATGCCTAACGTGTGCTTTACACTGCTTCCTTGTTGCATAAAGTCATATAGACTGTCACGAGGCGATCTATCACGTGCCAAAACGTTGTCACAGTCGAGAAAAGCTGCAGTATATATAGCACTTACTCAACAGTAGAGAATATCTCTCCAGTCGTGCTGGACCTTTTAGTGAATGTAGAAATAACAAGCTTCTTAGAAATAAGTTAAATAGTACGTTATGTAGAATTAAGGTCTAATCAAGACTTTTATCTGCACTAAGCACTTGCAAAATCTGGTGTCATTTTATAATTTTTACAACAAAAAAATATTTAAAACAAATGTGCTTCTTTTTACATTTCGAAATACAAGTCTTATCTTCTGAATAAAAGTAAGCAGTAGGCCCACATAAAAGTTTTTAATATTTTTCAAGTGTTTGAATAATTTATCGATGTACGATGGTGTTAAGTCAAAGACGCAAAATGGTCCTCGTTTCTTTGAGGCCCAAAACAAATATGTTTTTTGCTTATACATCAGCATAGCTTCTGCTGCAAATTTACGTAGGCCCGATAACTCAGTTGGTTAGCGCGTGACTTCGTGAACAAAGAAGCTTCAACAGCAAGAGGCTCTAATTCGACTCTCGGGGTTTATGGATGGAATATTAGCCTAATGGATTGAATATTTTCCCGGCAACAACACTTCAACAATTCACTCTGTCAATCTCGGTAACCAGCCCTTCGTCACGAGCCACTACAAGCATGCGAAACTACCAGGAATAACCTATCAAGGCCTTGTCAGTCCGAGGATAAACATTCAAAACCAACCAACGCTGTCTTTTGCAACATTTCGAACGCTACAGCACAATTTAGCTGTTGCATAGGTCATACTTGTTAAACAGAACAACTGATGCTTTAAATCAGGGGTCACCAAACTTTTTTCTCTGAGGGCTGGATTGCTGCGAGATTAACAGCTGCGGGCCGGATGCAAATTGAAAAAAGATATACAACTATTTAGAATCTCCATTGACGTGAATTGAGCACAATAAATAACAAAGTCAGCCGTGGAATAGCAAAGTTGGGATGAAAATCGAAAGGTTGCTGGAAAAGTTATTCCCTGCTGTGACCTGTGATACACTACAGGGCATCGTGCTCTTGAAAAAAGATTACATACTACGATTACATATTACGATTACTACATTACGATTACATATTACGATTACGATTACTTACATATTACGATTACATAATACATATTACGATTACATAACTACGGCCCGCCGGTTCTGGCCCGCGGGCCGTAGTTTGGTAACCCCTGATTTAAATTATAAGTTCTTGATAAAATCATAACTCTTTGATTTAAAAGCAGGCTACATTACTTTTTAGCTGTAATAACCATACTAAAATGTTCAACTGAAATCTTTGTACGTAATTTGGAAGCTATCAAGCTAATTTTTAAACTATGCAGTTACAGCAAATGAAGCCTTTTTTAAACACTTTACGATACTGAAATGCTTAGCCAACTAATTTCTTATTCGGAACAACTTATTTTGATTTCAGTAAAATAGAACAGTTTTTGTAAATTTGCATAAGTCATATGGATTTTGAACTTGATTTGTAGAAATTAGTTCAAGTTTTGGTATTTTTAATCTAAATTTTGATCAAAAGAACATCGTGATTTTGATAGTTTTTCTTATCCACTACACAAATGATCGATTAGAGCTCCAACCGTTGTAAGACCTACATTTTGACGTTAAGCACTGTCAGTTGATTACTACACCAAGGTACTGTAATTAACAGCATATTTTAGCCCTACAGATGCTTTTTACTGGGTTTATATTCATAAAGACATATAGGCTACCCTCCCGGAGTAACAACTACTGTAAGACCACGCGCGGGTCAATCAATTCCATTGCGAAAACGAGGTAGTTTTGGTCGTTTTTTCCGTAGCCTATATTTGTTTGTCTATGCTGTGAATAATTTATGGGTTTTTAAAATCTTTAAATTTCTAAATTGAACCTGTAAAATTCCTGCCTGCTGTTACGACATCATCTGTTTTGAAAATGTAGTGTGGTAAGTGTCGAGTTTTGCCATTTAACTCATATATTCCTTTGAAAGTTAAATTGAACCTGTAAAATTCCTGCCTGCTGTTACGACATCATCTGTTTCGAAAATGTAGTGTGGTAAGTGTCGAGTTTTGCCATTTAACTCATATATTCCTTTGAAAGTTTCTGTTCGCTAGACGGCGTATGAGGATTACTGCATAATTGCAAACTAACTTTGCAGAGTCGTGTAACAAATTTAATTTAGACTTCAGTATGTCATCATCACCTTTTTTAACCTGTGGTAGCCCACTGAAGAGCGAAAGCAAAACGAAACTAATAAATTATTTTGAACTATATTTGTCTGACTTTAAATGTTTTTTTACACGGAGAATGATCATGCCAGCTACACAATCAAAACTAAAGCCTATCAATGATGATTTCCTGTCTTCTATCATAACAACTGTTCTCTATTTTTTTTTTCAACCAGATGATGACCTCATGTAGTATCGCACCGGTGTACGTCATGTTAGGCTGCTACTGATGATTTCAAACCTTTTTGTACGTGATGACGAATGCTAGAAACGTGTATGCTATATGGGGAGGCAGAAAATACTATCGCATTTCTGCAAAAAAGACTTTTATAATACAATTTTGGTAGAGAGGTGATTTTTTTAAACCATAGACAAATAAACCCTAACAACCAGACGGCATTTAACACAATAACATAAAAATAAACTAAAAATTACAAACGTTTTCGGCCATACTCATGTTAGCCCTTTTCAAGGAACCAACTGACTGATGTTCTTCATAAATTGAAACAACAGATCTGATCTGATCAAAAATCGAAAAAAGAAACGCATAAGAATGAAACGGCAAGGCAAAGGAGAGGCAAAATCACATGAGGCTTAAATCCTAACGGTTAAAGACTTTTATATTACCTAATTGTGTTCGTATTGCGCCAGAACAACTAATGTGAATACAAAATAATTACCGTACTTAACACTTAACCTTTACAAAAAGTTAAACTCGCCTCTTTTTAAAAACCTACCAAAGGGGTGGTCATTCAGAACATGTAATGTCGTCTAACGTTTAAAAATAAAACAAAGATAGGCCCTACTAATATCAAAGTTAGCAGCTATTGTTGCCAAGTCGAAATATTCATTTGGTTTAAAATTATAATTATCTGTTATAATCTGTTGGAATATGAGCCAGAACGCAAGAAACTGCAAGTAATTAGATTTTTTAGATAATTGATTGATGCGTTGTAGTCTAATTTTTATTGCTGTTCTTCCACCTTACTTTTTCTTATTTATTAAGGTCTCTTGGATTAGACTTAGCCACAATAAGCAGCTCACAGGCTATTAGAGTTGCAGATGTAGGTTACACAAATCAAAACTGTAGCCTACACCTCGTAAGCCTAATCCACAAAGATTGGAAGCATACTGCACCTTATTTTTTTCATCCTAATTTTCTTCAGCACGTAGTTGGATAAATCTTTGCCAGTTTTTACTCATCTGATATCAAAGGGTCTGCTACTATTCGGTGAGTCCGATTCGGTGAGTCCGATTCGGTGAGTTCCTAACCTCTAACCCTTAACCCAAACCCCTAACCCCAAACCCTAAAACGGCAATGATAATTAGGCTACGGTACCCAATAATTTAAAAACAAAATTTAAAAAATCCCCCTTTAAGGGATCGGACTCACCGAATCGGACTCACCGAAACGGGCCACTCCGTGTTTCATAGGCCTGTATCAAGGTTACCTACGTTATTTTGGCATATTTAAAAAAAATAAAAATACATCGACAGTATCACACAAGATGGTAAAGGTATTAGTCACACTACGTAATCGTGATCAAATGCAAGCCATCCACCAATCCATCATATCTCCACCTTTGAGCGTATGAATCATATTTGAAAGTCAACGTTATGATTTTGCTCCAATTACGTTGGAAACAACGCTTGCCAAGTAAAATTAGGCCAACATCGGATTGCCAGATAGCAAAATTTGTCGTTTATACATTGATTTAACGTCTGCTGACGTGAAATCAATGTTAAAATGACGGATTTTGCTGTCTGTTTGCCACTGATTTACTATACAATTCTAGCTAGTGAAATCTGTCTTCTTATATTGACTAAACAGTAACACGTTAAAGCAATGTAAAAAGGACTCATTTTGCTTGCTAGCCATCAACTGTTCTGTAGTAAACATTTCTCATACAGCAAAAACCGTCATTTTTTATAGATTCAACTTCTGCAGACGTTGAATCAATGTAAAAATGGCGGATTGTCTTGTCTGCTTCACAACCCACAAGACGTCATGCAGCAAAGATGCCCGTTGCAAGATTTCATTGCAAAGAAAAGGAAGAAACTTTGATTGCATTTAAGACGTGTCATGAAAGCTATTTATAGACAGTATGCCTATTCTTCATAAGAAAGTTTTAGTCGAAAAAGCACTTGCTTGTAACTACTGTATACTCTATAATAAGGCTTTTTTAACTTTTATAAAGTAGTGTAAAATATTCCTCCACCTTTTCAGTGTATTCAATTTAGGCTTTTACACACCATAACTAAGGGGCAGATCCAACTAGTTTTAGAGAAGGGTCGCTGGCAATTTCAACAAAACGCTATGGTGTGTAGGTTCTGCATTAATCTAGACTTGCAAAAACACCGTGAATACAGTTACTTTTCTGTGTTTTAAGGGGGCGCTCGCCACAATCGTCCCCTGAATCTGCCTCTGCCATAACTTCACTATTTCGTTACATCAATAGCGCAATAGACTTACATACTACGCTATTGACAGCAAATGAGCTAATTGAGCAGTTGAAATAAACAACGCTGATGTTTTTTTTATATGTTAGTCAAGCCATGCAAACCAATCTTCACTTTTTTGAAAAATAGGAAAATAAATCACTCCACTCACCTAACAACAACAGTTTCATTTCTCGTTTCGTTTCTTTCGCCTTCTCTCGAATGTTTCGTTCAATCTCTCTGTTTACTCTTCTTTGCATCTTTTCTTCATTCGACATGCAGCAATCCATCCCCATCTTTATGCGTAATGATTGTTATCCTTCCTTCTAAAATTCAGGTCCGAACCGTTGGAGGTCGTAATTGTAGTTCAGCCTTCGGAGTTGACTTGCGCAAAATTGCTGGCGTTTCCAAGAAATTTAAGTTAGCAGCACAGCCTCTGTATGACGCACGTTGCAATTAATAGCCTGATGATCACAAGAAATATTTCCTATGCATGCTATTAAAGACCCCTACTTGCGTTAAACAATACAGCTGCTGCAAAAGAAATGTGATAAGTTATAAGATAGGCTATCAATCAATCAATCAAGTTTATTTCGGCATAGCTCCACATTCATATTCAATGTACACATCAGGAGATATAACAAATCGCTTTTTTGATATGGAAACTACACAATAATGCTATAATGATTTGATTAGCAGAATATACAAAGTAGGCAATAGGCCTACGGTAAGTGCAATCAAATACTAAATAAATCTGATTTAAAATGCAAGTAGTAGTTGCCTACTTTGTGTTAACTTTAACCGAGTAACTTTATTAATAGTCAATTCTATTGGTAAGAAAGGTTGATAGGCAACGACTAATAAAATAATGCGTTGAATTGCAGTGTTGGTGATCAAGCTAAGGCCTCGATTTCCAAAGGTGCTACATGCGAAACTATCTTGTGAGAGCCGTGGGCTTACATGAAAGAGTTGCAAGCTGTTTCTTCAGCTCTTCAGTACCTTTAAAGTTGATTTGAAGGTTGTGGGCAAAATTTATCTCAAAATGTGAAAATTTGAATAAAGATAATTCAAACAAAGATACTTTTATTCAACTCGCCAATGCAATATTGTTTCGACTAAAGCAGCGGTTGAGAACTATGTGGCAAGAACTAGTGGTGCGGTACTGATGAGCCCAGCCTCATGGGCGAAACACGTGTCTATCGCTGAGTTCTTGCTACACTCGACTGCCGAGAAACACACGTTTTTTGGAAAAGTTTTGATGGCTAGTGCGGAGGCTGTACCAGTATGGTTAACGAAACGCAATGCTCGCTGTTCTATAGTGAGTAGTCAGGCAGTGCTGACGCTAGGAAGATCTCTCCTTCTCAACTGTTTTAGTCTGATGCTGCGAGTTTGCTGTGGTAATGGCGAATTGCACTAGCTTTCGCAATACAGTTCCCTAGTCATGTGCTATGACGAAGTAAAAAGCTTTATTCGGTAAAAGCTGATTGACATTAGCCTCACTAACCTGCACAACATCGTTCAACTTGTGGTTTGACGGAGTCTTGCCAAACTTAAAACTTATTTTCACAAAAACTCAAGCAAAACAATTCAAGAAAAGGACGTAGAGGCCCAAATGTTGAAACACTCACTCCAGAAAAAAAGACCTGCGTAAGACTGTGTTTCCTAACTTTTTTTGATACAATCCTCCTTTTGCTTATCTTGAACTTTGTATTCTTTTTCTGTGGCATGCAGTAGGCTGCATGTGCTTTAGAATTGAAGTGTTGCTTTTTACAAACACTCAGTTTGTATGTTCTATGTTGAACCCATAGCCGTATAAGATGGGGGGCAAGGGGGCGGTCGCTCCCCCGCTGAAAAAAACGTCACAAATTTGGGCAAAAATGTCCACTTATTTGAGAAAATCAATCTTACCATAATGTTTCAACATCTCACCAGTTTAGAAACTTTACATAATTGTTATAATTTATAAGATAAACTGGGCCCAAAACTGTGCATAAACTGAAAACAGAGTAACCTGACTGCAATGTTTGGCAGCTTCATAGTGTCATTTTGTTCTTCCGCTTCATAGCTAATCCAAGAGGACGGGCTATCGAATCAAAATAACTTGCAGCTCTATTGGACTAAATACTGTGAAGAAAGGCGTTCTTCCCGGCTATCAGCACAAGGCTGATTACTCACTAGCACAGCGAGCTGCAGTAACGCTTCGCTAACCAGAACGGTGTAGCTTCCACGCTAGCCATTGAGACCTCCAATTAAACGTTTAAGTTATTTTGGCAGCCGATTGTAGCATCGAATAGACAGCGATAGACACGTGTTTCGCCCATGAGGCTGGGCTCATCAGTATCGCACCGTATTCTTGCCACTTGCCAAAGTGGCAAGAATACGGTGCGATACTGATGAGCCCAGCCTCATGGGCGAAACACGTGTCTATCGCTGTCTATTCGATGCTACAATCGGCTGCCAAAATAACTTAAAGGACTAAATACTGTTAGTAAGATTGACTGATTACATCAAATCAGCCTTGTCAAAACCCTGCACTTATTAATGAACTGCTTTGGCCACAAATCAGGCTACAAGGGAAGGACTTGCACTTTACCCGACTGTGATACATGCCACTGACGTAATACTGTGTAGTGTTGCCAGACGACGTAAAATGAATTCCCTTCAACCCGTTCAAAAATTCTTCAGTTGCCATATCAATTCACCAACATTTTTTCATTAAAGAGTGTCTCTAAAAAATAAAATAAAAAACGCTTTTTAACTTGTTTTGATGGTATCTTTTCTTTAATTTCTACGATATCTTTAAAAATATCGATATCTTTAAAAAAAAAAGGGGGTTTGTCTTCTCGAACACCGGTGTAACCAGGTTTCAACCAAGCTTCTAACTCTGATCTTTACTCCAGAAACTTCTTCATTTCTTCAATTCAAATATTTTAATCTCACTGACCACAATTTTTTCCAAAATTGAGAACGAATTTCCCCTTTCGGCAACACTGATGAAATTTTACTTAGTGGCGGTGCAACTTCCGTAGCCAGTTTAGTCACTTCATGTTTTTGCCTTATACTCGCTTTCCTGTTTACGCAATTAGCCTATTCGTGACAGTTGAGCTTGAAGTTCACCAATAGGGGAAGAAGTTTTTCAACAGGCAGAGATAAAAAAGCCCTAATGAGATGGCTATGACATTACGTGTAAAAATACAAAGTTAATGCTTCTTTCTAAGGTCTCCATCTTGGACCTTTATGGCTTTTGGGAACTTCACTTTGCATTGTGTTTGCTATGCCGCAACTATAATAGTTTGTAGACTGAGAGTTAGTAAACTTTTCGTTTCGATTTAAGTTCTTAGACAAAAGTTGCGTTTCGTTTCGAACCGTTTTTCATAAAATACTGTTGTACTTAGGCAAGGGTTTTCAAACTACCTGTATTTTGGGCTAAGGCACATCAAAAAAATTCGAAATCTACTGCGGCACATAGATTTACTACCTCAATGTTGTTTTCGAAACATTTTTTTTACTAACTTTTTAACTGTAGCTGCTACGTTGAGCAAACTATACGCTACTTAGGAATCAAAGTATATCAGTAAAATCTTTCACTTTACCACAAAGTTAAAAGTTTGCCTGCTGTTGTGCACAATCTTATTTCTGAGCTTGGAATCAATTTAATTCAATTTATTTTTTGCTGCTGGCGCAAACATGTACAAAACGGCAAAGTAAACATACGAATTTGACACCAACAAAAGGAAAAGATGGCAAAACCCAAAAGTTTAAAATGTACATCGATATATATAAAATATAGTCAGTTGCGCTAAGGTTGCAAGATTAAAATCACTAGATTTTTGCGGCACACTTGCAATCTTCTAGCGGCACACACTTGTGATGAGTACAAACTCATCAGCTAAAATCGTCTGCGTTTCTTCTTTTTTTTTTTATAAATTTGGTGTTATTGCTTCCGCTAGTTGTTGTGCCTCGAATAAAGCAAAATGTCATTTAATTTAAAAGTCTTTATTATTGTTTGATCTGAAGAACAATAATTTTGTCAAAACAAAACACTGCTCAAAATTTTTGAAAGAGAAGCTATTTGAAGCAATAGCCTACATCAAATTTATAATAGACTAGTTGTTGATGCTGTGGTCAATTTAATAAACCAGTTGTGAGAATTATGTAATAATCCAATAACTTCAACAGTTTTTAAAAAGTGCTTTCGTCTCTGCCACTTCAGCAACCAAATGCAGTTTTGTTAGGTGGATGGAATCCATCTTAATAGGCTAAGAATGAATGTATAATGTTGTCAAAAAATATGAGAGCCTTGATTTTATAGGAGTATTTCAAACAAATTTTATTTCGGTAAAACAAACTTTTGCTTTATACATTATAATGAACGGTTCGAAACAATTTTTTTTAAGAAACTTAATTTCAAACCTATCAAGATAAAAATTTCCAAGTAAAATTAAATATAATAATATCTTTGTTTTGAGCACTCTCAATTGAAAGCATGGGTGATACTCAAGCTTAAAAATTCAATAAAACAATAGAAACGTTTGAAAGCATTACAATTTACAAGTACGTAAAAAAACATGATGAATATATTGTAACATAGGCTACTTGTACCATAATTTATACAAATGCTGAATTGCAGGCTATTAGGGCGTGTCTCTACAATTAAAGAAGCCTGCATTCTTGCACATGATTCTCACTCATTAAATAAATCACAAAATAACCAATTGGTTCTAATATCAATAGCTGTCTACATAAGCCACATAAGGCTTACGTTCTTGTTGAATTATCGAGCAAACAAGCGGATACGGTATGTGTTGTATTCGCTTCTGTCAAATCTCACTTCCGTTATACAGTACAGCCTACTAATGGTTGTACAAAGAGAAGCATCTATGATAACCGCGTTTGGTTTGACTTAGCATAAGTGTACGTTAAATAATACATGCCTTCACACTTCAACACATTTCTGTCCCACATGCTAACCGTTTTACTGCATATTTAAGCGTTTAAATTATAAATAAATTCATGGGATTTATACCTTTTCGTTTGAAAAGCGCAAAATGCGGGATAAGTGTAAATACAAACTGCTGTGATAATAACAAAGCTTCATTTATTTTTGAACAGACCAATTATAAACTATCGCTATCATAGCCGAAGAATGTCAATCAAGTACGCAACAGATTCGAAGCGTTAAACTACTATAGTCTGAAGCAAGGGTCTCAAACGCGTGGACGGCGAGGATCCATTGGTGCGGCCCGCGATGCATTTTTAAAGTTTCAAATAATTAACAATTAAAATTCACTCTTATTTACTATGCACTTAATATAAGATAACGTTCACTCTAACATTGTTCAAAAAATTTGAAAATGTCCATTAAACTTCACACAACTTTTAAGCTAGCTTATTGTTCCTTTTGTTGGTTTTGTTACTGTATTTCTTTTTCACAATATCATTTCTTTTGCATTTCGACAAAGAAAAATAAATTGAATTGAATTGAATTGTCGCACCATTTTATAACGTCCAAAAACTCATATTGTTGCATCACAATCACATTGCCTATTCACTTCTTGTGCCATTATTGCAATAGCAACCTTGGTAGCTTATTTGTGGCATTTAATTCTTCAAGGTTTTGTTTTTTCCACGTTTTTTGAGAGTCGGTTGCAAGATTTTTGCTCTCCAGGTCCAAGTCGTTTCGTTTGCATTTTTTTTACGGTGTTTCTTTATCTTTTGTTTTTACTATCATTCTTTTTTTTGCGACCTTACATTCTTGGTGCGTTCTTATTACCTCTTTTATTGCGTCCTTAACCGTGTCATTCTGTTTATTCAATGGTGATGAACTGTTTTACCAGCAGCGACAACTCACGGCTACAAAAGAATTGACACGATGAGAAGAGCATAATGAACACAGCAAGGTCAGAGACTTCAAAGAATCGGACTGCTACACCCGCCACGGCTGGGAGCGGTGTGATTTTGTGGTGGCGATGTACCCTAGGGAAGGTCTACCAGCTTAGGGTGCAGGGGTCAGCCTGTGAAGTCGAGGTGCTTGTGGAAAGAGAGTGTGGATCGAAAATTTGTAGACTATAATATCCATCCGCAAAATTTAGAATGGCGAAACGGGCCAGGAAAACAGGCTTAACTTTTCGCAATGCAAAAAGGTATTACGGCCGTGGGTTAATTCACAAATATTCATTTAGTTTTCAGAGCGATTTAAGTTTGAGACCCGTGGTATGAAGCATTGGCATGGTCTACCCAAGGAGTATTTTTAGTTCCTTTTGTGACGTCACATTTATTAAATCAATGAGGAGGTCATCACACATGCCACATGGGGCAAAGGGGTGGTGACCTTCAACTTCAACTCTCCCTTTAAGCTACTCTACTGTATTGCAAAAATAAATATTGCTGGATGAAGAGGCCCAATCATCAAGGGCGACAATTTTTTTCCTTGGTAGGCCTAGTTGTTGTTACTTGCCAGTTGTTTCATCCGCTGAGAGTCGTTTTTGAATTCTTCATTTACGCACGCAGTTTAACTATTGCCAAACGGTTTACAAAAATGTAAGGTATAGGCTATACAAAGTAATTTGTTACGTGATTAAAGAACAAAAAAAAAAACGTTTTACAAAAAACAGCTACACTCGGCTTCTTGAAACGCAAGACTTTAATGAAAGCATGCATAACATAATTTCCTGAAAATGCAGAAAGGAAATTTTGATTGAAAAAGTTTGGTGGGATGAATGTTTATTTTTTCTGGAATAAACTACTTTGAAAATCGATTAAATACGGGAATTGCAAAAAACCTGCAAGATTTTTGTTGTTGATAAAACAATATTAACAAATAAATACGTCCAGAAAGACAATGACATAAAATTGCTTAGTCCGACACTTTTTAGCATGTTGATTACACAAACAAAAACAACTTGTTCAACTCTTATTATTTTGTTGAATTTTATACTGTAATATAATGAACAAAAGAATTTCAAGATGAAGCGACGCTGGTTCAACTCTAGTGGTATGCGCTTGAGCAACGCATTTCAAGGCAGCCTTCCATTCACTGGATAATATAATTCACAGAAAATATCTAATAGCATCTACTGTGCTTTTAAACCTTTTATTAGGCACTCATGGCATTGGTAGTTTGCGAGTAGAGATAAACTACTGTAAACAGCATTTCAACGTCATTACCTAAACCTGACTATATGAACTTATTATACCATTTTTTTAATGCAAACTGACTTTCAATTATCTTTTCAAAAGCCTCCTTAGTAGTCGTATAGCTATTAGAGCCTTACCGGCGTTTCAGTCTTATGACATGATGGTAGCCTACAAAAATTAGCTGCCAATCTTTAGGCTTACCGTTTGATTAAAACAGACGAGGGCGTAAGGTAACTCGCCGCTGCAATATGTTTCCTAAACGGTTCTAAACGCGGGTAGAGTTTCAGTTGCTCAGTTCTCACTGTTGTCAACCAGGTCTCTTGTGCAAAAATTTCTTCTTAAATTTGCATCACAATGATGTCTTGCCATGACTACATGAATCCGTCTCTGTTTGTAACTTACCGTACAAAGCTATAGGCTACACTACTGTAAAACCGTAGCGGAACCTATCCATTTTTAAGTAGTGAATAAAATTAAATTAACGTTTTTGTTGGGTTGTCGGTTTGCAGGAGAGCGCAGTAAATGCACGCTGACTATTTTGTTACATTTCAATTTATAAGCTTACAAACATTGAGAGGAGTACTTACCACCATGTACATTTGCGACTGTAGAAAATACAATATAATCAATCAATCGTATACACCAGCAGTATGCACATTCAGAGCACGTTGTAAAAGACCTAGATTTTAGGACAAAGTTTTTCTGCGCTTGAAATCGCAACGAAGTAGTCAAAAATGTCAAAGTCTTGCACCAGTTTTAGTTGAGAGGTTCCGATATGACACATTGACTGCAGTAAACCTGAAATCAGTAGCAAGTGTAATATAACTCTTTCGCTTGCCCACTTAATCGTGCTGCAATCGCACAATTTACACATCATAAATGCGTCGGTTGCATATCCACGCGTCGACTCTGAGCCCACTGAGAGTTCATGACTGTATCTTGGCAAAACACACTCGCCAGTAGCTGGCGACAAAACGTCAATTCTTTCTATTCCATTTTAAATTCACTGATTTGGAACATTTTGAACTGTCTTCGTATACATATCTTGGCCAAGCTGTATGCCTAAACGAAATGTTTCATAATATGATATTTTTTAAGTTTTGAAAAGTATTTCATACATAGGTTCAGAGAGAGACGAGCTTCGAGCTTGTAGCATCGAAATGACAACATTTACTTTTATTCTGGTTTTTGGCAATAGAAAAGCAGAAGGGGCATTTGTGCGTTTTGGGAGTGAAAATTTACTCCTATATTTTATGCCAAACCAATATATTTAAGTTTCCCATCACCCAGTTTCGAATAAATAGGATAATTTTATGATTTAAAAAGAAATTTATCTTTCTTTACATTGATCTTAACCTTATTGTATAAACTTTGTTAAATGTAATTTAGCGAGATACAAACAAACTGATCCAATTTGTCTTATCGCTGCATTAAAATTGTGTCTATGTTTCTGAAACACGTTGTGATTGGCTAGTTTAAGCTTACACATACTACGACAAGTGACTGAAGTACAAGCAATAGCGTTGAAAATGGGCTTCAAGAAGTTCTTTTGGACCAGGACGAGGGATGAATTTAGGGGCCCGCAACCTTTACAGGGGGCCCGAAAACTTGAAAAGAACGCTACGTATTCTTTGAATGTAGTGCCTTAGAAGTGTGTTGATTTGAGGCTGGAAGATCGCATTGGTAGGCCTATCAATCGCGAATTACTCTCCCAACGACCTTGAGTACAAGTACTGTTAGAACATTAATCGTCATTGATGACAAATCCTCAACAGCCCAAAAGGTTAGACCCTACACTTTGTGACTCACAAATCACAAGAAATAGCACAGACAGCCACTTTATCTGGTCCAAATCCGGTAAAGATCAGATCTGTACCATATCCAGTAAAGATCGAAACCAGAAAAGGTGGTTGTCTGGGGGTCTGCGAAGCCATAAGCTCGATGAAACAATAATTATATTGCATTCAATACCATACTCGATGCTAGTTCTTTTTATTTGATATGAGAAGTTGTTCTTTCGTGCAATAAGTTATTGCTCTTTCAAGCTGCTAGTTCAAAGAAGCTCATACAGAAAAAAATAAATTTAAGGCAATATTAACTTCACAATAGAATATATTACTGTCAGTTACTTGGCCGAGTGGTGAAAGCACCAGTACGACGCTCGGAAGGACCTCAGTTCGACACCGCTACAGAGCACGCAGCTGTGACACCATGAAAATTAACGTGCTAAAGTGATTGAGAGCAGCTGATGTGATGACTACTTGTTCCTTGTTGTGTGAGCCTACATATATAAGATTCGCAGTATGCTGTATGTCATGTGTGTTGTCGCAATGAGAATTTTGTTATTATTTTAATCATCTTTTTGTATTAACGTTTTTATCATTTTAAAGTTTAACTTCTTAACTGGATACATTCTACTGTGATAGTTTGCGGGTATGGCATGAATGGTGACGTCAATTTTCAGAAATGCAACTTCTTTTGTGGCAGAAAGACATTCTCTAGTCAAGAAAGAAAGCCTTTTAAACGCATAGGCTTTGTAAGACCCTGGCCTCATTGAAATAGTTTTCAACAGATTTCACTCAACCCACTTGATCAAGTGAAAGAGAGAAAGAGCTTGCTCCTCTTCAAGGAGCAACAATAGGGAGAAGTTTCGACAGACTTCAAATGAAAAGATTACGAGTTTTGATAGGTAGTGTTTATTAGCTTTGAAAGAATGACGTCACACTAATATAATTTCAACTGAATTTGACGTTGGATAAAGACAGAATTAACTCATTTTGAAAGCAAAAATGTTCTTGAATCTTCTTTAAACGTTTTTCTGTTGTAAAGTTTATTGATTTTTGAGCCTCTTGATGAGATAGCCACTTTCAAGATGCCTTTAATTTATTAAAAAGAAAATGTAATAAAACAAAAGATTACATGACAGAAAAAATCTAAAATACATAAATATTATTGCATGATAGGCTGCGCGTAATGTTGAGTTCAGGAATTATCTTAATAAAGCGATTGTCTTCTTGTTTCAGTTTTATTTTATGTTTGTTTTATTTCAAACTCAAGTTGGAGTTTTTTGTCCACCCCAATTGTCTGTTTCGAATTTTGTTTATTGGCTATTGGCAAATGATATTGATTCAACGATTTCTTGTAAGCAGGGTGTTTTAACAACTTCTCTCTCCAGGATATAAAAACTGAATAAGTCTTTTTTTTGGTTTGAATTGTTCACATATTTTACACTGATGCAGCACGCTTCACAAAATGGATGCTTTTAAAAGTGCTCAGACTCTGATTAGGCCAACAACACATATCTTCATCTTGCACAAGTGTCTTTTTGTTTTGTTTATTTTTTCAATCACTATTCTGTAGCATAAAGAATCCAATGTTCCTTTTAGATTTGAAAAAGAAAGCAATATGCAAAGAGATATCGAGAAAAATAATTTCTTAGGTGAAAAATTCTTTCAATTAAGAGTCCATATCAGTCTATTTTAAAATCATAACGATTCACATAGGAAGTATTCTGTTGTGTCTTCTGACTTATTGTATAAACACAAGATGAGTTAATGACTTTGTTTATTTAGAACGTTTGGAAGTTTATTTTCTTCGATTCTCTTGTCGGAGCCTTCTCAAAGATGGTCCCGTTGGTTAAAATAACTTTACATAAACGAGATGATTTCGGAATAAGCTTTTATAAGCCAATCTAAACACAAAACGGACCATGGTTATATGTTGACTGCCAGGATATACAAAAAGCAGCAAAAAAAAGCAAATAATAAACTCTTTTCTTATTTCAATGCTTTAGGTGTGTGCTTTACAAATGTGAACGTGTGCATAAGCATGAAACTGTAATGTACGCTGTAGCTTGTAGACTAGATGACTGTGTGCTAATGCTAAACCAACAATCGTAACGTTACTTCAATGTGAATTCTTTTTAATAAAGTGCTTTTTCTGTTGGAGGTGCTATAGCTAAAACCAGCAACCCATTCAAGGTTGTTGAAAACACAGAATGTCGCTATCGATAAGGGTGTGGTGTGAGAGAAAGAAAGAAACAAAACAAGAAAGAGCAGAAACGTATGAAGTTGATTTGTGAAAATAAATTGTAGTCATTGTGTGATTTGCTTAGCAAAGCCAAGAGTACAAAATTTGAATCAGAATTTTGTTCGACTGAATAATATACTGTAGATCGTAAGGAATTTTAAAGTGTGAGTAAAGTCAAAACCGTACCCTCAAAACTGTTTATGAGTTTCGACTTGCGGTGTATTTGACCTGAAGAGTATCTTCTCATGGCTCCAACAGCCAACGACGCTCTTCGTCATTTGAAAAATATGACAACCGAAAATAAACTCCACGAGATTTATTCCTTTGGGCTTTTGACGTCATCCAAACATGACGACAGTGCGTGTCCACTTCGCTGTGGTAGCACGGCAGAAAGCGACAATGACGTAGATGACGAGATTATCAACGTAACTGATGATGACGACGTCGTTATGGCAACGACTGAAACCAATGCATCTCTGAACCTACTGAAAGTAAGTCCAATTTAAAACTTTTAAACGGCTTGGAATCTCTACCACTACTGTACTATGATATTACAGAAAATGTAAGTTAAAATTATACAGTTTGCTGAATAAACTCAGAGCGATACTTTTTGGTTGTACATATATTATATCTATCTTCGTAAGTTAACGCCAGTGGAAACATAGTTACTAAACATAAAATATATTTGGAGACAGACCCAAGGTAAAAATAACACTTTCATCAAAACACTACTTGGAGTACTTAAAACTAAAGATGTCTCTGACTCTGGTGATAAATTATCGTTTGAGTGATCGAACGGCTGAGACGCTCGAAAGAGCGTTGGTTCGACATAGCTCGATAGCACGTGGCAAGAAAGATAGTTATTAACATCTCAGCCGACAAATCAGTCATTTTTGACGTCGATTTCACGTCTGCAGACGTGAAATCGATGTAAAAATTGACTGATTTGTTTTCTTAGATGCCAAAACAGCAACAGATGATTGGGTGACGTTGCCTATAGTCTGTTGCTGCTTCCAGCTGTCCGTTGTGTTGCGTCTGTAATATGACTTTATCAGTAGGGAAAGAATGGGACCTACGAGCCAAATTTAAAAAAAAAATCACATATTTTTTGTTTGGTGTTTAAGATTTGTCTCAAAGTTTCCGTGTATTCATCTACCTACAATCTCCATGCTTAAACGAATTTTTAGCATGTTCCGGCTTATGCGGAAGTTCCTAGAGCAAATAACGTAACGTTCTCCAAAGTGGTTCATAGGACCCGCAAGTGCGGGTGTTGCAACCATATGTGTAGGGTCCTGTGAACCGCTTGAAAAAATTATGTATTGTTTTCAATTTTCTAGTTTTTATCCGTTTGATGTAATGCATTTGTCATGCTATGAGTTTTTATGATGAAAGAGATGTCAAATGGAAAACATTGAATGTATTCGCTTCAATTTATTGGCTTTAAAGCCGTTTTTGTTTTGAGTCAAAACTTGTGTTTAATTCTGTCATTCCCGGTGGAAACAGGAAAATAAAATTCTTGTTTGTGTTAACTCCTGTTTTAGTAGCCTATCTGATATTTGAGTTAAAATTACTTTTGCTGTCAAAAAAATCATAATGCCCTGAAGAACATTTCACTTTCTTCTAAATTCAAAGGTTATTTTGCTTTCCGTAGGCTAAATACTTGAAATACAAATGTAATAAACTTTCGAGCTAGTAAGCTTGTTCGATATGGATGTGCAAAAATGCACCGTTTTAGAACAGCTCAATATTTTTTGCATACTGATGAATAAAATACCTTTTATAGGCTACTCTGTATTACTTCAGTTAATATTGAAAATCAACCGTTTCGCAGTATCTTTTGCTGAGAAAAAGCTTGAAATTCTATTAGACATCATTTACTTTTTTTGCCTAGAAATCCGACCCAGAACAAGACAAGCAAGCACTTGGACAAAATAGCAAAGTTTATCAACGAAGACCAAAGCCGCCATTTTCTTACATCGCCTTGATAGCCATGGCCATTCGAGACTCTTCTACCGGTGAGTTTAACTCTACGTTTTTGTGGCTAAATTAGGAACATTACATTACGAGACTCGCAGCTCCACTCTGCTCTTCCGACAACATTAGAAGGGTCAATTGCCACTTTTTTACGCCTTGCTGTTAGCTTACTTTCAACAAAAAACTTAAATTACTGACCAACTTTACTATTCTTATGTCCCATAAAAAGTGCATTGCTTTAAAAATCAGAAAAAAAAACTGTACCCTTCTAGTGTGGCGGATATACCAACAACAGAGGTAGTTTCGCATCCCCATGATCTAAACTCCCTTAGCTAAACCTAACAGCTCTACATTTTAGCTGTCAACGTTTTTGCGAACTACCCAAAACTTGCTTGTACGTTACTTTGAAAGCTCTTATAACAACGTTTTTTTTCTCTGCTTATGCCGATTTTCTGATATAAAGAAACAAAATTTGTTAAAAAAGCAAGGTTTATTTCAGTGATAAAATGCTTGAACATACTGATCAAAATGTTCTGAATACATTAACAAGAAATTCACACATTAGAGATTTAAACTTACATAGCAAAATAAGTTTCTAAAAAATGAAAAAAAAAAAACTATTTGCATTTTGAAGACTTTAGATTGGAGTTATTGCTTTTCATTTTGTTGAAACATTTTGAAAAATGGATGGGTATCCCTGCTTTAGAGGTCCCTTTAAGTCGGAGCTCAATGGGCTTCAATAGTGATAAGATAAACCTACGTGTGCTGCGTTTAATATTGTTTTCTGGCTACTTTTGTGCTGTTGTTGTGCCATGTGTCTTATATTTTTGTGTTTTTTCTTTAGTTTGAATATGGGCAAACTTATCTGATGCAAATAAATAATGATAATAATACTATAGCGAACAAGCATAGTGGATCGGATGGTCTGAAATAAATAAATATTTTTCCAAAGTTAACGTTACGGACATAGAAATTTGATAGCCCTTGAAAAGTACTTTAACATTCACATAGGAGTGACTTTTGCCCTAATTTATCACTGTCACAACTCACAGCGCATTCTCATTGTTTTATTTGTTTTAACAGAAACATTTAAACCTGTTATATCGTAGGTTAATAATAAAACTTACACCCGCAGCAGCTGTTATTTAAAGCTGGTAATCATTTTTAATAAGATTAATGATTAAAATGCCACTTAAGCTTACGTCAGTTTATTGATCTCCAGTTATAACTATTAACAAGTGTAAAAACAGTGAACACTTACACAAGACAAAATCTCCCGGTAACATTACAATGAATAGTATAATAGAGTTTGCTTGACTATTTGGTGCTCAGCAGCAACAAATATCTTAATGAGTGCTCAACTTTGTTCTTATAGCAATGATAGTTCTTATGATAAGTTCTTATAGCAACATCTTGTTGTAGTACTTTGTTACCTTGGCAACAGTAGCGGACTTAAAGGGGGTGGTCACTTAGTCACATGCCCACGTCACAAAAAACAAACAAAAACGAGAAAATTATTCATTTTTTCTTTTTTCCAAAATTTTCTTTTTTGCTTTGCCCCTGAACGACGTCACTATTAACCTAATCAGGAAATCGTGTTTTGAATCATCAGCGAGTTTGAAGCCATAAATTTGGCTATGTGTCCTCAAAAACCAAAAAAATGCAATATTCCGATATTAATCATTGCTCATTTAACTATACCAAGCTAACAATTACTTAAGCCTTTCCAATGTCAATCGTTGGACGAGGTAAAGTATTACGTGTGCATTGCAGGGGAATATGTGATAATATCCAGAACGGATTCGCAAAATTTTACTTCTGCAAAATCATGAAAAGCACAGACTAAATTTTGTACTCGTATTGCGAAATCATTGTAAAAATATCCAATATAGACGATTCCAGCTTTCCTAAATATTTCAAATGCGCAGGTAGACAGATTTAGCCTACCTTGTGTCCAAAGTCTCATTTCAATTCAATTGTGGGCTATCCACTGTTCTCTAGAAAAGCTAGACCATGTGCAAAACTTGTCAAAAATTTAACTATTAGAATCTTTCTGTCGTCACCACCACAAAATGATTTTAAACTTAAATTAAACTTTGAGCGAAGCCTTAGAAACTCTTGATGCGTTTTTTTAGATCTAATACCAAAGTAACTAGAAGGTTGGAGATATTTAGGCCTAATTGAGTCATCCAATCCATCAACAGTCAAGTATAACATAAAATTACCTTTTTCACAGTTGCGGTCTACGTAGCCTAACTATTATCGCAATAACATTTTGGTAAATTCGTATTTTGCTGAGTGGTAGGCAAGCAGCAGGCTTTCTTTAAGTCAAAAAATGTCTTTCGTAGTTAATCGTGGTAACAGGTTAATCAACTTATTGATTAGTTGGGTGAACAATGTGTTTTGCTTTGGAATGTTGCAATTATTTTCTCAATTTTTGAAGGGCACAAAACTCTCTCCCTTTGTTTACACTTCTGAAAGCACACGTTTCCTATGCCACTGAATAGGTCAATATAATATGATTAAGCGAGCGAAGCGATCATGAAAATGTTGCAAAACAGAGATAAATCGCATGCATTTTTCTTGTTTTTTTTTTCGGTGGAAGGTAAGGAGACCAAGTGCCCCTCCCCCTTTGGATTCGCTACTGGTTTGGAGCAACGAACAACTTTCGTCTCGCTTTACTCAATTTTGTACCACCAATCAATTCAGTTAAAACTAAATTAAACCGATTATAAAGTTATAGTGTGCGATATCTCAGTAGCCTATTTGTAATGGGCTATGAAAGAACTACTATAATTCAATGCACTATCAAGGAATGTAAAATTAAAAATTTTCACTTATATTGGAAAACATTTTCTTAAAGTATTTTGAAAAACGTTCTTCTGTTTTGAAAGATCTGCCAAGAGACCTAGTTGTGTATAACGTTTAGTCTGTTATAGCCTACTATAACTGGTGCTATACTTTGCTTTCAGGAAAACTAACTTTGGCAGAAATCAACAATTACTTGATGAAGAGGTTCCCTTTTTTCCGTGGTTCTTACACTGGATGGCGAAATTCTGTCAGGCATAATCTTTCGCTAAACGAATGCTTTCAAAAGATTCTGCGCGATCCAACAAGACCTTGGGGAAAGGATAACTACTGGACCATTAACCCAAACAGTGAGTACACTTTCGCAGATGGTGTTTTCAGAAGAAGAAGAAAGCGGTTGGCCAGAAAGTTGCCTCACGTTCAAAGATCGTGTCTTGTCTCTTCCTCTTCTCCAACACCAACCGTGCTTTCTTCTCATTCCTCATCTAGTGAAGATATGAGAAGTGACTCGGAGTCCTCTGGATCTCCTGTTTCTTTTTCCATTGACAGCATTCTTTCAAGAAAAGACAAAAAGTGCTCTCCTCCTTATATTCCTTGGCCGTCAGTATACGCTCCCTTTTATGGTCAATACTCTTCTCACAATAACATAGCACCAGCCATTCTTACCCCACCCAAAACAAGCACACATTTTCTCAATCATCCTAGCTTGACAGGCTACAAGCTGACAACTCCTGATTCCTTTGCTTACCATCAGCTGATACAACTTCAGTTGGTACAAGCTCAAGCCAATTTGTTGGCTTCCAGCAAGGCAAACTTACCAGCAAAGTTTCACCCTTTTCTCACTGCTACACAACTTGTTCCATTTAACCAAGTGGTCCCTGTTTAGAACTTGGGTAAGGTTCAAAAGTAGCGTTCAACTTTTCTCTTTCATTCTATCCACGGTTCCAGTGCTTTTTGTATTTGCTGAAGATTTTTTTGGTCAATAAAGTATTTTGCATACTAAAATGAAACGTGTTTGATGCCAAGTCTGGTCGTACTGTATAAATATTGAAAAAAAATCTTATTTGTTTTTCCACACTTTGAAAAGAAAAGATCAATTTGATCTTTTTTCATTTGTAAAGTTTGTACAAGTAAAGCCATTTTGACGTCCTTCTAAATTCAGAAGTAAAAACTTGTTTTCTTTGTCTTCCTCTGCTAGTTTAGCCTGCGTTGTGTAAACATATTCATTTCAAGTAGGTTCGATTGTAGTTGACACAATCTACATTTTGTTGAATGTATGTCCTCTTACGTAACTTCAATAGACAGAACAAAATTTATGAATTTATTCAACTTCGATTTCTTGACGACGGCAATGCTCAATGCCGGAAAGGCTGCCTTAGTTTGTTGATTTTATATTTTTGTTTTCTTAGCAAAGTTTACTGTTTAATCTCATACCTTTTCATGCGAAATGGACTTTGCGTTTTTGACGTTAAATTTACATCAACTTCCACCAAAGTTTAGTCATAGTTAGACTATGCATTTAAAACCTTACATCCCAGCCAGAGAATCAGACTTTTTTACATCGAGTCAACGTTTACGGACGTTGAATCAATGTAAAAAGGTGCTAAATTGTTGACTGGTATCTTGTGTTAACATGCCAAGCTTTCACTATTGAGGCTTAATGATTCTGATTTATACTTTGCTTGATGTCATGACGTTACAGCTGTATGGCTGTAGAATTAGTAAACATTTTCATAGATTTTTGTAATAATCTCCCAAGTAACACAACTTATGCTTTTTACCTGTATCTAACGTCTAAAGACGTTAAATTCGTGTAAAAAGGACCGATTATGTAAGCTGGGCAACGCTTTACCACGTCAATTTTTTATGGAGTAAACGTTGAACTAATTTTTTAAAGACAAGCTTTCATAATTGAAGACCTGATTTTAAAAACTACTTAAGTCACATTTTGTGGAAATTGAGTTATCACCAAAAACATGTAGACCTATACAAAATTATGTTCAATGCCTGCCCCGCCTAAAATTTCATTTAAGAAACAACTTAATTTTGCTACAACACACGCTGGTATTGCATAGAAATAGAGGATGTAACAAATTTGAAAAAACTTCAATTTTTTTCTCAATGTAGTATTGTGGACTTAAGTAGCTCTTTAACTTAGGTTTTATTGCTGAGTATTAGCATTTCATAACAATGTCTTTCTGAGACTTTACAAAACGAGTTTTCTTAAGATTAGCCGTTGCAATATATTTTCGTCTTGTTGATTTGAGCGTACTATCTGTTGCTGTGACGAAACTGTTATTTTTGTCTTAAAACTGCATCTATTTTACATTTTTAAACGTTTGGAACTGTTTCTTAAACGTCTGGAGATGTACAATGGTAAACTACAGTTTTTCCACATCAAATAAACAGCGGATACATTTTGTTGTATAACTTACTGCAAGCTTTTTACTTTGTACACATTTTTGTAGAAAACGTACTCTCAAATATGATAGTTAACCTATGTGGCATTTTAAGTTTCCTTTTACTGTAGAATTAAAACTCAAAGCAAAACGTACCAATATCACTATTGCATTTTGTTCCTGTGAAATGTTAAAAAAAACATAAGTAGCTACTTTGTTCTTTTTTGAAGATTCCTCAAGTCATACTCAGCCATTTTAAATGCCAAAAATGTCAGCAAAATCCAGTCACAATTGAAAGATTTTCATGTTCTTTGAAAGCTAAACAAGCCCGTTTTCATATATGAATATGTCTAAACTTACCTCAATAAACCAGTTAAACATGAATAGAGCCGGAACCGGTGTGCTGCTATTGAGCATGAATGGAAAAGATTATTTACTTGAAAAGGCACAAGGCAACACTTGAAAAGTAACAAGTGATTTGGAAATACAAAGTCAGGTTTCTTTTATGTTTTCCCAAAATTTAATTTGCAAATCAATCTCAGTGGAACTGTTTTGCTTGACAGGGCAACAATCCACCAATGTCATAAGCACTTGTTTGAAATTTCAGGCTTCAATGATCACGATAGGAACTGAGCTAGGGCGTTGGTATTCTTTTTATTTGAATTTGGGAAAGTGTTTTTATTGCGTTCTGGAACATGAAATGTTGGAAATGTTTATCAAGAGCACTGAAAACTATAGTTCAAATAACAGGTTAGAAGAAAATCGCGTGAGAAATCAACACAAATAAAATGGATCGTAGCCTGACCAAATGATGTCGTGCAGCAAGTGACGTCCAAGAAAACTTTCTAATGAGTTTCACAGCAATAAATAAACTACTTGGAAAAAATCTTGGTTTAGACATTGCGATCAAAATATGCAATTCATGTCCCATATTCGTAATTTCGTGTTTGAACATTTAAATTTTAACAATTGTTTCTCAATAAAACAACCACGCGGCCCTACACTTTGATTTTGTAATGTCACTTACAATGTAGGCTATAGCTTGATATAAAAAATGTACCACTTTTTAGTTTAATAAAAGTACATCTATTTAATAAAGCTAAATTCTGTGAGATTGGACACTTTCGAATATGGATATTATTGAATTAATGTTGACAGAACAAAACTTACTACTTGGGCGCAAATGAAGGTAGGTTACTGGCTAGAAATGCTAGAATACAAAAAAAAATTGGTAGAGAATATATGCTTCAGTGGAGGACAACACATAAAAATAAAGCGACTGTTACATATGCTTGTGGTTGTGGTGTAGCTATGTTATAACTAAGAATAGTAAACATAATTTTTTCTTAAACAGTAGGTGAAAATCTATCATTTTCCTATTGCATGTTTCACTAGTTGTAGCCTATGTTTATTGCATTTTCAATGACTTCACTCTGCTGGAAACTACAAGTAGGCTATTTCAGCGATTATATGTAGCGTAGCCTACTGTAATGTAAAGTAAAAACAGTGAAATTTTTCAAGCTTGCAATAATAATAAAAAAATTAAGGAATCGGTTACGTCGAGAAGTTAACTTGCAAACGAACAACAGCTGGAGAATACTAATTGATTGATTGATTGATTGAATTTTTATCCTCGGACTGGGAAAGCTTCTTGCAGAGCTTAATCCTGGCAGTTTCGCATACTTGTAGAGGCTTTGAATAACTGACGCAGGCCCGGTCACCGAGATTGACAGAGTGAAGTTTCCGATTGTTGAAGTCTTCTTGCCGGGGAACTATTCCATCCATTAGATGCCGCTGAATGGAGAGCAGTCCTTAACGTGCGTTGCTCAAGCGCACACCCCGAGAGTCGAACCAGCGCCGCTTGATCTTGAAGCTTCTTCGTTCCAGAAGTGACGCGCTAACCAATTGAGCTATCGGGGCTGACTTTTACACGGAGTTTGGTGTGAGTCACCTAGTGGATACAAGTAAATATTCTTTGTTAGAGCAAGGTTATTTTGTGCGGTAAAAACGATACTATAGAAAACGTATAAAATTACTTGAAGGTAACAGAACATAACTAGCACAACACCTTCCGCCCCCTATAGGCTAGCTCAGTTGGTTAGCGCGTGACTCTGTGAACGAAGAAGCTTCAAGATCAAGCAGCGTTGGTTCGTCTCTCGGGGTGTGTGCTTGAGCAACGCATTCTAAGAACAACTCTCTATTCAGGAGCGCCTAATGGATGGAATAATTCTAGGGCAACAAGACTTCAACAATAAGAAATTTCACTCTGTCAATCTCGGTAATCGGCCCTGTGTCAAAAGCCTCTACATTCACAAGTATGCGAAACTACCAGGAATAACCCATCAAGGCTTTGTCAGTCCGAGGATAAAGATTCAAAACCAAACCAAACCACCTTCCGTAAGTTGGGAGAAAAAAAAACAAACTTGAAGACAATGAAAAACTCGATTCTTGCATTTCCTCATTTACACCACAATTTGAGAAAATTTCATCTCTCGTATGTCAACATTTCGTTGCAACAATAGAGAAAACACAAAAGTCTGCAACATGCATTGATCAGTTCAAAGATGGAAATAAAAACTCGATACTGTACGTGTCTTATGTTTTGTTGTGGAGACGCAGTAAAAGGATGGCTGTTGTATCGGGAAGATTTTGACTTGTTTCTAGCAAAAGTAAGTTCTTTTTTTGTTTCTAGTTAAACTTCATCGACCTGTATTGTTGTGGAGTTAAACGTGGTATGGGCTCCAAAATCAATAGGGGCTCACTTTATCAATATGTTACAACGTTAGGCTACCAAGCGTTAAGTATAGTAATTTACCTTGCCGACAGAACCAAAAAAAAAAAATAGATTGGTCGATTAGAAATAGCCAGAGATGCCAAAATATGGTTTTGCTAGGCCTAAGTAGATCCATGGTAGATTGCGATGGTTGCAAAAGTGGCTCAGGGTTTGTAGGTTAAGCATCTCATTCTCTTACCTACTTTATGGATAAATCTTTTAAAATTAGTTTTAAATAGACAATGTTGCGATCATTTTAAAAACACAGCAAGACCTATAATATGATCAGTAGCTTTGACAGGGGTACGCTTGGACCTGGAACTTGAAGAAACCAACGCGTATTCTTTGGATTTTTCTTACAAGTATCTTGATTTTGGGCCAGAGCATTTCATTGCTAGCGGGCCCAAATTATCCTTTTAACGATCTTTCGTATGATCTACAAAATATATCCATTCTATTCAAATACCGCGTTGTAAATTCTATTGCAAGGTTGGCTACGGTAGCGTTCCTGTCTATAATATGCTTTTACATCATAATAGAGTTATGGAGTAGAATAATGATAATAATCTATATCTGTAGGGCGTCAGAAAGCCTAAAGCAGTCAATGAAATTCAGTCTTCTTTATTGTAAGGATTGTTGCTTGATTAAACATTGGAAATTGTCTGCAACATTAAAATAATATTGACGTTGCTAGGAGAAATCTTGGCTTTTGTATAAATCATCTTTCATTTTCGTAATCCTTTGTTGGTTTGACCTGCAAAAACCTACTATATAGTCGCAATCAATAAATGGGGGCAGCCTTGGCTTATTCTTACCAAAATGAATAGAATGCAATGTCGTCTTTTGTAAGTAAACAATTGATATCTGTCCTTTAGAAGTGATTTTTGTGTGGGAGCAAGACCATTAGGCTATTGGTACTAAAGTATGAGTATTTTACCGAATAGTCTGTAGAAACTACAGGCGACACCTTTCATGAGAATCGTGGTTGGTGCATAAAAAGGTGTTAAATAAAAAGTCATTCTTAAGATGTTATTCTTTCTTAAGGTTTAACGAAATAAAAACAAGCAGGTGTACACAAAACATGGATTGTATTGAAACATTTTGGCAAAAAGGACCAACACTTTCACGCGTTCACAATTTTATAGGATATATTTTTTGTCACAAAATTTCAAAAAGAAAAAAAGCTTCATGCCACAACACACGCTCAGGTGAATTCAAAAACACCATCGTGCTTAAACAATAATCCCAAACAGAAAATCAACCGTTTTTTACATTGATTCAACGTCTGCAAACGTTAGAGCAATGTGAAAATGGTTGATTTGATGTCCAGATCAATATCATCCATGTTGCAAGGTTTGTTTGTGCAAGCTTCATGTGTTCGATACCATTCTAATTTAACCTCAAGACAACGTGAAAGTTGCTTGCATCCCATGTGAAGCTCTACCAACATGCGTTTAAGAATTGCATCAAATAAGACAACGCTTTGCAAGTCTTAGTTAAACTATCAAGAAAAAATAAATGTTAGGTTACTAGGCTAACAGAGCATTTTTTTAATTTGCTAATAAAAAAGGCCTACGCTAATTTTTGTGTTATGTTCATATTTGTTACTTTACATTAATATAATACAGGAGCAGCAGATTGTAAAGGCTTCGAAACCTCTAAAGATCTCGCTCTGGCCCTGATCATAAATGTATAATATGCGAGGTTATCAAAGCAGGCATATGAACGTCACGTTAATGATATACAAATCAAGAATCATGCCGTTCCTATGAAAGGAGAACAATATCTCATTAAAGTTTTAAAAATTTTAAACACTTTCAAAAAATCATAACACTTTTATATGTTGATAAATCGTTGTTAAAAGTAAAAATATCAATCAAGTAGCAACTTGGTCACAAAATGACGTAAAACGCACCCCTTTGCTGGCACCACTGTAATATAAGCAGGCAGTTACACAGCAGGTTTGCCATCAATTTGCTTCACAGTGCAACCTACTTTTAGCTATTGTATCGACAAAGCGTTTTCATTTGTACCTGACAACAAACAAAAATAATCAGTTTAAAACTGTGGACATGCAAACTGGTATTTATAAAGATAAAAGTTATTGGTATAACAAAAAATAAGACGCGTACATCACATTACGTCGTGCTGTAAATGTAGTAATGTATGAAATGACCCAAATAATTCGACTGTTCAGTGTTTGCGAAATCTGCATGAAACTTCACTCAGTTACGAAAACACAAGCGCACACAATGTAGAGTAGTTTCAGATAAATCAAAACGTGAAGTCGAAAACCTCAATAAAAAGAAATCGAACACTGGGTGCGAATGCAAGATTAGAAAACAGAGAAACAACAAGCAATTTTATTGCGACTAGATACGAGATTAATTTCACAGAGACTGATAAGAAATGCATCAGACCATGTGAACATAAGAACGTTCGGGAACGAAGTATTTCTGATGAGCAGGTGAGCGCAGAGTCAGTAGTATGGGTTGGTACACACCAGACCACTCATCAAATCTGTGGAAAAAAAAGCAGTTGGCAAAGTATTGACCAGAAACAAACGTGATTATGTAAGAGACCCACACAATAAATCAGTCGTTTTTACATTAATTTTTTCAGACGTCGAATCAATGTAAAACACGACTGATTTGCTGTCTGAAGAGTGAACTACGCTCCAGACAGAAAAATCCGTTATTTTTACATTGATTCAACGTCTGCAGACGTTAAATTAATAGAAAAATGATAGATTTTGCTGTTTGGGGTTTTATTGGGGTTATGTACCTGTCAATTTCGCTTGGGAATGGATTCATGTAGATCCGGCTAAGTGGCAAATTTAACTTGCTGGTGAAGGCGGCCATAAGGTCTGGATAGGGACGAACGAACGGATCAAGTTTGTACTCAGCAGCCAACTCCTGGCGTTCTCGGACACGCCTAGCGGTGTGCATTTCTCCTAGGCGTACAATCGCCTGAATTGAAAAAAATCAACTTTTCAACGCATGCAAGAGTTGAATTACCGACGCATTCCTGCTTGAGTGAACCAAGCAAGATTGAAGTCGTGGCTACAGTTCAAACTGTCTTTCATTTAAAACTCACTGACCATAAACATTAAACAATGATCTGTAAAGCAGAATATTCACTTTTGATTAATTAACAGCACAATCTAAACAATATGACCTGCTGCCTTTGAACGAAATATAATAAGTCATTGTGAGAAGGCCAGTGAACAAATACAAAAGATAGACGAGAAATCTAACAGCTTGGATTACTTAGGCTGAGTCAGTGGTTCAAACCACCTACATCAAAAGATCAAGGACACAAAGTTGAAAAGATTAAGCTTTCAAAGAATTTATTTCATTTCGAAGGTAAATGCTATGCTTTAGCAATTAATTAATCCATTGATCAACACATAGTGAGGTTTTAATTTGTCCAGCGATTGAAATGACCTGTTTTCCTTCAATCTTTGGTAGAACTAAAACAGTATTTTTAGTTGGTTCTGGTTTCTGATTGGCCAATCGGTCACGCTCCAGCCCCTCTTCGAGCATGATTTCGCAGAAGTAATTGAGAACCTGCAAGTAACCACAACAAATTACAAAAATGGCGCGAAAATAAAACAAAAGTACATTTTTGATGTCAAGAACCAATCCCAGCCTAACAACTGCATAACTGAATTAAAAAAATGGATTGCATTATCATTACGTTTTTTCATCCAAAGTTGCGTGAAAACTACGGACATTAACTGACAAGAAACTGGGCTTATGCATCCATATTAGAAAGGGTTAATTTTTATTGCGCATAATTTTTGCGCTTCATTGCACGTTTTAGTTTCAACCAAAAACTTAACATCATCAAAGCAAACTTAACAAGTTGGATAGTGGATATTGTCCATGAAAGAACTAAGTCAAAAGCTGATCGACTATCACATTTCCTAAAATCATAAATGCAACGAGAAAACTTAGTCCTTTTAACGTTGGTTCAACTTCTGTAACCGTTTATCTTTAACCAATGTCATGTACCAAAGTAAAGAAAAACGGGTTTAGCAATTTGAAGAGTAAAAATTCAAGAATCAGAAGTGACCTCAACAGCAGTGACTGTCTTGGAAGCTCCATCGCTGGCGGACACGGCAAACTGGACTCTCTTGCCTCCTTCAGCAGTCTTGCTGAGGCCGGGTCGTCGTATCTTTGCACGTATGTCGCCGTGCTTGAGACGGTCCAGCGTCGTATCAATGTGATTCTGAATACGTTGAATTGCATAAGTAGTGGGTTGCTTTGACACAAGGATTAATCCACACACAATTACATAAAAAATCCACCGAAAGTAGTACCAGACATTTGCATACCACTCTGTTTTAACCAGGCAGTCGTACTAAACGTCAATAAGTCAGTTATTGTTTTCAATATGTTACGTCACACTAAAACTGCATTTGATCAAATTCAAAAAAATTCTATCTAAAATTATTTAATGAATATTATTGACTGTCAAGTACGCTGATGTTAATTGTATGCTTTTCAAATGCTTTAGTGATGTTGGTATACAGCTATAGTAGTAGCATATTTTAACGAAGATTTAACATGAATTTGGACACTGAGGAATAATAAGTGTGAGGTACTTTAAAGCGTTCTTTCCATTCCGAAAACCACTTCTGCACCATGTCTTTCATTTGTGGCTTCAACGGCCTTGTGTCATCCAACTGCCATATTTCCCATGACTCCAACTCTTGGGTAAGAAACTGGTGGGCATCCTATAGTATCAAACAATGCAATGAATTTGGTTAAAATTTGAATAATTTCACTTAAATCTCAGCAGGTTTAGTAAAAAACGTTGATTACCTGTAGCCCTTGTTCTACTAAAAGGCCTCTTATAAACGCCTTATGTCCTGGGTCTCCTCCCAAATACTCGGTTAGAAGTTCAACAATGTAATCTTCCGATTGCCCGTTCACTGTTTGATAGAGCTTGAGAGCAGAGCGGAGGAATCCAGTTTGAACCGGTTCCTGAGCAATAAGAAGAAAGGACCTTTTCTGTTTAGTTGTTTCAGTTTAATAAACGTAAAATGAGTATTCGAAATGGAATAACAATCGATGCAAAAGACAAATGTTATTCCTATGTTGAAAACTGGTTATTATATTTTTTAGTGTAATAATAAAATCTAACCTTAGGATTGGGAGGGACAGGGGCGTTTAATATGGAATTCAGGGCTGCAGCCACGTATCTGACCACCGTCATTCCTTCCTGTTGCCATAGCAACAGTAACGCATCAGCGATTTGCATTCGGTGTTCCCAATCAATGGAAATTCCCATGACGTCACAAACCACGTTGAAGAACTTGACTGCACTTGGTGGATCCTTGAGCCTCTGAAATGACGTCATGAAAAACATTTTAACATCAATTGTCCCGTTAAAAATTCACAAAAAATCATCCAGTTTTAAACCGAATAGATAAAGTCAAAATTATAGAATCTACTCGTCATTGCTCACGACTAGGGAACTGTGTTTCGGAAGCTAGTGACAAACTGTTACTACCACACCGAACCGGCGGCATCAGGCTAAAACAGGTCGTTTGTATCTATATTTATGAAATATAGAATCTAAACTTGGGGTTAATTTATTCAATTAGGCTTAAAGTTTCCTTCGAAAAGTGTTCAGAGTTCGTTACACAAATATCAGAAAACAGCAACAACTTCAAACAAAAGACAAAATTAAAAGTGGTGTGAAATTTTTTCAGCCACACTGACATTGTTAACTGATCTCAATATTTCTCTAGTGCCGGTTTTAAATCTCAAAACGAGCAAATAAAAAACTCCAAATTGTAGCAGAAGAAAATCATCTAACAGTTTGCAATCGCTTGTCACGTGTTCTAGCATGTGGGGTTGTGCACACAGTCAGGTGCAACCTTTGAAACTCTCTCTAGCGAGTGCATAATCAACCCTCATACCATTCTAGTAAAGCACAGCAAACTAGCGAGAACGCAAACAATTCTTCAATGAAGTTGTGCGTGGCTTGAAATTGTTTAAAAAGAAATAAAGCATTAGTTTAAAAAAATTCTGAAAACCACTCAGCTTCTGTCAACATGAGACCAGACTTTAACAGTAAATATTATTATCAACATAATAAAGAATAGCCTACTCAATGCAAAAAAACTTCAAACACAGAGATTTACTGTTATTCAAAAAAATAACAACACATTGTTTGAAATCTCTAAAAATTTCTTATTGAGAAGGAGTCAAAAACATTTAAACACAGCCAACGAAAGAAAATTTTAGCTAAATCAATGCCTGCGTGGGTAAAGTACCTGTGCGATGTATTCCTTGTGTCTTTCGAACCATGGCAACCCTTCGAATTGAATGAGGTATCTTGCCGGTTTGGGGGGTGGTGTTGGGGTAGGGGATGGTGGGGTAGGCGGGACAGGTGGTGGGGTGGGTTCTTTTGGAGGTGGGGGCTTGGAAACAAACCGAACAATCGGTTTGGTGGGCCGAGTGGGAGCTTTAATTTTAGGGGGCTCTAAAAAGTATAAATCAAATAGTAATAGATTTGTACTATTTATTCGTAAACGATAGTTTGTAAATTTCATGTTTTGGTAACATGCTCTATTTACTCATAGTACACAAATTAAAAGCATTTGATTTATTATAGCATAAGACCATAATAGATTTATAATGCAGTAGTTTTTCTTTGTATACAATTCGTTCCTGATTAGTGTTGTTATAAATCATTATGACATAACTTTTCATTTTAATTTTAACAAAATTTCAAAACAAAAAACTTGAACATAAACGCTAAAAGGTACAGTCACTTTTCTTTTCAAGAAAATTAAATTTACAACTAAAACCACCTTGTAAAGTGTGATTTAAAACGTTTTCTATAGTCTTTGCATGTACTGTAATTATTATCAACATAGTTAATATTTCTATCCAGTGATGTGGTTACCATTTTCTCAATGCGGTTCTGCACCGTCATGAAACATATGAGAACCTAATCTACGTAGCAGCCAGTGACAACAACTTTTTCTCTTCGAACAACCGGTTCGCTTGTCTATGATTACTTTAGACAAAGGCTTGTGCAAACCGGTGAAAACCGGTTGAATCCCACCACTGCCTTTGTGTTTAAAAAGAAGGTGCTATTGTGACTTAAACAGTCAAACTGTAGATGTTGGTTATGTCTTGGGACCATGTTTACCAACCTAGGGGAGGTGGTGTAGGTGGTGGTGTTGGCTCTTTCGGAGGTGGGGATGGTGTCTTCAAGGCTAGTCGCATCTTGTCCATCAACGAAGAGGGCTTCTTATCGATCTTATGTTCTTTGATGGTGCTGGGACGCCTGCCAAATTTCTTGGGAGGACCAGCTGAAAAATGGCAAAAGATATTATACGCCACGTATTACAATATTCGGATCCGTATAACATTTACCTGCTAAAAAAAGTAATGCCAGTTATCATTAGAGTTTGAGAAAACCAAAATAGATATGCTGTTCATCGCAAAACTGCAACTATGTATTGTATAGCGCTTCTTCAGAATGCTTGTAAGTCTTTTGCAATTTATTGCATTACTCTGAATTGAGAGGAAAATAAACTGTAAACAAATGCGGTAAAATTTAGTCGAAGTTGGCATTAGCAATACAACACATGCCCGTTTGCCTTTGCACAAAGACATTGTCGTTTCCAAAATTACAACAATCTTGAAAAAAAAACACTTTTACTTTATTTGCTATAAAAATCAAGCTTGAAAATGATACTAGACAAAACATGGTAACAACATTTCCGTGTTTTGAGTGATTTCAGAACTTTCTGATATATACTGTATGGTATCACATCTATCCTATCAGTCGTTGCAAGCTTTAGCTATTCTAGATTTCCACGATTGCGGTTCAGGAAAGGGCTTGTTCATACCCAACATGAAAATGGCAATTTCCAAGATATACAAAAAGGTCCTCCAACATAAATTGTTGCGAACCCCAGGTTTGTATATTCATCTTATTACCTGAAGGATCAACTAAGTGTTCGTCTCCGTAGTCCACTGTCCTCGATTCATCCGAATCTGATCCCATGTAGAAGACTCTATCCTCTTCATCGTCCTCATCATCAAGATCAGATAAAGATGGAAGTTTGACTCCCTGCAGGAAATCAATGATGACATCATCGACAAGAAAACAGTTTTCCATAAAAACATGCTCACAAGAAAAATAATAAATTGATTTTTTTTGGTTCACTTGTTTTCAGATGATGAAATTAAATCTGCTCTATTCCGACGTTTTGTAGCCGAAACCAAGTTTCCACAAATTGTCAACACAAGCATCAGAACCTCAGCTTGTGTACATTTTCATAAAAAGCATTGTTAAACTACTCAAATACATCAACAAAAATGTCGAAAGATCTTCTGCTGGCTGCATTGCTCAACTTCAAGGCTAAATATGTTAGGAAATCACTTCAATAAACCGACGTGCTGGATGACTTTTCATTAAGCATACAGCACACTCTTGAGCTTTTCCTCGCTTTCCTGGCGGTTGTAAGCCTATAGCATAACGCTTATAACTAAGCTATAACAAAATGTTTAAGAAGATTGCTCGCATTAAACCCTACATGTGTAAACTTTGGCGGCTATTACACCATAGAAGCAAAACTGGTAGAGAAAAAAATTATTTCATAACATAATTTCATACCGTGTAGAGAATGCAATCATAAATCAAGAGCAAAAACCTTTCTCTAAGTTTTTCACTGAACTATTTACCTGCATGACAGGACTACTGCACATGTGACAAAGCTAACCTGAGATACCATTGGAGTGATGTTATCTGACCGTGTGGACTCTTCAAGATCCTTAAACACATTTGGTATTTGTTACAATTTCTTAAAAAAAGGTTTACTCAATACATATCTATCATATATCATGGTAAGAATCCATGTATATGGATTCTTACCCATGATACCATGATATTATGGATCTTAGGGGCGGGCAACCTTTTTAACACAAGGGCCAGTTAGAAAAATGTAATGCTGACAGGAGGGCCGCACATCAAATGAACACTAATTCATATTTTTGAAATTGTGTAAATCGAGATGAAAATTCCTCACGCAATACTGCCACTCTTCGAGCATAACCATCCAGGCTCTCATTACTGCCATTAAAGACACCTTTTAATGCGGAAAAATGGTCAATTTTGTGTTCACGCAAGCTAAAAAAATAGCTGAAGAAGATGAAGGGCCGCACAAAAAATGGTAAAGGGCCGCACGTTGCCCACTCCTGGATTAGCCTTATACACTTGGCGTTTTTACGTCATATTTGTAGTTTACACAGTCCATTCATGTCCTAGTTTGCAAATTTTAAACATTTTCTGAATAGAATTTTGCACTTTTCATGCGACGTGTAAAATCACTTTGCCAGCATCGTTATCGAAACTACATTCAACAATTGCATTATACGATTCTGACAGCTTCCCACAACAATCTAACGGGGAAAATCTTTGATTGCGTGTTGGTTTGTTTTGTTGGAAACTGTCCTACCAGAGGTGATGGTGATGAGTAGAAAACGGTAGTCACTGAAATCTACTTATTCTAGCTACAATTTGTTTAGTACTGGAGTTTTTTCTTGTCACATTTTTTTTTGTTCTTGAATATTTTCTTTGTTGCATAGCCAGAAAGACACAAGAACGTATAAAAATTTATGTCGTATTTTGATTGAAATTACGTATTTTTCTGAAACCTTTCCAAATACGACTTTATTTTGCATTTTAAAAGACCACAAACTGAGTCTACCGCTTTTGCTTTCTCCTCCATTTCCTTCAGCATCTGCTTTTGCTCCTCAGTGAGAACAGGAGGTTTCCAGTTATCCTCTTCCAACTTCTTCATCTCACTTTGCGGCCAGAGCAACTTGATGAGGATTGAATTAGGAATGAAACCACTGGGATTGATGATGTACTTTTGCTGGCTCTCGTAATCCGGTCCAGATTCAGTGAAATGCTGAAAAAAAAAATTACACAAAGAAAATTTTAAGAAATGCAATAAAGCAAAGATGGGTTTCGAACCCATAACTTGCGTTCTGCAGAAAAGTGACGGTACAAGGCTGGTGAGTCGTTCGCCAGATCAGGTAAATACTTCATAGACGCTTGGTTCTCAAACCGTTTTTTTTTTTTCAAATTATTGCAGCAGCGATATAGCAAATGACCAACTGGCCTTTTTTTTGTAAAATCAAGTAGTTAAAACTGAAGAACGCTGCAAAATTAACTTTGAAGTTAAGCCATCAAAAAATTAAGTTCAAAACGTTTAAACAAATACAAAGCCGAGAACAAACAATCAAAGTTTGAATATTGTCTTTGTCTAACTCTAACAGTAGGTTATGTTGAAAAAATATCTGACTTTGTCTTTCTCCATTCCTTCATCCAATATCTCCTTGATGGGCTTGGCTGCGTTGATAGGAGGAAAGAAACCGATTTTAGTTTCTTGCGTCCATTCTTCTGGAGCTAAACAAAAATCACAAATTTACCTTAAAGGTGCAAGTTTCTATATTCGGCGCAGGATAAAAAAACAACTTCTCCTTCGTCTACAGCACATCCAGGTATGAAACACAAAACGTTACTCATGTAACTACATCTTTTATAAACTTTACTTCCTTTTTCATTTGTTTCACAACGGAAAAGCACTGTACAGTTGTAGTGTTAGAAAAGAGTCAAAAGGTAAAATAAACAAAAAACGAATCTAATCACTTGGTTGCCGGGTTGACGGTAAATCGGGATCAAAATCGTCTTCGTCGGGAACCTACAAAAAAAAGTTCAGTGAGATCTAAAACGCACTACCATACTTGCGGAATGTGGATGCACTGGTTAAAGTTAAAAAACGTTCATTTCAAATTTATACAGATTCGCTCATTTCGATTTGTCGACAAAAACCTGGCAATCATACTGAACTCTCAGCGTCTATTCTATGAGTTGTTTGCAGTGATGTTTTCGATTTAGAGTATATGTGGATTGTAAGAAAGGGTGTGCACTTGAGCAACGCATTCAAGGACTGATGTCCATTCAACAGTACCTAGTGGGTGGATCAATTTACAGACCACACTTCAACTACAAGAAGAAGCTTCACCCCGTCAATCTTTGTGGCCGGGTCTGCGCCAGTAGTTCAAAGCCTTCACAACAAGTATGAAAAACTGCAAGGATTAAGTTCTCAAAAAAGCTTTTCAGTCCGAGGATAAAAGTTACTACAATCAATCACATACAGGTTTTAATTTGAAGTCTTTCTTACCTTTATTCGAGATGGGCGGTCGTAGAACAAGGACATGTATCTTTTGAAAGCAATGCTCTCTGTACGTTTGCTTGGTTTACGGCTGGCTCGCTTGGGTTTTAAGACTCCATCGCGGATCTTTGCCAGTTCAGCATCCCTGGCGGACATGAAAGCATAAGCTCCCAATCTGTCTCTCTTCTCCTCTGCAATCTTCATTTGTTCTTCTTCAGTCAAAGGATCCCAGTCATAGTCCATACTACAAAAAAAATAATAATAATTTGAATGCTGAGAAAACGCCACACCGGTTATCTGTGCACTGTGCACTCTTTTAAATGTCAAGAAGTTTTTTTTTCTAACTTACGACTTGTAAGAAGATTTTGCATTTATAATCTTCTTCCTGGTATCTTGATCTATTCTCTTCATCAAAGACTCATCCAGAGCGATCGGTTCCTCCTTTACTTGGCTGGGAAATTGCATGCAGACCATTTTGAAAAGGAAGACTCTCGGAAGATAGTTGGAATGTTCAATAAAATGAATGCCCTTCCCAAGGCCAACCAGAAGATCACCACGTTGATTGCAGAAGACGACGCTCTTTGGCTCGTCGTTGATCTTGATTGTTCTAGAATTTGGAAAGCGTTTAACTTTTGATAGAATGTCATGCGAGGAAATGCTGTTAGCGTCAATATTTGATGTCTGACGTCAACATCAATGCACAACTTTTATCTGAATTAAAACAAAGCTTGTACCCAGACAGCACTATCCGTCATTTATACATTGATTCAACGTCTGCAGATGTTCAATCAATGTGAAAATGATGGATTTTGCTGTCTGGGGCATCAAGGCTAAGAAAATTATTCATTCTTGTAATGCGCGGTAAACAAGCAATACCAGGTAAGATTCAAAGAAAATGAAGGGGTGTGCCAGCAAACATCTATATAGGATTGGCCTATGATTCAAGAGAATGATCCACAGAGGATACAAACTGATAAGCATAAATCAACAAGTGAATAAAAAGATAACAGTAACCTCTCAAGTACATGTAGCTCCAGACAAAGTGAAATATGCATGACTTTTGACTCTCTTTTTTTATTTCAACAAAAAATAAGTCAATAATAAGAAATAAAAAAAAAGTCAAAAGTCATGCAATTTTTACTTTGAGGTTACTGTTATCTTTTTATTCAGTAATAACAGGTAAGTCAATAAGTTTTGATAGAAAGTTATGTGCTAAATATCCCTGATATGGCTTGTTTTCGCGGGTGTTGTGGGAATGAATAATTTTCTTACGCTTGATAAGAGGCTTATTTGTTTTTATTCAAACAAAAGCTCCATCTCTGCATTGATGCAAATGTAAGATATCAAAAGTTGGCGTTTCCAGCAATGTATGAATAAAATGTAGATGTCGCACAGGCTGCGACTGCAAGTTTCGACTGTAAAGGAACTAGCAGTGGCAGACATGTCAATCAAAGAAAGAGACTTTGGTGTGTCTGTAATTAATGGTTGCAACACAACTAGAATATTTTTTCAAGTTAAAGATTTCAAAAATAAACAAACAAAAAACGACAAAACTTTGCTTTTCTACACCGATTTGGTTATGAAAAGTAATAAATGCCATCTCGGCTGGTAAAAGTCTTCTTTCACCTAAATGGAAACAGACAGATTAAAAGCTTCGAACAACATCCATATTTACTGACCTCACTATCTCGTTGTCGTAATTCCAGACTTTGATGGTTCCATCACGACTGGCAGAAGCAAACAGCTTCAGTCGTCTGCAGCAACTCAGTCCGGACAGATCGTCAGTGTGGTCGTGGTCTGGACTGTGATCATATCGCTCTGCGAAACAACTTTTGTTAAACCGCGCGTTTAGAGGTCGATTTCACATTGCATAGTGGTTTGAACAAACTTCTTAAAAAGTCATTTTTCAAAATGTATTTTCAAAAAGCATTTTTCAAAATGCATTTTCAAAAACTCTTTTTCGAAATGCTTTTCTTCTATGCTGCATCGCATTAACAAAACCAGACTTCATGTTGGAACTAAGTTACAGTACATCTAACGTTAAATGACACTCAATTTCAGGATACTAAATTTTGCTTCAATCAAAAATAAATAAAAGAATTGCTTTTGGATGCAAAATTTGGTTGAAAAACTTGGTGTCCCTGAAAGCAAATAAACCTAAAATTTACTGTAATTTTTGAATTTTAACACAATGGATTTACATGGTTTATTTTATATTTTGACACCTTCGCTGAACAATTAGTTTAAACAGCTTAGTATTCTACATTTGGCTCAAAATTTATGACAGAAAAACGTGCAAAAATTATCACAAAAATATGAGACTGCTGAAAAAAATGTACTTACCTTTGCTGAGCAAGTCATACATGACTACAGTGTATGTGGCCGTGGAGTGTTGCTGAAAGGCGACGGCCAGTCTACTCACACATATAGCCATGTGGAGAGGAGTGTGCGCGCAGTAGAACGACATGAGTAGTGCTAGAGGCTCTTTTGTGTTTGGAAACATGCGCCAAACCTTGACGATGTTGTCTGAAAAGTAGTTAAACATTTCAGTTTCATAGTGCATGCTATGCCTTTCGGAATACAATCTTGTATGAATTTGAAATTGATTTTTTGTTGAAAAAAGTGTGAACCGAACTACTCGGTGATGACCTATCGTTTTGACCACTGAAAATTATGCCCGCAAACTTGATAGGCCTACTGTAGCTCAGAAAATATAGTTCGATTTTTGTAAATGGTAAGTGTAGTTGGATTTTTGTCGTAAGCTTTACTGATTTTATTCGACCTGTTTTATTCCAAGCGAGCAAAATTCGTCATTTTAGCATTGATTCAACGTTTGCAAACGTGGAATCAATGTAAAATGAAGCAAACATTCCTTTTCTCGGGTGGAAGGTGGTGAAGTTCTTGATGCTCAAATCAGGAACAACAAGTCTCAAACTTAACATAAAATGATTTAATATTTGCATAAACATTATACAACGTACATACCTCTGCCTGCGCTGATGACTTGGTCGTTTGCGACATTGGCAAGGATTCCTATGACGCCTTTAGCCCCATGAGCTTCTGTTGAGAAAATTACCGCCCCATAAACTTTATCAATACTTGCAATGGACCCGTCCTTCCGCCCAGCGAGAAGAACAAATTTATTGCCATACCTACAAAACCAAAAATGAAAATTTAATTATTATTGTTTGTTTGCATCAGACAAGAATCTCTACATTCGCATGAAAACAAAAATACAAAAAAATAAAACGCATACAATTGTGCACAAACAATAGCGGAGCAAAAGTAGCCAGAAAACGATGATATTGAGATTCTGCCATTCTGTGCAGTTTTGTTTCAGAGCCTACTGACGTTTTCTTTTTTTGATGGTGTCTGGACGGTTTGATGCTTGCATGGATTGAGGAAGAAGAGTTAACGCCACTCTTCACGTGCTCCCAAGACTTCTTCATTTCGACCACATCAAGTGTAACCTCGTAGAAGCATAAGCAATTTATTTGACTTCCTGCGAAGAAAAACACAATGATATTACATTTCGACAGTATAGTTTGACAACAAAATATCCAAGTAGAAGTTGAAAATATTGTCTTGAAATATCAAATATGTTGCGCAAAACTATACCAAAGATGGGTCAATTCATCTCAGACATGAATAGAACATAGTCCAAATTCAAAAACATTTCATGTTCACCGTTAAACCAACTTAGGCCGGAAAAAGCCTAAAAGTAAAACTTGGCAACCGAGATTTTGCATGCAGAACAAACTACATGGAAAACATGTTTGTGTACAGCAAACTTAAACTAGACTTAAATAAAAAATTCACAATGTCTGGACTTTACGTACCTACAAATCCTAAACCTAATTCAATCTCCAGACGTTTTTGAACAGTTAAAAAAGGATGAAGACATAAAGGTGCCTTACATTCAGTGGATAATGTCTATAAATGGAGAGACACAGGCTGTTGCCAAGATCAGGCTTGCCAGGATGAGGATTTTAAGAAAAGGGGAAATTGCTATACACGTTTTATAGGTTTCTCGACGGTCGATTGTAGCAAGAATTGACAAGATTACCCACGTGTACTGACTGTTAGGAAGAACGCTCCTTTCTACATACTTTTTATAGTATTGTGTCAAACCAGCCCTTTAAGACTAGACTTTAAGAAACTGATTTTATTTGTACGACTATTTGATCGTGCTTGAATGGGTGTTGGTAAGAGAAAACCAATTGAGTTAAGTTAATCGTCTTATTATTATTAAACGTTTATTTGAGACCTTGCAATCCACATGAAGCGAAGAGAGCAATTCAACAAATATATTCCAACAACTAAAAATAAAAAATATTCACCATCGACGTTTTTATTAAAGAAAACCCAGAGGTAAACTTTAACTGGCGAAAATCTGAAGTAAACGTTGCATTTCTGATCGCGGTTCTGACTCCAGAAACACGGCGTGAGAGCAGTTTTCACAAGTCTAAATGACTCACGTTCAAAGTGCTACCTTTTGAAATCATGCACCGAGTCAAAAAAACAACGAAGTTTGAAACTTACCACCTTCAAATTTCCAAACGTGCCTCACTTTTGCTGGATTGGTCGCAGTGGAAGCTCGGATTAGTCTCCCGTCTGTATAGGCAGCAAATACAGCTTCCAATGGTAGGCAGTAGGCTGCGTCAACCAAGCAACCAGACGTTACTGTAAGATATGAGGACAAAGACATGTTGCCATGGCCATCAGATGCAATGGACAGTTGGGACTGGGTGTCATCCACGTCCACAACGCAAGAGGAAGGGATAACAGTTGTCAGGACAGTTCCATCAACAGGAGAAATCAGTCTGACCATTCCATCGCCGCTTTGACAAACGACACGGTCAACAAGCTGAAATAAAAGATAGCAGTCAATTCAAATCATCGACAAGTTTAACCGTATTGACACCGGTTTGACACCGCTCAAGACCATGTGGCTTTGACACGACACTTAAAGGCATGCCTGAAAGTGGACACGAAGATTGGCTTCCTTGCTTTCCAGTCCACTTAGTCTAAATCTTCAACCACTGGGCAAAAGCCTGAATAGGATACAAAAAAAGGCATATATACTATAGTTATATACTCTATTATGATTATCTATACTTCTTTTTTGAATTTATATATAACCTTTGTTGTATGTCATCAGCCATGAGTGATAACGTTGATATTTCTTTATGTGGGTTCAGAAATATAGTGAAAGTAGACCTATAGTATGCCCAATTTGCACATACACTTAACTTTAAAAACATCTATTTTGTGGCATACTGGCAACGGCAGAGAGAAACACACTTGCCCAATTGCAAAGCTTTTTGAAGTTTAGCAGTCACCGTTAAAGTAGTGAAAATACAAAAAGACTAATAAGATACTCCTTGTAAACTGAATTTGTAAACCACTTAGATCAAACAAGAACAAGTTAAAAAGAATTATTCTCTGCCTACCTGAGAGTGGGGGGTAATCCTCATTTTGTTAACAGAGTAACTGAAAGTTAAAAAAGTTTTCAGATAACCGAAAGGTTATTGAAACAATATTACAAAAATGTGTAGCCTACTGTACTTTAACAATAATAGCATTTACATAGCGCCACGGCCACATCCAAAGTAAAAACCACGCTCCTAGGTTCTGTACATGACAATTATTCTTTCTACTTTATGGTCGCACCGTCGTCACAAAATACGGATTTTCAAATCTTAAAATCTAGTGGTGTCACTGGAAGTATATTTTGATAAGGATGAGTAGCATAAAACGAGAGCCGATTACAATGAGCCGTAATTCAAGCTTAATTACTGAACAAAGAACCTACATGTTAAATAAACTACCGTTTATTCCTGCGAGTAACACCCACCAAAGCTTTAAACTTCAACGACAGTAAAACACATAACGCTTATTGCTCCAAGACATTTTGTCCTAAGACACTAAGTCTTAGCAAGGTTCACACCCATCCCCCGAAATACGGGGAGCCAAAACTTAATAAGCACGTATGAGAAAACACTTTACTAATTATGCCGTTTAATTTTTAAATGTATTCATGCATAACGAAGTGACAAACCTCACTTATATATGCTTTCAAAAATTTCAAGTTCTTGAAAGAATGATCTAGACTAGAGTAGTCAAAAATAAGTGATCTAGACAACAGGTGATATAAAAGAGCTTACCCAATTGTAGTAAAAATTTGATGAACGTGAGTGATCGTCCACAAATCGACGGAGTATTTAGAATAAGAAAACAAAGACGTGCTGTGAGGGGCAGTCCCCAAGCCGAGAACCGGCTCATCCATGTTAATTCTGCAAAAGGTAGCAAGAGGTAAGAGAATATTTATCTTTGTTGAATGACATTTCCGAATGATGCGAAATTTTCAGACACATTTTCCCAAGCTCTTCAACTTCGCCGAGTCGTCTGAAGCTCCTCTACGTCTAAACAATGTCATCCTAAAAACCATTCACTTAAACATCACCCAAGTTGGCATACAACGTGACACAGAGGACTGTAAATAATCAAATGAACAATTTTAGTGACAACGCTAGAAAGTAAAAACGCTGTTTGACATGAGACTTATCATTTATACTCGCTTTAAGTTTTTTTAAATGCAACTTAGTTAGTCTGGTGGATTTCTATAACCTACCGGTACTGCAGAGGAAGGAAAGAGATGAAGAAATGCGACATTACAGTGCGTTTATAACTAGACAACCATACAGGTCAAGCAATGTCAGTCTAACATCGAAGACAAGAATACAAGACGTAAGCAATACATAACAATTCCCAGACAAGTTTAAAAGTCATAAGACCAAATACAGTCCTGCCTAGCAAAGATAAACTGGGTATTTGTTGTAGGCCTTCGTCTGCACAAGCATTGAAATATTATAAAAAAGATGCTTACAAGTCAACTTCATCACAAGTTTCCAAACTCCAAACTCTAATGCTCGCATCATGAGATGCGGACATGATGTAAGGACCCTGTGAAAGAACAGAAGATTTAACTTCTCTTTTTGTAATTTATCAAGAATGTTATGTAACGTTTCGGTTTTAGAAACTAAAGACAGTAGTTTTTAGCCAATGGTAACAAAATCTTTAACTTATTAAGCAAGTAACCAGTGAAGTTAATAGCTTGTGAAATTTTATACCGTTTTTTATATCATAAGAATTACCTGTATACAGTGTGGACTGTTTGCAATATTATGTATCAATGCAACAAAATGCAAAGCTAATCTATATGAAACCTGAGGGTATAAATTCAGTGAGCTGACTGGCCCATGATGGCCCACAAATACCAAGCGAATTCCAAAGTTGTCGTCCCATAACTTTATTGACCCATCTCTGGAACCAGTCACTATGTACTTGAGTGGATTGAAGAAAAGAATGCTGAAATTAAACACTCAAACAGTTTCAAAGAATGATGATAAAATGATGTAATTATAACATTAACGGCACACACTCACAGTCTTTCAAAATTTCAAATTAATTTTTAATGTTTGAAAAAATAACTTCACAAGAGACTAGTTAACTGTGTTTACTAGTATTATTGAAATTTCACAATTAAAATTGTAAAGCAAAAAAAATTATTCACTCCAATGAGATTTCAAAAGAAATTTACAGGAAAAGAAATTACCATAAACTATCACCATTAACATTGAAAAATTATCATTTACCAACCCGCCAGTAAAGACAATTTATTATAAAATTAAACCTTTAACCACAAATAATCAAGGTATCGCATGGCAAGAGTGTATTACCTAGTGATGTTACGAACGTGGAGATCTTTCTTGTATACAACGAGTTTTGCTTGGAATAAGTTAAAAACCTGTAGACATTAAAAAAATAACATAACATGAAAAACATTCCTAGAAGTTATTCTTATGAGTTATCAACAATCAAGTCGTAACGAATTTTTTTGTCGTACTTGTAAACTCTCAACAATGCTCTTTGGGCTAGTTCAACGGTCGGCAAAATATAGTCAATCAATCTTAGTGGCAAAATATGAATAGTATAATACATTGGGAAACAAGTTTGGCCGCACATACACGGAATAGCCCGTTTCGGCGAGCCCGATTCGGCGAGTTCAATTCGGCTAGTCCGATTCGGCGAGTGCCCGATTTGGCGAGTTCCAAATTCGGTGATTTTTTGAATTTTTTTTTAAATTATCGGGTACCATAGCCTAATTATCATTGCCGTTTTAGGGTTAGGGTTAGAGGTTAGGGGTTAGGGTTGGAGTTAGGGGGTTAGAGCGTTAGGGGGTTAAGAGTTAGGGTGTTAAGGGTTAGGGGGTTAAGGGTTAGGAGGTTAAGGGTTAGGGGGTTAAGAGTTAGGGGTTAAGGATTAGGGGGTTAAGGGTTAGGGGGTTAAGGGTTAGGGGGTTATTTGAATGTTTAGCGACGTTAAAACGATGTAAAAGCGGCAATGATAAATAGGCTACGATACCCGATAATTTTAAATAAAAATTTCGAAAAATTGCCGAATTGGGCACTCGCCGAAAAGGGCTCTCGCCGAATAGGGCACTCGCCGAATCGGATTAGCCGAATTGGACTCGCTGAATCGGACTCGCCGAATAGTAGCAGACCCCACATACAAATAGTCGTACCGGTATCTAATGTTCATGTTTCAATATGCATTGTGATTTCAATACATCCAAAAGCCCCGGACCAGTCAATACAACCACTTTACAACATACGATAACAATTCTGCATAACTCATCATTCATTTCAATATGCAATATCAGAAAATATAGCATAAGCTGTTGTTTTTATTCATATGGAAGCTACACCATGGAGACACCGAAAAAAATCATGTTTATTTTGTATACCCTACATGGGATATTTTACTGTACAATATATGTATATAGCCTATATATATAGTTGTTAAACACACAAAGTCGAAGTAACTCAGCCAGATTTAACATATTATTTATTTTAAAATATATAGCCTATATATATATACTGTATAGCTGAATTAATAGCACCTACAAAAAAAGTGACATTTTATCATCACAACGACACACACTTTCCAAGCAAAGACAGTTCATGGAGAATCGTAAAAGAGTTTACTCCAAAGATATGCAATTGTATTATAGAAAAAATGATGACGTAAAATTAGCTATCCCTTCTTATTGCCCTGTTGCATTTCGTTTGTGAATTGAGACTACCACAAGGCAAGGTTGACATTACCTGACACAAAGTAAACTGAATAGACACTTACAGCAACCCCAGTACCACAAACAGCAAAACATCGCTGTGTATTGCTCTCTGTTCTTTCAAGAGCCAATTGATCAAAAGAATCTTTACAAGTAAGACCTTCTCGAATATTCCTATGAGGAACCAGATACCGATTTCCGTAGCGAAAGCACCAAGTCTAAGAAAAGCAAAACAGTATGAACTACTGCAATGAGACAATTCATTGACTACTACACTTTTGCAGACAAACGTTGGTTAAGAAGATAGGACTTGATGCATTTTGTAACCTATATTTATGTCTTGCATAAAATCATTAGGCATCTGTCCACTATGACAACAATAAAACTTTTCTAAGTTTGCACAGCAAATACTGTGTCATTGCTTAGTTTGTCATAGAATAGGCTACTAGCAATAACAACTTTTAAAAATAAATTCTGTTATGATAAGCGTAAGCTACTGCTTATAAGCAGATCTAGTCAATCAATCCAAGCCGCACAAGCCAAAAATAACACAACGTCGGCTAAATGTAACATCAAATATAGTTACTATTTACTAAAAACCTTACCAGGGTGTTTCAACTAATTTAGGATCATCAGAGGGTCCTTATAGAATCAGAATCCAATCAGGGTGAAACGACCGGCTAAGGTTTTTGGTAAATGGTAACTGTATTCGCTCTGTTGGACTTTTTGTTTACCATTAAGTGCTTTTTTGTAACTAGTATTCATTGTTTAATGTTTTATTGTTTGATTGTTACATTTAAGTAGAATGTCAATGCAGTACGAATACAACGATTTTACATCAACAGTTGCTACTTACAACAAGACAGCCAGCACCGCAAGAAATCACTTCGTTCGTACTGGAATTGTAAATAAAGCTGAAAATAAAATAGTTGAATAAATCGTTAAATAAATTACAAAACTATTCACAAAAATATTGAGTGAGTTTAAGATAAACCGCAGTACAACCAACAAAAGTCGAGCCAAAGAAAATTGATACATCTTCACTTCACAGGTTAAATAAACATACACAGAAGCTTACTTCTGACGTATAGACTGCATGTTTAACAATAGAGAAAATTAATTTGTTGATAGTTTTGTTATCTTTGCAATGCACTAATTTACCTGTTTATTTTGTGCTGTGACTTGGCAACAGATATTAGCTCAAAATCCGAGTTAAATAGCTGAAAATTAAAAAAACGTTATTACAAATAACCTCAAAAAAGTAACACTTTTTAAATGTGAAGAGAGGGGCGTTCTTCCCGGCTATCAGCACAAGGCTGAGCACTCGCTAGTACAGCGAGCACGTGTCTATCGCTGTCAATTCTTGCTACAAATCGGCTGCCGAGAAACACTTTTTAAATGTTTTGCAATAACAGAAAAAAAAGAATTGCTCAGAATAGAATTGCTTCTGGAGCGCTTTGTTTTTGTAACAAAAGCCATGTGAGTCTTGTTCATTTGCTACCGCTACATTACTTTTATGAAACCAGATACATAGTATAAATTACACCAACATTACTCTGTTGCTCAAACTAAACCTCTCTCACCTTGATTTCGTCTGGAGGCATGAGAGCGATATAGTGTCCAGATTGAACACAATAATCTAACTTCACTACGCTTGCTCCCAAGTCAACAATGTCTTTCCGCCGTCCGTCTTTGTAAAAAATTCGTATAAACTGACCGTCAATTGTCACGTATTCCTAAAAACATGAATGCTTTTTCAATGTTATATTTACAGCTTGTTCGAAACAAGTAGATAATAGAGCTTCGGTAGAGTTTGTCTTGTTGAACCATAGGCATACGAAGTCGAGCAACGTGATCAAGTTTAACATATTCAAGTTTATTACATTTACAGAAACACAAAACTACGCAACAAATTAAATATATATACTGTAGAACGTTTTCGACATCACAAGATGTCCTCTTCAGGAATAACATACATACATTTTAACTACATCTGAATCAAATACAGTGGTTTACTAAATCCATAAATGCTTAAGATAAAACTTTCTAGGTTATTATCTGTAACCTAAGTGTTTCTTTTGGTGTAATGCTCATAATGAAGTCAACAAAAAAGTTGAAGTTAAACTCACAAAAACGTAGAGAGTATCACACTAAATTGATTAAAACAAGTCTATTATAACTTGTTGTCACCAATTTAGTGCGATACTCTCTGCTTTTTTTTGTTTGTTTTTTTCTTAAGCTTTGTTACACTATGGATCATTCATGGGTCATCCTCTTGGATCATTGGTCAATTCAAAAGAAGATTTTTAATGAAAAGTTCAGTGATAAAGATTTATTTTGGATGTTTTTAATAATTTAAAAAAAAATAGTTTTCTTGCTATGACTCACCAAGCATAAGACGAAAGTATGGTAATTTGACAACAAGCATTTTTATTGCAAACTGTTGACAAAATTTTCTTAATATCCTTTTTTCAAATTGTTCTAACCTTGCAGCCAGGCACAAGACATGGTTTGCTAGTAAAGTGACAATATTAACATGTTGAACAGTTATAATCCTTTAAAGCTTAAAACATGAGCTATATATACCTGTTTTTACAAACTTTATCCTTAATTCACTCAAGATATACTGTACTTGTTAAAACATGCAACTACACCAATATAATAAAAAACCTCAGTAGTTGGGTTAAAAACCACATCCAGTAAGGCTTCATCATGGTTGATTTTGCGAAAATGATGCACTCCATGTCGAACAGTTGTTGGCTTGCAATCTGACTTTTTGACAAGGACTGTTGATAGTTTGACAGATTTCCTACAAACACATACAGTAAGGTATGAACTTTATTGAGCAACAATTTAATTATTCATCTGGAGAGATTGAAAAATGATCCAAACTAAAACTTCCATGTAGCACTCTTATATGGAGTTATCGCTCATACACAGTGGTCTATCCTTTTCGTTATGATGGCCAGAAATAAAAACTAACTGAACCATGAGTCAATGTCACTGTTGTGATTAACATCCAGCTTTTCGAGGCGTTGAACAAAGTTTCAATAGTTAGAAGTCAAGTGTCTTATCTGCTTTCCTTATACATATAATACCTCTGCAATAGTTCATCATACAAATACAGTATAACACATCCTTTTTAAAACGTAATTATGTGTACCGGTATGCCATATGTTTTGCTGGTATGGTTGTTAATAAAACAGAGTATAACTTGTATTATATTGTTTTAAACTTACGACAGTTAGATGTTACCAAAATTATAAGATCATTTGTATTGAAAAGTTTTGCACAAAAATTTATTTTAATAAAGTAAAACCCATATTTGGAGTTAACATTCTAATGTCAAACAGCCATTCAGAAAAACACCAAAAACTTTGAAAAAATCTGCTGATAAAACGATAGCCAAAACATTTTGTGTATGCAAGATATGTTTTGTATAATAACAACAATAAAATAAAACTGCAGAGAAAATGTGGATGCAAACAAAAAATAATTGAAAACATATAATGATTCATATCTGAAACAAACAAAATCTTACAATGACACAAATATGATGTTGAAATTTGAAATTTTTACATGATTTAAATGTCATATCACCTCAAAAGCGCCCACAACTGTTTTGCTCTTCCAGAATTCTTCTGCCAAGGCAAGTCGGGTGTTGGTCGTGTGGAAGAATCCGCAGTACCGAGACGACTTTTATTTTGGACATCCACCATGCTTTTCTACTAGCTTCTTAACTTCAACATTTATTGTAACAGACAACAACTCATAAAACAAAACACATCCTTTTCAACCTTCTCATGCAATTTTCATAAGGAATTATTCCATTCGCATTCAACAAATTAGAAGTTCATACTCTAGAAATTTCAACATAAATACAAAAGCAATTAATGTGTTTATAACTATTTTACAAACATCTTAAGTAATACAGACAGATCGGTCAAGATCATATTGCTTAAATATATCAATCGTTTTATGGTATCAAAATCTTAAATCCCAAACCAAATCCTATCTAATGTTAAGTAAACCAACTGGTTTAACGTATATGTCACAATCAATGTGCAAGGCCTCGCGATGGACTGCTTTGTGTTTTCAACGAGCGTGTTGTTTTGATTGTAAAATTCTGGTGCGATGTGTTATTATCGGTTATGACCAGAAGTAACCTTTGATTGCAAATCTTTGTTATGGAACGTAGTTCTTAACCCTTCTGTAAGATGCGAACCTCGAACATTCTGTTGTTTTCACAATCACCAAATATTGTTTGTCATGATGTCACAGGATGTTTACCAATGGATCTTTGATTGCGAAACCATTATTATGCAATGTATTTTCTAGAAACATTTTCCCTACGTAACAATCTAGGAACTTCGGCTTGTTTACGATTTAGTGCAACTTGACAGAACCATGAGTCCTATGATGTAACATTACGTCACCTTCTCGAAGTTACTATATCGAAAGACCTTCTATAAATAGTGGTGTAATTTGCGTAATGATTATTATGATGAGTTGATTATTATGATGAGTTGATTATTATGATGAGTTGGTGATGAGAGATCATTGTTGTAGTAGTAGCAGTTGTTAATAGACGCAAAGATTATTGTTGATCGAGAGTTAAAGTATTGAATATGAGTAAAGCAAAGTTAATGCTAATATAATTTCTGATTGAAATTAGAATCGTATGGGAAGCTGTGAGTGGATCATGTTAAACTTGATCAAAAGCCGCAAGCGTTGGAATCTATTGCTGTTTACTGTTACTTTGATTAATTGCTGGAAGTGGTGAACCATTCGTTGGAGTCCTTCAAGCGTTTTCATATATCATTTCACTAGTAGAACTATTCGACATTTAATTGACTGCTTTTCGGTTATAACCCATTAAACTACGTCATTGAACCTTTCCAAGTTTTTTTCCTGGTAAGAGATAGAAAGAAAGCGTGACAGTATCCCACTTAAAGGAATATATCGGATTTGTGAATCAACAATTGCTTCTCCTTTGCATTCTTCATTCATTAAATTGTATCATTGTCTTTGCATACAAACATCTGGACAAAGACAATGAGTCACATGAGAAACGTTTATTGATAAGCGAAAGGAGAATGTCCCTTTTTTTCTTTCGCATAACTGTCTGCCACGTGCAAAGTTAAATGAAGAAAATAAGGTCGCCAAACAGATGCGTGCCATTAAAAGAAAAACAAGTGACTGTAACCATGCTGTAATCTCATGCGCAAGAAATCGCGCCACAAAGATCTCATCTTTTCATAGCAGGACTTTGCTATGGAGAAAAAATAAAGAAAGTAATCACATTGCAACAGGTCAGGTTCACTTTATTAGTCAGGTTTTTCATTTAATAAAGTCAACTGCTGTAAATTTTAGTGTAAGATTTTGCTGTTGATAGAAGTTGTTCTGAAGAGGGTTTAATACTCGAAATCGCGATATACAACAGAAGAATTTCAAAGGTTTCAAAGGAAGAATTTCAAAGGTCCTGGCTTAACAGACACTACCAATCATTTTCTGTTTAAATTAACATGTACTCTAAAAGGTCGTCGTTTATATTACAGTGTTCACATTTTTCTCAAACAGTATTTTTATAATGTTAAATATGTAAATATTAAATGCTATTGTTTAAACAGCATTTTCAGATTTCATGTTGTCAAAAAAGTTTTTCTTTGTTTACTTAAGATCAACCATTAGAATATACATTTTGTATGGCAAATTGGGAGAACGTTAGCTTCAACAGTAGTCCACACATATAGAGGAGACCTCGAGAAGATAATATCACAAGGACACAGCTAACATTGGCTAGGCTATGCAGCATGCGCCCAAGCGCTGAGAACACCTGCAAAAAATTAAAAAAAAAACTGTTCAACACAGCTCCAAAGCATACATCTATGACATGGCAAGGCACTTAATGGCATGCCAAAATAATGTTAACAGCTAATATGCCATAAAAGCAGTGGCTATTTGACCGGCTTCGGTCTTTTAATATGAAACACTATTTGACCGGTCATCAGAGTCCCTCTCCCCAGGAGCAAACGCTCCTTGGGCAAAGTGGAAAACATTAAATCGACTCCGAACCGGTGTTGGACGCACTAAGTCTGCAATAGTGGAGTGGGGCTACGACACGGGCCCTGTTGCATGTATCTGTGGCACTGAGCCCCAAACAGCGGACCACCTTCTTGTTTGCCCTCGGCTTGCCACCCGGTGCAGTAGGTGGGACCTGTCAGAGTATAACTCTGTTGCGGAAGAATGTGTCAATCTGTGGTGTATCAACAAACTTTAGAAGACTCGATAGAAGAAGAAGACCGGTCATGACGTCACTATATAAACACTTTTTTCTTTTTCTCTTTCAAAGCAAAAAACGAGAAGAAAAAAGTGCCTATATAAGTTCTAAATTCGAGAAGTTTATTCCACTGGATAAGTGGCGCGTACGATATTTCTCGGGCTGGTGTTCCAGAGGGAATGAGTTCGATACTACCCGGAAGAGTTCTTTTTTTTAAACTAAATTTTGACCCGAAGTGACTCAATCGTTAGGCTGCTGCATTTTCGTGGTCAATTTTTAATTTCAGTAGCCTACAGCCCAATTTTATGTCTTTCCAAATATGAGTAATAAAGCCAGATTTTTTTAATTTGCTGGAATTTGAAAATTTCTCTGGGTAATTTTCGTTCGTCAAAAGAGGATGTGACCGTGTTTGCCAAACAACGCATTACATTTTTGCTCTCAACAAGTTAGAAATTCAATAATTTTATTCAACTAAATCAGATTTTTCTCGCATGTACGATGTCTCTCGGCTGATATCCCCAAGGGTGTGAGTTAGATACTACCATAGGCGTCGAAATAGGGTGGGCGGCGCCCACCCTGCCATGAAACAAGGGTGGGAAAAATATGTTTCGCCCACCCTGTTTTCATGACACTTATGAAGTGTTCGTTACAATTATTTCCGTTTTTGTTAAACGCTGAATTATCCAACCAACTGCATGGCAACTTTTTGTTTTACGCTACGCTATGTCTCACGCTAGGTAATAGGTATCCGACAGAACAAAGCAATTCTGCAACAACGCTGCATTGAAAAAAAGGCGTTTGGGCACGATTTGATATCACGCCAATACGCTGTAAAACCGCCAAACTCATCTCTCTCTTGGGACGTCGCACGTTGAAAACCTGTGTACTAGAGCAGAAAGCCAAGACAATTATTAGAATCCGCGTGGCCTAGCTTTTCGAAATTGTAATCGAAATTGCGCAGACAAGTGTGTCTGCACTTGAAACGCTAAATCGGATGAGCGGCCAGCGCATTTGCCGCACTCCTCTCTGCTAAAAGAAATGTCGTACGTTTCCTCTATTTACATGTTGAATATCGTCGCGGTTAGAAAAAAATCAGCATCTGCAAACCATTTTCGGTACTCACTGCATTGTTATTGCTACGGCAACTGCCACACGCTCGCAATTCCTGGTGAGAGAAAAGCCACATTTGATCTTTTCTCCGAATGGTCTCACTTTCGTTACGTCACAATCAAACTTCAGTTCCGGGTCAGCGTAAGGGAATATGAATATGACATCATAATGAACATGACAATAAAATAACCGATACACACTAAAGACTTACTGAAACAATCGCTTTTTACAAATCTTTTCTCACAAATTTGTTGCTGGGTATGAATTGGGGCACCGCGCGATGTTGTCATTTCATTATTGATAAGTTAAACATGAAGCAAAGTCAAACATCTATTCGCGCATTCTTAAAACCAGCTTCCAAAAGGCGTCGAGATGATAACGCTGAAGAAGCCACGTCCAGCACGAATGAACGTAGAGATGACATTGATGAGCCCGTAGTTGTAGAAGACAGCATGAGCCATGGATCTCTACCTGCTGCATGTGACGTTAGCATGCTGCCGGATCAGCTTCCGGTTCGGGAAGGTCGTGTGTTGCAAAGGAAGCTTTTTTCCGAATTCCAGTGGATGTGTCTTAACCCTGATGGTACTTGTTACTGTAGCTGCTGTTTGTGGGCCTCGGAAAACAATCGGTTATCTGCCGCAGACCAACGGAGCCAGACGCGTCGCAACAAGTTTGGATGGACTACATAAAGCAGTGAACAGTGTGTTGTCTTTCTATATGCCATTCATTTGTTTTTGGGTTTTTTATCAGTGCTTTCGGATATGTACGCCTATTTCCAACAGATTACATTTCTTTCCGTCTTGGTTACGTTTTCTTTTTTGTCACGCTGCATCTTGTTTCCATTTCGGAAGTTCTAAATACATTTCCGCCAAACGTACAGTAAGTAGCGTGATCAATTCAAAAATTATTTTGAATCTGAAAAATTGGTCGAATAAACCTTTTTCTGTTCAGGGCTACTTTACAACTGAACTCGTGCTGCGCGATTGAATGACCACATTGTACGTAAGCTTGGCGCGGTACAAAACCTCAGTCACCTGTTCGAACATTTTGCGCCAACTCCGAATCCGCCACTTTAAAAATAACAGGTTACGAGTCACGCGCTTTTTAGGAAAACGAAAACCTAAAAGTAAAACCTAAAAGAAGTTTGTTTAGTTTAGCAGCGCTCATAAGATCGCAAAGCGCAAGAAAGCAAACTACAAATCTATTAAAGCTTAATTGCTGCAGCGACGCTAAATGCAGTCTTTGTGAGAAAGACCAACCATTGCGAATTTGCGAACATACACATTCAATGAAATCTGTTTGAAAACCCTCGCCCACCCAGAATTCCTCTCTTCTAAGAAAAAATCGATGCCTATGGATACTACCCAGAAGCATTTTACTTCAAACTAAGTTGCCTGCTAAATAACACTGCCTAAAAGTAAACTTGACATTGCTGAAACCATTTTTTTAAAGAAGTAGGCTATCGTATATAACTTTTTACAGCCACCAAACTAAGTTGTTGAGAGCAAAAATGTAATGCGTCGTTTGGCAAACACGGTCAGATCCTCTTATGAACTTTATTACTCATATTTGAAAAGACATAAACAATTAAGCTGTAGGCTACTCAACTTAAAAATTGAGTGTTTCAGATTAAAAGACCGAAGCCGGTCAAATAGCCACTGCCTTTGATAAATACATGCCCCTTCCTTGCTTCCAGTATTAAATAGCTTTGATCGCTTTGTAGTACGATACATGAGTGCAAAGATGGTGCAGATAAACTGTTGGTAAATCGCAGTAATAAAAAAAGAAATAAATGCATTAAGGGAATGCCATTTCAAGAGTTGCGCCATTGTCAGTATTTAGCCATCTAATTAGCCAAAAGTATTGCATCTACTTCAATCTTTGTTTGCTGCGACGACTGTTAGGCAGTATCAGGGATGTCTAAAGAAGGGGATACAAAGGCTTTTATTACGCCTGACAATAGAAGGGCTTTTGTTTATCGTAAATAATCTGTGTTTATCGGAAAATGACAATTGGTACCGATAGTAGTTTAATAAATCTTGTTATGATAACTTGCATTGCGCTATTAGCATCAGGCCTGGATATTCACAGCATGCTCAATTGCTTATGGTTGCTTGCAAGCCCGCAACCAGGGGGGGCATTGGGGGCATTTGCCCCCCCCGAAATTTTGTGAAAAAATTTTAAGCGTTCTATGCAGTATGAAATGTACCATGAATAAGACGTACGTCGTACACGTACAGCCATACTGTAGAGTGTAGACTATCGAAACCGATAGAAACCTATCCTATCGAAACGTATAGACTATCGTCACAATGCATCATTTTAATGTTTGTTCTTTAATAAAAATTAAATGCCGCCCCCGAAAATATTTGCTGGTTGCGGGCCTGGTTGCTTGTGAATTCAACTACCCATATACTTGCTTCACATCTACCCTACTGCAAAGGCTTTGTTAAAAAAACAGCTTACTAGTAACTTTTCAACTGTCTTTGTAAACAAGTAATCTTTAAATATGCTCTACGTAACATTTGCTAACTGTCTTCTGTACCTCATTGTACCAGCTGCACTACAAAACTTTCTACAATTTCAAAAAGATCCACATGTTTAAAGCACTACCGGACAAACTACCGTACCGCCCTGGTAGTGTCATGAGAAGAAGGCAATCGCTGCGAGCCTTCATATCCCCTTCTCTAGATATCCCTGGGCAGTATACACACTATTCATTATAATTCATACCAAATTTTTATCATGCTAAGCAACCATAAGAGATTTTAATGATTGAATTGAAAAACTTGCAAGTACTTTGATATATGATGGTTTGGTTTTGAATCTTTATCTCATCTACTGTACTACTGACTTAACCTTGTTTGGTAGTAGCTAAATCGGGAGTTTCCCAAACAATGCGTTGCTATGCAACATATTTCTTTTATTTCACGGGGATCAAATAAAAAAAAAAAAACTATTTTGCTTGCAATTTAAATGTTAAAAATTAAAAAGTTTATTTTTGGTGCCCAAAAACAGCGATTTAGACAAAAAAACAGACAAACAAAGAATGCACTTATACAAGACAGCGCACCAGGAAACAGCGCACCAAGTGAGACAGCGCACCAGGAGACAGCGCACCAAGTAAAGTTCATATAGTTCGCCGCATCAAGAAAATTAAAAACAAGTCACAAATAACGCGAACTGACAAACCACTGGCGTAAACAGATCAAATTTACAGGAGGCAAGAAAAGGGCATGGCTTTTTTCCAGGAAGAGCAACATTTTCAGTGACACCATAAACGAAGGCGATGTAGCTAAATGATTGCAACGATTGCACCATTTTAAGCCACCTAATGGAGTAGGTGTTGCAACCACTAGCGTACGCAGGGGGGGCATTGGGCCATGGGCCATGCCCCCCCCCCCCTTAAAAATGTTTTAGTAGTTAACGACGAAGACTAACCGTATCTGTCACTGCTTCCTTTTGGCGGCAAGAGTTACTGGCCGAGACCATCAGGTCTACGTATCTCTTATTGCTAATTACTCCATCGGCTTAGGCTATATCAAATAACACCGGGAAAAAAGTATGCCGTTGGTCAAAAGCCTTATCTATCACTTCAATCAAATTATTTCGCAAAATATATTTGTGATTGTGTATTTTAGGCAGAAAAGGTGATAAAGACTCGGTTTTAGACCTATTTTCGTCATTTCTTGGTCAAATTTTTCAGTTGACATTTCATTTTGAAAGTCTTCTTGCATTGAACACAGAATTTCATCAATTTTGTTTTTCCGTTTTTGTGCAAACAGTATTACATGCACTTTTTGCACTACAAAGCAATTTGTGCAAATAACGAATTACCTTCCTAATTATTGTCTGCCAGCAAAGAATGACTCATATCGCGTCAGAGACTGACTCCCTACCCAGTCAGCAAAATCGACGTTGAATCAATGTAAAAATGACGGATTTTGCTGCCTGGAATTGTAACGCCGTCGCGTTAACACAAAATGAAAGCGCACGCTAATAGTAAACTGTCAATCAAGCTATTGAATATCAGAAAATTTCTTGCATTTCATAACTGGCTGTGACAAAAGGTTTATTGTGAACTTCACAATTATCCGATACCAACATAATCGGGATTGAAATTTGAGGCAAGAAAAAAAAAGTAAAAGTCAAAAAATCTCAGGTTTTTAGCGTCACTGTTTCTATGTGAAATTGCTGAATTAACAAAGGGCGAGACCATATAAGGTCTACGCCAGTAACAGGTACGGTTAAGGCATTTAATATGTTTTGGATTGCACTGTCAAAGCAACTAACAATGTTGTTCTATGGACTAAGCCAATACGAAATACATGGCCCAATCCACCTACCCCCATAAACATTGGTCAAGAAAAACACGTGAAAAACGCGTAAAATTCTGAGGAAACTCGTGTAATTCACGTATATTTCTTGTGTTTTTACGAGCCAATGTTTATGGGGACCCCACCCCAGGTATGCCAATGTAGCATAGTGTTCTGTAAGCCTATAATAGTGAGAAAAAAATGGATAAAGTGTAAACTAAAACCATACTGGGATATCATGAAGACGTCTGGGACATCAATGGCCAGTGGCGTAGCCAGGGGGGTTTGGGGTTGACTACCTTCCCTTTGGCACGCGTGTGACGTCACGATATTGAGAATCATGCTTTCAGTCTCTTTATGCTTGGGAATGATGCTTTTAGTCTAAAAAAAACTTGCCTAATTTTAAACAAAACTGCATTAAAAGAGCGAGTTTTGCCAATATCAAACATTCAAACATCTCAGCCAGGAATTAGCAACAAGAAAACATAGTGACTTAGCTTTATTTCCGGAAAATGCCGAAGAAAACATGATCTTATCCTTTTGCCATGCCACCTGACAGCACCATTTTACAGGAATATTCATAGTTATACCCGCATTTTTGTTGAAAATGCTCTCAGAATGCACCAATTTTAAAGTAATTTTTCAAAATTTTCTGGGGGAGGCCCCCCGCCGTGATGTTTTTCGTTGTGATGGTCAGAAATAAAAACAAACTGAACTAAACCATCTTGGATGATGAAACTAAAGACTCTCTGCTCTCTAGTAGTCTTCCAACTTGGTCCAGAAATATCGTGAATCTGGAGTGGTAAAAAGATTAAACGTCGACCCAAAGGCTCACATTATGACGACGATATTTATTTTCATATATCTGATGAAGGCTTATATCAAGCCCATGTCAAATAAAGGATGGAGGGTTGTTTCAATTAAATCACTTCTTAAGCTGTTGGCTTAGTGGCAATGCAAAATTTATTTCGTCTTTTAATTTAGACTTAAATTTGAGTGGGTTAAAAAAAATTTTTTTGTTGTTGTTTTTTTTTCTTGCATGTTTGTAATTAACATTTTATCACTTGTTTTCAACCCCAGACAGTACGAAAAGTAAGTAAGTTGTAAATTGTGTATATTTTGGTTTTTTATTTGGCAACACCATGAAAAGCAAATTACATGAAGTTTTGATTTTGAGTTGGACTGGAAATGATTGATTGAATCTTTATCCTCGGACTGGGAAAGCTTCTTGTAGAGCTTAATCCTGGCAGTTTCGCACACTTGTAGAGGCTTTAAATAACTGACGCCGGCCCGGTCACCGAGATTGACAGAGTGAAGTTTCCGATTGTTGAAGTCTTGTTGCATATGGTGCAATTTTTGCGTTCAATTCCTTGTGGTTTAGTAATTCATGTCACAGCCTACAAGTGTTGCTGTTTTTTATGCAGTTTGTTATGGCTGCCATAGATCAATTGCTTGCAGCTGTACATTTAGAAATCTCAAACTGCATCATTATGACCCTAAAAAAAGATGTGCCATTTACAGTTAAAACTAATTTTCTTATTCTATTTCAAACTAGTGAGTTGATCAGCACAAGACGTTATAGATAGCCCAGCCTACGGTATTTGTTGGATTGATGTTGGTTATACCTGCCTCTGGTAGGTTATTAAATTTTAGGTCAGGCTATACTTGAGTGTATTGCAGATAACCACTGATTACGTTACTTCATAAAGCAGTAAGGGTAGGCTACTTTAAGGTAGTTGATTTGGTTTTGAATTTATATCCTTGGACTGACAAAGCCTTGATAGGTTATTCCTGGTAGTTTCGCATACTTGTAGAGGCATTTGGCTCAGGGCCGGTTACGGTACCAAGATTGACAGGGTGAAGTTTTTGATTGTTGAAATATTGTTGTCGGGAGATTGTGCCCCTGAATGGAACGTAGTTCTTAGAATGCTTTGCTCCAAGTGCACGCCCCGAGAGTTGAACCAGTGCCGCTTGATCTTGAAGCTTCTTCGTTCACAAAGTCACACCCTAACCAGCTGAGATATCATAATAATATTGACACATATATAAATATATAGGCTATAGGCCTATACTGGTAGTTCAAAAATTGAAAAAGTTTAGTTGCTGTAGAGTAAGCATAAAAAATAGCAGACAATTGTCCGCTAAAGAGATAGAAATAGTTAAGCAGACTCAAAGTTACCAATCTGAGTTTCAGCTTGTAAATTCTTGAGTCAACAAAAATTTTAAAATTTGTTTTTATAGCCTGATGTTAATTCCTAATTGAAAGGTATCAAGCAATTTTACAGTCATTTTTTATTTAGTGCAAAATGTTAATAGCACCAGTACAAATAAAGTTAGTGTCCTTAGTGAAAAACAATCGCCTTTTGTTCTTGACAAGCTGCAGATATTCAACAGCTGTATTTACAATCAATGGTGATTTCACAAGAAAATCCAAGGTTGAGTGTTTGACTTTGCCACATATTTGTAAAGTCAGAAGACTAACTTCAATCCCATCAGATTATGGAAAGTTTGCTTCTCCTGGGAAGATAGAGAGCTTCTATCAATGGTTCACTGATACAAGTTGGATTCATTCAATAGAATGGGGATTAACTTCTGTGCATAATTTTTCTGGTTTGCCTTGGTGGTCTTCAATTGTTTTAATTACTGTTGCTTTGCGAGGTGTAATTATGACACCAATTTTTGTTTCACAAATGAAAAATAATATCAAATATCATCAATTTTTGCCAGTGTTTCGTAAAATGTCTGACAAATTATCCGCAGAAGTGGAAGCTGCAGCAAAGTTACATAATTGGGATGCTAAAATGAAGTCCCTACAATTTGGCAAAAACTTAACTCGACATAGAAACAAAATGTATCAAAAATACAAAATTCCTGGACTTGTTAGGCGATATATGTTACCTTTGGTTCAAGTACCATTATGGATATCCATGTCAATTTCGTTACGACATTTGACTGGTAGTTTACCATTGCTGACACCTCCTGGGCCTGCTCTCCAATTGACATTTCTGCAATTATCTGAAGAAGGGTGTCTCTGGTTTTCGAACTTGTGCAATATTGATGGTTTTTATATAATGCCTATTCTGTTAGGTGTTGCAAATTTAAGCATAATTGAAATTTATCGAGGTGATGGTAAGTCTAAGCCTGAAGGTTTGGGTAAAGCGTTAATATTTGTGGCAAGAGCTCTGTCTGTTGTTTTAGTTCCTGTGGCTTGTCAAATGCCTTCTGGTGTGGTTTTATATTGGCTATGTTCAAGTTTGTATGGTGTCCTTCAAGCTCTTGTCTTTAAGTCACATAAAATTAAGCAAGCATTTGGAATTCCCATATCTCCAAAGGAATCTAAAACTCCTTATCGTGACTTGTACATGAGGCTTCCTTTTGTCAAAAACCATGAGACAAAGTAGATGTTTTATTTGTGACTGTTTCATCAATGTTTAACCATAACATAGAAATCTGATACCCAAATTATAATAATTGCATCAGATAAATTATAATAATTTGGGATGGATTTATCTCAAGTGATTTGTTTTGGCTTTGTGCAAAACTTGTTCTAAAATATTATGTCTAATGAATTAAAAAAGTAGCTTCCTGGCAACTTTTGTGCTCTATTGTAAATGTTTCGCATCTACTCTTATATTTGCTTTGTTATATGCTTTGAGGATGTATATTACTATGATGCCTGAAACATCTGTGAAGCAATTTTCCCTTGCCTTTTTACCTCAGATATAAACGTTGTCACAATTGCTGAGAAGAATATATTTCAGTAAATCTCTGTAAATCAACTTTTCAGTCTTATGATATAACGTTTATTCTTTTTAGGACTTTAGTAAATTGAACAAAAAATGTCTCGTTATGATCGTGCTATCACTGTCTTCTCTCCAGATGGTCACTTGTTTCAAGTTGAATATGCACAGGAGGCAGTAAAGAAAGGTTCAACAGCAGTAAGTCTAACATACATCGATGTTTTTGAATTTAAGGAAGTGTGACTATGTTGTAAATTTAAAAACAACAGAATTTTTTTGTGCAGTTTTAAAGAATAAAATAACATTAGGAAAAATTTAGCCACCTCCATAATTATGCTTCCAATACATACAAAGCACAATTAAGTACATATAGTACAACTACATAGTGCCACTGTATCCATTCTCCTATTGTATAATACTTACTTAGATTTAGAAGACCATATTGTGAACACTACTTTCATTTCACATTTGACTTTGGAAATTGCTTACAAGATTCAACATAAATTAGGTTGGGGAAGGGCGGGTGAGTTGATACACACTCCTTTCAGGGAGAAGTAAAATTTTTTGAAAAAAAATATTGCCCGCTAGCGATAATTCATCTTGAAAAACCACAGGGGAACATAATTAAATGAGAATTTGAACAAAAGACTGGTGTAATTTGAAAAAAAAGTTTAGTCTGTAAGTAAATTTTTTAATAATTTTTATTGTTGTCTTGCAAATACCAGAAAACTTTTCACATAAATGGAACAGTGTTTAAACATTATCACAATAATAGTTTTAAGGTATGGTAAGATATTTTTTACCTGCATAGGTGAACTATTATTATTTATAGGCAGTGGTCAGTTGATACATCTGATTTACGCTTTGTATTGATAAAGGTGATCACATAAGAAATTTAAACTGACATGTTTTTTTAAGTTGCTTAATCAATAAGTTGTATTATTTTATGTCAGTTTTCTACTTTTATGCTGTAGTCACTCAGTCTTGCACACATTTTTAATCATTGTTGATTAAATTTACATGATCTATTAATTCTCAATACATCAGTCCTATAAGCCAGAATAATTGTTATCTTACTTCCCTATGATCTTTTGTTTTTGCTTAAGTGCTTAACGTGTTATAAAGATGCTTGTAACATTTTATTTGAAAAGTTATTTTTTAGCATAATGTGCACTTTGTGCAGTCTATGTAGTGTATTAACTGACCTTCCATAGTGTATCAATTGACCTGCGGCGACAGGTGAGTTGATACACTTGAGTACACATTTTTAGTTACACACTATGAGTAAGCTATAGGACATGCATATCTGAAAGATTACTAATGAACGGGTGAGATAGTATTCCAATAAAAATGAAAACTTCAAGCTTTTATCATATTTACTTTTGGCGCAAAGCAAACAAATGTGAAAAGTGTATCAACTGACCAGCCTTCCCCTATTGATTCACTGTATTTCCCTGATCAAATTTAAACTAAGGTTCTTCTGATGTATAAAAACCAAGTGTAAGGATGTTTTGCGAGGTTAGAAAAACCTAATTCCCGTTGAGCACCTATTGCCATGGTTATTGATTAGTATTCTAAAAGTGATACACATAAATTATAAGCACTAGCATAGATAGGTTTACACGAACAAAATATAGATCTGATGTCGGATAACTAACATTGCTGTGCTATGGAATCATAAACTTTAGAAGCATTGGTTTAACACTTCCCACATTAGGGTGGAGTGAAAAAAGTTTTTTGTTTAAATTGAAAAAAACGGGGTTCTTAAATCCCGACAAATGACCTAAAACTTCATTAAAAATTGACATTAGGGGGTTGCCCCCATTTTCCAGCCAGCAACCCCCCAATTTCTGCGCGCGAGGGGGTAAAATTGCCCATCTCGGCAACCACTGGTCGTAGAGTCATGATATATAGCTCAAAAGCTGCCAAAACATCATTTTTCTATCTGTCCTAAGAAGAAAGTTTTCTCTATTGTGAACACAAAACGAGTTATAGCCAAAAAACAATATAACTACTAATTTTTTTCAAATTTTGGCGTTATACACTACAGCTTGCAACATACAGTGCAGTTATTTACTCTCAATAAGCTAATGTGCTATTGATAAGTAATGTTTTTATTTTTAACAGATTCGTTTGATCACTTTGCATTTTAACCCTTAGAAGGTTGGGTTCCTGGAATCTTGCTCAGTTTGAGGGGGGCTGTCGATTCTTCTTATGCTTTAGGAGTGATATCTCTGTTATTTTTTAAGGCACGGTTTCAAAATTTGGGATTTACTTTGTAAAATTATTCACGCTGAGCATATCCGAAAATTAAAACTATGTGAATTTTAGAACTGCTCATATACGTTGAAATGTTGAGGTGACTTATGACTTTGCGATTAAAGCAATTATAGCTTGAGTGTGCACATGATTTTTTGGTAGAGTAATGAAGAACATGCATTGCAATGTTGTGATTAAATTTTTTTTACATAATTTTACATACAGCCAATTCCCTTCACGCTGTGAAACAGTTAGGATTAACGAGACATGGGCCAAATTAATTACTTTATCCAGCTGGTGGGAAAATTTTGAACAATAGAATATGAACTATTTCAGAGGATGTGCTGAGAAATGCCTTATATCTCTCAATTTATAACCTTTATTCGCTCAAAATTTCAGCTCAAGAGAGGTGAATAAAAGTTAGGAAAAGTCAAGAAATCTCGTAGTCGCAGCCTCAGTGGTTTTAGAGATACAACTGTTGATACAAAAAAGTTGAATTGACAGCCTCCCCCCAACCTTCACAGGGTTAAATAAGTCGTTTTAATTAAATTGACATACCTATACAATTTTTTTTGTGATTATTGTGCCATCAGAAGGCCTGAATTGTCATTTTAAAAACAGAGTCTTTTAGGATTAGCAAAGCTCACACTTGAAATATTTCAACTGAAGAATTACAAATCAACGAAATTATGAAAAAACGTAAGTTTGGGAGCGACTGGGAAATGAGTTTACCACTCATTGAGTCTCCAGCCACCCAAATATATTGGTTTGGTTTGGTTTGGTTTTGAATCTTTATCCTCGGACTGACAAAGCCTTGATAGGTTATTCCTGGTACTTGTTCGCATACTTGTAGAGGCACTTGACGCAGGGCCGGTTACCGAGATTGGCAGAGTGAAGTTTTCCGATTGTTGAAGTCTTGTTGCCGAGAAATTATTCCATTCACTAGGTGCCGCTGAATGGAGAGCAGTCCTGAAATGCGTTGCTCAAGCGCACACCCCGAGAGTCGAACCAGCGCCGTGTGATCTTGAGCCCGGCGCGTAACCACTGAGCTATATGTCAAACACAATCTGCCTCCAGCCGTAATCAAACTCGTGCTTTGCCGCTGCAGTATTGAAAACCACAAGCAGTTCCGCTCGGCCATGTCGCTAACATGTCACACCAGGCAAAGCAACTTTTTTTTGCAAAATGAATATGAGTTCTTTGAAGTTCATCACCAAACAGTGCAAACACTTGTGATATTTTTGCACTGCTGCAATTAACATTATGCTTAATGTGAGTGCTTCATTGTGATGTTTTGAACCGATGTTAAAAGGACTGTGTTGTGAATATTTTTTTATTATGGGCCCAATCTTCGGTATTATCAGTGTGTTACTATATCTTGTGCAACATATCAGATTTTCTTATGACAGATCACAATTTGTCAGAAAAAATGCTGAATTTTAACAAAAATGTGTTTATATTTTGTTTTTTTGGCTATAACTCGTTTTGTATTGTAAATAGAGCAAACTTTCTTCTTAGGACAGATAGAAACATGATGTTTTGGCAGCTTTTGAGCTATATATCATGACTCTACGACCAGTGGTTGCCGAGATGGGCAATTTTACCCCCTTGCGCGCAGAAATTGGGGGGTTGCCGGCTGGAAAATGGGGGCAACCCCTAAAGTCAATTTTTAATGAAGTTTTAGGTTATTTGTCGGGATTTAAGAACCCCGTTTTTTTTCAATTTAAACAAAAAACTTTTTTCACTCCACCCTATTTCCACATGTTCAAGCTCATACAACTTACAGTAAGTAAAATAACTACAATTTTATTTCTAGGTTGCTGTAAGAGGAAAAAATATAGTGGTTCTTGGTGTTGAGAAAAAGTCTGTTGCTAAACTTCAAGAGGAAAGAACTGTCCGAAAGATTTGTGCAATTGATGACCATGTTTGCATGGCTTTTGCAGGTGACTTGTCCAACTAAAGTGTCTCTGATATTTGATGCACAGCAGCAACAACTCGTTTTACATTTCATCTTCGGTGCATCAAATTTGTGCCATGATGCAGTGTAAAAAATATTCTTGATATAATACATAATCCCAGGGAGGAGAAACTTTTATCTTGGGCATCGTCTATTGCCACAGGCTACGAAATATAATGATAGCGTATTTATTAAATTTTAAAGTTATTTTCTTAAAGGTTTGACTGCCGATGCACGCGTTCTAATCAACCGTGCTAGAATCGAATGCCAAAATCACAGACTAACAGTTGAAGATCCTGTTACAATTGAGTACATTACGAGATATATTGCAACTGTGAAACAGGTTCGTAGAAGTTTATTACTGTGAGCTACCTTTTCGTCATTTTGGATTACTTATATAACTTGTTTAGACGTTAAATTTTGGAAAACATGTACTCGTGTTACTTTACTGTTGAAAACAATCTCGAAGGGCGATTTGTTTTTTTATGTTCATCAACCAGTATTGCAAGTTGGTACTGAGAATTTTCTTCAAAACAACACGAGTAAATCAATGATAAAGTGGCGTCATGACAACACAAGTCGTTTGTTTAGAGATATACCCAGAGTAATGGAAAGCGGCCCTTTGGATTGTCAGCCCTCATAGTTGGATTTGATTATGATGGAACACCGCATCTGTATCAGACCGACCCGTCAGGAACATACCACGGCTGGAAGGTTTGCATTTTATTTTTCGATTCAAGGTGTTGTATATTAAGCAATTAAAATTGTAGAAACTTCCGACTTCTTGCGCGAGCTCATAAAAATAGAAATCAAGTTTGAAAGCCATCTTGTGGGGTAAACGGTGAACGACAGAATGAGGAACGATGGTTTATGTGCGCACCGATCTCCATTCATCTACACTTGGTGGCCACATTAGTTTAGTGCGGTAGCACAGCACTAACAAAAAGCAGAAAATTATCTCTAAAACGTTCCAATCTGCGTCAACACCTTGTTTCTTTGTTTTGTGTTTAATTTTACGTCAGAATTAAGCTTTGAAAACGGCTTATCATCTCAGGAATGATTTCTCACTTCATCTAGTCTTAATTAAGTTCTTAAATTCTAGTTTCTTATGACTGACTATTTCAGGCAAACGCTATTGGACGTAGTTCTAAAACTGTTCGTGAGTTTCTTGAGGAAAATTACAATGCCGAAGTCGCTGCTAGTGATCAGGAAACTATAAAACTTGCTATCAAAGCTTTGTTGGAAGTTGTCCAGTCTGGTAGCAAAAGTATGGAAATAGCTGTTATGAGAAGAAAACAGCCCTATTGTCTTCAGGTAACTTATAAAATATCGTTAATTTAGCGATCAGAAGCATAGATGGATAATTTACTGAATCAGAAGAATAGATGGAATAATATATAATTTATTTAGTTTCTAGCTGTTTGATTGAGGATCGATTCCCTGTATACTGTAGCTGAAGAACAACAGTCACCAACATCCACAGTAAATTAAGCGTGATGAGAGCTCTTGTTTTCTGTTGTCCAATAGCTACTTTCATTTTATGTCATATAGAGATGTACCGATATATCGGTATCGGTGATATCGGCCATTTTTTAAGTATCGGCATCGGTATCGGCAAAATTTGGCCGATACTGTGGCTGATACTAAACACGTAAAAAAAGGCGCTTGCTGCGGATTTTCTGCAGAAGCAAATATATAGATTTTTTTAAAGTGGTAACTAACGTCACATTGAAGTAGAAAAATAACAACCTTTTCAAATTTTTGATACCTCACACTCCCATGACTTCATGCGCGCAGTGCCGCGCACCTTTTGGCATTGTTTGCTTACAGTGATTCTTTCACTCAAACAAAACGTTTTGTTTCAGTAGTTTTGCGTTGTTCGATTCTTAAGTTGTGAAGGAGGCTCAATTTCTCCAATATTTATCATTTGTGTTTCTTTTTTCTCAGCAGAGGATAAAACCAGGCCAAGACTACCCAGGTGGCGGAAATTTGTAGTTTTGCATCGTTTTTGCGTTGCTGGACGTTTGAGGGACCCGTGTGGCTTGGTTGTTTTTGGTGGGCTGGTTCTGTCAGTTTATGATTTGGTTTCCGCCTTTCGTTGTGGTGGACTCACCAGGCTTGAACAAAGTCGTGGCGGAGTGGGTGGGCTCGGCGTGGGGGCGGTGGGACTGCGAATCTTCACTAAACTAATCAATAAGTGGTCTTGTTGCGCCTGGGATGGGGCCTCATTGTAAGGGGGGAATGTCCTTCCCTGCTGTCGGCATGAGGCTGGGCGCTCACTGGTGCGGCGGGCTGTTGCGATTCGCTGGCCATAACGGTGTAGCTTCCACGCTAGCCATTTAGACCATCCAATCAACTACGTATATGTTTCTCGGCAGCCGTTTTGTAGCAAGAATTGACATCGACAAGAATTGAAATGGCTAGTGTGGAAGCTGCACCGTTGTGGTTGGTGGGTCACGGCAGCTCGCTGTGCTGGTGAGTGCTCAGCCTTGTGCTGGTGGCCGGGGGGGGGGACGCTCCTTTCTTCGCAATGAGGTTGTCATCTTGGGCGCAACGGGACCATTTTGATTGGTTTGGTGAGGATTCGTGGTCCCATTGCTTTCTTTTTGGGCCTACTTATTCTGCCGTGACATTGTTTGGGCTTGGTGAGTTTGTTGCGGCTAAGGGTGGAAGTTAATTCGCCGACTGGGGGCAGCCGAGTTGCCTGGGTTTTGAGCGTTTGGCGGGGAGGGAGCGATGCAGAATTGTGCATTTTTGCTACCTGGGTAGTCTTGGCCTGGCAAAAGCTTTTCAACCAAACGAAAAGCGCCCTTAGGTTGCACATTACTTGTCGAATAGTTTTTTGTACGACTACACAAATCACTTGGTTTACATCTTATTATCAATTATGATAGCCTATTTGGAGAGTTTGCGCAAACATTTTTTTTCAGAAACCCCAATTATGATGTACGGTAATGTTTCTTCCCTTATACCCCAATCCTCAATTACGGTGGCCTTTCATTACTAAAACCTACTATTATGACACAGCAATGCGGTTGAGATTGGATTCTTGAATCTTTAATAAATTATGCCAATTGAAAGCTTTTTTTAAGAGTTTTATGCAAATAAGGTAAAACTTATTGTAACACCAAAGTATCGGCCAAAATATCGGTATCGGCCTAAAAAAGTGATATCGGGATCGGCCAAAATATTGGTATCGGTACATCTCTAATGTCATATGGAGGCTGTTCAAATATAACCGTGTCATAAATAATAAGTTATACTTGGAATTGGAGGTAATGGAGCAACATTATTTTGCTGCTTTCAGATGCTCGACTCTGAAGAAATAGAAAAGTACGTCACTGAAATAGAGAAGGAAAAAGCAGCTGAAGCAGAAAAGAAACAACAGAAGAAGTCAAAATCCTAGAGACTACGGACCAAATTTACAAACTGTTTAAAATGTTTAGATGTTCGATTGCCACTTGTAGACAAATGCAACATGCAGTGGTCTGACGACGGCGGCTTTATTCAAATAAATTGCACCAACAAAATCTTATAACAATAATAATGATTATTTACAAAACTGAAAAGAAACAGGATCGCTTGCGGGAAAGGTCGAGCGAAAAGTTGCTTTGATGATTTAGGTAAAATTGCCATTAAACCCCAGAACTACCAAAATAAAACACTGATTCCCATCGCTAAGCAAGAAAAGGCAACGTATGGACTCAGTCTTTCACCTGAAAAATAAATTTAGCATATTCAGGATTAAAACTGCGCGCAATGCGGGCGCTCAGAGGATAGTCAAGACGACTTTGACACGACCTGACGTGATTGTTTTAATACGGTACCCTAGTAATTTCATTTGCCACGACAGCAATTTTGAACAAACAAACATACAAAAATTGTTTTTGCCCTTAACAAAATACAGATGAAGGTGCTACTAATTCATTTGTTGCTTTTTAATCTTAATGGACTTTCTACAGATAATTAGAAAAGTATGGCAAACTGTCCGGCTTCCGCAGTTATTCTCGTTCCTCGTTGCTTCAGGAACAATACACAGTGGCGTAACTAGGGGTTGGGCAGTTGCCCCTCCTAGAAAAAGCCTTGCCCCACTGTAAAATTGATCTGGTTACGCCGCTGACAATACATGACTTCAGCCACACTCTTGTTTTCGAAGACGACCAATTAGGTTCAGACGCGTTGTCAAGCAGCGTTGCATGATAAAAATATAACTGTCTGTATGGAGACAGTATCGAAAGCCCATGATGGTATCCGTTTATTTAGAGAATTAGGGATTATTCAGGAGAGGAGGCGTAGTGACTCATTTGATTGAGGGTACTCCAGAAGCACCCATATTTAACATGAATGTTTAGTCAGAGGCAATTTTTAGTCTGTAACGGTCGAAGTTTTACCCATTATCCAATAAACGCATTTGTCATACAACCTGGCCATTTTCGCTTTGTGCACAACACAAAAAACTCATATCAGACAAAATGAAGACATAAGCAATTAGGCCAGATAGGCTACTCTTGGTATTCCTGAAATCGGCAAGCGCGTTTTGAAAAACGGCACTCAGACTTCAAAAGCTCAAGTTAACAAAGACGCTACAGCACAGGCATGACTAAAGTGTACACGACTGAACGAAAACCAATCTTCTGATTCGAGACTAACTTCGTTAAAAATATAACTTTTATATTATACTTGCTTCGAAGGTAAATTTTCAAATATATACAGCACATTGGCATTGTAAAGAGAAATACTCACCTATTCTGGCAAATTTCCAAAAAATACCTAGGAATCCTGTTTTGTTCTTATCTAGCAAACTTGGTGTTAAAGCTCGTACGTAGGCACAAGTGCAAATCATCAGCAATATTACAGCTAACATGCTTTGGAAATTGAATATTGCCACCTAAAAGCAAGTTGATATTAGAACTAGAGATGCAGTGAACCCAAAATTTTTATCCGCACACCGCAACTGAATCATCTATCCGCACACCGCAATTTATCTGGAACTTTGACACTGCACCACACACCGCAAATTACAAAATTTTCAAAAAATATTTTAACGCGGTATTTTTTAGAAAGTCAATTGTGGCAAAAAGCACCCATGGCACATAACTGGTACCGTAACCTACCAGTACAGTTGTGCACTAATTGACTAGGCTAACCAGATCATATTCTCTTATCAGCAATGTATCTAAGTTCTAAGACATCATGCTTTTTCAAATAGAATGTTCCTGGATCCAGTATCAGGATTTTTGAACACTTTTTGTAAGCAATAATGCAATTTTAATGTCAATATTTATATGTTGATAATTTTAATGTTAATAGTGGCTGTATGAACTACACACACAACACAAGAGTAAAACTTATAGCCTGAACTCACTGGGCTAACTGTTATAGTAACTAATGCGGTAGTTGCGCTAGGCGGGTGCAACCTAATTCGTACCATGAACAATTCGTACCGTCAGTTCGTACCTTGAAAAGATCGAAAGAAAAAATTAATAAAAGCCGAAGTCGCTGATCGCAGTTTCCGCAAACATTTTAAAAGGATTAGGGTATCGGAGTATCGGTATCCGCAAACAAACAAACTGAAAAGATCGAGAGAAAAAAATAGAACATCGCTGATCGCAGTTTTCGTTTTTTCAGCAGTTTCCGCCAACATTTTAAAATTTCCGGTAATGATCCTAAGAGTTTGCCGAAGTTGCTGATCGCAGTTTCCGCAAACATTTTAAAAGGGTTAGGGTTGATCGGAGTTTCCGAAAACATTTTAAAAGGGTTAGGGTTGATCGGAGTTGCCGCAAACATTTTAATAGGGTTGGGGTGTTTCCGCAAACAAACTAACTGAAAAGATCGAGAGAAAAAATAGAACATCGCTAATCGCAGTTTCCATTTTTCCGCAAACATTTTAAAATTTCCGGTAATGATCCTAAGAGTTTGCCGAAGTCGCTGATCGCAGTTTCCGCAAACATTTTAAAAGGGTTAGGGTTGATCGGAGTTTCCGCAAACATTTAAATATTTCTGGTTATAATCCTAAGAGTTTTTGTTTGTTTGCGGAAACTGCGATCCGCGACTTCGGCTTTTTTTTCTCGATTTTTTTCAAGGTACAAACTGACGGTATATATGAATTGTTGATGGTACGAATTAGGTTGCATCCGCGCTAGGCCTATAGCCTGGTAACTGGGAGCTAAGCTTATCAGCCAAAAACACTCGTACAGCTTCCCTCACAAGCCAGCCCCAAAACCCTGTCAACTGCAAGCCATTTGCATATCTTATTAGCTTTCCAGCTTAGGGTTGCCGAAAGAAAAAAACTGATCCGTGTTTCGAATTCAAATTTGAAGTTTCATAAGTCTAGGGCAACCAAAAGTCAATAAAGTTAAAATTTTTCTGCCTTGTTCAAAGTTTATAAAACGTCCATAAACTAAATTTCAGGCTGACACGAAGAGAGGTTTCAAAGTTATGAAGTAAAAAAAAGTCAAATTTCATGGTTAGGTCAAAATTTTCTTTTAACGTAGTTTTTCTTCTCTCTGTTGATATTTTATTAAAGCTACACAGATATTAATTTTTTGTTGCAATTTCTTTTGCTATTCTGACATAATAATCCATTTGTTGCAATTTTCTGAGGTAATAATCTCAAAATCACCAGACACTTCAGTACTCCAAATTATAACTGACAACGAAATTATACAAAAAGTAAAATCTTTTTCATATCTTGGTCATTTAATAACTGAAGATGGGAGGTGTGACCATGAAATTCTTAGACAGATAGAAATTGCAAGAACTACATTTGGAAAAATAAAAAATATTTTAACCAATCAACGTTTAAATTTATCAACTCGTCTCAGGATATTAAAATGCTATATCTGGTCGACCCTATTATACAATTCTGAAACTTGGACAATGTCACAAAAAATGGAGAAACGGATTGATGCCTTCGAGCTCTGGACATACAGGCAAATGTTAAAAATTTCATAGAAACAAAAGATCACTAACGATGAAGTACTCTCCAAATTCAATTCAAGCAAAATGCTCTTGCAAACAGTCAAAAGAAGAAAATTGAAGTATTTCGGACACACAATAAGGCAAAATTCATTACAAAGATCATTAATAGAAGGGAAGATAAACGGTAAAAGAAGTAAAGGCAGACCAAGAATGATTTGGACAACAAACATCACAAAATGGACAAAATTAACTTATGAATGTGCAGTACGCACAGCTCATGGTCGAGAACAATGGCACATTGTATCCAACCCTCCATACGAGGAAGGAACAAAATGATGATGAATCTTGTTTCGCCCACTACTGATGATTGAATGTTAAGTGGGTTAGGCGTGGAAGGCAGGTAACGTGGTCTTTGTTCTCGGTTAGATAAGATTGTTCCAGACGGTTGTTCGCCTGGTCAAACGTCATATAAAAACCGTTCAAGTCTACTGAATATTACGTCATGGAAATTCCTAAAACATGAGCCAAAATTGCACCATCGTCCGTAAGACTCGTGTCAAACCTGTTTAAACCTGTTTCAGTTGAAACCTGTTTGGACATGAAATGCTGCGTCGCGCTACTGCTGGCGTGCCTTTGAGTTATCACAAATTTTTCTGATTCATTCTTGAAGTTGTTTGTTGGAAGTCGGTCGCACATTTAACTGGTTTATTTGGTGCTTGCTAGCTGGACAAATTCTCCGTCTTTTATCCAAGTAATCTGTATCGTAGTGACAGTTTTAGAGGTGCAAGGAGTTGCATCTCGATTTCGATAGCCGCGGGCTAATTTTACAGGAATACACTTTTGAAAAGACGTTTCGAAAGAGTGTTTATTTTTCGGTCACCTACATGCAGACGAACGGATTTGGGAATCTTATGTTACAATTTTCCCACGAAGAGATTATGGTTTACCGCTGTGACCATAAAAAATAAAAGACGAGTTCTTGTCAGTTGGTAGGTCAAGAAGAAATTAAAGCAAGAAAAATAAAAAACGATTTTGTTAGCTGGTAGGCCAAGAAGCACTTGAAGGCATAAAAATAAACGACGTGTTTGTTGTCAGCTAGTGCAGAAGAACTACTTAGAGTACAAGAAATAATAAAAGAAGATTTGTTGGTTGGTAGTCTACACTCTTACAGAAGCAAAGAAAAGTAAAGACAATTCTTCTCAGTTTGGTACAGAAGAAAAATAACTTTGACATTCATTGGCAAGAAAGAAGATTAAAGACAATCCATCTGTGCTTGTAGATTCAAGTGGAAGAATCCATGCAAGTTTTGTGGACTTTAGGACTTCATACCCGTACAGCTACGGTATCGTGCATTTAAATTCTTTTTTGTATTTTTTACGGTCTTGGCAGTTAAGTTTTTTATAACTACTGTAGCCTAATAATTTTGTGTGTTTGTGTAACTTCATTTTTTTAATTGTTAATTTAGCCCCAACATTTAATATGTCTACACTCGGTGGCGACAAGGACTCGACCGCCGTAGACTCGACTGAGTTTAAGCCTGATGATGTTCTTTGCGGTCGGGCAGGCCATTCTGGGGAGGGACCCATTAACGATGAGGCTAAGTCAGTTCGAGAGGCCCGGCATCTTAGACGGGATATTTTGACTCAAATTGGGAAACTTTCTGTAGCCCTAGGTTCTTTGAGTGATAAGCAGGAACTGTTAATTTTTAGATCTAAGTTATCTACTTTAGAAGAGGAATTACGGCATTTCCATGCTCTTTTGACTAAAATCTTTAACTCTGCAATCTTGGCAGAACTTCGTGATAGGGTAGATCCCGAATTTAACTCGTTAAAAAATAACTTTGAACAAAAAGAAAGTGAGTTCTCAGATATGTTGGATGCTGACATACATCCTGAGGATAGCGCCTCAAATGTAAGCACTGGGATGTCTAGGACTTCGTCTCGGATAGTGGCACAAATTAACCTGCAGCTAAGACAAGAGGAGCTCCAGATACAAGCTGAGGCCATTCGAGCTGAGGCTGCCGCGAGAGCTGAGGCCGAAGCGAGAGCTGCTGAGGCTGCCGCGAGAGCTGAGGCCGAAGCGAGAGCTGCTGAGGCTGCCGCGAGAGCTGAGGCTGCCGCGAGAGCTGAGGCAGCCGCGAGAGCTGCTGAGTTCGCACTCAAAGAACAACGTAAAGAGGTAGTTTTAGCTGAATATCGATCAGAGGTGGGCTCTCGGCGTAGCTCTAAGAAGGGCTCTTCTAGGCATTCCAGAAATGAACATCAATCGCAGTTTAATTTACATAACCTTTTCCAAACGCCCGTTCAACCTGTGAGTGGATCAGGGCAATCCACACGTTTTCCAGCTGTTTCAGGAGGTCTCGGGGCCGCGGCTAAGGGTCTTCCGAATGCTGTAGAGCCAAGGTCTGCGAATTACAACCGAACTCCTCCCCCAGAGCGTACAGTAGGGTGGAGTGAAACATAGGTTAAAAATGAAAGTTGATAGAATCAATCTGTAATAGTTACTAAAAGTTGTGATGTGGTAAATGTATTCACATGCTGAAATATTTTTGATTTTGATCAACGTTTACGTCTGCCGCAAGTCCATTGAAGTTTTCACTGGTATTTTGGAGCTATGACGTCATCACAATTAGCAGATCGTCACTTTTATCTAACTTCTACCTTCGGTACTTCTATCTAACAATATCAGAGTTGTAAATTACACATAAATCGTTGCAATGCAGTGGAAAATACGTCTTTTAGAACGCTTGTTGCATGTATATGATCAACTGATAAGAAAAAACACGGATTTTAAGCTATTTTCTTCAAATTTCTGTTCCTTTCACAAGTTCATCAGCACAGTTTAAGCAAGTATGTGCAATGAAGGTAAAGCAAACTACAGTAGAAAAGTGTTTTTCTTAATATGACAATAGTGAGATTTCGGTTGCCTGTTTACTTTTGATCCCATATAAATATTGTAAACGCTTTTTAAATCATCAGCTTATACAGTACATGGGCGTTGGCAGAAATATTGCAGGGGGGGGGGGGCAAACATCTTTTAAGCCAAATTTCATCTTGTGAGCTACAACGAGTGCAACGTAGCTAAGTGTATTGATGAAATGTAACGTAAATTTGGACGGCACGAGCGAAAACGTTACAATTAAAGATATTTCCAAGGCATACTTAGCAATAGTTTCCGAAAGCGCGAAAAAATAGTCCTGGAAAAATGTTGGTTTACTTCGAAGAAAATTGGATGAAAAAGATATTATCGCCCAAAGGTAAGAAACATTTTTGAAAGTATCGTTTTCATAAGGAAAGAAACGTTTATAAAACTCAAATCCAGGGAGACAAGTGCCCCTCTCTGCCGACTCCCATGAGTTTAAATCTCATTAAGCACTCCATTTGCCAAAAACTCTCGTTTTGTATTGAATACAGGCATTTCTAATTTTGACTGCAGTCTACTTCGAATGAATCCTTCCCGTTGTTTCTGCCCACACACCGCAGATGCTGCTTCAATAACGAGGCGCACGGCCCCTTCCATGGCTTGCGTGTGACACGGATAGCTAGGAAATTCAAGCTCTGGAGCTGCAGCATCTTGAATGAAGGACATTAACTGACTGTCCGGTATGTCTCAAGTTAGCGGTAGTTCATATCTCTCTGTATGCTGCCAATCAATCAGTTCAAAGTATTCGTTTGCTTCAAAGATCAAGAGTGGAACTTTAAAGAGACGAATGGAATCTCCATGACCTTGTTTTCTGGAAAGTATCCTTCTCAGTGCTAATTTTCTGTTGTACAGACGTTCATCTACCAACATCCACAGCAATAGGTTCTCTTGGTGAGCAAAAAAGGCATTTCGGTTGATACCAGGGACAACTATTGCTTTTAGTTCAGCGCTAAGACAGCGCGACTTTTTAACTACGTGAAACAAAGTGTTTAGCTCCTTTACAGTAAGTAGTACAGGAAGGTTGCGTTTTCACTGCAAACCACGTTGGAGCGTATAACTTGGCAATGTAGGCTACTCCACCAACGCTACTCCACCAAAAGTTTCCTTGCTTCAGTTGTCCCATTAGGTCATGACGATGTCGCCGCCAATGTGCGGGTTCAACTATGGCAGGAGAGACTGGCAGCCGGACCGACATTGGCCAATATGGAGCTCACACCCATGGAGAGCCTTCCTCCCGGAAAACGTGAACCGTGGAAGTATTGGCGATGCCTCAACCGCTTAAGAACTGGTATTGGCAGGTGTAAAACCTTGATGAGACACTGGGGGTATTCCATGGGGAGCACAAGTTGCAAATGCGGACAGGAGCAAACGATGCAACATCTACTCGAATGCCCTGACCTAAAAGCAAGGTGCTCTGCACAGGATTTGGCCGAGTTCAACGATAGAGCAAGAGCCTGCGTGATGCTCTGGGCTACGGCCGTGTGATACACGATGAAGAAGACCAATGCTCTCAGATTTTACAGGGATTGTTTCGTGAAACATAAAGCTTCAAAATGCGATTGGTTGTTGTCAGCCATCTGGAGTGATTCATCTTTCTTGGATTACAATAGGCAAGCTTGGCATCACAACGCCCTGAGCTAATTGCTTTACAGATGCCATACAAGTACAGTAGGCTACTGCTGGTCTGTGCTTAAGCTCACGTCAATTGAAGGCAGTTGAATATCAACAGCCTCAAACTCTGTGACTGGTAAACTGTCACAGTCTTCAAGTTTTTTACCAATGGAGCCAGAAAAACTTAGTGGACCAGATGTAACTCCATCAAGATAATGCATCAAGTGTCTCAGTGGTAATTCATTAAAATGCAACAGACATACAAACCGCTGCAATGGCTTTTTCAGGCCCTTTTTAAGAATTGCATATTTCCGATTATGTTGCTTAAATGGACTAATTGAATCGTAAGAAATATCCTCTATGACGTCACATGCGATGGTTTTGTTGCGGAAAAAATTCTGAAGCAAATTGTGATATTTAATCAGCACATCCCTTGTAATCTTGAACTTGCTTGCGGCAGACGAAAACTTTATTTTAAAACGCTGAAATTTTCAAAGCTTAATAGTCAAGCCACACTACAACTTTTAATCGCTATTACAGAGCAAAAATCAAAATTTTCTTTTTTCACTCCACCCTAGCGTACAGGTCACGGGGCCGCCATTAGTAGTAATGCTTTGCCCCCTTCACAGTTTTCTGCGCCGCTAGGTTTTGATCGCCCAGCTACACGTAATTTGGGTGGTCGTGAGAGGCGTATCGCGTCTCCTGATTTTAACGTGTGTGAGGATCGTGATCGGGCTGTGCACGTGACTGAGCCCACTCAGCCCCTTAAGGGATATAGCTTGTCTTCTCCCGCTAAATCGAGTTCTCAACAGCAGGATTGCTTTTTTGAATACCAAAATAGTAGGACGTTTTTCGATAAGGCGGCCTTGATTGGTTACGATGGTAATAATATGCCATTTATCTTCTTTAAAAATCGTGTTACGGCCTTAATGGCAGCTTCGCCCTTTAAGAGGACTCGTTTGACTTTGTTACAAGCAGCTTGTGTTAGGACAGCTGCGCAAACGATTGCTAATTTGGTTTCTGATACCCCTGGCTTGTCAGAGGAAGACAGGATAGAAATGTCGTTAGCTCGCTTGTCCCAGCGTTTTGGGGTTCGTGGAGGTCTTTTTGCAGAACCGGAAATTAGAAAGTATCGCTATGGTAGCAAATTGACTTCGACCTCTTCCAGTGATCTGAAAGAGTTTAAAGATGAATTATCGCAGTGTTTGCTTTACGCGCAAGCTTATGGTCAGCGTGACAAATTGGAAGGACGTTTTGTTTTGGATTTGGCTAAGCGACTCCCGTTTGACGCTAAGCAGCGTTATCTTGACTTTTTAGGTGATCAGTATGGTGGTACTGATGAGCCTACTTTTCAGAGTTTGTTTGAATTTGTAGTACGGGAGGAAACGCGTAAGTCGACTGATTTTAGCATTATGCTAATGGGCGATTCTGGTGAGTCGCAGCATTTTAAAAAGTTTGGCAAAGGAAAATTGCCTTCATGTCCGGTTAGGCAGACGTCCGTAAAACCCCACGATGATGTGATGTCAGGGAGTTCGCAGTACTCGACTGTTGTTGGCGCACCGCGCGGTGGTGAAGCCAGACGTAAAAACCTACCGGCATGCATTTGTTGTTCGTCACGTGGTCAAGTTGAATATCATTTTTTGTCTAATTGTAAAGAATTTTTGGGCTTGACACCTAAAGATCGGAGAGATGTCATTGTGTGAACGCTGGCAAATGCTTGAATTGTTTGCGCCAGCATATGGTTAGGGATTGCGTTCATGCAAATAACTGTCGTAAGTGTGGGCCTAACAACGATAGGAAACACTATTTTCTTCTGCATGATTTTTATGTGACGTCACGTGATTCTCTAGATTCGGTTGGGAAAGATGATGCTCGTGCCAGAGTTCCTGTGCGTAATGTTAAGATTGGAAATGTTAAAGCAGCCTTTAACCGCGTTACTGCTGCTCGTGTTTTGAATCCAATGACTGGCAAATCGAAGTTGGTGTATTGTCAGCATGATCCTGGTTCGCAGTTGACGTTTGTTTCGAGTGATTTGGTGTGTGAACTTGATCTTAAACCGTACGATAAAGCGTCGTTTAAAATGGATACCCTGGCTGGTCAGAAAGCTACTTGTGCTGACCTTGTCAAACTCAACATCCAGTCGTTAGAGACAGATGAACTGTTTTGTGATATAACCTCGGTGGTTAACCCAGCTTGGGCTGATGATGTTAAAACTTTACCGCATAAACAAGATTTAAATGGTTTCCGTCATTTTCATGACGTGAATATGTTTCATTTGAATGATTGTAGTACTGTAGATGTACTGATTGGCAACGACAACGCTTATTTGATGTGTGCAAAAAAAGAGCGTGTTGGTGAAAATCGTTTTGAACCACATGCTTTGCTCACTCCTCTCGGCTGGTTGGCTTGTGGTGGTAAGTCACCCTTAGATGAAAGCGTTGCTAAAGTGTGCAGAGTGCAGACGTCTTCAGAGTCGGATGTCATCTCTGGCTTTCAGCGTAAAATTGAGTCTCGTGATATGGAAATAGCAGACCTGAATAAAGTCATTCAGGATTTGACGTTGCAAAATGAAACCTGTGAATTGTCTCGCAATGATAATTTGGCTAGAGAACTTGTCGAACCGAATATTGAGTTGAAAGATGGTCGATTTGAGATACCTGTTCCGTTGAAGGAAGATATTGATCTACCTAACAATTTTGTGTTGGCGTCAGATAGAGCTGCTGCTTTAAGAAAGAAAGCTTTAAAACAACCTGAACTTCGTGATTTCCTTACTGACACCATGAAAGATCTTAAATCAAATGGCTATATTGAGCGTACTGGTGAAGCAGGAAATGTCAAGGGATTTGAATGGTATTTACCATACTTTGTTACGTCACAATTAAAAAAGCGCATTGTTTACGATGGCAAGTCTGAATTTCGAGGAACTTGTGTTAATGATGTAATGTTTTCGGGTCCTGACTTGTTAAACCCTCTGGTAGATGTCTTGGCTAGATTTCGGCTTGGTAGATTTGGTCTCATGGCTGATGTGACTAAATGCTTCTTTCAAATAAAGTTACCTGAGTCGCAAAGGGATTTGTTTCGTATATTGTGGTTTGAAGATGATGACCTTGAAAATGGTAGGATGGTACCATTTCGTTTTTGTGTACACCCTTGGGGAATAAAGAGTAGCCCGTATATCGCTTGCTTGGCTATAAAGAAAATGATCGAGCAGAATCCCAGCAGTGCTGGTGAATTGACTCTCTGCAATATTGCAAATAATATGTACATGGATGATTTTATATTTTCGGCTGATAGCTTAGAGGAAGCTCAGCAAATCACTCATGAATCAATTGCTTTGTTTGATAGCCGTGGGTTTAAACTTGGTAAGTGGAGTGCTAACAAGGAGGCTATGATTGTCTTGTCAAATTTGGATAATGAGATGCTTTCACCTTTGATTCGTGACATTGACTTTCAGACTGAAAATATGACTTTGCCATCAGCGAAGACATTGGGTTGTGTGTGGCAAACCGAGTCTGACGAGATGCGTATCGCATGTTCCTTAAAGCCCTTAGCTAAACACACGCGCCGAAGTATGCTCAGTCAGCTTGGGCAAAATTTTGATCCGCTAGGCTTTGGAGCGCCATTTTTTCTAAAAGCACGCCTTATACTTCAGCAATTAGCGATAGACAAGTTTGATTGGGACACCGAGGTCCCTGATAGCTTTGTTAAAGAATGGGAGTCGTGGCTTCGCTCTTTGGACCTGCTTAAGGATTTTTCGTTACCGAGATGGTATTTTGCAAACTCTGGTGTGTGCAGTCCGGATGATATTGTTTCATATCAATTGCATGGGTTTAGTGATGCTTCGAATCAAGCTTTCTCTTCTGTTGTTTACTTACGTAGACTGGTTAACGGAGTTCCGAGTGTGCCTTTCGTTCTGGGTAAATATACCATTGTTGTAAAAAATCAGTTTTCTTGGCCGATAACTAGGAAAGAGCTTGTTGCCGCTTTGAATACAGCAAGACTCGTGAAGCAGGCCTACGAGGCATTGAAGATGCCTGACTGCCTTAAGTATTTTTGGTGTGATTCTCGTACTGTGTTGCAGTGGGTTAAAAACCCTGATTTACGTTTGAATAAGTTTATTACGCGTCGAGTTGAGCATATTTTATTGTTGTCTGGAGCCCAGGATTGGCGTTTTTGCCCTACCGATATGAACCCAGCTGATGTTGGCACAAGGCCAAATCTTATTACAAAGAAAGAATTTCGAGAGTTGTGGTTAAATGGTTCTAGTCTTCTCTACCAGTGTGAGGAAATTCCATCTGTAGAAAATGCCACTCCAGTACCTGTCCATAGCCTATATCTTCGTGACGAAGAGGAGTCGCTTGACGTTGGACAGGGTGGTCTTCACAGATTGATCGAGGCCGCACCTTCTTTGTATGTTATGAAAAAGAGAATCGCTTATTTGGTTGCCTTTGTAGAATTTTTGTGCTGTAAAACGAGAAAGCGTAGCTTTGTGAAGCCAAAACTGGATGCATCTTATCTTAACAGTGCTTCAGAGTTGGCTGTGAAGTTTGTTCAGAAGAGCGTGTATGGCGATGTGGTACATTTAATGACCAAACGATCGCCGGATGCCCTTGAGGAAGTGATAAAGCGAGATAGTGTTGGCGCTTCGCAACGTGAGAAGGAACGCTTGAAAGAATTGCGTTCACTTAAAAAGTACAGACCTTGTGTAGATGACGCTGGTGTAATCCGCATTGAAGGGCGCTTAAGTAATTCTCCCGAGATCTCTCTTGAAGCAAAGCATCCGATTGTTTTGCCTTCGAAGCACCCCTTCACTAGGCTTGTTGTACTGTCGCATCATAATGGAAATGCGCACTGTGGAGTACAGCACACTTTGTTGTCTACGCGACAGAAGTTTTGGATCGCAAATGGTAATGCCTCCGTGAAGAGGTATCTTAATGACTGTGGTGTATGCGCGATTGAGAAAGCTCGACCTATAAGGCAGCTCATGTCTGATTTACCTTTGTCTCGCACAACTGCGCATAGGAAACCCTTTTTTGATTGCGGCTTAGATTATCTTGGACCTTTAACTTTTGTTGAAGGTAGAAGTCACAAAAAAGCTTGGGGACTCTTGTTCACATGTATGGCATCTCGCGCTATTCATGTTGAGCTGGTTACGTCATTGTCGCTGAGTGATTTTTTACTTGCCTTTACAAGGTTTACAGATTTACGTGGGCAGGTTAATGCTATCTATTCCGACAATGGAAGTACCTTTCAGGCAGCATCTAAGAAGTTACCCGAGTTGATAGGATCAGCTGAATTTCACAACGCCCTGAGACAGAGAGAGATAAACTGGGAATTTATACCTCCGTATGCTCCGGCGCAAGGTGGCGCCTGGGAGGCAATGGTTAAACAATTTAAAATTGCATTTTTTCACATTTTGGACTCTTCAATTCGTAAGCCCAATTTTATTGAACTGCTTACGTACACAGGCAGTGCCGTTCGGATCGTGAACGAACGCCCTTTGGTACCTTTGAGTGACGACCCTAGGGATTTTACTGTCATCACCCCTGCCTCACTTTTGACCCCATACTTAGACCCATACTGTGCTGTTGGGCAACCACATGATCGTGACCAATTAAGAAGGGATTATCGGTTCAATTTGTCACTTTCTCATCAGTTTTGGAGTAAATGGATCGATTTTTACTTGCCAGGTCTTCAGGGCCGGAAAAAATGGCTAAAAATGGCCGAGAATTTGGAGCCTGGTCAACTTGTAGTGGTAGGTTCTCTCCAGGACATTGGTAAACGTGGGAAGTATCAACTTGGGAGGGTGCATGAGGTAATTCCACAAATTAGGAAAGGGAAGCCTGTGGTTCGTAGAGCTAAAGTTGCCGTCTGCAACTATGATGAGAGTACGGGGAAAGTGAAAGTAGACTATGTGTTGAGGGATATTTCGTGCCTCGCCCCCGTAAAGAACACCTAAGTGTTAGGGTTTGAGCCTGGTTTTGTCTGCGGTGGCCGACCCTTGTCTGAGCCCAGAACAGTCGGTTATTATCGCAACCATTGTATATAGCGTCATTTTTTGCGTGTACCTAATACCTATGGTACCAATTTCATGTATCGTCGTATTTATTCTTATTGCTGTTCATTCTTTGCATGCCCTTTGTATTTGCGTATTAACTTAAACGTGAGTGATTCAAACAATTTGTGTATCATGTGTTTTTATTCATTGGCTCACAATTGTCGTCAATTCTTTTTTAGTTATGCCATGTCAGACTGTCATAACTAGGGGCCGCTATGTTCCAGACGGTTGTTCGCCTGGTCAAACGTCATATAAAAACCGTTCAAGTCTACTGAATATTACGTCATGGAAATTCCTAAAACATGAGCCAAAATTGCACCATCGTCCGTAAGACTCGTGTCAAACCTGTTTAAACCTGTTTCAGTTGAAACCTGTTTGGACATGAAATGCTGCGTCGCGCTACTGCTGGCGTGCCTTTGAGTTATCACAAATTTTTCTGATTCATTCTTGAAGTTGTTTGTTGGAAGTCGGTCGCACATTTAACTGGTTTATTTGGTGCTTGCTAGCTGGACAAATTCTCCGTCTTTTATCCAAGTAATCTGTATCGTAGTGACAGTTTTAGAGGTGCAAGGAGTTGCATCTCGATTTCGATAGCCGCGGGCTAATTTTACAGGAATACACTTTTGAAAAGACGTTTCGAAAGAGTGTTTATTTTTCGGTCACCTACATGCAGACGAACGGATTTGGGAATCTTATGTTACAATTTTCCCACGAAGAGATTATGGTTTACCGCTGTGACCAAAGATGAATGCTCAAACCATTATACATAGTTATTGTATTGAGTTTTAGCTTCCTGATATTCTCAAATTTTTCTTTAGCTAGCCTATAATTATGCCTAAGGTTAAACAATCAAATTCTTCTTTAAGTTTGTAGTAGACTGCTTGATTACGCTTCTGTGTTTACCTTAACCCCTAAAGGTGAATGACAGAAGGCAGGAACTTCAAAGGCGATAATGTGAAACATTACTTGATGTTGAAGTATAATACTGCAGAAACCTCTCAGTAGTTTCGGGATATTTAAAGACACTCCATATTTATCTTTTGCAGTTTTTCGAGTGACTATCTTTACCTGTTCGTTAGCTGTGGTGTCGTAGAGTCTACCACATTTTTCTTATGTTTCATTAGAAAATAATATATCCTTACCAAACCGTTTGATTTCTAATATATGCTTTGTATTTCGCATTTGGGTTGCAAACGCAGAAAACTATTGATCAAAATTAGGTCAAAATTTGTTAATTATAAAGTCAAAATTACAAGTTTTTAGGTCAAAACATTGGTTGCCCTATTCATAACTGATTTTCTTGAATAGTTGAAAGTTTGCAAAAGTTCACGCGGCAAACCGCTTGCATCACTAATTAGAACATCACCAGTGTTTCGCCAGCTGAGGATGTTTGAACTAATTAAATGTCCTAAAGAAATCTGTCCATTTTGCAGAATTTCCCACGTTTTTATTCAACGTCACCAAATGCTTTTGCTAATGTTAAAGAACGGGTCGATCATGCAGTGAGGTTGAGTTGACATACACTTCGGTAAACACAGAATCCCTGGGTAAACAGTATCTACCCAGTTGCAGAGCACTGACATATACACTTCATACCATATTAATTATACTTAATGTAGCCAATCCATCACAAGTTTGGAAGTAATATTACAAGATGAGATACAGTTTTTAAAAAAATATGAAGGAATATGAAAAAGCCATTCCTTAAACAAATATTTAAATTAACTCACCATGATTGTGCAGGAGTTGTAAAACAGATAAACTTTTTAATCTGTTAAAAGAACAGCTGTATTATATATACAAGAAAACTTAACAGCTAATAAAAAAACAGATGATGAAATACGGGCAGCACATATATAATGATACCAAATAGGAAGAATTTCAATATCATGACAACATGTACATTTGAGCTCACATATAGCCTAATAATGGACAAGTCAGGAGTCAGGACCAATGATTACCATTTAACATGTCTAGCATCGAATGTGGCTGGAGTTACAGCCTTACAGGCCATTTCTACACTCAGACTCACTGTAGAGTGTAGATGAGAAGTCACCATACAATGGGTTGCAAAATGTTGCTACCAGTTCACAAGAACACATGTTCAAAATGGCCGTCAATAGTGCAAGTTGGTTGAGAGTAGGTCTTAGCCATAAAATAAATTATTTACAATAAAAGCATTTGCAACCATGCACTTAATTGCCTAATGCCTACGTATGAATCTTATCTACCTCTAGCTTGCTGTAGTACGATGAATGGTAATACAGTCGAAATCGGCTAGTCGCATATCGGTTAAGAGCATAAATCGCTTTAGAGCATAGCATTGCATAATCCCAAACCATTCCCATTTACTTGTGAAGAAAATTCAACGGTTAGTCGCATAATGATTAATCGCATAAATCGGCTAAGCGACTAGGAATTCTTGATAGATTTGTAGACTTTTATCACTTAACCGCATATTTCCTTTGGCAAAGCAAAGTTGCTCAAGATAACATCTCAAGACAGACAGTTAGCGCCTACATGATTTAAACAATAAAGTAAAACCGAACGAAAAAAGGCCTTCTCTTCTATGATTTGAGTACAGTGCTGTATGAATCACAAGACCACATTTCATTTATGGATTGTTACATCATAAACAAGTATCATTACGTCGCAGTACGAACTGTAGAACCACAAGACTAAGGAAAATCTAAATCGCATGATTAGTGAATTTTCTTTCTTGCTCGCTGAAGCGAATTCGTTACGGTTGGGTGATCACGGCAGCTACCCGAAAGCCACGAGGAACGCGCGTGAACAGTTGTTGCTGCGTCACACTTCGCTGACCAACAGCCAAACAAAGTAGTACCGTTATTTGGAATTCGGTTGTACAGTATTATTCTAGAATATTCTGTAAATCTCCTAACACTCCGGGTTACGTATTAAGGCTCAATGCCTTCGTTCATCGAAAAAGTCCAGCGGTCTGTTTTCACGCTTTTGCGTTAGATAAACGTTCGGTATTGACGTATAGGATACTGTCAAACAATGTAAACGGTTAAGCGCATATACCGTTTAAGCGCATAAAAAAGCTTGACAAATTGACTATGCGCTTAAACGATTTCGACTGTATTACCACAAAAGAGTGCTCAGTTCTAAGCAAAGCTAATTTTCAAGTAAATTAAACATTATCAAAGTAACCTTTACATCCGTTTCATCGTTTATATATATATATCAAAGTTGCAGTGGATCCAGGGAGGAGGCACTTGGTCACGTGCTCCCAAAAACAAAACACTTAAATTTTCTACATTTTTGCAAAATTTGTTTCGCTCTGGGGACTCATGGTTTCATCAGTGGATTTAAGGAATAGTATTGTTTTAAAGCCACTCAAAACCAAGGAGCTAATATAATATTCAGAACTAAACACCTTGCTCATTAACTACCCAGTTAACAATATTTCAGTGTTAAGAGGTATAATGTCCCTTGTAGATATAGACATGTGGAAAGGTTGGGACACCTCAGTTAATTTTTCAAAACTTTACTAAAAGCCTACATAATACACTTATACACATTACACACCTAATGTACAACAAATAAATTACCGTATTGAAATTCTTTTATGGTTGTGAATTGTGAAAGAAAAACATTTATCACACAACTTCGATTTTAAATCAAAACTTGCCACTCAAACTTCTAAAGAAGTTCAATTGTAATTTGATGATATTGCTTAAATACAAGGTGTGTAACAGTGTGTTTTGATTAAAAAAAACATGATTGGCCTAAAAGTGCGCAAAAGTTAATCAAAACAAGGTTAAATTAGCAAAAATTTTCTATTGCCGGTCCGCGAGACTATATTAACTTTAAAACCAGTCCGTGATAGAAAAAAGTTTGGGAACCGCTACTGTAGATGACCTGGAGATGGATGTACCATCAGTTCGTACCTTGAAAAGATCCAGAGAAAACATTAAAAAAAGCCTAAGTCGCTGATCGCAGTTTCCGCAAACAAAAAAACTGAAAAGATCAAGAGAAAAAATTAAAAAAAGCGAAGTTGCTGATCGGAGTTTCTGCAAAACAAACTGAAAAGATCAAGAGAAAAAAATTGAACAAAGCCGAAGTCGCTGATTGTAGTTTCCGTTTTTTCGCAAACATTTTAAAATTTCTGGTACTAATGATCCTAAGAGTTTGCCGAAGTCGCTGATCGCAGTTTCTGCAAACAAACAAAAACTCTTAGGATCATTATCAGAAATTTTAAAATGTTTGCGAAACCTCCGATCAATCCTAACCCTTTTAAACTGTTTGCAGAAACTGCGATCAGCGACTTCGGCAAACTCTTAGGTTCATTACCAAAAACTTTAAAATGTTTGCGGAAAAACCCCACAATGAAAGACGACGAAATTGCTGTTTTCTACTCAAACGTCTACAAAAACATTCTGCAAACGGCGTCAGATGCAATCGTTGGCCGTTTCCCTTCTTCATCATACCGAATGGCAGACTTGCTACGAGAGCTGCTAGAGAATCTCACAATGAAAGAAGCCGATGTTACGAAAGTAAGCCAATTTTATGATGGTGATTGAGAACGCAAGGATTTGCTGCGTGAACGCAAACAGTGGTTCGCTTGTTGCAAACGTGACGGTGATGTTGTGACAGTAAATACGCTACGTCAGAAATTCATTGCACAGCCGTCAATGGTCGATATAATGCCAAATATATATGCAGCTTTGGTAACTTACATTGTTATGCCGACTTCTTCCTGTGAAGCCGAACGTTCCTTTTCGTTATTACGACGCTTGAAGACCTACGTACCTTCGCAGCACTCAAACGCAACAACGACTGAACAATTTGGCCGTTATAGGTAGTCATCGCGAATTGGCGGAGAAATTAAACATGGAAGAACTTGACACGGAGTTTGTTTCCAAGACAACAACCCGCAGAAACAAATTTGGATGTGATTAATTTATAGCAAGCCGCATTATAAGGCAGACGTGAACAAATTAAAGTCGAATATATTTCAATATTCAATGTAAGATCACTTTCGCCTTGCATGTAATTCTTGTTTTCATTTCTATCTGATCGTTTGACACACCGCTGCAGTCTATTCGATTACACATACGACAAAACTATCTTTTATGTTGATTCGACGTTTCATGACGTAGGCTAAACATGGTTGAATTTACTATTAGATTGAGTCATTTCTTTTAACATTTTCCATCGGTCAGGTTTTCAATTGATTAGCCTATATTGACAATTTTCATAAGATAACTTAGTGCACCCCTAATTTCAACAAATTTTTTAAAAAAACTACGCCAATGGATGCAACCAATTTCGTGTTGAAATATGTTGAATCCATGTTGAAATACAGACAAGTTTAGCCAACATATTGTCTCTTTACCAATATTTCATGAAAATACCTAGCTTACTAAGTGGAACTTTCAAAAACCATCAAACTAATCAAGAGACTGTCAGCTTTCAAGTTTTTGACAGGAAGCTGCAAAATGGTGCTACACTGGAAATCAGATGTGGACGCAGTCAGGTTTTCTGGAATCCTGCTCCACTCGACGTCTGTGACTCCAAATCTACTCCTGCTCCAAATATTTTCAAAATAGGTTTTTGAAAGTTCCACTTGGTAAGCTAGGCATTTTCATGAAATATTGGTAAAGAGACAATATGTTGGCTAAAATGTACAGCACCCAGGAGCATAGTTTGACTGTGGATGTGGCGCTATATAAATATTGTTATTATTATTATTATTAACTCTAAACACAAACCACAAACTAGATTTTTGTATAATGTAGGCCTACTACGTATAACACTAATAATACCTTCCCTATCCCCTGTCATGAAAAGAAAGACATCAATTTCATAAAAATATTTCAAAATTTCTTAATTTAAAAAAAAATTCTGCTTGAAAAAAACACTATAAAAGTTCCAAGAATAACAACTGCGCCAAGTATTGCGTAAATATTTGTATGTTAAAAGCATCAATTGGCAAAAAAAATCAAACTCAGGCTTCTGTTTTTGCCAAGAATTTTAGACGCCGGTCCGGCCGAAAACCGAGATTACAGCTCCTAAATATTCCAAATTTTCAATTCCAAAACTCAGCCGCTGCTCCTGTATCTCAGTTTCACAGCGTTGCCAGATTGTGAAATAGGTTTGCCAACTAAAATCGCATTAAATCTCACTTGATGCAATGAAATTATACCAAACTGATAAATTTTATGAATCATGTTTACAAACTTTACCTAATTTGTGTTATTAATGATAATTGTAGCATAACATATTAATTACTCATAAAAAACATCTGAAAAACACATAGCTAACTTATTAACTTTTATAATCATTATCTCTGTGACCTTTGTGCATTTGCAATGTCTGTATTATTTCGTTGTTTTGTTTTGAATATGGACAGCTTTTTCTGATGCCAATAAATAATAATAATTATGAATTTCAATTTACAAATATTGCTTTTAGTTTTTAGTTACTTTTGCTTCTCGGTTTTTTTTTTTTTTAAAGCGCAACTCTGGTCAGTCAAGGATCTTGCCGTTACCGCCAGGTGAGCACTTTCAACGTATTCTACTGCGCCAAAGCAGTAAACGCTATAACGCGGTCCCACGAATTACCCATAAGTACCCATAAGCACCATAAGTACCCATAAGCCCCATAAGTCGCGTCGAATTACCCATAAGTACCCATAAGTCGCGTCGAATTACCCATAAGCCCCATAAGTCGCGTCGAATTACCCATAAGCCCCATAAGTCGCGTCGAATTACCCATAAGCCCCATAAGTCGCGTCGAATTACCCATAAGCCCCATAAGTCGCGTCGAATTACCCATAGGCACCATAAGTAGCATTGAATTACATAGAAGTAACGTCGAATTACCCATAAGCCTGTATAGTGTAGAGTGTAGTCTATAGCCGTCTAGAAGCCTAGTAGTCGGCTGCATAGCCGAGTGGTGAGGAGCACGGGCTGGGCGTTCCAAAATATAGTTCGACACCGCTCAAGAGCAGGACACTTGAAGGCATGCCTAAAGGTGGACACGAAGATTGGCTTCGTTGCCTTCCCGTCCGCTTATGTGTAATCTGCAGTTTGCTGCAGCAGATGGAGTGTTTTGTCCGATAAAACACCTTAACATTGGACAATTTTCCCTATGAACCAGGTGACTGCAGCATAGCAATCGTTCTCGCACTCAGCCAGAGACTTAATTCTTGCTTTAAACTTGATAATTAAAGAAAAAAAAGAATAATGGCAAGGGTGGGAATCAAACCCGTGTCACCAAATTCAATAGCCCTTCGGCTATACCATTCCGCCACGCAAGCGCTCGTGAAATCTTCGCTTAATTTGTTTATATATGTAATGTTTCGAGAACGCTCACAATATTATCAGTTTAGCTTGTTTTTATTTCTGACCATCACAACGAAAAAACAATATACGACAAACTTAGCACAGATCTATAAAAGGTAGAAACGACAAAACGCGGACGTTATAACGTGCATGATACCAAAGCAGGACAATCAGTTTAACATGACACGATCGCAAGTCGCAACAGCAACCTGCAGATTACATATACGCTTACATGAGGCGTAAGTAATTCCATATTGCTTATGGGTAATTCGACGCGACTTATGGGTAATTCGACGCGAGTCGAATTACCCATAAGCCCCATAAGTCGCGTCGAATTACCCATAGGCACCATAAGTAGCATTGAATTACATAGAAGTAACGTCGAATTACCCATAAGCCTGTATAGTGTAGAGTGTAGTCTATAGCCGTCTAGAAGCCTAGTAGTCGGCTGCATAGCCGAGTGGTGAGGAGCACGGGCTGGGCATTCCAAAATATAGTTCGACACCGCTCAAGAGCAGGACACTTGAAGGCATGCCTAAAGGTGGACACGAAGATTGGCTTCGTTGCCTTCCCGTCCGCTTATGTGTAATCTGCAGTTTGCTGCAGCAGATGGAGTGTTTTGTCCCATAAAACACCTTAACATTGGACAATTTTCCCTATGAACCAGGTGATTGTAGCATAGCAATCGTTCTCGCACTCAGCCAGAGACTTAATTCTTGCTTTAAACTTGATAATTAAAGAAAAAAAAAGAATAATGGCAAAGGTGGGAATCAAACTTTGGTATCAAATTTGGGTAATTCGATTAAATTTGGGTAATTCGACGCGACTTATGGGGCTTATGGGTAATTCGACTCGCGTCGAATTACCCATAAGTCGCGTCGAATTACCCATAAGCAACGTGGAATTACTTACGCCTTCATGTCAGCGTATATGTAATCTGCAAGTCGCTGTTGCGATTTGCGATCGTGTCACTTAAACTGATTGTCCTGCTTTGGTATCATGCACGTTATAACGTCCGCGTTTTGTCGCTTCTACCTTTTATAGACCTCTGCCAAGTTTGTCGTATATTGTTTTTTCGTTGTGATGATCAGAAATAAAAACAAACTAAACTGATAATATTGTGAGCGTTCTCGAAACATTACATATATAAACAAATTAAGCGAAGATTTCACGAGCGATTGCGTGGCGGAATGGTATAGCCGAAGGGCTATTGAATTTGGTGACACGGGTTTGATTCCCACCCTTGCCATTATTCTTTTTTTTCTTTAATTATCAAGTTTAAAGCAAGAATTAAGTCTCTGGCTGAGTGCGAGAACGATTGCTATGCTGCAGTCACCTGGTTCATAGGGAAAATTGTCCAATGTTAAGGTGTTTTATCGGACAAAACACTCCATCTGCTGCAGCAAACTGCAGATTACACATCAGCGGACGGGAAGGCAACGAAGCCAATCTTCGTGTCCACCTTTAGGCATGCCTTCAAGTGTCCTGCTCTTGAACGGTGTCGAACTATATTTTGGAACGCCCAGCCCGTGCTCCTCACCACTCGGCTATGCAGCCGACTACTAGGCTTCTAGACGGCTATAGACTACACTCTACACTATACAGGCTTATGGGTAATTCGACGTTACTTCTATGTAATTCAATGCTACTTATGGTGCCTATGGGTAATTCGACGCGACTTATGGGGCTTATGGGTAATTCGACGCGCCGTGCTCCTCACCACTCGGCTATGCAGCCGACTACTAGGCTTCTAGACGGCTATAGACTACACTCTACACCAGGGGCGGGCAACTTCTCCAGTCGGCGGGCCAGATATGGGAAAATGAAGTACTTGGCGGGCCGGATTCGTGAATCGCTACATTAATCGCGTATTTATCTACTTAGACAAGGAATAAATCGTATGTAATGTAAACTTGAAGTTTGAAGCTTAGAGATCAAAAACAGTATTTAATGAATTTATTAACAATTAGCATAATGTACTTCAATAGCTGCTGAAGTCAGTGAGACATCTGTGGTCGATTTCGATAACACTTTCATTGCAAAGCAAACATAAGGCCTACTGCTTACGTTTCTTGGCAAAATCCATGGGAAAATATTTATTGTAAATTCATAATCTAATTTTAACTGAAAACAAAGAATCTAAAAACACAAAGAACTGAAGAATAACTAACAGTCACTATTATTTGCATACGTTCCTCCCCGTTTAATTATTAGGCTACACTAATTAGCCAAATTTCACTTTGATATATTTTTCCGGCTTGAAACAAGGTTTGAGACTGAAGGAGATTCTTACAAGAGACAAAGAAAAAGGATGGAAGGTCCTGTTTATGACAGAATATAACATGCTTATCACTTGACTAAAAACCGAAAACAAAGAGTCAAAGAACACAAAGAACTAAAGAATAACTAACAGTCACTATTATTTGACGTAGTAAGCAAGTAGTGGGGGATTGCGGCAGAGTGTGGCCGCGGGCCACATTATCATGTAAAGACCGGGAACTGTCTGCGGGCCGCTCAAAATCCCGTCGCGGGCCGGATCCGGCCCGCGGGCCGTATGTTGCCCGTCCCTGCTCTACACTATACAAGCTTATGGGTAATTCGACGTTACTTCTATGTAATTCAATGCTACTTATGGTGCCTATGGGTAATTCGACGCGACTTATGGGGCTTATGGGTAATTCGACGTGACTTACGGGCTTATGGGTAATTCGACGCGACTTATGGGGCTTATGGGTAATTCGACGCGACTTATGGGGCTTATGGGTAATTCGACGCGACTTATGGGTAATTCGACGCGACTTATGGTGCTTATGGGTACTTATGGGTACTTATGGGGCTTATGGGTAATTCGTGGGACCCCGCTAACGCAGTAATGCGTGGTTAAGAAGGTAGACACGTCATGTCGTCGATGTAGCATAGTCTGCATAGATGACTTAGTTACTAAATAAGGTTGATATTAGGCACTTTAACGTATTCCACTGCAACAAAGCAGTATTGCAATCATGCATGACATATGGAACGAAGAAGCTTCAAGATCAAGCGGCGCTTGAGCAATGCACGTTAAGGACTGCTCTCCATTCAGCCGCATCTAAAAATGGATGGAATAGTTCCCCGGCAACAAGACTTCAACAATCGGAAACTTCACTCTGTCAATTTCGGTGACCGGGCCTGCGTCAGTGATTCATTCTACAAGTATGCGAAACTGCCAGGATTAAGCTCTGCAAGAAGCTTTCCCAGTCCGAGGATAAAGATTCAATCAATCATATAACATCACTGATGTTTGAAACCATCTGATTGCAGCCAAAGATGCATTTTGCACTCAGTTCAGTTACAGAAGAAAAAAGAATACCGGTAGTGGGGGGTGGTGGGAAATGGCAGGGGATGGGAATCAAACCCACGGTCATCGAAATGACTATTCCCTTGCCCTAACTCTTAACTTGCCTTAACGATTTGGCTACACTGGCGGCGGAGACAGTTACAATAATAATAATTAACTCGTTGGCCATGCTGTTGGTGGTGATACATACACTTAATTTATTTTGTATTAAAATTCTCTTAAAAAGAATGTAGGCTACTGTGATGCTGATTCATATGATTGTGATGACATATGTCACGCATGATTACGTTACTGCTCTGGCGCAGTAGAATACGTGCCTACCTAGGCTATCTGCTATCAGCCAACATTTAATTTTGGTGGCAATTCAACGATAAAATAATTATAGTACGAATTAAAGTTGGAATCCAATAATAATTTTAATTGTATCTCAGTCCAAAACAGTCTACTTTTTTATATGAATTAATTTCCGCTCTTGCAGGCCATGCTTAGCCTACTTCTTATCTTCACTTTCCTTTCTTCTTACTTTTACATTTTTCCTAAGTTTCTTTGAGTTGTCTTTTTTCTGCGAGTTTATCGATTACAAAAATTTTGTTACCCATATGTTAACCATAATTAAATTTTTTTCTGTCATTCTTAAAGTTATGTCAACAAGGCTTAATATTAGTTTACTCCAGTAGATTCATATTTAGTGCAAATAAGACAATAATTCTCATTTATTATTATAAAGACACAGTAACGCAGAATGCAATTTCAATTCTACCAGAATTCTGCAGAATTTCAGCATTGCCCGTGTGGTGTATCGGTAATGGTCCAGTTCTAATAGTCACAGACTTATTGAAATTGCCAAATAATGTTTTTAGTTTCTCTATGTACCCAGAGATGGGCGTGATTTTGATCTTGAAGATCACTTTTTTTTGGTGATCTTGATCTAAGATCACCCACTTTTTTTTGTGTGATCTTGATCTTGAAGAACAATAAGATCAAGATCACTTTAAAATGGAAGTTTACTTACTAGATAGAGGCATTTTTTTAGAACTTGTACCGTACTGTACAAAGTAATTAGTGGCAACTACTACCATTAAGCCACTGTTAATGTGATATGTGTCCAACAAAAGACGGTATAAAGTCTCCATCTGATCTGGTCAGTGTTGCCATTTCAAATTTGAAAAAGTTTTTTGTGTTGGTCATAATAAAGAAGTCATCTTCCGTGTACTACTTTATGTTGACGTATATTATAATAAATATGATTTAACTTTGTTCACAATTTCCATGTGTGAATTTTAAAGAAATGTTTGCTTTCTTTGATCCAGTTTTAGATGTTTCAAAAGTCTAGAATGGCGGTGTTAAAAAATTTAGAATCCAGCTGATTTTAGTCATGTAAAGTGGTTTATTGCAGCAAATCAACCAGACCAAGACTTGTTTAGGGTCTGAGTATGAAGCGGTTTGTCTGACCGCAAACCTCTGAACTTTTTTGATAGCAGACAACAGTATCAACGTTGCCAGGTGGATAAATGGTGCAATAAACTTTAACATAATACAGTGAAAGTTAAGAGTACTTAGTAACACGTATAAAAACTCCCACATGATTCAGACAAAAATTTGGTAAAAAATGATGCAGTTCAAAGATTATTTTTATTTATTTATTATAAATAAAAAGTATAAAACTAATTGCAAATTTTGCGACTTTTTCAGTACTGCTGTAATTAACCTCGGCCTTGGGTGTGACGTTGCGATTCTACGCAAACTACGTCAACAATTGATAGACCTAATAGCAACAGTCACTAACTTAGTACAATTTTTAGGCCAGCGATCGAGTAGTTAAAAGTAAAAGTTAGCAATACCAATTATATACCTTTACCCAGGTTGCTTATAGTAATTATTTTTTGCAACATCATTGATCAAAAACTTCATTTTTTTCAAGTACACAAAAAGTGATCTTGATCTTCAAGATCACGATCTTGATCTTCAAGATCACATAGTTTGGTGATCTTGATCTTCAAGATCACCAATACTGGTGATCTTGCCCATCTCTGTATGTACCTTGTACATGTACAATAGATAGTAATAAAACGCTGAAAATAGCCTACACTATATTTGTTTTATACTTCAAATATATTAAAGTGCTCTTGAAAGATTTAAGAACCACTGTTTGTTCGCCCCGACAGCTCAATTGGTTAAGCACCTGACTTTACAAACAAAGAAGCGGCAAGATAAAGCGCCGCAGGTGCAACTATCAGGATGTATGCTTGAGCAGTGTATTTCTAGGACAGCTCTCTATTCAGCGGCACCGAGTCAATGAAATAATTCACAGACAACAACACATTCGCATTTGGAAACTTCACTCTGTTAAACTTGGTGTCCGAGCTTCTACAGAGGTTCAAATCTTCTACAAGTACGGTATAATATGTACAATTGCCAGGATTGTATAATTTCTATTCTAAGCTTTCTTAGGCCAAGAATGAAGATTCCCTCATCAATCAAAAGCTGGTCTATGAATCAGTTTATTTACTGTGCAACACATTACAGAAGCTGAAAAAGACACTGCATGCAATGGTGGGAAGTAGGCATATTCCCAATTTGTATGAAATATTAGTTTATGGAGAAGATGAACTTCGAAGATTAAATGTAATGGCTGGCATTATGATTGGAATTTCTGTAATTGTTCACTTGATAATCACATCAGGCATCAATGCACCTTATGGTCGCTACAGTTCATCAGCATGGGGCCCTCCTGTAAATGCAAAACTTGCATGGTTTTTACAAGTAGGATGCTTGATTTTGATTTGACATCTGTATATATATAGTTATCACTAAAGCTTAGGCTACTGTTTTTGTTGTAATTTACTTAAAGTTTAAAAAATTGACATTGAAAATTAAAAAGATACCATTGTCAGCAATAAAATAAAACTGAACACTTGTTAGTCAAAAATAGCATGGGGAATGTTTCTGTAATGTATATGAATGTGCAGTTGTTCTTCTAATAATAAAACTTTGTATGGACTATGCTGTTTCATTTTTTCGGTTCTGTTTGAACGAGATAATGTTATGACGAAATTAATTCTTAATTATAAATTATGCTTAGAGATTAGATTGTTGTAGTAATGCCTGGACTTGATGAATGTAAATTTGCAATACTAGCCTACATACTATGCTGTTTGAAACGAAATTATTTTGTTGTATTGTATTATGCAAAATTTGCTATTTGGTTTCCTTTTGAAAGAAAGTTGAATTTGTATCATGAATTAAAAACGCAAAAATGGATTGCAAATTATTCGGGTTCATGAGTGTTCACAATAAAAATATGTTGAAATCTTTTGATTGTGCAAAGATTTTTTCTCTTGATTTTGTTTTATTAAAATTGTGTTGTTTTTTAAATTTGTTTTGAACCAAAAAATATTTCAGCTCCCATTATAACTATTTCATTGCAACACAGTCTGGTTCTGCTGAATTTAATCTATTTTTTATTTTTGATTGCTTTAATATAATTGCGATACCAGACAAAAATCTGTGCTTCAAATACAGACGAAATCGGATAATCGAATCACCTATTTGCCAGACGTTTTGATACGATTATACGATTGATTCGTTTAACCAATTTACTAAAAAAAAAGGTTTATCGTGAATGGGCGTAATTGTTGAGATGTCTGTGCTGACTAGGCTGCAACGCACATTGCAACTGATACTTCCTACAACTGTTTACAATTACGGTTAAACTTTAAAGAGTTTGCTAGTTCTGTCTTACATAACACTATGCTGTATGTTCCAGCCAGCAAAATTGGTCCTTTTTACATTGATTTATTGTCTGCAGACGTTGAAACAATGTAAAACAGACCAGCTTTGCTGACTGAGGAGCTTCTTTTAATTTCACCAATCTTTGTGACGTCACAACGCGAACTTTGACGTTGAAGTTTTTGATTCAAGCGTGCTATTTTTAGCTCCGTGCCAGCGGTGTAGTTTTGAGTATGGAAGGTGGCCTACGAAAATAGTGGTATGGTAGAAAAACACGTCTCACACTCATTGTTTGTTTTGAAATCGCAAAGGTTTTTTTTTCAAGTCTTTTGCGCTGTCTGGTAAAATAATTAATTTGCAATGTTCTTCAATTGAACGAAACTGCACAAACGAAATTACGCACTGCATTTCACAACAGTAGGCTACTTTTATTCAGCAATTTAAAAAAAAATTTCCTAAGTTTTCCGGTTTAAACTTTTGGACATGCTTTCCAACACTTCCTTCTCAAGCCGAAATAATTTGTCGGTGTCCATTCCTTGGAAGGCCAGACGGATGACATCAAAAGCATTTAAACTTCTTTATTGAGAAGTGTGATTATTCTTTTTGTGTGCTCTTCTGTTTTAATGAAGCCCAGCTGTACGAAAATTGGTTCTTTGTAGTGCGATGTCTAGCACATAAGATTATGGCCTGGGATTACAGACACTTGTCTTTGTTTTGATCGCATGTGTCTGTCCCACCTTTACTTCATTTCCCCCATTTCTCACCTTTGCTTCATTTCGCCTTTGAACATTGCAGACACTTATGCGAAGCAAAAAAGAGACATTCTCTTTTCGCTAACGGATACAATTATACGATTAAATGAATGAAGTATGCAAACTAGAAGCAAATCCTGATACTTTTATCCGACTTATGCTTTTAAGCGGTATAATATACGGCATACGCTTAACCGATGTTTTTACTTAACATTAGATTGGATTGGGTTTGGGATTTCAGGTTTTGATTCAAATAAGCGATTGATACGTTTAAGCGGTATACTATTAACCGATTTCGTCTATATATACATTGAAAGATAAAATAAATCAGAAAACATCCAAATAAAACAGAAAAGTTGTTTAGTATTGTTTTTTTCATCAGCACAAAACAAACTATTTGCCCGATAGTGCAAATTTAAAACGGAACTTTTTTCTTTTTTATTAAGAATCTGATAACCAATTATTTTGTCTGGAACTCTCCTCTTTTCACATCAGTAATTCAATAGTGTATCGTTTTGTGCTGTTTGGTAAATCTATTTTATAAACACTTACAAAAACGTTTTAAGCAATCCACTATTGAATAGTTTATCTTAATGTACAATACAAATCTTATGAAAAAAAGAGAATTTCTCAATCAAACTTTTAAACTTCTTTTTTTATAAGTGAAAGTAATTTAGTCATTTATAATGTATATATAATATATATATATAATTTATATATATATATATATACATTATAAATGACTAAATTTTATTTTATACCGGTAGTCATTTTCATTTATAGTCATTTATAATGTCAATGTATTTTTTATTTATTTATAATAGTCATTTATAATGTATATATATATATATATATATTATAAATTACTAAATTACTAAAAAAAAGAAGTTTAAAAGTTTGATTGAGAAATTCTCTTTTTTTTCATAAGATTTGTATTAGATCGACATAAGATCGACAAATTATTTAGCACCCCTTAGATGGGCAAGGGGTGCGAAGAATCTCTGGGTTCCGAGAAAACAAAAAAACATTGAAAAAAGATTATGGTGTTAGAATCGGATGCTGGAATGTGGGAAGTTTGTGTGGTAAAGGAACTGAAATATGTGAAGAACTAAGAAAAAGAAGGGTGGATATATGTTGCCTAGAGGAAGTAAGATGGAGGGGACAGTCAGCGCAGTTTTTAGGTGTCAATGGGAGGAGATATAAGTTATGGTGGTCAGGAAATAACACAGGAATCGGTGGTGTTGGTTTCTTGGTAAAAGAGGAATTGTGTGAGAAAGTAATAGAAGTTAGAAGAAGGAGTGACAGAGTGATGACAATGGTACTTGCTTTTGAAGAGGAGGTAGTGAGGCTAATCTGTGCATATGCACCTCAAAGTGGTAGGGATTACTTAGAAAAGGAAAGTTTTTATGATGTTTTGGCAGAGGAATGGGATTTACGGAGTTCAAAAGAGTTGGTGTTTGGATTAGGAGATTTTAATGGACATCTTGGAAAACAAGCAAATGGGTTCGAGGGCATTCATGGAGGGTATGGTTTTGGGGAGAGAAACATGGAAGGAAGAATGCTACTTGAATTTTGTGATGAAAGGAAACTTTAAACAGACATAACTCAGCAACAACACTACATTTAACATTTTTATAATGTTAAATGTAGTGTTGTTGCTGAGTTATGTCTGTTTATGGTTTAAAAGAGTTACCTCTCTACCCAAAAGGAAACTTTGTATTGCCAACACATGGTTTAAAAAGAAAGAGAAAAGGAAGGTGACTTACAGCTCAGGAGGACATGAGTCGGAAATTGATTTTATTGTGGTTGGGCAGGAACAGAGAAAGTACTTGAAGAATGTGAAAGTAATTCCGTGGGAGTTGCAGCATAGACTAGTAGTAGGAGACTTAAATATGAAAAAAGTGAAGAAAATTGTGAAGAAAGAACGAGTTTTTGTGAGAAATGTGTGGAAACTGGAGGAAAAAGAAACGAGAATTAAGTTTGTGAAAAGAGCAAAAGAGCTGGTAAACATGAGTGCGCAGGACTTGTGGCCTTCATTTCAGAAAGGTGTCCTAGCAGCATGTGATAAAGTATGTGGGAAAAAGAAAGTGAGGAGGGATCGTGGAGACACATGGTGGTGGGATGAAGAGGTGAAGCATGCGATTTCACAGAAAAGAGATGCATACAAGCAAATGGCGCAAAAATGGGTCAGAAGAGAATAAAAAAAAGTATAAGAGTATGAAAAAAAAGGCAAAGAGGGTTGTTGCAAGAGCTATGAAGAATGGTGCTGAGGAGGAACTTAATAAAATGGGTGAAAGCCAAAACAAAGTATTCAGACTCATAAAGCAAATGAAAATGGATGGGAATGATATTGTAGGGGGAAGATGTATAAGGAGTGGAGATGGGAAGTTGCATTTCAGCCCGGAAAGCACACAAGCAGTGGCGCAAAAATGGGTCAGAAGAGAATAAAAAGAAGTATAAGAGTATGAAAAAGAAGGCAAAGAGGGTTGTTGCAAGAGCTATGAAGAATGGTGCTGAGGAGGAACTTAATAAAATGGGTGAAAGCCAAAACAAAGTATTCAGACTCATAAAGCAAATGAAAAAGGATGGGAATGATATTGTAGGGGGCAGGGCTGGAAAAAATGTTTAGCTTCCCGGGAATCTGTTTTTTAGCGAAAAAATTTCCCGCGGCTTACAATCACGATAATGACGTCATAATTACACCGTTTACAGTTTTCCGGCGAAAAGCCTCAAGCAAAAAATGTAGACGGCCATTTGTAGCTTCATAGTTCCAATAAAGAATCTTGGTATCGTATTCGTAAGCAGGCATGGCGCACTGTTTGTGCCTGATGTGCCCGCTTTGATCGGAATACATTGGCCAACAACAATAGCTTAATAAATTAGACGCCGCATGCTTACAAATTAGATTCACTGACTCACCGACCACCGTGTGAATGTCATGAAACAATGCGACATCACGAGCCGCTTGTTACGTACTTGACAAGTTAACAATATGCTTCATGCTTGAACGGGTTGATAGTATGTGCAATGTGCATGAATAGCATAACTAATTATTAAGCGATATAGGCATATAGCACAAAAAAAACGGCCAGACGGCTGAATGCACAACAAGTTTCGCTGAGTGAGAACACAAGACAGGCCTCGAAATTTGTATTTTTTTCCAGCGGTCAAGCATGTCCTACCGGACTGGCCCTTTCAGCGGACATTTAATATCTCAACCGGACATATTTTTTGCATGTAGATTTTGCACAAAATCACACTACAGTATTGTGTAGTCGTGTTTGTAGAAGAAGATTTTCTACAGCAGACAAATGTGTCTAACACCCTCCCTTCTGTGCAGAAATTCTATTTCTATCAGTATCAGCGTGAATAAGGTCGCCACATTCGCCTTAGCACGTGCGGAACCCAGCTGAGACTTGCTTCTCTGTGACGTTTCTTTTTAACAAACGATCAATGTAACGAAATAATCCTCATTGTTAAAATTAGAATACATATCCTGCTGAAAAGTTCAGACAACTTTATTTCAAGGCAACATTGCAAGGCGTTGAAATGATGTAAAAATGGCTACCTTTGCCATCAGCTCGTTAACCACGCCACTCTAATGTGATCTTTAAAAACAATTGCCTGTAGCCTTCTTATTGTTTCAGCTCCGTATTTGTTCGGGTTAAACAAACAATTGTAACAATTCAAATTTAAAGTATATTTTTGCTGTATTAGCTCTATTTTTGTCAGGAATTTTGCGGCGGTCATTTATGACCGACCAATGAGTCGGCTTCGGCAGACATTTGAGGTCATTCCGGAGGTCATGACCGCCGGATATTTCGAGGCCTGCAAGGCGTTGGGAAAATTACTTCTGTAACCTACAAAACAGCCAGTGGGTTACACGAAGAATAACGAAAACGCATTAATTAATTTGACAACAAAATCAAAATTACGATGTTAAAACAGCTGTTTTTGTAAATCAAAGAAACCGCAAGCAAGTTTTGCCCATGCGAAATTACTACAAATACATTACCAGGACATAAAAAATGGGGACGATTTCTTGTTGTTTGGTCTATCTACCACAGCAGACACTTTGTACATTTTCGAGCGAACGTCATTAGTACTAAAATGCCATAGTTTTCCTTTGAAATGTAGGTCAAGAGCTTGTTTCACGATGCCATTACACTTGCTTATGTGAGGCCCATTCCAGTGAAAGAGCAGCTCGTTGCTAATGTCTTTATTTTTTATTTGTGGATGTTTTTGTACCTCCGCAAACATTCGAATTTTTTCAATTACACTTCCCGTGCTTTTTACGACGCTTTCGGGCGGACTACTGCAAAATATTTGCGCAATTTTGCTAAGAACTTGTTCAGCTCTGAGGTACAAGTTGGAAATCGTAAATACGCACTACGCAGTGATACGAATCAATGTCGGAACTGCAATGTGTCAGCAAATTACGATGACGGTTGACGGTGAACGAAAGACGTTAGTAACGTGATTCTTCCGGTAAAAATTTCCCGCGAACCGACAAATTTCCCGGGAATGTCATTCCCGGATTCCCCATTTTTTCCAGGCCTGGTAGGGGGAAGATGTATAAGGAGTGGAGATGGGAAGTTGCATTTCAGCCCGGAAAGCAGAGGAGAAGTGTGGAAGGAACATATGGAAAATGTTATGAATAAGGAGTATGTATGGGATCATATGACAGAGGTTGATCTTGTGGAGGGTCCAGTGGGAAAGGTTACTCGTGATGAAGTGGTGGAGGCAATGGGGCAAATGAAACTGCCTAAAGCAGCCGGTCCATCAGAAGTGAGCGTAGAGATGATAAAAGCAAGTGGAGAGTTGGGAATTGAAGTAATGCTACAACTTAGCCAAAGGGTATTAGATGGAGAGGGAATGCCGAAAGAGTGGAAGCATAGTACTCTTGTTCCATTGTTCAAGAGAAAAGGGGATGTGAGAAGTTGCAGTGCATATAGAGGTGTAAAACTACTAGAGCATGGAATGAAAATTGTGGAGCGAATACTAGAAAAGAGGTTGAGAACATTGGTGAAATTAAATGATATGCAGTTTGGATTTATGCCAGGAAAGGGTACAGTGGATGCTCTGTTTATATTGAGAAGAATGCAGGAGGAATACCGAGAGAAGCAGAGAAAACTATATATGTGTTTCGTCGACTTAGAAAAGGCATTTGACAGAGTACCAAGGAAAGTGATGGAGTGGGCAATGAGGAAAAGAGGTATACCGGAGGTATTAGTGAGAGCTGTGATGTCTATGTATGAGGATGCAAGAACAAAAGTGAGAGTTGGATCAAATTATTCAAACGAGTTTTTTGTGAAGGTTGGTGTACACCAAGGATCAGTTTTGTCACCTCTGATATTTGCTATTGTGGTTGACATTGTAACTGAAGGAGTGAGGGAGGGCTTATTGAGTGAAATTTTGTATGCAGACGACCTGGTCTTGACAAGTAATAGTATGGAGGGACTGGAGAGAAAGTTTGAGAAATGGAAAGAAGCATTTGAAACCAAGGGTATGAAGGTGAATCTTGAAAAAACAAAAGTGATGGTGAGTGGAGCAGAAGGAACAGTTGTTGAGAGCAAAGTAGATCCCTGTGGAATATGTGGCAAGAGAGTGATGAGAAATTCAATGCAATGCAAGGAGTGTGGAAAGTGGGTACATGCAAGATGTGCTAATGTCAAGAGAGCCGCAACAAGATTGGCGAAGTGTTTTGTTTGTGGGAAATGCAGTAAAGGAAGGAATGAAGTGGAAGGCCATGATGATGAGTTCTGCCATGGCATAGAAACAGTGACAGACTTCTGTTATCTGGGTGATCGGATAAATGGAAGTGGTGGATGTGAAGCAGCGGTGACAACAAGGGCAAGATTGGGCTGGGCAAAGTTCAGGGAATGTGGGGAAATGTTGTATGGCAGAAAATTCTCACTAAGGATGAAAGGGAAAGTATATCGGAGCTGTGTGCGGCCTGCAATGCTATATGGTAGCGAGACATGGATATTGAGAGAGAGTGAACTGGCAATCCTGAGAAGAACGGAAAGGTCAATGGTGAGAGCAATGTGTGGGGTGAAAACGAGCAGGGAAAAAAGGACTGAAGAATTGTTGGATATGCTAGAGATGAGAGAGACCATAGACCAACTGGCAAGGGCAAATGGAGTAAGATGGTATGGACATGTGATAAGGAGGGAGGAAGGAAGTTTTCTTAGAAAGGCACTAGATCTAAAGGTGGATGGGAAGAGGAAACGCGGTCGTCCAAGAAGAACGTGGAAACAACAAGTGAAGGATGAATTTAAAAAAGTCGGACTGAAGGAGGAAGATGCAAGGGACAGGGTGAAATGGAGAAAAGGGATTAAAACAATTGCTGCGCGGAAACAATCGGCCACCCCCACTAGTGGGGAAAAAACCGACGATGGATTATGATGATGATATATATGTGTTATATATTCTTGTGTTATGTGTTATATATATATATAAATGTGTTATATATATATATATATATAACACAGGCCAACAAAAAAGATAAAAAATTTTGTGTCTGCAATGTAAGATGTGATTTGAGGTATATTGAGGCTGCTGATTTCAAAAATCACATCAGATTTTACCCCATCACATCAGGTTTTTGAGATTTTTGCATCATATTTTTTCTCATAATATTGGCTTTTCGGCCGAATTTTCTCTTACTGTTACCGTTTTATAAAGACCTTGTTACAAACACATCGTCAGTTCGGGCCGGCTGAAATGCTTTCTCTCTGATTTTGACGTTACATAGATATTGCGTCAATATTCGTCCTGACAATGTCATGTTTAGGTTGACATTTGTCGCCAGAGCGGCGGCGCCCCGGCGTTTAAAACTCTAGATACGAATCACGTGGAGTCATGGGACAGCGACTTTCTCTCTCGCCATGATGTCTGTATTTTGTTGTTCAACGTAACTTCTATGTATTTAGTAATGATATGGGCCATTGCTTTCGAAGCGCACAATTGTCCAGTCGAACGCTGTCCATCCATCGTCCAATTTACTTTGACCAGATTAGTAGCTTGATGTGAGCCTAGCGTGTATTCGTACTTTTAGTGCAGTTTCATTTATGGCATGAATATAAACAGTAATAGCTTTGTACTATCTTTCAGACTTAAGCTCGTTGTAGGTGTTTGCCACTACTATTCAAAATCTCTTTATATTTCTTTTTAATTATCTTTCAATCATAATTTGATACGTTGTTTGTCTCGAATTTGTCTATTGGAAGTGCATTGTCTATTTGAGTGGAGACGTTGGATATTTTAATAGAAATCACTTGAGAGCATTTCGCTTGGCACCTGAGACGAGAAGATTAGCGACCCAATTGCCTAAGAAAGCCGCATCGTCTTATCCTAGCTGTTCGGGTTTGGCGAGAGAGCTCAATAGGTGAAATCGCTTGCTACGTAGAACATAGGGTTCTACAGACCTTATGAGCCAATAGTGTTTGAAAATTTGTCATATTTATGGAAATGATTTTATTTTGTAACATTTAGAGATGTATGATGACACCATGACCATTGCAGTGACCGACCTACCTTCCAGAAGCCCCCCTAGCTAGATGGTCCACTAGTCAAAAGAGTCACCTAGACCATTTGGCTAGTGGACCATCTGTCTATGGTAGACCATCCAACTTATGTACCTTCTGAGAACTGTTCATAAACCACCCCTTACAGGCAGGGTTGCATTCACTTTCGCCTGAATGCTTAGTAGGCTACCATTCTACTTTTTGATAACATCGGTTTCATCTTTTTCGCTGAACGTGGAGATTTAAGCATATGTGAAACTTGTCTATGACTCATTCTTATCTGAATTTTCATGTATTCAGATTTTTTCATATTAGCAAGGTGTTAATTCTGTTTGTGGTGTGAATAAGTAGCAGAATGACATCTTCAAAAAAGTGTGAAAATGACCCTGATGTTCTTTGTTACATATGTGGCAGTTATAGGCTACTGTTCCTAACCAAAGGCAAACCATAACAAGTTTTGTGAAACAAGCATATCTGACATATATACTTTAAAATTCGCCTGGGTGATCAGGACAAATCATGGGCTCCACAGTTACTCCACACATGCTGCATGTAAAGCTTGTGTGGAAAATCTAAGACGATAGATCAATGGAAATCCTAAATCCACTCACAACATTCACAAAAATCATGCAAGCGAAAGTTTGTCCATAGTAACGTTTCCCAAATGTGCATGTGAATTTCATTTTTTCTGTAGAATTGAACCTATTTTTAAGTGTCTATTCTATTCAATTTCTTCAATTTTATTTTTCTTTGCTGGCGCAAACAATCCAAACATAATAGCGAATGACATTACAAACACCCAACTGTAGCATCAACAAAAGGAAAAGATGTCAAAACCAAAAGTTTTAAAATATGTATTGGGGATTTGCAAAGCCACCAAACATACTTCTTAACACGAAAAAAATAACAATGCAGCCTACTCTTGTAAAAAAAATGACGTTGAACGTTTAGTGTTAGCAGATAAACTTTGAAGAATTGGGTTCAAGTTACCACACTTCAATAAAATAAAAAAAATAAAACAGGTCTTGAAATACCTCAATGTTTTCATTAATATTATGTTTGTATCTCTTGTGTAGACTTTAAACTTTATCGTGATGAATTTAGACTTTATCACAGACCTTGTTGACAAAAAAAAGTTCAAATTCTATGAAACGCCATAGTCTACCAATATAGATCAGGAGTCGATTTTACCCATTTTTACCAAAACTGCATTCAGATATCATAAAATCCTGATGTGACACAAAAAATCTGAAGTGATTTTTGAATTCAGCACCCAAAATATATATTACCCTAGAATGACATTTACTATGCTGACACAAAAAGTGTGTTGGCTTGTGTAATAGATGTTGTCACAAATAATTTAAAACTTATTTCAACTATTACATTTAACCATTAAACTATGTTTTTACCCATAAGGTTTGATTTTACTAAAAGTTCAAACATGTACGCTGTTCATGTATATTATATGTATTCTTTTCAATTTGTATTGATTTTTCCAGGAAATGCCGTCCTTTCTTGTGCCATCCTACACCTATCTAACAGCTGACACATCACAGTTGTCTTTTGCAGCACAAATACTTATGTTTTCCTTTCTCATTCACTACTTCAATAGAACATTCATTTATCCATTCAATATTAAAGGTGGAAAATCAACACCATTGTTTGTGTTGCTGCTAGCATGCATATTTTGCATATATAATGGTTATATGCAGGTGGGTATCATATTCTTTTTAAGGCATAGTAATGTTTAGTTATTGCTTAGAGTGTATATTCCAGTTGTATCCTTCTTGTCACTTAAGATATAAGGTATCAAATCGATGGGTCTGCTACTATTCGGTGAGTCCGATTTGGTGAGTTCCTAACCTCTTACCCCTAACCCTAAAACGGCAATGATAATTAGACTACGGTACCCGATAATTAAAAAAAAAAATGAAAAAATCCCCCGTTAAGGGATCGGACTCACCGAAACGGGCCATTCCGAAATTGATTGTACAAAAAATTTAAAACTTATGTTAAGCCATAATGATTTAAATTGGTTTAACTTGAGTTAAGCCATCATAATATCTGAACACATCGTCATCAGAGGACACTTTTTTCCTCCCTGGGTGCAGATAATGGCACTGATAGTGACAGGTAGCTACAACATGTCCAATTGTCCATGCAAGCCTCTGCTGCAAGCATTTACTTCTTTGAGAAGGGATGAAGATGATGTTTTGAGAAAAGCACTGGAGTTTCAAGTGGAGGGTTGTAAAAAACAAGGAAGACCCAAGAAAACGTGAAAAAGGCAAGTTGAGGAGGAAAGCAGCAAGGTGGGCTTGACAAGAGAGGACGCGTTAGACAGATCGATGTGGAGGCAGGGTGTGAAGGCGATTGCGACACTTGGAGCGTCCAAGTTAGAGGTGAATCTGGCCACTCTTGGTAACAGGGACATCACCGGATAAAAACTGGACTACTACTACATGTAGCTGTTTTTTGTTTTTTTTAAGTTGGTGATATTTTAATAACAGTAGTAGATGTAGAAGAATTTGAACAGTGGCATAAGGCAACCATTTTTGTGTGTTTACTTATTTTAGAAAGCTTTAGTCTACTTGTAACCTATTGAAAAATCTATGTAGATGTATAAGAATTTAAACACAGGCGTAGGGTGACCGTTTTTTGGGTGTTTACTTTTTTCAGTGAGCTTTAATGTACTTTTATTTAAACAATCCCTGGATGTAGTTCAACCAAGTAAGTTCCACGGTTTGTTTTTTAAATACGAGTAGACTACCGTATATGCTTAAAGTTTGCTAAAAAAGTAAAACACCCAAAAATGCTTTTGCTACTCCACTAAACTTAAACCGTCCTTTACTAATAACTCGAAAGGCACTTATAAAGGCTTGAACTGTTTAAGTTAAAATAGGCATTTTTCATTATGTTCAACAGTTGAGGTTTGTTTTTGAAATATTTGGTCTTTTTGCTAAGTTGTCGAATTCTTAACTTTAACTTTGCCTGCCTTGTTCCTCTTTGCTATGAGCTAAACGCATCACAGACGTGTTCCCCTCACGACCATCAGCACCCTTGATAACGCACCATGGCTGATCTTCATAGCAACTGTCCATACAAATCTTAAATATATCAGCTAAAGCTATGTGGGCTAATAAAGCTATAGCCTAAATATATGTTGTTATTTTTTTTGTTTGTAACTTTTTCTTTTTTTATATTCCCTTTATATCTTAAATTTTTCTGAAGGTGTTGCAACCGTGCCAAATTTCTTACAACTCAATAACCTACTTCGGTCACAAGCACGTTTTAACGTTCGCGTTTTGTCGCTTTTGCCTTTTTCTCGGCTTTTGTTATGTTGACGTGTATTGTTTTTGATATGATGGTCAGAAATAAAAAAACAACTGAACTGAACTATTTCAGAAACTTTCTTGCTTTTACTTTTGAACGGTATTTTTTTTTGTAATTAAATTCTTGTATCTTTTTCTGCAGGCAACACTCCTTATTCACTTTTCAAACTACAGACCAGAATACATTTTGGAATGGAATTTTGTGACTGGAATGCTGCTATTTGGTTTTGGCTTTTATGTAAACATCGCATGTGATGATATATTAAGGAACTTAAGAGCAGATGGCAACAAAGGTTACAAGATCCCACATGGAGGGATGTTTGAGTATGTGTCTGCTGCAAACTTATGGGGAGAGGCTGTGGAATGGTTTGGTTGGGGCTTAGCTTCGTGGTCATTGCAAGGGTTTGCTTTCGCTATTTTTGCTATTTTGTATTTGTCAGCGAGAAGTTATTCCCATCACATTTGGTATCTGAAAAAGTTTGAAGACTATCCCAGAGATCGAAAGATTTTCATCCCATTTTTACTATAACCTAACATTGAAATGAATTTGTTGTCTTGGCTATAGCCAGGGTTACCATGCCATACATATTTCTAAGATTTTTGCCTATTTTCAAGTACAATGTCACAGACCAGTGTTTCTCAATCTTTTTTATCCTGTAGACCCATTTAGTCGATATTCAAATCTAAATCCCCCCCCTACAAATTTAATTTGTTAAAAACTCGTTTCTGTTAATATTTTAATTGAAGTCTTAGAAGGGAAACTACACTCTCACTAAATAATAAGCTCTTTAGCCTCTAAAATTCCTCTTCAACTAAAATAGTTAAAATCGCAATAAAAAAAATGTTTTTTCACGCAAGTTTGAGCACTATTAATCTATTATATAATATTTTGATGGCATGAAAAACAATTCCTCTCCTACTGTATCAGCTACCTAGATTTCTTTACATGAGATTGCTTTCTTTTCCAAACAGGCTCAAATTATGACATATAGTGCGTAGTATCTATAACATCACAGGTGCTATTTAATTCAAAAGTGCTTTGAACACTCTCTAAAGCTCTAGTCTAGGCCAACTTACTAGGCTTAAAAAACTTCACAATCCTTGTATTTACCATCTTAGACAATACTAATGTGCTTATTTCTATAAAAAAATCCTTATTTTTGAGTTGTGTGTTTATTTTATTTCTAAGAATGTTTTTCATCAATTTGGTCACTTCGTCCGTGGTGTGAAAAGCTTCATTCATCATATATGAGGAAAATATTAATTTAGTGTTAATTTTCACTCAATAAATCAAATTTAAAACTAACCTATTTTTTCTTGCAAGTTAGCTTTATCTTGAGAGTAACTACTTAAATTTTTTAAACCCAACAATTTCGCCAGTAGCGTCATATAAAAGGTTGCATTAAAATTTTATTTACAAATGGTGAACTAACACATCAAAGCTACGTCGCAAGCAGCGTGCTTGTTTTCTGATCTTGGCAGATGGTAACCCTGGCTAGAGCCGATGGAAGGTCACTTTATCAACCTTAAAATGTGAAGTTGTTTTTCGGTTCAACACACCATCGACATTCTGAATAACATTTTGTTTGTTGCCGTCTTTCAGACAAAGTTAAAGAAAAAAACAAGACAAATTAAGTTTATATAATAATTATACTGTTTTTATTGTATGACTCGAGTTTTGATGGTTTACTAAAACATGGTTAGTTGACTTTTTTAAACTGTTGGATTTAGTTTGTGCGTTTTATTGTTGAATACGGTGTTCTTTTTATATTTGTGTGGTTTGAAAAGGAACATTATTGCTGTGACTTTGGCTTAATTTCTATATTTAATTTCATTGTGTGCTGTGTTGTTTGCTAAATCACGCTGGAAGTTTAACTTTTTAGCAAAGCGGTAATCGGTAATTGAATGTCTTCCGTCGTTTTGTAAAGTAGGCTATTGTCTGCATGTTTTTTCAAGTAAATCTGAAATAATCAATCATTGCAGTGAGTTTTATGTTAGCCTATGTTATCTTTCACCATGTTGAATTTTTACATGCATGAAATCCGAATATAGCGTACTGTTAAGAGTTTTTAAAAACGAAGAAATTAAATTTCGGATGCCAAAGGCAGGATACAGGAATCGAACCATTGGGCTTTGTTTTTGCATATCTTCGGCAATACCTACATTTGCATCGAAATTATAACCACTGTCCTATTTAAGTTTCGTTTGTCTCCCCTTGTGCAAACTTCAGGTTACGGTACGCCATTGTCTGTGCTTTAATGCGCGGGTCCAATTGATTTTTTTATAATCTGACTTTTTCAAAAACCGTTTCTTTTATTTTCTATTGCTGTGCATTTGTTTCATGTGTTTACAAGTGAAGTGGAAGTCGATTATAAAAAATACTTTATGTTGCTACCTGCGATGATGTGACTAGATTTAATGTCCTAATTCTTACTAACTTACATTGCAATCTTTTCTTGGAATCTTCTCTAATGTCCAGTTCTCTATAAGTTATTGGATCGATCTTAAAATAATGATAATTTTGTCTTAGTAATAAAAATTAAAATGTAATTTTTTCTAATGTCCTTTTTACAACAAAATTTATTTGTTTCTTAATACAGTTGCTTCCAAACTGCCTTGTCTGATTCCAATCACATAGAAACAAATGTCCCCCAGAAAAAGTGGAAAGCACAACTGGTGTGGGCCAGTGCCGGATTAAGGGTCTGCTGGCCTGTAGGCACATTTTATAAGTGGCCCGAAAATCAGGGTTGCCAACTAAAAAATTAGAATTATCAGTGGTGCCAATCATTGTCACAAAGATCGTTGTTGCAACTATAACACAGGGTAACGTGCAAAAACTTGGTCATATGCCTAACTAAATAACAACTTTGCGCGTTTTTGCGATTGAAAACGCGTTAACTAGTGTTTGGAGGTCAATCTTACGGAGTATATCGCTTTCAAGTTTCAATACACAAAAGTGCTAGTGTACCAAGACGTTGTTGACACATTGTTGATCGTTTAACGTCTTTAATTCGTTTCAGTTGTGAAAACGAGCGTTCTCCTGAGCAATTCGTAGCCATTGGAGACAAGTACATTCTAAGTGCTACTTCAGTGTTTGGAAATGCATTATAAACACCAGTAGTGTGCAGCATTTTAAACATCTTCTGGGTACTTTCTGTTGCTGCTCTTTATAGTCTTTATACCAGCACATAAACTGACGAAATGCTGATGGGAAGTTATTTCTAACTTCTTAACAGAACACAACGCCACGTTTGTTTCATTGCGTCACCCAAAAGAAATGCGAATTTTTAAAAACATCAAAAAGGAAGTGGCAACATGTTTCAATTCGTCTTTTTTTAACGATTTTTGCAACCTTTAATTCATCTGGAAAAGCAGAGCTATTAAAATAAATACTTGTTAGTTTAGAAAATAATTATTTTAAAAATATGACTAAATTTTTACTGATTTTAAAGTGGCCTGGATTTTTGACTAGCCTGTAGGCACGTGCCTACTTTGCCTAATGGTTAATCCGGCACTGGTGTGGGCTGGATCATTAAATCTGCAATGGGACAGTGTGACCAGTGGGTGTAGTCCGACATCCGTGCTTTTGTGGCACCAAGTCCAAACTAATCGACAGTCTTTTTGTGTGAAAATAGCTTGCTATCGATTATGTCAAGAGAAAATTTTCCGCAAAGGCCTACGACTCCTAGAGAATGTTTAAATCTGTAGAGTTTTGACTTGTAGCCTATAATGTTAAGCAGACCCGACATTACGGTGAGGAAAATTGCACACTCGACAGATAGACATGCCACACCCTTGACATTAGGCTATCAGCCTATTTCATGGCCTGTATAATTAAAATTAGTTGATGCTGACTACCTCTAGATGCTGCCCGTTTTGTCACATTTTACAGATTTTAGATGGGCTACCAGTAGCCTAAGCCTGCTGTCTGATTAAAACTTTCTAAGATTTTTCCAAGTTTTGCTGATCCTTAACGATACAACAGCTTTTTGTTGCTTTGGAAAGCAGTAAAACAATCGTAAAAATAAGTTGAAAAACGTTCCATCAGGCTGTTAACAAACGACTAACTGATATTTTCTGAACCTAGTTGTCTTTGCTTTTTAAAACCTGGTGATGTTGAAACAAAATTTGTCACCTAGGATTTAGGAAAGACGGTAAAAAAAGTTTAAAAATACTATTTTGTTTCAGACAGTTGGCAAAATATGGAAAAGTCTGTGAAATAGGCTATAACAAATCAGTCGAGCTAGCCATGCAGGCCCAACAAAAAAAACTTGTCATTGGCGCAGAATATTTCGCGTTTGGATCAAGAATATGATATCCATGGTTTGGATATGAATACCTGAATAAAACCGTTTGATTAATTGTGCGAACTCAGCTGTGACAGCTTCATTGAGTGTTTAATTCTGGCCTCCTTGTGTTCCCAGATAAAGCTGTCTCTATTATGACGGTGTCGAGTTGCATTTGCAGGGTCTCGGGTTTTATGCTTTAATTTGAAGTGAGATTGAATTTGAGAGATGACCCTGGTACCAGCAGACCGCTTCTGACGTGAGGATTGCTTCAATGACAAGAGTTATCGTAGCCTAGGAATCTCAATTCTTTTATTTTCATGAGTTCGGATATAGATGATAAATGGACGTGTGACACTTGAAGGCACGAAGATTCAGAAGTCGAACGAGCCTGTGTTTGACAAACAACTCCTGATGCGATATGACCAACAATGCGATCGTAGGCCAGGCGCGGATCTAGGAGCTTTTTTGGGGGGGGGCCAGAAAATTTGAAAATGAATTAAAAAGTAATAAACATAAAACAGATATGAACAATCAGTGGCGTAGCCAGGAATTTGGGGGGTTTTGACGGCGTGTTTGCTAAAGGCGACACCCAGCGGCGGGAGGTCTGGGGGGCCTCCCCCAGAAAGTTTTGAAAAATTACTTTGAATTTGGTGCATTCTGAGAGCATTTTCAACAAAAATATGGGTATAAATATTCCTGTAAAATGGTGCTGTCCGGTGGCATAGCAAAAGGATAAGATCATGTTTTCTTCGGCATTTTTTCGGTAATAAAGCTAAGTCTCTATGTTTTCTTGTTGCTAATTCCTGGCTGAGATGTTTGGTATTGGCAAAACTTGCTCTTTCAATGCAGTTTCGCTTAAAATTAGGCAAACTTTATTTTAGAGACATAGAGACTGAAAGCATCATTCTCAATATCGTGACGTCACACGCGTGCCAAAGGGGGGGTGGTAAGTCCGCTGTGGGACTAATATCAGCTGTTTAGAAGCACATCAAACCATTCAACAATTTCTCACAAAATTTCGGGGGGGGCCCGGGCCCCCCCCATAAATCCGCGCCTGTCGTAGGCTATGTCATTGTCAGAACGTAATAATCGGTATCTGATCCGAATGATCGAAAGTTTAAATGCTGAATTATGATATTACTACCTAACACTTGTTTGTCTTGAGTATTCATAGTATCTCCAGATCAGAGAAAGTAGCCTACAATACTGCAGCTGTCACAAAAAATACATTTGTTTGGGGAGGAAGACAAGCACCTTCACGTGGTCCCCCCAGTCAGTAACATACGAAATTATACAAAATACGTATGCGAAACGAAGCTTGTCAAACAAGAGCTAATGAGACTGTTCAGCGCAGGGTGGGTAGGGAAATGCCCTTTTCCGAGCACAGCAGTGCTCGCACTGTCGAAAAGTACCGACGACCCACCGTACTGCAGCTGAACACCGAGGGCATCACGGCCAGCAAGCTCAATATCATCGAGCACCTGGCCACCAAGCATCAAGCCCTCATCATCCTCCTCCAGGAGACTCACTGTACATCTGTGGATAAGTTGGTAATAACCAACTTCACACTCGCAGGCGCAACCTGCAGCAGGAAACACGGCCTCGCCACATTTGTCCATGACCGGCTGAGCTGGTCCTTGGTTGACCAATCCCAAGCTCAATCGGAGATCGAGTGGCTTTGTGTAGATGTAGCAGGCTACAACATCGTAAATGTCTACAAGCTCCCACCTTCGCGGATAACATCAACAGCCATCCCAGTGTTCCCCCAACCCAGCCTCTACGCTGGCGATTTTAACTGCCTCCACACTGACTGGGGCTACAACTCCATCAACAACGACGGAGAAAGTCTGGCCGCTTGGGCAACCAACAACAACCTCGCCCTCTTATACGATCCTAAGGGCGCACCGAGCTTCCACTGCGGTCGTTGGAACACTGGCACGAACCCAGACCTGGCTTTCGCAAGTGATGATCCCGATGATCGCCAGCCGGACAGACGTGTGCTAGAGAAGTTCCCAAGGTCTCAACACCGACCCTCGCTAATCACGGCCCCCTTGCTTGCCACACCTATTCCGAGCAAGCCTGTCAAGCGATGAAACTTCAGAAAGGCCGATTAGTAATACTTACTACAGCTTCCTCACAAACGAAGCTACGTAGTACCTCTCATCCCCACACACCATCAAAGTGGATGAAGCCTACCAGGACTTCTGTGATGCAATCATATCTGCGGCAAAAGACTCCATCCCGCGAGGTCGACGGAAAAACTACATACCTTGCTGGGATGTGGAGTGCGACAGGCTTTACCACGACTTCCTCCGTTCCCCCCAGGGCACCGCCACCACCAACTCAGCAACAACCCTGCTGGCAAGATTGGATTTAAAGAGGAAGCGCTGGACAGAAGCCATAAACTCAATCGACTTCATGCACTCCAGCCGCACAGCATGGAGTACACTCAACAACCTCACTGGCAGATCACGTGCCTCTCGTCGCCAATGTCCCATTTCAGCAAATGCCATCGCCTCACAACTTGTGAAAAATGGAGTGCACAGAACGAGAGACCGTGAATCAGACAAGTCCGTCCTCAAGGAAATGACGGACCTCTGGAAGGTCCCAACACCTGTCGAGGGCAACATCTCTGGTGAGTTTACCCCAGAAGAATTCGCCTCCGCCCTCCAGCACCTAAAACCAGGCAAATCCCCGGGCCTTGACCACCTATGCCCGAAACTAATACTTTAAGCTGCCCCCTCTATGAGGTCCTGGTTAAAAGACTTCCTTTCCTGCTGCTTGCGTCACCTGCGCATCCCAAGAATCTGGAGAAGAGCCCTAGTGGTTGCAGTCCCAAAGCCGAAGAAGCCTCCAGGGGATCCGAAGAGCTACCGCCCCATCTCTGTGCTCTGTATCCCCTTCAAGATACTCGAGAGACTTATCTACGCCCGTGTCGAACCGATAATAGACCCTCAGCTCCCTCGGGAACAAGCCGGCTTTCGCCACTGAAGATCAACCGTGGACCAGGTCACTCTGATGACCCAAGACATCGAGGACAGCTTCTCGGCAAAAAAGAAGGCTGGCGCCGTGTTTGTCGATCTCACGGCTGCCTATGACACTATATGGCACAGCGGCCTTACCTGCAAACTACTCCGTCTCCTTCCTGACAGGCACATGGTCCATATGATTATGGAACTTGTGCAAAACCACAGTTTTATCCTTTCCACCGGTAGCGGCCGACGAAGTAGACTACGTCGACTCATGAACGGCGTCCCACAGGGCTCTGTCCTGGCTCCCCTCCTCTTTAACACTTACATCTATGACCTGCCTGACACCATCTCCAGGAAGTATGCTTACGCAGACGATCTGGCTCTTCTGCATCCAGCCGGAGATTGGCAGTCAATGAAGAGGAACCTAAGCCAGGACATGTCAACTAATCAACATATCTCCAGAAATGGAAGCTACAGCTCAGCAAGGCAAAGACAGTGTCGGCGGCCTTCCATCTAAACAACAAGGAAGCTACAGCTCAGCAAGTCAAAGACAGTGTCGGCGGCCTTCCACCTTAACAACCGGGAGGCACAGCGTGAGATAAACATCAAGATTGATGGGGAACGCCTGCCCTACTGTGCCGAACCTACATACCTCGGCATAACCCTGGACAGGTCACTCACGTACCGCCGGCACTTGAAGTCACTGCGCAAAAAACTATCTACACGCGTCGCACTTTTGAGGCGATTGGCGGGTTCCGGCTGGGGAGCTGGTGCTAAAACTCTTCGTACAGCTACCCTAGCCCTTGTTCATTCCACCGCTGAGTACTGCGCGCCGGTCTGGTGTCGTAGTTCTCACACCCACCAGATTGATACCGCCATCAACGACGCACTGCGTACTGTGACTGGATGCCTGCGTCCCACTCCAACGGACTGTCTACCCATCCTAGCAGGCATCCAACCCGCTGAGCTACGCCGTAAAGGAGCCACGATTTCTCTCGCTCGCCGCGCTTTGGACCCCGACCATCTCCTCCATGCAACACTCAAGAGACCACCACCTATAAAGCAGCGGTTGAAATCAAGACGCCCCTTTGTGCCTGCCGCACAACAACTACTTAAGAACGCAGAAGAACTTGATTTAAGTGCGGCACACTGGACGAACCACATGTGGAACACGGAGTGGCAAAATCACACCTCCACGCTCCGTGACTTCATACCCGACGCCGATCCCAGTCCACCAGGGATGTCCCTCGCAAGGCTTGCGTGGGTCAGGCTTAACCGCCTGCGAACTGGCGTCGGCCGCTTTCGTTCGGACATGCACAAGTGGGGCCTGGCTCCTTCATCAGAATGCGAGTGTGGTGCCACGGAACAGACCGCAGACCATGTCATCCACCACTGCCTAATCCACCGGCCTCCACACGGTGCGCATGGTCTGAGAATCCTGGACGACGAGACTGCTAAGTGGCTGAAGATTTCCTGCCCTCCAATCTAGCCTGGAAACATCGCTCATACGCCATCATCAACAAGGAAGCAAAACGTGAGATCAACATTACCACCGATGACGAACACCTCCCCTACTGCGCCGAACCCACCTACCTCGGCGTAACCCTGGACAGGTCACTCACGTACTGACGACACCTGGAGTCACTGCGCAAAAAACTATCTGCGCGCGTTGCACTTTTGAGGCGGCTGGCAGGTTCCGGCTGGGGAGCTGATGCGAAAACCCTTCGCACAACTACTTTGGCCCTCGTCCATTCTACCGCTGAGTACTGCGCACCAGTGTGGTGCCGCAGCTCTCACACCCGCCACATTGACACCGCCATCAATGACGCACTACGCACTGTGACTGGATGCCTTATGACTTAAATTTGGTACTACCCAGTACCCATTACTCGAAATCGATTACTGGGTAGAGGCAATTATCGTAAAGTTTCTTGCCCAGAGAAACAAAAGCAAATGCGGGTGGCTGGCGTCGAACATGCAGGCTCTCGACTGCGAGCCCAACGCGCTAACCACTCGGCCACTGCTGCCGACTTTTGTTTCAATAGCGCCGCACACCAACAAACAAGCAAAGTAAATGAAAAGTAAGAACAAGTCTGCAATCAATCATTTTATTTTTTGTCATTAACGCGTCCGGAAGACAAAAAAGATACTACTAGCTAAAATGGTCGAAATACCAGCACGTCAATGAACAGGAAAAAGTGGCAGAACTTTAGAAACCTTGAAAACCTCAAAACAGCTTCACGTGGTCAGACTATTGCCATTAACAAACTAAAGCTTTGCATTAACAGTCTCTTTATTTGGACCTGCGTCAATTGTTTGAAGCTTTCAACACTGTGTTTTCATCACCAGTCTGAAAATTTTACCACAAACAAAACAGGTTTAAAATAAAATGAAACAAAAAGCTCTTTTTAGATTCTTTTCTGGTTGCATCAGAGCGTTATATTCTTTACGCATGAGTGATTGTAGTAGTCAGGGAATTTTCAATTTCCCAGGAGAAGCAACAAAACAAACTGGGACTAGTGCTTTATTGCTTTCAGCTGCATGTTATGGTTTGGATTTGAATCTTTATGCTCGGACTGACAAAGCCTTGATAGGTTATTCCTGGTAGTTTTGCATACTTGTAGAGGCTTTTGACACAGGGCCGGTTACTAAGATTGGCAGAGTGAAGTTTTTGATTGTTGAAAATGTTGTTGTTTGATTCACTATAGGTGCCGCTGAATGGAGAGAAGTCCTTAGAATGTGTTGCTCAAGCGTACACCCCGAGACCCGAACCAGCGTCACACGATCTTGAGTTGATCGCATAACCATTGAGCTAACTGAATAATGTACGGTACCGTAGTCTATTGCAATTTGAACAAATATCTACAAATAAATGTGTTACGACAAACTTTGTTTGGAAATTTCAGTCAACAACTAGCCGACAAACTTGCATAGCTTGTTTTGCAGTTTGCACTCACAAAAGCTCTATGTTTCGCTGAAATTTCACTACTACAAATAGGCTTACAGTATCTGGTTTATTTTAGATTTGAATAGTCTATAATTGCAAACAAAAATACATATATCAGGCCTCGAAATTCACGGCGGACACGGCGGACATGTCCGCCGTCACAGCATGTGATGTCCGCGGGAAGTACCTTCTAGATCGGTCATATTTGTCCGCCGAGAAATATCGCAGAAACAGGCGATACAAATCGTCATTGCTTAGCACGAACAACTGTTGCAAGAATATAATTTGCGCTGGGAATGCGAAATTATCGCATTCCAAGCGCGCATCTAGAAAAAGTTAATACTGTATCTCTTACCTTCCATTCAAGCAGAAAAACTTTCGAATTTTACGTTGCTTCAACGATTGATGACATTGAATCAGCGTAACAGAGGTGAATTCTTAGCTAAGAATTGATGGGAGTACCGGTACTTCTACACTATAATCACGCGCAACTTAGTTCAAGTCTTATGTCACAATGTCTGGCTTTGATCTCCGAGTAATATTGATAATGCAAGGTTGGTTACAAAGTTAGATTATAAGAGTATAGGCTACTACAGCAAGATGCCGCAAAACTTAAGTTTTGGTATTACAGTAAGAAAGAAGAGGCCCAGGGAAATTTCTGAAAGTGAGAATGAGGGCGATGAACCTACTACTAGGAATTTTAGTGGTGATAGACGCATATATTAAAGGAACAACGAATGTAAGGATTAGCTCTGTCAAAGATCACAACACATCGTTTACCCCAAGCCACCAACTTCCGGTCATCAAGGCCATCGACAATATGAGTGACAAAAAAAAAATCAAAATTAAGAGGTTGTTTAAAACCGCATATTTTATCGCTAAAGAAGAGCTCGCATTTACGCTTTTCCCTCAACTAGCCGGTCTGGAGAAAAGACACGGAATAGATCTCGGTATCACGTATCTTAACGACAAGCAGTGATCTCGTGGAGATTGGCGCACGTCTTTGAAGATCGATGTTATTGAAGCTCTAATCATGCGCATATGTTTGAATGGCCTTGACTGCGCTGATTATACCTCCGAGCCTGCCGTGGTCTCGTGGAATACTGATACTATTTTGGAGAGGCGACCGCATCACGGAGAGGGGAAAAAATAATTGTGCTTTTTCTAATGTTTTGTTTATTCTTTTCGTCACTTTCGCTCACATGACACGCAAAAATAAACCTAAAGAAAAAAGCCTAGTGAAACTTTGCACATCAGAAAATAGTAGCGTTACGCGTTAGTGTAGAAGTTTTCCGACTCGTGCCCAGAGCATTGTGACGCAAGAAACCACACGACCTCGTTCGGTGGAAGTTAATCAGTTATGCGGCGAATTATTTTTTTATTATTTATTTGCATCAGACACAAAAAGTCCATAGAATTTAAATTTTTAACAATCATCATATTATCATCATCATATTTAGTAGCTACACGGCGTCAAGCGCACGTCGTTGGTCTGATGAAAGCCTTTCAGAGTGACTTCGCTGAAATTTTAAAAAGCCTAAACCGTAGCTATGGTTCTCAAATGGCGAAGACTTATCAAGATAAAGGTATTAAGTATGACGATCGACATTAAAACTGGTGTGTCCGGCGTAAGACTTAATTTGTCCGCCGAGATAGCTGCTCAGACCGGACACGTTTGTCCGCCGTCAACAAAAACGAATTTCGAGGCCTGATATATAGTACAAACGTCAGAAGCGACAGACTAATTTACATAAAGATAAATGTAAATGCAAAATTATAGGAACTAATCACAAGCATAAAATAAATCAATGATTGAAAATATCCTATTTAACTAGAAAGAAAAAAAAAATGCTGACATGCCAGTTGAGAAGAATGATTGAACGGTAGTATTTTTCAAACACTGTTTTATTGATGCATATTCTCAACTTTTTTGTTTTGTCATCTTTTCCTTTTGTTGGTGACAAATTCATGTATTTACTTATTGTTCTCTACATGTTCACGCCAGCAATGAAGAATAAAATTGAATTGATCTCACCCAAAGTTGACATTGACTAAGTGGGATGTGATGTTAATGATTGAACATTAAACAATTATATATAGGCTAAGATTAAAAGTGCAGTTTAATTTGATGTTTGAGATATTTTAGGCTAGTCTGCATTTTCAAATCAGTATAATATCATTGATTGATTTTATCTTTATCTTTGGATTGGGAAAGCTTTCTCATTCCTAGCAGTTTTGCATACTTGTAGAGGCTTTGAAGCACTGATGCAGGCCGGGCACTGAGATTGACAGTCTAATGAAGCTCCTGATAGTTGCCCGAATTGTTGTTGCCATGGAATTATTCAATCCACAAGGTGCCGCTAAATGGAGAGCAGCCCTAAAATGCTTTTCCCAAGCGCACACCCCAAAAGCTGAATCCACCCAGCTTGATCTACAGTCGGGTGCATAACCACTAATATAATTAATTGTGATTAATTGTCACAAAAGAAAACCATGGTGTAAAGTTCAGTAGGCAGATTTGTCAAATTTTGGGATAGATTTAACTAGAAAACAACAGTTTATCTCTGAGCTGACCAAGAATAAGACGTATTGCTGTAAAAACATCTGGCAACACTATTTCATAATGAACTCTACTCTGAGCAAGTGCCTTCAGCTTCACATCTCGATTTTTAAAAATCTATTTTTATCACTAGGTGCGTTGCAAGTCCAGCAAACTTTTCCAAAGTCCCGATAAAAATTAAAAAAAAACACTTTTTATGCAGTAAATAATATCACTATGACACACAGAAAGTTCAAGGTATCATTCAAAATATAAAAATTTTAAGTTCTATTCCGTAAATTAAAGCATACAAAAGTTGCAATTATTGGAGTAAAATACAAATTGAAAATATTAAAGATAACAAGCTAAGGAAATTTTAGGTTACTTTGCATAGAGACTTCCATATAGTTTGAAAAGAACCACTTACTTGTCTGATGAAGCCATTTCCCAAAGATAACAGTCTGTTACATTTGACCATTCCCTGTTAATAAAGTACAACACGCTGTCGCAACCACCATGCACGGCTGCACCCGATAAAATATGCTTGGAATAGTTACAGAAAAGATGCCAAAATTGTTATACGATTTCAGAAGTGTAGATTTGAATAACCAGTTTTAGCGAGTTCACTTGGGTGGTTACAGTTTGTCACCACCTTTTGGAATACAGTTTCCTAGTCATGTGCAATGACGAGTGGACTGGTCTTCCTCCTTCTGTGAATGTGGTGCCAAGGAATTGACCTCAGACTACATCATCAATCATTGCGCCATCTTAAAGCCACCTAACAAAGTGGAAGGTCTGCATGTATTGGATGATAAAACCAAAAACTGGCTGCCCTGTAGCAGCCTTCCAGTGTAAACCAGGAACATCACAAATCTGGAGTGGTAAAAAGATAGATCCTTGGCCCTAGAAGCTCATACGATGACAATGACGATGAGTGGTGCTGGAGTCAGAGAAGGACCGTATAAAACAACAATAATCATGCTGCTAAAAGTGAAATTTAATCAATTGTCATTATGATGATGTAAAACAATGCCTTAATGATCACGTGAGAAAGTGAGAACTCCTCTCTTGCATGTGTTTGAATGACTTTCTCTATTCATTGTTGACTTTAAATGGCTATGTTAGTCTCTGTTTGTACTGCAACAAACTGAACAGAATTTGAACAGCCAAATATGGAAATGTGTTTATGCACAGCCAAAAACCGAAGGCATCAACTTTAAACAAAGTTTGCTATTTAATTATGATAGAGTTTCTTTCCTTCTATTCTTTCTTTCTGCTGTGTTTGAATCCTTGTGACTTGAATGCTTACTTGTTTTATTTTCAGAACAGATTTTTTAGATAATTGTCTGTACCTTCAAGTAGAAGTAATGTTTATGTAAGGTAGTTTTTCTTTTTGATGTATCGTTTAATTATATAAGCGTGGCCCAGCAATGAACATGGAAGAGAACACTCGCACAGGAGAGATGCAAAAACTGATGGCGGAGTTTCGAGCTTTGTATAAAGAAAAACTTCAGCGCCTGGAAGAAGACCCATATGGTGACTCTGAAGAAATTACCAAGGTACTCAGTGCAGACAAATGTTTTGCAAGAATTGTTGCTGTTATCTTTACCTTCTGAGGTTTGGCCAGTCATCACTTTAATTACACAGGCACAAAACTTTGTAGGGTCTTAATAACAATATGACTTAAGAGGGGGGGAGGTATTTTTACTATACCGTTACTTTGTTATATTTTTGTATGTCCAGGTCTCGAAATTCATGACGGACCCCTCGGACATGTCTGCCGTCACAGCATGTGATGTCCGCGGGAAGTACCATCTAGATCGGTCATATTTGTCCGCCGAGAAATAACACAGGAACTAGCGATACAAATCGTCACTGAATTACACGAACAATTGTTGTGAGAATATAATTTCCCGCTCATCTAGAAAATGTGAATACTGTATTGCTTAGCTTCCAGTCAAGCAGGAAAACTTTCGAATGTTACGTTGCTTCAACGATTGATGACACTGAATCCGTGTAACAAAGGTGATTTCTTCGCTATGAATCGATGGGAGCACTGGTACTTCTTCACTAATCACGCACAACTTAGTTCAAGCCTTACGTCATAATGTCTGGCTTTGATCTCTGAGTAATATTGATAAGGCAAGATTGGTTACAAAATTAGATTATACCAGTAGGCTATTCCAGCAGAATGCAGCAAAATATGTTAAGTTTTGGTATTACAGTAAGAAAAGGCCCAGGGAAGATTCACTCTTGCTCACATGACACATAAAAATAAATCTAAACTAAAGAAAAAAGCCTAGTGAAACTTTGCACAGCAGAAAATAGAAGCGTTAGTGTAGAAGTTTTTCGACCCATGCCCAGAGCATTGTGACGTTAAGCATGAAGATCGACACTAAAACGGGTGGCTCCACCGTGAGACTTGATTTGTCCGCCGAGATAGCTGCTCAGACCGGACACGTTTGTCCGCCATCAACAAAAACGAATTTTGAGGCCTGTATGTCTATTGTTCAAAGACCAAAGTGTGTTCGGTTGTCTCATTCAAACAGGTCTGTCATATTTGTACTTGTGTTTCAAAATGATTACCATGTATAATGAGTTAAACACATCAGGATATCTCAGCAAAAGTGGAGTTTTTCCAACTTTTACTTTTTGATTTATTAGTTCTGTACCTTCTATTTCAAATGTAAAGTGTAGTAGTAGTAGTCCAATTTTAATCCGGTGATGTCCCCGTTTCCGAGGCTGGCCGGATTTACCTCCAAGTGCCGCAATCGCCTTCACACCCTGCCTCCACATCGATCTACTGTATCTAACGCGTCCTTTCTTGTCAAGCCCACCTTGCTGCTTTCCTCCTCAACTTGCCTTTTCCACGTTTTCTTGGGTCTTCCTTGTTTTCTTTTAGAGTATATTTGCAATTGTATTGTAACCAATCATGAAAATTTCCAGTGGGTTTTCAACCTTCTATTAACAGCTAAAGTAAGTAGTTTATTCAAGTAGTTGTGTAGTTGCAACTAAAGTAGCCTAGTGTAGGGTCCACGTCTTTTAGGCGCAGACAATTAGGCGCCGGTCAAATAGGCGCGCACACTGTGGTGTTTGGATATTTAGGTGCGGAGCACTGTGGCGCCCGTTCATTTAGTTGCTATTCCCAGTAAAGTCTACAGATTGTAAGAGCTCAGCTCTGGTAAAACCTTGTCGGGGTTTTGACGGAAAACTAAGTTACTCTTCACTACCTACCACCCGCTTGAATATAGGCTAAGGTGTATTTCTTACTGATGTTTAGTGTAGTTATTATTTGACTTATATAACTAAAAGTGAACTCAGTCATGTTCGAAAACTTGAATAATTTATTGATAAAGCTTTCGCCGACACAAACCTGGACTAACAACAAATAAATGCCAAACACGCCCATTAAAAAAACAATATATTTTTCTGTTTAATACAACATTTTGTGTGAAAAGCATTGCCGGTTTAAGCAGCTTCATTCATTGAAGCCCTGACTAACAACAAATAAACGCACGCGCATTAACAAAACAACATATTTTCTATTCAATATAACATTTTGTGTAACAAGCATTGCCCTACCTGCCAAGCTGATACAATCTGCAGACTTTACTAGGAATAGCACCTAAATGAACGGGCGCCACAGTGCTCCGCACCTAAATATCCAGACGCCACAGTGTGCGCGTCTATTAGCCCAGCGCCTAACTGTCTGCGCCTAAAAGACTTGCTCCCCTAGTGTATTCATTCTATTTAAGTATAAGCTCTAAGCAGCCTACATATAAAAATAATTTATTTTTTTGCATTAAAATTAAAAAAAAAATGTTTAAATGAAGCAATATAAGTAAAATCAGGATTTTTTTTCCATCGTGTGACATGTGCACTTAAGATCTAGCTGTAAATGCTACAGCATTATTCCTAGTATCAGCTTGGTAGTGGGGATGATCTGAGGATTGATACCTTATTCTTCTGCGATTATGAGTTTATTGTAAGGAAAGTAACAAACTTCCAGATAGAAAACGTCGCAACCAAATAATGCCTTGATCACAAATAGAACGAATGGAACTAATTCAGAACATGAAAACTAAACTATAACCATAACCAAATTTACACCGTGACTTCCAAGAAAAAGAATCTGATCTGTGGTGAACAGACTAAAAGAACACACCACCCAACAGACTGACCAAAAACATACTGATACAGACTTTTTGTTTTAGCACTGAGCGGTTGATTTTAAGGGAAGCTCAGTGCTTCAAGCAATGCAGCATGCGGCAGATGCACAACGCTACAACGACGTAAAACTACGTAGGCTATATGTATATCAAGCCCTACTAAGTGGTACAAATTTTAAGGCATCTCCCAAATTCTAGCGTTTCAAATTCCTAACAAACACAGATTTCACAACGGCACTGAGACGCAAGGAAACGTAAGAAAAGCCGCAGGCGCTACATGACCAATAAGACAAGGATACCCCCATTAAAAGCAGATACATCCTCTTCAACCGAATAATCAGTTTAACATTTAACTATTGCCGGTAGTGGGATACTACAGTAGACACTTGAAGCACTCATGTAATAATTGTTGTTTGTATTTCAGATGAAGATGCGTATTATGAAATCCTATGTAGGGGACCTCTCTGAACAAAATGAAGTGCTTGTGCAAACGATTGAAGAGCTTGAAACCGAAGCCAATTCAAGGTACGGTAGCAACAACACAGCTAGCAGCATCAATGTGTTAACAGCATATAATACAGCTTTTTGAAGCAAATCTAGCATTTTTGAACAAAATTTTAAAAGACTTTTTAAAAGCTGTTGTTAAAAGTATCATATTTTATGTAGGCTATACAAGATGTTGATATGTGGTGGAAAGGTGCAGCGAATAACGCGATCGCTTTTCAATCATGCAACCTAGTTCGACTCCTGGCTTAAGCTGTTTTTTGAAAAGCATCGCTCACCGTCCTCTACCCAGGGTGTAATAAATTGGGTGTTCGTAGTTGTTGAAGAAAAGGCGGCCGAGAGAAAGGAACTGGCCACCCTACTCTCGTTAGTGCCGAAGGCTTAGTATAATGAGAACCTTATCTTCTCGTTCCCCAATGCTTTGATCAAGTATGAGACTCACCTTTACCATAGATGTTGACATTTGTTTACAAACTTAAGTTTCTTACGTTTGTTTATTAGTCTTTACGTTTGCTTCTTATTTACTCCTACGGTACGGTAATTTATGTTGTTTTTGACTTTTTTACCTGATTACCGTCCAATGCCTTAGCTTTTGTCATTGTAGAGTGAAGCGTTTAGAATCAAAAATGGCCTTGCGAGTAAGTGAGAAAGAAGAATCATGTTTGAAAGTCGAGTGCCTAGAAGGAGAAATCAATTTGTTGAAGAAGGAAAACATACGACTCCAGGATAAAATTTCGGTAAATTCACCTTAGAACTTGTAACTTTTATGCATTATCAGCGCAATGGTCATCTGGTCTGTGGTTCATCTCTGCTTCTGGTAGACTTTTCTTTGCTTTCAGATCAAGTCACATTAAAGTTGTTTAAAATAGTGCCGACTGTGTCTTGATTAAAACTGTGAGAATAGGTTGGGTAATATTTTGTAACATCGTAAATATGACATAACAGTGAAAAAGTCGCTAATTAATGCATTACTGTTGTGCAATGGCAACGTATGAACACAACATTATTGCAAAAAAGTTACATATATATTTGCTAATTTGCTTAATTTTTTTAGACATTACAATATGGGCCCAATGTTACATCGAGTGGATCCGACAAGGACGAAAACTACAAATTGCAATCTTTGTATTCCCGAAAGGACATGGCTACGTTAGCGGCCATGGTCAAGAGGGCTATAAAAACAGGAAACTGGGAAAATGTAAGTCACAACACAGTTAAACTGCATACAACGTAAAATTGATTATCTTTTACGGTCTAAAAGACATAAACGTATATATATTTTAAGTTAACAAGTCTACTATAGGAGCTTAGCAGCATAAGCTTGAACGTGATTACGTATGTATCTGTTTCATTCTTGCAATCCTGAAGCCCTCACCAAATTACGTTGTTTAATAATAATTGGACAACAACAAAGCGACTGCTGTATATGACTGAAAAAATGTTCATTTGGTTAGTAGATTGAAGAACTGACTTTACCAACGCCGCCAAATTACATTATTTTAATTTATGTAAAATTTGTTTTTAGCTTAAATCTATTAACTTTCTCACCACGTCATATGAAGAACTGTTTGGAGAAATAGATTTAAAGTAAGCATTGTTTTTCTTACTAATAATGTACTTTAATGTATCTTATTCATGAATGTTGCATATTACTATCATGCTCGCAATATTGCAATATATTCTGTAGATGTAGTCTGTCGGCTACGCTGCATTTTTAAGACGCATTATTGTTTGTGCTTCGAGTCTGAAACGATTCTTTTGCATATCGGTCAATTTTTTCACCATAATTTTAGAAAAATTTTCACGGACTAGAGGCCATTCTTTAAAGCACCCAATGTTTTGCATGTGTGGCGGTCTTTGAATAAGCCAATGCAACTAAAACATGTTGACTGAAGAATTCGGTTTTTCTTCGTTACTTGTTCTTATACAACTTGTAAACTATTGTTTTAACATGGTTTTTCTTGTAACAATCTGTTGACAACAGAAACATCGGTCGAATTTAAATTTTGTGCCACAAGTCCAAACTCCTCCCCATTGGCTAATGCTCGTTGACAGTAAGATAGCGAAAGAAACCACAATGGGCTTTGTGTGGTACTGAATTTCTACCAGTTGCGCACACAAAGGAAATCGTTACAAGCGATTGAACTCCTTTGTATTTATTGTCAATAGTTTTCGTTTATTGAATAGCCGCTAAGCGTCGGTCATTGACTGTTGGTAGTTAATTCCCTGAAGCTTAAAGAATATTTTTGTTTTTTCGAATTATTTCTAATTGTTTTGTTTTTTTGAGCGTGAATTTGTATGGTAGAAACGCACACAAAACTGCGACAGCAAATAAAACCCAATAACGTTTTTTTTTTTGTAATTTAATTAGTTGTGCCCGCAAAAATTTGTTTTGTTATCAGTTTTAAAAACGCTCCAAGAGTTATATATCTACTTTACAATTTACACTATTTTAGTTTGTAATTTTTTGCATCGCTTCAGCGTTTTTGGATGTCGGAATGATATATACATAATAATTTTACCAATTGAAATAAATTTTGCTGGCGATTTGCAATTAACATTCCCACATCTAAAATTAAATGAACGCGTATCCGACGACGTCACTCAAAATCTTGCACCAAAAAACATAAATTCTCCAAGTCAATCTATAGTTGCATGGCATGTAGCACTAGATTTTGTATAATTGCTAAATGAAAGGCAGCTTCATTAATGTAATCTTTTTTACATTTGAATAGCGTGTAATAAAATCAGAAAAGCTACCAATGCTTTTACTATCTTTGTGATCGCTGTGTTCAAATAGTTTGTGTGCGATAGGGCTATTGTTACAATACAAGAGTGGTTTGATGGCACTAGTAGTACAGTAGTTGGAATCAGAGAAATCTAACACGACTTATACTTGTTTAATTGTTCATACAATCACACAACATACAAAAGCAGTTTCGAAACATGGAATTTGCTTGCAAATTTCAATTCATAAGAAGTCAAATTATTAAAATATATGTTAAAATTCTAACGCCAAGCTCTAGCCTTGTTATACTTTCATGGCCTCAATAATACTCTATTTGCTTTCTGGTTGGTTAATGATTGCTTAGACGCTATTCTACCGGCCGGACGCTTCGTTGTTTCTGGGTTGGCCGTTCTGACTAGATGCGGGAGTTGAAAAGATGCTCACAAAAGCATAACTATTTCTCTTAAAGCAAATCGCTAAACTTTGAAATCAGATTTCAGAATTCTGCGAGAGTTGTGCTGCTTGCAGTAGAGTTCAAATATTCTCTCCTCACTTCGTAGTATTTTGTTTTTAGTTTCACGTTTGAAAAAGTTGTAATAGAGCCAAAGGAGTAAGCTCAGTTTTTGATTGGACCTAAGCTAGGCAACGGTAAAATGCACTGTGCTTAAAACTACTGCTGCAAAAGTTTGATTTGATTGTTGTTAAGCAATGTCGTGTTCCGTACCAGTTGTTTCGTGTGTTTTGCGGAATCATGTAGTGAGACAAATTCGTAAAACTTTATGTTGATTCAAAATCATAACATGTTTCCACATTATAATATTTATAACTGAAAAAAAAGTAAAATTAATTCAATTACTGCAGAGATATTAAGAAATCTTCCGAAGATGAGTTGAGTATAAAAGTAAAAGATCTTGAAGAAGATTTGAGAAGCAAAGATAAATTAATTGCTGACCTTCAAGAAGAGTTGAAGCAAATTAATATGACGTCGCTTCGAACATCAAACTTCGTAAGTTTTATTTCTAACCTAGAATAAAAGCTATCACCCAGCCAACAAACAAGACTTTTTACTTTGATTCAACTTTAGAAATTAGGTTAAATCTATGTAAAAGGGTATTCAGTTGCTAGTTGGGCTCTTCACCACTGTATATAATATAATTATATAATATTAAATGGTTTATAATGGTTTATTTTAGCTCTGTCTTTTAAACATTGAGCACTTTTATTTGCAACTGCTGCAATCAATTTCTGGATTAATATATATAATATTATATATACAGTACATAATTACATAACATAATTTTAACATAGTTACAAAAACATAATTTTTTATTTGTGAGAACGTTTTTGTTTACCAATATTTTAAGCCCCTAAAATTAAACCAAGTTTCCAATGTGCATTTTCTTTTTTCCCAGCCAGTTTTTAATTATATTTTAGAGTTATAATATTTTGGAATTTTGAAAAGTGAGAAATTATGCATTGCTTTGAAAGTATAGCGTAGTGTTAAAAATGTCCCCGGAATAAAGTTTTGTGTGGAAATCGCTTTGGCTCTTGCATTGCGCTCTCCCAGATCCGGTATTTGGTGCCCCTGCTCCAATTGGCCAAGGCATATTTTCTATATTTTTCCAACGCTCGATTTCTTTGATACGATCTGAAAAAACTTTTTCTATTTGACACCGAATGAAAAGTTGTATGCTTAAAAACCACGTGTTTTATCTATTTATTTCTATACCTTTTGTTCCCTGTATTGCGAGGGTTATAGTTTTGTAAAACTGCAACTATGTGGGGTCGTCGGTAGCAGGGTTGCCAAATGTAAAAATGCTTTAAAGGATTCTGGCTACATCGCTGGTTCGAGAAATCGCGCAGGAGGAGACAGCAACGCAGTGGGAATCACTGACAAGGACATTAAACTTATGAAAATGCAATCAGACCTACGAACAGCCACCCAAATCAGCGAGGACCTTTCAAATGAGGTCAGTTTTTGTTCTTGTGTCTTTCATTTAACAAGAACATCAGGTTTTAGCCTGCAAAAGCACAGTTTCACCTAGCTGCCAGTTCCCTGCATGCCTGTTGTGGAAAGGAATTGCAAACACTGTGAAGTGTGAAGTCATGTTCAGGTAAGCTATTGTGGTAAGGTAAGGATTAAGGAAACAAAATGGTTTAGAGAAGAAAGATTTTGATTTCTAGAGCTTGTCTTAAAAGTGAATTCTACACTCTACAGTATCTACAGGCAGAAGTTTTACAGGTTTTACCTACAGCAAAGTATGTCAAAATAAAACGATCCTGTCTTAATGAACACTCAAAAAACCTTATCTTTGCAGAAGCAACAAACATCAAAGGTTAAGTCCAATGGTTCTTTTGCTATTTTTAATTGATCTCAATGCAACGTTTTTATTCAGCTCGCCTCTCGAGATGGTAGAATTGAACAACTATGCCAAACTGTGTCGTCCCTTCGAGACGAAGTAACTGCATACGAAGCTGATGTAAGTGATCTCCCTTGTTATCTTCGACATTTTGCTGTCTTATTTTACTAAGCAATTTCTCAAATCTTTTGATTATACCGTATGTTTTGTAATACTACGTGTATGTTTCTCTAGTATTTTTTATAAAATATGAAATTGTTTACTTTTCTTTTAAAGGCTTGATAAGGGCTATATGCATAGCCGAAAACGTTTGCTATTTTCTTGCTTAATGCTTAGTTATGTCTGTTTAATAATAGAAGATCTTGAAACAACCGTTGTATTTTCGTTTTTGATTGACGGAGAATCGTTTCCAGAAAATGGATCTTCAGGAGGCTTTGGAGATGTTGGAAAGCAAACTCCAAGAAGATAGTAGAGATGCGAGGAACGCAGATGAGGAAATGAGGCAAATGAAGAGGGAGATCAATATTTTACACGACCGCAACGTGAAGTGCATGGATGACGTAAGATTGATCTCTGATCACTGTACTTTGCACATGTTATTGCACTTATCTAAAATAGTAATCACTTTTTCCACTCTGACAATAAAATTTTTAATTGTTTCTTCGGGTTGATTTAGATAATATCGTTTACCACAGTGGACTAGTCTGCATCGGTAATTTAAAGCCTTTGCAGGTATGCGAAACTTTTTGGATTTAGCTAAAATTAAAGATTCGCTTAGTCTGACCATAAGTGTTTCTACAGTCAAAATCGTTTTTTGTTTTCGACTTTCGTTTGGGAAATCTCTAATCTTTTCTTGCATCATAAAACTCATAGTTTTCTTGCGTGTCCCACATTGACCGTTTACAATTGCCTTCAAAACTTGTACTTTGATGTTAGTCACTCCCATAGCGATCTACATGCACAGGCCTTGACAACGTGCGAACTGAAGGCCGACGTAATTTCGATTTTGAACTCTAAGTTAAATTTATTTTACATTCCTTCTGACAATTCAAATTGCCAAAATGTGATTACTGAATCTCAAATCACTGCAAAACTCTTAATTTGACGTTGAAAAAATGGCAAATCTTTCCCATTTACCAGTGTTGCCAGACGTTTTTTGGATTTCCAGCACAAGTGCCGAAACCAATACGCTATTATTTGAATGGTAACAATAGCACTAAAATAACTCAAAATTACACAAAATATACACAAAAACTATGTTTATTAACTAACACTTAAGCTGTCGACTTATTCTAGCGATTTTGGGTACTAACAGATCGGCCTTCAGTCAAATTTTAAGCTGCGTGTTGTCATGGCCTGTGTATAAAGGTCGCCATGGTCACTCCAGACTGATATAAAGCTGTTAAAACTCATGTAGTAAATTTACTATTTTTGACTTGTTTTTATCCTTGGTTTTATTGTTGGTCTACAAAAATCTTTCCCTGACAGAAGAATTTCATTAACTGTGAATCAGATATGTAATTCACTTTTCGCTGTTTAAAAACACGCATCGCTCTGCATTTTCACCAATTTTGCAGACGTCACATTTTGAGAGACTGGCACGCAGCTTACAACAGCAATTAATGGATGAACAAGAAGCTCACAAGATAAGTGCGGACGAGGTGAAACTAAACTGGTGTTTGCAGTTAGCTTTTTAGACATGATTTTTATTTGTGGGCTATCGTTTTGCAGACGTTGAATCAATGTAAAAGACGCCTGATTTACTATTTGTTTTTGCGTCTTTTTTGATTTTATATTTTATTGTTAGTTGTTAACCACCCGAAGTTATTAACCGTACACTATTTCTTCACGAAAACTTTCTAGCTGTTTCTGAAACGATTAACGTTAATCAAATGTCACCTTACGCAACAAGGAACGTTATTTATGTTGTATTCCAGGTTAGCTTACTCCAGGCAAGAATCATGGAATCTCATTCTGTCAACAAGAACTATCAGAACGAATTAAAGCGAGAGGTGCATGGGTTTTGGTTCCTTTGTTTGCTGTTCTGTTGATTGATGATTTGTTTAAAAAAGCTTTGCTCTCTTGAACGTTTGCATAAAGTTGAAAGAATGTCTTTGTTGGAAATTGTTATGAAGTTTTTCAATAGAAATAATGGTATATAGATACTCATATTGTATCGTTTTTTGTTCAATTTGTTGCTCAAGTTTTGCAATAAATGACATCAATTTTAGGTTATGAAACGAGAAGATATGCTGCAAAAAACCCAGCGAGATAATGACAGCGCAGAATCCGAGAAAGATAGATTGTCAGATGAGGTACTCTCAATATTGTCTTTTTCCAAAACATACCAGTTTTTAAACTGCATCTTTCAAAGATTGTTTTAAAAAGTCCAAAATTAATTGTCTTCAACAAAAGGATGATCGCATCCGAAAGTTAGCACCGAACCTAATGCCACGTCACGCCCTGATGCACGTCACTTTGCATTCGCCTTCAACATAAACTTTTAAAAATGAGTTTATGTGTTTCCATTTTACGAAGTATATTTTAAAAGTGAAGAGGTGTCTGACCCTGTAATACCTCCACGAAATATACCATTTTGCAAATGTGTTGATTTACGTATTCATCATATGAAACTGTAGAGCGTACGCTATAGCGTAGCATACTTTGTCTTGTTCTCAACCTGGTTGATTTATCAACCTTTCTTCATTTTTCATCTGAATTGTTTACTGCTGTGTACTAAAATTTCGGTGTGAAAACGTTATTCAATGTGTCATTTAGTTGAACGCCGTGAAGCAAGCACACGGCAAGTTGTCGGAAGATCACAAAAGTTTAATGAACGAGCTGCGGAAAGCCAAGGAGGCGACTTTCGGAACTGAGAAGCAGATGTCAACAATGAGCAGGGAATACGAACAGAGCCAACGTGAGGTAAACTACTTTTGTTATAAACCTAAACTGATCAAAAAAGTCACGTGCAATGGGATTATTTTTTGGCCGTCCTGGCTGCAAGTACCGTAGTGTACAAGTTTTATTATTCTACCCAATCTGCGCATTACGCAAGTTTCAAGATTAAATTTTGCCGTTCTTTACCGTGCTAGTATATTGTGTATTTTAACTATTACTTTCTTTTTCGTTTCGGTTGTCTAAATAAAAAGATGATACGGTAATGATAAAATGAGGGTTGACTCCAACATGAATTGTCAAACTGATATCGCCGATGACTTGCCCAATACTAAACAGCTACACCTAGTATTATTACTATTAGCTTTTTACGATTTCCATCTTCTAAATTTTACGATTTTCCACCCTTATGCGATTACCAGTTGAGAAATTCCGAAGAACAGATTCGTCATTTGGAATCGGAGCTGGCATCTGCTAAGGACCAGCACAAACAAACCATGGGGCAGGTAGAGGGTTTAATACATGTATTTAAGATGATTAACTTTAATCTGGCTGGATGCTTTACCTTTAACCGCTTAGATTTTTAACGACAACAACAGTCATTAATCATTATGCGACATGAACACACCACTGAGAAAAAAACGCCTTTTTATATCTAACCTGAGAGTGGTTTTTCGTATTTCTTGCAAGTTTTTTGTTATATTTTGGGTGAGTTTTTATTAGTTTACTTTGAACTTTCCATTTATTTTTCAAATTTAATATGCTTTTAACTTAACTTTCAAACTTAATATGCTTTTAACTTAACTTTCAAACTTAATATGCTTTTAACTTAACTTTCAAACTTAATATGCTTTTAACTTAACTTTCAAACTTAATATGCTTTTAACTTAACTTTCAAACTTAATATGCTTTTAACTTAACTTTCAAACTTAATATGCTTTTAACTTAACTTTCAAACTTAATATGCTTTTAACTTAACTTTCAAACAACTTAATATGCTTTATCACGTCATCAAATCACCACACGGTCTGCATCAAGTGTAGAATGAAGTAATTCTTATATGCGCAAAGCTGCCACGTTGAGGAAAGACCTCTTCTTTGACAGAAAGTTCTTTCTAGAGCTTATTCTTAGAAGCGGTTTTGTCGTGCACATGTTTCAACATTGAACGAATAAGTTTATTTCTCGAGGTTGGCAATGTAAACTTCCCATATATATAATATTTATGCATGTGTGCTTGATCTACTTTTCTGAATATATCCTCCGAAAATCCAGCCCATTGAAGACTTCCTTACCATCTCACCATCTTCTCCAGGTGGAGAGGTTAACTTCAAGTCTTCATCAGCTCCAAGATTCGTTCAAAAACACAAGAGATGCTCTCTCCTCTGAAGTCAACGAAAGACAAGATGCACTTTCTCAAACTCGATCCGAACTGGAGCGCGTACAAATCGATCATGAAAGCAACCTTGTCAAGGTCAGTGTTGCCAAGAAATACTTCAATTTTCACCAATTAAACTATTGATATCTGGCGGTTCTTAACGTTTTCGTAACAATTCGTTTTTGCAGTGCTGTGAACCGGCAACTGTTCATCTCTACTCTCTACACTTTTAATTTCAAAGTCATTCCTATGTCGCAATGCAGCTGTGAATTTAATTAAACCTGTTGTTACCTCACGTTGAAACCTCATAATTTTCCATGTGGTCTGTGAAGAGAGAAAAATGTTGAAAAGATTGATCAAATCTAAGCCACTGGTAGACGTTTGTGCTCCGCAAGATAGCATAATTTGACTGCGACGTATAACTTTACTTAACCATTGCAGGTGGCCGATCAAGCAGCAGCTTTGGATACTTTGAGAATAGAGAAGAATGCTTTGTCTGACGAAGTGTCCGATTTAAAAATGGCAAACGCTTCTCTGGATGCACAACTCAACGAATGCAAGAGCAACCTCCACGAGGCCAGCATGCAGGTGATAGCTAGTGGCATTTTGGCAACTGCAGTATCCAAAATGTTTACATCATGATACATGTTTCTGGTGTAAAAAAGCAAAGCTGTTACAACGTTTCGTGAATCACACACGACTGACATTTTTAGGGATTAGACTTAGAGCAAACGGTGACTGTCCTTTTGAATATATTATGCTCTTGCGCTCGCAATGTCTCCAGACAAAGATTAATTTTGCCTTGTTCCAACGTTTAATAACGTATTCAAACATGCAACTTTATCTGAAAATACTACCATAATCCACAACTGTTTCATCTTCTGTAATGTGTACAATGTACCATGGCTACCTAAAGACACGGCCTGATTTGTCACATTTTGCAGAAAATTTCAGATTTTGCCAACTTTGGCGAATGTTTAAATGAATTTTTCTAAAAAATATACTTTTATGCTTTCTTTACTGTTTTCCCCAGATGACACAATAGGTTTTAACATTCTCAGATGTAAAAAACAAAGAAAATTTGATTTCGAAGATTTTAGTCAGACTGTTAATTTTTCAATAACAGTTTGATTGAGCATTTTTCAACTCACTTTTTCTCATTTGCTACTGCTTCCCCAAGGCAACAAAAAGCTTTTATGTCATTAAAAGACAGCAAAAAGTAAAAACATCTCAGAAAATGTCAGTCAAACACTAGCAGTAGCAGTAATCGAAATCTGCGAAATGTGACAAATCAGGCCGCATCCAGGTGGCCATGAATGTACATACAATGAGGTATTGTTGTATCATGTCTTCTTTTGTGTGAAAGAATTAACTGTGTATTGTGAGCCCCGCTCCAGGGGAAAAGCCGTAAAATCAAAAGATCTAGAAGATTTCTCGTGGCATTAGTACAAAATTTGATATTAAATTTACATCAGCGTTTTTGTGCTTTGAAAATTATGAGCTGCAGTGGCTTGGCTCCTTGATTCAATGCTGCAAATTGCGTTCATTGTTGAAGCGGGAACGTAATACTAATAGCATCTGGACTGGGAGCCAAATGTCTCCTGACCAGAGCCTTATTTTAACCCGAGAATGCATTAAAAAGCCCCAAATTTGGCGTTAAAACCGCTGATATGGCAATCCTGTTTGAGCATCATCTTGTCCGGTAGCGTTTGGCTTCCAGTCCAGACGCTATTATAGCGACGTCCACGTTTAAAGGTAGATTATGTTTTTGCATGCTGATCTGCAAACCAACGAGAACTGATGCCAAATCTTAACCTGGCTTCAACGTTTTTTTGTCTTCATGTTGCATGAATGCTGTAACTTTGCTTTATAGAATGGAAATCTTACCGAAAAACTGGAGTTGACGCAACTTTCTGCTGGAACCAAACAACGAGATTTGGAATATGAGGTAAGTTATTCCAAATATTTTATTCAAGATGTAAATCTCGGAGAGCGTTTTTTGTTTGAAACTAACAGAAGCTACTGGAAAGCCGCTCGACTTTTTAATTACGCAAGTCTTTTGAACCGTTTTGTGGACGAACACCCCCAGCTCATTCCTGCCGTAAAGACCTTGGTGTTAGTTGTTTCGGCTGATATTCTACCAATGCCACCTTGACTTGCCAAATATGGACCGACTTAGTATTGTATGCGCATTGTGCAGGTAAAACAGAGACATTATATTTATTTCAAGTCCATAGTTTTGAAAGTTTACTTTGTTGTGCAGTTGGCAGAGTTAAAGTTAAAGCAAGAAGCTTCTGAAAATGACGCAAAAGAATACCAAGTCAAGTACAAGACCGTAGAAGAAAAGGTAAATCAACGACGTAATCTAACGTGTCTCCCTTGACAGGAAGTTTCATGAAGCCATTGGCAATCTTGAACTCTGAATGATGATGACGATGGCGTATGAGGGGGGAAGAACAAGCACCTTTTCGTGGTCCCTCCCGTCAGTACCATATCTTTAAGAAAAAAAGATATGCGAAGCGAAGCTTGTCACACTCGAGCAAATCGAGCAAACTCTGAATGATTATATTGAACAGTTAAGAGTAAAAATGAGAAGTTAAGATTTTGAAAATTCAAAGAAATACTCTTCACATTTTGTATATTTTGTGGCCTTGTATCGCCTTCGCAATTACACATGTTCTTTGCTTTCAGTCTTTTTACAACAAAGAATAGTTTGGTCTTGACATTGGCCGATTTGCATCATTGATTTTAGTCAATGACAACAAAGCCCTTTTCAACGTCAATGTTAAATCTCCGGTTAAACTTTTTAAACAACAAATCTAATTTTAAATAACATGATATGCGTTCTTCTGGTGCAAACTATCACAAGATGTATCAGTTGATAATCTGCTTTTATTCCGACGTTTCGTCAATCAAACACGACTGACTTTTTCAGGGGGCTAGGTCAGGTAGTGACTACCTGTCTAGCATGGCAAAATACAGGACCATGTTGCTGTAAACCAACCAAACATGCAAATAAAATTCAACTTCCAAATAAATATTATCGCGCGCAAATTTTGAAACTAGAAAAAAGAGTGTAAATGTTATTTATCAACAAGAAACCTAAATAACGGCAGAGTGGAGAGAGAGTGAACCGTATGAGTGTCATGAAGAATCAAATTGTATACTCAACACTGCACAGTTTTCAATCAGCATGAAACCAATTTAAATACATCAGACAAGCACTTGCAATAGTTTAAAATTTTTACTGCTAACACTGAAAATAATTTCTTTTCAAAATGCTTGTAAAATCACGAGTTTACCTTTTGTATTTTGATCTCTATGTATATTTATAACATTTTAATTATCCAAACCTTTCCTTGACAGTTTTCTGGCAACGATGAAAAGCTTCGTGGTTTACTAAAAGAAAATTCCACTCTGTCAGAGAAACTGCAAGCTAATAATAACTCAGCACGTCAGTTAGAAATCAACTTACTTAAGCTGCAAGATGAAAGCAAGCGACTGAATGATGATGTAAGTCATATATCGCTATTTTTTCTATGTTTTCAAATGTTGAAATTTCAATTTCTTTTTTTCTTTCATATTCCATATCATGACATGAGCACTGTTGATTTGTTATTGAATGATCTTGTTGTGGTTGTTGCCAAACATTGGTCGATAGCTTTGTCTGAAGCAAAAAGCAAGCCACATATCTCATAAACTGTTGTCTTTTAAGCTTTTTTCACTGTCTTGTTACAGTTTGTTGCTAAGAAGTTGCATTAAAGAAGATACTTACTTTACTACAACTCAATTAAAACTTAAAATACCTCTAATCTCTGAAACTACAATAAGCCTTGATAAGTCTCATTTAAACCCGTTTATGTTCAAATGATCTACTCAGAGTGAGATGACTATGCCAAATCGTAGGTTTACTGAGATTTGAAATGGCATGCGTTATTCTAATTGTTTAATGTTAGATATATTGAAATTGCCTGATTTCTGTTTAGTTTAAGTTTTTGACATTGTCTGATATGCTTTCTTCATTTGATAAAATTAGTAACTTAATAAAGTTGTTTTCTATTGGCATCCACGAATAACTGACTAAGCTGAAACGGTTTCAATACTTTCATAAGTGAATAATCTTACCCTCTGGATAAATCCACACATACCACGCAGCGACAATTGCTTTCTTTTTGCTTTCGGTAGCTCAACTGTTAGATGGCGGATAATCCTAAGAGCCATCCTAGACACTTGAAGCCGTCAGAGCAAGTGTTGATTTGTTGTTATAAGCACTTTCACTGTCCAGGGCTTTTTGAATTTTAGCGCCGCTTCACAAGCCACGCTGCTTTTTAAATGGCGTCGGTTGAGTGTTGAGCTGTTTGAATCCCCTTACAAAAGTTTTTAATGTTTGATATGGGTGTTGTAAACTTCTGGATATTGAAGGTATCAACAACTAAGTTTGTGCAATGTTTTTAGGCGTTATTCGAGTTAGATCATGAAATACAGAGAAAACACAATTCCAGTATTCGTTGCACATTGTTTGATTTCAAAAGTTCAGTAAGTTAAGTTAAAAAATACTAATATAGCTCAAAGTGTAGAAACTAAACCTATGGTTCAGTAAATGTTTCGGAAGCGGAACACTGCTCATCTTTAGTGCTATTCAATGCTAATGAACAATTGAATACAGGTTTACAATGCGAGAAATATGAGATTTACTGTTCTGTTAAGTTTTAAAAGTGAGCCCGGTAAAATCTTTCTTTAATAACACAAATGCCGATGCAGTTTGCCTAGAGTTGAGAACGATAAAACCCCAAACCAGCAAGGATTTCCTTTGCATGAAGGCAGTTGATCTGTGGTAATGTTTAGCAGGCTATTGTTTGTTTGAAAATGTTGATACTGTTTATTTTATTTACTGTCTATTTCTTTCGTATGAAGCGGATGTTTCTAAGGTGGTGATTACTGGTGAAATGGCTGGTCAGGGCATCACTATCGTGGTGTGTTTTCCACTATCCTATTACAAACTCTTGCATTCTACTGCATGAGCGAGACATGGAGGAAATGAGCTAGGTTTCAAACTTGCACAGATCATATTATCTCAGAATGGTTGTTTTCAATGTTCAATTGAGTTCTGCTTTATGTAAAGGACTCAAGGGATGTTGTCGCTGTTAGATTCTCTATATTTCCCGAACATTCAATCAAAGCTAAGATTGTGGGTTTACTTGACTAGTGGAATTGGTCTTGATTGAATTATTTGGCATTGATTGAGCCAGACGACACAAAAGAGTTGCAATGCACTACAATATTAATCTGCAGAAGCTAGATCATAGGTAATATGGTAGTTTGCGGACAGATATCTGAGAATGCATTTTCTTAACAAGAGTATGTCATTCTTGGAGGAAAACACCGAAGCAGAATTGCTTTTAAAGATTCGACAAATGCAATATCAGGTATTGGCATCTAATATTTAATTAATAAAGTGTTAACTCATGAAAAATATTGCCAAACATCTATTTTCCAACAAGCAATCGCTTTTTTATTGTGCAAATACATAAATACTTTGTTGTTCCAAATTACCGTCATTACATATAGTAGTTATTTATCAAATAATTACCACTACTTGTTATACAAAATCAATCAAGCGTGTCGCTGAAGACAAAAGATAAGATCTTTTCTAACAAAGGCAGTTCATGTTATGATGACAAGTTTTAGCCTTTGATTACTTCTAACCTGCTACAACTAGTCATTGTAAACGCCATGTATTTCATTCATTGATCCCAAGGATGACTTGGTCAATTCATTATAGCGTACACACAAAGCTAACGGCTCTTTGGAGGAAATTTCAAACAGAGGGCTGTGATATTTGTAGTAAAAGATGAAGTTTATGCGTTTTGTAAAAAGTGAAACAGTAGTTTAGTTTTGAGATGTATGAGTAGTGAGCGTATCAATTTTTACATAAAGTATTTTTTGGAGTAAGAGATTAGCTTCTGGAACCCTTGAAAGACAGATTTTGTAGGCTATCATAAAAAAAAGTATTATGGTCTGTTTATGAAATATCGTACCAAAAACAAGACTAAAAATAGTCTGGCTGTTAAACTGCTTCATTATGTACATGCAGAACGATATCGAAATAGCTTCAGTTTAGCCTCAATCGATGCTGTTCATGTCTTTGGTGGTATCATTAAACAGCAACATGTTTAGGTGAACGGTTGGCAACATACAATGTGTAGTGGCAAGTGACAGTATAATTCCCCACAATACAGTACTCTGTATATCTGCAGTATAAAACTACAGGTGATATCGTTGAGAAACTTAAAGCAGTGGTATGGCTGCAAACAAGACAGCGATACCTCCTTTAGTTGACTCCAAATGTCAGTCTTTGTCGCCTTTAAAACTGCCAGCAGAGAAAGATTTTCATCCTGTTTTAACCCATCGAAGTTACTTTGATAAAGGAGTGATGTCATCACACACAGCAGACGATCAGGTGAACTTAAGAGTTTGAACCATTTTGACCTTGTCTAAGCACGTGGTATTGTGCTGCGTGGGTTATTAAAAACATGAAAGTGTTTTTGTTTTGAAGACTTGTCATAGTTCTCCTTCAGCTGATGTTCGAAAACTGTGAAGATTCTAATTGGTGTTGACTGACAGTGCTTCAAAATGCTTGTTTCGTTTTGTGGGGATAAATCTTTTTTTTGTTATATTCTCTTAGTTTGTTGCAAAGTTTTTCTTAATATGCTCGCTTGGTTACAGCGATTAATTTCTCTTCATAGAGAAGAGAGGGCAACTTGCTGCAAAAAGCAGCTGTTTACAAGATACATGGTTAAAATAAGCGCGGTACCGATGAGGTCCGACGCCGAAATGGCGCTGCCTAATGCTTCATTCCTTCCACGATCGATCGCCCACGTGTTTAAGTTGTCTAAAGTTGTGCTCATGTCTTACCATGTTGATGTTAAAGCCAACATCACGACCCTTGTGTTGCACTTTGAGTTTTTCAGCCACAAACCGGACTCATACTTCCGACGGCTTCAAACCGATAATTAATCTCCAGTACATAATAATAATAATTTTAGTTTTTATATAGCGCTGTAACCATCGCAGAATGCGTTGCTCCTCAGCGCTTTACAAAGCAGACAGTGTCAATGCAGCCATATAGAGGCGCAACTGAGTACATTATTACCCGAATCTACTTCATTGCTCAGTGCCAAGCAGGAATTAGATTCAGTACCATTTTTGAAAAGTCTTTGGTATGACCCGACAAGGTATCGAACCCATGCCTGCCGATTCAGAGGCGGGCGCACTAACCACTATTATCACTCAGGTTCGGTATCTCAAAAACGATATACATTTAACGCGAAAACATGTATGATACTCGGTATATGCTCAATATTTTCTTAATACGTTTTAATTTGTAATATGTATTTTTTTAAAGTTCCTTTGTATTGGGTATCAAAACAAACCAACTTGTCCAAATTGCGACAAAAGCAAGCAAACTGTTGATCGATTGGGTTTAGACTTTAGACTGTCCATGGACTGCACGACCCGGTGGTTTCAAGGCAGATTACCAATGCTGAAATATATTAAAAAGCTAGCTAAAAGACAACGAACTTCAAGTGTGAAAACGCCAAACGAAACTAGCCTACTACTACCACTACCCCTACTGGGTGATTGCCTCTCACATACACTGCGCTTCATTTTATGACTTGGTTTTTTTTTACGGTTGTTGCTTCGTTTTTATTGCAGATTGCCAGAAGAGACAGGACTATCAAACAACTGGAGTCTGATCACGCCGAGGCTGAAAAACTATGCAAGGAACAACAAGAAGAGAATGGGAAGCTGCATGCCAGAATGCAGGTACGCTGACTCAGCAGAACGCACATTCAGCTAGCAAAAGTTATTGTTTTTTTATTGTTTCTACGTTAAAACGCTACCTTTGTTAGTTTTGGTAGCCTGATTGTTCGAAAAATCTACACTCACAAAGCGAATCCTTACTGCCTTCATGTCTTCAAAGAAGCTGTTGCTTCATAAAAGTCTTACCAAGAACAAAGACTGTTTTGCATGACTTCAAAAATGCATCAACTTCAAGCATTGATTTGAAAGATTGAAACAAAACTATTTTTCTATCCTATATTTTCATATGATTGTCTTTGTAGCACCGTACAAGGATAACAAAGAATATATCTCAAAATGAAATCGATTTTGTTTCCCCAAGGCGTTGGAAATAACGACCCAAAGTGAGCAAGAAGTGCTGAACAGTGAAGTAGCTAGGAAAGATGAAGCTGTCAACAGGTACAAGCGGAAACATGTTGAACTCGAAGATAAGGTTTCTCAGCTGGAAGCAAAGGTTTGAAAATTGCATGTTTGTTGTTTTCCAAAGGTTAAATGCCCGTTTCGAGTGTTTTGATGTGAATGATCGTTTTGCCTGACTACTGTATGCTGTTCATTCAGTTATCTCTAGTTTTCAAGCAAAGCATTTTTTAGTTTTCTTTGAACAGTTTGAAAATGTAAGTTATTGTGTATACTTGCATCCGTGCTATAACGTAAAGCGTATGCAGGACCACGAAAGTTAGTGGTGCGAAGAAGACCTTTAGATAGACTATTGTGCTGTGTCTTTTATGAGACTTTCAGTTCCCGGGTCCTATAGCGTGCAACGATAAGCCGAAGCAGCGCGTAGAGATGGAAATACTCCACGTAACGAACAGAATACTCAGCTACCCACTACATGCTCTCATTTAAGAATTCATTTTTAAACCTAATACAGTTTTGTAAAACCAACATCGCTGTGATGAAGCATACGATTCATATGGGATTACGTCGTGTTACAATTTATTTTTCTTGGTAGCTTGAAGACCTTGGGAAGTCCAACCACCATTTACAGAACCAGCACTCGGCCGCCATGCGGGAGATAGGTGCAAGAGAGGATTCTGTGCGTCAGCTCCAACACAGGCTCGCTGATGCACACACACGTCATGCCTCTGCTGTTGAAGAGGTGAGGGTTAGTTTTGTGAAACTAAGATGAACATTTGGTTGAGCAATTGTGCTCGAGCAATTGTGCTCGAAAAAGTGATTGTTTTATTCTGAGTTTTTGAAGTTTTTGCTGCAGTTTAAATTAGTTGTGACTCCAAACTCCATCTTGCATTCCAGCTATCGGTTTGAAAGTGCACTTGTCAATTTACCAGAGCCAGCTGCCAGAACCGGCAACAAGACTTTAAGTATAGTCGATAGTTGGTACTTCAGGGTAACAACCTTAATAACAAAAAATTCGTTAGCCTGAAAGAAACAAAAGTTTTTTTTTTATGTTTTTTGCAGGCTGCCCATCATAAGCAGGTGCTGGAGCATATGAAGAGAGAAGCAAATAATTTTGAAAATCAGTTACAAAATGCTAAAGAATCGATTGTAGCCACTGAAGAGAGAAATGAACGATTGAAAGATGATCTTGGTTAGTTTCTTGTCCGTGTGTACGCGTGCATTAAACATGCGTGTTTAAAATATTGAACAAACAATTAGTAAAATTGTTTTAAGTTTTTTTTCTGTTTTCCATATTTAACACTGTAAAACAAGAATATTGTATTCTCCTCAAAACCAAATTTCGTTGGCCTATTACCCAACTTACATCCCAACTTTTGTTCTTAAAAACCCCATAACGTTGGCCTTTACTTAACTTCACTTCTGCAACTGATATATTTTCAGTAACCCTCCAATCACAGCAGAAGGAGCTGCTGAAGCGGTTGGCCAGCAGAGATGACATGCTACACAAGGTCACTGTTGAAGCTACCAGGCTCAAAGAAAAATACCGTCTTGCCAGTTCACAAGTGAGTCATATTTTTACGTCCGGTTGAATAGTCGTATGGTGAGAGCCCTGGTACGGCCCTCGAAAGGGCGACTGTCCAACACCGCTCAAGAGTATGCGGCTGTGTCGTTGGACGGACAGTCTCAAATGCATGCTTAAGGGGCACACGATGATTGGCTTTCTTACCTTCCCGTTCACTTTATCTACGTCTTCAACCACCTGGCGTAAGCCTGGATGCTACTATATTCTTTTTACTGAAGTGGGAAAACTCGTGCATAAGAATTGTTGGCCATTGAACTGATTTACTCAAAATTCACGGCACCTTCTTGTCTTTTCTTTATCGTTAAGTTGCGTCGAATCATGTGAATCATCGCGTGATTTGCCAACCGTGAGAATGTTCATTTGATCATGTGAACCTCCAATGATGCGAAGTATTTCTCTTTCAAGAAACGCAAACCAAGCTCGAGATTTAAAAAATAAAAAATAAACTTTTTGTTCCTTTCACACGAAATTGAGTTTCAAACAGGTTGGGTTTCTGTTTTCGGCTAAAATCACCAAAATAAGAGCATTCTTGTTTACATATTTTCTCATAATTTTATATACTTCCAGAGCGGTCAAAGCAACGAAACCATTCGTATGCTGGAGGACGAGTTGGCGAGAACAAAAGTGGATTTGAGCGAAACTCAACGAATCAACGACGAGGAGGTGGCTGACGATTTATGCGTCATCCAAGTCTGATATTCGGATGATTTTCTAGAACTTTATCTCGTTTTTAACTTTTTTTCTCTTAAGATTCGTGTCAGAATGTAATGTTTGTCACGACGTTAAAACTTGTAATTTTGTGGTTGTGGAATTACTCGTATGCCCATACCCCATTGCAGAAATTTAAAGTCGACTTGCACAAATGTGCTTCAAGTATAGAACTTTGTCTGCCCTTCTTATCTCCTAACTCGCTCTTGTTCATTCTACGCACAGAGCGTTCACATCAAACGTCAGATAGGAGAAATGGAACGTGACGTCACTGAACAGCAACAGCGCTACCAAGCGTGCTACAAGCAACTGCTCGCTCAGGAGGAAGAAGTTGCAAAGTTGAAAGAGGAGCGAGAAAAGCTTCAAGAAAAAATGCAAGACAGCTCCAAGGAGCTGAGTCAGTGAGTCGATAGGTCCTCCAAATTCTGGCATGTACTCAGTTGTGCCAATCTACGGCTGCGTTGAAATGGCCTATATTACAAAGCGCTGAGAAGGATTGCTACGGATACAACCGCAATCCATTCATTTTATTTTCATTTTTCCATAAATTAGGCTTAAATGATTCTGATTGTGTTTTTATTTAGTCTTTGAAGAAATGTTGTTAATGTTTGTTGTTTCACTTCAAATGATATGGTTCTTAAATACAGGAAAACCCAAGCATCTTGTAAACTTTTCTCATATTGAATGCTCATATTGAATGATCAGTTCACATGTTTCCTTTTAAATAATACCTGAGAAAGAAGTGTCCTTGATATTTTTCATTTTCTCACAGGCTTCGAACTTACAAACACAAAACAGAGCTAGATGTCGCCGTCCTAACAGAGAAGCATCGCACAGCACAGGAAGAGGTATACTGGAAAGCTGTGTTTAGTTTATTTTCTATTTTTGGGCGTTTTAAGATGCTAACTTAGCTAACTGTGACCCTACTTGGTTATTTTACTAACTCGATACTAACTGACCCAACCTCGAATCGAATCCAGGCCTACCAGAATGAGAAGATAGGACCACTTCGCTACTGAGTTGTAAAAATTTAAATTGTTGCTGCATAACATTTCATATCAACGTAAGGAGAGTGGATATAATTTCTAAATTGAGAAAATGCATATGTTTCCAGGAGAAAGCGATTACTGATTACGTAATCAATTTCAATTCGAAAGTGTATATTCTTTGTCTTTGAATTTAGCAACTAGTTTAAGTTTAAATTCTACCAATTTTTCCTTCTTAATACAATTTTGGTAAAGAGGTGACTTTCTTCAACCATAAACAGATAAAACCAAGCAACCACACGGCATTTAACATAATATATTAAACTGAACATAAACTATAAACTACGAACGTTTTCGGCCATACACATGTTAGCCCTTTTTAAGTAACGAAAAAAAATTTCCTTCTTAGGTTTCTAACCGCGACCAGAAGTTGATGAAACTGAACACCGAGTTGAACACTGTACACGAGCAGTACAAGGGAACGAAAGAGGAAAACGAAATGCATGTTGCCGAAATCGAAAGATTGAATGCGAAACTGAAGCAAAATGCCGGAGATTTAAAAGAATGTAGAGAAAAAATTGAAACCCAGAATTTACAGGTGAACCAATTACACCTTGTAATTTGTTTCTGTTTTTTTCAAAAATTGCATTTATGATCCTCGCACTCACTTTATAAAGCACCCGGATGTATGCTGGTCCTGCATTATTAACTTTCACTTTCAAGTTACTGGATTAAATAGTCTTGTGTTAAGTCGTCATATTTGTATTAGTTACTGATATTTTCTCTAGTTTTGTTGATATTATCAACTTCGTAGCTTTAGTCAAATGAAGGGAAACTGAACGACTAAATTTCTCTTTCAAAAAATGGTTTTAAACACAATTTCTTTTGTACGCTAATTTCCGTTTTCAGTTGGTGCAGGAAAGAGGTTCATCTCAGCAGCAGAAACAGAAGCTTGAAAGCAGCGAGCAGGAATTGAGAGTGGCTACAAAGTCATGTGACCATTTGCAGCGGGAACTTGAAGCTGTAAAGAAGGATTTAAAGAACGACATAGCTACTCTGCAGCAAGAAAACGACAGGTAAGTGGTGGGGATGAAAGTGCATAAATTTGGCTGCATTGCATCTTCGGTTAAGTGCATTCGCACAGAATGTCTAAACTTACTCAACAATCCCTTCACATCATTTTTGCTTTTGATTTTGGTATTTCAATAGTCGCCCATTGTGTTGCCTTGGTGACACAAGCGAGCAAGCGTAATTGCCCTAAACCGTCCTAATGAAATTGTTGCCTGTGTGTTTTGCTGACGGAGCAAAATTTACCTTTATGATCCCAAAAGATTTGCTTGTTAAGTTTGATAAATAAAAGTAACTTCAACACGAGTTTCATTTTGTTAAAAAAAATCTAATACTCCTTGTTTTGCTCAATAGACTTCGTCAGCAGATGGGCAAGATGGACAGTGAGTACAAACAAACTAAAGACGACTTAGATTCCAATAAGAAGCACGTCAAAAAGTTACAAGAAGATTTAACCAACTCTACCAAAGAACAGCAAGACCTACTCAACGAAGTCAGTAACTTTCCGCCTTTTTGCTTTTTGCAAAATCAACCCTTTTTCTTGATTTAAGAGTTTGAAAACGTGAAAAAGAAGTAAAGTGAACAAACTTTGTAATCTGGTCTGGATAATACTGTGGCACTTTGCATTCAGTTGATGTTAAATTCAAAAAGGTTATTTTGGATTGCTATATTTTTGTACATTTTTTCATTGCGACTGGTGAGTAGCTGAAATTAGCATTTAGCAAGTACGGTACCTCAAGTGTGTGTGCTCAAGTTGGGTGTTTTACGTAGCTCAACAAATGTGAGGAGAATTTAAGAACTCAGCTGGACGAGATAAGCGATCTTAAGAGAGGGAAGCTGCAAGATGAAGATCAGATGAGAACGTTGAAAGCCTCCTTGGACTCCGCATCCCAACAACTTTCCTCCGTATGTCATCTTCTGTTTGGAAAGATTTTCACTCGTTTTTTTTGTTGGGCCAAATATATCTTTTACTTTTTTTTGATGATTTATTTTTGTAAAAAAAATTTGACAATGTTTTTCAAACCATCGTGTTCGAGCATTTGTTTTGTCTTCAAGTTACCGGATGTGGTTTTGGAAGCCCAGTTCATGGTAGAATGGATGTGGATAAAGCTTAGACAAAGCTTTTGCCCACGTCTAGGCAAATCATAGTCCACAAACCATAGATTTTGAAATTCATGTTATTTCTGAAAAAAAAAACCAATTTAGTAGACAAACGTTTGCTAAGCCACGATTTAATTGAGCATTTGGGATCTGTTTTCTTCATTTAAATCGACCAACTTTTGTCTGCAATTTTGGTGTGGTTTCAAGTTTGAAGTAATAATAGTGCAGAAAATGTTTCACGAATTAGTTCATCACTAAACTCTGGTTTTGTTTTGAAGGCCCGCCAAGGTCACGAAGAAACCTTATCCAGACTTGGCGACACTCAAAATGATCTCCAAACGATAGAAAACCAACTGGCTGTAGCAACAAAAGAAGTATATGACTTATTGTCGTTGATATGTTTTGTTCATATACGGTCTTGCTTTAACGACCTACCTTGAGCACAAGCTTCCACCGTTAATTTGAAATTAAAAAGTTAAAAAGAAAAAACTTTCAACAACTAACTCCTCACTAGTTATATATGTTTTTGTTGAAAAGAATCTTTTCTAAATTATTATTTATTGCCAGTTACTATTAATCTAAAATTTTAAACCAAGCTTGCCAAAAATACGATTAAAATTTAATGAAATCTATATCATTTCATGATCAACTATCTTAAAAGGTCAACGAAAAAGATGAATTGATTGACAAGCTCGCAAACGACATCTCGCGGGCACAGCAAAACATTGCAGAATATGAACGACAGGTATTCATTCTTTTTGTAACCACCTGACTCTTCGACAAAGCAATAATAACTTTCTTTGAACAAGAAACGTTTTGCTTAAATTTGTCATCAAAATAATTTTCAACCAGGTTTATTTTCAAAAATACCAGTAATTTTGTTTATGCTGAAAAGATTTATCAAGGTGCAACTACAAATCAGTACATGACGAATTTCCTCAATGTAGTTTTACATCTTAGATTTGATAGCTTCATAGATGGGAAAAAAGTTTTTTTCTTTCGGTTTTTCACTTTAAAGCTTTTTTGTTCAGGTGGAAACTTGTGAAGATGTTGTCAGCGAACTGACCAATGAGCTACAGCGTGGGCAGGAAGAAAACAGGGTTGCGAAACACAGAGTGGAAACCATGCGTGACGAAAACGACATTTTGTCCCAAAGACTTGTAGATAAACACGAAGAGGTAATGGGATGTTCTCCAATAGGTATCGTATTTATTCAAAAAAAAATAACTTCAACCCCTATTTAAGTCTTCATATATCTTTTCAATTAATTTGTTATTGTGTTTCTTCTATTAAATTCAATTTGAAGTTTATTTTTATATTCGCTTTACAACATCGCCAATCTGAACTGGTAGAAAGATAGACTGTCGCCCATACAGAGTAAAGACTCATATGAAGAACAAGACAGCAATTTGTATATGAAGAGCTTGTTTCCAAAACCGCTTACATCCACTTTCGGTGATTTCGAGAAAACCACGAAAAACGTTTATGACAGTTTCGCTTGGTAAATGTAATGCGCTTTTGATTTCTAACGATGTATAACTACCTACTGAATTGAGCCATGACGTTTGTCCAGATCTAAGGAATATTAGAAGGCTTAGAATCGCCTTTTTATAAAATTAGAAATGTGGATATAAGCGGTTTTGGAAATAAACTGGAGAATAAAAATTGCCAGAATGACAGAAACCAATTTTTGAAACCATTTTTCCAAGCTGACCACCACTAATTCATCACCACAATCCAAATCCACTTTAAACAAAGCAAAAAAACACAGTTATAAAGCTCAAGTAGACTACTAAGCACCGTTGGTAACTGCAACAATAGGCTGCAAGCCTACAGCAGTGCTTATCAGTGTTGCCAGATAGTAGATGCTTCAAACTACCAAACACATTTCAAATTTTGCCAAACTGACCAGAGACTGACTGTCAACTCACCAAAAATGTTTGCCAAAATTCTGCCAACTCAAAATTTTACTGCCAAACAACGTAAAATTCTGCCAAATCTCGAATTTGGTAGTGAAATTTGCCAAATGGTAACACTGCTGCTTATCACGAAACGATGACGAAAACGGTTTAACAATCAGCGATATGTCACGTGATACAATGGCTTAATATGATTGGTTAATTGTGGATACAAGTGGTTTTGGAAACAAAGTGTGATGGCGCGTAAGCGGTTTTGGAAGAAAACGCAATTTTTAGTGTCGAATTTGAAGCAGAAAGAGAAGGTTTTGGAAAAAAGGAATGGATAGTAGGTACCTATGGTAATACTCTACCTAATGACACTCTAAACTCAATTTTGGTAAAAGTGGCGCCTAAGCGGTTTTGGAACTGGGCTCTTCATATGTTGATGTAATGTAACATCTGTTTGCAAGTATTATTTCTTCAACCTATTTCAACATCAGTTTTTTTCTAAGTGTTGTTTAAAAAATTGTTGCACTATTCTAGCAAAAAATAATGTCTTCCATTAACTTCCTCTTCCTTGCAGCTTGCCAAGACACAATCCGAACTCCTTCAAACCACAGCTGATCTGGAGGAGATCCGAGCAACCCACACTCATAGCAACCAGGAGTACAACGAAAGACACGATCAGCTTTTGAAGTAAGTGACCTTGGTTGTGATGTGTAGCTTTTGTTGATCGTAATTCTATTTTCTCCAGACACGGTACAACAGATTCCTCCTTCCTATTTGGATTTATCCATTGTGTCTTTTTCTTTTCAACTGAATTTTAATTGTATTTGTACTGTTTATAACAATAAAACAACTGGTCTTATACAGTAAAACTTGGCTACAAATTCAACAGTAGTTGTACAATGTATCCGTATACGATTCAAAGTACTGCAAATAGTAGTGACTTCATCTATAGTGACATTTCGCTATGGTGACATCTGTTGCAAAGTCCCGTTTTTAAACTATAGGTAGAATTAGACAATAATGACAATTCGCTATTAGTGACACTTTTTCGAATTTTCCTTCAGGTGTCACAATATACGAATTAAGCTAGTTATTGAGCTATGTGGAATAAACGTATACGTAAGCTACATAATATTACGTAACATACGTACTAATGGCGCTTGGTTACAGGTTAGAACGGGAGTTAGCCGATGCTCGTGGACTCGTAGCGGACAAACAACATCAGGTGGATATGTCCCAGAAACTAATTCATGAACTAAAGTCTCAACTTGGTGAAGTCGAATTACAAAAGGAGGATAAACAACAAGAGGTACGGAACCGTTATTTAACGTTTATTTTACGTAAAATAAATTGAAATACGAGTATGTTTTTAAATCTTTTCACCTTTAAATATGTGCTTCCAAGTTTGACTAGTTAAGTTTTCAGACAAGCTAGAGAAGTTACACTATTCTAGTTGCCATTTGAATTTATCCAATTTTGCATAAACATATTTCCAGGTTGAAGACTTGGAAAAAGAGTTGACAAAAGCTCAGAAGATGATCGACGAATCCGAAGAGAGAAAACTGGTTGCAGTTGAACAAGAAAAAGCGAAACTAGCAACGACTGGCAGGCAGTTGGAGTTTGAAAGACATGCCAACGAGGGCTTTAAAGAGGTTACTTTAATATAAATGTTAACTGTAAAAATGGTACTGCTATTTTGCATTCATCAAATGCTGGCATTTGCAGAACAATTGAGGACCTAACTCTAAAAACGATGATTTATGCCAAAGAACATTCAACGAACGTAAAAATGCAACCATAAAATTATATTGAATGAGTAATCAGTTTGTGTTAATATTAATTGCGTAGTTGAGCTTTTAAAGCGCTGCTCATACAATAGGCAATAGTGAAGTTAACAGGAAAACCGACTTTTCTTTTATTAAAAAAAAAAAATTCTAGGAAATCAATCAGCGAGACGCTCTGCTCCAAAAGTTGAGAACTGATCTGTCCTCTTGCCATGACAACATCGCTCAGAAGAATGAGGAAATGGAGCAGTTGGAGGGTACATGTAATCAGATGCAGGTTGGTGAAAGTTGCAATGACACTCACTCAATCACTCACTTACTCTACGATTTGACGTATCCTGTCCTGTGCCCCGTATTGCGAGAGTTGGACGCTAGCAAATGTCTATTCGGCCTGAGGACATTTCTCCATGCCAACAAACCGAAGAAAGAGCCCTTGGAATAGATCCAGAAGTTTTGTGTATTTAACCATGACGTATTATCATTGCGAGATAGCCAATTTTGCCTTTCGACGGCAAAATCTTTTTTATCTTGATTTTATCATACTTACCAAAACCTTACTTTGAAAAAAAAAAGATGCTTCAGGTCTTCTTTTTTTGGTTTTGCATTCATTTTAAACATGTTTTGTGAGCTTATTTTCATGTGAAAATGTTTGCCACGAAAGCCGATTTCTGCCAAGGTTGTCTCCGCTTCACTTATTCACTTCAACAGATTGAGTTGGACCGCGCCGCGCGAGCCCGCAATGATTCGGAGAAGAAGAGAGTAGAAGCATGCGATCGGGTTGACGAAATCGGCCAGACTCTCGAAGAGACGCGAACGCGCTACAGAGAATGCGCTCAGGAGGTAAGTATTGGTTTTCAATGACATTCACGAATGTTCTTGTTTCTTTTTACCGGCCGCCTAGTTGTTCTTGGTCAAAGTCATTGTTCTTGGCGTCACGCCCCCACGGCCCACATGTATATAATTTCTGCTGCAATCGAATTGCATGTCCAGATTTAGTATTGTAAAGATGTTTCCGGGTGAAGACAAGGCTTCTTTGAAGCTAAATAGAGAGCGAGAAAGAAAGAGAGATACTTACAATTTTGCTTTTCTGTCTCTTATACCCGACAAGCCCATGATGGAGGAAGTACTCGGAGCCGATATTTTCGGATCATATTAAAAGCGAAAATCTCCATTAGCAGACTTCAGTAAAATGTTTGAGGACCTACAACGATTAACCATCTTGTTTTATAGCTGGCACATTACGAAGAGCGAGTGCTTCACAAGGAGCAGAACTTGCTTGGAACCCAACAAGAACTCAGCGAGAAAGTGACTGGCCTCGCCAGGTCTGAACAACTCAATAAGAGACTACAGGTTGGTTGAAGATAAATTTCACGACTTGATATTAAAAACTTGAAATTACACGCAGTTATTGAATATTCCTTGTTGTGGGTAGGTCCCCGACAACTAAATCTGTCACTTTTACATTGATTTAACGTCTGCAGATTTATTTGCTAGCTGGATCTTTTCCATCGAGTATGATTTTCTCCATCTTTTTTTTCATCTCAACCTTGTGCGCGTCATTTTGTCACTTTAACAAAAAATACCCCAACTCGATCTTCCCCTGCTTGAACATTTATTTACTAATCATGTTCTGCAGGACTCGCTTCACCCTGTTGTTTCGTAAATCGGCAGCTAAAGGTTCCGCGAGTGTGCTTTTTTCTATATCTTGCTGTAATCGAGAAGCTTGCCTTTCACCACCAATGCAAGAGTGGGTGGACTATAACAAGTTTTGAAAGTGTTCAATTGACACATAACTAGTGACACTTCTTCAATTTCCACATTTTTCCCTCGATTTTCTCTTCTGCTCAATCGGCTCAATTGTCTTTTGCTGAGCTCTTTTCTATTCAGTGGAAACTGCTGATCAAATTGACATTTAAACAAGGCACTTTGCTGGTAAAATTGTTAATGGGTATTTTTCATGATGCATCGTCTTCTGCTTAAGGCGGAATTGAAGCAAGTCAAAGACAGATGCAGTTCTGCCGAAGATGAAGCCTCTGAACAAGCGAGAGTGATAAGCAAGCAAAGGTAAACGTTGTGTTGTCATTAGAGGTCGTTACTTTTCTATTGGTTGTACAGTAGATGTCTGACCAGCAAAGAATCTCTTTAGGCATGAAATTGAAGACTGGAAACAACAACTCCAATTCTGTCAAGATGAAACTCATAAATGCAAAGAAACAATTGGTAATCTGAACGAAGACATGGCGAATAGCCGCGCTCAAAACAACACTTTCCAACACGAGGTAAGAGAAGGCGAGTAAATGAGTTTCATATCAATCGCGCAAGAAATAAACGCAGAGAGTTAACTTGTAACCGTGTCATTTATTACATTGTTTGGTGGCGAACCAGTTCTGTTATGCTCAACCGCACACACCCAAGTACACTATCATTGCTTGCTAAAGTGTCACTTTTAAGAAGCCGCTGTCTCGATATATATTGTACTCTGATTGTTTTCAGGCTATCGTAGTGCCTTCGTCAATAGTCCGATGTCATACGCAGCGGATGAATATATTTCTCTTCTCTTGTTGGGAAAATAAGTTTGAATTTTAAAGTTAATTACTTTTGAAAACGAAAGACTATCATTTAAAAACCCAATACTGTACATTGTTAAGGTTAAAAGTCTTCAAAATGTTACGAATTCTCTTGAAAACCAATTGGACACTGAGAAGCGACGTCACACTGAGTCAAGAGAAGAAGTCCAAAAGTTGAACAGTCAAGCTGCTGATTTAATTAACAACATTGAGAAACTGGAAAATGCTAGATCGGACCTGCAGATACAGGTTTGTACTGGTATGACATCCCTCACCTTTTGGAGAAAAAAATCCAATACTTTGTTTGTTTGTCTATAGTAGTCAAGTGCTCTGTTGAAGCTACTCCCCAGACAGCAAAATCCGCCATTTATACATCTACAACATCTGTAGACGTTGAGCCAATGTAAAAATAACAGATTTTCCTTACTGAAGGATCTGGTGTTCAGCAGGAGATGTCATCATCCGTGAGAACTTGTGATCTTTTGTTCAGGTGAAAGAGGATCAGAGTCACATAGCCAAGTTAGAAGACACTCTCTCTGAAAGCCAACGCAACCTGATGGATTCCAGGGATGAGATACACGACTTGAAGAACCAACTAGTTGATTTAGAGCGTCATTTCAACAACGCACAAGCGCAAGAAAAAATGCGGCTCAAGGAAGTAAGCGACTTAAGTGAATTCCTTCTAAAAATATAAAATTCACCTTCGATAAGCAATGGTTTAGTATTAATCCTTGTCATCTTTATTATAAATATGCAATTATGTATGCATGTGTGATGTATCAGCTGTATGTTTGTTTTTTCTTTTTCAAAAAGGATTAGTGTAAAATTTTACATATTTTGTGTTGTCAGATAATCACATTTGCCGCTACATTGTTTAACATTGATAAAACGCAATTGTCTTGCTTGTCGCACATCGCTGATCGAGTGAAAAAACGAAAGACTAAACCCTTTCTATGTCAGATCGAACGCTACGAAGACAACCTGACCACAGTCCAGCAGGACCTTGAAATGAGCCAGCAACAATATAAAGATTGCCACCGTCAGCTGCTGGACGCCAACCAAAAGTTAAACGATCTTAAAATTCAGGTTCTTATTTTGATTTCATCGTGTAATGCAGTGAATTGTTGACATTTTTACGTTTTTGCTGATAACTTTGCGTCGTTACGTTTTACGTCACCAAAGTTTACGTATTTCGTTGCCAATAAAAAGAAAATGTAAAAAATACTGAAAGTGAAAGTAGAAAACGATTTTCTAGCTTTCATCGATAGAAGGCACGAAGCAAGAATCGATGGACCAGCTTGGTCAGAGCTCGAAGGAAAATGCGAATTTAAAGTCAGAGCTTCAAAAGAATTGGCATGAGAACCAAGCCATGGCCCAGGAAGTCAGTTTTATTTTTGTTTATTTTATCTACCGTTCTTGTGTATTAAACGGAAATATGGATTTTCAATATGCCATGTAGACTCCCAAATGTCATTGCATAGAAAAATAAAACAACAGCTCTATTGAAAACCAAAAGGTGTCATGAACTAATTTCTCTGATGTTTGGTCTTCTGCCCGGTCCTCCACCCGTTACCTTGTTACAGACCTGAGCTAGCTGGTTTTAACTGGCTTTACCCCCAAACTTTGCTGTCTACTATGATCTTGATGGAGAGGTTGCCCTGTTGGACCATATACTGATGATTTCAAGAAACCACACATCAATTATTATGTATTATTGCAAAAAAAAACAATATCATCATAAAGAAAATTGGCAACGCTATGCCAACATTGAAGCGCATTTTTAACTTAATCGTTTTTAGAAGCTTTGTAACAATATTATTTTTATGATTTGGTGTGTTTCATATGTCACTTTATCTCAGATTGCGGTCTACGAAGAGAAACTGCGTAAACTCCGCAATGAGTTGAGAAAGATTCAAAAAGTGAACAAAGAAGCCGAGGAGGAAGTGCGCAATTATGAAATGAAATTAGAAGTAAGTTTGTAAAAAATCAGTTTTAAAATTATCCAAAGAAAACCAAGTTTGTTCGTGTCCACATTCGTCAAACTTTTGTTACATTAACGTTACTTGCTGTTGATTTAAAAAAAAATCTAAATTGCATGCAAAGCTGCGAAACCAGAAGCATTTCAGAAGCATCTTTGGTCCGACTCTTGATAGACTTAAGTTTTTTTTGCATTTTCGGTGATTACTTTCTATTATCTAAAGGAAATATCTCACGAATTGAGCGTCACTCAAGATAAGAATCGGCAGAGCATTTCGGAAATTGCCAAGAGAGAAGAACAACTGGTTGTGCTGAAGGTATGTTATTCTTACAAACGTTTTATTACATAAAAAACAAGTTGCTTATTCAGTATTCACTAGGGTGTTTCATTTTTTCCACACTTTCGAAATTAAAAACGTTCGGGTTTGCGTATGATGGGATTTTGGACACTGATTTGAAAAAGGTAATTTTTATTCCATTATGACGTCATTTAGATGTGGCACCGCGTGGTCGAAATTCGGTGGGGCTAAAAATAGGGGATTTTCCGTAACTCCGTAACGGAACATGGTAGAAAGACGAAATTGGTGTCAAAATGTGCAGAAGGGCCGCTTTTCTATACCTTCTTAAGAGACTTCATTGCCGTATCTTCCCCGCAAAGCGAATTATATCGAAAAAACGATATTTCGTATACACAAGGTGTTGCTATAAGTTTAATTTTTTCGGTCAGTGGAGCTGTTGCTACAAATTTGCTTTGCATTACTGCAACAAAGCTAATAAAAATAATGAAAGCTGAGAGTGAGACCCATTTGGCTAACTTGGAAAGTTCCGACGAAGACGAAACAAGGGCAGCTTTCCTATTCCTTCTTAAGAGACTTCATTGCCGTATCTTCGCCGCAAAACGAATTATATCGAAAAAAACGTTTTTCACAACTTATGATGCACGGTACTTGTTTTGCTCCTAAATAAGTTATTTTTCGTAATACTTCTTTAACGGTCTCAAGGTAATTGTTCTGTTGCAAACTTAGCAATTGTATTCGTAATGCAAAGCTGAGAATTTGCAGAGATAAATTGATACTGGTACGAAATCAATACTGTTAAACTTGCTAATGATGTCTACAGTTAATCTTGCAGTACTGTATATCTGAACGATGTTTTGCAAAACCGGCTTACATTTCTGGACGTTCTCATTTCTCTCATTCTATTGCCTGTATTAACTGATCGTTCTAATAACAACATAACTCTTTAACAGCAAACAACGCTACCGGTACTATAATAAGCATTATCATTCCTTGTTGCACAAAAATGCACGAAGTCGCAAATCAGCACGTCGGTTGCTTTCATCACTAATTCGTTCTCCTATAACATTTTTGAGCTTTCCGATTCGTCGCTCAGTGGAACGATTACTGTTATCAATCGACCTCCAGAAAGATGGAGGTACATCATGGGCGCACATGACGCATTTTGCAATATGAGTTGCATATGGTTTCTTGTTTATAAATCAAAAGATGCTTCAAATTATGTGATACATTCATAAATGTAGAACAAGCCAACACCAGCATGCACATTTGATCGCTCCTAAAATCGTCGTTTTGTCCTTTGGTAACTTCCTTCTGTTCAGCAAACCATTCGATTTGTTTGTGCATTTTTTAATTGACCTTCTGAAGATTTTACTGCATTCTAAACGTTTGTTAACCCCCGACTTTTTACCAGTATTGACCGCCGTCGTGTCTGCCATTACTGAATAAATATTAGGCAAAATACTTTCGCAAGCATCCCGTGTGATGGTATTGTACAAAATTTCACTTGTGACAGATGTATCGGAGGAAAAAGATTTACCTGCGATCAATGCTTCCGCCTTGCCACGCTTCTCATTGATAAACTGGCCATGAAACATTCTGCACTTCAACTTTCTGCAATGCCATCATGCGAACTTTTTTACGTTGACGGAATATCGTCGATGGTGAAGCAGCGATTTCAGCACCTTCACAGCACAAGAGTTGGTCGGATTGCTGACGGATGCTTGTCATTCGGTGGTCTGCGATTATGCAACTTTCACTACTCACTTTCAGAGTCTTGCGAACTGACTCCTACATGTGATGGGTTTTATCAAAATAGTTGGATCAGTTTCGTCTTTATCAGAACTTTCCAAGTTAGCCAAATGGGTCTCACTCTCAACTTTCATTATTTTTATTAGCTTTGTTGCAGTAATGCAAAGCAAATTTGTAGCAACAGCTCCACTGACGAAAAAAATTGAACTTATAGCAACACCTTGTGTAGGCCTATGCGAAATATCGTTTTTTCGATATAATTCGCTTTGCGAGGAAGATACGGCAATGAAGTCTCTTAAGAAGGTATAAGAAAGCGGCCCTTCTGCGCATTTTAACACCAATTTCGTCTTTCTACCATGTTCCGTTACCGAGCTACGGGAAATCCCCTATTTTTAGCCCCACATGAATTTCGATCACGCGGTGCCACATCTAAATGACGTCATAATGGAATAAAAATTACCTTTTTCAAATCAGTGTCCAAAATCCCATCATACGCAAACCCGAACGTTTTCAATTTCGAAAGTGTGGAAAAAATGAAACACTCTAGTATTCACTCAACATGAGTACAACTTAAACACAAATATTACGTGAAAATGCATTTGAATGCAATGTCTACTTGGGTCTTTGTTGATGCTTCCAGGTTGAACTTGCAGCTTTGCAAGGCAAACATAAGACGTTAACTGAAGAGTCCCTGAATAATCGTCAGCAACTCGACAGTTTGCAGCAAAAGTACGCCGCTACAGCTCGCCAGGTAACTATACAGAGCAACACAATAGAGTAAAGCGTCTTTTACGCTTTGAGCAAGATCGTTAAAGAAAAAAAAAAAAAAACTCTTCACAACACGACTATCTGAAACTTTCCAATTGAAAAGCTTGATTTAAAACCAAAATTAAGAAACTGTAAGCTGTTACCGTAATTTGTATGTCTGTGGTGCAATAAAGCGAAAAAAATCAGGAAAATATATAAAGCCGATATTGTATAATATATTGTATTATAAAATATATAAAGACATTCGCAGCACAGCGGGGTCAAGGTAGACCAAAACTTTCTTGGGAAGAACTTGTGAAACGTGACCTCGTAGCCCTGAACATGGACTCTATCAACCCAATAAATCGCGAGGTGTGGAGGGGAAGACTTCGTTCTCGACAGACAGACAGGCCACACCCTCGACATGAGGATTAATTCATGTCCTGTATTATAATCAAAATTGGTTGATGATGATGATGATTGTAACCCTCATCAAATCTCATTTTGGTCAGAACGATTCCTTGAGACAAGAGCTGGATCAGTCGCGCCGGGACGGCAACAGACTGCGGAACGAGAGTGAAGCTGTTGTTGAGAACGTCAACATCTGGGTGCAAGAACAGAAGCAAAACAACGACCGGATGTCCGAAAGGTTGCGGGACCAGGCACAGGACTACACCAATGTTGTCGCCGAGAGAGAGTAAGAATTATGTTTGCTGCACGTTTAGGTAAAAAATTGTCAACATAGATTTGATGGTCAATTTAACCGAAATCAATTTAAGCGAAGGCGATAAACGAATGCAAGAAAGCTGACAAGCTCGTTTTTAGCTTTAAATGTTGTAGAATTGTAGATCTTAAGTTATTATTTTGGTTGAGTTATTGTCAGTGATACCAAGCCTAAAGGCATCAACCAAGCATACCGTATTGGCAGGATCAAACTTTGAAAATGACTTTTTGAATCGAAAATTTTTTCCTATCTTACAATAATTTCTGATTAAATCAATGGTACATCTGACCCTTTAGTTTTTCCACTGACTAAGCTGCCATCTCATTCTACTGTGGATGACACCAATCTGGGAACATAATCTCACTTCAACTCTGATTACGTTCATTGCCTGTAAATAGTAATACGACCGAGAAAATTGAAATTTCTCATGCCGGTTTCTGTGATTTTAAGCTTTCACGAGTAGGCCTATAGACTTTTTCATCACACGAAACGCATTGGACGAAGCATCAAGTTCAATATTCCATTTCTGGCATCGCCATCTGTGAACTCTTATTTTCTTCTAAAATTTTGGCAAGAGTTTACAAAAATATCTCTTTATTGAATACAGCAAAAATATGGAAACAGTTTTCAACACATCTACAAAACGTTTTTCTTTGCTTGTAAGGTTGCAATGTATCACTTTGCATATCTTTACAAGCAGTTTTGACTGCTCATATATGGCGCTATTCAATAGTTTGCTAAGACAGCTTAGATTCATTTGAGCACAAGGGCTGCAGGTTAAATTTAGAAGCTTTTAAGCCAGGTAAAATGGGAAATTTTCTCTATTCAATAGCAGCGAGCGCTCTGGGTTACAAAACGTTTTTGTCATTCTAAGTTGCGAGAAGTTTATGAGGTTTTGTTAGACAAAAAACTGAAGACGTACTGGTGCCTTGTTTTGAGGATATTGTTTATTTCATCTTCAATATCATGATAGAAATTTGCGAACGTGTAAGTGCGAGCGAATGTTCTTTTGTTCCACTATTTTTTCCCCGATTTCTTCGCTGTTTTTGATGATTTTTTGTCAGCAGGCGTTGTCAATTCATTCTCTCCATTCTCGTCTTGAATTGGCTCCAACGTCAGGATCAGTGGAGGCATGTTCTGTCCCAGATCACTCAGTTGCTGATGGAATTTGCTTCGGTCGTTTATTAGCTAATACAAAGTAGAAATATGTCACAAGGTTCAAAAATGTTGCACAAAATACTTAATTGCTATTCATACTTCTTTTTTCTGAAGTAAAAATTAAAAAAACGCACATTTTTGTGTTCTTGACGAAAATATCCACTTTCTGGTAAGAAATGCTCGTAAAATGTCCTAAATTAAACATCCAAACTATGCTTGTTGAACATCAAAGTTACAAATTTGAGCAGTCTCAGTAAACCCTCTTGTAAAACACCACATGAAATAAAACCGTTGAAGCATAAAACCAACAACCAACCTTCTGCACCGAGTTAAGGATTTCCGAATCATCAAGTATCGTCTCCGGCCTGGAAGCTCCAGGGGCCATGTAGACCGCTTGAACTATGCGAGAACGAAGCCTCTCAAGCCGTGATAGCGTCTGCTCGTTGGAAACCCTTGAGCCGAGTTCCTTTTGTTTCAGTTCGGCGATTTCGATGTTTAACTCTTCCACCTGAGTAAAGGTTGCATGAACTTTTAGTTCTTCAAAGTTCATCGAGCAAGCCCCCCCCCCCCAAAAAAAAACAAAAAAAAACAGCGAATCGGGAATTAGATTATTTTTTTGTGGCTCCATTAAACGTTGAAATGTTTTCTCTTGCATCTTATGCAAGAAAACATGCTTTCGTTCAATCTTGCGTTCTTTTTTATTTGTTATGCGACGTTTTTGGACGTTGAAACCACATAAAACGATGAAGAATGTGATCTGTTAAATATTCAAGCGCAAAACTATCAGGTTATTGAATATCAATATCAAGCAATAAATTCACTCAACTTATTTAATGCTTGTTGTTTAAAATGTCTGACAAATTCAAACACATACAAAAGGTGATGAAGTTTTTCTTAACCTTAAATCAAAGCAGCTTTTCTATTGTAATAACCCATCGCTTAAATATTTGTTGAAAGAAAATCAATTTACTTTTGCTTTGGACAACTTTCCACTCTCGAGGAATTGTTTGCTTTGTCTGTTTGTTCTGCGCTGTTCTTTGCTCATGGCGTCGAGTCTTTCTTCTTGCTGTGAAAGCTTCATTTGGGCCACTTGTAACTTTTCATGGCTCTGTTCAAAGATTGTTGTGGTTTAGCGTTGTTTTTGGAAAATCTTTCATACAATACATCAAGCTTCTGGTTTTTATTTTTATTAAATTTTATTTGATGGCTTCGTTTTTATGTTTTTAAAAGTCTATTTATATTAAACAGCTATCCTGTTAAGATAACTTTTCAACCCATTTTCGAGTTATTAATTACGGCTCTTTTCTGTATTTCTTGTCCAAACTTTATAACTGTTTCAATAAAATAATTTTCGAAAAGCAATTTTACTGCACTGAAAACGATCCACATTTTGCCTTGCAATCTTAGTTCAGTGACTTTCAAATGATTTTGTAAAAAAACATGTTTTCTGATGCCAATCTCTCACCTCACACAGTTCTCTCTCAATCATGGCAAAAATCTCTTCGTGTTTCTTTTCTTCCTTTAAGTTTGAAAACTTGTTGGACATTGCTTGGGCTTTGGCCGCCGATTCTTGAGCGTCGCGGTGTGTTTTCTCCAGAGCTATTTTTAGCTTTGTGACTTTCTGTTCAGCCCTGGATAGGTCCCTCTGTTGCGCCTTCACAACCCCGTGTGATACGGTTCTGTCGTGTTTCGCTTTTTTCAGCTCTTCTGCAATCAAAATATCAAGTTTTTCAGTCACGTGACCTTTTTTTTAAAGGTAAAGTTAGAGAAATATACTTCAGTATTTTCATTGTCCTTGAAAGTTAGTTGATTCACCTTTAAGCTCATTTATTGTCTCGTCTTTTTCTTCGATCTCAAGCACCAATTCCATGATAATTTCCTGTGGATCTCTTTGATCACGCGGAGGCAACTGAAGTTGTCTTCGAAACTCATCTAAGTTATTTTGGGTTTGTATTAAGGCGTTGTCGATGGTATTTATGTTCTCGTCCAGTTTCTCTGCTATTTCTTTTTTCTGCAAAAGAGAATTAATAAAAGTTCTCTAAAATAAAACGTGTTTACACAATCTTTTAACCTATTTTCATGTTGCTAAGGTATGAAAAATACACCTCATACCCTAATTTCACATTTTAAAAAGTTTGAAGAACTTCTCTGTACATTCTTTACAGTTTTGGCTTCGTATGTGTTTTGTTTATTCACTTTTGTCTGAGCTGTTATTGCTTTACTTTGACTGGAAATTGCCCAACAATCTATTTGCACAAACAAAATTGCTCAATTTTCCAAGTGTTAAAAATTTGTGTTCAAGTTTGAAAATTGCAACTTCTCTTACAACGTTGCTTGTTTACGACTCTGCCAATATCCATAAGATCAAGTCGTCTCACGCCATACCCCATACTATGAACAGTTTAACATGCAGGACTTTGGTCAGACTGGGACACTTACATTTTCTATCGTTTCTTTTTCGTTCAACAAGTTTGTGTCTGATGGGAGCAAGGTCGACTTGGTTGGTTCTGGGGTGTGTGGTTCCCGCAAGAAAGCTTGCCGATCAATCTGCGGATGCAAAGAATTTTCGTTGCATGTGTGGTGTGAATTCTCTGCTTGTTCGGCTATTTTTACCTGAAATACCTCAGAAGAGACCAAGTCAACAAAAAAAATTTTCTTGAAACCAAAGTGTTCGTTTTTTTTTTTAAACGTCGCTTAAACGTCTGGTGAAGCCAAAACGATGTAAGGCCAACTTTTGTTGGCTGGGTTTATGACAAAGAGGAAATGAAATGAAGCAGTTGGCTAACTGGCCAAAATGCACAATACACAGTAAAATATAAATGAAATACAAACATCACCTCCAGGTTTGCCACTTGGTCTCTTAGAGACGCTACCAACTTGTCCTTTCTCTCACATTCCCGCTCGAAGACAGAGAGTCTGTTTATCTCATCGCCCATCTGTAGCAACTTACGTTCTCTTTGTTGAGAGTTGGAGTTGTTTTTCAAATCCTGTTTTCAGACAAAAAATCCAGTTGTTATGCTTCAACACATTCAACATCAACACGTCGGCTGCATAACCGAGTGATGGGAGCCCTGGCTCAACTTTAGAAAGAGTGCCTGTTCGACACTGCTCATGAGCATGCGGTTTTGTATTTGGCAGGATAATTAAAAGGCATGCCTGAAGGTGGACACAAAGATTGGCTTCTTTGCCTTCTCGTTCACTTAATCTAAATCTTCAACCACCGGGCGAAAGCCTGGTTTCGACAAAAAACATTTAACCTTCATATCGATAAAGTCAATTCACAATGAGCATTGAATTGCTCAGCAAACAAAACCTGATTTTTCTATGTATAAAATCCAAAAGCAGACATATTTACCCCCACTGTTATCTCAAGCTCGGTAACTTTATTGCGCAGTTCGTTGATTATCCCATCTTTCCGTCTGCTTTCAGCTTCAGCCACACTCAACCGGGTTATCTCGTCTCCCATGTGCAGTAACCTTTGCTCCTTTTCTCTCAGCATTCCAACATACCTGTCCTCACCAAATATATTCATATTTTATACAACGAAATCACCAAGTACAGCACTTTACAGTTAGTCGATTGGCGGAGACTGAAAATGGAATTGAACAGTCCGCCCGTTTTAACCTAACCTCTATAATGCCAATACTACCACAACACTGCCATTGTTTTCATTATTGATTCAGCAAACAAATTCAGTCTTCAATGGTCAATGTCTTTGATCGAGCTAAGTAGTCAAATGGTGAATTTTGTTTGATTAGCAGGTTGGCGGTGAGATTTTATATAATGCTAAATATATCAGCACACCAAAAAGGGGTTGTTAAGATGGTTTTTGGGGCCTAACATATCACACAGCAATAAATAGTGTTATAAATCTTATGATCTGACAGTATATTGTGATCTACAAACACAAGTTAACTATATCAATCGACACGCAGTCTCACACCATCCAGCGTTCTTTAAATTCAGCATTTTGGTTTCTGTAGTTTCTTAGCAAAAGCTACATAAAATTACGCCCCGGAATGCTCTGCATTCGATTGACCAGTGGTTCTTAACCTATTTTTGACACGCCCCCCTGACAATGACTACATGTTATGCGCCCCCCCTGGTTTATAAAACAACTGCAACACTAAAATTAATATTTTTGTTGATTACGGTAGGGCTACAGATTAGTGAGGTACTTGTAGTCGATTCTAAGCAATTTGATTTTTAATTCAAGGTTAAACTCTACAAATTGCGTAGCGTTGCTTAAGTCTTCAATTCTGAGCATGTTCTTGGTCTTGATAGCAATTGCAGTAGAAAAAGAACCAAAGATATATGGATCCAAGCACTGCTAGTATTTAAATATCTTGAATTCAGTTCCAAGACGAGTTGGTAAATAAGAGGATAATCTCGGTATGTTTCTCGGCTTCTGAGCAAAAAATTCCTCTTGTGCTTCTTCAAAAACATTAATTGATTTCCATGTTTTCATCTGCATTTGAAAAGTATTTTATGCTGTTTGCTTTCAAGGCACTTAGATGAACTGTTACTTGATTAGTTCACTCAAACTCAAAGTTACCATCTGCGAGTGCAACGTCCAACTTATTGAAACTCACTGATATCTTTGTCACCTCTGCTTTTCCAGACATAAAGCTTGTAATTAGAATGATTGCAGAACAGGAGCAACAAAAGCTCCGTCTGTATATAGCCCTGACAGTGATTCCCAATTGTCAAATAATATGAATGGCAAAAAATAGTTCATGACATGGAAATCACCATAACAAGATTACATATCGTTGTAAAGCTCACCTCCCCATAAAAGTGGTAGACCCCCTAGGGGGGCGTGCCTCCCCGGTTAAGAACCACTGGATTAAATCTTATTTGTAAATTCAGTGCCAATTGACACAAATAGCAGAACCTTCCTTTTTACGACGAGAATATTTTTTCAAATTGTTTGTACTTTTTAACTGCCAGTCACTCATTCTTTCCGATTTTTAATAAGAACTTGTCAGGTTAAAGATGGCCCCAAAGCTGCTGTCGCCTGCAGTGCCAGAATTCACTTCTATTTTGAATTTGCAATTGAGTTTTTTTGCTAACGATGAAAACAGTTCAGTGCTCGAAACGTTTGCAGAGCCATAAGTTGAGTTTCTTCATTTTAGACAGGATTGTTATCTCATTATCATATAGCTTACCAAGGCTCGGTATCTGGATTTTCTTTATCCCAAGAAGACGCTTTACTGAACATCGTCTCTCTATCATAAGTGTCAGCAACATCTTGCCCATCTACGCTCCATCCTTCCTGAGTGGTAGGTGGAACAGTGCTTTCGGTGTGTTGGTACTGTACAGGTTCCATTTTGGGAGCTTCTAGTCTTCCTAATCCGGACATCTTCACACTCAATGGTACTGACTTTGATCTTTCCTCCATAATGAGTTTTAAAAGAGGAGAACTTGCCGCTCTATTGTTCATCGGAGCTGTTTCTGGCCGAGTGCTGAGGTGAGAAGTGGGAGATTGCTGACTCTGTGCTGAAGCTGGCCGATTTTTCTCTAGCGTTTCGAATTTTCCTGACTCGACAAATATCTTTCTTTTCCCGAGCTGACTCGGTGGTCTTGTGGAACGTGCGGATGTCAACTGACTCGATCGAGGAGTCGCTACACCCGAATCATCATCCTCCAACATTCCAAACTCATGAGGAATCCCTCCGTGTCCGAAACGAATCAAATCACCCGGCATCAATTTGACAGCTCCATTCTGGATCCTATGCTCGTTCACATAAGTACCATACGAAGTGTTCAAGTCAGTCAGCGTAAAGCAGCCTCCCTCAGCATTCTTTTCAACTACAGCATGACATGTATCTGCCTTTCCCGAAGACAGCGGTATATGTGCTTCCGCCTTTCCGAACTGAGGTGGCGGCACTACATCCCTATTTGTTCCTTTTCCAATTGAAATAATATCCGCTTCAAGATTATAGAAATGTCCTGGACTCCGTAGATATCCCCTCATTTCAATTCCAAAAAAAATATTACTTTGTTTTAAATTAGGTGATTAGGACCTGAAAGGTTAAGAAAGCTTTAGGTACGTCAACTAAAAGCTTATAACTATCGTTATGGCAACGTTAAAATAAAATCCTGTTTGTATTCACTTATGAAAACTTAAAAAGTACCAATGATTTAAAAAACAGTTCTAGTTGAATCTCGTTTAACACGAAAGCCACTGCATACCCAACTCCAGCATCAAAAGTATGTTACTCTCCTTACAGGTAATATTTTAAAAGCTTATTCAAACATCCAGATAAGCTTACAACTGAATATTTATGTCAAATACTTATTACATTTTTCTCTGTGCTTGAGTTGTAAAAATCAACTTTAGAAAGGCTGCCGTTGTTCTCATTAATGTTGTCAATTTGAAAGACAAATCACTTGGGGAATGAAACAACTATCTTTTGAAATTGTTTTGTTTCTTTAATGCCACAACAATTTCCTTTCTTTTCAACAAAAGCTCAGTCATTTAATACTTTGTCGTGATTCAAAACCTTTATTTTTTCTAGTAGAACCTACGCCTGAAAACGTTAAAATGACACGAAAATAATCAGACCTCTCTTCCACTATGGTTTTATGTATTTTTTAGTGTACAGTCCACAAGCTTTCAGCCATTTAATACCGATCATACACTTCAAATTATACTTTCAGCTTACATCACAAGTGCTACTCCAGGCTACTTTGTTTCAGGCTGTGAAACACAAAAGACTTAATCATTGACCGAACGATTTACAAATTGTACACTGACGCGTAACTATTTTTTGTTAATTTGCGTTCAATAAACGTGCTTTACGTTAAATTTTAGAATTTTAACTGTTGGTGAGAAACTGAATCTCGGCCAGTTTATACCATAAACCTTCACTCGCACTTCGGTTTGATATTTTATTGCTATACGCCATGGCGTTCATTAGTTTACATATCGCTGTGCTTGCGGTAATAACTGGAGAAAATCTTTTAGCGTGTTGCTTGAAAAGCTGGCAACGTTCCAATATACGCAGTATACCTACGTTACTTTTAATTGTTGGTAATGTTTTTACGTAAGGGATTGAGACAATATATATTACGTTACACAACAAAACTAATCTGCACTTACCAAAATCCTTGCACTATGAACGTTAGACCTATTCTGTCTGCTTTGTAGACCGGCTTTATTCTAAATTACTGTTTTGATATTTCTGGTCTTCCCCCAGCTATTGTGACAGAACAAACAGCGAACAATAGGAGGTTGTGTTTTCAGAGTTTAGTTATTTCTTTTGTGTTTGATGCCAGCGATTCAGTTCTATTGGCACAATTCAAAATGTTTAACGATAGTATGCTTTTCTAGACACACAGTAGTTTCAATCTTTTACGGTAGGCTTCAGATTTCAAATGTTCTATTGTCGTTTAGTAAGGAAATAATTCATAAAGAACATTTTAAAATTCTGTAAAAATCAACATTACTGAAAAGACAATTTGTCTGTGGCAAAATTATGGTTTATTTAAAATACGCTATTTTCTTCAATCTTATCTCTAAAACAATTACAGTATATCGAGAAATGATACAACCTAATATTTTATAGCTTTATTATTAAATATCTCATCAAGATATTTTAAGCCTTTGCAGTAGCCTACTCTTGTCTAGGTCCATGTTATGTGTTGTTTTATATATGCAATCAATTCGGACTTTGACGGGATTAAGCGAAGTTGCTCTGATTGAACAGACGATCCATTTACAAAACTGCAAAGATTGACAGTCCGATTAGGTTGTTTAGTCTGTAAACATACTGTATTATAATTTAAACATCCGGGTATCAGCCCCATAGCAAAGATAGTTAGATAAATTGGCAAAGAAATCCATCTTTGTGTTTCACTTCCTTGGCACAGTTTGTGTCTTGTCAAGACTCAGGAACGCCCATTTGGTAGGCGTCGAACCGGCGAGTTTCGAACATCGTGCTCAACAATACACCGCAAGCTACACAGTTGTGACACACTTGACAGAAGCAATGAGTTTATTTTTGTTCGTGTTTGCACAGGCCGCCTTATAAAGCCCTCAGTTGATTCAAGCTGTAATCATGTTTCTCACGAATTCATTTCATCTTTTTTCATAATTTATCTTTTCCATATTGACGTTGCATCGTTTTCTAGCCAACTGCAAGCTTCGAGCCGGCAGCTAAAAGACGAGTTAGAGAAACTGAAACAATTACTGGAAGATTTACAGCACGAGGCTGACAAGAGCAAAGCATTGCAGAGACATTCGGGAGAACAGCAGGTTTGTCTATTTTTTTTTTGTCGTATGCATCTTGCTCAAGAAAAAACAAAAAACATTGAAACTCTTGCTTTTTATAGAATTCCCTATAAACGCTGCGCAGTACGCAACTACGCATACTGACCGCGTCACCAAACCATGATGCCGTGATGTTTGCTTTCTGCAACGTCCAATTGTTTCAAATGTTGCCATTTTTTTTTTTCTTTTTTAGACTTTTTATAAGGTATTTTAAACAAAACGTGCTAACCGTTTTTGACACATCTGTTACAAACAACAGTTTTGCGACGCGTATGACTAATATTGTAACTTTTTTGTTTAATTAAATTTTGTTTAGTTATTTTAGGCAAACCCCCAACGCTGTCTGAAGCAGCACTTTAATGAATTAACGTTTGATTTTTATTTGAGAAATGCTATATACTGTGTTCTTGCATTATTTTTCTTTCTTGCAATCATCTTTCCAGATTACAAACGTAGTTATGTTCTATTGAGTCTCCTTAATGATAATTTTCTTACCGGTGCTTGTAGATTGATATGCCAACTTTTTTGCTGAGATTCTATATTAAAAATCAAATACACCCCCAATCTTTTACATTAATATATTAAGAGAAGGCATAGTGCTGATAAAGCTTTAAGTTTAATCATTGTACCCAATTTTTTATGTTGTTTGTTTAAATGTTTGGATGGCCGCTGACTTAGGTCTTTTGCTGTCGTACTTGTTGTACGAATTATTTGTGTTGGATGTGTTGTTTTTTTGCCAACAAAACAAATAAACTGAACTGAAGCCCCCTTAGCCACTTAATTTTTTCCACAGTCGACCGCCAAAGTACATAACCGTTATATCCTTCTAGAACCTGATTCTGCAGTTACGAAACCGCTTGGCTGATTCAGAGCAGGAACAAGATGCGACCATACAAGAGAAGAATGCTTCACTTGATGATCTGCACAGAAGGTTGAAGCAAAATGTGGACTGCATCCAGCAACTCAACCATCAGGTGTGACTTGTGCTACAGTATGCTCGCGCACGCCCTTCACCGGCAATGATCAACTACATCGAGTCTTGGAACTTTCCAAACGACAATTTATGAATATTGCCAAACTATGATGCTTTTCTTTTTAATGTCGAAACACACACAGCGCTCAATTTAGTTAAAAGTAAAGACGTTCTGTAGCATTGGATATATTTTTTGCTCAACTTTGTCCACCGTGAAGAGAATCTTCCATTATACTGCAGTTTGTTGTAAATAATTTTTGATTTGATTTAGTTTTCCAAAATGTTAACTTCCGAAACTTGAGGTCAATGCATTGCTTCTCAAACACCAAAACTTAAAAAAAAAAAACGAAATTGAAAAATCAATGTTGCACTAAGTACTTTTCATGACACTAACTCAGTAATTTAGAATCGGACTTCTTCTTTGTTTTTCTTTAGTTAAACAATCTGAGTAAAGAGAACATGCGTCAACGCTCCTTGGTGGAACAAGAAATTGCTACTCGAAAGAACCTCCAAGTGCAGCTTGATGCTAAGGAACAGTCGTTAATGGGACTTAGAGCGCAATTAGAAGTGAGTGAGATATCGCACAAGTTTAGCCCTGTTTACTTGACAGCAAACAAGCAGCTGAGTAACATCACAGAACGGTTTGTGTGAACCTTTTTGTTAAAAAATGTAAATTATATTGCTCAAGAAGTCGTTGCGTTCGGACATGAGACATTGATTTTTTGCAATTCTGCAGTTCTTTTCTGGAAATCAATCATAATAAATTTCTTTTTATATTTTCGTTAATTGACCATTAAATTTATTTGCTTTTCCCACTATTTTTTCTATCTCATGGATATTTCGATAACTCTACATACTGTACAGTGTACATTATGTATAGGCAATAGGCATACCACATCCGTAGTTGATGCTCAGTTTTGGGTACAGCCTGTTAACATGCTGTAACAAGAATACTTTCTGTTTAATGTAGGCTCGGTCCTTCTCGTCGCCGTTAAAAGACGTCAACAGGCTATCAACTTCAGATGTGGGTTTAAGAAGAGATAGAGTAAGTACCGTATGGTAGTTGTAATTCAATGCACCACTTTTCGTAGTTACACCATCGGCATGTCATAGGCTGTATGTCTAATTGTCTATAATCCCTAGTCAATACGTGCAACTTCACCTCATTGAGTTTGAAAATCGATCAGTTGTAATTATCGTTGCATGCTTCAGTTGCTGCATGTTGACTGCACTGTGCTGGCCTTCATCCTGCGCGAGTCTTCCTTCACGGTACCCTTTGTAGTAGTGCTTGTTGAACGGCGAAAATGACAAATAATAATCTTTGCAATGCAACTGTATAACTTGATATACCGTAACCAAAATTTGATTGATTTTGGATATTTTTGGACTGAAAAAACTTGAGAGATTTCGCATACTTGTAGACTGTAGTGTAGAGGCTTTAAACCACTTATGCATGCACGGTCATCGAGATTGGCAAATTGTAAATTTCGCTTTTTGAAGAGTTGATCTCTGTGAAATATCCCATTCATTAAGTGGGCTACCGCTGAATGGAGAGCGGTCGGTAGACTACCAACACTATGTAAATTTATTGCCAGTACGTTAGAAAATTGTCTGGATAACTCCAAGCTCATGTTACATTTTAAAAATGTTAGGTGGCCGATGCTGCTCTAGCTGATGCACGGAGTGCTGGCCGCACCAACCCAGAGAAGCTTGATAAGAATTACTGGGTACAAAGAGTAGGCGAGGTAATGATAAGTAGCATTCTGACATCATCGCATGTTCTGATACAACTTACTTCATTTTACAGAGAATGTGATTAAGCGCTCACTTCAGCATAATTACACCATTTCATCTCTATCCTATCATCGACATATATGCGCGCCATAGTCTGTCTTGTAGCTGTTCATGAAGAGAATCTTTTAATTTTTCACACACATTGATTGCATGCTTACCGAATTCAATTCATTTTCTTTGCATGTTGCACGAATAGTTGTCATTACAACTCCAACAAAGCAGCGCTTACTGGTCGGACAAAGTGAAGGACTTATCCGCTCAGCTGGATGACTCAAGACTTGATAGCTCGTTTAGGCTTTAATCTTTCCAATTTTTATCTATTGCATTTCTGTCAGCGAATTGTTGTTATCACCGTTTTGTAGAAAAAGTAGATCGCTTTTACTAATTATTCCACCGTTTGGCAGTCATCGCTAAAACTTATTTTTAAGTTTTAAAAGCATCCATCCCTTCCAGTCTCAAACTATATGTACGATATACCGTATTGCATTTTATTTTGGAATTCTTTACCCACTTGCTGTGAAGTTAAGCCACAGGAATCTTTCTGAATGGTCTGCAATTGCGAAAGTGAAAAATGTCTGGATGCTTCTTCCACTGTGCACATCGTTTCGTGTTTTACAGGGTGGTGTTCTATAACTCAAACTACGTAGGCTTCATACTGTAGACTACGAGATGTTCTAAAAAGTATTTTCCTCTAGTCAATATAGTAATTTGAGATACAAACTCTAACCTACAGCGCTTCAAATTGCTTGAATGGTGGTGTTTTATTGTTGCAGTACCCAGGATCCACGCACTGAAGAAAACGCTTTTCAAACTTTATTTGTGTTTTTGCTTTGAAATGGCTGTTCCTAGTGATGTACGAAGAGTTACTTTGAGTTTATTTAAGCCTCGTTTCTTCAATGCTGTGTTTCCTTATTTGTTTCCTAGTAGTGATACGATCACAGAACTCTTAATTTTCTATAACCTACATGAATTTCTAATGATTTGCTGCTTTGCACCAACAATATTGTGAACATATGCACTCATGTCAATGGTACTACTTTTGTGAACAGAACGTTCTATTTTCATATAAAACATTGTGGTTAGAAAACGTTTTATTTTAGAAGTTTTATATTTTTTATAAATTCTAATATAATATGCGACTGCAAGATTCTTTCTGCATTGACATAAGGCGAGTTGTTAATTCAGTCAGAAAGTAACGAAGAGCACTTGCGGAAAAATTGTCGGTGACATTAGAACAGAAGTGGGTATCGGTAGTTGGATTAACCAATTGTATTTAACATGCGGACGGCGGAGTATTTAAATACTATGAATGAAAATTGTTCTCTTTCAAGCGGTCCATAGGCAATAATAGGCATCAACATGTCCAATTGTCCATAGGCATTGAGATTAGTCTGGCCCAGTAAGCAGTAACATAACAGATCTTAGACATCATGTAGAACATCGAGAAGAGGTATTTTTCCACCAAAAAGAAAGTAAAACGCAGAAAAGTCAACCTTCGTGCCCATTTTCAAGCACGTCGCAAACAATTTGCCAAGACAAAGGAGAGGTTCAAAACTGCTAGGCTTCGTTGCAGAGGCAGGTTGACAAAGTGTCACATTTAACTGTGGTGATTGAAGACTCTCCCTTCTTTAAACGTCGGTGAGACGTGGCGACCACAGATAAGCCCCAAATCAATTGCATTTATGTTGGTAAAAAATGTCTCAAAGTCATCAGGTCGTACTAAAATTACTTCTAGCCAGCGCATCAATGCGAAAAAAGGCTAAAACAGCCCCAACATATTGTGTAAAGCAATGAACATAGTGCATAACAATCCAAAATGCCATCATCAACATTCTCAAATGTGTTTAAGCAATGTGTTATACTGTAGTAGTTTATTTCATAAAGAAGATAAGAATGCATTCAAATTTGTTCCCGATGATGAAGTTTGATTGGAGAAGAGCGATGACAAATTTGATAAAGATTTCCTCTTCTTCTTCGAGCTGCCTTGCTTTCGATCAACAAAAGATAAACTCAAAGGTGATTCCGCAGTTCTATTACCCAAAGACCGAGCAAAACCACCTAAATACAACCCGTAGTTATACAGACCAGTAAGGCGGCACTGTAGACTAGAGATTATTTAAACATCATACGATGCCTCTGATTGGGGTGTTTTCTTCATGTTTTTTTAGTGGATTGGGGAAAACATCCCATTTGGCATAAAATCGTGCAGGAAGATGAAAGTATTAAATCAGTTCATATGGTATATGGGCATTGGCGTAATTTTTTAAAAAAATTTGACGAACTTAGGGGTGCTCTAAGATATCTTATGAAAATTGTCAAAATAGGCTAATCAATTGAAAACCTGACCGATGGAAAATGTTAAAACAAATGACTCAATCTAATAGTAAATTCAACCATGTTTAGCCTACGTCATGAAACGTCGAATCAACATAAAAGAAGATAATTTTGTCGTATGTGTAATCGAATAGATTGCAGCGGTATGTCAAACGATCAGATAGAAATGAAAACAAGTATTAGGCTACATGCGAGGCGAAAGTGATCTTACATTGAATATTGAAATATATTCGACTTTAATTGCTTTAATTTGTTCACGTCTGCCTTATAATGCGGCTTGCTATAACTTAATCACATCCAAATTTGCTTCTGCGGGTCGTTGTCTTGGAAACAAACTCCGTGACAAGTTCTTCCATGTTTAATTTCTCCGCCAATTCGCGATGACTACCTATAACGGCCAAATTGTTCAGTCGTTGTTGCGTTTGAGTGCTGCGAAGGTAGGTTTTCAAGCGTCGTAATAACGAAAAGGAACGTTCGGCTTCACAGGAAGAAGTCGGCATAACAATGTAAGTTACCAAAGCTCAGGGTTGATCTCTAAGTGGTCTAAACTAATTTTGACCACTAAGCGGTTTAAACCTGGTTTTAACTGGTGAAAACTAGGTTTAAACCGGTCAAAACCCAGAAAAACATTTTTATTATATGTAGTGAATGGTCGGCTACCTGGGCTATGGGCTATTTAGGAAATATATATAAAAGCAGTTGTGAGTTGTGACCATTTTGATATGCAGGCCTCGAAATAGCTGGCGGCCATGACCGCCTGAACTTTCATTAATGGCTGCCAATACCGACCTGTCAGGCAGCCACAGATGGCTGCCTGTAAAGTTCGTACGAAAGATTATATTTATCTTGAATTTTTCTCTTGTTTCAGCGCCGCCAAAAACAAGACATCAAACAGCGCTAAGACTACTACCTTAAATTAGATGTCGTGCTACGTCTTATGTGCTACGCAACGGGAGGGCAAATGTTGCGCAAATTTTATGGCAAATGTTTTTCATAAAAAAAAATTTGTTAGAATAAATTCTTGTACTTCAGTTGGCTGTGCAAATGGTTCATCGTTCTACCAAGCATTTTTTGGTTCAACAGAAACTTATCTTTAGAATTTGAATTTTCTCATTAATTAAAATAACCAACTGATTGAAATATCAAAAATATACTGAGAAATTGGATATTTTTTGTTCCAAATCCAGCATTTAGGTTATTGTTGATCAAAACAAAATATAGTTGAACATCATTACTATTACCATTCATTAACATGGAGGGTAATATTTTTAATTCAATTGAAAAACAACTTGATTCATACACTAAAGGGGTTTTGACCAGTAATAAGTGGTCAAAACTGCCCGGTTTAAACCAGGTTTTAACCGGGCGGTTTAAACCGCCCCAATTTAAACCGATCAACCCTGCCAAAGCTGCATATATATTTGGCATTATATCGACCATTGACGGCTGTGCAATGAATTTCTGACGTAGCGTATTCACTGTCACAACATCACCGTGACGTTTGCAACAAGCGAACCACTGTTTGCGTTCACGCAGCAAATCCTTGCGTTCTCAGTCACCATCATAAAATTTGCTTACTTTCGTAACATCGGCTTCTTTCATTGTGGGATTCTCTAGCAGCTCTCGTAGCAAGTCTGCCATTCGGTATGATGAAGAGGGGAAACGGCTAACGATTGCATCTGACGCCGTTTGCAGAATGTTTTTTTAGACGTTTGAGTAGAAAACAGCAATTTTCTTCAAGCCAGACAAATTGTTTTCTCTCAAGCGGCACTTCTTGACGCAGTGCGCGTGTTTGTGCTTAATTGTTACGCAATAGTACAATCATGTCTGCCCTTGATATGTGTGGCGCTGCGTGCCACACACAAATGTAAAACACTGAAAATATTGCGCTTTGGTGAAACGACTTTCAAGAAAGAAAAAAAACGTTATTTAGCAATGCAAATTTCCATTTGAATCGGTGTATTTTGTATGCAAACCAGGGCCCAGGAGTGCTCTCTCATTTATGTTGTTACCTCAGATTTTTATTTTGGGGTGCTTAAGCACCCTTTGCACCCCTGAAATGACGCCTATGTATATGGGTAGCCTATAGTTTTAGAGTAATATGTAAATGCAATTAAGCAATACCGGTAGATATAAAAAGTGTGCATTTCCTTATTCTGCAAATTCTAAGTATGAAACTAAAAGAAAAATACTTTAGCATTACAGTTGATTGAGGAGAGGATTTAATTTGAAAAACCACACAATAGGCTATATTATACCATATGAATCAAATAGAACACTAAAATGTCAATTTATATATACCTGAAGTTTTCTTTCTGGATTGACTTTGATTAGATTTTAATGAGCTAAGATCCGAACGAGTTGCACCGGCCAACTTATTGGTGAAGCCACATGAGTAGCATTTTATTTTCAAGGTGGAAGAGGAGTTTAATACTGTTGTGCAAGACTTGACATCTCCAACTTTTTCTCTATTATTTTTTAATCTCTTTAATGCTCGACGATTTTTCTTTGTTACTTTCATTTTAGGCTCAATGCGGCTTGTACAATTTGATTTATAGAATATACCGTGACATTTCTGACATACAGAAATATGAGCAGCAGAAACGTCTGCAATTACAAAATAATGATTTTTAACTCTGTTACGAGCGTTATTTTAAGTTACCTATTTAATTTTGAGCAACTTTATCTTGCAATGTTTATTCAACCTAAATTTTACAACAGCTTTCACATGGCAATAGGTACCGTCAAAATGAAAAAAAAAAGTCTTTACAAATACCGGTATACCTTCTAATACTAACCGGCAAGCGCTTGATGACATTTGCGTATTTGTTTAATTATTTTGTTTCCAAAGTGCAAAACTTTAAGCGAGACATTACAAGCCCAAAACAAAAATTGTATTTAAGAGTTTGACCAGTAGATATCAATTATATTAAAGAATTAAACTGCAACTTACCTCTTCTTAATACATCGCTAGTGGCAAAGAAATGTGACCTAAAATATTTAAAAGCAAAATTTTGTAACTTTTGTTTATTAGGCTATGTTAGCTTTCATCTTCACAGTGTAGATTCTAACGATCTGTTTTAGCCTTGGTTTAGCATTGGCTAAAACAGATTGTTAGAATCTACACACTGTGAAGTAAGCAACGATTATGCTGCTAAAAGCGAAACTCAATCAATTGTTTAGCTTTCATCATTTCACATGTTGTACAAGAAACATTAGGAGTTAAATTACAGTTAATTTTTCAATTGAAATCACTCCACAACTTTTACTTGCAGTAAACTTGCTTTGCAATAAAAAGTTAAAAAAACAGTGGTAACTTATGTACTTGATACTGATAGTATGAAAGACCTTTCCTTCCAAGGAAAAAACAAGATAAATTTCTTTGTGAAAAACTATCACCCACATTAGATTCTTTGATACATCACTATTGGGGACCTCGTTTGCTACTTTCCACTGGAACATTAATGTAGCTTTCTCAATGTTCTTCAAATAAGGATCATTGAAAGATTTTTCCATTGTGATATGTCAATAGCTTTTTCTAGCAGCTTAAAGAAGTACCTGCAAATTAAAATAGAGAAAATGACACTACTGTACTTACTAAATAATAATTGTCTAACCAGGCTAATCACAGTAACAGTTTCGAAAGTCTAACTATGAAGTCATAATATTGTACAAGACACAATTACAAAAAAACTGGATTTATTTTGTTGTCTGATGCAAGTAGTAGTATAAAGTTGGTTGGTGTGCACATTTCATATGTGATGCCTTTGGCTAAAGAAAGTTGAAAAATCAAAGCAAAGTAAAAAATGTTGATTGTTAGCACCTGTAACAGTCCAGGAGTTACTGCGGTCCAAAAGTTACCTACTTTCAGACTGCATATACACAGTCCAGAAGTGACCAAGCAAATGTTGCCTCTAGATTTAATGGTTGCAACAGCTTAAACAAAAATAAGATGTATGTACGTTAAAAAAACTGAGATAAAAATCATTGTTGTTGTGTTTGAATAAAAAAATGTTTGAAACAAGGCATCGCGTGGAATGTTTGAATCAAGGCAGTCTAGTCTTTAAAACAGACCTTAAAAATACATCCTGCAAGCTTTAAATTTGATTAAAGGCAAACTTGTTTGCGTTTTATGGCAAGCTAAATAGCAAAAGTAAGCTTATTGTTTATGTTTTAGTTTATAAACACGGACTGACTAAATTTTAGGTAATTGTAATTTTGTACTACATCTTTCTCTTTTTGCCCTGGCAAGTGGCAAGATGCAAAATGTGAACTAGATTTTTGGTAAATAATATGAGATGTTCTACTGGTGCAAATTAAGCTAAACTATCACAAGATGTATACAGTGACAATCTGCTTTTATTACGACGTTTCGTCAATCAGACACGACTGACTTCTTCAGGGGGCTAGACCAGGTAGTGACTACCTGTCTAGCATGGCAAAACACAGGACATATTGCTGAAAACAACTAAACATGCAAAATGAAAATTCAACTTCTGGACAAAAACTTATCGCGCGCAAAGTTTGAAATATGTCCTGTGTTTTGCCATGCTAGACAGGTACGTACCTAGTCACTACCTGGTCTAGCCCCCTGAAGAAGTCAGTCGTGTCTGATTGACGAAACGTCGGAATAAAAGCAGATTGTCACTGTATACATCTTGTGATAGTTTAGCTTAATTTGCACCAGTAGAACATCTCATATTATTTAATTTAATGCCTGGTGATTGGTGAACAGCCTCATTCAATTTTTAGATTTTTGGTAGATGTGCATGTGCTGAAACTCATGAGATAACCTGGCAACGCTGGTGCAAGCAATTTTTTTTAAATTTCATTAAAGGTAAAACTAAAGTTATAGACTTAATTCGATCAAATTTGCATAGCATTGTGTGCAAAGACAACAGGGATATCTAAAGAAGAGGATACGAAGGCTTTTATTACGTCTGACAATAGAAGGGCTTTTGTTTATAGTAAATAATCTCTGTTTATCGTAAAATGACAATTGGCAACGATAGTTGTTTAATAAATCTTGTTATGATAACTTGCATTGCGCTATTAGAATCAGGCCTGGATATTCACAGCATGCTCATGGTCTGTAGCGCACCCAGCATGGGGCTAAGGGGGCTCAAGCCCCCCCAAACCTGCCACCAAAAATGAAGTTTTTGTATGTTCCCCATTAATACCTTTTGCTTACATGTAAGATATGAATAAGACACAACAATACAACAGGGCTGAACATTAGAACAATATATTTTACATATTTACAAATAGTTTTAACAGTCGAACTTTTTCAGCTTAACTTAAGCCCTCATCAGAAAATAACCTGAAAATATTTATAAAAATGCAATAAACTTCAACTTCTTGAAGGTAAAATTACATTAGGAAAAGGCAACTACATGAATAACTATAAAAAAATTGCACCACAGGGAACGTGATACCTATAGGCCTACATCAAGTAAATGTTGAGGAGAATAGACTCGCCTCCAGTAAATAAGTTAATTGTTTGTTTAAATTTGGATTGTAGCGTTTGATTAACTCTGCTTCGTGAATTTTAGTGTCAAATTGGGATTTGCCCTCGAGTAAAACTTTGAATGAGTCAGCAGAGAATTTTCGATCTGTACCGTACAAAAAGAACATCCATGATATGGTCTTTGATGGTAGGCCTACTTTTAAAGTTCAGATGCTCTCGTGGTCAAATGTCTGGTGGACATGGGTGCAACCTAGTTCGTACCCTGAACACTTCGGACCCTCAGTTCGTACCCTGAAAAGATCGAGAGAAAAAATTAAAAAAAGCCGAAGTCGCTGATCGCAGTTTAATAGCACAAAGCCGAAGTCGCTGATCGGAGTTTCCACAAACTCGAGGGTTAGGGTTAACGGAAAACGCGGTTAGCGGAAACTGCGGAAAAAATATTTGCAGAAACTGCGATCAGCGAGAGTTAGAGAGCATAGATTACTCGATGGTTAGAATTAGGGTTAGGGTAAGCCGAAACTGTAATTAGCAAAAACTGCGAAAAATTGTTTGCGGAAACTGCGATCAGCGAGGGTTAGAGCATAGATTGCTCTATAGTTAGGGTAAAGGTTAGCGGAAACTGCGGAAAAGTGTTTGGCGGAAACTTCGATCAACGAGGGTTACAGTTAGAGCATAGATTACTCTATGGTTAGAGTTAGGGTTAGGATGAACTGGTTTAGAAAGTTAGGTTTAGGATGAAGTTAGCGCAAACTGCGGTTAGCGGAAACTACGGATAAATGTTTGCGGAAACTGCGATCAGCGTGGGTTAGGGTTAGAGCATAGATTAGTCTATGGTTGGAGTTAGGGTTAGCGGAAACTGCGATCAGCGACTTCCGCTTTTTTTAATTTTTTCTCTCGATCTTTTCAGGGTACGAACTGAGGGTCCGAACTGTTCAGGGTACGAACTAGGTTGCATCCGGTGGACATATAGGCTACCGATGTAGGCTACCGTAGGTCAATGCTGCATCACACGGACATGTAAAACTGTACCGGTATACGAAATTTGAGCAGAGAGACGAAGGCGTCTGGGACTTTAGTTTAAAATGTGAACCAATTTTGAATGGTTTGTAAGTGGGCGAAACGTCCACATCAAATTTACCGTTCTGTTTACAAAATTAGTGTTTTGTTTCAAACTGTTTTCGTGCTAGTTGTTGTTTTCGCACTTATTTGTGTTGGCAAACAGAAAGCTAATTCTATTTTGTCATAGGCCTATGAGAAAAAAGTCGACATCTATAGAAGATTGCGAAAGTAGACGTAGGAATGAGGATGCTGAAGGTGCTAGTGGCATGGAGTTCACTATAGGCCAACTTGTAAACTGATTGAGAGAACAAATCCTGATGTATCGGCAGCTGGTGGGTTGTGGGCCGTGAGTGCCTTTAAATAATCAAAGGGATGGGTACTGGGTAGCCTATTGTCACTGTCATTATTATCGCAAATCACTCGGCCGACATTTCTGAATTAGCCCCCCCCTAAATTTTTTTCTGGGTGCGCTACTGCTCATGGTTGCTTGTTAATTCAATTACCCATATACTTGCTTTACATCTAGCCTACTGCAAAGGCTTTATTAAAAAAAAAAACAGCTCACTGGTAACTTTTCAACTGTCTTTGTAAACAAGTATTCTTGATATATGCTCTACGTAACATTTGCTAACTGTCTTCTGTAGCTCATTGTACCAGCTGCACTACAAAACCTTTCTGCAATTCCTAAAAGAACCGCATTTTTAACGTGCTACAAACCAGTAGCGTAGCCAGGATTTTTGAAAGGGGGGGTTTTGACCAGCCAGCGGCGGGGGGTCTGGGGGGCCTCCTCCAGAAAATTTTGAAAAATTACTTTGAATTTGGTGCATTCTGAGAGCATTTTCAACAAAAATGTGGGTACGAATATTCCTGTAAAATGGTGCTGTCTGGTAGCATAGCAAAAGGATAAGATCATCTTTTCTTCGGCATTTTTCGGAAATAAAGCTAAGTCTCTGTGTTTTCTTGTTGCTAATTCCTGGCTGAGATGTTTGAATGTTTGGTATTGGCAAAACTCGTATCTTTTAATGCAATTTTGTTTAAAACTAGGCAATTTTTTATTAGACTGAAAGCATCATTCTTAATATCGTGACGTCACACGCGTGCCAAAGGGGGGGGGTTGTAACCCCAAAACCCCCCCCTTGGCTACGCCACTGCTACAAACTACCGCCCTGGTAGTGTCATGAGAATAAGGCAATCGCTGCGAGCCTTCATATCCCCTTCTCCTTCTCTAAATATCCCTGAAAGACAAGGATTCAAAAATGTATGAAAACATTATTTATTTAAATTTTTAAGAAGTTGTTCGAAAAATATTTATCTGCAAATCTTTAAACTCGACTTTATTAGACATAGTTTTGCAATTTAGTCTGAAGGCTAGTCATAAAATTAATATAAAAAAAAGTTTCAACTGCAGCACATTTTACATTTTTGCAAGTTTTCTCAAACCAATTTTGAAACAGCAGGCCCCCTTTGCAATAGCAGTAACTTCTGGGCTGCTACAGCGGAGTGGCAGTCCAGAATTAAGTAACAAGAACTGCCAGGCGCATTGGCAAAGGATAAAAAAAGGAAATTTTTTGAACTAAGTTCCATATATAATGCTACCAAGTTAATGCATAATGTTTCAGTTAAAATTTATCAATGCTTAAATTTGTCACTGTGACTGTTTGAGGGGTTATAAAATTTTATTATTTAAAAAAAGAAATAATAAAATGTTTGGCAACTCTTGTTATTTCTGGACTGCAGTAACCTCTGGACCACTCCACCAGTAATCGTAGTGGAATTAATCCTCAGACTAATGCTATTCTCTTTGGCACATTAATGCTGACAATTTCAAATACTTGTAGAGGCTTTGAACGAATCTTGGTTGCTGAGACTGAAGTCTTTCTACCACTGTCCTCCCCGTTAGTTCAGTGGTTACCCGCCCTACTCAAGATCAATCCGGTCCGCCCCGTTGACTCAGTGGTTACGCGCCTGGCTCAAGGTCACGCGGCGCTGGTTCGACTCTCGGGGTGTGCGCTTGAGCAACGCATTTCAGGACTGCTCTCCATTCAGCGGCATCTAATGGATGGAGTAATTCCCCGGCAACAAGACTTCAACAATCGGAAAACTTCACTCTGTCAATCTCGGATCCGGGCCTGCGTCAGTGAAACTGTCAGGATTAAGCTCTGTAAGAAGCTTTCCCAGTCCGAGAATAAAGATACAATCAATCAATCAAAAGTATCTAAGTAATAATTCAATTCAATTCAATTCAATTTATTTTTCTTTGTCAGAACGCAAAAAGAAATGATATTGTAAAAAAGAAATACAGTAACAAAACCAACAAAAGGAAAAGGTGGCAAAACCTTAATGGTTTAAGACGTGCATAAAAAGATCTAATATTGCGGTATTTGCATCGATAAGTATAGTTAAGCACGGCCACCAAACCTGATAGGCCTACTGTAAAACAAGTAGCCTAGATGAATTAGTTAAGAATCAGTCGCCTCCTCGTTGCTGAAACAATTGAAGCGCCAATTCTTAAAGCAACGAGAACACGACTGAACCTAACAACATCACAAAAACAAACTAACACACACACACACACACATATTGTAATTAGGTAATGGACTATCAAAACATGGATTATTTACAGATTTTATACAGAAATAAAGTGTTCGCAGCAACGATATTAAGTAGCCTATAGATTGCAGAACAAATACACAATATGGCAGCTCATTATCAAGATAAAATAGTTAAAAAAGCTTTGTTTTTTAAATTAATTTCTTGCACATGTAAAAGCATAAGAAGCATGATGGTATATATAGCAGCGTGTTTTTGGTATTGCCAATAAGAGTTGAATCATCTTTTATAGCATCAGTGAGGGATGGAGTGTTTTTGGTATCGCTAATGAGAGGTGGAGACTCTTTGGTAGTGCCGATGAAGGATGTAGTAGTGTCTGAGTTGTTTCAAGTATCTTTTCCAAACCAACCTAAACAATAATCTTACGAAAAGTCAATCCATTCTCTGAACGAACATAATAGCTTATAATAATTAGGGGGTAGTTACAGTTAGATGCAAGCTTGTAGTAACATAGTGATATATTCTTATCTGGCAAATATTAAATTATGCAATACCGTATAGAAGCTTATTCATGGTATAGAGTAAAAGTACACAACAACTTACGTACGGTATTTCGATTAACTTGTTACGTTACGATGACATTCATTGACTTTTCGCTTTCTCTCTCTGATCCCTCGTTTTCATTACTGCTCACGATATGATATGATATAACCACCATTCGGCGAACTTCTTCCGCTTGTATTCCAGGGAGCCATTCCAACTATCGCGAAAGCTGGTAATTCGGATGAGTCACGCCGGCCAGAATACATTGTGAAACTTTTATGGTGAAACGAGATTTTCCATGAAAACAAAAAATGACGCATAGCGCTGACTCTTATGCCTGACCTGACGATATGCCTGACGCTTAAAATCGGAAAAATAGTTGACAGCGTTGAAAAGTTATCACTTCCGTCAACTAAAAAATAAACTGACGGCGCTAGACTCAGCATCAAATTTCTTCAACTAAAAAATAAACTAACGGCGCTAGGCTCAGCACCAAATTTCTTGCCAGCGTTTCAAACTCCAACAAACATAGATTTCACAACTGCAATAAGACGCAAGGAAACATAAGAAAAAGCCGCAGGCGCTACATTTGGCATATATTGTTTTTCGCGATGGTCAGAAATAGAAACAAACTAGACTTATTTGAGCTCCAAACAAAGTTACACTGAGAATTTTCGAAAACAAATAATATCAAAACAAAACACTTTATATCTCCAATATAAAGTGTTATAACTTTTTTTACTACTAAATGGTAGTACTAGAATATGTTTTTTGATGAAAAGAAGAGGCAAAAATTTGTAGTTTTTAAAGTTCAACCTTGTTGATACTGCACTTAATTTTCCCCTTGTTTTTTTTTAATAATTTATCGTTTAAGAAACGTTGTGAAGATAAATTGCCGGTACGGTAATCTTAAAAATTGAATGAATTGAATCCACTTAAAACGGGAAATTTGCGTGGACGCTGTGTTTTATTGCAAGGTTTTGTTGTTACTTGTCAGTATGTAGGCTATCAAGTGTTGTGCTTATTGATTGATTAATTTTTTACTTTTTTGTGAAAGATAGTTGCTAGTATCAATTTTGTAGTAATGATAACCGATATTGCGGCATTTATTTCCACCCACATACACATAAATGGATCGTAGCATTTGGGATTGCCATGAAAACGAACATGGAGAAGGATTACTTCTTACATCTTGTGGAGCTGAATTACAAGAACTCATGCGACAAATGGATATAATGGTAGCCAACTAAATAATATTTTATCAAATTTGAGAAAGCTTGGATTTATAGGCTACTGGTACCATAATATGTACGGTAAATTGCAAGTACTGGTACCTGTAACTGTAGTTGTTTTAAATGTCAAATATTCATCACTAATGAACCTGATGTGCTTTTTTAAAGTTTGCTAAGTGGGCTTTATTCACAAAAAGAATAGTATTTTAGTTGTTTTAAAAAGTGTTCAATCATTAGTCTAAATTTCAATCAATATATTAGGCCTATAATGATAGTCCGCCTCGTTAGCTCAGCTGCTTAAGTGCCCGACAAAGAAGCACGCGATGCTGGTTTGGCTTTTGGGGTGTGCACTTGAGCTACGCATGTCAGGACTGCTCTTTATTTTGTAGCATTTAGTGAATAGAATATTTCCAAAAATACAATCAGAAAACTTCACTCTGTCATTCTCGCTAACCTGCCTTGTGTCAAAAGCCTCTACAAGTATGCGAAACTACCAAGAATAACTTAATTATCAAAGGCTTTGTCAGTCAGACAATAAAGATCCAAAATCAACCAATTGCTAGTATTGCAATTGCATGATCATAGGCTACCGGTATAGTGAAAAAAACTGTACTACCGTAAAAAGACTACCGTACCTAAGCTTTACAGAAATATTTCGGTACACAACCACTCTTGCCATAATCTTTAACAAAGGCCTGGACATTCTGAATTATTAGGGTTGTCTAGTTGCAGTGACACCTAATTTTTTTCTGTCACAAGTATCATTCATAGTTAAATTTGGGTGTAACCTATTTTGTCCCCCGATATCGTCCCCTGAAAAGATTGAGAAAAAAATACAACAGAGCCGAAGTCGCTAATCGGAGTTGCCGCAAACATTTCAAAATTTCTCTCGATCTTTTCAGGGGACTAAATAGGTTGCATCCTTATTGAGGGTTAGGGTTAGAAATGTTTCTATTTCTTACCCAGGGTTAGGAATTAGGTTGGGTCCACGTCTTTTAGGTGTAGACAGTTCGGCGCTGGTCAAATAGGCGTGGCGTCAGCAAATAGTTTCTAGTATGTTTTTAGAAATGTTTCTATTTGTAACCCTAACCCTTGATAAGGATTCAACCTATTGGTTAAGGCTAGGGTTAGAGTTGAAATGTTTTTATTTCTAGCCCTTAATAAGGATTCAACCTATTGGTTAGGGTTTGTGTTATGTACCGGTATCACTAATCTACTAGCGTTATCACAAATTTGGTAACTGCACGGTTGTGATTGAAATGTTTTGTTTAGGTTAGAAACAAAAAGTTGGAATGGGAAGCAGAACTTACCACAACACAAGATTGTTTAGCCTTAAGAGAGCAAGAATTGCTGCACTCCAGGTAATGCTAGTATTACTTATGAATGTGTTCTTTTTTTGCATTTCATGTTAAAGGCAATGGATGGAAATGTCTTTGTTTTTTTTTTTCTTGTATTTTCAAACCCATTGTAGACTGACTTTTGGTCATTATATCCAAGATTAAAGAACTTGTGATATTTTGCAGAACACTACAAGTATTACATTAAGTAAACAAAATAGAATTCTTCACATTATTATACGTAACAAAATTGACACATAAGATACATAATTACATAGGCTACTGACAATAAATTTACAGTAATAATGTTTACTACAATGAATAAATGCAACATTTACTACTGCTTTACAATAATTTTGATTAATTGAGTGCGGTACTCTTTATTTCTTTAATTTAAAAATGTGTTTTGAAGTGTAGGTTTATTGTTTTGTTTTAAATTTAAAACTACAGCAGCCTACTTTACTTTCAAATTAAAAAAATGACACTATTTGGTCAACACGGCATACTTTTGCTGCAAACAGTCTTAGTTCTTAAATTTTTTTTGCTAAAGTTAATATATCCATTTGCAGAAAAAACAAAATTTTCCAAAGCATGATGTAAAACCATCACAAGCACTTCAAATTATATGGCTTTTTTTTTCTCTGAGATTTTCTTAGGGTTCATTTTCTTGTGCACAGCCAAATGCAACCAAGTGTCAAGATAAAAGAGTTTAGCATAATGTAAATTTTGTTTTCTTCAAGCTTTTTCAATAATTTTTGCTGACATTGCCTGAGTTCACAAGTTGAGCATCCTTGTCACTATCATCATGCGCACTACTTCATCGCTTTAGCATATTTCAGTCATTGTTCAAATACTTTCTTAGCATTTAAGTTTTGTGATATTATTTTTTGACTACAAATCCCAGCTTCAGTGCGACAAAGAGTTAACCCTTTGTTGAAGCGACGTAAACGTAGACTTTCGTTACATCATTTTAACAATATGGCAACTTCAAATTGGTTTAATAGGTTATCCAACAATAGGAACTGTGATCCACAAATTGTGAATTGTTCTTAGCGCTGTTGCACATATCCTTGGGTTACATGATAGATGTCAAAAGGGTTGTTTGCTAGTTGTTTCCTTTTGTACATGTACGTTTTGTTCATAGGAACCATATACATTTGCTGTACCGTACCCATAATTATGATTTTGTCCATAAATGCTATTTAGCCCTGTTTCTTTGTGGCTCTTGTTTAGGTTTAACGAACCCTTTTCTTCTGCAGAACTCTGCTTGATAAGAAGCACCAAGAAATTGGCATATTAAAACAGCAACTTGAAAGTTATGAATCTGGACAGAAACATGCCGTCATGGATTATGAAGCTCAGTTGAATCAACTGAAAAGCCAAATGAAAAACTTGAAGGTTTTCTTGACATTTATTTATCAACCTTCATCTAAACAAGAAGTAGTTAATCCACTTTACGAAAATTGAAATTCAATTATTCAATTAATGCACTCAGGGATTTCAAAAATATGGCGGTAAACTTTAAATTAAATCTACCATTTGAAATCACGCCAAATTCCTAATAGCTAGCATGTTTTCAAGATTATTATGATTTTAAGTAGGTTTTTCATACTTGATAAAGCTTTGGTAGAGAGTTTGCTTTGTTGAACCATAGAGAAATAAAACAAAGTAACTTCAGCGGGTTTAACGTGATGCATTACATACACAAATATGCCATAATTAAAAATAAACTGTAACGTTTTCGACACGTACGTGTGTCCTCATCAGGAATTACATATCTGCAATACACAATCACACATAAAATGAAAATTGTAAGATACATTTGACTTTGCACTGTAACTGTATACGGAGTGTCGTTTGTATACTGTTTTTTCTTCTTCATTATATATACTTTTTCAGTATACTTTTTCATACTTGATAAACTAAAATTAAATCAAGCTACATTAATGTAGGCTACACTATTAATCTACATTAGTGCAAAAATCCCTCAAATAACATTGACGCCTGAGGAGATGTATATATTTTCTTCTCAAAAAAATTTGTCTTTTAAAGGTTTACTTTTTAACCAGTATACCTGGGTTAAATTTGACTTAAATATAATTTTGATCTGGTCACCTTGCATAATTTCTGACGCACTACGGTTTACCGAATGTTCCTAACATTGATTCTATATTGAAAAATCAAATGCATAAAAAACAGTCTTATTGAGTTGTAAAATTGATGTAGGTTATTTGTGATATTGACTGAGTTAAAAAGTTACTCAGCTTCAAAGTTTTGTTGTAATTCAGGATGCCCATGAGAAGATGCAGCGACATCGTACCAAACGCAGTCAGGCGAGTGATGACAAGGAAAGGACACTGGCAACAGAACTGCAACTGGTCAAGGCAGACTTAAAGAAGCAGCAAGAACTAGCTATACAAAAGGATAAAGAAAGCAGTGAATGGGACGTTAGGTAAAAAAAAGTTCTATCTTTGATAGATTGATCTCTTTTTTAAGCCATTTGAAAAACTAGATGCTGTGAATTCTTTTATATAAAATTGAAATTTCAAAAGCGACTTTCCTGCTTGCTCTAATGGTGAGCTTTGTTTTAATATACAGTGTAGAAACGGCTCAGCCGGAACTTGAACTAGCAATTTATGTGTTCTTCATACAGCGAAATCCCACCAAGCAAAATTTATCTCTTTTACGGAAAATAGGTGTTGCCACTTGACACAGCCTTACCGGGTGAATTACATCGGTCTGCTACTGTTCTGAAAATCCATTTCGGAAATACCGGTTCGGAGAAAGCCTTTTTCGGAGAATACTGAAATTCCACAGTGGCATCTGTTCATTGAAAGGAATTAGCTTATGAAAGAGCAAGTAAAGTGTCAGCGAAAAAGTCTCAATTAAAGAAGAAAAAAAACGGTTATCAAACGGCGTTTCATGATTGACAACAGAGGTTAATTAAATAAACTCTCAGCAAAAAAGCAGTGGTTAAACATTAAGTAAGTAAAGTCCCAGCAAGAAAAAAATAAACAGTTATCAAACGTTACATGGCATTCGAAATTACCGTGCCGGTAGGCCATGTTAGACCTGCTTCCACAAGCCAACATTTCTCCATTCGTTGGCATTTGAAATGTTTTTCTCTTCACTCACATTAATTATCGCAATATTTTTTCACCAACAAGGCAAAATATGAGCGTCGCTATCAACCTTACAAAAACTCAAAGACTAGCTCTACACCTACATGGGAAGCAGTGCATTTGACTACAACTGCAAATATGTTTCAGGTCCTTGTTTGGGTTGTTGTTTGAGTGAACGCAATAACACGATATCAATTAACGGATTGTTTTTTGTTATAAAACACAATTTTTTAAAGGATTTTTTGTTTTGGCCGCCGGCGCAAGAATTTGGCCGCCGGCGCAAGAATTTGGCCGCTGGGAAGCAGCTCTGGTGGGCCATGCTTGGTCTCCATCCATATCCATACTTGTTACGCATGAATCATTACCACGGTCGATATATCACTGGCGAATCTCAAAATCGCTTCCTTAAAACGTAATAAATTAACTTTATTAGCCCAGGAAAACTTGTTGCTGGTTGACACTTGACAGCTTCGCAGAATCAGAAAGTAAATGTGTACCTACTTTCCGCATATGAAGCAGAATTTATTTCGATGTTCAATCAGCCTCGTCTTGAGCTACTTGGTCTAGCACTCATACTTGTTGCAGTCGCTCTTGCCAGCTATGCTAGTAACAAAAATACAGCAACTTGAAAGCTACCTTACAGTTTATGCTTCCAAAAATACTAATTTTGACCATTATGACCAAGCATAGCACTGGCTGCGTATTAGTATTGAATTACTTACTTGGACACCAGACTTACATGGAAATGGTTGTTAGTTTGTCTTGTGAAAATTTCCCGTTGACCAGTGTTATAGGTTAAGCTAATTGTCTAACCTTTTGCATGGGTGTGGAACACAAAAACAGCCTACCTAAATAATCCCTACAGTACAAAGTCTCAAAAATTTTCCTATTCGGTTTTCTCCGAAAAAGGCTAACTCCGAAACGGGGTTTCTCCGAAACGGCCATTCTGAAATAGCATTGATGTTACGTTTGCAGAAAACGCGCTTTGCAACATCAGCTGGAATGCGTAGAAACGCAAAAGCGCGCTATGACGTCAAACTACGAGCATGCGCAACAGCAACTATCGATTGCGCAATCCCGACTCAAACGCAGCAATCGGATGGTGGAAGAAGTCGAAGGGAGAAGCCAGTCGCTGCTCAAGAAACTAGAAGAAGAATTAGCGAACGATAAAGAGTTGATACAGCGACAGGAGAGCTTGATAGCTGAACTCCAGTCGAAAACTCGAGAATTAAACGCTGCCCGGCACACTGCTACGGGGGAGAAGTATCGTTTTCAAGAACAGGCCGATAAAGCTACTTGCAAGGTGAAGTAATTTCATTGAATGGCGTAATATATTCTCCATTTACTCTAAACTGTTGTCTGTTTAATGCATTATGTGCAATTGTGCATTATTATTGTGATTCTCGGACGCATTTTGGAGTGCAAAGCCACATTCCTGCTAAGTTTATGGTATTCTATTGCTGCATTTTGTTACTACAGTATTGTGGTTTTAAAGAGCTTCTTCGAGATTTTATTTTTACAATAGCTCAAAGTTGTCGATGAAGAAGTCCACAGACTCCAAGCCGCGTTGACCGCCCGCGAGTCTGCGCTACGAGCTTCCGAACATGAAATTGCTGATTTAAAAAACAAAAACGACAACTTTCAAGCCAACATCCACACTAAAGAAAAGATAATCGAAGCGATGCAGGTAGCATTTCAAAACGTTCACTTGACTCGCAGTGTTCATTTGCTGAGAAAAACAGTAGGACCGTACAGTCGTACACCCAATGAGACGTAAAGCTATAGTGCATTTTTTGTGTACATTGCATTTGTGGGTATTCTCCACTTGTCTCGCTTGAACCAGGCATCGACAGCCTCATGCAAACACGTAGTTCAAGTTCTTCCCTTCATATGAATTCTGTATACATAACATGTGGGTACGTAAGTTATTAAGTTAATGCGTGATTGATGACATCCACTGAATGGTGGAAAAAGTTGCAATAGTTCTGCTGGTGAATAGCTTCCTGTGTAAATTATTGGGTCAACAGACCCCTCAGTTTAGAAACTGGACTGGAAAACGTGGGAATAATATTAAAATATAAAACATTTTGTGTTATGCTTAATGGTGGTATAATATGAATTACTGCAATATTTCACGTGCAAAAATACAGTATGACTAAAATAAAACGTGATTTCTCACATATTTCTGTTTGTCTAGGTGCGTTCTCCTTCAAAGAAGGAAGAGAGTGATTATAAGCAGAAGATAGCCATGCTGGAGGCCACCATCGAGAGCATGATGGAGACGGAAAAGAATCTTCGAGAAGAAGTGAAGTCTCTTGATCACCAACTTCAGTCATCAAAAGAAGAAGCTAGAAAACTAAACGAATGCGTTCGCAAAAATGAATGCGAAAAGGTATTTCACGAGAACTGCTTTAAAAATGAAAAAAAATGCTTCAACTTAACTTCAAATCTGGCATCGTTGGTTGTATTACACTCATGCCTTGGTAACACTGCTTGCATTTCAAATTGTTTTAACGCTAATAATACATAATATTAATAATAATAATACACATGCAGCGTTATACATTATTGTGTTTTCCATACTGTTGTATTGTTCTGTTAAACTGAAATTGTGTTAAATTTCTACATGTTGTCAAATGAATAACAATAGTCTCGCCCCTTACTTAATGCCGTCGTAGCATTTTCTTCACCACATGTGGGAATTTTTTTATCGAAATGTTGGAAAATCATCCTGACTTCTTTTTGCTAACTGGTGTGTTGTTTCAAGGTCCTGGTTGTGAATGATGAAATCAAGAGACTGAGAGTGAAGCTAGAAGAGATGGAAGCATCTCATTCCGCCCAGCTATGTGGGATGAAGGTAATGTAGTTTTTCCATAAAAAGATTCATATGAATTGTTCACAGCCCGCCTGAAAAAAGAATCTTTGCCCACTCATTTTTTTACCAAATCAACAATGATTGCGATTGTCCCGACAGCAAAATCCATCATTTTTACGTTGATTCAACGTCTGCAGACGGATGTTAAAATGGCGGATTTTTGCTCTGGGAATTGGCTTAGATTGTTTAGGTTTTTTCTTAAAAAGTTGAAAACATGAAATTCTAAAATCTTTTTTAATCTTTGATTCCTCCAGGCAGACGTCACGACTCTCTCCTCCCATCTCCACGACAGAGATGCAAACATCACCAGGCTGGGAGACACTTGTGCGGAGATGGAGAAGCAACTGAGGGAGGAGTCGCAACGCAGAGACAAACTGGACGCTGAGCTGCAGGTTGCTGCTGTCAACCTTAGATCCTTACGCGAGCAAAGAACATCTGCAACCAATGATGACATCATGCTAACGACGCCAAGCACAGATAAGTAAGTTCTTCTTACATACGCTCCACTCCTGTATATTATGGATAAACTTTATTTGGAAAATTGGTAGTTTATTTGATTCTGGAATTCTTAATGTTTAAGATTCTAGCGTTGTGTGTCATATTTTGTGAGGATGAATCTTTAAGTTTATTGTTTTCTATGCCATTGTTAAAAAGGTAAAGTCTCCGTTGCTGTAACAAAGTTGAAAATAAGGGTTGCAATTAAAGGTTGTTTTTTTTTCAAAAACCATCAACCTCGCTGCTGTCAAGTGAAACCACTTGAAAAAAAGCATGCGAAGTAATTGAGTGTTTATTTGGAAGTAGTTTCCTTGATATATTCAATGTTATGCTGTCGTTGAACAACATATTCAAGTTCTTACAAATTCGTTTTCTCATTACAGATCTCTTGTTGAGGCCGAGTGCCAGCTTAGCAGTCTCAGAAAAAATTATGGAAAAGCCGTGGATAAGCTAGAAAACGAAAATCAACAACTTAAATCTCAGGTTTGAATGAAATGGTGGTGATTGCAGTGTCCTTTTGGTTAAAATTATATATGTTTCAGATACTTCACAACTTTTCTTACCAAACATGTGTAGTTGTTTGAACTTCTCACTTAACTTTGCTAATGTTTGACAGGTCACTGAATTGAAAGCGCAGTTGTTCAACAAAGAATCTTCTTATTGCCTGGTGAGCAATGCTGCTGAAAACAATTGTCGAAATTTCTTGCCTGAGATGAAGATGCAAGGTGATGGTCAAATGGGAGACGTTTGTCGTGCCTACGAACGCCGCATCGGAGCCTTGGAAGCGAAAATCCATGAGATGCAACAGAGTGGTAGTCCTCGTCACTCCATAACTGCATCCAGCAGCATTGCCATTCGATCCACCAACAGCGGGAGTAGATCTGTGACTCCTGTCTCTACAGAGTCTGATTCGAACAAAATGGAAAGATCCCAGACTCCCACCAATGATTTTCTTCCTGAAGATCCTGCTCTTTCCTTTGCTCCACCATCGTTTGCTGGAAGTCTCAGTGAAAGGCAGCTTCAAAATCTTCTTGGAATAAATGATGAGGGATTTGATGAGTCTCGGATCCCAAGCGTAGAAGAATTTGTCTCGGAAGAAGAAAAACGCTTCGAACAACTTGAATCACAGATTGATCGCCACATTGGTGACATGAGAAAAGCAATGGATTTGGCAATGGAAAAATACATGAACAAATCATAGCTTTAAAAAACTAATGGAATAAATTCTGCCATTTTATCTCAGACCTTGGGCAGGCAACATCAGCTATTGAGTAGTTGTTGTTTGCCCGAGGATGTTTAGCACATCTGGTTGACGTAACGTAAACACAAGGAAGTCAATTCTTTGTAACATTTTCTTAAATTGAGTATGAAGAAGTTTTGGAAAACATCACAACGAAATCGTGGCAAGGTCCATCGATTAATGACAAAATGAAATCCATGCATTTTCCACTTGAAATACTCTCTTCATGTTTAAAATGCTCTTGATGTATGTGTTGTTTTCAGGGCTGTGGAGTCAGAGGGATTTTGGCGTGATCGGAGTCGTTAAAAAAGGCCGATTTCGATGAACAACAAAATTTTGTTTGCAATTTTTTTCAAAATGTTGTGTTTTGTTCTCCATATTGTGCTCCAAGACTTCACCAGAAAATAGAAGTGTTAGTTCTCGTCAGTTTTTGTATACGTTGCCATTTCAATTTTGATCACAACGTAAGTGAAATTAAATTAAACAAAAAAAGAAAACGGACAAAAATTTGAAAAACCTAGCAATGGTGATGTTGGAGTCGACCAGTTTTTAACCGAGGAGTCGCATATTTTCCCCCAGCTCCACAGCCCTGGTTGTTTTTCTATTTTGAAATCTCTTTTTTGCGACTGTATGTGAACATTGTGGTAAAAGTTTGTGTTCTCCAAACGCTAAATCATATTACCTGGCTCAGTTTGTCAATGTTTGTGACGTTGGTTGTGATATAAGCAGGCTCGTAACTTGTAGCCCAATGCGTTTTTTTCTATCTTAGAATCTTTGAGCTAAAAAAATGTAAGAAAATTTCCGCCATAAACCGTTCCAATGCTCGCGTTCTAGAAAAAGGACTAATTTATCCAAATTCGGTTGTGTCCCCACTAGTGGGTGGCCCATTCTTTCCTTGCAGCGATTGTCTTCATTTACATTCTCCATTTCATTCTGTCCATCGCGTCTTTCCTCAGTCCGACCTTGTCTGCCTCATTCTTTTCTTGTTCTTTTTGGACGTCCCGGGTCCCGGTTTTCTATACCTATTACCTATCCACCTTCAAAGTTACTGCCTTTCGAAGAAAACTTCTTTCCTCCTTAGCTCATGCCCATACCATCTTACTCCATTTGCGAATTGTTCTATAGTCTCCCTCTTCTCCGGAATATTTATCAATTCTTTAGTTTTTTTAAGAGCTTCAAACCCCTCGCCCCCGAATTGCAACGGTGCTAGTTACGCGTCTGAATATAACACTGAGAGAGGTCTTTGTGTACCGTCCTTTGGTCATGTACGTTTCTATGTTAAATGTTCTACAAAGCTGCTTTACCACTTACAGTCATATTATGTGTCTTGGAAGCCTCATGCATGCCTTCACCATGCGAAAGCACTAGCCCAAGCCTTTGCGCTATGAATGTTGCATTCTTGTAATAATCTCTTTTTACTAAAATCCTGTACAACATTTTGTATTTAGCTTTTGTTTTGTAGATTTAGTTATTTTTATACTTTAGTTCCAGTAATCATATTGATCGAAATTTAGCGTACTTGCAAATGCTCTATAAATAAATTTAATTTTATACAACAACGGTGATGAAAAAACTCAGTGAAAGCGTCATTCTGTCACATAATCATCGACGGGTATTAGCGTTGATAGGGGGTCCAGGGGGTACTCTTCGGACCCTGGTCTGGGATAACTTTATGGCCCCAGAAACTTGAAGACACCACCGTGTATTCGTTGGATATAATGCGCTTTTCTTAGAAGTGTCTTAATTTGTCCCGAGGATCTGGTTAGTACCAAGCCCCAGACAGCCCTGTTGACGGGATTAACCCCACCTGTAGCTGAATAAGTAGGATGGCGCAATGCATCGGGCGCTCGCTTGACTCTCTTTTCATGCTGTTTGTTGCAAAAGCATCGCTCAATCCCACATGAGCGTTGTTTCTGTCGGAAAGGCATCCGCAAGGAAGGAATTGATATCTTACCGGTTTGAGTTGTAGAACTATACAATTTCTTTCACAGTTTGCATGATTAGAGTTTGAAAATGATACGCGTGAAATTAAATTTATTTACAATCTTCAACTTCACGTCCCGAAGTTATGTGCTAAGCCAGTCCGAATATCTTTATCGACTTCCTGACAAATTCCAACGCTCAATGATCGTTTGCAGATTTATTAATGCTCTGCTTTCAAACATGTTACAAAATATATTTAAAAATTGTTGGTGACATTTCTTGAAAGTAAAAACTGGGATGGTTTCGGTGTCACAAAGAAAAGCATTTTGGCGGATTGCTTTTAATCTCACCAAAAACGTATTCAAAATAACTACGGTACTGTGATCAATTGAAAGTGTAACTGGTATTGGGCTGACAAAGAACAGAGTTATAGACTTAACATGAAGGAGTAAGCTAGGCTACACACAAGTTATGAAAAACATTAAGTGTTAGGCTGAAATTATGAAATGTTAGAAATTATCGTTTTTTTATCACGTTGTAAATTCAAAGACGTAGTCACAAAAAAGCTGAGCCCTCCCAAAATGTTACATAGCCTAGCTCTCTCATTCAACAAAACAATGCGTTGATACCATTGTAACCTTTTGGTACATTTTCTCGGTCATTCAACTTAATTATCGTTTGTAAAATTATAATATTGTGCAACTGCATCACTGTGAAAATTTGTAGAACAATTAAAAGATATCGACATTTTTGAAGTGTACGGTAGTTGTCGAAACGTTCACACATTGCAGATCTCTGATTTAGCAAACTTCTAGTAATCCCAGCACATTGATGCACACTCTGTGAGGAACAAAACATCTTGTTGCCCAAGCTGAGCTGCTAAACAAAGCATTTCCTTTGGGTTTGAAGTTGACCATTATTGCTTCCATCGGTTCCACGATCACATTGTTGAACTGCACGGCTTCGCCAGTCTGCGATTGGCTGTTAGCACTGAAGGTCATAGATCCAGAAGTCGGAAAGTGGCCCATGTATTGATCATAAAGGTTTATTTTATCTCGGCTCGAGTTGAAGTTAATTGCTATAAGTGTAGACCAGGAGCCGGGCATCTCCCTGACATATCTGCAACGTATTTTTCAGCAATGAAATTGTGTAGAAGTGATAACTATGGGAACGCGGAACAACATTTTCGTTGGTTCTATTCTCATGTCAGTTTTAAAAAATCAGTCTTCTCTATGTGGGTTATTGTTTTCAACAGTGTAACCTATAACTAAAGTCATATTTATAGATTAAACGTTCGCTGTACACGAGCACTTGACAAAGGTGAAAATAGGCTATAATAATTAGCCATGTGCTTCTGTGTTTAGGGTACGGCCGGTACGCTATTGCCAAAGTATTTAGAAGCATTAAATATTTAAATTTTACGAAATGATAAATCAATTGGTAGAACAGTCTGATCAATGTTTTTGAAAAAATGTAAGTTTTTTTTGTTTTGTTACAAAGAAACAATTAAGCGACTTAAACTCGTAGTCTGTGGTATACCTAGACTAGTTTCTATTTGATAAAACTAACATCAATAAAGTATCATATGTAGATCGACTAAAAATAACTTTTTGTTAGTTAACCAAATGTTGTTTTCGCTTTACTTACAAGAAACTTTTGTTTGTTGATTCCAAGATACATAGCGATCCACGCAAAAATGATACCTCCGACCTTTGCGCAATCAGAGTTTTGTAAAACCATAGCATAGATGACTTGTCAGACAGTTGAGCCTACAGAAACAAAAATGCAACCGTAATAAGTTACAAGATTGAAACAACGTTTTGTACAATCCATATGACATCAACCTGACGTTGTTCGTCAGCAGGCTATGACATTTGTTCTCATAAACAAAATGTTTTCTCTCAAAACAAATAATGCTATAAAAATACGTCGTTGACTGCCGTTCAAAGCATTGTTTGACAATTGCCATGAATCAAAACACGTTTAATTTGTCTGGAAACACCCAAAATTCTGATATTTTGTTTCTGGGCAGCCGACAGCCTTGTGCTGATAGCCGGGAAGAACGCTCCTTTCTTCACAATTAGATATTTTATTTGAAATGCTACCGTATTCGTATTTCTCTGCTGTTCGTTTTTTCAACTTTTATTAAAATAAAAACAACGTCTATCCAAGACGTATCTCGTATGGGAGCATGAAACAAGCTGCACCACAAATAAACTAAATGTAAAATCGGAGAGCCCCTTTTACTTATAGGCGACACAGCTTGTGCCAAAAATGCGCCATTTCCATCGAACATATGGCCAATCGTATGCTATTGCTGTATGTTTTTTTTCCTCTTGGTAGGCTACTAACCTCTAGCTAGGCAAGTGATCATTCAGTTTGTTTTTATTTTTAACCATCACAACGAAAAAGAATATAGCTTATATATCAAAATAATAATTTTAACAATATTAATACCTCGACGTTATTATTCTCGATGTCGGTGTTAACAGGGAGCCATGGGTCGCATGAATCACAGAATCCCCCGGTTAAGTTGTTTGAAGACCACTGCATTGGGGTTCTTTCGGGATTTCTGAAGTCCTGGATAGACGATAGCCGAATGTAGTTTTACATTTTGATATTACAAGGTCATGCTTTACAAATTATAATATAACTTTAAACCTATAGTAACCTAGTCCTGAAGTAACGTGGGACTGTAAAGCTGCAAACGAAAATGCAGTTACAACCTACGGAGTATATCACAGGCTACGGAAAGCAGCTGTGAGTGGAGGTCTGCTTGATTAAATAGAAAAACCTGGCTTTCCAAATCACTTCTAATGTTAGTTGAAATGTGGCCAATATTGGTCAGTCATTGCGCTTGCATTTTTGGAACCAGTCTCAAGTGACAAGATGCCATATTATCATTAATCACTATTTAGGCTACCGTAATTTATTTCGCTTTTTAAATCTTTTATCATCAAACGTGTAAATTATATCACCGCACCCGGCCATCATCAATCGCAAAATTATCACGTTTGTTTATTATTTGCTTCTTCACTGCCACGGTAGAATATTTATATTTATTTTTATACACAGTATTTATATTTCAGTGACAAACTGTAACGATGTTACAATACAGTAGCCTATAATATAACCTTTGACAACTCTGGTGATCCATTTGCAAGGCCATCAATCATTCCAATTTCTTCCCCATAGTAAATTCCTGGTGTTCCAGACAAAGTCATGCTCAACACGATGGCTAGTTTAGCTCGTTCTGTGCCCAGTCGTGAAACGACTCGGGAATTGTCGTGATTTCCAAGCTGCATAGAAACAAAGGCATGATGATGGATTACAAGATTGTATCTAAAGTTTTAATCACTAGCACTTAACAGTTGGCCTTAATCAATCAAGTTTGCCTTAATAATAATAACAAGACTACTGTATTTTTTATGCTTTACACTCCAATAATAGCTGGGTAGCCTACTTCAACTGTGCCAAAAATTAAAAATGAATTTTTTAAGATACATGTGGTTTTGTTCTTAAGAAACTAAAAGAATTTTGATCGTGCATTTCGTATAATTTGGAAAATCAGCAAAATTGTCTGAGATGTATTACACTACTCAAAGTTCCAAACCTAACATAACAAATACTTTTAAAGAGACCATCCTTACCACCCAGTTTGGCCATTTTCCTTGCGGCATTTTCTGCATCCACTCAAGTACTGTTGCCTCTATTGTAGAAGCAGTCCACAAAGACGTATCTTTTAGGTCAACAAGTTGAAAGTTCATTGGAAAATCTGCTTCCTTGACAAAAGATGTTCCATAGTAACGTACTACAGTGTCTACGGAATCGTAAACTTCTGTTTCCATAAACCTACAAAACACTTCAGTCACTAAACCTACGAAAACCTCTACAAATAACATTCCGATGATTCTAAGCTGCGAACCAATCAATTTTCAATGCAAAATTTTTAGCCATCAAAGAATAAATTTCACAAACTTAATAATTCACAGCGAGTGGGATATCAACGTAGGCCACGTTACTAGTAAGTAGCAGGCAGTGGTTAGGTATATTTCTTTCCAATTATAGCATTTCAGATGCTAAGATAAATTCAAGTCACAATAATATTCAAGTATAGAACTATTGTACAATAGGCTGCATAAAGTACCCTGTTCTCTGAATCCATTCAAAAGTACAGTGGCTAAATAGTTGCCTACGCAAGTGCGCAACACATCTAACTGAGATTTACACTCCTAGCCACTGCGTAGTCTACGTCATCAGTCCTCAATTATGTTGAGCTTCACCTGTAAACTCCCGGTTCAGTGCTGTATTTTTTCAGGACACTTCGCCAGTCTGCAACCACATCGTGAATTCCAAACTGATTTTCCGTGTAATCAGGCCATAATTTTTCGTAAGATAACTGTGGATAAAAGCAATACAAAATTTGTGTCTTTAAAAACGACATAAATCAAACAAAGCAAAATGGCCTTAACCTGTTGCCAACATATCAGTAAACATCAAGCAACAAACATTGGCATCACAAAGTAACATGAAAAGAGGAAAGGAGGATACTTTCTCGCTGCTTTCACGATAACATGCCCGCATGTTTACCCAAAAATGGAAACTTTAGTCTATCCTGGAAAGCATGAAATCATGCAGCATTTAAAATTCATAAATCTAAATTCATTTATTATTTAACTTTGTGATTCAAACCAAACCAAGCAAATCATAAAAAATGAATTTACAGGAAGTGAAGGATCTTTCACTGGGTTGTCTCGAAGATGAGTTGCTTCGAACATGTATTTGAGAGCGTCGCATCGAAATCCATCTACACCGTGATCCATCCAATAGCTGAGAATGTTCTGCAAGTAAAATAGACAATTATCATTTCCAATAGCCAATGAAGTACATAACATTAACCCCGTTTCGCACCACTAGCAAAAACGTTTAAAAAACTTGAAAAATTAGAAGTCTTGGGGCATTTTTCAAAACTTTCCATCTGGATTTACCTAATAATGTGATTAGTTGATGTTATGACGTATTTATGGCACGACGGTGAAAAGTTTATGTTTGAAAATTATTAACCATGTAGGCTATGTCAATAAAATCTACAATTTGTAAGTCAATCCAGATTCTCGTTTTGACGTTATTTATAAATCATTGAATACCTATACAATAGGAGCTAATAGAAAACGACTATTGGTTTGCCACAAAGAAGACTTTGATGGTGGTTTATCTCTTGAATAAAATTAATTTCATGATTTAAAAATTCTTTTTTGGATGGGGTGTCGAAGAAAAGCAGGAATTTAAAACTTATTTTAATTTTTTGTGACGAGTGACTTTAAGCTATCCTGAACCATTTTCCAAACAAAAAACGATTCTAAATTTCTCAAACGTATTAACCTAGAGAATAGTCTGTGTAATTAAACCACATTTAGGCCTAATTTTGAGAGAAAAGTTTACCTTTAATTCCGTTTGAACGTCAGGATTTCTCAAATTGAGATCTGGTTGTTCCTTTAAGAAAGCGTGATAGTAAAACTGCTTTCTTTTGTCGTTCCATTCCCAAGCGCTATTTTCAACGTCAGAAAATACGCTTTGCTGCAAACAATCAAAATTAGAATTCAAATTTAAAAGCTTTGATTGCTTTTCAGCAGTCTTCCAGTATAGTCCGCACAAGCGTCATGCCTTGGAGACGCAAAAGAATAGCCCCTTGGCCATGCAGAGGCTCAAGAGAAGAAGCTACAATATTTTTCAATTCATTGATAGAAGTTCATGTAGCTACTCCGAATCAAATCATACAGCGTTTATGCGCAATCCAGTTGTAAATTTACCTTTTGTTCTTGAACTCACCCAGTTGTTTGGGACTCCAGATGAAGTGCCATCAGTGCTGTTGACCCAAACATAGTAATCTTTGTACTTGTCAAAGTCAGCGTGGCCACGATCAGAACTCGCTTGGAACCACATATGCTGGTTGCTAGAGTGGTTTGGAACGAAATCCATAACTATCTGCATGCCTGTCAATCAATTACAAGTAGAGAATAAATGACAATTTTAATAGTCTGCATCAGCTGCGATTGCGAGTAAGCCTATTCAGCCTCAATGGTGTTGACATGCTACTACAACGGTAGGGCTATACTTTGATAATTTTATCTTTTTATTTGATTTACTGTCTGTAGAATATTTAAAGTACCGGTAACTTAGAGAGATTGAATAAAAAAAAGTTTTGAGGAAATTAGAAAATTTAAACAAAAAAATGTCATAAAAGGTCTAAGAATAAGTTTTTAACTGTGTTGAAACAACATTAGTAGCCTATTGAATAATTATATCATCCAGGGCCAAGTGCAGCCCACCACTCTATTTTCAGTGGCTAGGGTAAGCATTCAGAAAGAGTGTTTGAATTTGCATTTTCCCCAAGTTTTTTAACGAAATGTGACGGCTCAGGTTAAGTTGAACTAAGACTTTGTTCTTAGCTAATGTTCTAAAATATCAGCTTCGCAAAAGATTACCTTTATTGTGAAGGGCGGTAACAAGATCTTCAAAATCCTTCATAGTACCAAAAATAGGATCAATGGCTCTGTAATCAGCAACATCGTATCCATTGTCAGCTTGGGGTGATTTGTATATTGGATTGAGCCAAACAGTTGTCACACCGAGATCGTCAGCTAAGTAATCCAATTTTTCCTTGATTCCTACAAGTGCCATAAACATTTTTTTTATTGTTTTTAACGTGGACACAAAATGATAGCCTACAGCCTAAACTATGTCGTCGTTTTTTTTAAATCAAAAAAGAGATTAGCCACATAGCCTGTAAATTGGCTCTTGCTGCCATGTTGATTCAACGCTTTTCCTTGTATCTTTGCCATTATTTTACATATTTACACTGATTGACTTTTTGTGAAGGTAACCTACCCAAACAGCCACATTATCTGGTTCAAATCTGGTAAAGATCTGGTCAGCTCCATATCCGATCTAATAAAGATCTGGACCAGATACGTGGTTTGTTGCTTTGTCTAAGTGGCCTAACATGTTTTACCGTTTAGATCCCCAGTTCCGTTGTTGTCAGAATCCTTAAATGACTTGGGATACACCTGGTAAATGGGACTTGTTTGCCAAAATTGCTGGCAAGCAGGTGAAACTGCAATCAAGGCAATGACCATAGATAGCAGAACGAGAATCGTGAGAATAACAGCTCCAGCGAGAATGTGTCGAGCCCAAACGAATTTCTTTTGCCGAGAGTAGTGAAGAAGAACATCTTTCGGCATGCCTGCGCGAATCATTTTGGGTAATGATTACTTCAGATTATTAAGTTAATGATGTGTAGGATAACATTTAAAAATTTTGAATGAAAATCAAACGATATTCTAGGGCTAGGCTACAGTATTTTAAACAATAAATATTCATCGCCAATTTAAGCTTGATGCAGCCAAAATAGTAGACTTCACTTTGGCTAACTGTTATGCTAAAAGTATCGTCATCTGACAAGGTAAGATAACCAGTAAAACAAAATTGTATGCATAGCAGCAAAAGATATGGAAAGTTTTTTTTCAATAGCCTTACAGAAGGGTTAGTGTGCTTTAAAGTAAACTACATTAGGCAAAGATTTTTTTTCTACCTGCATAAGGAGCTGGAATTTCAGATTTATCTTTTTCAAGTTTTTCCGCATCTCCTCGGCTACTGAAAGATGTACTTTGATGCTCCATGTTTTCGTAAGTCGGCTCCGTATGTTCATAAGCAGCGTTTTCAGTCATTGTGAGTTTTTTTTTTGCAATACTACCAACAACTTGATTATAAATTGCTGTAACTTAACATAATTAAAGGTAGGCAAGTTAACTGTTTTAGAAATACTATAGTTTTAAAAGTGTTTATTACTCTAAGTTTGTCTGTGGCTATACTTGGCTGCTTGGCCAAGTGGTAAGAGCGAATGCACTTCTCTCAGAAATAAAATAATTGGACTATAATATTCTTCAAGTCCACTTCAACTGTTCTGACATACAGGCCTAACAAAAGCACTCCTCTTTGCAGTCTAGACCTTTCAGACTATCCGATAAGAGATTTGCAGTTGTTTGGATCAACCAAGCACCAACAAAGGATTGTTCAATCATTGACTTTTAGAATAATACTTAAACTTTTTCATAACAATGATTGCTCACTGAAAGAACAAGGTTCTCCGTCAAATTGCACATTAACTAAACAGATCAAGTTCTTCTTATTTACTTTGGGCGATTGTAATTGTGCAATTTGAACCAGGTTTTAAAATATGCTATTTACCTCTAATTCAAATTGTTAAAGCTATAAAAAAGATGTTGCGTTTATGAGCTAGCATGCTGAGCGAAGAGCTCGAATAGTACTTGAGAAATCATTGCGTGAACAAAAACTCCTTTAACGCCGTTTGCTCAAACTATTTCAAGTGGTTTAATCAGAGTTTCATCACGGATCGTTGTTGGGCCTATTAAACATTTTTTCCTTATCGTGAAGCGGCAGGCGATTTCAATAAGTTATTGTTCTATCACTTCGCATGGCCTACTGGTATTAGTAGGCTGCTTTAATGCTAACTGGTTAAAGACAGAAAGTACCCTTCTAGAAATGCTTTAATACAGAATTTATGTTCTCAAATAGGTTTATTATTTTGTAAGTTTGTGAAAAAGGAAATTGATAATTTCATAAAAGACTTGTTTTCTTCAAATACAAGAATCTCTAAATAATAAAATTAAACTGTTGAAACTCTGTTGGAGTAGTGATACTAGTTTACTAGGGTACCACCTATTGAAAAGCTGAAAATTAAATTGAAAGCAGAATTACCAATAGTTTAGCTTCAGTTTCGTTAGAGTCGATAGATATATATTTTTCGCCAAATTTATGCATTTAAAGAAGTTTTCTTTTCCAGAACGCCAAAGATAGACTGCCACTGCAAAGGAAGATGTGACATTTAACCGAAGAGTTGCGTTTATTTCTCAGAAACAGCATTGTTAAAAAAAAACATGGAGTATCTGCATTTTTGTTCAATCAACCATTTTTACATATTTAATAAATAAAAACGTCTATCTGATGAAATGTAGGTAGGCCTAACATAAAAGATCAAATCTCGATTTCAACCTTTTCCAACAACCATCAAAGTGGATGAAGCCTACCAGGACTTCTGTGATGCAATCATATCTGCGGCAAAAGACTCCATCCCGCGAGGTCGACGGAAAAACTACATACCTTGCTGGGATGTGGAGTGCGACAGGCTTTACCGCGACTTCCTCCGTTCCTCCCAGGGTACCGCCACCACCAACTCAGCAACAGCCCTGCTGGCAAGATTGGATTCAAAGAGGAAGAAGCGCTGGACAGAAGCCATAGACTCAATCGACTTCACGCACTCCAGCCGCACAGCTTGGAGTACACTCAACAACCTCACTGGCAGATTACGTGCCTCTCGTCGCCAATGCCCCATTTCAGCAAATGCCATCGCCTCACAACTTGTGAAAAATGGAGTGCACAGAACGAGAGACCGTGAATCAGACAAGTCCGTCCTCAAGGAAATGACGGACCTCTGGAAGGTCCCAACACCTGTCGAGGGCAACATCTCTGGTGAGTTTACCCCAGAAGAATTTGCCTCCGCCCTCCAGCACCTAAAGCCAGGCAAATCCCCGGGCCTTGACCACCTATGCCCGGAACTAATACTCCAAGCTGCCCCCTCTATGAGGTCCTGGTTAAAAGAATTCCTTTCCTGCTGCTTGCGTCACCTGCGCATCCCAAGTATCTGGAGAAGAGCTCTAGTGGTTGCAGTCCCAAAGCCGAAGAAGCCCTCAGGGGATCCGAAAAGCTATCGTCCCATCTCTCTGCTCTGTATCCCCTTCAAGATACTCGAAAGACTTATCTACGCCCGTGTCGAACCGATAATAGACCCTCAGCTCCCTCGGGAACAAGCCGGCTTTCGCCACGGAAGATCAACTGTAGACCAGGTCACTCTGGTGACCCAAGACATCGAGGACAGCTTCTCGGCAAAAAAGAAGGCTGGCGCCGTGTTTGTCGATCTCACGGCTGCCTACGACACTGTATGGCACAGCGGCCTTACCTGCAAACTACTCCGTCTCCTTCCTGACAGGCACATGGTCCATATGATTATGGAACTTGTGCAAAACCGCAGCTTTACCCTTTCCACCGGTAGCGGCCGACGAAGTAGACTACGTCGACTCAGGAACGGCGTCCCACAGGGCTCTGTCCTGGCTCCCCTCCTCTTTAACACTTACATCTATGACCTGCCTGACACCATCTCCAGGAAGTATGCTTATGCAGACGATCTGGCTCTCCTGCATGCAGCCGGAGATTGGCAGTCAATGGAGAGGAACCTAAGCCAGGACATGTCAACTATATCAACATATCTCCAGAAATGGAAGCTACAGCTCAGCAAGGCAAAGACAGTGTCGGCGGCCTTCCACCTAAACAACAAGGAAGCAAAACGTGAGATCAACATTACCACCGATGACGAACACCTCCCCTACTGCGCCGAACCCACCTACCTCGGCGTAACCCTGGACAGGTCACTCACGTACCGACGACACGTGGAGTCACTGCGCAAAAAACTATCTGCGCGCGTTGCACTTTTGAGGCGGCTGGCGGGTTCCGGTTGGGGAGCTGATGCGAAAACCCTTCGCACAGCTACCTTGGCCCTTGTCCATTCTACCGCTGAGTACTGCGCACCAGTGTGGTGCCGCAGCTCTCACACCCGCCACATTGACACCGCCATCAATGACGCACTACGCACTGTGACTGGATGCCTGCGTCCCACTCCAACGGACTGCCTTCCCATCCTTGCAGGCATCCAACCTGCTGAGCTTCGCCGTAAAGGAGCCATGATTTCCCTTGCTCGTCGCGCACTGGACCCCGACCACCTCCTCCACAGTACATTCCAGCGCCTACCTGGAGGACAGCAGCGACTGAAATCAAGACGCCCATTTGTGCCCGCCGCACGACAGCTTCTGCACAACGTTGAAGATCTTGGAATAAGTGCGGCACACTGGACGAACTACACATGGAACATGGAGTGGCAAAACAACACCTCCCGACTCCGTGATTTCCTACCCGACGTCGATCCCCACCCTCCGGGAATGTCCCTCGCAAGACTTGCGTGGGTCCGGCTTAACCGCCTACGAACCGGCGTCGGTCGCTTTCGTTCAGACATGTGCAAATGGGGCCTGGCTCCTTCACCGGGATGCGAGTGTGGCGCCACAGACCAGACAGTAGATCATGTCGTCCATGACTGCCCAATCCATCAACCACCACATGGAGCGCCTGGACTGAAGGCCCTGGATGACGAGACTGTCGAGTGGCTGATGACATCATGCCCAAACATATAGTCCAGAAGAACAGCTCATACGACGAAGAAGCGAGAGACTATAACGACACAAAGTTTATAGACATAAACTAGCTCTTGAGTGCCACCACCAGACTAGTGAGCTCAAATATATTGAAATGTGGAAATATTATTGCAAAGAGAAATTATTCATGCGTATTGTCTGGGTTGATATGATGTTACATGTTAGCATTTGATACTGTAGAATACAAACGTTCATATGTGGAGACAGATTGTTAAACTGATTTCCGTTGCATCTTCAAAATACATACAGACCACTCCTTTTCAGTAGCTCACGATTTTCTTTTCGATTCTTAAAAACCTCTACATATCTATTGGCAGTAAAAACAATCAAGTGATCCAGAACTGTTTTACAGATGTTTGGCAGAATTAATTTAGTTGTTTTATACATAAATTGTGTATGACTTGGTAATTATCATCATCATTATGTTCCTTCCTCGTATTGAGGGTTGGATACATTGCGCCATTGTTCTCGACCATGAGCTGTTCGTACTGCTTTTTCATAACTTAATTTTGTCGATTTAGTGATGTTTGATGTCCAAATCATTCTTGGTCTGCCTTTGTTTCTTTTACCATTTATCTTTCCTTCTATTAATGATCTTTGTAACGAGTTATGCCTTATTGTGTGTCCGAAATACTTCAATTTTCTTCTTTTGACTATTTGTAAGAGAATTTTACTTCATCGTTAGTGATCTTTTGTTTCCATGAAATTTTTAACATTTGCCTGTATAACCAGAGCTCGAAGGCATCGATCTGTTTTTCCATTTTTTGTGATACTGTCCAAGTTTCAGAGTTGTATAAACGGGTTGACCAGATATAGCATTTTAGTATCGTTTGACGAATTGATAAATTTAAACTTTGATTGACATTTTTCATTTTTCCAAATAGAGTTCTTGCAATTTCTATCCGTCTTAGAATCTCATGTTCACACCTCCCATCTTCAGTTATTAAATGTCCAAGATAAAAAAAAGATTTTGCTTTTTGTATATTTTCATTGTCATTTGTCAATTATATCATTTATATGACTTGGTAATACAGCATTTAAATTGTTTTTCAAACTGCAAGTAAAAGTTTATATCATGACGTCATGACAATGCAATGCAAATCGGTTCATTACAAGCGAAAATGCTCAGATCATCTCGGCTAACTAAACAAAACAAGTCAAATCTACATCGAAAAACGTGAAGGACTCCGGTTTTTCAAATTTATTGTGAAATTTGCTTTCGACGTGTATCCATGCAGGTATGCACAACGTAGGCCACGTGAACATGTTTTTGGCAGCAAAAACTTTTAAGGATTGAAAAAGAAACTACCAAGGAAAATTGCAGGCTTTTTGGGCACAAGATAAAGTGTCTGAGATCAATTGCTCCAAAAGTAGTACACGTCTGGTTTTCGACGTTTATTGTTTGCCGAATAGCTTCCTATGGCGTCAACATATTCGTATCGTAGGCGACTGCGCGACTTGAGATTGTCAGCAATCGCAAACAATAGACCAGCGTGAACTGCAAACAAAAACCAAAAGCTTTAGGTCTACAACGTCAACAGTAACAACTAACAACACAGTAAACACATTAATCTTAAAAGTGTTAAGGTGACGGGGATGAGTGCAGGGATGGAGGAACCATTTTAAAAGTAGGTGGGCCCAAAGCCGTAGCAGTCAAAGTTAATCAAACTTCTGGGGGGCGAAGCCCCCCAGACCCCCCATAGCATTGCTGCATTTCTAATACTTCCAATCGCTTATACATTGTGTTTTCATGATTGCCTTTTGTGCCAACCACCGAAAAATTTCCGTTTTTGTGCCCGATTTGGTCAAACAAATTACAAAATTGTTAAATTGCTCCATAGCGCTGTACAAAATATGCCGATGTACACACAAATAAAAAGGCAAAATATACACACAGTTATAATACCAACCTGGGAGAAATAATCTACAGCATTATACAGTAAGCCTACGTGCATGCACTGCATAATACGAGTATGTAATGATATCATTGTTTTAACCTTGGAGAAAAATTAGATTGATTTATAGATTGCTCCACCAATCACACGCAACCACACCCACACGTGCTGCCCATCAACAGTGGGCTCAACAGAAAAGTTTGAAGATTAGACTTCATCATTGAGCTATCAAAGATAACACAGGCAAACAAAAAATTTTTTTAAAAGGCACGGCATGGGAGAGTCATTTTAGGGTATTTCAAGGCTCCTGATTCCGAAAATGCACTTGTTTTTTTCGAATTGGCTCTAGTTTTTAAGATAGCCTACTGCAAAAACTTTTTTTTTTGCAATTTTGAGCCCCTATAGATTTAACATCGATCGTGTCGTTTATTACATAGACAAAACTGAAAGTAATCCCAGGCACATTTCTGAGTTGAATACACGCCATTCGAAACCAATCACGTTGATTACAACCCAAACAAACGGCTATTTAACGTTTACTGGCCTAGTAACAATCAAAATACGACGTGAAGCAAGCCTTGGGATACAAGATGTAGAATATACAACTTGTGCATTGCGTTAATACATTTGTCGACTTCAACAGTATCAGACTTAGGCCTACTAACTAAGATACTAAGTAGCCTACAAACAAAATACATACATTGTTTTGCTTATAAGCAAAACATTTTGTTTTGCTTATCATCAAAACATAGCCATCGATGAACAAACGCAATTCTTTATTATGGTAGGCTTACTATACTGAGCAACACCCATCAAGGTACGCAGGCCATTTATATGATTACAGAATACAAAGTTGTGTTCTTCAATAAAGTAGCTGCTTGAAATTTTATCCTTGTTACGGAAGAATGTAATCTTGGTTCGAAATTCAATTCCTGGTAGTTTCAAAAATTCGAAAAAACTAAGTGCATTTTTGGAACCAGGGGCCCTGAAATACTCTAAAATGACTCTCACGTTTTGTGCCAAAATTTTTTGTTGGCTTGTGCAATCAAACCAGTGTGTATCAAATGAGTGAAGAGCTTTTTTTTTTGGAACTCCTTCTCTAATTTGCCGTTTTCACTACCTTTTCAAAGAAATTTGGCTTTTAAAAGTGGGTGGGCCAGGCCCACCCAGAAATAAAGTAGGTGGACCCAGGCCCACGAGGCCCACGTGGTTCCTCCATCCCTGGATGAGTGTTATTTTGCCAAAATGCGTAGTCCAGCTATTAAAAGACTAAACTGGGTGAATAAATAGAGAGTAGCGTAGGCTATGTTATATTCCAGTCCAATGATGTCCAGGCAAGGATAGTACACGGATCTTCAGGAGGGTTAGTGAAAAGCGGTCCATGAATGCATTGATTATTATTGAAAAATTTAACATTTTAATATCCAAAATTCATACAGTCTTCTGCAAAATTTTCGTTCGGTGCCACTCTTGCATTGTTATGGGTTTGCAGGTTCTTTAAAAACGACCTAAAATCGGGACCCCAAATGGATTAGAAACCTTCTTTTTGTATACAAGCAAATGATTTCATACTTACTTGTTATTAGAAGGCGGTTAAAGTCATGTATATGACATACCAACGATGCCAAGATGGCAACACTTGTTTGTTATGACAGATCAGATATCAGTGTAAATGATTAATCGTAATTTTAGCAATAAAACTACAGCATAAAAAAAATAAACAACATAGCAAATTAACATGGTAAACAAACTGACAGAATAAACGTCTAAGCTTTTTACTTCCAAAAAACTTGTGGTAACGCAAAGAGAACGTCTAACAAAAATATTGGCATGAAAAAGGTAAACCACAAAGATCAAATGCTTTTTGGCTTTTAAACTGGTCTTCTTTTCAAACCTTGTCTTAAAACAACATTTTTACAAAGCATACAGCACCTAAACTTCAATGGAATGATTTCAGACGTCACCATTCACGGTCATTTACTGGCCATGGATTGTATCTGTGCTACATTCCTAGGTCTATCCGGAGTCATTCAGGTGTATCGCCACAACTACAACCTATTTTCGCTTAAAAACATCTTGCAGTAAGCTAACGAATGTCAACATGTTTCAGACATTGTGAAAAATATTTCATTTAGTTCAAAAGCTTTCACCCAAATGCACGGTTTGTTTATGTAGTCTAAGCTGTGTTGCGCTTTGTCTTTCCCCAAATATACCAATACTAAAAATAAGTGAACATGAAAACAGAAGTGGTAAGAAGTGGCATTTCCTTTTAAAGAGAGATAATAATGGAAATGAAGTCTCAGTTGTAGGCTACATTTATTAGTAGGCTACGCTAATACTGCAACGAAAAATGTTAAAACAACTAACTGAGGACTGCTAGTGAATTGGCTGAGTTTTCATTATTACTACACAACTTTGTGTTATCGTTTGTAGTTCAGAAAAATGAACCTTGAAGGGACAAGACAAAGGCAAGTTTTAGTTTGTTTACACAAACTTTGCTGTATGCGTGTGTCAAAGTAGGAATTACAATAGAACTGTAATTAATTCGAATGGTCACTAAGGCTGCAGAGTTTAGTTTATTTTACGCAGACAAAACGTTACCAGTTGTGATACGCAGTTAAAACAACAAACTACAATTCGTGGTAGTCCCTATACGGCACTTAAGACAACGACGATCGCAATTGTCAAGTACTTCTAGATAGCCAAAGGCAAGTCGCACTCTTTAATGTTCAATCGTGTAATTGTGGTTGATTTGCTGTACCTGGATTGTAAACACTGGAACAGACCTCAGATTATCATAGCAAGGAATCAGTCAACAGCTGATCTAACGAGATTATGATATAGGCTAATGTCATTTTTAGAAATTTGTAATCAGAAAACATTGCTTTTTGTGCGCATCTTATACGAAATTAACTTCCCTATTTGAGCTCTTTTGAAAGTAGTGCTGTTCGTCACAGAAAGTTAATAATTTATCCATCTAAAAACAGAAAATAGTTAATAGGCCTAGTAACAGTAGGTTATGCATTGGAGATCACTATTGCAACAATGGCGGTACTCAAGTTGACTACATTGCATCAAAAAGTAGCTAAGTTTCTATTGGCTTTTGTTTACTTTACAGTTCAGTTCAAGAATGGGTGAGAGAAGTAATGATTGCTAAGTGTATAAAGTTTGCTCTAGCAGCCAATATGCCATCGGTAGAAACATGATAACGTCCAATATGAAAGGTCAAATGGAAGCAGACCCCAACAACAATAACAAGAAGCCGCTTTGGAGACAAAAATACAAAGAAGTTAAAGTGTCAAGTTTGTTGCATTCGAACTCGGGTAAGATGTCTCTCGTGTGTTCAATAAGTTTTTATGCTTTCATTGATCGGATATGTAAATGACTCATTGAGACTGAAACCAGGTGTGAATGGGTTCGTGGCTAAAAAGATCATCGAACTACAGCATATTGAAAAGTAAGTTACGTTTGTTTCAAAATTTATCGAGAGAAGAAAGTTTTAAGTCATCTTCTTTGTAGAATTTACACAAAATACCAGTACGGTTGACGTCCACTTAATAGACCTACCGTGCAGTAAGGTATATAATACTGTCCCATTACGACATATACGTCAGTCAGAAATTGATGTCAGCTGTTGAAAGATTTTTGGTGGAAATGAAACAAAATATTTCAAATTAAAAAAGATGATGCCTGCGCTCGTTTAATAAAAAATAAACCAAACTATCACAAGGTGTTACAAGTGATAAATTGATAATTACTTGCATTCACAAATGGTTTAGCTTAACGAGATGGTTTAGCTTGTTTTACAACAAAAGAACGTAGCAATTGTTTCAAATTAATTGCCTGGTGAACAGTTTCATTCAAGCCTTAAAATTTTTAAAAGTTTCAAAATCTTTTTGAATTATTTTTGTGTTAACACTCATACGTCGAAATTAAATGATAGACAAATCGTTTCATATCTGATTTACACTATAAAGATAAAAACAAAGAAAAAAATTTTAGAGTCGAAACGAAACAACTATTTCGAATTTTGCAAACGCTTTTAAACTGTTTTTGTTTCAAACAACTCTATTTTTTAGTTTCTGTGTAAGAATTGTTTAAGTTACATACAAGTAGCATTGCACAACTCTTGAAATCCAGTCTTTAGAATGCGAGTAAAAATTACGATTTGTGAAGGCAGTAAATGAACAAAATTTTCTTCTATCAGTCTTTTTAAAAAGAACATTTTGTAAACAGTAAAGCATCATCCAATGTGTTGTATGATGTGCTCCTGCTTTCAACTGCTACAACACTTTAGATTTCTGGTAAAGCAAAAGAAACAGAAACATACAAAATGTTGATCTGTCCTATTTTAACGTCTTACAAATGTTAAGTTTGCATAACTTTGTGCAGTGGAATGTGAGATTGGTATGACGTAAAGCTGCAACGAAAAAGAGAAAAGTGTTTCAAAGCGCATTATCTAAGAATTTGAATTAACATCGGATTTTTAGGCAGTTTTTCAGTTTTGGTTAAGTCTTTGCATTAGTTGTTAGAACCAATTTCAAAACCCATTAAAATTTCAAAGCATTTTAACAGCAGCTTTGAGGCAAAAGCAGTAGCCCTCGAAAACTTGTTGGCTACAAACCTGCAACCTAGCCCTAAAACGTTGGAATGTATAACCCCTTTCATTTGTGAAATCAGATACATGTAAAACACGGCATTCAAGTTTGAATGCATTGAGCATAACTTAACCAGTGTCAAATGATATGATGATGTGTTCTAAACTGTTGTGTCTGATTCAGGCGCGGATGTAGGAGTTTTTTTTGGGGGGGGCCCAGAAAATTTGAAAATGAATTAAAAAGAAAAAACAGATATGAACAATCAGTGGCGTTGCCAGGAATTTTGGAGGTTTTGACGGCTGGCGGGCAAAGCCCGACGGAGTGTTCGCCAAAGGCGACACCCAGCGGCGGGGGATCTGGGGGGGCCTCCCCCAGAAAATTTTGAAAAATTACTTTGAATTTGGTGCATTCTGAGAGAATTTTCAACAAAAATATGGGTTAAATATTCCTGTAAAATGTTGCTGTCCGGTGGCATAGCAAAAGGATAAGATCATGTTTTCGGCATTTTTTCGGTAATAAAGCTAAGTCTCTATGTTTTCTTGTTGCTAATTGCTGGCTGAGATGTTTGGTATTGGCAAAACTCGCTCTTTTAATGCAGTTTCGCTTAAAATTAGGCAAACTTTGTTTTAGAGACATAGAGACTGAAAGCACCATTCTCAATATCGTGACGTCACACGCGTGCCAAAGGGGGGGTTGTAACCCCCCCCCCCCCTGGCTACGCTACTGTGAACAATGATACTTTGACATATACGATATGCTATAAAATAGACATTAAAACAGCCATGTTCATCAATAAATTTTGCTGGAATAAAAATTGCTAAGCATGCAAAGTAAACTTGAAATCTGGTTTAAAACCCTGTATGCAGTGTCCATGGCCAATTGGGTATTTATATGTTTGCAGACATATTGCCTACGGTAATTGATTGAAATTATGATGAAGACTAAAAACTATAAAACAATTCAGGTTTCAGATTGTTTCAACTGACGTCATTTCGCTCAGCGTTGGTTTTAGCTGAGCCAGCTCCAACAAATGTTGCTATTAAAATGTATAATCGATGGATAATTTCAACCTTAATAATAACAAAAATAATTTCCCCTCCGGGATAAGTTAAGTCCGCTGTGGGACTAATATCAGCTGTTTAGAAGCATATCAAACCATTCAACAATTTCTCACAAAATTTCGGGGGGGGGGGGGCTGGGCCCCTTGGCCCCCCCCCATAAATCCGCGCCTGGTATGATTGCATTCTTAGCTGCTTTGTGTTTTTGTGTCAGCTTGAGCATGAGGAAATGGGACATTACAAAAGCAACAAAAGAAACTTGATAACTACAGCGTTTCCGCTTACTCAAATGCGTTTGATGTTAAAGTGCGCTTTCAAAGCAACTCTTAAATGCTTCAAGTTATCTGCATTCATCCAAGTATTCTTTATTGCATTACTTAATTGTTTCTTGCAGCAAAATTGACGTCAACTAAAATAACTTCAAGTTGGTTTTGATAAGACTTTAATTTTGAGACATTTTAAAGGAAGTCGCGCTTTGGTCCACGTGACTTTGCATTGCAATTCTTTTATATGGATGTTGGATACGGGGTATCTCAGGAAACAAAAAAAAGCTGTTGAATTTTTTTGCATTGCTCAACGCAGCATCTTTAACAGAGGATCTGATTACGTTTCAAAGAGAAAATACCTTATTCTTGTACTCATCAATGTGTGATAAACATAAACTGTGATTTGGCCTAAACAGCAGCGAATAAAAAGGTTTAACTAAATTTTAGCATTTTGTATAATAATTTCCCAAGAAGTAATCACAAGCAGCTAAGTCCAATAGCAATAAGTAATTTACAAAAAATAACGAATGTTTTTCATTTTACCTCTGTTACACATACTGTACAAGTTGTACAATCATTCCAGAGTAGACACAAAACTGCAGCAAAAACCTGCAGGATTAAACGTCAAAGTAGGCCACACTCACACCGAAGCATTAATTTATTCAAAGATTATTCCACTCAATGCAAGTTGAGTGTTTACGTCATTTGACGTAGTCACCATTTGACAAGGACGTAAGATCAGCACCTGGAGATGAATTTCTTCTTCTCGAGCTTTATATGACTTCTGGAAGGTCAATCTTCCACATTGGCAGTGCACATTTTATTTGTTTTTTGTCACACATTGTTAAATTTTATGATTTGATTTTTTTATTTATTGATGTTTTTAGTTCATTTCCAACACTGTCCAGAAGTCCAAGAAAATATTCAACACCGTTCCACTGTTTCCAAAAAATCACAACATTCATATTTTGGTCAACAACTCTACAAGTCGACTTGTGAAATTAATGGGTTTAGATATTCAAGAAAAACTGAAAATAGTTTGATTAAAAATGAAATTGACTCACACTTGCAATGCAACGGCAATGATAATGGCGCAGTGAATGATGCGAAGCACAACGAATATCCAGAAAATTTGTTTGAATCATCGGCAACTTGGCTCGAAAGAGAGGTAACAGAGCAATTTAACAAATCACACGACCCTCGTAGTGAATTTATACAAACTGAAAAAGGCCAATTGAAAATCACCACCAAGAACCAGGAAAACACATCAAATCTCTTGCAAAAGGACTTGTTCACATCTCTCAGACCAAAAGCAAACAAACAGAAAGACGTGTCGTATAATCCTGCCGGTAATGGAGGTGAACTTTGTTTATTTCAGTTTTAGTACGCAACTTTGTAAAACCAAAAAAGAATGTAATTTTTCTTTTAAAACCCCTACGAACTAAAAAGTGTGAAATCGCAAGTGTTTTGATATTTCCAGCGATTGAATATGAGAACTAGCCCTTTTAGACGAAATTAACTTCATAGAAAGTAACAGTCCTTTTTTCAGCATGTCTTATCTTGTTACGTGTCCAATTGTATATTTGTTTATTTTGTTTAAAAATAGAATTGCATTTTGATCAAAAATAATAAAGAGTCCAAAAAGTAGATGCTAACCTCCAGTTCAACAAACGTTTTGAAAACTAAACTGTTTTCTTTTTCAGTGCGAGTAAGTGACGAAATAATAAGATCTCATTTTCTCGCAGTGAGGATAGAAACAGTTTAGTTTACGAAATATTTTCTGAACATGAGTTTAGTACCTACAGTTTGAGATGTTTACTTTTTATCAGATTTTCGATGCGTTCCAACCATTTTGCTCTTTAGAATTGCAAAATTTTACAGATCTTGTCGTGTCTGAATCAAGCCATCGGGTGGAGCTAAAGAGTAAGCCAAGAGCGAGAAAAGCCCGAATTGAAAGACGCCACACGATCATTGGTGCATCTTCGATTGTAGAAACGAAAGACAATAAAGTAAGATTGCCTGTTGAAGTTACATAGAATAGCATCACATTGTGCAGACACAAGAATGAACAAGTGAAAAATGGATTTCGAGGGAAGCCGGTTAAATCGCGGACGGCTTAAATCGAGTGAAGGAGGCTTAAAACCTACAAGCCCACGTTTTTTGATCGTACCCGGTAAAGTTTTTGTCAAATAATCCACCCTTAATTACGTTCAAAGGTAAAAGCAATGAGATGTAAGTGTAAAGTAGGCTGTGCCACAACGGTCGATAAGTTTTTCATTGTGCATAAGCTCTGTTGCAAGCTGCTTCTATCGAATCCCTACTTTGCATTTCTACATAATAAGTTTGTGATAAGTTTTGCATGTAAATATTATCATCTAATACGTTTTTAATAGTAGGCTATCATCAAATCTCTGACAAAACTAATCAATTAGCCAACCAAGATAGTTTGGGACAATGCACGACAAACGCTGGTAATTTTTTTTAGCTCAGCATCTAGTTTATCAAAGAGCTTATACAAGGATGACGTCATAACTACTCTTCTTCAGCAATATTGTCTTTCGCATTGTTTTGAGCCCTCGCCAACAACGGTTTACTCAAAACGTCCACAACGGTCTAGTCACAAATGTGTGATCAAGAAATTCATTTAAAGTAATTCACATTTACAATGGTTGTGTAATTAACACTGGAATCAATCTTTTATCAAAGTGGTTAAAACAATCGAAGTATTATTGTGACTGTTTGAAAGAAAAGCAGTTTGTAAAAGCTACAATGTTGTCTCACAACTACTTGTGATTGATTCCCTGTGAACAGACATTCTCATACATACGCATTGTTCAGATGTTGTTTAACGTTTAATCAGCAACTGTGTAAAACTAAGGCGGCTTTTCTTACTCTGACAATACTTTTAGCCAGTAGAAGTTGCCGTATTTACATCGGTTTAAAGTCGTCGAACGTTAAAACAATGTGCAAAAACTTTTGATAGTTGGGCGTGAGCTGTTTTAGCTTGTCGACGCTCACTCAATCCAACCAGTTCATTACGATAATGCTTCTATTTTGTTCATTAAAACAAAACAAGACTCCCTGATTTTCTCTTCACAGGCAACTGTGCATTTTAACTTGTGGCAATTCAAACAGCGTATTATCCCAGCAAGAAATCGACATTTTTTATGTTTAATCAACGTATGTACCCGTCTCCAGAGGGCAGATGTTAAAATTGTACAAAAAAAAGCTTTCAGTGCAAGGACTGTTGCCTGAATGAGTTAGAATTGGCTAGAATCAACTATTTGTACTGTTCGAATCAATATGTGTTTTTCGTTGCATCACAGTCTTGGAAAACTATTGCAAAATTGGAAGAGACTTCCTTTTTTGTAATAAAGATTTTAATTTTCTGTCAATGACTCAAGAGGACCGTTGTATAACTTAGAATAGCTTAAGTAAAAATTAAAACTTTGGTGTAAAATTAATCTCATTTATTTCATGATCAATGAAAACTCATTTAGTCGTAAACGCAGAAGAATTTGCACAAATGGTATATGCAGCATATCTATCAGGCGTGCCTGTCAACTGTCAATAACTTAGAGAGAGAGAGAGAAGAGGAGTTTTTTGCAGAAGTTTAGACAAATTTGAAATATTGCATCAATCTTCGTTAGTGCACTAGAACTAGTTGGAACATAATCTTTTGTTAAAAATTCTAAATATTTTATTTTTACGAAAGATTTTTGTCTTGGTGTTGTTTCTTTTGGAAGAAACAGCAAAGTAAATTCAATGTAAATTCCAAATGAAAACAAAACGTACATAAAAGATTTGTCAATTTTACAGGATTTTTAAAAACAATTTAAAGTGCATCGAATCTTTTCAATTGTCTTGCATTTCAAAAAGGTTTTTGTCATTTTGTATCAAAAGAAATTTGGTTTCTAATCACCATGTGTAAAGTATACTCCTTAGGTTGGTAATGTTTAAGACGAGACTAAAATTATGGAACTCTGCGAAGTGTTTAGACAACAAAAAGCTTTTTCTTTTCAATATTATAATTTGCTTCTTACATGAGCTAGCTTTTCAAATGCAATTGATGTGTTAGAGTTAGACACATCGGAGCTAGCAGTGGCTTTTAGATGGGTACTTTAATTGCCTGCTTAGCCATACAGTTATACAAATACCAAATGTTGCGTAACTGACCACAAACATCTGTAATTGCTTGTGATTGATTCCTAATGGTATTGAGCTGGTGTTTAAAATCTTCTTGTCTAATGACCGTTGTACATTATTAAAGTCACATTTATGAGTGAAATATCCTAACTCCACTTTGCAAGCAACAATGAAGTATGCAAGCGTAGGATTTGCAACTGGTGATGTATGGACCGAAATACCAATCTTGTTTGTAGAAAAATTTTAGCTTTGCATATACAAAGTTATTTTAACGAACAATCCGTCTTCCATGTTCGTTCGATCGATCGGGGTCTTGATTACTTCTACAGACCCCCATATTTCCATAATTCTGCTATGGATACATACAGCAACAGTACAAAAACCTTCAATATCTTTAGCAGATAATTAATAAATGACAAAAACTAGTCATAAACCTTTCAATGTTTGGTGTTTTTTTATGATCTTTTTTATGTTCTTTTTAATGACTGCAAAAAGCGCTTCATAATTTACATTTTGCTTGCCTGAGGAGGCAATTTGCACCGCTGCCTCTTAGAAAATACACTATCTGCTTTTAATTTAGGTATTTTTTTCTAATGTACTTACTGTTTGTGTGTAGGACTGGATTTCAGTGTCTGACGACAAACTGAAGAAAGGTCACAAATTCAGCAAAGACGATAGTGAAGTGTTTATTGCCAAAACTGGAATAGTACGAACAAAACTTGCTGAAAATAAAACCAGCCAAAATTGGAATAAGAACAGAGAGAAAAGTGAACCATCGTCATCAACAAATAAAGAGACCAATTTCGCCATGCATCGCCGCGTACAAGAAAAAGAGAGAAACGGCAGCTGTTCAGATTTCTCAAGCATTTCGCAGCAAGAAGCCTTTCAACGTCAAGAGCAAAAAGTAGACAGAGGAAGTGGCAATGGTATTTGCAGTATATCTAAAATTCGAAATGAAGATTCATGCCTAAATGCGGCAAAAGAACCAGACAAAAACATACTAACGACTGGAATTAATAACAAGTTAAACTGCTTCCTAACTCCTCGCCAATTCAAAACGGATAAAGAACGTAAGAAGAACATTATGCAACAGTCGAGAAGTTGGAATGGAAATAGCTTTGATGGCAGCTCTGTTCAGAAATCCAGCACTCCGCAGCATAATGGAAATGGAATACGACACAATGACACCACAGAATTAGTTTTTATTGAAGGTAAATTTTTTACAATGTATTTACGATAATTTAGCATATCGAAATTTATGTCATTGCAATGTAGCACGTATGCAAGCAAATGCGCAAGATGTTATGTTTGCCTGATCTACGTAAGTATAAATGTTAAAGGTGTAATCTTATTAATTTGTCGAGAATTTTACCGAATATGATTGTAAAGTTCACGACAAACAATCACATGTTGTAAACTTCTACATTAGAAGGTATAGTTTGTTAAGTTCTGTTAGCTGTGATCTGTACAAAGTACAAGTACAAACTGAAAATAAACTTACTAAATAAGTTATGTACAATTGTACAATAGTAACTTTGAAAAGGGGTCATACCCTTGCAAGACTCGATGCTATGATAGCGACGTTTACGACAAGATCAATTACTGACACACATTAACACATGTCATACAATTCTGCGTTTGCATTTTGCTGTGATATAATTTTGGGTCACGTTGTGTTGCTTAGGAAATTACACTTGAGTGTACGACAGAATCAAGTGTAAAAAATAATTCCATTCCATGATGTAGTTGATGAAGCACATTTATTCACCAACAACTGCAAGCTTTTGGATAGTGTACAATTTGTAGAAAAAATTATTCGGGCTCAACTGATCACAATTGGGTTAGAATTGTTTCTCGTTCGAAAAGTAATCTTTCCTTACACTTATCATAACGCAACATTCTTAGTCGTGAAACGACATCACCCGTTTTGTTAGCAAAACCTAAATTCTTTTATCTTTCAGTACAATTTATTTGTTTATGTTCATCGGGAATTTGAAAAAAATTTAATGATTATTCCACGGTCGTCATATATTCAAAGTTGTTTCGAAAGAATAGATTTACTGACCTCACTACATCAATTCAAACGGTTTTTAAACAATCTTTCTAACATAAGTAATACACAATTTTTATTAGATGTACCGAAAAAGTGATATATTAATAATTTAGTTTCACTGACGAGTAATTGGTTTCTCGATATCGTCAAAACCGCTTTAACTGTGCCTCGTTAATCCGCAGGCTATTAGACTCTCCAAACACTTAACAAAGGCTTTTGGTTTCGTCTTCAGCCACAAACCTAAAGATTAAATAAACCTAAAGATTAAATCGTAATTGATTGTTTTAAGATCATCATTTTATGGTTGGAACACCATTTATTAGCAATGAGAAAGTGATAAAAGGAATTAAAAAAAAACTAGTACAAAAAGCGTTTCATCATGCAAAGAACTATTATCACATTCTTGGTAGTAGAGAAAACTTTTCCAGACAGCAAAATCCGTTATTTACATGACGTTAAATCAATGCAAAAATAAAAGATTTTACTGTCTGGGTCAAATCCAAAGATAGAAACAAAATTTAGGAAAATCTGTTTTATTTTTAACAGCTAAAAACTGCCATGAAAGTGATAAAACCTTGGCTCTGTGACTGTATTATGGAGTGACTGCATAACTCAAATAATTTCAAAGTAGTTAAAGCTTTTTATTTTGTATTGTTTATCACGTTAAAACAATCGAGAAATCTGTTTTCGCAAACCGAAATGCCCAATATCGATTAAAAACATTGTTATACTGAATAGATTCTTTAGCTAAATGGCTCACTAAAATTGAAAATAGACCTTGAGTGCCAGCATAAATTTCCTTTTTTACATCGTTCTAAGGTTACTAGACGTTGAAACGATGTAATTTGAGAAACATGGTACCGGTAGTCTTTAAATTGGCTCTGTGAACAATTTGTATTGTTAGATTAAAAAACCTTTGTTATCAACAAATGTGTCAGACAACGCTGTTCACAATACAGTCCATAAAAAAATGCTGTTTAAGAATATACAGTTTTGCACCACATACTTTTTAGTATGAACATCTGCATACGTTCAATCAATACCAAAAGAGGCTGATTTATCGGCTGGGTTATCTCATGAAAATAGAGACTTTGTTTTAGCATGGCAAAACAGTAAAATATATAATTGTCATTATTGTTGAAAACATAAGTACAATATTGTAAATGGAATGTAAGTTAAATTTCTAGCCTTTGTTTTCAGTAGCTGCGAACGTTCCTTTTTTAAAGTTTTATTCAATCTGTATTTAACTTCACTGCATTGGTTGGGTAGCGTTCTCTTGACTTTCCACAATACCTCATCTTCTAAGATCCCATTAGCATTTAGTCAGACTATCTTTGTTAAAGCATTGACAATAATTTCTCAAACGTCAAGTAGATGTTCCTGATTCCCTTTGGCTAACTGTGCTAATGCGCTAATTGAAAGTAGTCCTGCCTTTGTGGAAAACTTTTAAGCAATGCTGCTGGTTGCTGCCTATTCGAACAAGACAGTGTTAGTCGAGTGTGGACTTTTCACATCAGACTTAAATTCCGTAATCAATCACTCAGCAATCGATCTCTCTTGCAATGAATAATATCCACTTTAAAGACCTATGCAGTTTACAACCTTTGTTGAGCTCCCACAAAAAAAAGTAAAATTATTAAGCCCAAACTTACATTGAAGTCCTGTATGGTTTTGTTTTACTTATTAATTTAACTGGTAAATATTGATTGAAGGCTGTATAGAACTGTAGACTATGCTGTAAATTGTAGAACCTTAGGTAGAACTTTGAGCAAAGAAACTATTGAGCGCTTTGGAATGACTTGAACCATACGTAACTTGAATCGACTTGGGCTATGCTGCTGTATGAGTTGGCGAGATATGGTATATGGGGTAATTATGGTTACCTGGAGATGTAATGTAATTTTTAAGTTTTGCTAACTTTTGTAGATGTTATCAACTATTTTAACAGCCCGACTGAATTCCTTTTTTTCTGTCTCGTGTTGCGAATGTGAATATTTTGATATTTAACAAAGTGATATTCAAATACAGAAAGAAGATTGTATTTTGAAAAGTTGAAGCATAAATTTAACAAGCTCATGTTGCCAGATGCCTTGTCGTTTTAAATCGATGGCTTGTATTGGTTGTTGAGACAGCATTGTTAATCGTAGTGTTTTTTTATTATCTAACGAGCAACGTTGTTGAAGGTAACACTAACACACACACCTCACTTAGAAGAGTTTTGTGCTTGTACTGAATGCGGCCTGCCCTACTCCTACTAGTAACTCACATTGTCCTGGATTATAAGTGCGCAATAAAGCACACTCAGCGTTTGCTTTGATACGTGGTCTTATAATTGATATAAATTGCCAGAATATCTTGCCAACTGTCATAACAACTTGTATGAACGTATGTAAACTAGTGGGCACATATGTCGAGATGTGTTTCATTTTTATTGAAATAAGGTCTAAGATCTAGCGTACAACTGGCGATTTTTTGTAACAACGTAAGTAGTTCTAGAATAATCATGGGTTTTAGGGAAAGCATGTTTTGTCTTATTCACCTACTAATTTTACCAAGTTTGGAATTTGATTTTTTTCCAGCGAGGACAATGCTATTTGATTTAATGTCATCATAATCATTATCACGTAAGTGTCATCAGGGTGGAAGATGTTGATTGTAAGACATCATAAGTTTTTTTTTGCACTCTTAAACCAGAATCAAGTACGTAGTTGGGTATATTGAAAATGATTGTAAATTATTAATCTTTTCCGTTAATTATTCCCAATCTCGAAATTACTTTCTAGTTTCCAGATTATAATTTCATCGTATACTCTACTGTACAGTCTACACTTTTTCTCCTTCTTCTGGCTTTATTCCTACTTCAAGTGGGGTTGCCGGTGCAGATTGTTCCTCCAAATCACTCTGTAACTAGCATCTTCTTTTCTTAGTACAATTATTTCCGTATCTTCTTCCACGCAGTCTTTCTATCTTCTTTTAGACTTTCGTCGCTTCGTATTCTCCCTTACAATATTGTCTCACACTTCAAACATAATCTTCGTCTCTCCTCACCGCGTGACCCAAGCATTTAAAACCATTTAAGATGTGTCTCAAACCCGTTGGCCTGAGTATTGTGTTATTCAAAATTGTTAAGGGCCCGTAATCTTTCCGAAGGGCCCGGAAACTTAAAGAAACCGCCTCGTATTTGTTCGATATTGATGCGTGTTTCTTAGAAATGTCGTGATTTGAGGTCTGAGGATTTTCTTGGTACCGGGCACAAAATATACCCTTAACGGCCCTACTTTCACATCGTGGAAGGTTCCATTCACCTGCTTGTGCATATTTGAGCGAAATAACCCGACGTTCAGGCAAACTAATGTAAAAAGAATGTTGTTCTGCTTCAATGGTTTTTAACCTCGTTTGACATTATTTTCAAACAAAAAATAAATTTACCAAGTAAACAAAATTAGTCAGGATTGGAAAGTTGTATAGTTTCCGATCCTGACTGCTTTTGTTTACTTATTATGTTAAATTGTTTGGATGCATCCTAAATGAAGGATCCTTGTATAACTTTTTATCCTGAATAACAACGAGACACCAAAACAGAGTTAGAGAAACATCAGCTCCTATTTCTTTGAAAATAAAAATAAATTATTGCAATTTTTTCCATTGATTTAAAATATTCGAATAGTTTTTGTTCAACACATTTGAAGTCTTTTTAAACCATTGCGTAATTTCAATTACCCTACTAGGCCTAGGGCCTAGGCCTACAGTAATGCTTTTAAGCAGTGTAAGCTTTGATTACTTTCTGCTACAATAACACAACGTCTGGGTAACGGAAAAATCTATAATGTTTGAGTTTAAATTTCTAAACATCTTATCGATCTGAACGCACGATCTATTGTGGTGACAACGTAAATTAAATTCACTAGTAGGCTACATTTGTTTGCACGCTGGGGAGAGAATTGGCTGTGAATGTTTCCTTCAAAATTGATTTTTAACCACGTTATTTGATTTTGCAATGTAGGCTATGTGTTCATAGACCACGTGTTTACCTTGTTCTCAACAGGGATATTTCTTGTAGGCTAAGTTTGTAACACGCAACATTATTTTCCACGGTACGTTTTTCATATATTTTTTCAACTGAAAACGTGTATAAAGCTAAGTGTTGATGACATCGACAGTAAAGCGAAACAAATTTAGTGTTTTGTACGTAGATTTAAGTCAACAAATGGCACATCAATTTCTTACGTTCTGGTGCTTTTCCTTTACTAAGCTAACACACACGACATTTAAATACGTTGGACCAATGTACAAAGTTAGGTTTTGCTCAGAGGGTCGATATCTTGTAATGCTAGCACCCTGGGAAGCAGTTAATTTCATTAATTGATGCAGAAACTGAAAGCAACTGTCGGACTGACGTCAAATTAATGAATTATTTATACTTGACACACGTCGTTATTTATACTTGACACACGGCAGTGGGCCATGTTTTCACTTATGACTTAAAATATCTTTTCATACATTTTGCATGGAAGAATTCACAACCAAAAATTTTTCTGCAGTCTAGCGCAAAAAGGTATTCTGTTGTCCAAGTGTTTGTTCTACTGAACGCTATAACTTAGGCTACTGCAAAAGAAAGTTGCCAAGGAGTGAAAAGGATGGCAATCAGCATTGGATAGACTACTTTATTGTATCGCAAGTACAAAATATCCCATTTTCTAACCTTCAGAGATATGGTTGCCTGTTAACTACAGACAAGAAATACTATGAGTGCTTTGTGAGGTGAAAGTCTTTAGACATTCAAAAGCCACGATTTTATTAGTAAATCGATGCATTCAGGAATTTGCCTTCGCTAAAAAAATTTTGGTTACTGGTTCAGCAGAAGCAAATAAAACGAGGGAATTGGTGGAGATTATCGCTTCGGTTATAATGCATGTTTTAGCTTTAATCAAAATAAGTTTTATGTTGCCCAGCCAAAAAAAAAACGTGCCTGGTTTACACGGCTTTTACATCTAGTGACGTTGTAAAAATGGCAACTTCTGCCAGGTGATAGATGTCTAATTAGAAGCCCCGGACAGCAAATTAATCATGTTTACATTGATTCATGGTCTGCAGACGTTAAATCAATATAGATACGATTGATTTGCTGTCTGGGAGCTCCATTTCATTTTTAAAGACACATAAATTACTCATTGCGAGCACAAACTCGACTGCTTTGTATGCCATGGAGAACACGCGTTTGATTTATATTTACATTTGGGTGTTGGCAGTTTGCCGTAAGGCAACTTGTCATCCATGTGCAATGTTAGTTGCGTTGTGTTGTTTCTAATTACAACCTAGTCAATTTTGTGAGTGTACTTGACATTGGTCTGGCACTACTGGCAGTCATTTTTTATGTGACTGCTTCAACTTTTTTCTGTACTGCACACTGCACAGTGTTTTTACATGGCTTCTCACAAACAAACTAAATTTTGTGTTGAGATATTACTTCAATAGTGGGAGTAAAAGATCTACGGCATGAAAGTTATTATTTAGAAACTTTCACGATATTTTTTCTAATGCAGAGTATTTGTATTTAATTGATTTATTATTATTATTGCAAGGTAATGTTATCAGAATGTGTTATTTTTATGCAGCTGTAGACTCTACGATATAAGGTGGAAGGCCGCATGCTAAAACAACACGCATTAGTCTCTAATCAACCTATAATCCTTATCTCTTTAAGTCTAAGCTTTCTGTTTTTTGTTTTTGTTTTTGTTCTTTGTAGACGATGACGACTTTTTATTGGGCAATCGCATGCGCAATTCCTCAAAAGGTGGCGACTCGAAATACAACACATTTCTTGATCTTTCTAATCTGAATTTGGATGAAGACGTTGATCCATCTTCAGATGGATCCTTAGAGAGCGTTGTTACTTCTCTAAGCGATCCAGAGAGCGGTACCGAAAGAGAAGAAGAAAGGGAATCAGATGATTTTCGGTACAAAAATTTAGTTTCTTTGAATTTAGCTTATGGAACGTAACCGCACTGAATAAGCTTTTTGTTTATATATTAGAATTTTTAATTAGCTTGTTGCGTCATACATTTGAAATTCATGAAAGTAAATCAAGATTAAACAATGGGTTTTAATTAAAATAACACATGGTTTGCAATTATATTTTGTGGGAAGTCTCATTTGTTATGTCTTGTGTTAGCAAATAAGATTTTGATTATGTCGTTAACAACAACTGAAAAATTTTAACAACTGTCCAAAGAAATCGACGTTTGTGTCTCCCATTAAGTGCCTTGACAAGTCAAGCATGTGCTTTTGGTAGTCATTGAACTGACAAACGTTCGATTGTCCATTAAACGCATTCACCACTCTGTCATGCTGCCGACTTGAAATATCTATTATTCATGTGGCCTATATCGTTTAGGCAGTTATGCTAAATCAATAAGTATACGATTAGATGATAAATTGTCCAATCCATTAGGCTATAATACAAAAATTTTGCGCAGGAGTCAAAATGAAGACGTCAATGGAATCGTAAGTTTCATCCTATGTCGATCGTTAGACAAAATCGACGAAGAACCAAAAGAAGAAGAGGCCTGCATGCAAGAAGACGAATCAACTTCCGTTTTATTTGAGAAAAACAGTTTTGCGATTCGTGATGAGGACTCTAAGTTAGATGAGAAAAACGAAATAATTATGGAAGAGCCAAATGATGTAAAAACTGATGATGAACACAGAAGAGAGAGTTCTAAAGAGTCCTGTGTCTGTTGCCACAATAATATTCCAGAAGAAACTGTGGAATTAAGAGAAAAAGTTGCCTTTGAAGGACTTTCAATTAACGACAGTGCAGCTACGCAATCTGACCAGACCAACTGCACAGAAACAACTAGTAGTCTTTCGACTGACTCCGCTGCATCAGGGCTCTCAGACGGTTCTGAGACGACACCATCGCTTGAAAGTGATAAATTTCAATCTTGTACCTGTGATAGCACCGATGAAGAGGAATTTAACTTGGCAAACGAAAACATAAGTAAAAATCTTTCTTCAGAGACAAAAACAATGTTTAATGGAGGTCGTCTCATGTCTGCTAGAAGCAAACGTATGAGCATGCCTGGTGATGTAAGAAAGTTATTAAAATCTCAAAACATAGACTCTGACCAGTCGAATCTGTCGCCAACCGAGAAATCTGCTTTGCGTTCTGGTTTAAAGCGCTTGTTTCAAATTGCAATGTCTGCGGTCGATGGTAATAACAGACCGGGACCTAAAATAAAGGACATTTTGAATTTCATCGAAACAAAAGGCATCAAGCTCTCTGGTCCACGAATGCGTGGAACAATTAAAAGAATTGAAAAAGAACCGGACGGAGCCGAAACATCATTGAATCTTGAGTTGTTTTGCAGGTAACTGTGGATTAGAGGGACATAAATATGGTTCATTGATCCGTTATGGGAATCTGTTTCTTCGGAGTGAGAAAGCTTCTTTGACAGCTTGATCTCGGAAGTTTCATAAACTTGTTCAGCTCAACAGGCTGTAGTCCTAGGAAAGACCTTAGGCATTTCTCCCAAGAGCAGTGTTCATGACCAAAGAAATCAAAGGCTATGTGGTCAAAAGGGAGCCACTCCGCAATCGACGGCATGCCCTTAAGTGTCTTGTCAAAGACACAGCCACACGCTCTTGAGCGCTGTTGAACCGGCGCCCTATTGAACGTCGAACCAAGCCTCTCACCACTCGGCTATGCAGAGCCGGCTATGCCGTTTCTCTGTTGATAAAGTCGGCGCCCGACTGAGCTATCGCAGGCGTCTTGTAAGAAACTGGAACAGTGTAATCACTATTTGTCCCAAACATAGTTTCATGGTTGGTTTGGTTTTTGAATCTTTATCCTCGGACTGACAAGGCCTTGATAGGTTATTCCTGGTAGTTTCGCACACTTGTAGAGGCTCTAGTCTTGACGCAGGGCCGGTTACCGTTTCATGAAGCTTCTTAGCCTACAGTATACTATACTGTACACTATACTATACTGAGTATAGCGTTTTGGTTGCTACAGTAAAATAGGTATTCGGTATGTTTGTATTGACTTTTTTTTATCTCTATCAATGCATAAAGCAGTTCTTAGCGACTTTGCGTTTTTAAAGTTTATAAATGTTGCAAGTTATTCGAATGTTTGTATCGAAATACATAGGCTACTGTCAGTATTCGTGTTCACTGGTAGCATCAGAAAATACTAAATATCCAAAATTCTGCATATGAAAAACAAAAGCAATTTCAAAGTTTTCTGTTACAATGTGATATAAAAAAACAAAAAACGTTAAATTAAGTAAAAATGCAAGCTTTCTTTCATTCCATAAACGAAACTACTGTATTTCGTTCTTAAACGTTCATTCCATAAACGAAACTACTGTATTTCATTCTTAAATTTCCATTGATCTGGGCTACCGATTACAAGAATGTTACCACTAACATCGCAGGTAATGATAATGACTATTATTGCTTTGTTTTTGTCTAAATTGAACTTTTCTTTGTAGAGTTTGTGAACCTTCCTTCAATTTCATACGAAGCATATTTCTCAGCCAACTGACCATACCTGGTTTCAATGTATTTAAGCTTCGAATGTCAAGAATATTTGAAAATCTTCAAGAAATTTTAAACAATCAAGCAAGTGTTGTTTTGCAAATTGCAACAAGATATTAGCAAAAACGTATTTAGGCTATATTAGTATCTATCCATTCAATTATGAGAATAATTTCTTTTTTTTTTTTTGTTCTGTTCTAAATATCCTAATTATTTTATCCGTAAGTTTATATATATATAAAAGATATTTTTAATAAATTTGATCTGTTGATTAACTTTTATCATTTGGTGTTTTGTTATAAGTCTTATACGTTCCCAAAAATGCTTCGGTTACTCTGCTTCCGTTTTTTGTGTCCCGTCACTGTAACTGAAGATTAGTTTTTAGCTCATGAAAATCGAACTAAATTTTATTGAAATACTGTCGTGAGTGATCGCCTATAGGCAAATGATTTTCAGGATTAGACTTCAGGAAAAAGAATATTTATTTGGATTCACTAGAGTTATAATCTTGAATATTACAAGCTCGTCACCAATTACAATCTCGCCATTGTGAACTTGCAGGGTGACGTCACACCCATTGGCAATTCGTATTCAAGTTACAATGCCGCAATGAGAAAGCTGCGGCAGAGAAAGTCGCAGGTATCCCTGTCAGTCTGCACAGTGGATGGTCAAAGATGTTCGTTTGGTAACGCAGGTATTTAATATCTGCATTGTCAATTTTAATGAACAACACTAAACTGATTGTCAAATGCTAATAGAGCTTATTTTACAATCAGTTATTTTATGTTTGTAGGGGAGACTGGGGGAAGTTGGGCCATTTTTCACATTTTTGAACGTAGATCACTCAACTCTAATTCGATTGTAGAACGCTATGCATCATTATGATCTTGATTCTTCGAGTAATTCTTTCTGAATTTTAAATTTATTCTAAGTCTTTCAGGAAAAAATGTATGAGGGTTTAAAAAAGTAAAAACAATGACTTTTCGGCCCAATGTGCCCCCACCCCTGGGGTACATTGGGCCGCACATGGGGCACGTTGGGCCGGTATGCAAAACAATAAGAAATAACCATACTAAGTCAGTGTTAACTGCAAATGATGAATTAATATCATAAATGATCACTGTCCCGAAATACTTTCCCGAAAAGACACTTTCCCAACAGGACACTTGCCCGAAAATAAACTGTATTTTATATGCAATGTTCCTTCAGGGAAGTGCAATTGCGGGCAAGTGTCCTTTCAGGCAAGTATCATGTTTGAACAAGTGTCCTTTTGGGCAAGCGTCTTTCGGATAATTGTGTACAGGTTCTCATAATTACAACAAAACATTTTTAAACAAACAATGCAGAAATAGGTAACTTTTTTAACTTTTCAAAGTGGCCCAACTTACCCCAACAGCAGACATATTGCTTTGTACAACTTGCCAGAGATTCGACAGAATGGAGTACCATAAACTGACACTTAACCTCTGGCGATATAAATATATATGAGCCACAAATATAGCACTTTCAGTTGCAGTTCTGCATGCTTACGTTTCAAGTAGATAATTTAAAAAAAAACACACAAAAAAGTAAACTTTCCTACTTCACTCATAAACGCTGACCACAATCAACTTCACCTCACCATTGTATTATCTGAGAACAAAACGGCATCACATGACATGTAGCGATTGTGTATCGCAAGATATATGGGTGGCCCAACGTGCCCCACCGGCCCAACTTCCCCCGTTCTCCCCTACTGGTGTGAATTTTATTAAATTAGAGCTCACAAAACCACACTGCAGGCCTCGAAATTCGTTTTTGTTGACGGCGGACAAACGTGTCCGGTCTGAGCAGCTATCTCGGCGGACAAATTAAGTCTCACGGCGGACACACCAGTTTAGCGTCGATCGTTGTGCTTAATCACTTTATCTTCATAATTCTTCACCATTTGAGAACTGTAGCTACGGTTTAGAAGGCTTTTTAAAATTTCAGTGAAGTCACTCTGAAAAGCTTTCATTAGAGCAACGACGTGCGCTTGAACAGTCAAAGCGCCGTGTAGCTGCTCAATACGCTACATAACTGATTAACTTCCACCTGCGAGGTCGTGTGGATTCTTGCGTCACAATGCTCTTGGCACTAGTCGGAAAACTTCTACACTAACGCTTCTATTTTCTGCTAAGTTTATTTTTGCGTGTTATGTGAGCGAAAGTGAATTTTCCCTGGGCCATTTCTTTCTTGCTGTAATACCAAAACTTGACAAATTTGCTGCATCTTGCTGCAATAGATTACTCGTATAACCGGAATCTAATTTTGTAACCAACCTTGCCTTATCAATATTACTCGGAGATCAAAGCCAGACATTGTGACGTAAAACTTGAACTAAGTTGCGCTGATTAGTGTAGAAGTAGCGGTACTCCCATCGATTCTTAGCGAAGAATTTAGCCTATCTTTGTTACGCTAATTCAATGTCATCAATCGTTGAAACAACGTAAAAATCGAAAGTTTTCCTGCTTGAATGGAAGCTAAGGGATACAGTATTCACATTTTCTAGATGCGCGCCGCGCGGGAAATTATATCCTCGCAACAATTGTTCGTGCCATGCAACGACGATTTGTATCGCTAGTTCATGTGCTATTTCCCCGCGGACAAATATGACCGATCTAGATGGTACTTCCCGCGGACATCACATGCTGTGACGGCGGACATGACCGCCGTGTCCGCCGTGAATTTCGAGGCCTGCCACAGTAGCCTATTCACTTTTTTTCAGAAGGCTTTCATCACTCACTGGGTTTGCAGTTTGCTCAGTGGCTATGTGTATCGTATTACTATGAATATAAACTGATGTGATATGATAAAAAGAGTCACTGTGCAAATCAAGCATGTGTTTGAAACTTTAAACAAATAAAGCAACAGACCTTGTAGAACACATTTTTAATTTTTTGTCCATACATCATGTGCAAGAAACCTAAAAAATTACCTGGTCAAAAGTTTTCGAGCTTATTTGTAGACCATTCTTTACTTATTGGCTACTTGTTGACTTTACTTATATATAACTTATGGCCATTTCAGTGAGTCGTCATGGATTTACCGTTTTAAACAAATGCAGTAGATATAGAGCTTTCGCTCTGGCTTTCAAGTATTATTAACAGAAACAAGCAAGAATGTTTCAATTACCCGGTCCGCTGTGATAAAAATCTCTGTGACTCCTGATTTAAATCATCGGGTTTGCTTTTAATGAGTAGGCTAACAATTTGCTATAAACTTACTAAGCAGATTTGATTTACAAATGTTTACAAACTGATGCTGGCAAATAATGGCGCAGAAATGTATTTAGAAATAGGGGAAGACGGGGCAAAGCGGGACACTTTTTGTAAAAACGTAATTTCAGCAACAGTGATGGTTGGATTTAGTTAATTTCTTTTTTAATCGAAAGCCTTAATTGGTCAGCATATTTGGTTCGAAGATCAAGCGGAATCTTTCTACTGTTATAGTACAAATCAAAAAAGATTTTTTTTTAAATGTTGCGCTTTGCCCCAGCCGTGGGGCAAAGCGGGACACTTCATTTTTGCATGATTTGGTACTGTTTAACCGCTTCTCTCAAAGACAACTTCTTGCTTTTCACATCTTCTATTGCATTCTTAATATTGATAGCCTATCCGTCCATTTACCTATTTCAGTTTTTCTATTATAGCGACGAACCATTGTCAGAATTAAATTGCGTAGGTCTACCGGTACAATATAAATGAATGCTGATAAGTATTTTACAATCTTTAAGGCTAAAAGAGTTATTAACAAAAATTCAATCAACAGAAGAACCACAGATACAATCTAGACTTCTAGAGTCTCATATTGCCCTAATGCACTGTCCCACTTTGCTCTAATAAAGCTGTCCCGCTTTGCCCCAAAGTATAGCCTTTAGAAAATAACATCTCTGCTGAAAACTGTAAAGTTTTAGGTAAAAGTTGCTTTTGTTACCAACAAATACTGTCTCAATGTCTAAGATAAAAACAAAGCTACCAACAAATTCGCTTATGCTAACAAATGTGGTAGCTACTTTTCCATCTTTTTCTTATAACAAACCATGCCAAAACACATTTTGCTTCCTCACGACACGCGTTGTGCTCTGCCAGTCGCCATTTTTTCACAGCAAATACAGTTTATAGTTGCCTAACTAGTGCTTCCGGTTAGAGGGAGCCAAAGAATACAAAACGTGAGAAATCGCGATGTCCCGCTTTGCCTCGTCTTCCCCTAAGCTTAGTAAAAGAAAAAGTATTCTGAAAATTTAATTATTTAGCTTACCTGAGTATAGTTTGATAGTGATAGACTACAATATTTAGCATTGAATGCACAATGTCACAAAAATAGGCGGGTTATCAGAAACAAAAAGGTACTGTAACCTATTGTGGCACGGTGGCTAATTTTCCAAAACAATTAAGACATTTTTTAAAGACAATTTTTCCAAGGCCAATAAGTTTTTTTAAAAGTGATAAAAAATAATTCACACGAAACTGTTTTATTAAGTTACCGTAGGCTAGTCATTTTTATCTTTTTCTACTAAGAACACAGCTTATTTGGGATTAAGCTACTTCACATATTACGTTAGATCTTAGTTTTATGCTTTTTACTTCTGTAATGAAGCTCATCTGAAGATGGCTAAACGACATTTTTTAACACCGTAGAAACACCTCATCCTCTGAATGCTTGTGCTGCTGTCTTCAACTACTGCCTGGCTTGCCAACAAAATGGCATAGAAGCTTGTTCACACTTTATGGGAAGAAGGCAGCATGATGAAGATATGGTAAGATGTAGCAAATAGTAGATGAAGGGATAACAAAAAATAACTCCATTGGGAAGCAGGTATTTCTCGTTTTCTCTCGAAGATGCTTTATATAGACTTGCTTGTGTGATGGATTTAACAATATTGAATGCCCTTGAAGCTAGCTCTGTGTATTTTTTACTATGAATTAAAAATATTCCACCGTTTAAAAAAAAATTTGCGAAAATTAAGTAAGTCACAGCATGAACGCATTCTATGAGTTTGATGAATCAATATCACAGTCATTTTGCTTTGGTGAGAAAATATCTCCTTCAACTTTCTTCCAATTGAACTATATGGCTCTAACTAATATAAATAAAGTTAAGGAATCACAACTCGCAAGGTGTGCAAAACTATATATACAGTAGTTACATTTTTGAAATGTGATTCGACGTTATTTGCCTTTCATTCAAAGGCCAATGATACATGCCTAAAATAGTGTTCCAGACAATTGTTCACCAAATCAAACGTCATATAAAACCGTTCAGGTCTACTGAATCTTAGCGTATTACGAAATGGAATATTTCTAAAAAATGAGCAGATTGCACCATCGTTTGCAAGACCTGAAAAACATTGCAGCATAACAAATAGAAATTTAGTTTTCCACATTGTTTTTAGAAATGAAAGTGTGCTTTTGTTCTTTGATCCACGTTTTTAAAGCGATTGCAATTTCAAATCTTTTGAGTAATAAAAAATTCTATTGTTTTCATTTCTTTACCTAAATACAAGATTTAAGACGTAGTTCTTAGCAGAAACAATACGTAAACTAGCTTGTCCTAAATGTATTTGATGTCACAGCAGTTTGGTCAAATTTTTTAGAATGAATTCTTATTGTTGCCATCCGAAAAAATTTGTAACCCATTCTCTAAAGCTGGCGCATTTGTCACCTCCTCTCTTTTGTTCCGCGAAATGGAAGTAGAGAACAGATTGAACCTTCTTCATGAATTTTACCGATCTCTGATCGGTCAAGAGCTCTTGTGCTGTGATAACCTCAGGTATTCATTTGTATGCGTTTTGCATCCACTTTTTTGAAAACGTAAACGTCAAGTCACTGTAATTTTACTGCTGTGTTTTTTTAGGTGGACACTGTGCAGCTTTGAAACTACTCCAAGTCCAATATTGTATTTGAAAAACTTGAAATGAAACGCGTAAATATATTTGCCTACCGTTACTTCAGATAACAATTGAACGATTTATTGCTGAAAGTTTCTGAATAGTGCTCATTACGCCTGCCGTACGCTTATTGGTAATTTGTATATCGTAACAGCAGATGAAATTGTTTCATGCACGTGATATTGTGAGCGTCATTTCGCCGTCGGGAGCGTGGCCTAGCGGCTTGAGAGTTAGGACAGCCTAGTCATTTCGGTGACGTGGGTTCGATTCCCACTCTTACCATTACTTTTTTACTTCTTTGTATCAAACAAAGTTCAAATCAAGAATAAACTCTATGGCTGAGTGCTAGAAGGGTCACAATGAATGCAGTCAGCTGGTTTAAAGGGAAAATTGTCCTGTGTTTAAAAGGTCTACCGGTCAAAACACTCCATCTGCTGTAGCGATCTACAGATTACAAATACGCGTACGGTACTTCCTTTCTTTGAAAGGTTTTGTTTGCAATTGAAATCTTTTCATATTTCAGTTACAATTACAAACGCATTTACTCGCACGACGAAATTGGTCTCGCTTACTTCTTGAGCGCCACCCAACGGTTACCAAAAGGGACGTCATCCGACTTGGCAAATGTTCTGGATTTCCACTTTCAAGGCGCATCTTCTGCAGTGACGTCAGATGCTTGCGCAATTGGAGCGGCTACTTTGGCTAATGGTGGTGTGTGTTGTTTGACAGGTGTGTAATGTGCTGTAGTTTGTGTAATCTGATCAAACTTTTAGGTCAGTTTTTATCGCCTACAGTCTGCAGATCATATCATTTGCTACTGCACGATTTTTTTTATCAAATGGAGCGGACAATCTGTGAGTTTTAGACGCTGATACCAAAGTGACTGCACTTTCTGCAATCTTTTAGTGTAGTCAGGCAAGAATTGACAACGTGTGGTTGTGAAAGGATAAACCTTCTTTCTCCAGAGTCTCAAACGAACAGCAAATTGCTAGGCCTAAACCGACGTGATTTGCTGATTACGCGACATAAGTTATTCTTGGATTAGTATTGACCCGCAATAGGAATACACATATTCTGTTTTCGCCGATATTTTGTTTCACAAATGCGACCGGTGAAAGTTCTGTACCCGTTAATTGTTTTTTCTTGTCTGCACAGATTTGATTACGTGGCTGAAGTTGTTGCACAGCCATTAATCTAATCCAAAGGATTTATTAAATCCTTTCCTATATAAGATGTTTTTTGTTTGTTTGTTGCAGATGAGGTTGTGGTCAATGCTGCTTGCGTACAACATACTTTAGATGTCATGAGGTCATGCCGTCCAAGTTTATCGCGGGAAAGTGGCAAAGAAGTGAGTCTATCGTTGTAGTCGTAGGCCTACTTTTTTCCAAAATTGCTCTCAATAGAATTGAATTAGATGATTCAAAGCACAACAGAAACAAAATTCGTGTAGGCCTACGGAAATAAAATAGTCGACTATGACGGGGCAATCAGTTCTCAGTAGCCAAATGTTTGCTGAAATATCACATGATAGGCTACAACATGAAGTAGCGAAGGCAGGGACGTAGCCATGGGGAGGCAATCGCCTCCACAAAATTTTAATCTTGCCCGCCCCCAAAAAACTGTTTTAATATTAGCCTACTACGACATTTTAACACCATTATAATTCATGTTGATTAACGTTTCCCCCTCTTAAACTTTCTTTCTAGCTACGTCACTAAGCGTAGGGGCATAATCTTGTCATTGAGATCGAATCAGCTGCTCCCAATTGTTTTGGTATGCTATTTGCCTAAGTGTTTTTCCGAGACACAACCGCGTGTTCTCGAGGGATGTCAAACCGACGCCTTTCGAGAGATGAGCAGATGTTCTCACCACTTGTCCACGCAACCGCCCCTTTTATGACTCCAGGCTGCATTATAAAACGCAATATGACTGTCTATTCTTGTTCATTCGATGGAAGTCAAGCACCATCAGCCTCCATTCGTTCATCCCTGATGCCGACAACCGCCCCGCCCCACCGACCTGACACTACAAAGAAAGGCGTAGGTGCGCCTCAACCGTCTCTTTACGGACGTCAGGCTTTTCCGCTTAACCATGCACCAATGAGGAATGGTCTCTTCCTCTTCTTGTGAATGTGGTGCTGAGGAACGGACCGCAGACCATATCATCAACGATTGCACCAAAGCCATTAGCCACCTATAAATGGAGTGTTTGCGTGTCTTGGATGATGAAACCAAAGACTGGCTGCTCTTTAGCAGCTTAGTCCGGGAACATCATGAATCTAGGGTGGTAAAAGGATAGACCCTCGGCCCCAGAGGCTCACACGACGACTGTCTGATCTCCTCTCCGAAGACGTCATATGATGTAGGAACCGTAGCCTATAAACAGCCTTTAACTGGAATTTTTGCAAACTCACTGTGAGTTAATCCATGCCTGCCGTTTGTGGGTGAAATGCATCTTTAAAAATGAGATTTTGATACAGGCGGAAGATATCGCTGCGGCGTGGAATGACCATGGAAGCATCATGCTAATCATCCCTGGTGTCCTTGCTATCACGTGTTTTGTACACTGCCAATCAAAGGATGTTATTCAAAAGATGGTAGAATCCTTGACGAAGGTATCGTAGCCAAGTTTGCAACATTTTGGAATTTAAATTAAGATCAATGCTTGTGGAGTTAAAAAAAAGTTTTAAGCTCATTGTCGCTTTGAATCAAACAAGCCTTACTCAGGGATAGTAGTGATAGATATCCCTGGGCTTACTTTACATTCAGCTCAAATGAAACTATAATTTGATGCTGTTAACAATATTTTTTTTTCATTTTAGGACCTGCTTTCAACTTTTAACTTCAGTGTATATAAAAGCTTGAAAGATCGACGAAACGCATTCTTTCAACGGCCCAGCTTGCCTTGAGCGGAAGATTGCCAGTTTGCTGAATACCTCAGCAAGAAACTCTCACATTTCTTTACAATTGTACTTTGATCTAATTCTATCTAAACCGTACTTTTCTTTTATGTTGTAAAAGGAGCGATACCGGTACAATTGATTTATGGAGAGTCTCATACAAGATATTTTCATTTTTAATGTGCAGCTTTTATCACACGAACATTTATTTACGGTAATGAAATTGGTGTAACAAGCAAATTGAGCTACTTGGTTTATACTGTAGTGGTATTCAGAATTGACTGAATCACCGTCCAAAAAATGTGTCAATGAATATGAATCTCTTGAATCAGCATATTGTTCATATTAATTTATTGTGACGTATTTTTCTTCTGATGTGAATGTATATTGCCCTCTTGTAGTATACAGACAACTTTGTAATGCATGCTGAATTTTTCCCTTAAATTTCGTGATTCGTTGAGCTTGTGCAGGCTACCACTGGAAACATTAGACAGTTTTATAAATCGGCCGATAGCTCGGTAGAAAACGGAGATTCGGCGAAGGAAGAAACGGCAAGATCAAGCGACGCTGGTTCGCCTCTCGGGGTGTGCTGTTGAGTAATGTACTTGAAGGGCAGCTCTCGTTTAGCGCATCTGCAGGGGAGGATCGCTAGTCCTCACACTCACTGGTTGACGTTGCCTTACATGCGAGCTCCCGAAGTTGGGGTCTCCAGTGCGGCGGAGGGTCGCTAGTCTTCACATCCGTTGGTCGACGTTGCCTTGGAGTGGTGGGAGCTCCCGATGTTGGGGTGCTCAGCGAAGGCAAGTCGACCCTTGTGTTCTATCAGAAACAACTTAGGTTTGTCGTACCTAACGAAGTAAAGCAAAATCCCGAAAACGGATTTAGCTGCTTCGTGCCACACATCTTTAGACAGACAGCGGAAACTTGATGCTGCTAACTTCTTTAACCAGGTCTACGTCAGCGGTTCCAACTTCAAAAGAGACCAGGTCAAGAATAAAGATTCTTGCAAATAATAATCCAAAAGATTAGGAAGACAAATGTTCAGTAAAGCCGGTGCGTCACATTAATATTAAGAAGTTTGATGTTTATGAAACAATGCCATTGTCAGGTAGCCTTCGACCATGTTTGATAGATAGGCTATTATGTGTGGTATGTTTTCTTATTTTCACACGAAAGCACTAAAAAGTATTCAGAAATGAAATGGCAAAGTTGAGTACGTTTTTACCATCTATTTATAAAAGAATACAATATCGACCTTTACTTGTCCTCCTAGAATAAAAATTGAAGCGCATACAAGCAAATTAGTATTTGGTGACATGGAACCGTCCTGTGACAAAGGTCAATCCACCAACTATACAAAGCAGTTGTCTGCCCAATGTTGAGTCAACGTAAAAATAACTTATGAACTGGTTAGCTGCTTCTTAAAGCTCAATCCCGCTCTTGAACAATTTTGTGTATTCTCACGCATTACGTGAATGTATTTAAATCTCAACGAGCCTAATTCCAAGAAACACACCATGACTTGGAACTTGCTTTCTGTAAGCTAAACAGTAAACATGGCGTTTTTGTCAAACTGAAGGTTCTGGTAATAACGCCAGCGTAGTATGAGCAGTGGATGAGCAACTTTAGTTGTCCAATGTGATGATAAAAATGTTACCGGTACGGTAACACAGTTGATAGCGATTAGGTAGAGATGCCATCGCTACAGTAAAATTGATTTTAACAATAATGTTGAACTAAATCGTTGGGCAAAAAAAGTTTTTAGAAGAAACGTAAGGCATGCAAATCAGAAAAACGATCATTGACGGGCTTAAAACGTCATTTAATGTAGCGGTTATAGATTGGATGAAGTTATTAATAAGCAAATTACCTGAAAACATTCACTTTTACACAACTTCAGCAAATGATATCCAATTATCCATACAAATATTATTCAGCTTGATGCTAGTGAATAATGCATGAAAACTCACAACGCCAAAACTTTTCACGAAAATTGCAGACGGGGTGTGCGCTTTAGTAACGCATTTCAAGGACTGCTCTTCATTCCGCGGTTACTAGTAGATGGAATAATTCACAAACAACAACACTTCAACAATTAGAAGCTTCGCTCTGTCAAACTCGGTGAACGGCCTGTGTCGAGTTCAAAGGCTCTATCTACAAGTATGAAAAACTGTCATGATTAAGTTCTCAAAGAAGCTTTCTCTGGTCGATGATTAAGGTTCCCAAATCAATAGCAAGCATTTTTTAATATATCATGTCTGCAAATATCGAATTTAGTTGGTTTTATAAATTAAAGAAAATAGTTTTGTACACTGCAGGCGACTTTAAACTGACTATTCCATTGCTAATCAAAAAATTCATTCGTTCTGTGAAAACACAACACTGAAAACTTATAGGCAAAGAAATCACAAATGAGGAATTCATGTGGCATTGTTGTGATCCAAAATGTGCTTTTCCGCTGAATATAACTGTCCAACAGTGACCTGCAAAAGAAACAATTAGTAAATATAAATTTTTTCATAGCCTACTAATACAAATAACACATGCACAAAATAATCTTAATGGATTGAATATTGGCTGTGGCTATATTTACACTATATAGTGTAATAATAGCCTCAATAGTGTTGCCAGGTAAGGAATTCTGCCCTAACTTGAGAAAAGTTTAAAGCTGTTGAAAACAAAAACTTGTATTTTGGAAAAAATTTTTAGTCCTGGAAAGAACAAAACCCTTATCTTATTCGTAACTCCACTAACCCTTACCTTAACCCTTCCTAACTTTAATCCTAACTCTGAAAACACCTGATTGTGGAAAAATAGCCACTTCCTTGAATATTACTGATGAATTTATTTGAATCTGACTTGATAAATTTATTTTTTGTGCTGCAATGCTCTATATCACATCAGCATGCACTCATGCAGTGTCTGTAACACTACCAGAAATCCTTAAAATATTAGCACAAGTAAAAAGTGACTTGGAAACAAAGCTATCCAAATGTTATATAATAGTAATTTCACAAAGATAGAAAGAAACTTGAAACAAACAAAATCAGCACTGGCAAGATAGAGATATCGCTGTTGAGATATAAAATCACCTGTCTCTGTACAACTGTAAGATCTTCTTCTGCTTGTGCAAGTACTTCAGGCAGTTTTGATTCGTCACTTTCTTCTAAATACCTCTCATAGTTAAATTTTGCCCTTCTTATCGCATGGTTCCTGAAAACAATAATATTTGTTTCAACAATATTGAAAAATAACAAAAAGATACATTCAGACCACTATGTAAGAACTTGTAATTGTTAAAATTGGCCTTGTCAGCATTGGGATTAGTTTATGAAATGATTGTTGCAATTTTAAGGGTTTGAATAACTTAAACATATAAATAGTACACAACAAAAAAGTAAAGCATAGCCTACATTTTGCTTTTCCAGTTAGATTGAAGATATGAAAGGTTTGTTGGAAATGTAAATTTTAAGTGGACTCAATGCCTAACTGATTTTTCACTTTTGTTTTTCTGGTATATAACTGACTCAGCAGCTCTTAATTTAGAACTTCTCTGTCATTACATTGCTATAAACATTATCATGCTATTTAACATGTTTATTTACATTCAATGACATATGTTTTTTATTTATTCTACAACTTATCCTTATAACAATATTTCTACCTGAAATTGTAGTCAGTAAACTTTCCACATTCTGTTAGTAATTGTTTATAAACTTTTGCAAGTTGGCTGCGAGCCATAGTCAGCTGTAAGGATTTGTTTGTAGTAAACAATCTGTGAAACAAAAATCAAAATGTAGTTTTGATTTGGACAACCATAACTTTAAAATGGAAACTTCTCTGCTTCATAAGAAACAAATTTCTTAATGTACGTAGAGCTTCTTCTATCTGCATCAGATTATAGTAATAAAACGATTAGACCTACAGTTTTTAGTAATAAAGTTTGCTGGTTCATCATTGAATACACTCAAAAAGGTCTAGCTGAAAGGATTAAATAGTAAAATTAAATAGCAATTTAGCTCATTTCCTAGTGTGCGTAGCTGAGAATTTTGAAATAGTTGAAACTAAAGTGCATTATTTTCATTATGCATTATTTGCATAAAGTTCTTTATTTCTCTGCAATGCACAAGCCTGCGACCTAAAACACTGCAGAATGCAGAGCTTTGGTTGTGAGGTTAATTGCCAGATGGTGATTAATGAAGCTTTGCACAATCGATTGCAAAATTCCCCAACAGCTATTCAATTCAATGGCACTTTTTCACCGAATAGCATTCATCATTGAATGTCTTTCAATCAACTTCCCAATCCAAACCTCCAGCATTGCTCCTAAATTTCCTCATTTATATTTTTTGGCCCAAATTGACCACCGTCATTCTGGCAGAATAATTCTGCGCGATCCGCCTAAAAAAATGATCCGTAAAAATTTGCGCGATAAACAATGCGATGAAAGTAGCAACACTCGGAAGCTGATAAAATCACTTCTCGTTACCACATCAAAGCAAATCTTATATTTTTTCCATAGCCAAATGAACAGTGAACACAGAAATTTAAATAAAAAACTCGACTTGTCAAAGATAAAGCAACTGCAATTGCGAAAAGTTAGACAAAAAATCGTATCTATTAAGACTGCTATATGTGACATGGCAAGAAAAGTAAGCATCACAAAAACGACTATAAAAATACTTTCCCGAAATATTTTTCGGAATTTTATTTTTGAATCGTGTTCAGAATTAAATTTCCTTTCCAGGGATGGCAAGCTCGTGGTGGGGCAGACGAAGGAAACGCGAGCAGAATGGTTTAAAAATGGAAGAAATGTCTTGCGTATTTAAAAATAAATAGAGATTTCAACGTTTATAGACGCCTTCAATTGACCGTCTATAAAAATATTTTCCCGAAATATTTTTCGGAATTTGATTTTTGAATCGTGTTCTGAATTAAATTTCCTTTCCAGGGGTGGCAAGCTGGTGGTGGGGCAGACGAAGGAAACGCGAGCAGAATGGTTTAAAAATGGGGTAAATGTCTTACGTATTAAAAAACAAATAGAGATTTCAACGTTAAAAGACGCCTTCAATTAGGCGTCTATAAAAATACTTTCCCGAAATATTTTTCGGAATTTTATTTTTGAATCGTGTTCAGAATTAAATTTCCTTTCCAGGGATGGCAAGCTCGTGGTGGGGCAGACGAAGGAAACGCGAGCAGAATGGTTTAAAAATGGAAGAAATGTCTTGCGTATTTAAAAATAAATAGAGATTTTAACGTTAAAAGACGCCTTCAATTAGGCGTCTATAAAAATACTTTCCCGAAATATTTTTCGGAATTTTATTTTTGAATCGTGTTCAGAATTAAATTTCCTTTCCAGAGGTGGCAAGCTCGTGGTGGGGCAGACGAAGGAAACGCGAGCAGAATAGTTTAAAAATGGAAGAAATGTCTTGCGTATTTAAAAATAAATAGAGATTTTAACGTTTATAGACGCCTTCAATTGACCGTCTATAAAAATATTTTCCCGAAATATTTTTCGGAATTTTATTTTTGAATCGTGTTCAGAATTAAATTTCCTTTCCAGGGGTGGCAAGCTCGTGGTGGGGCAGACGAAGGAAACGCGAGCAGAATGGTTTAAAAATGGAAGAAATGTCTTACGTATTTAAAAACAAATAGAGATTTCAACGTTAAAAGACGCCTTCAATTAGGCGTCTATAAAAATATTTTCCCGAAATATTTTTCGGAATTTTATTTTTGAATCGTGTTCAGAATTAAATTTCCTTTCCAGGGGTGGCAAGCTCGTGGTGGGGCAGACGAAGGAAACGCGAGCAGAATGATTTAAAAATGGAAGAAATGTCTTACGTATTTAAAAACAAATAGAGATTTCAACGTTAAAAGACGCCTTCAATTAGGCGTCTATAAAAATACTTTCCCGATATATTTTTCGGAATTTTATTTTTGAATCGTGTTCAGAATTAAATTTCCTTTCCAGGGGTGGCAAGCTCGTGGTGGGGCAGACGAAGGAAACGCGAGCAGAATGGTTTAAAAATGGGGGAAATGTCTTACGTATTTAAAAATAGAGATTTTAAAGTTTATAGACGCCTTCAATCAAGCGCCTATAAAAATATTTTCCCGATATATTTTTCGGAATTTTATTTTTGAATCGTGTTCAGAATTAAATTTCCTTTCCAGGGGTGGCAAGCTCGTGGTGGGGCAGACGAAGGAAACGCGAGCAGAATGGTTTAAAAATGGGGGAAATGTCTTACGTATTTAAAAATAAATAGAGATTTTAACGTTGATAAACGCCTTCAATTAGGCGCCTATAAAAATACTTTCCCGAAATATTTTTCGGAATTTTATTTTTGAATCGTGTTCAGAATTAAATTTCCTTTCCAGGGCTGGCAAGCTCGTGGTGGGGCAGACGAAGGAAACGCGAGCAGAATGGTTTAAAAATGGGGTAAATGTCTTACGTATTTAAAAACAAATAGAGATTTCAACGTTAAAAGACGCCTTCAATTAGGCGTCTATAAAAATATTTTCCCGAAATATTTTTCGGAATTTTATTTTTGAATCGTGTTCAGAATTAAATTTCCTTTCCAGGGGTGGCAAGCTCGTGGTGGGGCAGACGAAGGAAACGCGAGCAGAATGGTTTAAAAATGGGGGAAATGTCTTACGTATTTAAAAATAAATAGAGATTTCAACGTTTATAGACGCCTTCAATTGACCGTCTATAAAAATATTTTCCCGAAATATTTTTCGGAATTTTATTTTTGAATCGTGTTCAGAATTAAATTTACTTTCCAGGGGTGACAAGCTCGTGGTGGGGCAGACGAAGGAAACGCGAGCAGAATGGTTTAAAAATGGGGGAAATGTCTTACGTATTTAAAAACAAATAGAGATTTCAACGTTAAAAGACGCCTTCAATTAGGCGTCTATAAAAATACTTTCCCGAAATATTTTTTGGAATTTTATTTTTGAATCGTGTTCAGAATTAAATTTCCTTTCCAGGGATGGCAAGCTCGTGGTGGGGCAGACGAAGGAAACGCGAGCAGAATGGTTTAAAAATGGAAGAAATGTCTTGCGTATTTAAAAATAAATAGAGATTTCAACGTTAAAAGACGCCTTCAATTAGGCGTCTATAAAAATACTTTCCCAAAATATTTTTCGGAATTTTATTTTTGAATCGTGTTCAGAATTAAATTTCCTTTCCAGGGGTGGCAAGCTCGTGGTGGGGCAGACGAAGGAAACGCGAGCAGAATGGTTTAAAAATGGGGGAAATGTCTTACGTATTTAAAAATAAATAGAGATTTCAACGTTTATAGACGCCTTCAATTGACCGTCTATAAAAATATTTTCCCGAAATATTTTTCGGAATTTTATTTTTGAATCGTGTTCAGAATTAAATTTCCTTTCCAGGGGTGGCAAGCTCGTGGTGGGGCAGACGAAGGAAACGCGAGCAGAATGGTTTAAAAATGGGGTAAATGTCTTACGTATTTAAAAACAAATAGAGATTTCAACGTTAAAAGACGCCTTCAATTAGGCGTCTATAAAAATACTTTCCCGATATATTTTTCGGAATTTTATTTTTGAATCGTGTTCAGAATTAAATTTCCTTTCCAGGGGTGGCAAGCTCGTGGTGGGGCAGACGAAGGAAACGCGAGCAGAATGGTTTAAAAATAGGGGAAATGTCTTACGTATTTAAAAATAGAGATTTTAACGTTTATAGACGCCTTCAATCAAGCGCCTATAAAAATATTTTCCCGATATACTTTTCGGAATTTTATTTTTGAATCGTGTTCAGAATTAAATTTCCTTTCCAGGGGTGGCAAGCTCGTGGTGGGGCAGACGAAGGAAACGCGAGCAGAATGGTTTAAAAATGGGAGAAATGTCTTACGTATTTAAAAATAAATAGAGATTTTAACGTTGATAAACGCCTTCAATTAGGCGTCTATAAAAATATTTTCCCGAAATATTTTTCGGAATTTTATTTTTGAATCGTGTTCAGAATTAAATTTTCCTTTCCAGGGGTGGCAAGCTCGTGGTGGGGCAGACGAAGGAAACGCGAGCAGAATGGTTTAAAAATGGGGGAAATGTCTTACGTATTTAAAAACAAATAGAGATTTCAACGTTAAAAGACGCCTTCAATTAGGCGTCTATAAAAATATTTTCCCGAAATATTTTTCGGAATTTTATTTTTGAATCGTGTTCAGAATTAAATTTCCTTTCCAGGGATGGCAAGCTCGTGGTGGGGCAGACGAAGGAAACGCGAGCAGAATGGTTTAAAAATGGGAGAAATGTCTTACGTATTTAAAAATAAATAGAGTTTTTAACGTATATACACGCCTTCAATTAAGCGTCTATAAAAGTACTTTCCCGAAATATTTTTCGGAATTTTATTTTTGAATCGTGTTTAGAATTAAATTTCCGTTCCAGGGATGGCAAGCTCGTGGTGGGGCAGACGAAGGAAACGCGAGCAGAATGGTTTAAAAATGGAAGAAATGTCTTGCGTATTTAAAAACAAATAGAGATTTTAACGTTGATAAACGCCTTCAAGTAGGCGTCTATAAAAATATTTTCCCGATATATTTTTCGGAATTTTATTTTTGAATCGTGTTCAGAATTAAATTTCCTTTCCAGGGCTGGCAAGCTCGTGGTGGGGCAGACGAAGGAAACGCGAGCAGAATGGTTTAAAAATGGGGGAAATGTCTTACGTATTTAAAAACAAATAGAGATTTCAACGTTAAAAGACGCCTTCAATTAGGCGTCTATAAAAATACTTTCCCGAAATATTTTTCGGAATTTGATTTTTGAATCGTGTTCAGAATTAAATTTGCTTTCCAGGGATGGTAAGCTCGTGGTGGGGCAGACGAAGAAAACGCGAGCAGAATGGTTTAAAAATGGGGGAAATGTCTTACGTATTTAAAAATAGAGATTTTAAAGTTTATAGACGCCTTCAATCAAGCGCCTATAAAAATATTTTCCCGATATATTTTTCGGAATTTTATTTTTGAATCGTGTTCAGAATTAAATTTCCTTTCCAGGGGTGGCAAGCTCGTGGTGGGGCAGACGAAGGAAACGCGAGCAGAATGGTTTAAAAATGGGGGAAATGTCTTACGTATTTAAAAATAAATAGAGATTTTAACGTTGATAAACGCCTTCAATTAGGCGCCTATAAAAATACTTTCCCGAAATATTTTTCGGAATTTTATTTTTGAATCGTGTTCAGAATTAAATTTCCTTTCCAGGGCTGGCAAGCTCGTGGTGGGGCAGACGAAGGAAACGCGAGCAGAATGGTTTAAAAATGGGGGAAATGTCTTACGTATTTAAAAACAAATAGAGATTTCAACGTTAAAAGACGCCTTCAATTAGGCGTCTATAAAAATACTTTCCCGAAATATTTTTCGGAATTTTATTTTTGAATCGTGTTCAGAATTAAATTTCCTTTCCAGGGGTGGCAAGCTCGTGGTGGGGCAGACGAAGGAAACGCGAGCAGAATGGTTTAAAAATGGGGGAAATGTCTTACGTATTTAAAAATAGAGATTTTAACGTTTATAGACGCCTTCAATCAAGCGCCTATAAAAATATTTTCCCGATATATTTTTCGGAATTTTATTTTTGAATCGTGTTCAGAATTAAATTTCCTTTCCAGGGGTGGCAAGCTCGTGGTGGGGCAGACGAAGGAAACGCGAGCAGAATGGTTTAAAAATGGGGGAAATGTCTTACGTATTTAAAAATAAATAGAGATTTTAACGTTGATAAACGCCTTCAATTAGGCGCCTATAAAAATACTTTCCCGAAATATTTTTCGGAATTTTATTTTTGAATCGTGTTCAGAATTAAATTTCCTTTCCAGGGCTGGCAAGCTCGTGGTGGGGCAGACGAAGGAAACGCGAGCAGAATGGTTTAAAAATGGGGGAAATGTCTTACGTATTTAAAAACAAATAGAGATTTCAACGTTAAAAGACGCCTTCAATTAGGCGTCTATAAAAATACTTTCCCGAAATATTTTTCGGAATTTTATTTTTGAATCGTGTTCAGAATTAAATTTCCTTTCCAGGGCTGGCAAGCTCGTGGTGGGGCAGACGAAGGAAACGCGAGCAGAATGGTTTAAAAATGGGGTAAATGTCTTACGTATTTAAAAACAAATAGAGATTTCAACGTTAAAAGACGCCTTCAATTAGGCGTCTATAAAAATACTTTCCCGAAATATTTTTCGGAATTTTATTTTTGAATCGTGTTCAGAATTAAATTTCCTTTCCAGGGATGGCAAGCTCGTGGTGGGGCAGACGAAGGAAACGCGAGCAGAATGGTTTAAAAATGGGAGAAATGTCTTACGTATTTAAAAATAAATAGAGTTTTTAACGTATATACACGCCTTCAATTAAGCGTCTATAAAAGTACTTTCCCGAAATATTTTTCGGAATTTTATTTTTGAATCGTGTTTAGAATTAAATTTCCGTTCCAGGGATGGCAAGCTCGTGGTGGGGCAGACGAAGGAAACGCGAGCAGAATGGTTTAAAAATGGAAGAAATGTCTTGCGTATTTAAAAACAAATAAAGATTTTAACGTTGATAAACGCCTTCAAGTAGGCGTCTATAAAAATATTTTCCCGATATATTTTATGGAATTTTATTTTTGAATCGTGTTCAGAATTAAATTTCCTTTCCAGGGCTGGCAAGCTCGTGGTGGGGCAGACGAAGGAAACGCGAGCAGAATGGTTTAAAAATGGGGGAAATGTCTTACGTATTTAAAAACAAATAGAGATTTCAACGTTAAAAGACGCCTTCAATTAGGCGTCTATAAAAATATTTTCCCGATATATTTTTCGGAATTTTATTTTTGAATCGTGTTCAGAATTAAATTTCCTTTCCAGGGGTGGCAAGCTCGTGGTGGGGCAGACGAAGGAAACGCGAGCAGAATGGTTTAAAAATGGAAGAAATGTCTTGCGTATTTAAAAATAAATAGAGATTTTAACGTTTATAGACGCCTTCAATTGACCGTCTATAAAAATACTTTCCCGAAATATTTTTCGGAATTTTATTTTTGAATCGTGTTCAGAATTAAATTTCCTTTCCAGGGGTGGCAAGCTCGTGGTGGGGCAGACGAAGGAAACGCGAGCAGAATGGTTTAAAAATGGAGGAAATGTCTTACGTATTTAAAAATAAATAGAGATTTTAACGTTGATAAACGCCTTCAATTAGGCGTCTATAAAAATATTTTCCCGAAATATTTTTCGGAATTTTATTTTTGAATCGTGCTCAGAATTAAATTTCCTTTCCAGGGCTGGCAAGCTCGTGGTGGGGCAGACGAAGGAAACGCGAGCAGAATGGTTTAAAAATGGGGTAAATGTCTTACGTATTTAAAAACAAATAGAGATTTCAACGTTAAAAGACGCCTTCAATTAGGCGTCTATAAAAATACTTTCCCGATATATTTTTCGGAATTTTATTTTTGAATCGTGTTCAGAATTAAATTTCCTTTCCAGGGGTGGCAAGCTCGTGGTGGGGCAGACGAAGGAAACGCGAGCAGAATGGTTTAAAAATGGGAGAAATGTCTTACGTATTTAAAAATAAATAGAGATTTTAACGTTGATAAACGCCTTCAATTAGGCGCCTATAAAAATATTTTCCCGAAATATTTTTCGGAATTTTATTTTTGAATCGTGTTCAGAATTAAATTTCCTTTCCAGGGGTGGCAAGCTCGTGGTGGGGCAGACGAAGGAAACGCGAGCAGAATGGTTTAAAAATGGGGGAAATGTCTTACGTATTTAAAAATAGAGCTTTTAACGTTTATAGACGCCTTCAATCAAGCGCCTATAAAAATATTTTCCCGATATATTTTTCGGAATTTTATTTTTGAATCGTGTTCAGAATTAAATTTCCTTTCCAGGGGTGGCAAGCTCGTGGTGGGGCAGACGAAGGAAACGCGAGCAGAATGATTTAAAATTGGTGGAAATATCTTGCGTATTTAAAATTAAATAAGGATTTTGACGTTTTGGCAAGCCTTCAATTGAGCGTTTATAAAAGATAGTTGAAAAATTGGAAATTACAGAAAATAATGGAAAAGACCTGTACAAAAATAAATTCCTTGTGTTACATTTGTTCATTAAGTTCTGTATTGTTGTAAGGTTTTCCCACCGCACCTTTGAGGCAACCTTATACGGTCGTTAGGTTTTTTGTTAATGCAGGACCTGTCGCCAGTAGCCATATTACACCTGCTTATACAGCACATCTTGAGTAGTGCAAAAAAATTGTACAGAATAGTTAATGCTTTATCAATATTTAACTTTTCAGAATTTGACAAAATGATGTGTAAATTGAAGAGATCCTAATTTGAAAACTTAAATTTCTCTAGAAAGCGATTATAGGCTATACATTTCGAATGGGTATTTTTTTAAGTTTTAATAGATTACAGCATCTACAATGATTTGATTTAGAAATCACTAGGTTTGTTTGTCGTATCCAGACTTACACCTGGTGGTTGAAGATTTGGATTAAGTGGACACGAAAGCAATGAAGCCAATCTTCGTGTCCACTTTCAGGCATGCCTTTAAGTGTCCTGCCAAAGACACACCCGCATGCTCTTGAACGGTGTCGAACCCGGTGCTCTTTCGATTGCCTTTCCAAGTTCTCACCACTCGGCTATGCAGCCGACCTCACCACTCGGCTATGTAGTAGGTATCAGTTAATGAAGAATAATTTTTATTCTCTGAGCACAACATAAACTTCTAAACATTTGTTCAGCAAATCGAGTAGGATGCTGCGGATTCTTTTGCTGTATTCAGTCTTTAGCTTTTACGTAGAAAAACAAGTATCCGCGATCCTGTATTACCTTTGTCATTTCGCAGAACGAAATACATCGAACTTTTTTGTCATTAAATTCCCAAACTACATTGGCTCCTTCTAGACAATAACAAATGTAATGGCCGTTTTCCTTCCCTTCACCAAAATGTGCAATGGCACTTACGAATTTGTAATTACATTCAACGCCATTTGCATCCTCAAGAGTAAAAGTTTCATCTGCTGTGACACATCTTTTGGATTTGATTACACCAGTATTTCTACCTAAAGACAGAACCAAAACTTTGGGGAAACTAAATATTTGTTTACTCGTAGTGCAGTTCACACTTGTACATTTACAACATGGTGACATTTCGTTGTCAACGAGCAAGTTCTTTAGATATAAGGATAAAAGATTATTTTCCGAAATCCAGTAGTACATTGGTAGAAATAATACTTTTTCGTTATTTCTATGAAGCTCACTTTTTGAACCGCATTCAATACACTGGTGATACGTGACGTATTCCAGTGCCAATGTTATATCAGACCGCTCTAATAACAATGGCAATGACGATTCGCTAAAAAATTCGGCAGGGTCATGTTGCAAATCCAGTGGAAATTTACTTCTTATATCATTCAACGTGTTTTTAAGTAGTTTTTCTTCTACGTTTCTGTTAACAATAAGATTATGCATTATAAGAAATAAATTTCTGTCTAGTTTTGCAATACCTTTGTCGTTTTCCAGCCACGATATTGGCACATCACATGTTATAATTACAAATTTAAGCGCTTGCAATGCAACGTTCAACCAACAGGAGTTACCTACATTTACTAAGCCAGGAGGAAGATTGCTATTAGGAGTTCCAGATAGAATCATTAAATCAGGATGAGCTTTGATAGCGTTTGTAACGATGTAATATATCATCCAATGTCGATAGGTTGTGAAAAAATCAACATCCAAATTTCTTTGGGCTTTTCATTGCTGTTGTTGCAAAGAATATCCGCTGTCATGCAAACGGCCACTCCACAAGTATTGTTGTCTGGTTGCATCAAGATGTGTTTAGTGTCTACGGCACAATCGTCCTTACATAGCCCGTAATCAACCAAGACATTTAATAAACAATCTACGCCGTCACGAAAGAACTTTGAAACATCACTGGACATGCCATTGTTTAATGAATCATAGCAATGTAACAACTCCTTTTGGATGGAAAAATGTAACAAACGAAAATGACCATTGCACAAGAAAGGCAGAAGAACGACGGGTCGCAGTTTGTCCTCGTTTTCTATCATGGCCGTTTTGAAAAATTTTATTGACTTTACGGGTGTTCCTTGAAGAAGCTTGCTTGTGGAATCGCAGTCTAAAGCTCCTATGGCGTTAATGTTGCTCGGTTTATTGACTTTTAGCAAAATGTAAGCGTCTACCAGACGTTTGCTTAGCCAACCAACGGCCGTTGGATTTGTATAGTGCTTTTCCAATTCGCTCTTGATTTTCCTACAGGGGTTATTACACGCCGTAAGTAAATCTAGCCAAGACACTTCGTGGTTTTTGTCTATTACGAGAGCGGCATCAGATAAACAGTTACGATTTATTGCCAAACCGTGCCACACCTTTGTTGAAAATTCTTTCATGTACTCGAAATCTTTTTTTATAGCAGTCCAAAAGTCATTTATCCGTTTGTCATCACACATAGAGGTTGCAAAAGCAGTGTTTTTATAAACAGCCGATGTGGACATGGAGTCACTTATGACATTGCCGTATCGAATATGCTTTTTTGATTCATTATTAGTGTAAAACCCAGATGAACGACGTTTTTTTGGTTTTCTAAATTTAGAAACTACCAGACTAGTGCAATGGTTTGACTGATCTTTCAATGTTTGGTCGCTTTTGTTTTTGGAAGAAATGTGAGGTTTTCTGTAACCTTGGTGTATATAATGTGCAGAGTATATTTTTTCACTAGTTCTGATTTCATTTTCATATTGTTCCACAAAATTATCGATACTTACAACTCGCTTTCCTTTTAAATAAATTTGTTTCAAATCCCAAAAATGCTGCTCAATGATTCCTTGAGTTAAGTTATCCTGAGAAATATTTCTTAATTCGGAAGAAATAACATTTTTAAACCAAGAGGAATACCGAAAGTAGAGTTGATCATTTGGGCATTGATGATGAGACGAATGCCGGGATAAGTCTCCCAGAATTAGCTGCGAAGTTGTACTAATTCGACTTAAAACAATTCGAATGAGTTGGGAACAAAAGGTTTTGTCCATATAAACATTTTCGTGCTTTAGCTTTGAATTGCAATGGTTAAGGTGATACAAAAAGTTATTAGAATCTAAAAAAGCGACAAGTCGGTTATGGTAGCGTAAGTAAAATGGAGATTTCAATTCTTGTTTTTGATCCTCACGCATGCTGGTATGAAAATTGTCAGTCAGGTCGTTTACATCGGTTTCTTCAATTTCATTTGTTACTTTTGATTTAGTTTCGTAAGGTTTAACGCCTTGATGCAGTCTGTTAAAATGATAGTCCACTTGAAAAGACGTTCGTTCGCAATTGGTTACCCAAATAATGCTTTCCATTATTTCGTCCAGTTCACGCAGGGTGTACATGCAAATAACAACGAAATCCAATGCATTGCAGTCAATCTGTGTTGTTTATGTTTGTAATGTTTTTTTGCCATAACTTTAGCTGCACGCATGGCATGACTCAAGCAATTGTGAACGAACGTTTTTTCTAAGTCGTACGTTATTGCCTCGCCTGTAACTACTCTCCAGCATCTGTTGTAATAATCTAACCTTGTCTCATTGCACATAGCACTTAATACAGCATTCCACATAGCCATGGAACCGTCAATCATCATCAATGCCGGCTTTTTTACTTTCCCGCAAATTTTTACAGTGTCCATTAAAAATTTTCCCAGAAAACTCCCTATACTCTCAGAATTATGAGTTGTTGCGATGTTTGTTGCCACCGGGAGCGCTGGACCCCCGGCGTATGGGCTTCTCACTAAAAGCGAATAAATTTGAAAGTCTTTTTCACCTTCTTGTTTTCTGACTATACTTCCAGTTGCGTCGAAATAAACTACATCAATGGGGCATAAATCCCGATAAAGTTTCACTTGTGCATTTGAATACATTATAACGCCTGGTGGATGTGTAGTTATTTGTCTTATAAAGGTTCGATTTTTCTTTTCAAACTCGTATCTCAGGCGATTGATGTTATACATCCAATTTTTAAACCATTCTGCTCGCGTTTCCTTCGTCTGCCTCACCACGAGCTTGCCACCCCTGGAAAGGAAATTTAATTCTGAACACGATTCAAAAATAAAATTCCAAAAAATATTTCGGGAAAATATTTTTATAGGCGCCTAATTGAAGGTGTCTATAAACGTTAAAATCTCTATTTATTTTTAAATTTGTAAGACATTTCTCCCATTTTTAAATCATTCTGCTCGCGTTTCCTTCGTCTGCCCCACCACCAGCTTGCCATCCCTGGAAAGGAAATTTAATTCTGAACACGATTCAAAAATAAAATTCCGAAAAATATTTCGGGAAAATGTTTTTATAGACGCTTAATTGAAGGCGTGCATATACGTTAAAAACTCTATTTATTTTTAAATACGTAAGACATTTCCCCCATTTTTAAACCATTCTGCTCGCGTTTCCTTCGTCTGCCCCACCACGAGCTTGCCACCCCTGGAAAGGAAATTTAATTCTGAACACGATTCAAAAATAAAATTCCGAAAAATATATCGGGAAAATATTTTTATAGGCGCCTAATTGAAGGCGTCTATAAACGTTAAAATCTCTATTTATTTTTAAATACGTAAGACATTTCCCCCATTTTTAAACCATTCTGCTCGCGTTTCCTTCGTCTGCCCCACCACGAGCTTGCCACCCCTGGAAAGGAAATTTAATTCTGAACACGATTCAAAAATAAAATTCCGAAAAATATATCGGGAAAATATTTTTATAGGCGCCTAATTGAAGGCGTCTATATACGTTAAAATCTCTATTTATTTTTAAATACGTAAGACATTTACCCCATTTTTAAACCATTCTGCTCGCGTTTCCTTCGTCTGCCCCACCACGAGCTTGCCACCTCTGGAAAGGAAATTTAATTCTGAACACGATTCAAAAATAAAATTCCGAAAAATATTTCGGGAAAATATTTTTATAGGCGCCTAATTGAAGGCGTCTATAAACGTTAAAATCTCTATTTATTTTTAAATACGTAAGACATTTCTTCCATTTTTAAACCATTCTGCTCGCGTTTCCTTCGTCTGCCCCACCACGAGCTTGCCACCCCTGGAAAGGAAATTTAATTCTGAACACGATTCAAAAATAAAATTCCGAAAAATATATCGCGAAAATATTTTTATAGGCGCCTAATTGAAGGCGTCTATATACGTTAAAAACTCTATTTATTTTTAAATACGTAAGACATTTCCCCCATTTTTAAACCATTCTGCTTGCGTTTCCTTCGTCTGCCCCACCACGAGCTTGCCACCCCTGGAAAGGAAATTTAATTCTGAACACGATTCAAAAATAAAATTCCGAAAAATATTTCGGGAAAATATTTTTATAGACGCTTAATTGAAGGCGTCTATAAACGTTAAAATCTCTATTTATTTTTAAATACGTAAGACATTTCCCCCATTTTTAAACCATTCTGCTCGCGTTTCCTTCGTCTGCCCCACCACGAGCTTGCCACCCCTGGAAAGGAAATTTAATTCTGAACACGATTCAAAAATAAAATTCCAAAAAATATTTCGGGAAAATATTTTTATAGGCGCCTAATTGAAGGCGTCTATAAACGGTAAAATCTCTATTTTTAAATACGTAAGACATTTCCCCCATTTTTAAACCATTCTGCTCGCGTTTCCTTCGTCTGCCCCACCACGAGCTTGCCACCCCTGGAAAGGAAATTTAATTCTGAACACGATTCAAAAATAAAATTCCGAAAAATATATCGGGAAAATATTTTTATAGGCGCCTAATTGAAGGCGTCTATAAACGTTAAAATCTCTATTTATTTTTAAATACGTAAGACATTTCCCCCATTTTTAAACCATTCTGCTCGCGTTTCCTTCGTCTGCCCCACCACGAGCTTGCCACCTCTGGAAAGGAAATTTAATTCTGAACACGATTCAAAAATAAAATTCCGAAAAATATTTTGGGAAAATATTTTTATAGACGGTCAATTGAAGGCGTCTATAAACGTTAAAATCTCTATTTATTTTTAAATACGCAAGACATTTCTTCCATTTTTAAACCATTCTGCTCGCGTTTCCTTCGTCTGCCCCACCACGAGCTTGCCATCCCTGGAAAGGAAATTTAATTCTGAACACGATTCAAAAATAAAATTCCGAAAAATATTTCGGGAAAATATTTTTATAGACGCTTGATTGAAGGCGTCTATAAACGTTAAAATCTCTATTTATTTTTAAATACGTAAGACATTTCCCCCATTTTTAAACCATTCTGCTCGCGTTTCCTTCGTCTGCCCCACCACGAGCTTGCCATCCCTGGAAAGGAAATTTAATTCTGAACACGATTCAAAAATAAAATTCCGAAAAATATATCGGGAAAATATTTTTATAGGCGCTTGATTGAAGGCGTCTATAAACGTTAAAATCTCTATTTTTAAATACGTAAGACATTTCCCCCATTTTTAAACCATTCTGCTCGCGTTTCCTTCGTCTGTCCCACCACGAGCTTGCCACCCTGGAAAGGAAATTTAATTCTGAACACGATTCAAAAATAAAATTCCGAAAAATATTTTTATAGGCGCCTAATTGAAGGCGTTTATCAACGTTAAAATCTCTATTTATTTTTAAATACGTAAGACATTTCCCCCATTTTTAAACCATTCTGCTCGCGTTTCCTTCGTCTGCCCTACCACGAGCTTGCCATCCCTGGAAAGCAAATTTAATTCTGAACACGATTCAAAAATAAAATTCCGAAAAATATTTCGGGAAAGTATTTTTATAGACGCCTAATTGAAGGCGTCTTTTAACGTTGAAATCTCTATTTGTTTTTAAATACGTAAGACATTTACCCCATTTTTAAACCATTCTGCTCGCGTTTCCTTCGTCTGCCCCACCACCAGCTTGCCACCCCTGGAAAGGAAATTTAATTCTGAACACGATTCAAAAATAAAATTTCGAAAAATATTTCGGGAAAATATTTTTATAGACGGTCAATTGAAGGCGTCTATAAACGTTAAAATCTCTATTTATTTTTAAATACGTAAGACATTTCTTCCATTTTTAAACTATTCTGCTCGCGTTTCCTTCGTCTGCCCCACCACGAGCTTGCCACCCCTGGAAAGGAAATTTAATTCTGAACACGATTCAAAAATAAAATTCCGAAAAATATTTCGGGAAAATATTTTTATAGACGCTCAATTGAAGGCGTCTATAAACGTTAAAATCTCTATTTATTTTTAAATACGTAAGACATTTCTTCCATTTTTAAACCATTCTGCTCGCGTTTCCTTCGTCTGCCCCACCACGAGCTTGCCATCCCTGGAAAGGAAATTTAATTCTGAACACGATTCAAAAATAAAATTCCGAAAAATATTTCGGGAAAGTATTTTTATAGACGCCTAATTGAAGGCGTCTTTTAACGTTGAAATCTCTATTTGTTTTTAAATACGTAAGACATTTACCCCATTTTTAAACCATTCTGCTCGCGTTTCCTTCGTCTGCCCCACCACGAGCTTGCCAGCCCTGGAAAGGAAAATAAAATTCCGAAAAATATATCGGGAAAATATTTTTATAGACGCCTAATTGAAGGCGTTTATCAACGTTAAAATCTCTATTTGTTTTTAATTACGCAAGACATTTCTTCCATTTTTAAACCATTCTGCTCGCGTTTCCTTCGTCTGCCCCACCACGAGCTTGCCAGCCCTGGAAAGGAAATTTAATTCTGAACACGATTCAAAAATAAAATTCCGAAAAATATTTCGGGAAAGTATTTTTATAGTCGTTTTTGTGATGCTTACTTTTCTTGCCATATCACATATAGCAGTCTTAATAGATACGATTTTTTGTCTAACTTTTCGCAATTGCAGTTGCTTTATCTTTGACAAGTCGAGTTTTTTATTTAAATTTCTGTGTTCACTGTTCATTTGGCTATGGAAAAAATATAAGATTTGCTTTGATGTGGTAACGAGAAGTGATTTTATCAGCTTCCGAGTGTTGCTACTTTCATCGCATTGTTTATCGCGCAAATTTTTACGGATCATTTTTTTAGGCGGATCGCGCAGAATTATTCTGCCAGAATGACGGTGGTCCCAAATTGACTTGAATTTTAATAATTCCCCAGGCAAGTAGCGTTGCCAGATGCTCATCATCTGTGAATTTTTTAAGCATTTTACATAATACTGTATAATCAGAGAAAAAAGTTGACGTATGATGAGAATTCTAAATTACATCCCCACATGCTTTGCCGGCGTAAAAACAGGAATGTCTCTTGAAAAGTCTTCTTTGTCATTCAATGCTAAAAATGACGGTATTTTTAGAAATAATGTACATGTCTGTAAAAAAAGAACGATCACATCTTCTGTGCCATTTCCAACCGAATATCAACCCATATGATGATGTACCACGGTTGTTTGAGATGGAAATTGTGAGTTTCTTTTGAATTTTCATAAATTTTGCTTAGTAATAGAGTTTAAAAGAGTTTTGGGCTTGCGACAGAGCAAAACCTAGTTTCATATTTTATAGTTTGAGCACATATTGTATTTAAGCTCGAATTTAGATGATTGGGCTTTTCTAGACTTTTATGAAGATCTGGATTTGACTATTTTTTGTCATGGTTTAAAAAAAAAATTAATATACTGGCATGAGTTGTTTCACAGCTCCCTTTCCAACAAATTGAAAATAATCACATTATTGTGTGTATTTTGCGAAGTTATTTTATTTCAAGTTTTCAATTGGAAACTTTAACTTGCTTTCGCGATTTGCGAAGGTCAATTCTTGCAGTTCTGCCTCTGGCTTGTGGAACTTTTGGATTTTTGAGATAAACAATTCAGTAACATGAATTTTAGGTTTCAAGAAAGCTTTATTCAGTTTCTTCAAAATTTTTGTAAATTTGGTTGTTCCAGTAATGCAGCAGTAAAATTTTTGAATACTGAAAAGTTTGGGTGTTCATCAGTCAGATGAACGTAGCAACTAGCGCTAGAAACAGTAAAATTTTTGTGAGATGTTAAAAAGTTAATTGATTTGCCACCCATGAAATGCTGTTTATTGGGCTAACCAGTTATTGTATTATCCGCTTGTTTTATTAGCCTATTGAGTTTAACGCTTTTATACATATGATTCTCGGCTCTAATATTATAAAAACGCCTGAGCTGGTATACAAGTCCCCCCCACCCCTTTGGTAACTCATGACAAAGAGGAATTGACCAAAATATGTGGATTGAAGTGTGTGAACGGTAAAGCAAAGGTAAAATAGTTTCACCCTATATGTTTGGTCGAGTCCTGTCTTTGTCATGAGTTACCAAAGGGGTGGGGGGGACTTGTATACCAGCTCCAAAACGCCATATCTTTTTATTCCAATATTTGAAAGTTAAGCTTCTTAGGTCTCTTACTACATCGCTATTTTGTTTTGCCTTCTTAATGGTTTTACATACTGCTGCCCACTCTCCTGGTTTAACAAATGCTTTGGAATTTCATAATGACTTATAATTGCTATAAATTCTTTGCAATTTGCATTATTCAATATTTAGCATGTACCCTTAAAATATAACATCTATCATAGGCTTCTTTTCATGGAGAGGCTGTTTTTCACAAACTTCGAATTGGTATTATGGGCTATGCCAGTGATCTTCAAGTGTTGCACAAGCTCCCCTCAGTCAAATTTTGCTTGAATTTATTTTTATTTTACTCAGCTTGCTTAGTATGATCACGAGTGTACTGTAGGTCAGGCCCGGATTTAGGGGGGGGCAGAGGGGGCAGGTGCCCCGGGCCCCCCGACTTTTGAAGGGCCCCCCTACGTGGAAAAAATGGGATGTTGTGTTATTTTTTTCCTTTCAGCCTTTGAAGTCTCTGCAAAAATGCTATGCAGTGCTGGATTGATGCTACTGTAGACGCAGAGGTAGTTGTTCGCGAAAAATTTTTTGCACGGAGGCCTCCGATCTAAAAGTGCCCCGGGCCCCCCATCAGCTAAATCCGGCCCTGCTGTAGGTCTGCCTCCAAATTTGTTTTTTTTTTCTTCAGTATGTTTTTCTGTTGTTGTTCCTTGTTTTGTTTTAAAAGGACCGCTCCTAAGTTTAATTTTAAAGGCGAGATGCACCTCAAAGAGAGGTCCACCATCTTAAGTTGCAGGGCCAGGTTGGGAAGTTAAAGCACCTATGAAAAGAAGGGTGCAACCTATTCCGTCCCCTGAACACTCAATCTCCCGATTTTATCCCCCAAAAAGATCTCAAAAAAAATACAGCAGAGCCGAAGCCGCTGATTGGAGTTGCTGCAAAAATTTCACAAATTTTCCCTTGAAAAGATCGAGAGAGAAAATACAGAAGTGCCGAAGTCGATGATTGGAGTTGTCCTTGCCGTAACAGTTGACCACACTAAGTATCTTGAAATACCGGTAACAGTTGATAAACCAAACCTCATATTCTGGTTAGGGTTATCGAATTAGGGTTTGAGTTAGTCACACTTATTTTGTGGTGGCCACAAAAATTCAATGATTAATTCAAGGGAAAAATTTTAAGATGTTACGGCAACTCCAAGCTGTGACATTGACTTTGTTCTATCTTTTTTCAAATTGTTGCTTCAGCAACAATTACTTCAATAAACTGTCACTGCTTACCTAGAATAATTAATTTCTGCTGGTTTGATGTAGTTTGGTTTTAAATGGCTGTAATTTGTAGCATAGCTATAAATCAAAGTGTTTATTTCTAGACAACTGTAAGGTTTATCACAAGCTTTCATTATGTCTTCATCCAATGTAGCAAAAGCAGCAACCAATGGCATTGCACAACACCCAAAATATTTCAATGCAAAAAGTAAGTTTTTTTAAGCTCTTTATTTTTCTGCTGTTAATATACCAATGCATCATTTTTGAAATTAGTGCAGCATAAAATTGAGTTTTTTTTAGGTGAAACTGATTCTTGTATTATCATTATTAAATGCTGTACAGTAAAGTTGGTGTGCAAATTATCTACCTGTTGAAACTGTTGGCCCACTTGTTCAGCACTTATCTAATTTCTTGATATCTGTTTCATTTTAGTTGAGCCAGGAATGAAAATTCCTGAGGATACAAGGCTTCTCAGGGACATAAAACTTCACGAAGTCCCTAGCTGGTTAATGAAGAGAAACTGGTCACCACTCGGAGTGTGGTTTGCTGCTAAAAGATGTAAGGGTTCATTTGTAACAACAGTTTTGTTTATCAGTTTTACTGTCAACCTTTATATGTGCTCTTTATGAAATATTATAAGATTCCTGTCAGTGTTGTTAGATTTGTTTATTTTCAAAATATTATGACTTGATCTAATTTTGCTGACATATCTTCTAAGTTGGTCATCAAGTTTGATACACACTAACACAGCATCGTTTGTCGCTCACAAATTAGTATGGCCTAGCTGAGAAAGCAAACACATCATGAAGACTGTGCACTTAGTCAGCAAGGTGTACATAAACTATTTTATACACAAAATTGCATAAATTTTGTGCGTAAACTAATTTTGTTTGCTAGGTGCCAAACATTCACACGGTATAAACCACTCGAAACAAACAAGTTTTATTTTGAATTTCCACGAAGAGACACAAGCATCCGAAAGTGTTCATCTGACATTTTGCTGTGTTTTGGTTCCAATATGTCTTTGCCGATTGAAAACATTCTTTCAACTGCAGCGCTGGAAAGTATTGGCGTGTTGTAGCGAAAAAAAAAAAAAACATTAAAAAGTGTGCGTTGACGCTATGCGCTAAAAAAAACACGAAAACTTTACGGCGTAGCCTCAAGTGCAAATTATCCAAAAAAATGTGGCCGCAAGCGTTAGCGTAAACAAAAAGTCTACGCCGCAAGTATGCGGCATAGAATTGCGGCGTATACGACACGTACATCTCTGCAGTCTGCATATAATAATAATAATTTATTGCACCCAACTGGTGTGAAATAAATTATTATTTTTTATTATATACATTATACATGCACAAAATTTTTGCGATTTTGCACTGATTTTAAGTATAATATGAAATGCTTTTTTATCTTGCTAAACAGCGCTTATCAAAAATTGTACAAAAATAAAATTATGTTTCAAACTGGTATACATGAACAGTTGAACACACAATGAACTCTGAACAGCATTTACTATGTACGCTAACTATTGTATTGTTTTGAAACCAGTGGTTCTAAACTTTTTGCTTGTTTGCATCACATTTAAATTAGAAACCAGTTCACACACTCTCTCCTTAGAATGGCTGAAAAGTAATAGTCACTTAAAATTCAGAATATTAATTAAAAGCACATGAAGAAGAATTGCATCATTAGTCATTTTATTTCTAACCTTGATGCTTCAGCACCCACACACTCCCCTGGAAACAGGTCTTGCACCCCTTTATTAGTAGTGTGTCTGTGTGCACCCCTGGTTAACCATCTTTAAACTGATATAAATATTTTATTAGTTACTATGTTGAAAAAGGTTGTTTTTCTTATTGACAGTTCGTCATGGGCTTTACACCAAGTATCTCTTTTTCCGACGACCAAGTGGTGTTCTCATTGCTCAAACATGCCTATTGCTCAGTATGGCGATGTATTACAATGAGTACAAGTACATCAGTAAGTAACCAATAACCATTGTTCTTCTTTATCATATGTGGCTTACATGACATGGCGGCTTTTCCTCAATTTTTCATCAAGATTTTTTTTATTTGATCAACTCATTTTTGACGAATATGCTTCGTTCACGCAAAATCAATGTCTTGGTCACATACTGTAGCCTAATCGTCTTATGTTGGTATTTATATGTTTTTTTTTCTTTTATCTGTAAGCGGACTTTGCTTTGATTGAGGATGAAAGTAGTGGCGATACACTCGGAAGAGTGTGGTTTGCTTATTTTTTTAAATTACTATTAATTTTGTGCTGTATATAATATACATTAGTTATTTTTTATATAATGCTGTAGTATTTTTTGTTGGCGTTTGTAAAACGGACAATACACGAGCACTGAATATAACTACTACTTGAAAAAACAGGACTCAACCTATCTTGTACAGTGACGTAGTTGGAAATAAAATTTTGAAGGGGACAAAAGCAACGGTTGGAAGTTCACATTTTAACAGTTAAAACAAAAGAGTTTGTTTAAAAATATGCCTACTGAATGCAGTCAAACATTTAAGAAACGTCATTTACTATGTAATACAATGTCATTAAAATGTTGTAACAACATTAAAAACCTATTACTTTGAGGGGCAAGATAAAAGGTTTGGGGTCGATTACTCCCCCAAGTCCCCACGTGGCTACGTCCCTGATCTTGTAACTCATAAACGACGCAGTATTTATATTTTGATGTGCATCGATTCCAGATTATTCTGATTTTGCCTTGACATTTCATTGTAGACACGTTTGGCTTGGTTCATGTTTGTGACCTTACACGCGTTTTGAGAAATAAATACTGTATATTTTTGGTGGGTTGTCAGAGCCTAACCTAAAACAGTCAGTTGTGTGACATGACATGATAAGCAATATATCGAAGCTTCAAGCTCACAAAACCAGCTTGCGATGAAAAGGCCAAACACTGCGTGCCTTTCAAAACTAAATCCAGATCACCACAAGGTCGTTTGTTGCTACTGTATTTTCAAGAAACTATGCGTTGCAATGTGCATTAACTAACATAATACTTATCTTTTTTTTCAGAATTGCACAAGACCCGGAAATACCATTAACTTATTGGACCACATCTGGCTGGAGCCGTTGTGTCAGCCCTTTTCTTATACTGGAAATATGATACTTTGCTTGTGATTTCAGAAATATGAATAAATTTAATGTCTTGAATATTCATGTGCTAGATTTTGACAGCGTGTTTCTTTGCAGTTTTTGGTCCGTGTAAGCCAACGCAGCGTAAATCAGCGGCACCATTTTAAGCAGAGAATAAACAAAAAAAATTTCTGTCCATTCTGCTTTTTTGCATTAAATTTAACACTTACGCTGGTCCTTTGAAGCTATAGGCTACGTCGTTATAAATTTCTGTCGCATTCAGCTTTTTTAAGAAAATGAAAGTTTTAAGCGCTATTTTAGATAGCGTGACGCGACAATTTATGGAAAGACAATTTATCGAACGACAGTTTATGGAACGACGAATCTCCCGAAACAAATTTTATCTACAATTTTAATGCACATATGCAATGGAATACTCAAGGCGTTTTAAATGTACATTTCAATCACATTCATTTATTTTGAATACCAGTACAAAATACTTACAGTTACAAGTTGTATGTAATTGCTCGAAGATATATGTTTATGTCAATATTCGTTGAGTGATAATCTTGGACAATGCCCTTCAGCCGTTGGTTGACAGCATCGTAGCGCTTTTTCCGAGGAGGGCCAGCAATTCCAGCATTTAATTGCTCAATGAATATTTTGTTGGAATCTTGTTCCTGCACAATTTTCTTGACGAGTCTACGAAGCGTCGGATGAGATTTTGAGACACGCTTGCTGAACGCATTGTGCCACCCTTCAATACTATTATTCGTTCGTGGAAGGTCATGTTGAACCCGGTGGAAGACATTCCAACACCGGATAGGAAATAGAGGTTGACGACGATTTCTGCGACGCAGTTATCCAATCCAGTCAGTGTATTCAGACAGGTGCTGCTCATCGTCGTCATTCAATGTGGCCACGAAGTCCTCAAACTGTTGTACAACGTCTTCAGGCAGAACGAATGCCAGTGCCTGGAAGCATTTTGTGGGAAGAGCGTGTTCGGCATCCTCAGTGAACCACCGCTGCAGAGAGAGGGCCTGAATTTTCCGGACCTATTTCTTATGACTCAGTTACTGTAGCATGGATGTTATAGTTACTAACAAAAGCTGCAATCTGTGCTTAAACATGTGATTCTATTCTGCAAATGAGGAACTAGACAAACAAAAGTTCTCTTGAGGATGAATTTTGGATGCACAGACTACAGTTAAATCAGCTGTTCTATTAACTGGCGTTCGATGAACAGTCGTTTCGATTAACCGTCGTTCGATTAATTGTCGTTCGATAAACTGTCGTTTCGATTAACCGTCGTTCGATCAATAGTCGTTCGATAAACTGTCGTAGTACCTATTCTCCTACGACTATGCTACATTGAAAACATGCTAACTTTAAACCTTTGAAGGCTGGGGGGGGGGGGGGGCTGTCAATTCAACTTTTTTGTATCAACAGTTTTATCTCTAAAACCACTGAGGCTGCAACTACGAGATTTCTTGACTTTTCCTAACTTTTATTCACCCCTATTGAGCTGAAATTTTGAGCGAATAAAGGTCATAAATTGAGAGATATAAGGCATTTCTCAGCAAACCCTCTGAAATATTTCATATTCTATTGTTCAAAAATTTCCCACCAGCTGGATGAAAGTAATTAATTTGACCCATGTCCCGTTAATCCTAACTGTTTCACAGCGTGATGGGAATTGGCTGTATGTAAAATTATGTAAAAAAATTTTAATCACAACTTTGCAATGCATGTTCTTCATTACTCTACCAAAAAATAATGTGTAAACTCACGCTACAATTACAGTCATACGTTACCTCAACATTTCAACATATATGAGCAGTTCTAAAATTCACATAGTTTTAATTTTCGGATATGCTCAGCATGAATAATTTTACAAAGTGAATCCCAAATTTTGAAACCGTGCCTCAAAAAATAACAGAGATATCACTCCTAAAGCATAAGAAGAATCGACAGCCCTCCCTCAAACTGAGCAAGACTCCAGGAGCCCAACCTTCTAAGGGTTAACGTAGCCTAGCATCGTAGCCTACAGCACCTTCGGCGGTAGCGAGATTATATAGCTTACTGTTGAAAGAAATGTAGCGTAGCCTATGTCTGTAGGCTTCCGTCATGATAGCAAAAAATAACATCACTACTGCAATCGACACTGCAAAAACATATATAGCCTACAGCGCTGCTCCTTCCATCGCTACAATAAAGTAATGCACCACTATATTCACCTTTGCCTGTGCCGTTTTATCTTTTACTGAGTTATATACAAACGTCCTCCAAAATACGCTTTTATGGAAGCTCAATTCATTTCAAAAACGCTGAAGACTAATCAAGCTTAGGCTATTTGTTTTAACCATGGATGGTTTAATGTTAAAGGTAGCCTACTCGGCCTACATAGCCTAAAAACACAATCAGCCATCAAAGTTCTTTAGGCTTTGCTTTCCTTGATATCACTTTTTAAACAGGTGCTGTTCTGGAATCACTGGCCGTCTTCAAAAAAGATTGGCTTTCATCATCAGTTTTGTCACTTCTTCCTGTTTTGATAAGCATATGTGGATATTATTATCAATCAGGGATATTAGTTTTTCTAAAAATATAGGATTATATGCAAAAAGGAATATCTTATAATAATATGTTGTTTTCAAGACGGACTAGCCTACCTATAGTCCGTCTTGGTTGTTTTCCATATCTCTCTTCAGAATTCAGATTCCAATAAGACGACATTGCGATCTGTCACTCATGTAACCAAGCCTATGCGAATTTGAAATGTGCACGTTGCTATAACAGGAGGTAAATTGACCAATCTCACATCAGAATTTCTCATTTGTAAGATTACTGCCTCTGCTGCAGCGACCTTCAGATTGAAAATAGCTTACGCTACCAACGTGGTGGTTGTTACACCTAGGGCCGTGTTAACCGCCCCCCCGTACCTCGGTCGGGTGTGAAGGCGGGGCACGACTGATGAAGGACTAACTCATATTTAGTTCGTGCAGCGTTTTCCGGCTTGTAATTTCACAATTTTTTTCCATTTTTGTAAAATGTTTTCGCTCTCTTCGCTCGCTCAACCACATTTCCTTCATAAATGATACAATATTCTTTAGTAAACTAACCACTGCTCACTCAGATAGCCAAGTTAATTAATGATTAAATTGATCAATTTCAATGTAAATCGAGATAGTTTATGAAATGAAAATGCTATCGGTAAAGGTGGGGACACCACAGGTAAATTTTTGAAGTTCTGGTCTGCTGAAAGGCTACCCAACACTAGGCTATAAACATTTAAAAAATAAATTATTTAAATCCTTCTGTCCTCAGGTGCTTCTTATTTACTCAACGTCTTTTCTTGATACGTCATATGATGCGTCTTTGCCTGGTGTAATTTAAACGCCATGTGATGTGCCTTTCTCCTATGTTCTGCCGTTTCATTTTGCGTTTCGTTTTTCAATTCAGTGTTTAGATCAGTTATTCATTTTCATTGTAGATACGATAAGCAGTTATTTTTTGTTACTTGATAAGGGCTAACGTGTGTATGGCCGAAAACGTTTGTAGCTTATAGTTTTGTTCAAGTTTAATCGATTATGTTAAATGCCGTGTGGTTGCTTGGTTGTATATGTCTGTGGTTGAAGAAAGTGACCTATTTACCAAAATTGTATCAAATCCTTCTGTGGTTGTGAATAAAAAAAAATTGAAATGGTAGGCTAACTTAAAATTTAAACAAAACTTCTATCCCAATCCAATTTTAATTTGATAAATTTGTTTACATAGCCTACAGAGTGTGCATAGCCATCCGAGTCCCTCCCCCCAGGAGCAAATGCTCCTTGGGCAAAGTGGAAAACATTAAATCGACTCCGAACCGGTGTTGGACGTACTAAGTCTGCAATGGTGGAGTGGGGCTACGACACGGGCCCTGCTGTATGTATCTGTGGCACCGAGCCCCAAACAGCGGACCACCTTCTTGTTTGCCCTCGGCTTGCCACCCGGTGCAGTAGGTGGGACCTGTCAGTGTACAACTCCGTTGCGGAAGAATGTGTCAATCTGTGGTGTATCAACAAACTTTAGAAGACTCGATAGAAGAAGAAGACAGAGTGTGCATAAAAAAATTATTTCTCCAATCAATGCCTAAAAAGTGACCAAAACAAGATTTTTTGTCAAAATTTTCTGGGGAGCAAGCCTCCTACAAGCCTCCTACACCTCTTTTCCGTTTTACTTTTACCGACGTTAAGTTGGGCAATGTTCGTTTATCTTATAGGCCTAAATTTTACTTATTTATAACTCTGGTCCTTCCCCAACTTTTTTCTAGATCTGCTACTGCATTGTCGGCATAGCATATCAACTGTATTTTTTCTGTAAATCTTAAGAGTTGTTTATGCTTTGCTAGAATGATGAATGTAATTTTTTCCTCACAATTAAAGAATTTGCGGCCCTAAATACTTTTTGGTCCTATTTTTAAGAGCAATCACTAAACACTAGTAAATTTCGGGAAGGGGGTGGAGATGGTGCTCACACGACCCTGGTTGCACCCACCCCAAGAATGTCACATAATGGCTCACGTAACCGCATGGGCTAATAGCCAAATAAACATGAATAGATTGTTTAAATTTAAACGAAAATTAGAAAACATGTGCAAAAAAATTTACTAAAATTGTCCTGGGGCTAGTCTTGGGAAGTGAACAACACAAAGTTTTCGTGTTTTATTCTTTCTTGTTAGATCAGTCTTGCAAAATATATTTCATTTTAATTCTATCACAAGCTTTAGAAACCAGCAACACGCAAATCACCACTTGGTCACGTACCACAACAGGCGGCACGTGTCCATGTGCCCCTTGAACCCGCTACTGGCTGTGTGACCAAGTGGTTTGCGAGAAGAAATGTCGGAAAAATGTTGGTGGAAAGAATGTCGGTTGGACATCACTCCAGAGCACGCAGCTGCTTCTAGACAATACACTTAATGACATGCAAAATTAATGGGACCACGTGACTGGTAGGCCTATATGTCCCTTTGCTGCTTCCTGCTGTCTGTTGTGCTGCATCTGCAATCACAGTGCACTCTAGCCATATTGTCGAAATGGGTATAAATAAAACATGATTATCATAATTTTATGATTAAACCTACGTAGGTCTAAAATAACTCTCAAACATTAAAAATCAAACAAAACCTTCGTTGATGTCGAGTTTCTTTTCTATGTCACGATCCTCCTTTGGGTTCTTGCAATATCTGTCATATAACCGGCACATCAAAATAAATGACAGTGCTTCCATAACCTAAAAATTCGAAAAAGAAAACTTAGGAAGACATAAGAACAACGTAGAGACTGCAGCGTAGATCATTTTGAAGTAGCCTATATTGTTTTTATGCTCTGTTATTTAGCCCAAGGTGGTTCAAGACTGCGGTCGTTCAAGACTGGATGCCGGCCGCATGCAGCCCGCGTGCCAGGGTTTGGACCAACCTGATTAAGCCTATCAAGTTTTACTAAAAAACGTGTACGTTAACCATCTGTTTTACACTCCATTTTTTCATCAATGAATTCAACCACGTTTTGTTGACATATACCTGTAAATGTTTCATTCCATAACATTGAAAATAATTATCATGAATTTTAAATAACCGATCAAAAGCGATTTGATACTTTTTTGTGCCCTACTAATGTTGGGTAACACAGAAACAACAAAAGACAAGCCAGGAAGATAAATGGAAGTCTCGGCCTTTGGGCCAAAGTAAACTAGACTTCATGAACTATGAAATATTCCATTTCATCGAAAAGTTTTATTCGATACCACGCGTTCGATCAGGAAATTTATATTTAAATTTATTAGGCCTGCGTAGCCTAATTACAGACTATAAAAGTTTAATCGTCTGATTGTAGACAATTTTGGTAGAGGTGATTTTTGTTTAACCATAAACATATACTTTTAATAGCCTATAGCTGAAGTTTTTTTTTGACGTTGTTTGGAGGCTATTGAGCGTGTTACATAAAATTAGTGGATCAAGTTTTTTAATTTGGTTTGCCAGAACAGGCGGTTTTTCGCTTTGTTCTGCTCCTTCAGATCCACATGACTCTAGTTTGGTTTGTTACGGTCGTCCAGCTGAGTATGAACATGCAAACCAAGCCTACTCACTTGAAAGAACATGTACGAGAATGGCACCAGCAATAAAGCTCCAATAACAATAGGATCAAAGGACAGTTTGAGAATTGTTGCACAAAGCACAGCATTTTGGCAACCGGTTTCAAGAGCTATGGTTCTTCTGTAGATAATAATAAAAATAATTGTTTTAACGTAGCTAATCTCTGTTTGCCCTCCAACAAGACACAAAATTAACCAAAAGCTTAATTGGAAAAGTCGTTCCCAGCATCTTTTTTTATGTTTGTATAATCCATGAGAACTGTCTTTAACAGATAGTAGTTTGTATAAACCCTTAACTAAACAAAATTACACTTTAGATTGGCAGGTTAACTTGGTCATATATTCTAAGCTTATGGAATAGAGAGCCATGTTTAATGAGTTTAGAACGTGAGCGTCTAATTTGTACTGCTTATAAGTGATGTTCTTCTTTTGTTACACCACCCCCAAGATGTCTAGAGATAATTTTCAGTAGTGCTGGCTAACACAGGGTGATTTGAAGAGTTCTTGGATTAAGTGGACGGGAAGGCAAGGAAGTCCAATGTTTGTGTTCACATTCATACGTGCCATTGAGTGTCCTGCCTAAACAGCCGTATGCTCTTAGACGATGTTAAACCGAAGCCCACTGGAGTGACGCACAAATACCTTCACCAGGCGACCTTACAGCCAGCACTGCTGGTGTGGTAAAACTCCAATTGCTTTTTTACTTTGTTTTCGTAACACACTGCCAATACACGTTGTGTATAACATAATATTCTACTTCCTCGACTTGAACATTTCCACACGTCAGATGTTACTATTTCTACTATCATTTTATAGAGTTTATAAATTCAGACCCAATTAGCAAATCAATTTTTATAACGGTTTTTAATTTCTGTAGACGCTGAATCAATGTAAAAAAAATGCGCACTGACAAAAGATATGAAATCGAATTGCCAATCTGAAATTTGAATAGGTCTATTTATTTTGAAGATTTATTTCGGAGTCAGTAGGCTACAAATGAAAAATATCAATAACGCATTCAGCTGATTGGTTGGTTTGAATTTTTGATTCTCGGACTGAAAAATTTCTGTTACAATATTTCTGATAGTTTTGGATATTTGAAGAATTTTGAACTATCGACGCAGGCCCAGTTACCGAGTTGGTAGAGCTTTCGATTGTTGAGTCTTTTCAATATTGTTCTCTGAGAAACATTCCATCCAATAGGTGCCTCTGAGTGAAAAGCAAGTCCTTAGCCTAATATACGTAGCGTAAGCGCACACTCTGAGAGTCGAAGCAGCGCTGCTTGATTTTGCAGTTTCTACGTGCGCAAAGTTGAGCGTTAACCAACTGAGCTACCGAGACTGTTTTCAATTTTGTTTTACATAGGCTAAGCTGTTCATAAGAATTTCAGATCCGGCTTTTGTTTTCACAAAATTTAGGCTTCTGCTGATCCGAATCTTGTTTTTCAAAAATGCCAAAAATCTTGTTCCAGATCCAGCTCCGCTTTGTGCTCATTTCTAATCCACAACTTGTTACGTCTTAACCTACCTAGTGAAGTTTTAGTTCAAGTAAACTTGACGCTAACTCTTGATAAAAATATATATGAACAAATTATATCAAATCAAATATAGTTATTACTCTCTAACCCATGACAACCTGTTTCTCCTTAAAAAGGAGGATCATCAGAAGGACTTATTCAAGTAGAATTTTATGAACAAATTATAATGTAGTGTAGGCTAATCAGTTCCATGGTCTGTTGCTATAGTAGACCAACTTATTTAAGTATTTTGCACTATATCAGAATTTGCATCTAGGATTTTCACTTCGTAGCCTACTCTTTGTTTCATGATAATAGTTATAGATGTTCACCTGCACTGAGGATTTTCTCTTGCAATCCGAGATAATAAATATCCAAAACTGTAACCAAACATAGGAAGGATGGCACTGCAAGGTATAACCGAGAAAGGAAAAAATTTTGCAAAGGCATCTTTAAACAGCACAAGAGATAAAATCATGGAAGTAAGGAATCCCACAGGCGCAAAGATAGCTGCGATCTAATAAATAGTGTCATAACACATGTGGCCTTAGATGAAATATTGAGCTGCACAAATAAAAAATGTCAATCTACAACGTCTAGCTTTGCTAAGTTGCCTGTTTTGTTCACGAACCAGACAGCAAGATTTGTCATTTTCACATTGACATGTCATTGTCAAAAATGACGTATTTTGCTGTGTTGGGCCTTCCGCAAATAATGGATGTTCGATGACGAAGCGACAAAACAACATTTAAAATGCATCAATATTTATCTTTTACTTCATTTGATAAAAGTTATAGGCTAGACTCTTTTGTTTTCTATTCTATTTAATTTTACATGTTACGTTTCTTCATTAGGGTTATAGGCAAATTGTTCGTAAGCAATTGTTCGTAAAGCAATTATTGTTCGTAAGCAATTGTTCGCAAAACAATTGTTCGTAAACTGTTTTTCGTAAAATGAAATCCGTAAAACAATTCTTCGTAAAACATTTCTCCGTATACATCAAATTTTAACTGCATGCACAAAAAAATGCTTTAGGAAAAATTTTTTTACGAAGAATTAATTTTACGAACAATTGCTTACGAACATTTGCTTTACGAACAATTGCTTACGAACAATTTGTCGGACACCCTTCATTAGTAATTACGTAGCAATCGATTATATAATTTCGCCTATATGATCTCATTCTTGTTTTATTTCGTGGAAGTACTGATCTCGAGGGTTGTACTTTGGTAACCCATGTAAAGTTTAGACTACCTATCATAGCGAATGATTGCAGTAGGTTATAGCTTAAATATTAACGTTCATCATTCATCAATCATTATGATATACTGCATAGGGGCATTACAACCTGCCACATGACCTTTAGGGGAGAGTGGGGTTAGTTGGAAGGCGGGGTAAGTTGAAAAATTATCATTTTTTTAAATCTCAATGACTTTCTTAAATATTTACTGCCACCATGTGATGTAGTTTATAAAAACACATAATCCATGTTCGTTTCGATTTGTTGAGTCAAGTTATGCCTGCTTGGCAGACAATTTTGTATTTTCTTACTTTCGAAGTAAAATTTTTGGCGTTTTAAGAAACATCTTTTGCATCGATGTCGTTAAAGATAGGCAGAAGTATTTTGGTGTGTGTCAGCTGTAGGTGTTCTACAACACTAAGCAATAAACAAAAGTTTAGTCAAATGCACCATGCTTGAAAATTTTAGGAAAATAGTTTGTCATATGCTAATGGGGCTAGTTGGAAAATAGTGGGTGGGGTTAGTTGGAAAATGTTTGATACCAGTATGACGATGTAATATGATGCGAGTATATCGTCGTGGTATGATAGTACGTGGTATAAGCTCCAATGTACTTGTTTTGAGCAAATATACTGGCAAAATTTTAATTTGAATAGCTTGGAAAGTGCAATATATACGGTATCACAAGTTTTAAGAATGAGTTTATTAAAAAAACGCTTTTACGGTGATTAGGTATAGAATTTATTTTGATTTTGATTTCAAAGCAAGTAAACATATTTGCTTACAACCCCATGTAAATGTTTGTTGGTGGAAAAAAAGAGTATCCAGTTAATTAGTGTGCAGTAAACTGACCTTTTTCAACTAACCCCAGGCATGGGGTTAGTTGGAAAATCAATTGTATGTTTATTTATTTTAAATTTGCATTAAAAGTTTAAATTGACTGAATACTTATTTTTAGTTGTATGATAGGGGACAACAAAGGTGATAACTTAAGCCGCTTCAAGTTGTCAGGTTATGCACCAATTGTTTTAAATTCCACTTTAGAAGAAAAACTTTCCAACTAACCACAGTCTCCTATAGCCTACTGTTTCAATTTGATACCATACATAGAAAAACTACTAATAGTAAAGACAAAGTGAAACTGTTCATCAGGCATCAAATAAACTGACTTGCATTCTTTTGGTGGCTGTAGGTCTATAGTCATATGACTATATATCCCATAGTCACCACAAGAACGCAAGTCACTTTATTCAGAAAAACTACTTTTAACTTCTTACTTTGTTGACAACAGTTATCCAGGTTGGGCGATAGCGTCGTATTACCATTCCAATACTGACAGGGATTATAGTCATAATGAGATTGATCACTATTTTGGCAAAGGGAATGACATCTCCAGTGTTCACCGGAATTATGAATCTTGCATAAATGAAGATAGACAAAGGCATAAGGCCTAGACCCAACACTGATGAGCATGTTGTCATCAGAATGCTGCAAAAGTTAGCAGTTTATTAATGTCATGCAGTGTTTTGTAACTTCTAATCAGGTTGTTTATTTAAGATAAGATTGCAAGAAAAATTAGAATAAATTCATTAATGCGTCAGCAACAGATTATTTCTCCTTTTTCCTTAAAAGTAAGTTAAACTTTCCCAATAAGCAGAGGTGGGCACCCGCTACTTTTAAAGTAGCGCGCTACCCGCTACCGCTACTTGGACCAAAGTAGCGTGCGCTACCGCTACCAGTTTACAAAAGTAGCGCGCTACCCGCTACCGCTACTCGGACCAAAGTAGCACGCGCTACCGCTACTTCTTCCGCTACTTTTGTCTATAATGACACTAGGAAACACTCTTCAAGTCCCTAGTGAGGCAAAAATAACATTGAAAACGAATGTTATCATTCGTTTACACTGTCATTTTATCGTCGTTATAGAAAACACATTCTAATGGAAATGTATTGTTACACATCTTTCAAAAACACGATCATTTCAAAATGAGAATCATTAAGTCCTGCCGCTTTGGCTTAAGCACTTCTTTTCCAACAGAGAAAAGTCTCTCCACCGCCGCACTGGAAGGAATGGGGGTGTTGTATTTAATGAACAGATGTTTTAACTCGGTATTCGAAAAGCTCAAGGACTTGCTCCTGTCCGAAAAAAAGGCGTCCACAATTGCTGTTTCCTTCTGCACTGACGTTTCACGGGATTGCGCCAACACACCAAAAAATTCATCCTCGGAGTTGTGACTTGTTTGTTTTTCATTTCTTTATCCTGCATTGCGGGAAAGCGGACTTGAGCGCTATGCATCGGTGCACGCCTTCCGACGTACACCTGACCCACGCCACGCTGCAGCCGACGGCGATGTCTGTTTCCTGGTTGTCTACTCTACTTATGACTTAAATTTGGTACTACCCATTACTCGAAATCGGTCACTGGATAGAGGCAATTATCGTAAAGTTTCTTGCCCAGAGAAACAACAGCAAGTGCGGTGGCTGGAGTCGAACATGCAGGCTCTCGACTGCAAGCCCAACGCGCTAGCCACTCGGCCACTGCTGCCGACACTGTTGTTGATGTCACTCTTCTCGGTATAAACATGGCTTGATGTCTCCCGCAACAGTCGAATTACATCTGTCTTGACATTTTCTCGCAGTGCGTCAGCATCATCCGTGGAAACGTAGTGCAGAAATTGTAGTCACGAGTCACGACGTCTTGAAGGAGGGATGAAGACATGATGCCATAACGCATTTCATTTCGTTGAAGCACTTGTTGAATCGTTTCTTCAACCCTTCAAGGACTTTCACTCTCAACTCCTCACAGGTCACAAGATCACTGATCTCGGTCAACTTCTTCCCGCAAATTGTAATGGCAAGATCGCAGCTCCACACCCGAAAACGGGATTCCCAGAAGACCGAAACTTTGCAACCAAACCGATTAAATAGGCTATATAATTTAGCTGCTTGGCCACGCCAGCGTTTCCAAAAAAAACGAGTATTTTTTTCACTTTAAATTAAAAAGTAGCGGGTAGCGGGAGTGCGACTGAAAAAAGTAGCGCCTCTCCCGCTACCGCTACTTTGGAAAAAGAATAGCACCGCTACTGCAACTAAAAAGTAACGCCGTTACCGCTACTTTCACCAGAAAAGTAGCGGCGCTACAAAAGTAGCGCGCTACTGTCCACCTCTGCCAATAAGCAGCCTATTTATTATTCAAGGAAAATATCTTTCTTTTGTTTGTAGACCTGAACTAGTTTAGCCTATGGGTAAAAAGGTTTTAAAAAGCAACTTTAACAATTAATTTAAAAACAGAATTGCAAATTTTGTAAATCCGTTGGTTAGAGTGTATCGTTGGGGCGCAATGCTCATCCGATTGTAATGCCCGCAAGATAACTGATCTAAAAATTCCAATGCATAAAAGCCAATTTCATCCAGTTAAAACTGAACAGTTTGCAATCGTCATACCTTAAATTCATATCTCCTCTAATTAAAAGCGCTAGCATGTTGGAGACTTGTCCTCCTGGACTACATCCACAGAACAACACAACTAAAGACGCATATGCCGGCAAGCTGAAAGCTCGAGTCAGCCCAAAGGAAAACGCTGGCATCATTACAAATTGGCCAAATAAAGCAATCAATACACCTTTCGGTTTTTTGGCATGATTCATAATTTGCGACAGTGTCATTTTGCAACCTGCAAAAAAATTAAATTTATTTGGCCGAAAGTCCCAGGTCTATGGAAATAAGTCTATTGATAATTTTATTTTGCAAAAGTTGACTTAAGAAATAAGAAAAGTTGGAAACCCAAAAATACTGGATAAAAGTGATGTTAAGAAATACAATTAGGCTACAACTTTATAGGCTATGTTTTTCTGTAAAGAAGAAACTGTAGCCCCTACATTTGATTGCCTTCATCTTGTTTAGGAGCTCGAGTTTTTGAATGGGAACTTAAAAGTAGCCTACTAAAACGTTTCAAATAAATCTACAGTACATCAAATAACACGAAGTTTTCTCCGACAAGTTTTTTTTTTCTTTATTAGAGGTGTGCCAAGGAAATACTGGCGATGCCTCCATTCGTTTAAAAACTGGTAATTTGGTAACAGCATGTATACCGTAGAGGCGTAGACCAAGAAGTTAATGTTACTCTGATGGAATAAAAGTTGGATGCAAGTGCAGAGAGAGACTAAAAAACGCAATGTGCAGGGCCGGATTTAGCCTAAGTGCTGCCCTAGGCAGATGAGAAAAGTGCCACCCCCCAAAAAAATTTTCGATGGTGAATTTAGATTTTTCGATAGAACACAGGCACTTGTTCTCGTTTGTCCTCAATGCACCATTTTTATAAAACTTCATGAAACTAAAGTTCTTTCGTAAACTAGTCTTACTTTTTGGCTTGTTTACATGCTTTAAGCATCAAGGCAAGTACACAAAATAGCCTGCAACTTTTCCATCAACCTAACATTGACTAAAAACATTTTTTCTAGGCTCCTTTAAATTTACTAACAGTGAAATAAACCGAACAAAGATTAATAAAAATTGCACAGACAAAGCCTAGTCCTCCATACTAAGCGAGACAGATAACTAAAAGAAACGCTAAGCAGCACATATTGTTAAAAACCAATCAAGCGTGAAGTACTCTAGGGGTGATGACTTGCCATACATGACTTGCCGTAGCCTACTGTTTATAAATGTGTGTGATGTGATAACATATTTATTAATTGCTATATCTGAATATATCTGTTGTAAATTATTATATTCACGTACAGTATTATCAATGTAATATATTCGTATATTTTGCCGCCCCCAATAATTTGCCGCCCTAGGCAACTGCCTACTCTGCCTACTGGTAAATCCGGCCCTGGCAATGTGTATGCACCAGTCCGAGATTACAACGTACAATAGCCTACTTGGTTTATTTCAAAAATTGAACAAGATTTTGTTTGACGCGCTAGGCTGCAGCTGTGTGATGCACAATGAAGAAGATGATTTATAAACATTAAAAATCGCGAAATTAGTCTTTAGATGTTAGTGAAAATCCGCTAATGGACTACTGTTTGTGACACTTCGGCGGCATGCTAGCTTATAGCAGAGAGACAAAGCCTGATAGTAGGGGGGTGTGTTATTTGACGAATTTCACGATGGCAACGTGGTACGGTGCTTAAAATATGTGGAGTAGTATCAAAATCCGGAATAAAAAAACAATTATCATATTGGACCACCCTAACCCCCATGTACATGCCCCCTGAAAAGGGAGTATCCATAAATTCACCAAAATATGAGTTTTTAAGCCTTTTCACCAAACGACGTGTATTTTGGCGGTATTTATGGTGCTCCTATAGGGGTTTTCGGGGTCTGTGAGTTCAAATATGGCATTAGAAATTACCTCTAAAAATCCAATATAATGGTAATCCAATATGGCGGCCAAAATGGCGCTTAGAATGGGTACTTTCGTAAAGTTTAACCAAACATAGTCATGTAATATGTCGAATTATAGGTTTTCGGGGGCGTAGAATACGAATTCATGATTATTTCAAACGAAAAATAAGCTGATAACAACATATTTTCAAACTTATGATGTATATGTAATTTAGTATAAAACACAGTAGGCCTATTCAGCTTTTTGTTAGATTCATGCCGTCAAGAACAGAATTTAAATCAGTCATCGTAACATCCGCTTTGCAACTCAAATTACTCAGGTAAGCTTTCAGATTGGCTCCATAAGCAGAAAATGGCAACTTTTTATGGTCTTTCAATAAACGAAAAATGTCACTTTGTTTTGGAACTGAGAGTACAGTGTCACGGGCGTATCTGATCTTGAGGTATAACCGCTTCTGTTTCTCAATCTCTGTTATATTACTATTTAGAATCTCATCCACATCAGAGTCCTTTGTAAAAGGACCGCCTTGTTTTTTCAGTACCATGAGTATCATAAACAATTAACTGTAGCAAGCCAGCCATCTTCAGTCTAGTGCATTGGATACCGCCAGACTTGTAACAAAGGACTTGCAGGACTGGTGAGCAAATACTGGTATTACCCTTAAATCGTGGCAAGCGATAGAACAGATGATCCTTACAGTTATTGAAGAATACAAAGTAAGGAAGAGTAAGAGGAATAGGTCAACAGATACAAAGCCAAAAAAGGGGAGTTTTTGGCAAACACGAGGTAGACATTTTGGACTGGAAACAGAGCTTGGTAGACGTTTTCTGCTACTGGCTTGTAGACACCACATCCATGAGTTGATTGGGGGGCATCTTGCTCAATTGTGTATAGCCCAACCACATGATCCAATGAACAGCTGTTCAAGCAACTGGTGAACAATTGGAGCGAATTGAACCACAACTATATACATTGATCGAGGTGACTGCTCCATAAAGAGAGTTGACAGGCTATATACATAACACCATCACCTTCCTTCAGGCATGGATCGAGAACAGCACCAAGGAGACTCTTCAACACGACTACCTAGAGGTGACAGAACTAACACTGCTGTTTCTTGGAGGGATCGTCCCTGCTAGTCGGAGATCCATCACCATCAAAGCTCCTGGGACATTCCACCATGCCCGTTGGATTAGCAAAACTTTGTACACGTTTAAGGTGGCACTCTTCCGATGCCAGCTTGGAATGTGTATGCACCCGAAGAATTGGAAGAAATCACCACTCACCAGTCTTGCTGTATTCTTGGCAATCTTTTACACGAAAGCGTAGTTAACGTGCAGGAGTGCTGCTGATGCACCGTCGAATGACCTGGTACTAATGAAGAACCCCCTCAAGGCAGAGGCCAGTATCAGCAAGGACCCAATGATGTGGCCTGCCAAATTTTGTTGTTCTGGCCTTTGTTGTTCTGGCCAGACAGAATCTACAAAACCATATATGGTATCTCTCAGAGAGATTGGTCTCTTTGGCACTCTTCTCAGAACGAACATCATCTGACAAACAGACGATGAGAAATGCTATGCTGATTGCTGAGGTACCATAACGCGACAGACAGTACACAGACAACAAAACAGGAGATGCCAGCCTCATCAATTGGACACAAAAGCCCTCAAAGACTTCATTGGACATGACTCTTGGAGCATGTTTGAGCTCTTGAATATTGACTCCAGCTTTGTCAAGCTGCCCGTTGCACAATGGACCACCTCAGATAACTACCGTCATGGCAAGAAAGTTGTGGCCAACCTCCATGTTGTCCATGACGCAGCAAAGCGGGCATTGGGACTCACCACAGATTTGAACAAAAATAAAGCGTCCAAATGTGAAGAGCAGCTCGGCTCCAGGCACTATACAGAGTTGTGAAGGGTGTCCGAGAGAAGCTGCATGGACTGGCAACGTCATCTGAGGTTGTGACAAAAAAGTCACTGGCCTCCATTTTGTACAGTTGGGACTAATATGAATGTTTATTGTATGAGTTTGTATTGTGTACTGAAGTTACTTGGAAGTAATTGACTTCCATTGGTCAACAGGGGCATGTAGCTTTAGCAAGCACCGTGAAGCGCCTACAACGTAATGACAGAGCCATGGTAAGATGGACCTGCCTGGTCAAACCTGAAGACAACATCCAGCTGGAGACTCTGCTATCAAAGCTCAAATTAAAAGATATCAGTGAAGTCCTCCAATTAGGCAGACTGAGATGGCTTGGTCACGTTGAGCGCAGCTCAAGCTGGATCTCACAGGTCAGATGTGTCAACACCGCAGCACAGCGGGGTCAAGGTAGACCAAAACTTTCTTGGGAAGAACTTGTAAAACGTGACCTTGTAGCCCTTAACATGGACTTTGCCAACCCAATAAATCGCGAGGTGTGGAGGGGAAGACTTCGTTCTCGACAGACAGATGGACAGGCCACACCCTCGACATGAGGATTAATTCATGGCCTGTATAATCAAAATTGGTTGATGATGATGATGATGGTACATTTCGGGATAACTTATTTTCATTTTGTTCAATAATTGACCATAACTGTGAAGAAAATATGTTTTTTTATTTAAAAGTGGAATTAATTTTTTCATAGACATCGTGTATAATATGTTCCATGCTCTTTGGCTGTCTTTTTTGCATATTTTGGTACCAAAATGAGCCCTGACAGTCATTCACAGATCACCACTTTAGTCAAGTTGCTGTCTTGCCGGAAACGGTTGCTATGGTAACGGACTGTCTGACCGTAAGATGTCATTGAAAAATAAAAATTTTATCATGGGTTTGCTCCTGATACCCATTCACAACTTTTAAGTGACTTACAACTTCGTAGTATAAATTCTTAAAAATAATCCCTTTTTTGGCCCAGCCTAATAAGAGTATATTGCAAAACACAATGCAAAATAACAAGCATAATTCATCAGTATGAACATATATAAATACTCAGTTAATTTCATTGCGCATGCCAGGAAAGAATAAGCCTACTTTTGGAATCAAATTCGTATTCTACGCCCTCGAAAACTTATAATTCGACATATCACACAACTATGTTTGGTCAAAATTTACAAAAGTACCCATTCCAAGCCTCATTTTGGCCGCCATATTGAAATACCGCCATATTGATAATTCTTAGAAATTTTCTAATGTCATATTTGAACACACAGACCCCGAAAAGCCACATAGGAGTAAGATAAATACCACCAAAACGCAAGTACAGTGGGTGAAAAGGCCAACAATCTCATACTTTTCTGAAAATAGGGGTACCTTTTATTCAGGGGGCATGTACATGGGGGTTAGGGAGATCGTATGTCGAATTTTCATGAATATTCTAGATTTTGATACTGCTCCACAAATTTTTAGCAGCGTACGGTATGAATCGACAATTAACACACCCCCCTACTGATAGTTACACTCTTGCACATCAGATAACCGCATAATCGGTCACAATAGATAAGTTTGTCAAATTCATCATGACATTAACAACGCTTTTCTGTTTGTTACCAAAATTAAACATCGTATATCATTCATGGCGAGTTGTTCTCACCTAGTGCCATCATAACGGTGACTAGAACAGGTGTCAACAGAACTCCAACCACTGCATTGATTATTTTGTTTCGCTTTGTTTTCAAGAGGTTGTAAAAAAAATAAGACGAAGGGGTCATAAACTTCTGAAGTAGTGTGTCATTGCTTTCAACTTTTGTAAGAATTTCTGTTTTATTTCTTCCGTTAAGTAAATAAAGTTTCAATTCCGCAGGAACCGGTCTTTCCTGCAAACAATCAAAATAAGTTGCAATGTATTTAAACTTACTTAACCGCTCATTTGCCAGTTTTTGCAAATGTGTATTTTGTTGATTTGTTTTAAGAGATGAGTAACTGTAAGCTGTTATCTACTCTAGTAGGTTAAGTTTGTATATTTAGCTAGGTCACAATTTCAGCTTTCTACTTCGTATTAGGCACTTCATCCTCTGTTTTTCTATTATAACGACTTTTAAAGTTAATTTCATTACAGCACCCGGGGACTTTGAAAATATTAAAGCATAGTAGAACCCGTTACAAATGATAAAATAGTGAGTTATCAATTTAAATCAAATATAGTTATTACTATCTGAACCCCAGCCTGTTTTATCTAAGTAAGGATCATCAGAAGGACCGTATTCAAATAGAATATCCAGTGAAAAAATGTTGTTTTTATGAATAGGATATTTTTACTACAAAAATTAGTCGATTGTGGTTTACAAATGTTTGTCGCAAACCTTGTACTGTATATTCTCTAAAGTTCTAAACGGTTATAGGTGAATTGTTCGTAAACAGTTGTTCGTAAAACAATTGTTCGTAAACAATTGTTCGTAAACAATTGTTCGTAAAATCAAGTCTTCGTAAAACAATTCTTCGTAAAGCAATTCTTCGTATACATCAATTCTTCGTATAGGTGAATTGTTCGTAAACAGGTGATAGATCAATATTGTTCGTGAACAATTTTTCGCAACAGCAAGGTTTGTCTTGCAATTTCCGATGAAGGTGCTTAAGCTAATGCAAGTTTTCCAGAACAACCAAGTTACGACGACATAAACAAATAAGCGCAATAAAAAAGCGCATTTTTTTGTCATTTATTGAAATACAACAATTGTCTGTGTGTTGCTCTCGCTTGATTGCAGATATAAACTTCCAAACATCTGGATGATTTGCAGATACCTGGAACATGAACCCCCTGTGCCATTCTTCAATGCTATTATTAGTTTTGGAAAGGCCACTGAGGACGCCATCATAGCAGTTCCACATTTGAATTGCAAACATTGGAAGACGGCGCCCTTGACGACGGTCTGGGCGCCCAACCCAAGTGTCTTCAAAGTAGTCTATTACCGGCTGAGCAACATCTGGTAATTCATTCCCATCAATAAGAATGTCAAAGGCCCGGCTGACTTCATCAATAGGCACAAAGGCCAAAGACGACAACATGCGCAACCTCAGAGCAAACTCTGCACTTGTCTCGTATGCTACTGCTCCTTCAGGCCACTTGATTGCGTCTTTCTCCAAATGCACTGGCACAAATGGAAGAAACAGCCACGGTGAGTTGAAAGTGGGTACTCACTGCTTGCTGCATTGACCATGGCCATCTCAAAGTCAGTCATGATTCTCTCTGGAAGAGCAACAGCAGGTAACAACTCCTTGATCTTTTGCAACAGATGAATGTATGTCCCTCTCTTTTTCCTTCAGTCCGTGTATTGTGTAAAGCTGTTCAAACAGTGAAGGCACTGTCTTGAAGGTGCCATCAGCATACCAGTGCTTTGAACAGGCAAGGAGCTGCAGATTTCTTTCAGTGGCAAAGAGGACCATACGGTTATCTGCAGGCCCAGAATCATAGGCCAAAAATGTTACAGCAGCAAACATTTGCTTGTACTCTACGTGAAGCACAATGTCACGGAGAGAACGTGGGATTGCTGGGCCTACATTTTCCTTCAATCGCACTTTGGTGACTGTCCTTTTCATGCTCTGCACACTTGGCAGTTTTGCTGCCGTGGCTTGACTGAGTGCAATAGTTTCTGCTGAGACTAGAATAAGTAGTTTCTTGCCCTTGTGCGTCAAGTGCACTATAATCTTTGTAATAAAGCTGGCCACTATACAAAAGTTTTGGTTTTCCTTTTTCGCTGCTAACAAACTGTAATGCCATTTTGAATCAGGGACTCTACACTCTGTCTGCTCGTCTACACTCTACAGCACGTCTGTAAGCACAATTAGCACATCTCTAGCATATAGGTTACCCTAATTAATTGTTCGTAAACAACTGTAACTGTTTAAAATAAAAACTGTAGCCTAACTTTTATGAACATTTGTTTACGAACAATTAGTATTACGGTCAATTGCATACACGAAGAATTGCTTTACGAAGAATTGTGTTTACGAAAAATTAATTTTACGAACAATATTGTTTACGAACAATTGTTTTACGAACAAATGTTTACGAAAAAACGTCGGACACCGTTCTAAACTATGTAGCCAACCACTAGTAGGTTACCTGAAGCATATTTTGGATCTTTTGTGGAAGCCAAGATTTTAAAAGGTCGTTGTCTTGAAATAAAAGATCAATTATCTCAGTTTTGTTATGGCATCCGCTGAGTATAGAATTTTCATTTTCATCGGATATTGTGCCATCTTGGATCAACTTATGAATCACCACGGAAAGTCTGGACAAAGTCAAATCTCGATGTCGTCCACATTCCGCTACAATACGTTTTCTTGAAATTTCTCCACAGAAAAAGTTTTCCAAAGTTTCATTTGAGAAATAACCAGATTCAATGAGTTGCTGAAAATATAGATGAATGCATTAAGCTTTAAGCAAAGGTATTGTCAGCGCAATAAAACATCAGTTTGTTTCAGCTGGTTTTAAATTCAACATTAGTTGCTACATGTGTCTAACTGTCTATATAGGGTTCGAAGTTTTGCATAGGTCTTCCATTAGCTTACTCTTTGTCAGTAATGGACGCAAAACAATAAGCTGTACGCCGTTTGTTATAAGCTGTGGAAAAAAGCTCCGATCCGATAGCTCAGCTGGTTAAGGGCCCTGCCTTGGTATGAAAACAAACTGTAAAAGCAAACGGTGCTGGTTCAACTCTAAGGGTGTGCGCTTGTGTCACCCATTTTAAGAATTGCTGCCCATTCAGCGACACATAGTGGATGAAATAATTCACAGATAAAAACACTCCAAAATCGGAAACTTCACTCAATTAATCTTGATGGCAGTACCTTCGTTAGGGGTTGAAAGCTTCTACAAGAAAGCAAAACTGTTCGGATTAAGCTCTCAAAAAAGCTTTCTTGTTCCAAAGATAAATATATTTACAATCAACTAAAATATGCAAAATTAAAACAATAGCCTAGTGCTATGTTTGACGAATAAACACATCGATTTTAAGTGAAAATAGATCGACTGACAATTGACATAACGAAATTCTCATGTAGCCTAAAATTTTTGTTACGTTTTTCATTACTTATTTCTTTTGCTTGATTTTGTTGGACTGATCTTGAGCAGACAAACGATTTCAATGGTCTTAGCTTTTCTGTAACTTTAGTGTCTCCCTAGCCCTGTAGTAATAAAACTATGTTGGCCTAAGTTTGTACCCGCCATGGTAGCCTATATCCATATAGTTGAAAGTGAAAATAATCATAAATCCTACTTTCCGATCGATTTTCATTCCTGTCGAGTTTTTCATGTTTTCGTTTTCAAAGCAGTTTGACGGAAATACTTTTTTAGCCACTGCTGTTTGCAATAACTTTTCTTTGAGCTTTTCAAGCAAGAGTTGTTTCTCAAGAACCGTTTTCGACGTTCCAGGTGAAGTCAATCCAACTTCTTCAAGTTTTGACACTTCTTTCATATTTGATGGATCAATAATGTTGAAACCTGGTGGAAAAGAAAAGTGAAAATTACTGAATTAATGTTTTCATAGATGAGTTTTAATGAAAGTTTTCAAAAGAATTCAAATATTTTTCTATTTTAAGTTGCTGACAGGATTTACATTAAATTAAGAATGCGCCACAACAACATCGCCTCTTTCATTGTAAACTTTGGTAAGCTACTGTATAATTGTTTCTCTTCAAACAGTATAATCAAATATAACCTATACCATTGCTAGTTCATTTACGTAGCCTACATTGGAAGGAAAGGTCTTCTTATGAACACGTTAGAGTCCGTAACTTTAGTATAGATGTCCTTTAAAACAATGTTCCTATCTTAAAAGCCTTTCCAAAAAAAGTCCTCCATAAAAAAACTTTTATCTGCAGAAATTGCATTTACTGTATTTTAAATAACTATGTTCTTAAAAGAAGACAGTTGGAAAATGTGGATGCATTTCATAAAAATGTTTCACTTTAAGAGATATTGAACCATAGGCATACGAAGCCGAGCAACGTGATCAAGTTTAACATCTTCAAGTTTATTACATTTTGAAGATGTTAAACTTGATCACGTTGCTCGGCTTCGTATGCCTATGGTTCAACAAGACAAACTCTCTACCGAAGCTCTATCATTAAGAGATATTGTTTACAAAAATTTCATTTAAGTGAAAGATTTTTCTTTTGGGAATGTTTTCCTGGAGATATTTTTTCTACAGTCTCAAATTTTTGGGAAAATTTTTCTGTGAGCATTTATAATTTTCATTCGTTGCAAGTCACTTTTTTTATGCACAGGTAAGTTAATGGACTACTGCTCTACTGTAGCCAATGTTACCTATGTCGCATTTGTTTGGACAATCGACTTTGCGTGCAAGATTTCCCGTGGCGTCAGAGATGACTTTGCAAGTGGGAATATGAGGAAATCCTTCTTCCACAAGCGTACGGTTTATTTTTTCTATGGTTTCTTTTTGTTTTAGTCTTTCATCCAACAAGCAGACCGTTATCTCTGTGGGAAGTTGACCACTGGAGATATAATCTTTTATCATTTTCTTGATTGACTCCAAATCACATGCAGAAGAAACCTCTTCATCGATAATTTTATTTTTAATACTTTGGGTTGTTATTGGACGACCCAGAGATAACGTGTCAGTCACGATTGTCGAGTTTATTTTTGCAATATCGTCTGGTGTGCTTGTTGATGTGTTTGAGTTTTCTTCACTTGAGCTATTTGCCGTCCTGTTATGAGATCTCAAGTTGTCAAAGTTTTTCGTTTTCACATCTGATAGTAAGCCAACGTCCATGTTCATTGTTTGACCCAGCATGCTTGATCGATCAGTAGTCATTTGCTGGTTGTAACTGACGCTTTTTACGATATTAAATTGGTGAATAAGTACAAAAACTATCAGTAAGTTGTACAAAATTGTACTTCTGCTCAGTTTGACCATCATGTAGGCTAACTTACTTCGTAGGCCTATCTGTTGTCAACGTTACATCTCAGAAAAGTAAACTAAAAAGCCAAAAAAATGATTAAAATTTCAATAGCTATGAAATCGCCTCGGCTGCTAGTTGGCATGAGCAATAGAAATATAAGTTTTCTTTTTGAGAAAACAAATAGCTTAAGTATACAAGAAAAGACTTTCCGTACGAGAATACCACATGTTGATCTTGGCCTAACTGAAAAGGTAAAAATATTTGCTAGCAACAATAAAAAAACGCAATTTTAAAGAAAATGAGTACAGTAGGCCTACGTGTAGATTGAATAGATAGGGTTGTTTGCATTTGCTGGGCCTTGAACAAAATACCAAAATATTCTGACATAAGCATCATCCCAAAAATGTAACTAAATCATCAAAACCTCTTTAGACGTAATGTAGCTATCGCTCAACGCTCTCAACTCATACATGCGTGAACGTCGTATTTCTATCAACCGATATTGGATGCTCTATTAAATTGAGAAGATTTTTTCCTTCGAATTTTATTTGATTACGTCGCCTCGTAACGTCAATTCCATCGCAAGTCTTCCATTTAACGCTTGAATCAATATAAAAGTCACTGATTTTGCTGTCTGGGATTGTACCCTACTAGATTACCAGACCGCGTAGGTCTATGCCTAGAGGATCTTTACAAAGTTGCAACGCTTTGAACAGTTTAAGATTCAGATCAGGAGAATTTGTAAATAGTCCTTTTAATCTGTAACCTATACCGCTCATTTCTAACTTCAATTTTAACTAACTTGATAGAACAACAACTTCTGATACGAAAGAAGAATAATTCTAACTTGTGTTGTTCTCGTTACTGATAAAGAAATAGTTGATGGATTGACTGATAAAATCGTTTTTTATTTTTTTTTATTTATGTGATTGTTCTCATAAGCGATAGCTTGCTTGCCTACATGTACGAAAAGAGCTAAAATTCTTCCAAAAACTTGGCTGAAATCACCACATCGTACCTTAGGGCTTAGGCTATATTGTTGCCAAAACAGTGTTATGATTGCCGTAAGCAAAATGTTAGATTAAAATGCTCAGCAAAATTTAAATCGCCTGAGGTTTTATATTGGCCAACTGCGTGTTTGCATTTACAACAGTAAAATTTATTTCCATTACAAGGCAACTAACCAATGCTTACCACTTACCAGGTTGCTCTTGTGTGCTCCATCTGACAGTAACGTATAAAAAAGGCATCATCTCAGCACAGTGACGTAGCGTGACTCGTTTGATTAGAGAGAGGGGCACTCTAGTTCTAGAAGCAAAAATATTTCACTTGACATAAAAATTTAACTTTGATTTAGGAAATTTTTGATCTATACCTATATGACATTCGAAAGTTTACCCATTATCCAATAAACGCATTTGTAATTAAACCTTGCTATCTTTGTCGTTGTAACTTGGTCTATTTGCTAACGTATAAAATAGTGTTTCTTAATCTTTTTCACGCCAGGGTGCACCTGTAGATCTCTGAAAATGAGGCGGTGCACCGAGTGAGCTGAGCGAGCAATTTTGTTAGTATTTCGGGATTTCTTTTGCACTACATATAGACCTCATAATTGTACTGTATTATTTTCAAAGTAGGCTCCTGTATGCTCATATTGCCAGTGCCGGATTAACCAAGTGCGGGGCCTGTAGCAGATTGATTTGATGTACAGATAATGACTGGGAAGTAATTGAATATTTTATAGATTTGACATTTTGTGATTATACTGTAGTGTAGCCGCTCTTGGCCCATCGTGTTTCGCAGATAAGCTAGTTTTTAATTAACTTCAATTTTGAAAATGATCTCTCTCCAGTACAATTAGTTACCATCACACATAGATAAATGCGTAACAAATTGTCAATGTTAGGAAACGTGGTGTCAATATTGTCTTCTTTAATCGAAGTGAAATAGTTGAGTTATGGTGAGGAACAATGATTAATCAATAGCTTTACGAATTGGTGTATGCCTTGCGACGTTACTCCAGCGCAGATTGTAGGCTGTCCAATACTGCAAGAAAAACTTCCACCGGGAATCTGTCTTTAGTTGATATCCATTGCATCTCAAACTTAACGGCCACTGCCTACATTCTCATTGTGCGTTCGATTTTAGACAATTCTTCTTGTGCTTGTTGGTCGGTGATCCGGCACTTGAGTCAGCTTCTGCGCCTCTGACTTAAACTTAGCAAATTGTTCTCTAAAAGTCTGTAGGATCCTGCCATAGAGGCACACAACGCTGAAGCAATGTTGAGATTTTGCCGCTTTGTTTGAAGAGAGGCTTGACTTTCCTGGAAGGGATCGGGTAAGCTATTTCAAAAAGCCACTAAGATTCCAATTTCGAGCAACTCCATTTTCTCGAGGAGTCCATTTGCTTGCTGTCGACATTCTGTCTTTTGCACTTAGTCATTTGCAAGTTTCTCTTGGGTCTCCTTTTTGAAAAGAAAACGTTCTTTAATTACGTTAATGGCATCAGCTCTTCCGGACCATCGTGTTTCAGAGAGCTTCTTTAGCACTCCACCACCTGAACACTCCAGAACGGACCACCAGTGTGTTGAAGCAGCAAAGAATAGCCTACATAACTTAGATATTTTCAACGAAGTCAAAGAACTGAACTGTTTCTGGACACGATTGTGCAGCGCATACACCAACTAAATTCAACCAATGAGCATAGCATGGAACATATTCTGCAATAGCACCATTTTTTTTGACAAATGCCTTTGAGGCCTACTCCGTTATATTTCCCGCTCATGTTGGACGCGTTGTAGTAACTCTGTCCAAGGCAATCGGCAAGGTTGATACTCTTCTCACTGGTGTACAGTACAGTCAAATAATCTTTCAAACAACTAGTATCGTGGGCTCGTGGCACTCGATCAGGCAGTTGCCTCCAGCGGAAATTACCGGTTTTTAAAGTTTACAATAATTAGGAAGGGATAAGACGTTGGGACTAAGTAATTTAATCCTACAACTATAATATTCTCCCATGTCATTCCAGTTTGCAAGCCAAAAATTACTTACCAACTATGTTCAACAGTTTTTGCAAAAAAAAATGTTTTGCTCACCAAGCGCGGGGCCTTGTGAAGCGCGGGGCCCGTAGCAGCTGCTACATCTGCTACTATAGTTAATCCGGCACTGCATATTGCTCAATAAGATAAGCCGAAAGGAAAGCAAAAAAGGTAAATAAGGTTAAGGTTAAAAAGGTTATAAGAACCAAAGATTTTAATGTCGTAATAATTTCAAACTATAAAAACACACAGCACAACCGTTGGCTGAAAAAAAGGCCTTGACCGACAAAATATAACACCATTTGATAACTGAGCTATCCATTTCTATTGATACTGAACTATTCGTTTTCAGATTCGGAGAATACATACTTTCTATCTCTAATTCTAAAAGTAATTGGCTGCAGATTTAAATAAAATATTTTTTCGATTTCCTTGCGACGCGCCTGTCGACCTTTTATTGCGTACCAGAAGTGCTGGTATACGATTACGATATACACCACATGAAAAAAGATTCATAACAAAACTGAGGACATATGTACAATTTGCCAAAGGTTTTTAATTTTTCTGAATTGGCAAACGGTTTGAAAGCTAGGCTATATAGCTCACAGTTCCTGCTGTATTGTAGGCTACCAGTAATATACCAGTATGTAGCCTATAGACTTAATACATATAATAATATAAACCTACACGAACATTGTTTCAGGTTTTGGGAACATAATTATCAGAAAGGCCGATTGTTCACAGGTGTAATTTCTCTTGGAACAATTTCAAAGCTATGAGTAATTGGCAAAATCCTTACAAAAGTCAAACAACATTAGGTTTGATGAACGAGATGAAGACGCAAGCTTTTCACTTGCCAGCGAGCATCAAAGCCAGAGTGTTGAAGCTAAAGTCTAACCACCTAACAAGTACTCTATAGTTGAGACGATTCCGCTTCCATTATCATAATAAGTAAAGGCTAGTGCGTGCTTGGGTTCGAATCTCATAGTTTGTGACTTCTACCGACTATCGTAAGGTTGATTTAAGATCACACGTTTACTATTTTCATTCGTAATTATGGATATTGAGTAGTCTAGCCAATGAAGAGAAATAATATGACTTGGAGGTTAATTTTGACATTCAGCTAGGATGCAACAGTCCTTTGCAAAAGGCTAAAAGTTAAGGCGAAAAATTTCTTGCACACTTGCACAACTGCGCCATCTTCCGGCTTCAAGTTGGAAGCTGGACTTCAAGTTTGCTATCTATAGGAGATAGATTGAATGCCAGTGGTGGTTGTGAAGCGGCAGTAACTGCAAGAGTAAGGTTTGTTTGGGTGAAATTCAGGAAGTGTTGGTTGGTTGATTGGTTTTGAATCTTTATCCTCGGACTGACAAAGCCTTGATTTGTTATTCCTGGTAGTTTCGCATACTTGTAGAGGCTCTTGACGCAGGGCCGGTTACCGAGATTGGCAGAGTGAAGTTTTCCGATTGTTGAAGTGTTGTTGCCGGGGAATTATTCCATTCACTAAGTGCAGCTGAATGGAGAGCAGTCCTGAAATGCGTTGCTTAAGAGCACACTCCGAGAGTTGAACTTACGCCGCGTGATCTTGAGCCGGGCTCGTAACCACTGACCTAACAGGGCGACAAGGTCGAGTGTCGAGGGTTGTTATGTGGTAGAAGATTTCCTTTGAAAATGAGAGGAAGAATTTATGCCAGCTGCGTGAGATCTACAATGCTTCAGCAGCAGCTTCAGCTTCAATTTACACATACGAAAAATTTCGTCTTGTGGAGCCCTGTTTCTTCTGCTTTATTTTAGGTAGTGACGCTTTGTATCTAGTTCAGGAGTGTGTAGCGGGAGCGCTGTTACTTTTTTGACGAAATAGCAATAGCGACAGCGACGCTACTTTAGAGAATCAAGCTTGCCACTACTCGCTACTGAAATAGACGAACTTACATAAATCAGGCAAACAAAACACTAAGAAGTGTGTTGGAAAGCGCTACTTTTGTTGATAAGTAGCGGTAGCGAGAGCGCGCTACTATGCGGGGTGAGTAGCGTGTAGCGGTAGCGACGCTACATTTGCGACCAAGCAGCGGTAGCGGTTAGGACGTTACTTTTTTAGTATAGCGAGTGCCCAGTGCCCACCTCTGCTTGCCAGACAAATTTTTCAATGGTCCTAAATTGGTTTCATAGACAAAACAGCCTACATGGAAACTTACAGTTGAAGCCAAAGATCGAACGTACAAACAGAGTTCATCCCAGCTCCCAAGATTCCAGAAATGATGAAAGACCCCGTTACCTTTCTCCTCATCCAATGAGTGGCAATTTCTGAAGCTGGACTTTTGACAAAAAGTAGAACTGCATGAAAGGCCTATTTCCTTTGCTGGTCGTTCATCGCCTTTCCTACTTTTGTAGACTTTCCCTTCTAAACACCCCTCTTTGCACACATTCTGACGTTGGACACCACCTTGTCGCCGTATCCAGGCTTACACCCGATGGTTGAAGATTTAGATTAAGTGGATGGGAAGGCGAGGAATTCAATCTTCATGTCCACCTTCAGGCATGCCTTTAAGTGTCCTGCCACAGACACAGGACACCTTGTTAGAGCATAAGACTGGTTTGCTAACATAACTGCGATCTTCACTCACTTTAATATAGAAGCATTGTGATCGAGAGCCGTATACCAACAAAGATTCCCCGCGACTTCAAACATTATCAAGATCTTAATATAATCAGATCTAATGAAATTGCAATCAGAAGTTAAAACAGCCACTTCAGCCGTCAGATGGGAAAGTACCGGGCTCTCTTCCGGGTACAGGGCCCACTTCAGCTCTCTGGTAGTGAAATAGCCACTTTAGCAACCAAACAGTAAAATAAGAATTTAGTTTAGTCTAGTAGGCTATGTAAAAACAAATATAGTAAGCTATCATGTTTTTGACTGTTTGAGCGTAGACATTACATTTATCGATACAATACATTAATTGTAATAAAACATATTTTTCTTGTATTAGGAATTAGCAAAATATCCATGATCCCTCTTTGAAATGATTGGTCAATGGTCAGGCAACCAATTTCATATGAAGTAGGCTACTGGTAGCCTATACGCTTCGAAGAAACAAGTTTTGGTTTCTAAACAATAGTCTGCTTTGCAGGATAAATTACTAGTGTTTAGTCTAGGCTACCTTATAGTGATTTCCCTAACCATGAATATTTAGTGAAATAACCAGAAACACGAATTTCAAAATAAACAGGTTAATGTTAGTTTAAACTCAAAAACTGAAATGGCACCGGTAAGAAGATTGCAATCCCTATTTCTGCACTAAAATTAGACCAAAATCGCTTTTAAGATTTCTGCAATCAGCAAATGTTTGACCTAGGCCCAAACACCTTTCCCAAATCAAATTGAAAACTTTCTGACTGTCTGCTTGGCACTGTAAATCCTCTTCTGGTGAGTCTAGAATGACCAGTGAAACATCAATGGAATCGAGAAGTACTACTCTAGCGCCATGAGACAAATAAAAGTTCCAAAAAGCAACCGCTAGATAGAGATAGTAAGTTTTGCAATTCGGAAAATTTTAAGAATAACCATGCTTCTGGCATATCGGGTTTGATCGAGCACAGAATAACAAAACGCGCTACATCTGACAAAACTGACGCTACAAACAAGAGCAAGCTACTGCATTACAGGCTACCAGCAGCGCCAAGATTGTGATAAGCGCTCAGTGGGATGTCGAAAATTTTTAATGCGTTTGAGAATATAATAATATTATATAAATGATATTCCTCTCAATTTTCTACTTTGAATGGCAGGCGTGTGTCATCCTCATTTTAATAGCCCATTAATGAAAGTTTGTACACAATCTTTATATTCATAAAATTGTCCATGAAGGGTGCCCAAAAATAAATTGGTACCAAGCCCGAGAAATCCTGTCAACGACCCTGTATTTGACATTTGCATAACTATTTCTTGAGCTAAAATCAAAAATAAGTTCAATCTTATTGAAATTTTTAAAACATGCTGTATGTTTTTGCCCAAATTTTTATCAAATTTTGCTTAAATGTTCAACTGACTGAAAAGTGTGAGGGTGCGGTTGCACCTTCTTTAGTCTTCACCCCTGTCTCTTATGACTATGTTCTATCCACATCCAATTTTATTTAGCTGAGTTTGGTTACACCTACACACACAGCAACCTATGGTTAAGCTACATATAAGGTGTGCACTGCACTTCAATAAAAAATAATCATTAAGTTATTAATTATTAAAAATGTCCAAAAAGTGACCAAAATAACACTAGCCTGTAACTTATTTGTCAAAATTTTCCGGGAGTGAGCCTCCGCATTACTTTACTTTTTTGGACATTCAGTTTTGCATTGACATTGTCCATTTATCTTGTAAATTTTGTTTTGTTAAAACGCTGGTCTTCCCCAACTTGTACTTTAGCCTACTAGCTGGCGAAACCATCTTTTAAGGAGATGAAAATATGATAGGTTTAGGCTAGTCCAGAGGTGACAAACCTGCGGCCCGTCAAAGATTTTTTTTGCGGCCCGCAAAACATTTTGATAATCGCTCATGCATTAAAGACAAAAGACATCTCAAAGCTGTTTTATGCCTTCACTGGTAGGCTACACCTTTCCGTGCTATTTTCTTTTTCTAATATTTTCTCTATTTCTAAGTCGTTGCAGGTCGAGGGTGACAAATGAAAATCTTAGTATGCAGTTGAGAGTTGCCACATCGTCTGTTCGCAGTGGGGTAGCTAGAGGGGGGAGGAGGGGCGGCACGTTTGGGGCGGCATTTTCAGACTACGATTTTTGAATTTGATTATAATCTGATAAAAAAACGCATTTCATTTTCACATGCTTTTTCTTGAAGTGGCGGCAAAATCTAATCCGCCCCGGCGGCACATTTCCTAGCTACGCCACTGTCTGTTCGACCTAATGTTGAACGCTTAGTCAAGCAAAAAACTTTCCAAAAATCCCACTAAGCAAAAAAATTCAATGCTTCAATGTTATTTTTTAATATCTTATGCTTCAATGCTGCATTAAATAGCTTCAGCTGTATGATTCACATGGGCTTTTGTTTGTTGTTTGAAAAAAAAATTTCATTAACTGATTTGTTGTTTTGGAGCATAATGGTCGAAACATTTAGTCAACTTGAGCAAAAAGGATAGAGCCAAAACAAGAGGAAATCATACTCATATGAAAGCAAGCGCTTCGAAAATTAAACTGTCTTCATTATCAGTGCAAGTAGTAGGCTACTGTTGCTCTATCCTTTTTGCTCAAGTTTGTTTGTTTTTATTTTTTACTGCTGTATGTTTCGATTCTGCGTAAGATAACTTCATATGTGTGGATTTTATTACTTTCATCTGCTGTTTGTTACTTTTCATGAATAATATCTTGAGTCGCTTCTAAAAGATTTCATAGTAGGTAAAAGGTAAAGGTGAGTTCCATACTTGAATCCAAGCATCGGGGATGAGAAGATAAGGTTCCTCATTATTCTAAGCCTTCGGCACTAACAGGGGCGCCGGAAGCGGGGGGGCGGATGCCCCCCCCCCGCCCTCAATTTTTCTGCACATGGAGGGGCAGGGGGGCAATGGTGCCCTTTTAAAGTCATGTAAGCTACTGCACATTTTGCAATATAACAATTTCTGCCATTCGCTTTTAGCCTAATTATAATCTTTTATTTTTGCCTCAAAATAATATTTACGGCACAAAATTTTGCAACACAGTATAGGCCTTAAAACTCGTTTTTTTCGGCAGCCATCGTTGCCTACCTGGAGCTCCTTCTCGGCGGCCAAGTCTGCGTGCTTGGAGGCCAAAATAGAAAAAAGATAATGATAGCACAAGTAAATAGAATTAAACTTGCAACAATGCTAAAATGATCACTTAGCGTTGTTGAAGTCTGGGCCTAGGCGACGTCCTACAATAGAATCGTTGCACCACCCAATAACTGCTTTATCGGGATTGTAATCCAGTACTGCGGGACCATCTAACGACACTCGCACGAGTGTCTCCAATGTAGCTGATTTTAAAGAAGTTTGCCACTCCCCTAGAATTCTTTTTAGCAACGAAAAACAACGTTCGACATGACTGTGTTGACGATGACGGCAAGGTAATAAGTATTTCAATGATGCGAAGGACATTACTAAAAGAAGCATAATTTTTGCAAAATAACTTATGATCAAAAAATGTTTTCCCCTCAGATGTCAACTAACCTAGTTCTCCTTTTTAACAACGATTCAATGTCCGACAACATCGAATCGACATAAAAACGACAATATTGCCGATGAAAATTAGCACTTCGGATTAACACTATGTTAAAATAAACGTCGGGAATTACAAACAAGACTTACAGCGCTGATGATCGCAGATGGATATATTCCATCAATAACAAATATTCCCGCACAATGCAACAGTGGTGATTATGACGCGCTGACCTAATTCTGCGTCACTCTTTGATACTACATATTTTCGACAGTTAATCCACGATCATTCTATTGCGAAACTAAATAATTGGCTAGAAGAGACCGGCGGCCAAACTTGGCCGATTGAGGAGGTAGCACCGGCGGTCATTCAAGCACTACTTAGCAGTCATAGCCGCAGACTGCTTTAAGGCTTGACAGTAGCCTAGGTTACATCATTACAACATAGCATGATGCCCTTCTTTGTATACCGGACACTTGTAGGCTATCATTACTCAATACATAGTGAGCTGATAGATTAGCATTATCGCTATATCTTATCTTAAAACTTGAAAAAAATTGGCCTTTTAGGGAACAAAAGTGCCCTTTTTTTGTAATCTTGCCCCCCCAGTCAAAAATCGTTCCGGCGCCCCTGGGCACTAACGAGAGTAGGGTGGCCAGTTCCTTTTTCTCGGCCGCCTTTACTTCAACAACTAACGCCCACCCAATTTATTATACCCTGTGTAGAGGTGAGCGGTGTTCGTCAACTACCAGCGTAAGCCGGGAGTCGAAGCAGGATTGCATAATTTCATAGTACATTACGATTAAAAAGTTGTGTGGCCCGATAACTCATGTGTAATTGACAAAGTGGCCCGCGACCGCAAGACTTAAAAATGGTCGGCCTACCGATTGTATTCTTTCTGGCATAACGTATAACGTATTTTAAATTTGATACAAAATTAGACGTGAGCCCTGTCGCTAAAAGACTTCCGCAGTTGTGGAGCGACAATATATAAAAACCATAACATCATTAGGCTGTGTTCTGACGACAAGCACCAGCCCAGTAGCTGAGTGGTTATTGTCTTCGGCTCTAGCGCTGGTAGATCTTTTGATTCTAAGGCGGGTCATCTACCAAAGACTTTGAAATACGGCACCGATTGTGTTTTTTCTTTCATAAGCATAACGCAATGAGGATAAAATAGGGTAATGATGTGATGACATTGTAGCGATCCATTATTTCAACATATAAGTAACTCAGACATTCCTTTGCGGAAGGCGGTGGAACCACGCAGAATCACTTCGCGACACGATATCACAAACACAACACCACATTATTATCATAAACACTAAACATACTTAATTCATACTATGTCTGTTAAAATTGTGTTAACGTTTTTAACTCCTTAAATTTGAGCTAAACTTGGTACCCTTGGTTCCAATTTAGCCCAAATTTGGGGGGGCCTCTGTAGCGATCCATTATTTCATCATGTAAGTATTCCCGCCTTTTACTATTGTGTACTAGTTTAACTTAAATTTATTTCCTAATGTTTCTGTAACTTTCCATGGAATCTGCTCCCGAAGTCAATAAGATAAAGGGGACTGACAATAAAATGGTTTGTTCGTCCTTTGATGAGAGCTCAGATCTAAACAACACAGTCAGACCAGCGCAGCTGAGAAAAACATTAAATTGATTGTTTACTTAAAATGTAATAATTCGTGATAATGTTGTACTGTTCTGCCGTTTCACTATTCTACAATGCTTAAATTCATTTTGCCATAACCTACAATATTATTTGAACACCTTCTGGTAACTCAAAATTATAATTCGAATAACAATTGTGTGGAAATTAGTTCATGGAGTCAGATAGCCAAACTAGATAAATTAGATAGATAGAAATTTCATCAAGCAGTTAGACAGCCTTCATCTTAAACATATACTTAAATAAAATACAACCTAAAAAAATATTACCACAGCATCTTGAAATATTACAAAGTTAAAAATAGCCTAAGGCTTTGTCGCTAAAAGACCGTAGCAGTTGTGCATAGCGACAATAAATAAACTATAACATTATCAGTCACTACTTCTGATCACAAGCTCTTGAAAAGAGTCAGACTAAAAGAACTGCATCTTCGAGCTATTATTGACTGTTTTATTATGACCTTGAGATCCACATGAACCGAAGAGAACAATTCACAATCCAAAGAGAACAAAAACCTTCCCCTCGTCAAATAAACGGAAGCTTCACCAGCAGGGTCAATCTCGGTGACCGACCTGCATCAGTAGTTCAAAGCCTCTGCAATTATGCGAAAGTGCCATAATTAAGTTTAAAAAAAAACTTCCTCGCTCCAAGAATAAAGATTCTCACAATCAATCACTGCAATGTAGGCTATGATTGAACAGCTAACAATAGGCTACTCAATAGAGTAGTCATGAAATGAAACTATATTCTAGGCCTATTCAACACTTTCATTGATGCGTAAGAGTAGGTAAACATCAGACTGAAATACAAAAGGTGACGTAAGAATACTTTCCAAAGTTGGTGTGAGGTGTTTAAAAATAAAGCCATAGCCTACGTAAGTGATCGACTTCAGACTTTTGAAAAACCTGCCACAAATCAGACTTGGCTTCGAAGACCGTTGCAGGCATTTTACAAACGTTTAAAAGTGTTGTTTAGTTAGGCTACATCGTTAAAACCGCAGTGAAATGGAGAACACAGCGTCCGATGACAGAATAATCTTTAGAAGAAAGCCTGTTCTTTTGGTAAGTCAATTATTTATAGGCTAGTACGCCTACTGTGAAGTTGCCAGAAATATTTTTTTCCTAAGCCAGGAAAAATTAGTTGTGGCAAATATTGTAATTGCTATAAAAAAAATATAGGATATTGTATTTCAAACCACAAGTAGCCCACTTTATGTGGCCATTGTAGCTTATAGGCTACTCGGCATGTTTTCTAAATTTAGCTGACACAGTGATAGCCTATAGGCTACAGTAGGATAAACTGGTTAACCCCCCAATAACTTATCAAACAGCCGAGGAGAAGGCATGTGATGGTAAAATTGTTGGCCTATATCAACTTACACTGTAAGTAATAAGTTTAACTCAGGGATATCTAGAGAAGGGGATGCGAAGGCTCACAGCGATTGCCTTATTCTTATGACACTACCGGGGCGGTATTTTGTAGCGCATTAAACAAGCGGTTATTTTCAAAATTGCAGAAACTTTTATAGTCTAGCTGATACAGTCAGCTGCTAAAGAAGACAGTTTGTAAATGATACATAAAGCATATTCAAAGTATACTTCTTTGAAAAGACAGTTGAAAAGTTACCAGTGAGCTGTTTTTCTTAACAAAGCCTTTGCAGTGGGCTAGATGTCAAGCAAGTAGCCTACACGGGTAGTTGAATTAACAAGTAACCATGAGCATGCAATCATTATCAATGACTGATGCTAATAGCGCAATGCAGGTTATCATAACTAGATTTATTAAACTACTATCGGTGCCTATATTGTCATTTTACAGTAAACAGAGATTACTTACGATAAACAGAAGCCCTTCTATTGTCAGACGTATTAAAAGCCTTCATATCCCCTTCTTTAGATATCCCTGGTTTAACTATAGATATGATGAATGCAATGAAGTGATTTTTAATTTAGGGTAAGTTAAAAATTAAACAAGTACGGTAGCTTACAAAGTAACTTACCCCAATTGTTCCCTTCTAGATCCACCATTGGTTTGATTTTCAGGGTGTTTGCTTGAGCAATGCATTTCAAGGACAGCTGCTCCTCATTTAGCTGCACCTGGTAGACGAAATAATGTAGGCCACAAACAACAACAGCTCAACAATCGGAAACTTTACTCTGTCAAAATACGTGACAGGGCCTGTGTCAGTGGTCCAAGGCCTCTACGAGTAGCAGTCGCGCACCCAGAAAAAAATTTAGGGGGCTAATTCAGAAATGTCGGCGGAGTGATGTGCGATAATAGTGACAGTGACAATTATAGGCCAATACCCATCCCTTTGATTATTTAAAGGCACTCACGGCCCACAACCCACCAGCTGCCGATACATCAGGATTTGTTCTCTCAATCAGTTTACAAGTCGGCCTATAGTGAACTCCATGGTACTAGCACCATCAGCATCCTCATCCCTACGTCTACTCTAGCAATCTTCTATAGATCTCGACATTTTCCTTATGTATGACAAAATAGAATTAGCTTTCTGTTTGCCAAAACAAATAGCCTAAGTGCGAAAACAAAAACTAGCACGAAACCAGTTTGAAACAAAACACTAATTTTGTAAATAGTAAGTTTGATGAGGACGTTTTTCCTACTTACAAACCATTCAAAATTGGTTCGTATTTTGAACTAAAGTCTCAGACGCCTTCGTCTCTGCTCAAATTTCGTATACAGTTTTACATGTCCGTGTGATGCGGCATTGACCTACGGTAGCCTACATCGGTATGTACACCAGACATTTGACCACGAGAGCACCTGAACTTTAAAAGTAGGTCTACCATCAAAGACCATATCAGCACGGAGTGTTCTTTTTGTACAGATCGAAAATTCTCTGCTGACTCATTTAAAATTTTACGCGAAGGCAAATTCCAATTTGACACTAAAATTCAGGAAGCAGTGTTAATCAAACGCTACAACCCAAATTTAAACAAACAATTAACTTATTTGCTCGAGGCGAGTCTATTCTCCTCAACATTTACTTGATGTAGGTATCACGTTCCCTGTGGTGCAAATTTTTTTGTAGTTATTCATGTAGGCCTAGTTGCCTTTTCCTAATGTAACTTTACCTTCAAGAAGTTGAAGTTTATTGCATTTTTATAAATATTTTCAGGTTATTTTCTGATGAGGGCTTAAGTTAAGCTGAAAAAGTTCGACTGTTAAAACTATTTGTAAATATGTAAAATATATTGTTATAATGTTCAGCCCTCTTGTATTGTTGTGTCTTATTCATATCTAACCTGTAAGCAAGAGGTATTAATGGGGAACATACAAAAACTTTCATTTTTGCTGGCGGGTTTGGGGGGGGGCTTGATTCCCTTTAGCCCCATGCTGGGTGCAATACAGACGAGTAGGCCTAACCCAACCTATGCAAAAGTGCCAGGGTTAAGCTATCAAAGAAACTTTCTCAGTCCGAGGATGAAGATTCAGTCATTCAATCAAGTCAGTTGTTTTCAATGACGTTTTTAAATCTGTTGCCCAATAATATATAACTATCACATAAAGGCTTTTTTGCTCTAGCCTAGGTAGGTGCAGGGGTGTAACTGCGTAACAAACAAAAAATTGGGGGGGAGGAAAATACAGTGGCGTAGCTAGGGAATGTGCCGCCCGGGGCGGATTCAGATTTTGCCGCCCCTTCAAGAAAAAGCATGTGAAAATGAAATGCGTTTTTTTTTATCAGCACTGCAATACGCAACGTGCTTTTTTCAATTTGCGGTGTAAAGTCAGACGAACGTAGGCTACTATTATAATTTAGTAATATACTGAATGCAAATGCACAAAAACTGCTGCAGAATTAAAATAATCAATTTGTAATCTTTTACAAGGCTACCCAAATTTGAAGAGCATGTTTCCGCCTCTGCTTGATAAAGGCTAGTAGGAATTTTGTAACGTATTAAAAACATAACGGGAGAAAAAGTCATTTAATTCATTTCTACTAGAGTCTAGTATTCTATGTGTAGACTGTGTAATATAATGTAGCCCAATATGAATGGTTGCTTAGGATATAGACGTTTTCTTCTTTTGATCATTGAACTTTCTTTACTTATTCGCACCGTAAGTTTTATAATTTTTCCATTAATTTTTATATACTTAGCCTACAATAGCCTGCTTTAAAATAAAATATGGATACAATCATATATAGAAGCTTATTCCTATCAACTGTATAACGAATACAAAATTAGCAAGCGCACAAATTAGGCCTACAAGGTTTGCGCGCCTTGCCTGCGCTATGTTTTCACTTTTCGCAATCTAACAGCCACATTCTAGTGACGGTAGCAAAGTTATTTATTACAACAGTTAAGAAACATAGTGTTGTGCTCCCCCTCTCCCTGTATTTAAAATATATTATTCAGGATACAAGGCCGGTTTATGCGGCCAAAAGTGAAATCCAGTGCGGCATGGCATCAGTAACAATAGTAGCCTACAGTAGGTAGTATATAGTTACAGAAATTAATAAAAAATCTAAATCTGAAAAAATGCACTGCGGAGCTCTGCAAAACCAGTCTAACTTACACAGCGATAGGATTATAGTTTCGCGTAAGTAGAATTCAAAGATTTTCTGACTTGTTTTTGTGGGGGGTTAAGCGTGGATCGTGTGAAATCGATTTCAAACATGAAGCGTCTGTAGACTCCGTAGACACTGCCTTATAGCGCTATACGGTAAAATCATTTACTGAAATGTTTGTACTGTATAGTGCAGCAACAGTAGATTACTATGCTTAATCAGTAGCCTATTCAGCAACGATGCGTAAAAACAAGGTTACTCCCCATTTCACTGAAAATCAAGAAATATTATCAGCTAATATTACTGATACCCAATTATAGGCTACCAATGGCAACATCAAGATTATAATCAAAATCCGCTTTATACTTTATTGAATTACCGTAGGCTACTAGAGTAAATCGATTTCACTTAAATTGTTGGCAACATTCCATTATCAATTACCAATGGACAACTTTATAAACATAATGTGCGATTACAGTAAACTTCCTTCACTTATTCATTCAACAACAACTACATATCCCTTCGGCTCTAATATTTTGTTGCAAGTGTTTTCCGTTTCAAGTTTTCCCTCTACAGCTGTAACGAAAATGCATGGCCGCCTTATTTATTTTCTCATTTTAAAATTAATTCATTCTATATCTTTTGGTCAATGTTTCTGGTAAAATATTTTGTAAACGCAAACGTTGGTTAATAGTTATTACTGTTGTCAACAAAAAAAAGTCTTGTCTGAAATTGCCGCCCCCAGACGTGCCGCCTCCCCCTAGCTACGCCACTGGGCCGAAAATATAAGTATTTTTGCACATTAGAGTAAGCCCCGACAACGATTCACCAAAAGTGGAGCACCCACAGGGGGTCTGCTGGGAGGCCTTCTCCAAGGAAATTTGAAAAAAACTTGCAGCTTCGAGCTTTGTGCAACCTTTTACTCGTTTTACTCGCAATTTTCAAGTTTTGTCCTACCACTAATCAACTCTTAGAGTGTGAAATGTTTATTTAAAATTTTTCAGAAGGAGACAAACAATTGCCTCTTTTCCCATAACTACGCCCTTGAGTAAGTGGCATGTTCGTGTGGTTGGTTGGTTTTAAATCTTTTATCTTCGGTTGACAAATTAAGCCTTTAACTCAGGTCATTCCTGGTAGTTTCGCATAGGGCTTTATTTGACACAGGGCTGGTTACCGAGATTGGCAGAGTAAAGTTTTCCGATTGTTGTTGAAGTGTTGTTGCCGGAATGCCGGGAAATTAATCCATCCACTAGGTGGCTCTGAATGGAAAGCAGTCCTGAAATGCGCTTTTCAAGCGCACACCCCGAGAGTCGAACCAGCGCCGCGTGATTTTGAGCCGTGTGCTTAACCAGTAACTACTGTGCTAGGCGTTTTGCACTGAGCAGTGGACCACAGACTATATAGGCTATCATCTGCAAGTTTAGCCTAGACCTGCTATCTTTCATTTACCAAATATAGCAGAAGGTTTGTGTGTGTTGGATGATAACAAAGATTGGCTGAAAGGAGATTAACCACGGAGTGTTATCAGGAAAAACAACAAACAAGCTTGCGTAGTAAAAATAGATTTTCCACTATTAACTGGGGCAGGGTAACAGGGTTTTCCACAGAGATTTGGTAGGCTATACTGGTTTCGCAGTTATTCAATAACTATATTAGTTGTCAAAGACCGAATTTTTTTCGCAATTTATCTACATTTCATTCATCCGAGATCCGACCAGAAATTCTGCTCACTCACTGTAGTGTATAACAGAGGTGCGTGCAACCTTTCTAACTACCTGGCCAAGTATGGTCATCACAGTGAGGCGGCGGCCAAAGTTGCTTCTTTCGTCGATTATTTTACGAAATGAAAGCAACTTACTTTATTCCAAGATAGCCAAACTCAAGAAAATTAGATTACACAACCAGCTTTTGTTTTCCATTTCATAAACTGATTACCCTTTAACCCTCTGTCTACCGAAAAAAAATATGCAAGTTTTACCGTTGGGGTCCATTGGACCCCAAGTTTCAAAGTAGGCTACTTGTTTTGGACAAAAAAAATCAGCTCCGATGATGAAATTAAAGCTCAATAGGTAAGGACGTAACAGACTACAAATATCATAACTTATAAACACTGTAGAAAAACCAAAAATACTCGAAATTTGACAAACAAGTCATACAGTAGCCCATGCACAAACCAAACTCATACAGAATTGGTCTATTTTTGAACAATGGTCTAACTATTGAGAGATTTGGCTAAAAAACGCGTATTAGGCCTCAGGCCCGTAGCCAGGGGGGTTCTCAGGGTTCCCAGGAACCCCCCCTTGAGCAGAATAGGTCCACATTTTGGAGAAGGTGTAGTGTAGGCTACATATGATCACAGGATCAGCTGAAACCTTCCAGATAGTTCTAAATAAGAGATTTCTGGAACATAAATGGAAGATTGAAAACATTTTCGTCTCGGACGCGTTAATGACGAAAAATAAAAGGATTGAAAATGATTGATTGTACAATAGTAAAATCTTAAAATTTGATCATTTCTGCAATGCTGCGTCATAATGCCTTGTGTTGCGCTACCCAATGTGACGTAAGTTGTTTAACTCGTATTTTCTCGGTTACAGAGTTTACGTAGTAGTTAATCTTTCTTGCATTCTAGCCTACCTTCTGGATAATTCTACTGATAAAATCTTATAAATATGAGCGCAGTTCTCGTGATAAAAGATAGTTGAGGTGAGAACAGGCAACGGAATTGTGGACATGTATTGGTTTGGTGGATAGTGTGGGATATACTTTAAGCTGAATTACAGTGAAATCGCTGAAGCTTACATGTACTGTAGGGGAAGGTCGGGGCCTATGAGCATATAGGGTCCTATGATCCACCCCTGTTTTTTTTAAATAAAAAGTTTTTCCACTCCGTTTCAGTCGAGATCTTTTCTTCATGCTTAAATGCATTTCTCACAATTCCCAGGACAATCTCCTGTAAGAATTCGAGGCGAAAAGAGAGTTTCTTTGTTTTTATGTTGAAAAAGTAAATTTGAAGGGGTTCTTAAATTTTACTATAACTTCCTAGTTTTTCAACAGATATTCAAATGGTTTAATTTGGTGAGAAGTAGTGTCCTTTTTAAAGGAATAATGAAAGAAGTGCACTATTGAAGTTGATAGTTTAAAGTCAATAAACGTGAACTTGTCAATATGGAGAGTTGGAACCTATGAGCCACCTTGTGTGCTGATCCTATGAGGCCGGCTCATAGGATCCTACTTGGTGGAAATTCAGATCACAATTAGTTATTGTTAGAAAGTTGTTTATTTATTTTTTATATTTAAGCTATTTAAGATTATAGTAAATTGTTTATGTGTATTTTTTAATTTTTGTTTAACAGTTTAAGATACGTTTGTAGGCTGTATCTGTACATAAGAAATTTCAAAAATTAGTTCACAGAACTGACCATAATGCCTCGAACAAATGCTGAAAAAATCATCGTGGTAAATCGCTGTTCCAGTTTCCTCTGTAGTCTACCCATCACTGCTGGGTCAACAAAAAGAGTGAAGGGAATTCAGAAATATTCAGAAAATAAAAAAATTATGGGGCTAAATCAAAAAGAGGGATCATAGGCCCCGACCTTCCCCTATTTGTCTCATTGACCATTTCTTTAAGAAAAAGATTCCATAGACAATTGCAATTGATGTCCATTGTGTGAACCAATAAAAATCTCTTTGGATTACTAAACATTGCAGGTGGACCACCAGTGGCGCAAATTGTTATATTGCAAATTTTGCAGAAGCTTACATGACCTTAAAAGGGCATCTGCCCTCCGCTTCCGGCGCCCCTGTCGGTTCCACTGTAGATGGGCTATTGTTAATGTGAAAATTGTTTGTACCAGTAGCCTATTTATTTATTTCTTTTTTTTTTTATAATTGACCGTTTGAAGTTTGTTTTGTTTGTTGGTGGGCCAAAAGTAGGCTTACAGTTTTAAATAGTAGGGTTTGGGTTGGGTCTAAAAGTAAATTTATTGTTTTCATGTGGGTAGGCTACTTTTAAATTTCTAGAATGCTCGTTATATCTTACACATAAACTGTTTAATCTCTTAAGTGCTCAAAATGTCCTCCACCAACATTGTAATCATTGCGACGCTTATTGCATATCATGAAATTTAAACCCTACCGACCACGACTGGTAGCCTACATGGTCTTTTGGAGGACGACCCAGATCGCCGATTGCAGTTTTGTGAAATGATGCGTACGGTAACCAATTTTTTGGAGAAGTTAAAATGTTGGACAAAATCATCTGGTCAGATGAAGCTTGCGTCAAATTATCTGGTCATGTGAACAGGCATAACTGTGTGTATTGGGCTGATGAAAACCCTAATTTAACCATAAAGACCCAACTTAACCAGCCTGGTGTTACAGTTTGGGGTGCATTATCTAGCGAAGGTGTTGTAGGACCTTTTTTTTAATGGAAGTGTGAATGAAGAAAATTATTTGGAAATGCTTCGTGAGGTGGTAGTGCCACAACTCCATTCTAAACCTAACTTTTATGAACTCTTCTTTCAGCAAGATGGGGCACCTCCATATTATGCCTTAACGGTAAGAGATTATCTTAACGAAGTCTTTCCACAGCGTTGGCTTGGAAGAAGAGGTAGAGAAGAAGCCGGCAGCAGTGGCCGAGTGGTTAGCGCGTTCGGCTCGCAGTCGAGAGCCTGCATGTTCGACTCCAGCCACCCGCACTTGCTGTTGTTTCTCTGGGCAAGAAACTTTACGATAATTGCCTCTACCCAGTGATCGATTTCGAGTAATGGGTAGTACCAAATTTCAGTCATAAGTAGAGTAGACAACCGGAAACAGACATTGCCGTCGGCTGCAGCGTGGGTAAGGTGTACGTCGGAAGGCGTACACCGATGCATAGCGCTCAAGTCCGCTTTCCCGCAATGCAGGGTAAATATATGACAAACAAACAAACAAACAAGAAGACAAATGATTCATGAAAACAAAATTTACGTTTAGACTCAAACCCTACTTTTTATAACTGTAAGCCTACTTTTGGCCCACCCTGTATATTATGAACTGCCACTTGATATGTTTTTACTTGCTTGTGGACATGCCAAGTAGTCCACCCATCACTAAGTAGTCCACCTGCCCCCCTTCTCCCGTACTTGTTACCTTGCCGTGGTGGGGAGGCTTGAGTACCTCAAGGATCCTGTGGGCTATACCGACGGGGCTCGTAGCCCTTGGCAGGTCTAACCATGTCGGGCAGGTTACAGGTGAGAGGTCAGACAAAAAACAGTAGGCCTACAACAACAGCCGGGCAGACGGAGCCCGTCAGCCTTGGACGGCAGTTCGTCTAGGGGAAGGCAAACCCTGATTCAAAAATCTCCGCTGTCTTGCGGCTACATCCAGTCCTGGAAAAGGCTACGGGAGTCAACCTAGACAGAAAATCCGGAGTGGAGTACGTGAGGCGGTCGACTGTTAAACTCTGACATCCTTCCGGCAACTCCTGCAGGCAAACCGTCGCCAAGTGTCACGCTTTGCGTTCCCTCAGACCACGACGAAGAGGCAGAGAGGGGGGTCCTGTTGTGTTTTTGGGCAGCGCAAGACCTCCATACAGATGCCCAGGCCAGCACTCTGGAGAGGCCACTCCAGTCGCCCCCATCCCTGGGTGCGTAAAACAAACCGGAGGGGGACACGCCAAGAAGAAAGTGTTTTCAAAAGATCCATATTTTTGGATTTGAAAACCCCTCCTTGAAAATGTCTGGCTACGGGCCTGAGCCTACATATTATAGTTCACAAGAAATATTGTGAGTTTATATATTATTGTATTCATTGCAAATGATTTGCAATGAATGTTCGTGGCAAACGTTGAATTTGCAAGTAGCACAGAATTGTCTGCATTTTTGGTGTTTGTGTTATATTATGTTTAATATGTAATAATATGCCGTATGTTCATTGTTTATTCTTGAATGCTCGTGTTGTTGATTTTTCTTTTTTATATTGGTTGTAAGGTTCAGTCGTCCCCGCATGGTTTCATCAACTGGCACACCTCCAGTTGCTTTAGGTATGTGGAGCCAACTGGTTCTTCCAACTAATTCATCTACTTTAAACTGTTAGGTTTGGTGGCCGTGCTTAATTTACTTTCGTGTACGTAACCTTTAAATTTGCATCGCATGCACGTTTTAAACTTTGTGGTTTTGCCACCTTTCCCTTTTGTTGGTTTTGTTCCCGTTCATTATTTGTAACTTTATCATTGCTGTTGTTTTCCGACAAAGAAAAATAAATTGAATTGAATTGAAAAAGCTTGACAAATTTACTGGATTGTAGGCAGCTGTAGCCTATACGTTTTACAGTAGGTGCCTATATAGGCGCTACGTCCGATTTTCAGGTTTTGTGTATGATCAGGCCCAGATTTAGGGGGGTAGAGGGTGCAGGTGCCTTGGGGCCCCCGACTTTTGAAGGGCCCCCCTACGTTAACAAAATGTGATTTTGAGTTATTTTTTTTCTTTCAGCCCTTGAAGTTTCTGCAAAATGCTACAACTATTGTTTAAATCTGTCCGCGGGCCGCAAGTTGCACACCCCTGCTGTAGACGAACTGCTTGCACTGTAGCCTACGGCCCTACGCCCTACACTGTATGTACTTTGGGACTTTCCCACCTTCAAGCGAAAGCGCATGAACATGAATTTAAACAAGATTTTTTTGAACCAGTAAATTTACAGACAAGGCAGGACGCAGATTGTAATTGTATGGCTGGGTTAGGTCAGCGCTGTTCACACACGATCAATGGCGTACGCAGGATTTTCTTGAGAAATATTGTAATTGTGGTGTAGTGGTTCAGTAGACAGTAGCCTACTGTGATTCAGAAGGTAGTAGAGTTGCAAAAAAACATTACACAAAGAAAAGTAGACCGCTTTAATCAAAGTTTAGAAACCTAATATTGTTTTATTTTCAGCATTAGCCATTCTGCACAGACTAACCTAGTCATTGCAGTAACATAGTTGCCCAACGTTTCAATCAAATGACTGGACGTTATTATACTGAGTTTAAGGACTTTAACATTCTCAGTAAAACATATATAAATAAGTACGGTATTATATATCTTTTGTTTGACATTTTGTCTTCAGTTGCCTTGCCTGAAGCCCTGAACCAGGCATTGACTGTATCGGATAAATGTTTAACAAACTATTTCTTTTTAATGATTTTATTTTAGCCTATTGGATTAATTTTTCTGCCTTGTTATTGAATTATTTTTGATAAGTTTACCAAATGTGTCTTTTTTCCAACCAATTTACCTGTGAAAAAACATCAAAAATGTTGCAACCTTTGCTTTCTTTGATATGGCTGAGGGAATGATGTTGTCTGATGTTGTCTGTTGTCTGAATGAAAGGCTTCTTCAATAGAGATCTTGTTTTATTTTATTTACTTAGTACAAAACTTCATTATTTGATGTCCTCACCAGACATGAAACATGTGACATTTTTTGCAAGCACCGCATTTCAAAAGTATATACTGACTTTTTCAGCCTATTTTGGTGAGGTTTTTCTGTGTTGTATTAAAGAACAGAATGTGCTTTGCAATTTAAAACTTTAAACCTTGTCTTAGACAAGATCTTTATATCAGAAGAAGAGGTTTTATTTGTTGAAACTTGCTTTAACTTGAGCTTATTCTAAACGTGACTTGAAAAAATTAGTACCTTACAATCTAAGAACCTCATCGCACATCACTGCACTGGGTAGTCTAAAAGTTGTGTAGCCCACTGCACTTGTGTAAGTGCACGTGTTTTTCAAAAACCCTGTTGGTTTTAACTTATGAATCATGACCTTTTTAGAGCTTAACAGTCAGCTATATTCCTAGATTCATGTGTTTGTTGATCCTTATTAATCTGCTGAGTACAGAAGAATAAAGTAAATACCATAATACTAGTTTTATTGTCAGTGTATGGAACATTGGAAGGTAGGAAATTCAGTGATTTTCATGTTATATTTTACTTAGACATGCTGATAGATTGACATGTCACTGTTACACTGTGCAGAGTTGAAACAATGAAACCTGTAAGTTTTAAAGTACTTTACTCAGCTCTGCTAGTAGAGATGACAAGAAAAAAAGTAGATGCTCCAGAGTCGGGTAGTATGAAAACTAAGACCACGGAATATTCTATGCTTGCTTGTTTATAGCTCATTAAAGCTAAACTTTTTATCATGATTTGATAAATCTTGTTACAGGTAAATGAAAATTAGCTATAATGCTGATTTTGCTTGGAACAAAAATATACAATATATATATCATATATATATAAATTGTAGAAATTATTACATTTCTTTTTAATAATTTTTGTTTCTTTATCAGCGTGTGTCTGAGCACTTTTTGACTGGCACAACATTTGCAATGGGAAATGGCATGAACAAGGTAAATTGTTAATTTTCATTTTCAAGGTTAATTTTCCTAGACAGCCCAATTAAACTGACTTTTATCATCTTTATGTATGTTGTTATGTTAAGTTCTTTTCATACTATTGGTTGAGGTAAAACATAACACCTTCAAGTTTCGAATGTTTTAAAAATTGTAAAGCCTTTGATTCTAAAGTGTGGTACGGTGCACACTGTAACTAGAATAGTTTACAATTTTTCTAAGATTTTATGATCTTTCATGGAAACAAACAAATGTTATATATACAGGGTGTAAACACCAAGTGTAGACAAACAAAAATTGTCATAAATAAGTCAATATCGAATAGATTTCATTAAATGAGGGCTAAATAATAAAACAAAGACACACTGATTAATATCCATCGCCATTTATTTAAAATATCCACCTTTGGCATGAATTAAACGTCTGAGTCTATTTGGAACTTGGGCACATGTTGCACGCAAAGTTTTAGCATCTATTTCATCCCAGCATTTGAGCAAAGCTCGTTTAAGTGCATCAGTATTTTTGTGGGAGATTACACAGGCCTTCTGCTCCAATAGTGACCAGACACCAAAGTCCATACGGTAGGATTCAAATCTGGCAAAGATGGAGACCAGAGTTCCTTTGACCAGAATCCCTTGAAATTGTCCTTGCAGAAGCTCTGGACCAACTTCGCGGTATGAGAGGTTGCCCCATCTTGCTGTAGTGTCACCCCGCTGTCTCCTAGACTCCTATCAACCCAGGGGACCACTGAATCCTTCTTTTTATGACAAATTTTGTTTTTATTTATGACAATTTTTGTTTGTCTACACTTGGCGTTTACACCCTGTAATTAAAAAAATTAGCAGCTAAAAATGCCATGCTTATATTAATTAGTAAGTCCAATAACAAATGGAATTTAATTAACTTAGTACTGAATTTAATTAATTCAGCCATGTAGCCTTAGTCGGTTAAATGGTGAGAGCCCTGGTATGGCCCTCCTAAAATTACCAGTTCAATTCGGCTTAAGAGCTTGTGCAGTGTCTTTGGCAGGACATTTAAAGGCATGCCTGAATGTGGACATGAAGATTGGGTTCCTTTCTTGTCCACTTAATCTAAATCTTTATTTACCAGTGAATGCTTAAATGTTAAAAAAATAATTTAATTCGAACTCCTCCTTTTACAGGTTTAATACTGTAGTTCTCTATGAAAAGTAGTACGGCAATCCTTTTCATGCCCAGTTTGTGTGAGGCAAGTGGCTTAAAATAAGGAAATCCACAGGTTCCTTTAATTGTGGATGCTTCCTTGAATCTAGATCTTCTTTGAGTAGTTGAAGATATTAGATAGTGGAAAGTTTTTCTTTGCAGTGAGTCATCATTGCAGAAACAGTTGTTATTTGATTTTCTAATGGTCGTCTAAGGCTTTCCATTGCAGTTGATCTTTTTACAGTGCCACAGTCACAAAGGGATTTTTCATGACTAGTGGCAAAAAAAGACCAAGCTGCTTGTTCACCTAAATCAACTTCATGTTTGGATAGATTATACAATGACTTGCGATTCTTGTACTGTGCAGCACAGCCATCAGTATTCTATTCTACATACCAATGCAAATTTGAAATTCTTGTTTCCAGTAACTCAGTGGTTTTGTTTTGAATCAAGTACATCATAACAACATCATGTTGCAACTCTTTTGAAAGAAAACACTTCTGTAAGGAAGTGTATTCATGGCAATCTCTATAACAGGCCTGGATACCACGCGCCACCGGTCAAAAACTGGAGGCGGATGGTATAAATACACATTTCCTCAATAAGACTTGCATAGTTCTTCTTGTGAAATCTTTCTCTAAAAGCAAGTTGTTAGTTCTGATCTATTGCATTACAATCCAGAAATGAAAGAGGCCATTCATCCTTTTTTTAAATAAAACAAAGTATTATCTTCGAGATAGTTTGTACTAGTCTTCATGACAGGTGGGATGATCAATTGATCATGACGTTTTCATATCTTTTTGTGCTACACTGATAAAAATTACTTTTGGCACTACATTTTTTTGGTATAAATTAAAAAAAGATGGCAATTTGTTTGTTTTTTCATCTAAAACGTTGAAGTGTCAGATTGCTGTAGGATGGGTATGAAATTTTAGAATTAAACATTTAAAGTGGACCGGCTGAACCCGTTTCTATTTTTGCTTCTACTATAGGCTATATAGTCTTAGACCCATGTCGTAATATTTTTTCAATACAGTAATGTTTGCATGATGTACAATTTATACGTGTGGATGATTCTGTTCTATGAATATGTGACATTATTCACGTTCTAATTTGTTTTACCTTAGTTCAATTTTATCAAACCCAAATCATTTGTTAAGAATGTATATGCAGTAGATAATCATGCAATCCAGTTTAACACACAAAAATTCTTGGAAAATAAATTATATATGTTATTAACAAGGTCTATGTGTTTGGATTTTTTTCTGTAAACAAATCGTCATAATAAGGTCATAATTTCTTTCATTTTTTCTTTAGATTTTGCCAGGTCTATATGTGGGAAACTTTAAAGGTGAATGGTTATTACAATGTGATTGTGTTCATTCTTCACTTGAAGTTTTATCCAAGCACAAAAAATAACTGATTATAATACTTAGTCTGCCATGGCTGTTTTGCGGGTACACGACATCATGTCGCTGGACAACTGATTACGGCCGACCTGTTGCAAGGACATCACACCGCGAGACGACTTGACGCGAATTCCTTACTAATCCGATTAACGCTTCCTTATCATAGCATGCTCATGGCTGGTTTAACTCTAACCTTGGACATCTGTTGATATATTTTAGGAAACAGCAACAGAGTAAATTTAAAACTTCTAACTAAAAGTGACAATCATAAGTTCAATTTGACCATATACTTGTACTAACTATAAACGATACTTCTGAATCGAACAGCAAACTTTAACTACTTGTACAAGAATGATAGCAAGCAAAAACACTGCGAGAAACAGTCGAAACAGACCACATAAGGTGGAAGATACAAGCACATGAAAGAAAAGATTGGAAAACGCACAATATTTTTACACTGGTCAACAGCAAGAATTAATCAGAAATCCCATTAGGCGATTTTTGAAGGGTATTTGAACCTGATTCCGAAAATGTCCTTATGCTTTCTCCAGCACACCAGGTTTTTGAGATATTTGATTTTTTCTTGTTTAAATTGGACCTATAGCGACGCAAATTTGACATAATAATGACAATTTTGACCTCAAGCTCGCACAAAGCGGATTTCACAATGCATTGTGATTACCAGTTGTATTTTAGAAACGTATTTTTATATAACTAAATACTGACGTAAAATACGTAGTAATACCTAAAATATTAAAGTGCAAATATTTTCAAAACCTGATGTGCTGGAGAAAAAAACTAGCGCAGCTTTAGAATCAGCGCCGAAAAGTCATCTTGAAAAGTTAAATTGCGACTCGTTCATTAGCATTCTAATTTACCTTGTGCATTAGCATTCTATCTTGTTGTATGCGGTTTAAAACGTCTATATTTGTATAACGATGTACAATGTAGGATATGGGTCATTTTTTGGAGCATTTTGTTTATTACTGCACGTTTTTGTACAAAGATGCAAAGGACGAGGAACAGCTGGCCAAAAACAACATTACCCACATTCTGTCAATTCACGACGATGCAAGACCAATACTGAAAGTATGTTAAGCACAGTTCTTCAGCTTGATTTTGACTTACACTAATGCTACAGTATCATAGCCGATGCGGCTTTTGATGAACTCTGATGTTCAGCTTGTAATTTTTTCCAGCGTTCCTTATGGCGTGCAGTGTCCCAAAGGGTTTGTGGTGGGCTGATTGATTTATTTTGTTAAAAATTAGAGCCATTTGTAAATAAATTGAATTTGAAAATCGATTTTCCATCAAATCTATTCTGCACAAAAAGAACATTCCACGTGATTTTTTTTCTTTTATTTCATGTATTGAGCATTTCACTTTCAACCCACCAAATCAGCTTAATTCAATCGTTTTTTTTTTTGAAACTTTTTACTGGCATCGTCGATATCCCAAGTAACAACAAGTTTCTTTTTTCTGTTGCAGACTAAGAAATATCTATGTGTAGACGCTTCAGATACACCTGGTCAGGATTTGTGAGTACAGTATATGGAATTTTAACCATTTAACACTTCGCCACAGTTGGTGTCAATGACTCTCCATCAGGTTATCCAGTCAGTAAATCGGTTCTTGCTTATATTGATTATCGCCTGCAGTTGTATTTTGTCCAACCTAGAGAACAAAATTCATTGAAACAAAAGATCACTAACGATGAAGTACTCTCCAAATTCAATTCAAGCAAAAGTCTCTCACAAATAGTCAAAAGAAGAAAATTGAAGTATTTCGGACACACAATAAGGCATTTATAACTCGTTACAAAGATCATAAATAGAAGGGAAGATAAACAGTAAAAGAAATAAAGGCTGACCAAGAATGCTTTTGACAACAAACATCACAAAATGGACAAAATTAACTTATGAAAGTGCAGTACGCACAGCTCATGGTCGAGAACAATGGCGCTTTGTATCCAACCCTATACGAGGAAGGAACAAAATGATGAGAACAAAATAAAAGGGATTGATTTGCTAGTTTGATGTTTCATATTAATTTACTGTTTGTCATGGCATGGCCACCTGGAGATGCGGCCTGATTTGTCACATTTTGCAGATTTTGATTACAGCTACTGCTAGTGCTTAACTGACATTTTTTGAGATGTTTTTACTTTTTGCGGTTTCCTAATGACAAAAAACTTTTTTGTTGCCTTGGGGAAGCAGTAGCAAATGAGAAAAACTAAGTTGAAAAACGCAAAATCAGACTGTTATTGAAAATTAACAGTCTGACTAAAATCTACAAAATCAAATTTTCTTTGTTTTTCAACATATGAGGAGGTTAAAACCTATTGTGTCATCTGGGGAAAAGAATAAAGAAAGCGTAAAAATCTAATTTTTAGAAAAATTTATTTAAACGTTCGCCCAAAGTTAGAAAAACCTGGAAATTTCTGCAAAATGTGACAAATCAGGCCGTATCTTTAGGTGGCCATGGTCATGGCTATTCTGAATGGAAAGTTTTATTCTTTTCGCAGGTAAAAAAACTTGCCGTCTATGTCTCATTTTAACACACGGTGATTGGTCTTAATACTTTTCTTTTACAGAATGCCCCACTTTCGAAAGTGCATAAAGTTTATTCATAAAGCTAGGTGAGCACAATTTTTCATTTTTTCTTCTATTTAAATTTGACAAATTTCCTAAAAAAACTTAAGTTTTTATTTCTTCGTGGTGATGTACTTTAAAGGTAATATAGTTGTAGAGTCCAAGTGACAAGGTATCGTCACATTTTTTACAATTTGTGTACCTAAGCAATATCATAGCGTTGTATCAATATATTTTTTGTTTAGGCTGGAAGGCGGAACTGTTCTAGTCCACTGGTAGGTGCTGTATTGACGTGTCGTATTCATAAAGTCTGTAATTTTAAACTGATTCTTGAGGCTATGTTTAGAAACTCACGGCCTGGGTCGTTTCGAAACTGCGCTTCGGTTTACGAAGCTACCTAAACTGTTTGTTGAGGCATTGCCAATCGTTGTCACATCCTATCCCAGTAAAAAAAGTTGCTATTTTTTACGTTGATTTAACGTCTGCTGACGTAAACTGTAAAAAGAATCAATTCTGCCAACTGGGATGGCTTGCCCGTAAGCGAATTTTTTTCCCACAAACTTTTTGTCTTATTTGCATATTTCTCTAAGTGTAGCCATTACTGGTTACCGCGGTTACCGATGTCCTCACAAACATAAGGCAAAATACGAAACCACTGAACCAAACACACAACCACTGAGCCAACGAAAAATGTTTGCATTCACACGGTATATATACCAACTGTATGCGAAGTAACAAAAAGTTTGTGGGAAAAAAATTCGCTGCCCGCAACGGCAGTTTATAGCCAGTAAATACATGTTGTAAAACAAATAAACACCAAGATTACACCGTTGAACGCACAGCTCTCCGTTCAGCAGGTCTCGGGAGTGGAATAGTTTTCAGTTAGGGCTGGTCGAAACGTTGCATTGGAACGAAGCATTTTTGTTTTGAACAACCTAGTTTGTCGTCAGGAATTCTTCCACCTGCGAGTGGAAACTTTCAATCTCAGTGACCAGTGTTGCAATGATGGTTTAAGTCCAACCAAAATTGCTTCTTTTTTTTCAAACAACAAAGGGATTTATTCGCCTTTTAATTTAACAACATTAGCAAATACGTCCCCACAGATGAGGAAAAAACATGTAGGCAAGAAGCACCAACGAACCTTCCGGTTTTCTGTTCAAAGTGCTTCTCGTATACAAAACCACTTACATTTTCAAACGCTAAATAAACAGTGAAAAAATAAATAATATTATACAGATAGACACTAAAGCAATAAATGCAAACAGTTACATAATATGATGTTATTTAAACAGGTAAATTAATTTTATCCAGAATTTATCAGAATATTTTGTAAAGCTGTTTGAATAATTCAAATGGCTTGTTTCTTATTGATTGATAAATAATGATTAATCAATAAAATATAGTACATCCTTTCCAATATTGAAAAGCGGTAAAACTTAAAGTAAAAAAGCACATGAACGATAATGACGAGTCTAGCGTAGTGAAACAGTTGTTACTGAGTTGTTGTAGCCCAGTTGTTGCTGCCAGTTGCTGGAACTGTTTGCCTATTTGTGTGAAAGAAGCAGAAAATTTAAATGAATTCAAAACTCGCTTGAAAACGTTCTACTTCAATGAACATTATGACTAAAATTACCGTATTAATTATCACCATTGTCATGTACAGCGCCCAGGAGCATAGTTTGACTGTGGATGTGGCGCTATATAAATGTTGTTATTATTATTATTATTTAAACAAAAACAGTTGAATGTACAATAAATCAAACAAAATTACCTGGTAATAAATTTGGTGTTTCTCGGCAGTCGAGTGTAGCAGGAACTCAGCGATCCTGCTACACTCGACTGCCGAGAAACACATGTTTTTGGAAAAGTCTTAATTGCTAGTGTGGAGGCTACACCGGTATGGTTAGCGAAACACAATGCTCGCTGTTTATAGTGAGTAGTCAGGTAGTGCTGACGCCAGGAAGATCGCTCCTTTTCAACAATAAATTTGGTGATAGTAATAAAAAAGAGAAAGTTTCGTTCTGTAGAGAGCTGCCATAGGCTGGAATTGATGATGTAGCCCGATTTGTAGGTCATTTAACTATATGGTATTCACTTGTAAATTTGCTCACTCATTTCTTCAGCTTAGCCGGAATGTCGAGAAGCGTAACTGTAACCGTTGCGTACATCATGACTGTGACCCAACACACGTGGAGAGACGTACTTACTGCGGTCAAGTATCAGCGTAGTGTTGCCAACCCGAATTTCGGCTTTGTGAAACAATTGCAAAAATACGAAGAAGAATTACTCATGCAGGTATTAAGACAGTGACAATATTGCACTTACAGCATATCCAATACAAAACATCTGCGTTGGGTTTATGTACAGTATGCTTTACTTCCCAACTTTCTTAGAGCGTAAAACATCATAGTCTGACACCGATTTGTTTTATGCCAAATTTAACTGAATAGTTTTGCATATTTGAAGTACCATTCCCTTTATTCTGTATAGTAAAAACACATCCTCTGACATGTCACAACCTCACCGGCAAACCAAGGTTGATTTATGCCAGTTTTGGATGTTTTGTTAGCTTTCGTTTTTGTGGGCTACCCATTGACTCGAATGAAATGGTTTTCCAACGTTAGTTTTTCGTAGGTTGCGTAGCTTTTAACTTGATGCATGTTTTTTTGAAAGCAGCGCTTGTTCAGCACTCGGACACAGCAATGAACAAACTGTGGTTTTCAAGCCACGTCATGTTTTTTGATCCTTTATCCCTTTTTTTGGCACAATACTTGGAGAAATGGCACAATACTTGGAGAAAATGTTGCAGAATAAATGATAAAAGTCATATTTTGGCAGGGTCTGCTACTATTCGGTGAGTCCGATTCGGTGAGTTTCTATCCTCTAACCCCTAACCCTAACCCCTAACCCTAAAACGGCAATGATAATTAGGCTACGGTACCCGATAATTTAAAAAAAAAATTGAAAAAATCCCCCGTTAAGAGATCGAACTCACCGAATCGGACTCACCGAAACGTGCCATTCCGATTTTGGCAACATTGTGTGAAGATTATTTTTTAAAACGTTACGCTGTTTAAGTTTTATCATCTTTTTAATATCCTATTTGAAAAAAAACAAACTATTTGTTGTGTTTCAATAATGTGACATTTCTTCTGCGGTTGTTGGCTGTACACGTAAATGATGACTCATGGTGAGACTGAACATTTCTTGTATATTTTGTAGTTTGTTTATTACTGTGCTAAAAGTTTCCAAACACTGGCTAATAGGTTTTATGTTTATAGGAGCGGAAGTGGTTACAAAAGAAGTACAAATCTAATAAATTTGATGACAACGTTTTAATAGAAGACATTTGTAAAAAGCATCGTGAAATGAATGAAAAAGCCACTTCTTCATCTTTGCCTCCTCAGAAAGAGACCGGAAGTTGCTCTTCTTCTTATCCTTTAAATAAGGAGGAAGACTGTATTCCATCTTCCTCTTGGGATAAATCAAAGAGGAAAGGACTGTTGGTAGATCTGCCGGATTTAAATCAAGATCAATAGGAAAAATGTTGTTCTCATTTTAGTATATCGTCATATTTTGTTTTTAATTTCTATTATGGTTGCTTGGTGCATACAGGTTGCATTTTATATTTGACTTAGAACAATGATTCTCCATAAAATTTTAAAGAAATGCGACAATCTTTACCAGTTAATCACACACTCATCTTTTTACAAGACATTTCTGTCGCAACCTGTACTGCCAGACGACGCCGAATCAATTATCCCACCGCGCTTCACAAATTTTGCGATCGTAAATCCATTTCATCATCATTTTTTATCGTAATTTTGCTAACCAAGGTGATCTTCAAAAAACAAGGTCACCAAGGTCTAAAAGATGTTTTAAGCTCATTGTAAAACTGATTTTCTATCACTTTCTGCATGATTTCCAGACAAAAAAAGGACTTTGTCCTCTCAAATGCCGATTCTGGCAGGTTTAAAGTGCGCGTCCTTTCATTTCCCGACACTTATTTTCGGTCACTCGAAACTTCACCAATTCCCAATTTCTGCACTCGACGACCTTAGAATTTCCCCAAATAGAAAAGTTATCTGGCGGCACTGGTTGCTTTTACCTTATTCGAAGTGATCAAAGATTTAGATTAAATTAACGGAAAATCAATGAAGCCAGTTATCGTGTCTATCTGCAAGCATGTCATCGACCCAGATAGCAAAATCCGTCATTTTTACATTAATTCAACATCCGCAGGCTTTGAATCAATGTAGCAATGACGGGTTTTCTGTCTGAGCAGTGCTTTCCAAAACACATAGTCGCATGCTCGCCTTGGTTGTCAAATCTTTGTCGTTCTGTTTATCATTCTCAACGTTTGGCTTCGCAGCTTGACTTCGTAAGAGATTGTCAGAAGCCGCACTGTGCATCAGCACTGAAACATTGTTCATGTGTCACTAGAACAATATAGTTCTTAACCTGGGATCTATGGACCCCTTGAAGATTTAGATTTGTAATAAGGGTAACTGCATTGATTTGAGAGAAATGTATGACAATTTAAGCTCTGAAAGTGATGTATATTAGAGTAAATTTTCAAATTGATTCACTCCTCAGAACCACTACTAGAAGCTCCTAGGCGTCAGTAAGCTTAACAATTCAACTCTTGATAGTAGCCGTGATTAAAAAGTCCCAAAGTAATCTTAGATTCTAAGTACCAATGGCAATTTGGGTAATGTTTACACCTTGTTGGATGACAAATCCTACCTCAGTGTGTAGGTTGTTTCGCACCATGTAGTTTTGATCGACAGATCAGCTCTTGTTAATTTGAAAAAAACAATTAATGTTCCATCTTTAGTGTGACTTTGTTTTTCATTTTTACGTTGTATTTATGTAACTTATACCGTATATATGATCAACACGCAAGGTGGTTTAAAACTTGTAGTGAGGAATCTCACTAAACTAGAGCAGGCTACCAATAGATCGCTTCAATAAGTAATCACATCTGTGCACTTTGAAACACTATAGAAGCAAAATTGTGAGCTTTAAAGAATGATAGCCCACTAATTTTTGATGAAAATAGAAAACAAGCAGTTTGGAACTAGCACCACAATGTGGAGTTGTTTTAACCCAATATGGATAAGATATATTTTAAAGATTTTTCATGTACGCGAACAGAGCTGAATCGTGAAGAGTTTGCATTGCGGCTGAAGAATCGATCTTTTTGACGTGATGTTATAATGGTAATATTGTTAGCTGTGCAATGTAGGCTACCTGTTGGAAAATGCAAAAAAGCTGTGCTTTATTTTATATTTTGTAGCCCTTCTTCCTCTATATCTTATTGGCCAATCACTTCTATCTCTTGTGGCATTTTCTACGTGTCAATACTCATGTAATTCGATCTCATTTGATGTATTTGCACGGTATAGCTCAATAAGTTTTAAACCTGAAGAAATCATGACGTAGGTGAAGCATCTCGAACAGTTTCGATTGTAGGAAGATTTTCCTACGATTGCAAATCCTGAATGAATTTCATACCTGCACATGGCGCCAACGTTTAATCCAATTCCTGCGACTTGATTGCTCGTTGACATTATTGATCTTGGGATGAAGCACGCTGTTTAAATGTTAAAAAAATCTCGTATGCTCGTAATATTGAACCCGGTCAGCAAGTTGTTATCTTGTCATTGTTCATACAACTAAATGTACATCAGTAGGCACCAGGTCTTTACGCGGTAGCATCACCTGACGGGCAGTTTAGTCATCAAAACGCACATTTCACACATCATAAGCTACCCAATCAGTGGCAGCTCGTGAGCATTTGTAATGGAGTGGCTACAGTCTTGAATCGATATATTAAAACGGTAATAAGAGTAAGTAAATTTAATAATTTAGCTAGAATAATACTTGAACTGGTTTCTTCTGAAAAAAACAATTGAAGAGACTGCAATCTTTATGGTCGAACCTCCTCTGTATCCAACAATACCTTTGATTTATTTCACACTGACAAGTGTTGGGCTATGCTACTTATATTGAAACGACAGCAAAACAAATAACACACTAAAAGGATGTGATGTGTAACTTAAGCTCCCTTTGCTGTAACTAAATTTTCGAATTTAGTTAATAAATTTGCGAAACTACTGCTCACATTTCTTTTGAGCTGCAATTCTAAGTTTAATCGATATTAGCCTACGTTTCATTCACAGCCTCACCAGAAAATCCTTCATTGCAAAAATCAGACAAAAAACGAAAGCATATTTAGCGCTGTTTTAGCTGAGAAAGTCTTAAGCTGATTTTAGCTGAAATGTCCAAGGAAAGCAGTGAACTTTGGTAGTATGCAACACATTACATAGCTTTGTTCTTCGTTGTCTGACGACATAGTAAGAAAAGGAATGAAGCATGATGACTGTATATGAACGATTAAATTATTTTGCAGTACAATACTGTACTTTACATAATGAAATTGAACACAACAGTTTTATTTTTTATATCACCTGTTAAAAATGCACGACGACCCTAGAAAGTTTAAACGACGCACAAGTTGATAACCACTAGTCTACGTAATTAGAATTAACAATACCGCAACATGGGAAAACAACATGTAGGCATGCAATTGTGTTCAGTTCAAACTAGAGATGTACCGATACCAATATTTTGGCCGATACCGATCCCGATACCGATATCACTTTTTTAGGCCGATACCGATACTGATACCGATATTTTGGCCGATACTTTGGTGTTACAAAAAGAAGCAATTTTGGTATTTGCAAGGAAATATATCAAATGCTAAGTTTTACCTTATTTGCATAAAACTATTAAAAAAAACTTTGGATTGGCATAATTTATTAAAGATTCAAGAATCCAATCTCAACCACATTGTTGTGTCATAATCAGGGGCGCCGGAAGCGGGGGGGCAGATGCCCCCCCTGCCCCCCCAATTTTTCTGCAGATGGAGTGGCAGGGGGGGAAATGGTGCCCTTTTAAAGTCATGTAAGTTACTGCACATTTTGCAATATAACAATTTCTGCTATTCGCTTTTAGCTAAATTATATTCTTTCATTTTTTCCTCAAAGTAATATTTACGGCACAAAATTTTGCAACAAAGGTAAGAGGCCTTAAAACTCGTTTTTTTGGCAGCCATCTTGGCCTACCGGGTGGCCAAACTTGGCCGATTGAAGAGGTAGCACTGGCGGTCATTCAAGCACTACTTAGCGGCCATGGCCGCCGGCTGCTTTAAGGCTTGGCAGTAGGTTACATCATTATAACATAGCGTGATGCCCTTTTTTGTATACCGGACACTTGTAGGCTATCATTACTCAATACATAGTGAGCTGATAGATTAGCATTATCGCTATATCTTATCTTAAAACTTGAAAAAAAATTGGCCTTTTACTAAACAAAAGTGCCCTTTTTTCGTAATCTTGCCCCCCCAGTCAAAAATCGTTCCGGCGCCCCTGGTCATAATAGTAGGTTTTAGTAATGAAAGGCCACCGTAATTGAGGATTGGGGTATAAGGGAAGAAACATTACATCATAATTGGGATTTCTGAAAAATTAATAAAATGTTTGCGCAAACTCTCCAAATAAGGCTATCATAATTGATAATAAGATGTAAAATGTAAACCAAGTGATTTGTGTAGTCGTACAAAAACTACTCGACAAGTAATGTGCAACCTAAGGGCGCTTGTCGTTTGGTTGAAAAGCTTTTGCCAGGCCAAGACTACCCAGGTAGCAAAAATGCACAATTCTGCATCGCTCCCACCCCGCCAAACGCTCAAAAAACCTGTGCAACTCGGCTGCCCCCAGCAAGCCGGCTCCACCAGTCGGCAATTCAACTTGCACCCTTAGCCGCAACAAAATCACCAAGCCCAAACAATGTCACAGCAGAATAAGTAGGCCCAAAAAGAAAGCAATGGGGCCACAAATCCTCAAAAAACCAATCAAAATGGTCCCATTGCGCCCAAGATGACAACCTCATTGCGAAGAAAGGAGCGTCCCCCCGGCCACCAGCACAAGGCTGAGCACTCACCAGTACAGCGAGCTGCCGCGACCCGCCAACCACAACGATGCAGCTTCCACACTAGCCATTTCAATTCTTGTCGATGTCAATTCTTGCTACAAAACGGCTGCCGAGAAACAAGTTGATTGGATGGTCTAAATGGCTAGTGTGGACTGTGGAAGCCACACCATTATGGCCAGCGAATCGCAACAGCCCGCCGCACCAGTAAGCGCCCAGCCCCGTGCCGACAGCAGGGAAGGACACTTCCCCCCACAATGAGGCCGCCATCCCAAGCGCAACAAGACCACTTATTGATTAGTTCAGTGAGGATTCGCAGTCCCACCGCCCCCACCCCGAGCCCACACAATCCGCCACGACATTGTTCAAGCCTGGTGAGTCCACCACAACGAAAGGCGGAAACCAAATCACAAACTGACAGAACCAGCCCACCAAAAATAACCAAGCCACACGGGTCCCTCAAACGTCCAGCAATGCAAAAACGATGCAAAACTACACATTCCCGCCACCTGGGTACTGGGTAGTCTTGGCCTGGTTTTATCCTCTGCTGAGAGTAAAAAAGAAACACAAATGATCAACATTGGAGAAATTGAGTCTCCTTCACAACTTAAGAATCGAACAACGCAAAACTGCTGAAACAAAACGTTTTGTTTGAGTGAAAGAATCACTGTAAGCAAACAATGCCAAAAGGTGAGCCCATGAAGTCATGGGAGTGTGAGGTATCAAAAATTTGATCAGGGTGTTATTTTTCTACTTCAATGTGACGACATTGACGTTAGTTACTACTTTAAAAAATCTATATCTTTGCTTCTGCAGAAAATACGCAGAAAACGCCTTTTTTCACACGTTTAGTATCGGCCACAGTATCGGCCAAATTTTGCCGATACCGATGCCGATACCGATACTCAAAAAATGGCCGATATCACCGATACCGATACCGATATATCGGTACATCTCTAGTTCAAACACTAAAAATGTTCCAATCAACGAAATCTTTTTCTCAAAGCAACATTCACCATGGCAACATTCTACTTCTCCATCCTTTTTCTGTCAGTTGAGGCAATAAAACTAATATCAAATGACTGGTGTGAGTTACAAAGTGGTGCATCATGTTGTCTGGGTAGAGAGTATAATCCTTTAAAAATAATAGTCCATCAAATATAAGCGACAACACCGAAATGACTAGGATTTTTTTAAGAGATTCCATGACGTTTTCTTGATCGTTAAGAAAGTTTTCGTCTTGATCAGCCGCTGCGACCATAATCCTCTTTTTGTGAATTGGAAATCCAGAAAAGTAAATAATCATTACGTGAATGAAGATAAATGGCACGTTTCCCAACACAAGAATCTTTTGAGTTAGTGTTCCATCACCCATTGAATGGCAGGTATACGATCCTTGAATTCTACGATACTGTATCGTTGTTAAGAACAAAGCAACAAAACCAATCTCCAAAAACAATCCAACAGTGACAAATAAAAAATAACTGAACCTAGGAAAAGGAGGTAGAAACAGTCGAACTGATTGTTTGGCGTAACAACATAGTTGCCTTAAGCACAATTGAAAGACGCTGCAAATGAGAGCGAGACGCAAACTTATCTTGCTGGATAAAAACGTAAAATTGCAACTAGTTGTCAAACGAAAGCCAGGGAATAAAAGCAGACTAACGATTGCAAATCCATAGAAAAGAAAAACTAAGGAAGTGATGTATGCAATGCTGACAAGTAGGTGTGATATATTTTCACTTCTGTTTGAGTTTCCTTTCACCTTTTTGATATTGAGTAAGAAAGCAGCAAAGGAACAGCATACCATGAAAAGAGTAACAATCGCAAAAAATGCATACGTTGAACAAATCACCATCATTCTGAATGCAAATTTTATATGTTCATTTCCAAGTAGGCCTATTGGAGTTTCATCAGTTACATTAGTTTGGTTATTCATTGCCTTTTCTCACACGAACTTTGTTTTTTCAAAGCTGACTGACCAAAGACTAAGGTTGCTAATTAAGGCATGTATTGGCTACATCTTTATATATTATGCACTTAAAGCCTTTTTCTAGTGTCTTTTGTACTATTAGCCAACTGCTGGTTGCAATCAGGGGCGTTGACAAAGGGGTCTAGGTGGTACTTTTGGACCCGGGCCCGAAATATTTAAGGGGCCCGGATTTAAAAGATTTGCCGCGACTTCAAACATTATCAAGATCTTAATTAATCAGATCTAAAGGAATTGCCATCAGAGGTTAAAACAGCCCTTTAAGACGTGGTAAAGTACCGGGCCCCCTTCTTGGTAGCGGGCCCACTTCAGCTCTGTGGTGCTAAAATAGCCACTTCAACCACCAAACAGTAAAATAAGAATTTAGGCTAGTACTGTATAGTGATTTCCCTAACCACAAATATTTTCCCAACCACGAATAATATTAACCCGAAACACGAATTTCAAAATATACAAGCTAATGTTTGTTTAAACTCCAAAACTGAAATGGCACAGGTAAGAAGATTGCTATCCCTATTTCTGGACTAAAAATTAGACCAAAACTGCTTTTCAGATTGCAGCAATCATCAAATGTTTCAGTGAGGCCCAAAAATCTTTCCCAAATCAAATTGAAAACTTTCTGACCGTCTGCACTAACTTTGCTGTAAATTGTCTTCTGGTGAGCCTAAAATGACCAGTGAAACATCAATGGAATCGGGAAGTAATAATCTAGCGCCATGTGACAAACAAAAGTTCAAAAAAGCAATCGCTAAATAGAGATAGTAAGTTTCGCGGTTCGGGAAATTTTAAGATTGCGCAAAATTTGTTAAACAACCATGCTTTTGGCATATCGGGTTTGATTTATTCCTCTTAATTTTCTACTTTGAATGACATGTGCCATCCCCATTTTAAGAGCAATCTTTATATTCATAACATTGTCGATGAAGGGGGCCCGAAAATAAATTGGTACCGGGCCCGAGAAATCCTGTCAACGGCCCTGGTTGCAATTGCCAAACCTAACGATTGTTTTGAGTTGGTTAATGAGGACATTAACCAAGACTAAAACATAGGCTATAGGTCTGCACAATGTTCTGTTTTGGTTTTATGGAACTGAAATAAACTTTTCTCTTTCTGTTGCATCATTTGACAATTTTACTATTAATGTAGCCTGAAAGTATACTCTCAAAATGCGCAATTCAACGTGTGTTTTTTTCTTCTAAGTTTTCTGGGGGACCTTTCCAAACTCCCCGTCTGGGTGTGTCACTATCGCTTACACGCCTGCGAGATTCGCCTGACGGACTCACTGACACGTGTAAGTAGGCTAATGGCTATATTGGTGAATACAGGATAAAATAAGGGTAGCCTACTTTCAAGACCTAAGGTTAAGGCTTTGAGCTCTGGGTTTATTCGCGTTGAAAAGAGCCGATACAAAGTTTGTGGCCTCGTGATCCTATTTATGAAACGTGCACAATAAAAAGTTTTTGATAATCTCGTTTATTGTAAGAAAATTAAATGTTAGCATCGAACGATATAACTTCCTAATTGCTGATGCTGTGTAGGCTTAGTTCTTTAAATTCAAAAAAATTTTGAGGAACTTTTTGTGAAAGTGCTCCTTTTTAAAAGTTTCAACACTCTTAATAAAAAATATTTTGACGCCCCTAAACATGCAGACTATAGTATACAAAGTTTAAAAGAATGAAAAGTCAATGTTTGCAAAACAAACATGAAAGTTTTGCACGTTCCCATCGAAACAGCAATAAATTCTCAAAGTTGTGATCAAACAGGTCATTTAAAATTAGTAGGATTACAACTATTTTCTAGCTGTTTCACACTGAACGTGGGGGCAAACTGTGTAATTTAAATCACCCGTTTAATTTTTCATTGGCATAGCAGACTTTTCTCTTCAACTGCTACAATATAGGCCTAGTTGAGTAGGAAGTGACATTGGATCCGGACATTTTTGATAACCATTGTTTTGGTTGCAGGAGGCTTGTCTGGTAGTCAGACCGACGATTCCAAATATCGGACCTGGGAAACCGACCAAAAACCGCATTTTAAATTTTCATAGAGCGTCACCTAGCGGTTGTTATTATTTGCTCTAAGTAAAATGCAACTTATGACGCATATACAGTAGGGTGGGGTGAACCAAAAATTTTGCTTTGTCTCGTTGATATTTCTTGTGGAACAACATAAAACGACCAGAAACCGAATTTGAGGAAATTTTGACCTTGGGAACCTACCCACTTTTTGGGTTGAAAATTCTGCCTTTTTCGAAAAATATGCAAAACATATGCTTATGAAAATAGAACTTTAAAGACACTTTTTTTGGCTATGTTCAATATACTATTTTACATTGCACTAATAATGACTTGGACTAGCTTCTAATACAAGTTTTGTTTAGGTTTTGAGATTCGATTGCTTTAATTTGTTTTGCAAAAACATGCAATTTTTTTCAAAAATCGAATACCATTGCATTTTAAAATCAGTTTTGGGAATATAAAATGACAGTCATGCAAAATCAATTGGATTCAACAGTCACTAATTCAATTGTAACACAAATATACTAGCACTTGATTTTAGTGTTAACAGTATCTACAAATGTGCTTGGCTGTAGTGCGCCTTTGTATCTGCAGCAGGAATCAGATTCCTGGAAGCTATACCAGCACGGATGAATCCATGTCTTCTATCAAACCCACACACTTTGTACGATGCATCAGTCACCATTTTCACAATTCTTTCTACTGATTGGGAGTGGTTTGGATAGCTTTTCACTTCTATTTTGCTTTCACGATATGAGATGATGTAATCAGATGTAATTGTGGTTGTGAAGATAGGTTCATAACATAAATATACGGTGATGTCGAATAATGGTTGGCCTCATAATTTATCGTTGGAACAACAAACTTCCGAACGGATCTATCACCAATATTTGCCCCATTGCGAATTTTCAATATTGCCATGACTGCATTTTCTCGAACTTTTCTGGTGTCATCCGCAAGCATTGCCATTATCACATTTTCAGAGTGTGCTGCGGTCGTAGAAGTAACTACACTCCGTGTTAGGGATGCAGAGTGCGAGCGCTTCTACCAATCTTTTGTTAGCTCTTCAGATAGTCAAACAACACCCTCAGCCGCCAAGGCTCTTCTGGAATGACTCGATGCAAAAAAAAAGAACGCTGGACAGAGACCATCCAATCTCTCGCACTCAAGTCGTACAGCGTAGAGCACACTCAATAACCTTACGGACGATCAAGACAATCACCCCGACAATGTCCCATTCCTGCTAATAAGATCGCATCGCAGGTAATAAAAAATGGGATATATAAGCCGTGTAACCATATCTCCGATCGGTTTGTTACCAAAGAAGTGACAAAGCTTTGGGAGATCAACACACCAGACTAGGAGAGCATTTCTAGCTCCTTCTCACGGAGCGAATTCAATGCTGCCCTCAAGCACCTAAAACCAGGTAAGGCCTCTGGTCCAGGTAGGATATGTCCAGAGCTTATCATGCACGCTGGTTATGTTCTAAAGTCCTGGTTATACAATTTCCTGTCGTCCTGCCTGTGCCGCCTCAAGATTCCTAAAGTATGGAGAAGATCTCTGGTCGTCACAATCCCTAAGCCATTAAGCCAAACAAACCACTAGACGATGCAAATCGCCCCATTTCCTTGCTCTGCATCCCTTTCAAGATCCTTGAGAGACTGATCTACGCCCGTGTCGAACCAATAATTGACCCACTGTTTCCCAAAGAACAAGTTGGTTTCCGACACCGGAAGTCAACTGTAGACCAAGTCACACTACTAACTTAAGATATTGAGAAGAGCTTCTCGGCAAAAAAGAAAGCGGGGGCTGTTTTATCCACCTAACAGCAGCCTATGACACTGTTTGGCACCGTGGCCTAGTCTACAAGCTACTCCGCCTACTCCCTGACAGGCACATGGTCAAAATGATCATGGAACTCATCCACAACAGGAGTTTTACCCTTGCCATCGGAAGCGGAAAACCAAGTAGACTGCGGCGACTCAAAAACGGTGTCCCACAGGGATCAGTCTTGGCTCCCCTCCTTTTCAACGTCTATACGCACGACCTACCATCAACAACATCTGACAAATATGCATATGCTGATGACTTGGCCATTTTGTACTCTGCGAAAGACTGGCAATCATTACAAACGACGTTGAGCCAAGACATGACGACCATATCTGGATACCTTCATCAATAGAAACTGAAGCTCAGCGAAAGTAAAACTGTGACGGCAGTCTTCCATGTCAACAACAGGGAGGCAAAACGTGACCTGAAAGTGACCGTTAACGGCAAAATTCTGCCGCCCTGCCCAGAACCAACATACCTTGGGGTTACACTTGACAGGTCACTCACATACCGTCACCATTTACAGTCACTACGCAAAAAGCTGACATCTCGCGTCGCCCTGCTGAGACGTCTGGCAGGCACAACTTGGGGTGCAGGTGCTGACACCTTACGCACTGCAACCCTGGCTCTGGTTCACTCCACTGCTGAATACTGCGCCCCTGCCTGGTGCCGCAGTGCCCACACCCGCCTCATCGACAGCCCAATCAACGACGCATTGCGAACTGTGACTGAAGACTGAATGCCTGCGCCCAACTCCAACAGAGTACTTACCAATCCTTGCAGGCATCCAACCTGCTGAGCTCCGCCGAAAGGGAGCCATAATACACCTGGCTCGCCGGGCGGGAGATCCTAACCACTTGCTCCATGCAAAACTCAACATCCCACCTCAGGAATCTCCCCGGCAACTAAAGTCAAGACACCCCTTTGTGCCAGCTGCTGTTGAATTACTACATCTATTCAGCGATCATGCCATCAGCGCAGCACACTTCATGGAAGATACTTGGAAAGCAGCGTGGTGCGCCACCGACATCAAACTACATGGTTTTATACCCCACCCGGTGGCGCGCCCCCTAGTATGGACCTGCCTCGGCCGACTTGAGTCAAGCTCAAAAGAATCCGAACCGGAGTCGGTCGCTTCCACTCCAACATGCACAAGTGGGGTCTGGCTCCCTCATCGGCCAGCGAATGCGGAGCGGAGGAACAAACTGCTGACCATGTCGTTCTCGAATGTCCCATCTACAAGGCACCAAATGGAACGCATGGTATAGCAACGCTGGACGAAGCTACACTCACCTGGCTTTCCACCACCTGTCCTGAAATTTGATCTAGTTTCAAACGAAAGAAGACCGTCTGTATCAAATTGTCAGACAATCACAAAAGGGTAAACGGCTATTCGACGCGGCACTTTTTCGACGAGGCCCTATTCGACGAGGAAACTATTGAATGCGGGAATTATTGGCCTATACAAAACTAGATAGTGTAACTTTTGACTTTGGTAAATTTTTAGAAAAAATCCAAGATTTTTACACTTTTTATGATTCATTTCCGTACTTTAATTTGCATCTATTGGCCCCATATTGGGAAAAACACATAAGTAAACTAATAGTTTTAGGTATAAAAGAAATATTACAATATTATATCAACTTCAAATAATGCGAAAAAAACTTTGAAATTTTAGGGATATTTTGAAATATTATGAAATTTCAACTCAAAAAGTGGGTAGGTTCCTGTTGTCAAAAATCGCTGAAATTTTTTGTGTGATGTTTTCTCAAACCTCCACAAGAAATATCTGCGAGAGAATGCTCAAATCCAAAATTAGTACTTTTTCACCCCACCCTAATATACAGTGTACACTACACGTAATTAACACTCACAAGAAGATAAGTGTATTAAAACTATTAAAAAAGGTTGTGATCATGGGTGTCGGCAGGGAAGGGGCACGTACCCCCTCTCCCCCTGGATTATGATTTTACATGTAATTTACTTGCGAAAGTGCAATTTTCAAAAATTGGATTCGCCTTTCACACAAACATTTTCTCATCAGGTTTTCAACCAACTCTACTTCAGTTTTTTTTATTTCTCTAAATATTTTTGCACCATAGGCGCAACAACCACTTACATCAGACGTTAATAGTAATTTTTGTCACAATTTTCGCACCTCACCACTCAAATGTTACTTTGAACTTAGAACTTTTCTTACCTGTGTTGCAGCTTACAAGATGAATTTGGCTTCAAAAATCGAACGTCGCCTTACGTTGAATCAATGTAAAATAACAAATTCTGCTGAAGGATAATTCTAGACACTATGTTAATCATCCTTGTTTCACTTGAAATTCGCGAATTAGCACGACGAAAAATACTTATGCTTTCTTCCACTAGATGGCGCGCCGATTAATAATTGCCCCCCTCAAAGGCCTTTCCACATGTCCGAATTTTAGATTTTGGGTCTCAAACAGGTAACCGTCGTTTTATGAAGAAAAATTGTTGTTATCAAAAATGTTCTGGTCCTGTTATTTTTATGTCAATTCTTACTAGCCAAAATAAAGTTATAACGCCATAACCTATGGTTCATACTTTTTCAAATGGTAGTACTAGTAGGTGAGTCCCATACTTGATCCAAGCATTCAGGGCCGGATTTAGCTGATGGGGGGCCCGGGGCACTTTTAGATCGGGGGGCCCCCTGTAAAAAAATTTTTGCGCCTAGGGCGCGAAAAACCACCTCTGCGTCTACAGTAGCATCAATCCAGCACTGCACACCATTTTGAAGAAACTTCAAGGGCTGAAAGGAAGAACAAATAACACAAAATCACATTTTTTCCACGTAGGGGGGGGCCCTTCAAAAGTCGGGGGGCCCGGGGCACCTGCCCCCTCTGCCCCCCTAAATCCGGGCCTGCAAGCATCGGGGGATGAGAAGATAAGGTTCTCATTATACTAAGCCTTCGGCACTAACTTCAAATGGTAAAGTTGTTTAAAAATTTGCAAAGCAAATTTTCGTCAAATTCGATTTAAATTGTGGCAAATGACAAATTGGCACCATTCATGCAATAAATCACAGCATGATCACAGGAATACTTGGTTTAGTTATTAATCCGAGGTCGTCGATGCCTAGTTCAGACAAGGCAGAAGCACTGATTTGAAGCAGAAGTATTGACGACAAAAACGATTATTTTAAATATTCGCAGTTTGGTTTTGTTTGCAATTTACGTACGTGGACTCAGTGTTAACAAAATTTCTTTCTCACGTCATTTAACATTGTAAAAGCACATTTAGAAAATCTAGACTATATTTGTGTAATTTGGACTACGTGAACGTGACGTGCTTGATTTTAATTTGTGGTTACAATTACTTTGACTTGTGACTTTATTGAGACCAGGTTTTCAGTTTGTGACCTGAACACATTTTTTATCACCATGCCAGTTTTAAATGTCACTTTTTCTACCAACAACATATTCGCTAGCATTTTGAATCTTTTTGTTTTAAAATTTTTTCATACGCAGAAAAAAAATCGTCAAACTACATTCGATTTCATATAGTACACAATGATGAAAATCATTTCACTTAATTTAATATATAAGTTATGTCATGCTTTCAAAACTCATGAATAACTATGATATAGCGGAAGGCTAGTGGTTTAAATTACACATAGGCCTACCTTTAGTTCGATTTACACACGGTATGTGTAGTTTGGGCCACATTATCCAAAATTAAATAAAATATTTTTGATCGTGCTAAGTAATCTTTAAAATTCTTTATATTTTTCTATGTATTTGTTGTTTTATGTTCTCACAAACACAAAAAAAAAGATTAGAGATGTCGCTTTAAAGTTATAGAATGTTTTCCTTTTGAAGTTCAAATTACACAGGTCCTCTCTCAAGTTTCGTAGGCTTTTTGATTATTTTTTTGAACATCCAACTCTCGAAACCATTAGCTCTGGTTCATTATTGTTGGTTGACATGCAACTTTCATAAGAAATGCTACAAGCTGAAACATTGAAATTGTTGGCCACACAGGCCTTGCTACCACTTGTCATTTTAAGGAACATCCACTTTACACTCAATGCAAGCTTTTCACTGCTTACAAGCTGTTTGTAATGTGTGAATTATACATCACTGTTTATTGTGTTTATTATGTATCATTGTGTTAATTAAAAATTTACACTGTTTACAAGCTATTGGTAATGTGTTTATTATACATCATTAGCAAGCACTAAACTTATTTTTAGAAACCAATTAGGTATAGATGAGTGTGAACAGTGACTTCGGCAGGATTTAGATAAAAAGACTAATTGACTGACAAGTGATAAGTCATTTAATTTTTGATGAACCTTTTTAGGTATGATTCATGCAAAAACTCGTTTGTAAACAGTTTTATGTGAATGTAAATTTCTTTGCTTTAGAATTGAGTTGGGTGGGCTTGCTTTTGCATCACCAGTAGCCTACAATATCACTATAGATCCATTTTTATTTTGACGTAAACAATTTTTTTTTACTTTGTTTTTATCAAATTTTGACTTTACTTTGACCTAACGAAATTGCTAATTTGTAGAGGCCACAGTTCTTCTTTGAATTGATACCAGTTACCGAAACATAATATTTTGTCGATTTTAGAAACAAACGTACCACTTTGTCGAAAATTCAAGGTGTTTTATGGAATGCCAAAAGTGCGTCATGTTTTTTGGTGATAGATTTAGGTGATTTTTTTTTATTTTTTATTTTTTTGGTGATAGATTTTTTTTTTGGTGATAGATTTAGGTGGGACTCATGTTGCCAACCTCCTCGTGGTGAGTCCTGCTAATTCAAATTAATCAAGCGAATGGCAACAATCAGAGACCGCAACTCACAGGGCACCTGGGGTGGTAAAAGGATAAACCCTCGGCCCCAGTGTCCAATGAGAGAAATTCATCCTCCTGTCGGAGTCACAATCTTGCAGCTGAACGTTGAAGGCCTTACCAAAGCCAAATGCGACATGTTGGAACATCTCACACAAAAGCATGACGTGACAGCATTACTCCTGCAAGAAACCCACACCACCAAAGTATCGAAGTCAAAGATCAGTGGATATACCCTGGCGGCATGCACCAATAGCAATATTTATGGAATAGCCACATATGTAAAGAACTCCGCTAAGTGTATACCGATTGCTTCATCCAACCCTGACTGTGAAGTTGAATGGACAGCCACTGAAATCGAAGGCACAGCTGTGATCAACGTGTATAAACCACCAAATACACGTCTTCAAGCTAACTCCATTCCCGCCTTTGCTCCACCATGCATATATGCCGGAGACTTCAATTCCCACAGCACAACCTGGGGCTACCGCCACTCAAATGCAGACGGCATAGCGCTTGAATCATGGGCAGCTGTCACTGGTATCCAATTAATGTTCAACCCAAAACAACCAAACAGTGTTTTGTCAGGAAGATGGAAAACAACAACCAATCCAGATCTGGCCTTTGCCAACCTAAAAGGACCTTTACCAAACCGTACCATCCTTAGCCCCTTTCCTAAGTCCCAACATCGACCATCGCTCATCACCCCTGAAAACCCATTCAACCCAGTCCCAAGCAAACCTGTGAAGAGGTGGAATTTTCGCAAGGCAAACTGGACCAAGTTCACACTCCTGGTTGAAAAGAAAACCCGGCACCTCCCAGAACCAACTTCTGACGGACTGCAGAAGTCTTATAAAGCCTTCTGCAAAACCTTACTCGTGGCAGCAAAGAAGTCCATCCCCGTGGATTCCGTCGTCAATTTATACCATCATGGGACGAAGAATGCAACAAACGCTATGATGCGTTCCTGGCCTCAAAAACCAGTGAAGAGACATCCATGACTGCCACTGATCTGTTGGAACACCTCAACGTAAAACATAAGCAGCGTTGGGAAGATACAGTGCAAGGCATTGACTTCATCCACTCAAGCAGAGTTGCATGGAAAACCTTCAATCGCTTTACAGGCCGCACCACCAATCCTAAACGATGCCCTGTAACCGCTAACGCCATAGCACAACAGCTCCTAGCCAATGGCAAATGTAAAGTGGCAAACAAGAAGCACGCCCTTGCAGTAAAGCAGGAATGCAGCAGGCTCTGGAACGCCCCAAACGCAGATGGCCATCTGTCAGCCCCATTCAGCACCAGAGAACTTGCGTCTGCCATCAAACAAGTTAAAAGCGGGAAAGCACAAGGGCCCGATAGCATCCCTCCAGAATTCTTGAGGCACTGTGGCTCCAAATGTCTGGCATGGTTGAAAAGGTTCTATTCTGCTTGCCTGACTCTCCAGGCCATACCTAAAATCTGGCGAAAAGCAACTGTAGTGGCAGTACCTAAACCAAACAAGCCAGCTGATGATCCCAAGAGCTATCGCCCAATATCATTACTCTGCGTCCCATACAAGATCCTGGAACGGCTCCTGCTAACTAGACTCGAGCCAGTTGTTGATCCCCAGCTACCAAAAGAACAAGCTGGATTTCGGCATGGACGCTGTACGACTCATCTGCAAATCGAACTTCCACATTTCCGAAGTTTGGAACCGTGAATGGAGAGAAGTTGCGAGACCAACCCAATTCACAGTCCTTCCCAATACCAACACCCCACCTGGAGCAGAACTACCCCGGAAGGAATGGGTGAAGCTCAATCGCCTGCGGATTGGAGTGGGCCGTTTCAGCAGCAACATGTTCCAGTGGGGCCTTGCCGATTCACCATCTTGTGCGTGTGGCTCAGATTTTCAAACTGCACACCACATTATCTATCAATGTCCTGTATACCGACCACAAGATAGACATGTGGACTTAACAACGCTGAATGAATACACAATCCATTGGCTGCTGCGCCTGGATGTAACAACGTGATCTGTGGCGGCCTCAAACGCAAGAAGAAGATAGATTTAGGTAGCCTGTGTTATTCTGTCGTGGAAAGGGCACTTTTCCTCGATTTTCTCCGCATGGTAAATTAAATTCATCAGCAAAATCTCGACAAAGAAACAAAACTGAAGACGATTTAGCTTGCTTAGGCATTTTTGTATTACAGAATGTCAGAAGGCTATTCCTAAAATCCAAACTGTTGAACTTCGAAAAGACCGCGTATGTGAAGAGGAAGTGTTTTATAAAAAATATTTAAATACGTAACAATGAATAAATAATGAACAATTTGCGATAAAAGGTAGGCCTACTGCTGATCCAAGTGGGCATTGTGACAAATTTCCTACTTTTTATGGGTTAATGGTTTAATTGTGTTGCAGTTCCTGATTTACAATGCTTTCACGAGGATTATGACAAAAATTGCTCTCAAGATATACTAAAAGTTTGTCAAAAACTATAATTTGACAATTTTTGACTTTATTGAAAATTTTGACTTTATTGTCAATTTTGACTTTATTTTGACCTATAAACTTTTTAAAAACACTCCCCTAAGTCCCCTAAGTGCTGAAAACAACTTTATTCTTTGATTCGTGGACAGGCGAGGTCCTTAAAATATTTTGACTTTATTGACTTCTGCAGGCCCTAAATATCACTTTTCAATGTAAACAGTTTTTCTTCAGTCAGAAGCAAAACTTTTCTTTTTCAGTAAACCACAAAAATCTTCAGGTTTCTCAACTTTTGAAAGTTAAAAATTAAAATACTGTTTTTCATATCACTATATTTTTAATTAAAAGTTATCGTGGCTTAAAAGTTCGAGAACAGTTTGCAGCAGTTGCGACAACCACAATCAAACGGTTCGTTTGATCCAAACATCAAACGACAGTTTATCGAAGGGCATACTCCAATTTATCAGAGGGCAGCTAGAGCGAAAGGTGACACAAACTCTTTCCAAAATTAAGTCATCAAAATGAAAAAAAAAACGAAACAAAGCCCTATTCCAATGCTTTGCCGTTGAAAACGCTGCGATAATTTGATAAAATATCGTTTCAATAGATTATTATTCTCATCCTTTGAACTTTCCTTCTATCAAATTTTGGTTTACGGGTTACAATGTAAATAGTTTCGTTTCTTTTTGTTCTGTCATTAAGTGTGATATGAAATAACAAATCCAGCATGGCCAGCATTTATGACGCCCAAGTAAAACAATCTACGATGGTCCCATTGTTACGGACAATCGTTCCCCAGATCAAACGTCACATAAAATCGTTCAACCGCTAAAGTCATAATTAACCTGGCGTCTTACGTCATAGAATATTTCTGTAAACGATGAGGTCTTGCATCATTCCGAATTATGAACTATTGCATCATCTTGAATAATGACCTGTTGCATCAGCCAGATTCACCTCGTGTGAAATTACACAACAAACGTATTGAATGTTACGTCATAGATGCAAGTTAAGTGCGTTTGAAATATGGCAATCGGTTTCGTCATTTTGTAGATTGTCGGTTGAAAAGGTTGGTCAGATATTAACCCTTTCAATCATGAATTATTTTTTTTCACTTTTTTTATTATTTTTTGTGTAATTCTGGGTAAATTGAGTACACTGAACATGATTAACCACATTTTGTATTCCAAAAATTTTTACTTTGGCAGAAATTGCTTGTATCATATATGATACAATATGACTACATGGGTGCAAAATGACAAAATTGTGTCTTACAACAAAACACAGGATATGTAAGAAGTGATAACATTTTAGCTTACATTTATAGCTTAGAAAGCTTACATTGCATTTACTACCAAACTGCAAGACATTATAACTTGTTTTTTTTGCATTTTGCAACCCCCCTGCAGGCAGCTCTCCCCCAAAATTTTACCAAGCATTGGCTAAAAAGCCTTTGGCTTACCCAAAAAAAGAAGCAAATAGCAGAAAATGATCCTAACAAACATGTTACATACACACATTAGATATACAATGAATGGAAGTGATGAAAACAGTTTCTATTTTAGCTCAAACATGCATTTTATGCAAAATTTTGATGTGCAACAAGTATCTTTCATTTTATTTTCCACAACCATAGAGTCATTCTGTATCATATTTGATACACATGTCAAAAAGTACCAATAATTTATGAGAATCTAGTCCAATACCTGCTAAATAACATGGTACGAAGTCTCTAATGTCCCCCCACTACAAATCGAAACATTTCAAGCTGTACAGATGGAAATACAGGGCTAAGTTGACATGCACATAGCCTAAGTCAACAACCTTGTACTTTGACCACCAGTAATTCTTGCCAAGCAGGAAATCACTCGTCACACTTGATTGAATTTCATTCCCACACTCATTCAGGCATGTTACCAAGTTAGTTGACAAATAAAAAATAATAAGGGGCTGCAGAACAAGACTTTGAAAAATGTATCATATATGATACAAGATGAATGAAAGGGACAGTTCTGCTTTGTGCGTACTAACTAGACGAAATTTCCGTTCTTTATCCAAAAATCTGTCTTGTGGTGACAAGTTTTTCTTTAGTGCGTACCGTTTGCACTCTATTTTTAACAGCCTGTGGCTACTCTTTGCTGAAATACGATTCGTGAAAAGACTTTGTCAGAAGAGTGTTTCGTTTGGTGTCATCGCATACAGACGAAGGATTTCGGAATTTTATCTCACAACTTTCCCACGGAGATATTATGGTTTTCCGCTGTGACCACCCATTTCCATTCCATCATATACATATCTTTCGTTCCAATTAAAACATTTCTTTCATCTGCAAATTTTATAGCTTGAATTAAGCTACAAACTTAACAGCAGTTGTTTTCTTAAGATTACGTAGGCTACAGTCTGGTTAAAAGTTAAAACTAGAAACCTTACGGTAGCCTATATATCTGTGGTCTTGAAAGTAGTCTTAGTTCGGTGCACCCCTCAACACTTGTTGTAGCTCCAGGGAGAGCAGCAAGACAGAATGCGTTGGAGCGGCTGTTTCTTTGTTGTTTTGATTCACGTGAAACATCAGGGAAAGGTAACTTAAATAAAAAAAATTTCATATGATTCTAAAATTAAATTATTTCAGTTTAAGAAACGTAATCAAACGGCTACTTTTACTCAACTTATTTTACAATTCTTTATACGTGTTTGAAACCTTGTTAGAAAGTTACTGATGGAATTGAAATGGAATGATGGAAGACTATCGTTTATCCCATCATTCAAATCTTTCATTCCTTTTCATCTTTGACATTTTTCATCTTCCATCCCAAAATCTGTCTTCCATTCCATGGCTGTGGCTGTGCTGCAGACCAATGTCAAAATAATGTGACATTCAATCTTTGGCCAAGACACCAATACGTGGTCTCAGAAGGCTCTAAACAGACGTTTGAGCTCTGAACAACGCCCTCATTAACCTACTCATAAAAATCGGTAGGTCTGCCAATAGCAACCAGCAGACGCAGTGGACTAATAAAAACAAGGCACAAGAAAAGGCTAAGTTCATATATAAACATGTATGCGTGCGGCGCGGCGTGTAAAAACCTTAGTCATTGGTCTTGGTCAGTCAGTTTTAAAAAACAAAGTTGTGTTAGAAAAAGCAATGAATAACGAAACTAATGTAACTGACCCAACTCTAACACTTAGAAATGAGCATTTGAGACTTGCATTCAGGATGGTGGGGATTTCTTCAATGAGTGCAGCTTCTGCGATTGTTACTCTTTTCATATTATGCTGTTCCATTGCTGTTTTCTTACTCAATATCAAAAATGTGAAAGGAAATTCAAACAGAAGTGAAAATATATCACACCTACTCGTCAACATTGCATACGTCACTTCCTTAGTTTTTCTTTTCTATGGATTTGCAATCATTGGTCTGCTTTTGTTGCCTGGCTTTCGTTTGACAACCAGTTGCTCTTTTGCAGTCAAATCCAGCAAGATAAGTTTGCGTCTCGCTCTCATTTGCAGCGTCTTTCAATTGTGCTTAAGGCAACTATGTTGTTACGCCAAACAACCAGTTCGACTGTTTCTACCTCCTTTTCCTAGGTTCAGTTATTTTTTATTTGTCACTGTTGGATTGTTTTTGGAGATTGGTTTTGTTGCTTTGTTCTTAACAACGATACAATATGGTCGACCTCCCGGATCGTTTAGCTGCCAATCAATGGGTGATGGAACACTTACTCAAAAGATGTTTGCATTAGGAAACGTGCCATTTATCTTCATTCACGTAATGGTCGTTTACTTCTCTGGATTTCCAATTCACAAAAAGAGGATCATTGTAGCAGCGGCTAATCAAGACGAAAACTTTCTGAGGGACCAAAAAAAAATCATGAAATCTCTTAAAAAAGTCCTAGTCATTTCGGTGTTGTCGTTTATATTTGTTGGACTATTATTTTTAAAGGATTATACTCTCTACCCAGACAACATGATGCACCACTTTGTAACTCACACCAGTCATTTGATATTAGTTTTATTGCCTCAACTGACAGAAAAAGGATGGAGAAGTAGAATGTTGCCATGGTGAACGTTGCTTTGAGAGAAAGATTTTGTTCATTGGAACATTTTTATTGTTTGAACTGAAAACAATTGCATGCTTCCATGTTGTTTTCCCGTTGTTGCGTTAATGTTAATTATAATGTCGTAGGCTATGTCCTACCTATAGCGCCTATACAGTATACACAGGCCCACCAACGTGCGAACCTGCAGTATAGCCTATACCAGGGGTCACCAAATGGCGGCCGCCAAGCTGTTATGTGCGGCCCGCGGAAAGTATCAGCGGACAAGTACAAGTATAATCAAAAATACTTTTCTTGAGGAGTTTATGAGCATGATGGTAAAAAATACTTTCCGGAAAACATATTTTCGCTTTGCATACGATTCTACCGACCGACCAATCAGACTGTAGTTCTAGGTGGGGGTCGCCTAAAGTTATTTCAATGCGATGTCCAGCTACACTGTCCCAGTGGTTGATTAAAACGTCTGTTTCCGAATTTCAAAATTGTCAGTGAGCATAGGGTTGCTTATGTTTGTAAATGTCATGTAAACACTAGTGTGCCCTTCACCGTTATTGTGTTTCACGAGCAGTGTTCCCTTTAAGCAAGTTTTTGTTAGCAAAATAGGTCGGTGTTGGACTAATTTTGTTGCTGCGGTACTTTAAAATAAATAGTAACAACATGTAACGCCGGATACTGGGTACGAAATGCGTTCTTTTCTAGCATAAGAGTCAACCTACCTAACATTTTATTAGTGCGGCCCGCCAAAGCTCTCCTTAGTGCCAAAGCGGCCCACATGCAAAAAAGGTTGGTGACCCCTGGCGTATACCAATGACAATGGCGACACACTTATGATTTTGCACACCAAGCAAAATGTAGGCTATTTCATATTTTTTTGAAATAATCGTTTTGAGAATCACATCAGCCAAAGTGTGATTATCGACTGTCAATTTGGATTGGCTTTGAGTCCAATTTGAAGTAACTTGCACATTAGCAACTAATTAGTAGCCTAATTACGCTTTTTTTCGGAAATTTGTTTAAGATTTTGTAATTTGTTTTTTGGTTTTCAAGGTGTCTCAACATTTGTCATTAATAGGCTCATACAAAGTAGGCTATGTTTTGCTACGTACCAGTATATTTATTTTGAGCACTTTAAGCACTGGTGTTGCCTATGTTAATTTAATTTACAGGTTGAGTTAGCACTGTGTCTCCTTCAAAATATTGCAATAATTCTTAATTTTTGAAAGCAAGTCAAATTTATACCTCCTAAACTATAGCCTACTGCTAAAATACGCTGGTCCAATGCTGGTCCAATGCTCGATTATGTCAAGAAGCAAGATTTTTTTCTTAAAATTGAAATACGTAACCAACTGTTCTTCCTCTGGAGCCGCTACTTTACGTGCGTTTAAATTAATTCAAAATGAAAATGAAATTTGATCAAAATGCGTTTTGATCCAGATTTGGATGATTAAACTGGTCGCTAGGTGATGCTAGTGTGAAAAAACAGTAGAGTCGAGCATGGAGTGGCGCTGGAGTTTGACCGATTTTTAGACAATAAAGTGGATTCCAGTGGCGTAGCTAGGGGGGCGGGGAGGGGGGCGGACCGCCCCGGGCGACACGTCTGGGGGGCGGCACTTTCAGACAGGACGTTTTTTTTGTTGATAATGCAAAAGTACACCGAAAATAAAAGCAAACAGAATGGCAACGTTCAAAACAGTGGCGTAGCCAAGGGGGAGGAGGGGTTTGGGGGTTACAAACCCCCTTTTGGCACGCATGTGACGTCACAATATTGAGAATGATGCTTTCAGTCTCTATGTCTCTAAAACAAAGTTTGTCTAATTTTAAACGAAACTCCATTAAAAGAGCGAGTTTTGCTAATACCAAACATTCAAATATCTCAGCCAGGAATTAGCAACAAGAAAACATAGAGACTTAGCTTTATTAAGTTACTGAAAAATTCCCAAGAAAACATGATCTTATCCTTTTGCTATGCCACCGGACAGCACCATTTTACAGGAATATTTATACTAGGGGATTTATACCCACATTTTTGTTGAAAATGCTCTCAGAATGCACCAAATCCAAATTAATTTTTCAAAATTTTCTGGGGAAGGCCCCCCAGACCCCCCGCCGCTGGGTGTCGTTTTTGGCGAGGACGCCGTCGGGCAAAGCCCGACGGCCCTTAAAACCCACCCTTTCAAAATTACTGGCTACGCTATGCTTTTTCTTGAAGGGGCGGCAAAATCTGAATCCACCCCCGGGCGGCACATTCCCTAGCTACGCCACTGGTGGATGCGGAGTTTCTTTTTTTGCAAAATTTTCGGAGTGGAGTGGATTCGTAGTTTGATTCAGTGGCTTTGCATTTTAGTTAGGTTACCATACGGTACATCAAATAAGTTGCGCATAGTTCTGTTTGCAGAAGAAAAAGTTAAACATTGTCTCCACGATTTCGACCTAGCAGTAGCCTACTGTTATAGGCCAATGCTTGTAAGAGTACGCCACAAAAAAAATATTTACGTGCTACTAAAGTTGACACAGATTTTGCACTCCTAAGCTATTTCGTGTTATACGCAATGGTTAGTAGGCTATCACGTTAACTCATCATTTGATTTTGGAGTGGAGTGAATTCGGAGTCTAAAATGATGAAAATGTTTGGATTCGGATTGGAGTCTCTGTTTGTGGAGTAGGAGTGGAGTCGAAATCTCAAAAATCACACTTTCTCCCAACACTGAGACACAGTACCTAAAAATCTATTGATGTATCTTTTAATTGAATGAGCAAGGAGTATGAAACAACTTGCTGCTACTGATGGTAGATGGCCAAACAAGAAAATGGCCCAAAACATCTCATTTCTTAATTAATCAGTTATTTTATGTGGTAGATTTAAAGATTTAAAAACGACTATTTTCCAATTTACATATTATCTAATTAAGGTTTGACCTGCTTGTTTGCTTATTGTATTATTTTAGGATACAACAACAATTAATTATAGCCTACTCAATTGACAATGCTTAACTTTTGATGTGTTCGCGTGTCGTTTGTAACGGTTGTGGTAATCAGCAATTTATCGAACTGATAGCCTACTGGTGAACGTGAAATTCATAAATCATTTTCAATGACAATTGCTAATCATTAGATAGGCCTATGTTGTTCTATTTTTAATTTTGGTGCAGTTGAATGAACTTAAAGTTAAAATCTTAAGTTGCAGTTATTTGGGTGCATTTTGTGAAATATTTTTCAGGTGAAAGCGATGTTTTAAGAGGCTGCTATCCAGTGGCTGATGCAACCAATGAAATTGAAACTTATCTCTTCCAATCTTGGTAACCGCGACTCCGCCGGTGGCTCAAAGCCATCCAAGCATACGAAACTTCAAGAATTAGCTTATGATAAGCTTTGTTATGTGAAACTGTAACACTAAAAGGATGTGACGGGTAGCTTAAGCTTCCTTTGCTGTAACTAAATTATCAAATCTTATTTAATAAAGTTGCGAAACTACTGCTCACATTTCTTTTGAGTTGCAATTCTAAGTTTAATCGATATTATGTTTCATTCACAGCCTCACCAGAAAATCCTGCTTTACATAAATCAGACACAAAGCGAAAGTATATTTAGCGCTGTTTTAGCTGAAAAAGTCTTATAGCGAGTAAGCTTCTGGGTGCAGCCTACTATCAATTGTTTAATCTTAACTCTTTCGCGACCACGGACGTATACACACGTCTTGAGATTTTAACCATGATGACCAAGGACGTATCCATACGTCCAAGTTTAAAAGGTGTTTCAAGCACAAAAAAATGTAAATGATGGCAGATCCATCCATAGTCTTTACCTGTCCTTATTCATTCTGCTTTATCTCCTAAAGCATTACGCGCAGAAACGAAGTAAAATTTTTCTCATGTACAGAATTGTTTTGGCATTCGATTAAACTACATATATTTTCATATTACTGTATCATGCTTGGGTAGTAAAGATTATAATAAAGTATACTTTTCTGCCAATTTTTAGTTATTTTTAGAAATTAGAAAAAATACCGTTTGGAAAGTTGCTAGTTGCACATTGAATGTTTTAAATTTTATTGCAAAACTTTTCATCTTCGGGTAGCTGAAGATGTGTGCTTTCATTTGATGTCAAGATTGTGCGTCTACGTCGATCACATGAGATATTATTACGGCGTAAATACAACAGGTTTTTGTGAAAAATGTCTGGTTATATAGATTAAAACGTCGTGATCTCGGTGATTGCGAAAGAGTTAAAGATTCTACAGTTTAACCACGCAGCAGGTGCAGACCTGCGAAATAATGCCCAAGGAAAGCGGTGAACTTTGGTAGTAGCCTATGCAACACATTACATAGCTTTGTCTTTCGGTGTATGGCGGCATAACGACATGGTAAGAAAAGGAAGGAAGCATAGTTACTGTATATGAATGGTTAAATTGTCTTGAAGTAAAGTACTGTAATGACATTTAACACAGTTTTATTTTTTATAGCACCTGTTAAAAATGCACAACAACCCTAGAAAATTTGAACGATGCACTGACAACAACTAGTCCACCTCATTATAATTAACATTAGCGCAACATGGGAAAACTACATGTAGGCATGCAATTGTTTTCAGTTCAAACACTAAAAATGTTTCAATCAACGAAATTTTTTTCAAAGCAACATTCACCACGGCAACATTCTACTTCTCCATCCTTGTTCTGTCAGTTGAGGCAATAAAACTAATATCAAATAACTGGTGTGAGTTACAAAGTGGTGCATCATGTTGTCTGGGTAGAGAGTATAATCCTTTAAAAATAATAGTCCATCAAATATAAGCGACAACACCGAAATGACTAAGATTTTTTTAAGAGATTCCATGACGTTTTCCTGATCGTTAAGAAAGTTTTCGTCTTGATCAGCCGCTGCGACCATAATTCTCTTTTTGTGAATTGGAAATCCAGAGAAATAAACGACCATTACGTGAATGAAGATAAAGGGCACGTTTCCCAACACAAGAATATTTTGAGTAAGTGTTCCATCACCCATTGAATGGCAGGTATACGATCCTTGAATTCTACGATACTGTATCGTTGTCAGGAACAAAGCAACAAAGCCAACCTCCAAAAACAATCCAACAGAGACAAATAAAAAATAACTGAACCTAGGAAATGGAGGTAGAAACAGTCGAACTGATTGTTTGGTGTAACAACATAGTTGCCTTAAGCACAATTCAAAGACGCTGCAAATGAGAGCTAGATGCAAACTTATCTTGCTGGATTTGATTTGAAAATTGCAACTAGTTGCCAAACGAAAACCAGGAAACAAAAGCAGACCAATGATTGCAAATCCATAGAAAAGAAAAACTAAGGAAGTGACGTATGCAATGCTGACAAGTAGGTGTGATATATTTTCACTTCTGTTTGAGTTTCCTTTCAACTTTTTGATATTGAGTAAGAAAGCAGCAAAGGAACAGCATACCATGAAAAGAACAACAATCGCAAAAATGCGTAAGTTGAACTAATCACCATCAGTTTGAAAGCAAATTTAATATGTTTATTTCCAAGTATTGGAGTTTCGTCAGTTACATTAGTTTGGTTATTCATTGCTCTTTCTCACACGAACTTTGTTTTTTCAAAGCTGACTGACCATAAAGACTAATTATACTAATTAAGGTTGCTGCTCTGCACGCATTGGCTAGCCTACATGTTTAAACACGCACTTAAAGCCTTTTTCTTGTGTCTAATGCAAGTTGCTATTAGTCAACTGCTGGTTGCAATTGCCAAACCTAACGATTGTTTTGAGTAGGTTAATGAGGACATTAACCAAGACTAAAACATAGGCTATAGGTCTACACAATGTTCTGTTTTGGTTTTATGGAACTGAAATAAACTTTTCTCTTTCTATTGCATCATTTGACAATTTTATTATTGATTTAGCCTGAAACTATACTCTTAAAATGCGCAATTCAAGGTTGTATTTTTTTTCTAAGTTTTCTGGGGGACCTTCCCAAACTCCCCGTCTGGGTGTGTCACTATCGCTATTACACGCCTGCGAGATTCGCCTGACGGACTTACTGACACGTGTAAGTAGGCTAATGGCTATATTGGTGAATACAGGATGAAAATAAGGGTACCTTCAAGACCTAAGGTTAAGGCTTTGAGCTCTGGGTTTATTCGCGTTGAAAAGAGCCGATAAAAAGTTTGTGGCCTCGTGATCCTATTTATGAAACGTGCACAATAAAAAGTCCTTGATAATCTGGTTTATTGTAAGAAAATTAAATGTTGTCATCGAAGGATATAACTATTGCTGATGCTGTAAGATAGTTCTTTAAATTCAAAAATTTGAAAGCCTTTTGTGAAAGTGCTCCTTTTTAAAACTTTTAACACTCTTACCAAAAAAGAATTGACGCCCCTGCAGGCTGAAGGCAATTTGATACTGTAATTAAAACTAATACAGAAATATCCTTTGAATGCAAAACAATTAATGAAAATTTAATATGTGGTTGGCGTGCTTTGGTGCAAAGATGGCTGTTGAGTGTTGAGGCCCATGTGTGCTGCAAAGCTTCTGCTGCAGGATGGACATGGGAAAGATGATTGGCCGGAGTTCTTAGGTTCGGGCCTTACGCTGTTCTCGTTTTTTGACGCAATGTAGCGTGTAGGCATACGAATGCCTATAAAATAGCTCTTTCTCAAAGTCGCAGTTCTAGTTAAACAAGAACAACTTATTTACGTGAACCAGATCAATGACAGCATTTATTACAGTCACAGAAAAGATTTTAATGTACTGTATCAATTTACCTTCTGCACATGTATCAATTTATCTTTCAAAAAAAAAATGAAATTCTGATATTTATATGCTTGGATGCACATTGCAAAAAATACGTGACATGCCCTTGAAGCCGGTACCCGGTCATTTGATCGACAGTCATTTGGTCGACAGACATTTGGTCGACAGAACGTTTGGTCGACAAAACAATTCATTTTAGGGTTAGGATTAGTTAACTAGCCTTAACCCTAACCTAACCTAACCTAAATCTAACCTAACCCTAACCCTAACCCTAACCCTAACTCTAACTCTAACTTTAGCTCTAACCCTAACCCTCTCTAACCCTAACCCTAACCATAAACCTAACCCTAACTCTAACCCTAACCCTAACCCTAACCCTAACCCTAACCCTAACCCTACCCAAATGTCCTGTCGACCAAATGTCTTGTCGACCAAATGTCCTGTCGACCAAATGTCTTGTCGACCAAATGTCTGTCGACCAAACGTCCTGTCGACCAAATGACTGTCAACCAAATGTCTGTCGACCAAACGACCGGCTACGTTGAAGCCTTACCAATGAAATGTCAAATGAGTTTGGTTTCATCTTTCTGGAACTTTTCTTTAATTTTCCAGACGAAAATATATGAGTTAAAAACTTTACAAAAATACTCAAAAAACACTCTTTTACAATTTTATGCCACAAAAGCACAAGTTAGCTGCATGGTGTGATTTTTGTAGGGATTATTTCCACAGATCTTCCACTTGATAAAAATATTTTCGACTATTATATTTTATACATTTCTGCTAGTTACTCGCCATTTCCGCCTGCCTTTCCTTTGATCGGTGTAAGGAGTAACGATGTTGCCACCAAACGTCTTCGCGCTATAAATAAACTACACTAAGTCATGCTTAAATTTTATTATTCTCTTGGTATTTAATATCCGGGGGTAGTTGTACGGGGGGCAATTGTCCGGGGGGCAGTTGTCCAGATACCAAACGTTGGGCCCCCTCTGGAATACTTATTGTTCGCCCTGGTGCTCCAAGCTAGTTATTGGCCTGCCTTAAACATGCAGACTATAGTATAAAAAGTTTAAAAGAATGCAAACAAGCAAAAAACTTTGCAAAAGTAAGTCAATGTTTGCATAACAGAGATTTTTCAATTTCAAAAGAAACAGAACAAATATGAACCTTTGCACATTCCACTCGAAACAGCAATAAATTCTCAAAGTTGTGATTAAGCGCAGGTCATTTAAAATAAGTAGGATTACAATTTGTTTTCTAGCTGTTTTAAACTGAATGTTGGGGCAAACTGTGTAATTTAAATCACCCGTTTAATTTTTCATTGGCATAGCACACTTTTTTGTTCAACTGCTACAATAAAGAATTAAAGCCATAGCCTATGCTTCATACTTTTTCAAATAGCAAAGTTGTTTAAAAATTTGCATAGCATATTTTGGTCAAATTTGATATAATTTGGTGGCGAATGACATAGCACCATTCATACAGGAGGTCCTAGGAATACTTGGTTTGATTCACCCGAGGCCGTCAATGCCTAGTTCAGGTAAGGCAGAAGCACTGAATTGAAGAAGAACAAGCACTGACGACAAAAACGATTATTTTGAATATTTGCGGTTTGGTTTGCAATTTACGTACGCATACTCACATACTCAGTGCTAGGAAAATTTCTGTCTCAGCTAAATTAAAATGAAAAATGCACATTTAGAAAATTTAGACTATATTTGTGCAATTTGGACCACGTAGCCTAAACGTGCGTCCTGTGGTTACAAATATAAGCGACAACACCAAAATGACTAGGATCTTTTTAAGACATTTCATGACTTTTTTTTGATCCTTGAGAAAGTTTTTGTCTTGATCAGCCGCTGCTAATGCGCTGGCTTGTGACTTCATGGAGACTAGGGACGGTACATTATGGGACGCGCAACTCCGTTGTTCCTTCAACATTAGAAGGGTCAATTGCCAATTTGACATTTTTTTACGCTTTAGCCTACTGCTGGCTTGCTTTCAACTAAAAACCTTAAATTACTTTAAAACCCACTTCACTCTTCTTATAAAACCGATAAAAAGTAAAATATTTTGTAAATTACAAAAAAACCTAACCCTTCTAGTGTTGCGGATAAGTCAAAAGCGGATGAAGTTTCGCATCCCTATGATCTACAATCCCTAACAGAGACCTGTGTTCAGTGGCGTACGCAGAATTTTCTCAAGGGGGGGGGGGGGGGCATTGACAGTAGCGTAGCCAGGAATTTTGAAAGGAGAGGGGTTTTGACGACCGGCGGGCGAAGCCCGACGGCGTCTTCGCCTAAGACGACACCCAGCAGCGGGGGGTCTGGGGGCCTCCCCCAGAAAATTTTGAAAAATTACTTTGAATTTGGTGCATTCTGAGAGCATTTTCAACAAAAATGTGGGTATGAATATTCCTGTAAAATGGTGCTGTCAGGTGGCATAGCAAAAGGATAAGATCATGTTTTCTTGGGAATTTTTCGGAAATAAAGCTAAGTCTCTATGTTTTCTTGTTCCTAATTCCTGGCTGAGATGTTTGAATGTTTGGTATTGGCAAAACTCGCTCTTTTAATGCAGTTTTGTTTAAAATTAGGCAAGTTTTTTTTAGACTGAAAGCATCATTCCCAAGCATAAAGAGGCTGAAAGCATCATTCTCAATATCGTGACGTCACACGCGTGCCAAAGGGGGGTTGTAACCCCCAACCCCCCTGGCTATGCCACTGGCCATTGATATCCCAAACGTCTTCATGATATCCCAGTATGGTTTTAGTTTGAACTTTATCCAATTCTTTCTCACTATAATAGGCTTACAGAACACTATGCTACATTGGCATACCTGGGGTGGGGTAGGTGCAGTGTTGGGCGCGATAACTCATTTTTCAGTTAAGCGATAACGATAATCGATAAACGAAAAATGCCTAAAGCGATAACGATAAACGATAAATCAAAAAAAGTTAAGCGATAACGATAGACGATAAATTATCGCCGATAATGTCCGATAACGATAATTTTTTTTTTTTGATTAGCGCTGCCCCATCCCATGCAGCACGAACTGTTTTCATCAACATGCCGAAAAATTGAACATAATATACTGTAAAGGGACAAAACTTTTTGTAAGTTATGCATAAATAAAATCGCAATAGCGGCAGTGGGTATCGAATCTTCAACCTCTTGATCCAGAATGAACCCACTAAGGTAACCGCCGTGCTTATAATTATACCTTCAGATACCAGTTGGATGCTTTTATCAATTGAGTTACACTGCCGCTTACGTGCAGTAGGCAAAATAACTAAATCAAATGAAAATACCATAAAAAATTCCAAACTTTGTATTTTGCTTTCTGCTTAAAGGGCTGTTTACAGCAAAGTCAGCAATAATTGAAAAATTTCCCAAAAACGCAAAATGCTTGAAAATTTATCAGAAATCTTAAGCGTTATTGGTACGGTAGTAAAAATGTGCATAGGCTACTGTGAAATCCATCAAGCTTGTCAAATTAGTCGTGTTTGTTTAAGAACAATAACATAATTATCGTAATTTACTGATAATTTCAAATAATTTGTTTTTGTTTTCTTTGTGAACATAACTATCATTAAAGCAATGGCAGAACGCTGAATTGTAGAGATAAGAATTACAATGTAGGCACTGTATTAGTGGGAATAAAAATATTTGATTGAGGTAGGCTGTGTCGCATAGGTAGGCTAGGTGGTACAGTAAATGAGAAAGGTTATATTGTATTTAGCATAATTTTACCACGCAACTCGATCCGCCTATTGTCATGCAAAAACTACTACAAGATGCAAAAAATGTGATGTCGGTCTGCTGAAATGCTTCAAGCAATATCATATTCCGCAATGACTTGTTTCAGTGATGTTGTGTTTACTTTGCTAATTTTCATCTTCATATTTTTTGAACTATCATTTCAATAAAATGCTCGATGACAATAATGACATGACAAGACATGAACAAGACATTTCCCATTTATCACTTTGAGCGATAAGTAAAATGTAATAACGCTTAAGCATTACGCACAAGAAACTTGTGAAATTTGATAACGATTTGCCTAGCGTCTTATATATAAGACAGCTTTTTTCTCAGAAAGTATGCATTCGGTTATTATTTTAGATTAAAGTTATATCGCCAAGCTAGAAAAAAATCGATCTTACAGTCTATAACCGATCTTGTGTTGTTATTGTGTGTGAATTTTGTCTTTTAATCTGAGTTTGTGACGTAACTGCACGTCTCAAGGCAAGTTCTTGCAATTTTAGTTAATCTACTCATCTAAAGATTTAATGCGCTTAAAATAGTAAGTTTCATGTTTTGACGAGAAAGATTTTATTTTTTACGACAATTACTAAAAACTAACACTTCCAACGAAAAATGAAAACACAAGAATAAAATAGTTGATCGTGAGGTGGCGCGAAAGACCATGTTTCCGATGTAAAAGCGGCCTCGTATTGCGACACTTTCACAAACCACTTGCCAATTTCTTTTGCTTCGCTTCAAAGGAATCTGCACCGCCTGTGCGCTTACATTTTAATTGTAAAATTCACTCGCGATTGCCCATTGCAGCAAAACAACTAGAGACTTGTTGCATGCATTTCATTGCATTGCAATTTGCAACTCTAAAAGTTATTGTGTTGTCAGGGCCGTCGCGGTAGGGGGGCGTGCCCCCTCCCCTGATAACGACCTGTGCACACACACTTCAGGCACTGAAGAAGAACTGGTTTTAATTTTAGTTTCATTAACTAGGTGGCTAGTAAAAATATTACTTTTCATGATCTTTTCACTTGTGTGTTGATCCAAAATAAAATTTATCGCCGATTAATTATCGGCGATGATCAAATATTGCCTTTGGCGATAACGATAAACGATAACTGAAAAAATAATTGAGCGATAACGATAAGCGATAAAAATTTATCGCCGATAATTATAGCAGATGAATTATCGCCGATAATGCCCGTCACTGGGTAGGTGGATTGGGCAATGTATTTCGTATTGGCTTAGTCTATAGAATAACATTGTTAATTGCTTTGACAGTGCAATCCATTTCCAAAACATGATAAATGCCTTAATCTACGTCGTTAACTATTAAAACATTTTAAGGGGGGGGGGGGGGCATGACCCAATGCCCCCCTCCTGCGTACGCTAGTGCCTGTGTTCATTTTTTATCACCATGTTAGTTTTAACTGTCACTTTTTCTACCAACGACATACTTGCTAGCATTTTGAATCTTATTGTTCTAAAACTTTTTCAAATGCACAAAAAAAGCTGATCAAACTGCATTCTATTTCATATAGCACAAAATGATGAAAATCATTTTACTTAATTTAATATACGGTATAAGTTATGTCATGCTTTTAAAACTCATGAATAACTATGATATAGTCCAGGGCTTCCCAAACTTTTTTGTTCGCGATCCCTTTTAATCTCCTAAAATTTTCCGCGACCCTTTACGGTTAAAAGAATAAACAATGCGAAATACACGTTTGTGATATTTGTTGAAATGTTTAATTTAAACGAAAACTAAAAACAAGCTATCTGTACTCGAAGCCTACAGTACAACTTGTAGGCTAGCCTGCTGGAAACAAAACCAAAAAGTAAACATATTTATTTATTCGGTGTGATGGGTGCGACTGCTCTCTGCCACAAAGCAGGTGTAGTCGTCGCTCGTAGTTTGTCAATACCGTAGGCGGTTTCAATGTTACTTACGCTGGAACGTTATTTTATCAACGTTGAAAACACTGACACGCACATATACGTGCTGGAGACAAACGGTAGGAGTGCGGTTCGCTCTAACGTTCGGCTAAGCCAAAAAGTGTGAAACTTTTTTCAAGAAAATTTAAGCCACAACTTAGAGTCAAAAGATAGATCTGCAAATTTTTCCTGAGATGTGAAAGAGAGGTGCTCGGTACTTTGTTTTTGCATTGCAAATGGGTTTTGGATCCAATCTAAATTGGTAGGCTATTGTCCAATTCTTGAAGAAACTACTTTTTAAACTCTTTCAACAGTCTTGGCAAGTGTCGATAACCAGAGGCTTAATAACGTTTGATTTCACGCCATTGTTAGCCAAAAACTTTTCAGTAAATGAGAATATTTCAAATAAATCATTTTCAATCTTTTGTTTCTAGATGTTTAATTTTTTGATGAACGCTCCAACTTTAGATTTCAATGTAAAAATATAGATGTTTTCTCTTTGGAAGGACAAATTTTATTTATACCTTTTTCAAGCAAACCTGATAAATAGCAGAATTTGAAAAGCCTTTTCAAAAACGTCGTTACAAAAACGGCGGACAAAGTCTAAACTTTTTTCCGTTAGAAACATCACGATTTAATTTTTTAACACTAATAACTTTTTTGAAATTCACGTTTGCAATGCAGCAAAGAGGGTTTTAAACTCCTATTCCATATTTCATTATATAAACTTACAAAATACGGGTAGCCTGTTGAGTGCTCGACTCTTAATAAAGATAATAACTTTCACAGCATCTTGCACATGTGTTAATATGCAGTGTTTTTTGATACTTTCTGCGACGCCCGAAGTTTGTTACGCGACCCCTGAAGGGGTCGCAACCCCCACTTTGGGAAGCCCTGATATAGTCTATAATATAGTGGTTCAAGTTACACATGCCTTTAATTAGATTTGCACACAGTAGGCTATGTGTAGTTTGGGCCACATTCTCCAAAATTGAATAAATAAATTTTTGGTCGTGCTGAGTAACTTTTTTTTAAATAAAAAAATAATCTTCCTGTGTATTTGCTGTGTTATGTTCTCATAAACACACACAGAAAAGTTTGGAGATGTCGCTTTGAAGTTGTAGAATGTTTTCCTTTAGGGATTCAAATTACACAGGTCCCCCTCAAGTTTTGTAGGGCTATTTGCTTGTTCTTTTGAATATCCAACTCTCGGAAGCATAAGCCTCGGTTGCATTACTGTTGTTTGACACGTAACTTTAATAAGAAATGCTACAAACTAAAACATTGAAACTGTTGGCCACACTAGCTACCAATTGCCATTTTAAGGAACATCCACTTTTCACTTTAATGCAAGCTTCTCACTGCTTACAAGCTTTTGGTAATGTGTGTATTACATATCACTGTTTACTGTGATTATTATGTATCATTGTGTTCATTAAAAATTTACACTGTTTACAAGCTATTGGTAATGTGTTTATTATACATCATTAGCAAACACTAAACTTATTTTTAGAAATCAATTAGGTATAGATGAGTGTGGACACTGGTCAGTGACTTCGGCAGGATTTAGATAAAAGACTAATTGACTGACAAGTGACAAGTCATTTAATTTTTGATGAACCTTTTTAGGTATGATTCATGCAAAATCTCTTATGTAAACAGTTTTACTTGAAAGTAAACTTTCCTTGTTTGAGAATTAAGTTGGGTGGGCTTGCTCTCTCATCACGAGTGCAATATCACCTTTCCATGCAAACCGTTCTTCTTCAGTCAGAAGCAAAACTTTTCTTTTTCAGTGAACAACAAAAATCTTTTGGTTTCTCAACTTTTGCAAGTTAAAAATTAAAATACTGTTTTTCTTATCACTATATTTTTAATTGAAAGTTGTCGTGGCTTAAAAGTTTGATAACAGTTTGCAGCAGTTGCGACAACCGCCGGATCCAAACATCAAACGACAGTTTATCGAGGGCACACTCCAATTCATCAAAGGGCAGCGAAAGTTAAGGGTGACACAAACTCTTTCCAAAAATAAATCAATCAAAACGGAAAAAAAAACGAAACAAACCCTATTCCGATGCAGAAAAATTAAAACATTGCCGTTGAAAACGCTGTGATAATTTGATAAATTATCGCTTCAATAAATTTGTTCTGTCATCGAGTGTGATATGAAATAACAAATCCAGCATGGTCAATGGTCAGTATCTTTAATGCCGAAGTAAAATAATCTATGACGTTTAAGGCTAAAAGAGTTCTGCGTTGTGTTCCTACACAGCTACCTAGGACAATGTGTGACACCACAGATTTACATTACTGATTGCGTGCGGCTGCTTTTCTTGGTTCTACGCAAGCACATGGTCGGTATAATTATTGAAGTAGTCGGCACCGGAGGTAGTCAGCAACCAAACTTTCACGTTACCGATCATCATATATTCTCTCTTAGTAAAATGTGCATAAGCGGATGATCTGTCAGTAGTTTATCATGTCGTGAGATCTCTAAGAAAATACTTTAAATCAGGATACAGAGACACTTTCAGCTTTTCTCCACAAATGGGAACTAAACTTATAGCGAAACCAAAACGCTTGCGGCAGCTTTCCGTTCATGCATTCACACAATCAGAAAGCTGACCGCGAGCTCAATATTCATATCAGTGAGGAATCATCATCCTGCCCCGAGCTAATGTATACTGCGGAACACTAGTTTGTTTTGTAGTTTGTAGAACACCAGCCTACTGTGTTTTGTTTACTGTGATTTGAGGCAACCTTAGACATACTGTATCACCGAGGTAAGGTCAAAACTTGGTGTCACTGCGCAAGAAACTGTCATGAAAGTTACACAAGTTTCCAAACCTGTATAATTTCGCTCATCTGTCATCCGAAATGTCATCCGAAATGAAGAAACGGGAACGGAGGTTAAGAATCATCACCCAGACAGCAAAGTCCGTTATTTTGACATTGATTCAACGTCTGCAGACGTTGGCAGAGGCAAAAAATTTTGTTTTTACTTTGTGACATTTAACGGTGAGAAAAATGAACTTATTCGCTGGCCACGTTTTGGCCCACGACCCCGAAACTGGACCATCCAGTGACCAGAGTAATGAGATGGAATGGAATGAAAGACGTTTTTTTCCCTTTTCCATCCTAAAATTTTTTGAAATCCCATATCCATTCCATCATACAAATCTTTGATTTCATTAAACAATTTCTTTCATCTGCAAATTTTGTAGCTTAAACTAAGCTACAAACTTAACAGCAGTTGTTTTCTTAAGATTACGTAGACTACAATCTGGTTAAAAGTTAAAACTAGAAACCGTACGGTAGCCTATATCTGTGGTCTTGAAAGTAGTCTTAGTTCGGTGCACCCCTCAACACTTGTTGTCTACAGGGAGAGCAGCAAGACTGAATGAGTTGGAGTGGCTGTTTCTTTGTTGTTGATTCATGTGAAACATCAGGGAAAGGTACAGTAACTTAAATAGCTGTTTTGTTTTCAATGTCTTCAAGTAAATCGTCAATTTGTCTTTGCGTGTTGGTGGAGAGTAGGAGCGGCTTCATTTATGCGTTCTGTTTTCGCTGTGATTTCTGTCCAGTGTGTGTTTGGGCTTTGTAGCGGGGCAAGCTTACTCTCTCTTCTACCGCTTAAGTTTGATTTGTATTTGTGAGGGCACCTTGACCTAGACTAAATAACACACGTTTTCTTTCGGTGGCTCCAATGTGTACTTTCGATATGAATAAAAGTTAAACTATAGTATGTGTTTGATATAGCCTAGCCCTAGACTACTATTTTTGTCTCGGACTTTTGTGAAATATGCAGTGCCGCCTGCCGGCATCAGCACAGTCTCGTACAAGTCAGCAGTTGTGAACTGAGCAAGCGACACCTGAGCAAGTGCTGACAACTGAGTTAGCATCATTTGAATAAGTGGCTAAAGTTGGCAAACGATGAAACCGACAAAGTAACAACTGAGCAAGCCGAAACTTCAAATGTCACAAGTCAGCAAATTGAATTTGAAAAGCGATCACCAAGCAAGTCCGACGTGAGCACGTAAATTTCATTTGCTGACCTGGCAGTAGCTGAAATGTAGCTACTTGCTAAATTTAAGCACTTGCTGAGTTGTCGCATGCCCATTGCCCAATGGTCTGACGACGTATGAAATTGAAAAGCAATGCTGAAATAAACTTGATTTGATTTATCATTATTATCACAGTTAGCGCTTTGATTTTTTAAGCACTCTGCATGCTGCCACATATTTAGTATTTACATAACGTTGTTGTTTCTTAAACTGTTCGATTGATTGTTTACGTTTTCACACTCATGGCATGATTCATCAGCAATGTAGTGCATTTAAATGACTGAAGTGAAAATGTGCACTCACGAAGATGCTTGTTTCACTGTGAATGTTGTTGAGCTCTTGTTCTCGAACAACCGTCCGGGCAACAATCGCGTTGGTTCAATAAAACACGAAAATTGATTTATTTCAGTTTAAGAAACGTAATCAAACGGCTACCTTTAATAAACTTATTTTACAATATTTTTATGTCTTGAAACCTTGTTAGAAAGTTAATGGTGAGATTGGGATAGAGTGATGGAAGAGTGTCTTTCATCCCATCATCCAACCTTCAAATCCTTTCCATCCTTGCATTTTCCATCTTCCATCCCAAAATCTGTCTTCCACTCCCTGGCTGTGGCTGTGCTGTTGACCAATGTCAAATGTGACATTCAGTCTTAGGCCAAGACACCACTACGTGGTCTCAGTAGGCTCCAAACAGACGTTTGAGCTCTGAACAACGCCCTCATTAACCTACTCAAAACAATCGCTAGGTCTGCCAATAGCAACCAACAGTGGACTAATACAAACAAGGCACAAGAAAAAGGCTTTAAGTGCTTATATAAACATGTATGCGTGCGGCGTGCCGTGTAGAAATCTTAGTCTTTGGTCAGTTAATTTTGAAAAACAAAGTTCGTGTTAGAAAAAGCAATGAATAACCAAACTAATGTAACTGACGCAACTCTAACACTTGGAAATGAGCATTTGAGACTTGCATTCAGCGCGGTGAGGATTTATTCAACTTATGCAGTTTTTGCGATTGTTACTCTTTTCATGGTATGCTGTTCCATTGCTGCTTTCTTACTCAATATCAAAAAGTTTAAAGGAAATTCAAACAGAAGTGAAAATATATCACACCTACTTGTCAGCATTGCATACGTCACTTCCTTAGTTTTTCTTTTCTATGGATTTGCAATCGTTAGTCTGCTTTTGTTTCCTGGCTTTCGTTTAACAACTAGTTGCAATTTTGTAATCAAATCCAGCAAGATAAGTTTGCATCTAGCTCTCATTTGCAGCGTCTTTCAATTGTGCTTAAGGCAACTATGCTGTTACACCAAACAATCAGTTCGACTGTTTCTACCTCCATTTCCTCGGTTCAGTAATTTTTTATATGTCTCCGTTGGATTGTTTTTGGAGATTGGTTTTGTTGGTTTGTTTTTGATAACGATACAATATTATCGTCCTCCCGGATTGTTTACCTGCCAATCAAGGGGTGATGGAACTCTTACTCAAAAGATGTTTGTATTAGGAAACGTGCCCTTTATCTTCATTCAAGTAATGGTCGTTTATTTCTCTGGATTTCCAATTCACAAAAAGAGGATTATGGTCGCAGCGGCTAATCAAGACGAAAACTTTCTAAGCGATCAAAAAAAAGCCATTAAATGTCTTGAAAAGATCCTAGTCATTTCGGTGCTGTCGCTTATATTTGATGGACTATTATTTTTAAAGGATTATACTCTCTACCCAGACAACATGATGCACCACTTTGTAACTCACACCAGTCATTTGATATTAGTTTTATTGCCTCAACTGACAGAAAAAGGATGGAGAAGTAGAATGTTGCCATGGTGAATGTTGCTTTGAGAAAAATATTTCGTTAATTGGAACATTTTTAATGTTTGAACTGAAAACAATTGCATGCTTAGTCTACATGCTGTTTTCCCATGTTGCGGTAATGTTAAAAATATGTGAACCTATACACACTTACACAGGCCTACCAACGCGCGAACCTGCAGTTTAGCCTATAGCCTACCAATGACTGATGGGCGACACAATTATGATTTTGCACTTCAAGCAAAATGTAGGCTACTTCATATTTTTTTAAATAATCGTTTTAAGAATCCCATCAGCCAAAGTGTGATTATCGACTATCAATTTGGATTGGCTTTGAGTCTAATTTGAAGCAACTTGCACATTAGCACAATCGCAACTAATTAGTAGCCTGATTACGTTTTTTTTTCAGAATTTTGTTTGAGATTATGTAATTTGTTTTTTCTTTTTCCAGGTGTCTCAACTTTTGCCATTGATAGGCTCATACAAAGTAGGCTACCTATGTTTTGCCACGTACTAGTAGCCTATATTTATTTTGAGCACTTTAACCACTGGTGTTGCCTATGTTAATTTAATTTACTGGTTAAATTTGCAATTTGTCTCCTTCAAAATATTGCATTATTTTCTTAATTTTTGAAAGAAAGTAAAATTTCTATCTCCTAAATCAGGGTTTCCCAAACTGTCGTCCGCGGACCATTGGTGGTCCGTGACGACAGTACAGGTGGTTCATGGCGATATGACAAGAAATTAAAAAGGCACACATATACGTTGTACAGTACGTAGCCTACCCTGTCAAGTAGGGTATCCTGTTCTGTGTGACTACATTACCAACAAACCCTTAATCAATACAGAGTTGATTTTCTCTGACGTTACACAACATGTGGAATTGCTTTCTGCACATTTCAAGAAGTACCTTTTAAAAGAGACATATGAGAATTTTGACTGGATTTTAAACCCTTTTGTTGTTACAAAGACTGATCTGTCAGGACGCGAAGAAGAAGAATTAGCCGAATTATCATCTGATCGAACTTTAATGCTTAGTTTCAATCAAAGAGTTATTGCATCTTTCTGGTTGAGTGTTGTGGAGGAATACCCATTGCTATCGCATAAGGCAACTAACATGTTATTGCCTTTTGCCACGACCAGCATGTGTGAGACAGCATTTTCATCTCTTATACCAACATGAAGACAAAATACAGGTCCAGACTTTCCGTGGACCCTGTATGGTAGGGACCCTTCCTAGTTCAAATGGGTGTTGTTATATCTTAACCGTCATCAACAGATTTACTCGCTGGCCAGAAGCCATTCCCCTGTCAGATGTCAACGCGAAGAGCTGCACAGTCCAGACTTTCCGTGGACCCTGTATGGTAGGGCCCCTTCCTAGTTCAAATGGGTGTTGTTATATCTTAACCGTCATCGACAGATTTACTCGCTGGCCAGAAGCCATTCCCCTGTCAGATGTCAACGCGAAGAGCTGCGCAGACGCATTCATACTGCATTGGGTCTCCAGATTCGTAGCTCCCGCGTAATATCATCGGATCGTGGCAGGCAATTCACCTCTTTCCTATGGCACGAGATGGCCACATTCATTCACGAGATGACCACAAATAACTCCGAGAATTGATGACTTATGCAATAAGAAGCTATCCCATCCGTCCCATTGATGTTATCAGTTCTTTTAAATAAACAAAATTCATTTTTTTTTATTTTTACCTTTGTATGGGGGGTCCGCGAATAAACAGATTCACAAATAGTGGTCCGTGACCCAAAAAAGTTTGGGAAACCCTGTCCTAAATTATAGCTAGGCTACTGCTAAAAATACGCTTGTCCAATGCTGCCGGTAATGTCAAGAACCAAGATTGTTTTCTTAAAATTGAAAAACGTAACCTACTGTTCCTCTGGAGCCGCTACTTTACGTGCGTTTTGATGAATGCAAAATGAAAATGAAATTTGATTAAAATGCGTTTTGATCCAGATTTGGATGATTAAACTGGCCGCTAGGTGATGCTAGTGTGAAAAAACAGTAGAGTCGAGCATGGAGTGGCGCTGGAGTTTGACCGATTTTTAGAAAATAAAGTGGATTCGGAGTTTCTTTTTTTGCAAAATTTTCGAAGTGGAGTGGATTCGTAGTTTGATTCAGTGGCTTTGCATTTCAGTTACAGTACGGCACATCAAATAAGTTGCTGTTTGCAGAAAAAAAAGTTAAAAACTGTCTCCACGATTTCTACCCAGCAGTAGGCTACTGTTGTAGGCCAATGCTTGTAAGTGTGCGCCACAAAAAACATTTACGTGCTACTAAAGTTGACACAGATTTTTGTACCTCTAAGCTATTTCGTGATATACGCAATGGTTAGTAGGCTATCACGTTAACTCATCATTAGGGCCGGCAAAAGTCAATAAAGTCAAAATTTTTTATGGACCTCGTCTGTCCACGAATCAAAGAATAAAGTTGTTTTCAGCACCTAGGGGACTGTTTCCAAAAAGTTTATACTGTAGGTCAAAATAAAGTCAAAATGTACAATAAAGTCAAAATTTTCAATATAGTCAAAATTTGTCAAATTATGGCTTTTGACAATTTTTTTGTGTTTTTTAAGAGTAATTTTAGTCAAAATCCTTGTAGAAGCATTGGAAATCAGGAACTGCGACACAATTAAACCACATTAACCCATAAAAGCAGGAAATATATCAATAAGCAATTTCGTTAGGTCAAAATAAAGTCAAAATTTGATAAAAATACAGTTAAAAAATTTTTTTTTGATAGGTCAAAATAAAAATGGCCCTACCATCATTTGATTTTGGAGTAGAGTGAATTCGTATAAGTCTAAAATGATGAATATGTTTGGATTCGGATTGTTTGTGGAGTAGGAGTGGAGTCGAAATCTCAAAAATCACACTTCTCTCAACACTGAGACGCAGTACCTAAAAACCTATCAATGTATATTTTAATTGTATGAGCAAGGAGAATGAAACAACCTGCTGCTACTGATGGCAGATGGCCAAACAAGAAAATGGCCCAAAATATCTCATTTCTTAATTAATCAGTTATTCTATGTGGTAGGCTAAGATTTAACAACGACTATTTTCCAATTTACATATTATCAAATTAAGTTTTGACCTGCTTGTTTGCTTGTTGTATTATATTAGGATACAATAACAACAAATTGTTTATTACAGGCTACTTAATTGACACTGTTTAACTTTTGATGTGTTTGCGTGTCGTTTGTAACGGTTGTGGTAATCAGCAATTTATCGAACTGATAGCCTACTGGTGAACGTGAAATTCATAAATCATTTTCAATGACAATTTGCTAATCTTTTGATAGGCCTATTTGTTGTTCTATTTTCAATTTTGGTGCAGTTGAATGAACTTGAAGTAACAATCTAAAGTTGCAGTTATTCGGGTGCATTTTGTGAAGTAGTTTTCCGAGTCATGCCCCCCCCCCTGAAAGCGATATTTTAAGAGGCTGCTATCCAGTGGCCGATGCAACCAATAAACTTCCGAGGCTACAAACAGAAAGCATCAATAGTTTGCATACTAGACTCTACAAACGAACTTAGTTTTGATATTGCTGGCAGTAAAGTAGACTACGCAAGTGTTGAGTGAAGAGAAAGATCTTCCATTTCTCCTTATCAACGTAACCTATCAATGTTTTTATTTAAATTGAGGTTAAAAGAGACTTATTTTGTTGTGATGTAGCCAAAAAAATTCTGAGGTGATAGGCTACAAAATAACAAACTAAGAAGTGAAAAAGGAACATAGACTAGCAGTTGTTAATTATTATTAATTTCTGAAATAAAACAATACATTTTAAAATAAATTTTATTAAAGTGCATTGTAATAAAGTTATCATATCCACCCCGATAGCGCAGTTGGTTAAGTGCCCGACTTTTTGCACAAAGAAATCCCAAGATGAAGTAGCGCCGGTTCGGCTTTCGGGGAGTGCGCTTGAGCAACGAATTTTAAGTAGGCTTATTGTTCTCCATTCAAGAACATCTAGTTCTAGTGGATGTAATACTTCACATTAGGCAACATTTCGACAATCTGAAACTTCACTTTGCCAATCTTGGTAACCGCGACTCCGCCGGTGGCTCAAAGCCACTCCAAGCATACGAAACTTCCAGTCCTGAATAACTTCTGACAAGCTTTCTTATGTGAAAATGTAACAAAAAGTGTGAAACATTTCAGTGTTATAATAACTAGGCCTATAAACAATTTAAATGCAAATAATTTACTTATATACTGTACTCTATCTAATGTCTTTTAACATAAACGCCATGTTGACATAAAACCTGTTGTGTAGGTATTTCATGCACATGTTACTGCAAAACTAATCAGTGTAGCCTAATTAACTCTCAATGTTTCAGATATGTTTTCGATGAGTAGGCTAAGACTATAGACTTGGCTGCAGTCGATAACAATATTCTACAAATTGTAGGAAAGGTAACAATTAACTCACAAGTATTATGTTACTGTGTGGCGAAAAAGAGGCGAATGGGCCTTGGAAAAACTGTACATAAAATGTAGGCCTTCTCTCTTTCCTTTAATTACATTTCGCTTTTAATTAGAATTTTTGTAGCACAAATATGAACAACAGGGTTGTTAAGTCAGCGGCGTAATGCAAACGTGTTGATACGTCACTGGCCCCATCGTCATATCTTCAATAGCTGGCAGGCCACGAACTACAAAAGTATAAACACCTGTAATAGCGAAATCGTTCGTTTTAATTCAGGCTATGAGGAAACGTTGCTTAGTCACATGCGAACGTATTAGGCGTAAATAAATTTGACATCATCATTGAAACGCCTACAGTTTTCCGGAAATTTTTTACAATGGCGTCATTGCAGCGTTAAAAAGACAATGAAAACTTGCAACGCGTTTGTCGTTTCATGGCTTACTTCTATTGATTCATCAGCCTTATGATGAGCTTTCAAATATGAGGGAACCGTTTATTTTTTTCCACTTTCTATTGGATACGATAACGGAAGGCTTCATGATGTGTTTTGTGATGTTTATAAACGATCAAGATTTGTAGCCTATAGCTCAGCATGGCATCACTGCAGACACCCGGGCCACAATAGGATAGCCTATATGTTAGGTTAAGGCATGATCATAGATTTAACAAAGAAGAAAAAGAAGCATCAAATGTAAGGAAAAAAATAAAGTGGTTTAAAAAAGTGAGAAAATAAAATGAGAGACTAAACATTTAAAAAGAAGAAGAATAAGCAGCAAACTTACAATACGCTTCTCTTTCATATTTGTTAAATCTTTGATCCTGTGTTAACCTTTACCGGGTTTTACATGAGGTCCACATAGGCTACAAAGTAATTATAGTTACGGCTCGCAAGATTCCCAGTATAAGTTATTTAATTCATAGTTGTGTGTATGCAAACTCACAAGATTTTTTCTCAGCATTTAACTAGACTTTCAAAGATTAGGCTTGCAGTTTGGAATCTTGTGAGTTTGAGAATAGATTTAAAGACTTTGAAGTACAGTAGCCTATACTCTCTAGCCTCTAATCGCCTAGTGACCCTGTGAAAAGTGGAAGCAAAACTACCAGAATTTCAACTTTAACTCTGCGAGCCTTAGTGCAAATTGTATGTATTTAAAAAAAAAAAAAAACGAAATCAAGAGAAGAAATTAGTCAGTTACTCCATACAGTGGCGTAGCCAGAAAAAAATTTTGGGGGGGGCCAAATATTTCATGAATTGAAGAGAACGACAAAATGTTTGATTTAAGACATTGCCACCTGATGTGCAGTGGCGCATCCTGGTGGGTTAAGCAAGGGAAGCAATAAAGCTGGTGGGAGTGCCGAAGGCACGCGTATTCTAGGGGGGTCCGGGGGCATGCTCCCCCGGAAAATTTTTGCAAAATTACACTTAAATAATGGATTATAACGCTTTCTGGAAACACTTTCAGGGTAATATTTGTATGAAACTTATTAGCAGATAAACAGCTATTAACTTAGTAAAGGTAGCTCTTATCTACACACAAACGGGCAAAAACTGCGGCTAAAATTAGAGAACACAAAAAACTCAGCTACACAAAAACCCTACAGAGTAAGCGATTCTGAAATTGCTTCCACAGATTAGTTAAAAGAAGCGTAAATCGCGTAAACTTTGCGCGATTTACGATTTGCAAAATTTATGGTGTCTTTCTGTGTGTCTAAAACAAGTCCTGGGGGGTGTTAATAGCCAGATGTCTTGGAAAACAATATAAATTTATACAAATTATATTATATTTTCAACAAAGGGTTCAACTTCGGAATCCAAACTTTGAAAATTTGGGGGGGGCCATGGCCCCGTTCGCCCCCCCCTGGCTACGCCTATGACTCCATAGCCTACAACTCACTCCCATAGACGCAAAGATATCACATAGCCTACTAAGCCTACAATGTTTTCAATGTTTGGAAGCACATAGGCTACGTGTTGCAGTGGAGAGTAGCCTACATTTTTCGTCATGAGGTAAGTCAAATGTAACTTAGAAATAGAACAGCAGACGCAGGACCGTTGAGAGAATAATTTAGGCCACGTAAAAATGAGATCTTCGAGCCCTTAAAGAAAAACGCACTGCATCCAAAGAATACGAGATGATTTCTGCCTTCCCACGCCTTTTGGAAAGTTTACAAGCCCCTAAAATTATCTCTGGCCAGAGTCCAAAAGCAAATCCTGGAACTCCATCAACGCTACAGGCAGACGTATAAAACTAAGTCGAAACGCTGAATAATGTCTTACAACTTGTTACCATTAACATATTTCTTTTGATTTTAAAACAATAGCATCAAGAAAGGCCCAACTACAGGGATAATAGGCCTACTGGTAGGCCAATAGCCTAATTTCAAATAGGTTTTCTTTTGCTCTTGTTGTTTTTATTTTGTTGTTGTAAAATCTTGTCAATACAGTACTTAAAATGTTGTTTCATACATGGCATTGCTGAAACTGGCCGCTACTTTACCAACACTTTTGTGATGTCGCAGAATAGTAGGCGAGTGCTGTTACGATTGTTTGCACTCATGTCTCTGAAATGCTTTTCTAAACTTCCTGGCCCATATGGAATACCCATAATAGGATCTTTAGGAAGCCTCACAAATTACAAAGAACAAGTTTTGATGCAATGGGCAAAAAATCACTATGGGCCAGTATTTCGTCTAAAAATGGGAAGTAGGCAAGCTATAGCTTTACAAGGGTAAGTCATCTAGAACTTTATTTATACCGGTAGGCCTATATTAATGATTTAAATAATAAATACTATTAATACTACAAAAGTGCTCAATGTAAAGCAAAAAAAGCCAAGCAGAGCAAATTATATCAAATATAATTACTAGCCTATAGCCTACCCTCTAAAACCTCTACAGCCTGCTTCACCCTAAAAGGTAGGCTTACCATACGTCCCGTTTTAGGCGGGACAGTCCCGCTTTTTAACGTCTTGTCCCGGCGTCCCGACCGGTCAGCCAAACGTCCCGCTTGGGCGTTCAGCCAGCCAGCATAATACACGAACATTACCAATTACCGTAGCATGTTTTCGTTTCTGTTGTTGATGTGGAGCGTACTGGTAGCCTACTTGCTGAAGGTGAATGCGTGATTTTGGGCAAATATTGGGAAAAATAATGCAAAGGCAAAAGGGCAAAATAACGTTTTCTTCAAAGTGAATAAAAAGATCGAAAGAGATCTGACAGGGATCGGATGTGCAGCTCATATTGTTCACAACTGCCTCCAACGTGCTGTGGATACTCTCTCTGCATGTGTCGAAAGTCTTGTGGAAATCTATAAAAAATTTTCACACTCCGTTCAAGTTACTGAGCTAAAAAAAATTTGCGACTTTGTAGATATTGAGTACCGTATCAGCGTATCTTGCAACATGGCAATACAAGAATTCTCTCTTTGCTACCAGCTTTGCAAAGAATACTTGAAATGTTTGAGGGATTGAAAAGTTACTTCAACTCCCAAGAAGGTTGTCCTACTCTCATCAAAAAATGCTTTCAAGAACCAACACAAGAGCTCTATTTGAAATTTGTTCATGGGCAGTTGAAATACTTCAACGAAACTATTCTAAAGTTAAAAAAGGAAAACTCTAGTGTCGTAGATGTGGCACATGTTCTGTCAGAGCTAAAGCTAAACTTAATTGAAAAGAAAGAAAACAACTTCATCCCATCTGCAGCATTGACTCTCTTAGGCAAGCTAGAAGAAGCAGGCGAAGTAAACGTAAGCTTGTTTTACAAAGAAGCAAGAGATTTTTACGATAAATGCTTATCGTATCTGGATCTTTATGATGGTTCTTATAAAGATGTGCTTCCTCATCTTTAGATCGACCTAAACAAAGAAATATCCTGGGTGCGAGTGTGTGAGTCTGCGGAAAAGATCAACATGATGTTTGGGAAGCAGGTGATCAACAGCGACTCTCTTTTCGATGAACAAGTAGGCTACTAGTGAAACGGCACATGTCTGAACGTTGTAAGGAAGAGAGCTGGCAAAATGCGTCTTTGGAACAAAAGTGGGTCGAGATGTTCAAAGAATTTGAAAAAACATGCATACGCGTTTTGGCGTTTCAAACTTTCAAAAGCTGATAGAGTTCATATTTTGTTTACCTGGAACATCTGCACCCGTTGAAAGAATTTTTTCCATCATGAAGAGCATGTGGTCTGAGAGCAGAAGCAGGATGCTCGAGCAGAACGTGAAAGCCGTTATCACATGTAAAATCAATACTGATTGGTCCTGCTCTGACTTTTACGAGAATGTAAAATTGAACAATGTCTTTTTGAAGAAGGTGTTATCCACAAAAAAGTATGATTGGGCGAATAAGTAAATTCGCAAATGCTTGTACGCAGTGTTGGGTAAATTCAGTGCAATAGGGAGTTAGGCCTACTTATCGACTTGAAAACCGCAGGCTATTTTATTATTCTTTTTTCCTTTTGCTTTACAGAAAAAAATCTAAATTCGAATTATTTTGTATCGTTAACGTCAATTCCTTTCTATTTTTCGAACTGAAACCGATATTTAGACAGAGAATATGCGCATAAACTCTCAATGACAATACGGTCAATGAAGACAGCCGGGAATCCGGGATGGCTTTAAATGTAGGCCTATGAAGGCTATTAGGCCTATGAATGGTGTTAGCCGTAATAATGTCGGAAAATGTAAAGTTAAAAAATCACAGCTAAGTGGTTTTGGTCTTTGGAGGCGTCCCGTTTTGAAGTCACAAAAATATGGTAAGCCTACTAAAAGGGGAATCATCAGAAGGTGCGTTTTTAAGTAGAATCTTTAATATTTTGAACTTTAAAAACTCTAGTTGAATTTAAATTACGATTCATTGTAGGAATGCAAAAGTACAAGGCTGTCAAGAAGCGTTTATGCCCTTATAAAATTGAGAGAATATAGGCCAAACGTTAAACCGTGCATAGAAAAGCGACGGTATCAGTAGGCTATTTGGATGCAAGTAGGTAGCCTATAATTAAAACTCCAAGTTTTGTAATTCCAGGTTTTAAGAGAGATAAACAATCGCTAAGCTGTTTACAATTTATCAACTGGGCGCCTCATGTGGGAATATTTGATCAATATTCGTCTTTTCAATAAAATCGTAATTTTGGCTGATAGTCAGTTTTGTTGTTCTAAAATTGCTCCATTGCTGAATTTTTGTATTTCAAACAACAGTTTTATAAGCCCAATTATTGCTAATTCAAAAGTTTTGCCTTACATACGACACAGGGATAGGCCCTATTTAAAGAAGGGGATACAAAAAGGCTTTTATTACTTCTGACAATAGAAGGACTTCTGTTTATCGTAAAATTATTAAAAAATATTAAACTGGAATGAGTTGTCGAGACAGCTACATAGGGCTATTTATTTTATCTATCTATTGTCTTTTTAGCTTTGATGCAATCAAGGAAGCCTTGGTTGATAAAGCAGAATCATTCTCGGGGCGTATTAAATGCGAGGCAATTTCGAACGTGCGTGACAACAAGGGCATCTTTTTTGTGGATTATGGTTCAGCTTGGAAAATATGGCGTTCGTTTGCCAAAGAGCAACTCACTGCAGTATGGAACAGTACGTTGTTGGACATTAAATAATGTTATTTTCTTGATATTGAATAATGTTATTAAATAGTGTTATTTTCTTAGATCACACAGCTCCACTAAAATAAATGATTGATAATTAATAAATGATCTATTGCAGCAAAATTTATGGAAAAATACGTAGGATGTAGTAGGGCAAGTAGGCTATACCATCGTTCAGAAATTGAATGGTAGTTCATTTATTGTTGCCGATATAGCCTACTATCCATTTATTTTGGAAGCTGTAACCATAGCTATCGTTTTGTGGCAACTGTGCATTCACGAGCTTTGTAGCCTAGCTTTTGTGTACTTAGATGCTCAAGTGAAAATCGAATTCACAAAGTGAGTGCATTGTAATTCCAACTTTTCCTCATTGCTTGACATAGACTGAAAAACAACACTATCAGTAATCCGAAGCCCTATCATCGGTTTACCACTTTTTAACAGATTCGGTAAAGCACAACCAGGAACTACGTTATTGCGGAAGCAGTGCTTGAAATAGAAGTAAAATTAAAGAATCGAAAAGTCCGCAGTCTACACAAAGGTTTTATTGAGATGGCAGTGGTTGAATATACGAGTTCGGCTTTATTACAGTACATTCATTTTGCATTGTCCGTCGCTAGTTAGATGGTTACCGAAACATAGCCTAATGTAGTCAACACTGCTCTATGGTGCGTAGAACGGCCTTGTGCTGATGCCAGGTAGATCGCTCCGTCTAAATAGATCAGCACTCTTAGTTTTAAATAAATTTAGATCGTTATTCTTCATTTTCAAACTACAGTATTCAACAAAGTAACTGCTGACATCTTCCATTCATTGTTGATGGAAAGAGTTTCACCAAACGCGTTTCATCACGTCACACAAGCTTAGCTTTTGAATCTGCAGGCAATAGGCTATTTTTTATATTTATCTCAAAGGAAATAATTTGATAACAATTTCTTTAGCAGCAGGGAATTTTCTTTGCATTGATCTCATCGTCTTTATTGAACTTCTTTGTGTACGAGACTTGTAAATAAACCCAAAGCCAATAGCAAAGAACCCGCATGACAAAACACGGTTCTTCTTCTATCGATTCTTTGTCTTTAGTTTAGAAGGTTTAGCAGAATTGGCAGCTACTACTGTGTATTGTGGTGACAGGGATCGCGACATGATACATTTATGTATTAAATAATGTTAAATAATACGTTTATGTATCACTTACACCCTTCAAATATCTTGTCAGAACCAATTGAATCATTATGTTGACACGTTTTTTTTTTCAGCTAGCTTGAATGGAATCTTGAATGAAACTGAACACTTTAAAACGTTTTTGCAAGTAAATGTTAGGAGTCCTGTTGATCTTTCACATGCTTTAAAGCATTTTATGATGAATGGTATTCTTCAGGTTGGTAAAACAGGCTATAGGCCTACCAGTTATAGGCAAATTGTTCGTAAGCAATTGTTCGTAAAGCAATTGTTCGTAAGCAATTGTTTGTCAGCAATTGTTCGTAAAACAATTGTTCGTAAACTGTTGTTCGTAAAATGAAATCCGTAAAACAATTCTTCTTAAAGCATTTCTTCGTATACATCAAATTTTAACTGCATGCACGAAAAAATGCTTTAGGAAGAATTGTTTTACGAAGAATTAATTTTACGAACAATTGTTTTACGAACAATTGCTTACGAACAATTGTTTTACGAACAATTGCTTTACGAACAATTGCTTACGAACAATTTGTCGGACACCGGCCTACCGATGTCTTCACGATAACTTATTCGACCCATAGGATCATGCTTATGTTTTATATTATAAGTTTTACTAATAGCTAGTTAGTTATGAAGTTAGTGCTATAAGTTGAAATCTTTCAAGCCACATAACATTTGGTAAAAAATGGAGCTGTAAAACTTAACCCAAATAGACACGCAATTGCCTACAATGTCGGTGTTGACAATAATACAATAAATTTTGCAGTTTAGCCTATTTAAAGTCATCTTAAGAAGTGATCACACTCTAAGAAGTGGAAATCACTTCTTATGATAATAAAAAGTGTGTTTCACTCCGTAGTGTGGATTAATTTTGTTGGGTGGAAAATCTATAGTTTATTTACCAACCACCCTTAGACCTACGACCAGAGACATTCATCATTTATAATTTGCATCCCAAGGTTCACCTTTTGGGTTAAAAAATGTGTGTTCTTTCCTTTGGTGTTAGATTATTTTTAAGTTAAGAAATATCCACCGTTTCATTTAGCCTAAACTACTTTCCACCTTTGTTGCGAGACATATTTATCCTTTAAAATTTCCACCAAGCATTCCACCCTTCGGATTAACAGTGTAGCGATCCATTAGCCTACTGCGTCAAATAAGTTTCCCTTTCTTTAACTATAGTGAACTAGTGTTCAGTGTAACCTACATATTATTTCCTAAAGATTCTGTAATTTTCCATGCAACCTCCTCCCGAAGTAAATAGGAAAAAGAGAGCAACCAATAAAATGGTTTGTTCGCATTTGGCGACAGCTCAGAAATCATTAAATTGGACTACTGTTAAAATGTAATAATTTGTGATATTTTTTCACTATCCTGTAGCCTAATGTTCAAATTCATTTATTCAACCTACAAAATTATGAATACCTTCTGTTAACCTCAAAAATATAATTAGAGCAACGATTATGTGGAAAGGGTTTATTGGAGTCAGATAGCTAAATTAAATAGAGATTGACAGTTGATTAAAGTGACAATTGGATGGTTAAATAACCATCAAATGACAGTTCCACAAACTGTTGTAACCTATATTTGAATCTATCCTGCAAAGATCTTTAGGAAGAGTAGCTTCTGATAAAAATAACCTCGGTAAAATACCTCATTATGCTAAGTAGGCTACTTACAACCTTCACTAAATCAGGCCTACTTCATTGTTCTTGTCTCATAGTCTACTTAATAAATTTCTGCATTGCTTGACAATTATCATTTTTATTTAGACTTGCTTTTCTAAGCGGCTAGATATTTCTGGACCGCAAGCTGAAGAGCTATATTCTTGTGTATATGGAGCAATTAACGACCCAAAATTCACAAAACTGATATTTTTACCTTGGCTTCGCTACTTTCCTCATTACAAAATGTAAGGTTAGGCTACAGAAAATCAATACTAACCCTAATGCGTTACATTTTAGTATAAGGTAGGCAAAATAATTTTGTTTGGAATCACACTCTCAGACAGTGAAAGAAATCATCGCTGAGCTGGCTGATTGATTGAATTTGGTTAGTTGTGGTAACCTCTGGACAAAAAATACTTTCGTTTCAAAGTATATTCTTGGCAGTTTTACATAGCATAGGCTTACTGGTAAAAGTATTGAATCCCTGACAAGTCACAGCAAGATTGAAAATATGAAGTTTTTGCTTGTTGTTGAAGTGTTGTTTCGTCGCTAATAATTGAAATTGAACGGATAACCTTTCTTGAGGTGTGGTGGTCAAGCACAGATCCTGAAAAGTGGTTGCTTGATGAATGCAGTTTAAACGTGATCCACAAAATGGTCTCTCTTTCTAAGTTTTATAAAGCCTTAAAATATTTACGGTATTAAAAGATATGGAAGTGATGATATATTATCGAAAGTGTTCTGTGACTCAAACACATAACAGTTGAGTAAGTGAGTACCATATATCGTATAATGATGAGGACTTTTCAAGGCATCAACGAGAAGACCGTAGCCTAAGCTACATGAATTTGGATTTATTTTTTGTAGTTTTATTTCTTCAACAACTTAAAGTTTTGACAGGTTTCTTGAGAACTTAATTCATGAAAGAACACAGGTTGAAAAAATCATTACGGCATTGGTTGCGGAAAGAAGAGAAGAACAAAGATCAACACCAGATCTTGTCACTTGTTTCGACCAAAGTAGGCTACTAGCCTACTTATTTTTATAAATTTCTTTGCCTTTAAACTTTATGGTTGCTGTGATATGTAGATAGGCTATTCGATTCTGAGTCAAGCCACATCAACAAATCTTATGAGAATAGGATTATATTTTTTCATCCTCAGTACCGTACTCAACATAGAGTGATTGAGTAGCTTATAGCCTTTTAAAAGTGAAAACCTAGGCTCCTATCTGTGGCCTCGTAGGCCTGCAGTTGCGTTGAAATTGTCCGCAATGTAAAGCTTCACGAGTAACCTGCGACAAAATAGTTAATGCTGTAGGCCAATACATAGCATATAGCTGCATAGCCTACATTTAGTGTAGTCTAAGCCAACCCCACTGTAGATTAAAGACGTAGGATTTATCAAATTATTCACGCTATAAGGCTACGTTTAATGCAACATTTTAGCCTAATTTGAAATTTTGATTGAATAAATAAAACTCTGTCTGTGTTGCATTAGCTTCACGCCAATGATTTCTAACACAACTTTCAAAATGTAACGTTGAGTTTTCTTTCCAGTTCAAAAAGAAAACTTAGAAGAGAATATGGACAACTTCGTGATGTTCATTGAGGATCTGCTCTTTGCTGGATCTGTCACAACCGCCAACCAACTTCTTTGGGCTATTTTACTTCTTTTAAAACATCCTGCCAGCTTGACAAAACTTCAAACTGAGATAGACAATTTAGGTAAAAATGTTCAGCCTGATCCATTCTTCAAACAGGCTACCGGTAGCCTACTTCGTTTACGGTTATTATGACTTTGATGATTAAGCCACATCTGGGGAACGAGGGGCAAAGCGATACTTTGCACTTCAAAAACAGATCTTCATTCAGTAGGCCTAGCACCTATCTTACAGCAAAAAAATTATGCGACAAGTCAAAGATTTAAAATGTCGACCTGGATTGGTTTCAGTAGATCAGTTTAAGCCGCCATTAGGCTAGTAAGTATCCTATGAAAAAACTGTTCCGATTTAGTTTCTCGTCATCAATCAATAAAACCTTTTTAAACAATTAGTGCTAGATAACAGAACACTAGGCTATCTTATTTTATAACAGACATAACCTAATAATGATTTTCGGATGTGACAGCACTTCTTACAGGCTCATAGCCTATGTGAACTGATCGCACTTCAACGTAGGCTATGAGAATTGTTTTCAACTTAACTACTGTAGCCTATTAGAGAAAATGTTGTTGCGCAAGTTTAGGCATGCTACCGATACAGTTTAAAGAAAAAACGCCTAATTTACTGTATAAATACTTTTGCTTGGTCTGTGTTGGGCCTCTTCTTTTTTCAGCAGTGGATTACGTCGAATTAAATCAAAGCAAAAACTGACGAACTTAAAATATCTAAGCTTTGGAAATTAGCCAACTAACAATTTTACTCATGATTAAAAAAACTTTCTATCTTTACAGGGAAAACAAATCCTGGTCAAACAGCCGTTGCTGAAGATGCTCCAGAGTTGAACTACCTCAAAGCCGTGCTACAAGAGGCTTTTCGCTGCCGTCCGATCGCCCCAACTAGTCTACCCCACGTCACTTCAGATACCAGCAGTTTAATGGGATACGAGATACCAGCAGGAACAACCGTCATTCCAAACCTCTGGAGTGTGAACCATGACAAAGAACATTGGAAACCAGATGTGGATGCTTTCCGCCCGGAACGCCATTTGGATAAATCCGGAAAATTTGTGAAATCCGACAGAGTCATGAGCTTTTCAACAGGATGGCGTCATTGCGTAGGGAAAAAAATAGCTGAAACGGAGATCATGGTCTACTTGGTAACTTTGCTTGCTCATTTCGATATCGAGCTTGCAAACGAAAGCGTCGATGTTGATATAAAAGGCGTTTCAGAAGCTTTGTTAAAACCGGAGCCTTTTAAGGTCATTCTTAGCCTTCGTCAATGAAATGGTTACATTTTCAATTTTATTTTTTTAGTTTCTCTACCATAAAAGTAGCTAAGTAGGCTAACTCGGAGAAAATTAAGACACATCATAACCAAACCATGCCGAAAGAAAACACTTATACCAAGATGGCAGCTTTACGCCAGTTGCAGATTTCGCCATTAGAAAGCATAAAACAACTTTCATGTCAAGCCATATAAGGGCAGCTTCGTCCACTCCTTCTCAACCGTGTTGGCTTTTACAGGAGTGACTTACTGGGAGTGAATTATTATCACGTTCAGAAAAAAGTGATTTTATTTTGCGTTTGTTGTGACAATGTGCAATCGTAGGCCTATACACTGTAAAGAAATGTACGACTGTACGTGGTCCAGAGTAACACACATCACTACGTTGTTAGCCTATACTGTAAATATATCAAACGCAAAAAGTCACTTCTAATTTTTTCTAAACCTCAGCTATGTTTGGCATGTAGGCTATATGGTTTTCATTGTGATGGCCAGGAATAAAAATAAACCGAACTAACTTGTACTAGTAACATAGGAGGAAAACGCTATGGCAACAATTTATGAATAATGAAATTTAAAATTACTGACACAACCTGTTGTATATCAACGGTATGCAATAGTCGTTTCTCTACAATAAACCACATTCCGCTTAAAGCAAAGATAATTTGATTAATGTTTAAAAATTATTTTTTTCGCATAGATAAGCTGCTTGTTTCGTTGGAGTTTTTTGAGAATATTGTATTCGTAAATACATTCCCGGGTTGAATACAAAAATTCACAATTCTCTGCTTATCCAAACGTGCAGTCCAGAGACTAATAGGCAGTGGTGTATGAATGGAGCCTTTTTTAATTTTTTCAATTAAATCATCGTAGGCCCGCAAAATGTGCCTTTATCCAGTGCTGTGTAACCTATTGCTGTACTTCTTATTTCAGTGAGCAAGGTAAACGTAAATCAGTTACAGTACTTGATAATGGCTAGATGTTGCCGAAAACGTTTTCTTATATTTTTTGTGCAGCAACGTCAATTATGATGTAGGCTACTGTTCGCATGTCAGCTTGTCGAAAAAAGATAGTAAATTGCATAGAACTTTCCAAATATACTCTTAAAATAACGCAAACTTAAGTTTTCAAATTAATATAATCTCATTGCACGACAGAAGGGCTTATGGGTTGGATGGGTATCCAAACGACTATTAATCAATGACGATTTCAAAGGCAACTATGGACAAATATATTGCAAAATATAACAAGACCTAACATAGATCCGAAAATAATTGAACAAGTATTGCCTATCGAGACTCTACACATTTAAACTGGTCCAAGCTACAGCTTAGAAACCGATGAAGAAAGTCCGCGGCGAAGAGGTCGAAGCAGCATTGCATTAATATGGTCTATGACTTTTTCGGCCTTGCACAAATGAACGTGGTGCTTCCCCTCTACTGTGACTATTCCACTGTGATACTGCAAAGAGAAGGGGCGTCAATTGAAAAAACGCATCACAGCAATGTAGGTGCCCAGACAGCGAATCAGTCGTATTTTGCATCATGATATAACGTCTGCAAACGTTGAATCAATGTAGGGTGAAAGCATTCAAGTACTGAGCGCTCAGTGAAGTAGCCTAAGTTCCATGCTAGGTTCAAGCATGTTAGAAACTCTTCCATTAGTAAGAAATTAGCTAGACCATAAAAATACTATAGCCGTGTGGTCCGTTTGTTAACGCCTCTTTCATTTGCGCTCAACGGCCAACCGCTTTAAAACTATGTGAATAGAGTGGCAGCCAATCTACACGGAAGTCAATGCCGAGTCTTTAGCGTTGAAGACAATACTGGGATCCACTGCGCCATTGTTAACCTATCAAGGGTCAGTTTGAATTTGGCAAATGCTTTAAAAATACAAACACATTCTTCCAGAAGGTTTCAGACTACAGTAAATAGAAAGCCTCATTTCAAATAAAAATTAGTGAATGTAAAATTCAACCAAGTTGATGTAATTGAAACACACTGCAAAAACACTTTCAAGTTTTCAACAAGTGATACCTCATTTGAGTTTTAAGTGGTAAGTTCCGTAATAACAACCTTTAAAACCTATATTTTTATCATTTACCATGCTGGCACTGAATCCCTCTTTTAACATCTTTTCTGCTGCTTTTCGGTAATCTGCATTGATAAAGGTCAACAGTCCATCTTTTGCTCTGTGGACGTGCAATATTAGATGTTGCAATGACAAAAAAGTAGAAAAATTACGCTACTTCTGTGTAAACGGGTGAAGCTAATCAATAAGACAGCAATCATGCGTGACCTTTCATTTGCTGAAAATTCTGTAAACAAAGTTTGGAAATATGCGAGCTTAACACAAACATGGGAAGTGAAGTCTGCGATGACAAAGTCAACAGTAACTTTTTTAAAAAGTCACCAAAAGATAATGCACACTGGCGTAGCGGCTGTTTTTTTTTCGCTGAGACTTTTCGGTCATTTGTCCGAAATCACTTGAAAAAATTCGGTCATTTTTTTTTTATTTCGGTCATTTTTTCTGATGAAAATATTTCCTTTCAAGTAGCTGATACCATGGCCACCTAAAGATACGGCCTGATTTGTCACATTTTGCAGAAATTTCCAGGTTTTTCTAACTTTGGGCGAACGTTTAAATATTTTTTTCTAAAAATTAGATTTTTACACTTTCTTTATTCTTTTCCCCAGATGACACAATAGGTTTTAACATCCTCACATGTTGAAAAACAAAGAAAATTTGATTTCGAAGATTTTAGTCAGACTGTTAATTTTCAATAACAGTCTGATTTTGCGTTTTTCAACGTACTTTTTCTCATTTGCTACTGCTTCCCCAAGGCAACAAAAAAGTTTTATGTCATTAGGAAACCGCAAAAAGTAAAAACATCTCAAAAAATGTCAGTCAAGCACTAGCAGTAGCTGTAATCAAAATCTGCAAAATGTGACAAATCAGGCCACATCTCCAGGTGGCCATGCTGATACAAACCAAAATTTGCGCTTCCTGACTAGTTACAACAATAAGTTTCGCTGAGAAACGTTGTCGTGTTTTATCTGAGAAAAGTTAGATGTTCAGACAAACGTTTCTTCAACGTTCATCAGCGAAACTCAACCTTGCAACACCCGGCCGCAGCCATCTTTTATTGCACACTAACACACGTTCTTGCATTTCCAATTGACAAAAAATCGTAGAGTGGCGTAAGAAGCTTCTTTGCAATCACTGAAATCGATTTGGGGCGTACATATTTTTTCTGACATTTTGACTATATATTTTTTCGGACATTTTGACCGAATTGACAATATTTTTTTTCCAACATTTTGCTAATAAATCGGTCAATGACCGATAAATGACCGAAAAAAAAAACAGGTAGCGGATAAGGCGCTAGCTTTCTAATTATGCGATCGTGGTTCGACTGCGGTCTTAGTTTTTCACCAACCCGGCTTTGGTTGTTGAAAACACCGCTCACCTCTACTGAGGGCGAAATACATTGGGCGGGCATAGTTGCTGAAAGAAAGGCGGCCGATAGAAAAGAACTGGCACCCTACTCCCGTTAGTACGAAATGCTTTGTGTGGTGAACATTCGGAAGAACTAAACTTCTTTCCCGATGCTTGATACCAAGTATGGGACTCACCTTTAGCTTTATACACTGGCGTTGTTATTGTCGTAAGCATCTTGAGACGAGATAATAACGCTGTCGAATACTTTTTTATCAGACACAAGTCACTACAATAAGCTGACTGTTCAGCTTGGCAAATACAACTACTTTAAATAATGTACACGATAAATTAGAATTGATTCCAGTTTGTCAGTGTTGAATGCAATGGCCAACTGACCATACATCGCGTCACAGCTTTTTTCAAAATCGTAAAAGATTAGGCCAGAGATTTTCTGATCGTTGTCGGTGTGTATCAGGTTAAAATCTGGATTTGACTTACAATATATGCAGGGTTTCCGCTTGTATTTTGGAGATAAACATAGCTGCAGTTGAATGAGACATCCCAGTCGGTGGCAAAAAGTTAAGTCGAATATCTCGAACAAATTTAAAAGAACCTAAACATAAGGTTTTGTGTTAATGCTATTGCTGAATAAAAAGTACTGCCAGAAAACGGTCTTCCGCAAAAACAATATTCAATGAGCGGCATTCGAAAGAATCGAACTCAGAGTCTGCAATCAAACCAACCCCTGAATCAAACACACGAGGTAAGGACAATGATTGGCATGAATGTTCCCAGACAATGTTTTTTACATTGATTCAACGTCCGTCTGCAGACGTTGAATCAATTTAAAATAACAGTTGATTTCCTGTCTGGGTAAAAGCGCAGAAGACAGTTTGACACGCAGCGTTTCTGTCAAGATCATAAGCCACACTTTGCATTGCACACTTTACTACGTTTGTTTCAAAACAAACTTGTAATGTGTATGTGTAGTGTACGTGACCGACTGACCGTGTGTTATACCAACTGAAACAACTAGGTTAAATAAACCAAGTAAATTACCACAGACAACTAACACGATGTCAAAATGCCATAAGGAAAACTTCCATACATCACCGGACCTAAGACTGAAACTGAGCTGATAACATAATCAACTTATAAGATGTGCAAAAGTGATTATGCGAAAAGAAAAACAAGCATTAAGAAGACAACGTTTGTAAACAGCCGAGCTCATAGCAATCAACTGGTTACTATTTTCGCACTGGCTTCAAGTAGGCCTCGCTTCAATTCTAAGTTGGGTCATACCAAACACTTAAAAAAGGTGCCCGTGTGTGAAGTAGTTTGAACGAGTCAGGGTTATAGCGTGATTACGTTGTCTAAACGCTACAATTAAAAAATTGCAGCCGTAAAAACACCTGGCTATAAAAACTAAAACTTATTATTCATAACAACACCAGATTCAAGACGTTTTATATCACTTGCCATCTTTTTGTTGAGCTGTGCCTCTTTCCAGGATGACGTCAGCAAACTGTTCAGTGAGTGACTTGTTTGCGTTTAGCAGCCTGTGGAGATATAGATTTTGCATAAAAGTAACTAAAATGGTTGGTAATACGTAACCGGAAGGGTGTGAAATTGGAAGCAACAGACATTGCGAGCCATTCTCAATTTAAAACACTGTGATTAAGGTTTATATCGACTTTAAGAAAATCATACTAATATTTTCATCGTTGAAAAATATACTTTCGAGTATTGTAAAATTGGTGTAAAAAATCAAAAAATAAAGAGCCCAAAATGTAAATACTAAAGTCATGTTCAGCAAACGTTTCGAAACCTCTACCGTGTTCACCTTCAGTGCTATAAATGTCGTTTGCTGAACATGATTTCAGTATCTACATTTTGAGCTCTTTATTTTTTGATTAGATTAACCAGACGTTCTAATCGTTTTGCCCATTAGTGTGAAAACATTTTTTAAAACGACGCCATTTCTGATTCTTCGTAACATTGAGAAGCCAATGCAAATAATAGTTAGAAGATATCAGCTTTTGCTTAATTACTAAAAAGACTCCGTTGGGATTGACGTAGAAAATAGCGCAGCTTCATCAATCATCATGACACGCCAAGTAGTTCATGTTAAGTTAATGGACCTATTTCTGGCCTCTTCATATGGGAAGACAGGAGGAGCTCTGCTTTGGGTTTCAATTTTTAGGCAGCTTGTAAGGGACCGTCGTAGAATGCTTAAAGTGTACTCCTGGAAATCGAAACGTGGATTAAAGACAAATATCCTTGATAGTGATGAAGTTCAATCGAGAAATATTGATCACACTTAAAGAGATGTGTCTGTTGCTATGTATTCTACTGTAGTCAGAGGTGGGCTGTACTTTTGTAGCGACGCTACTTTTTGACAGCGATAGGGAGGCTACATCTCTGTTAGAGTAGCGGCTGCAGCTAGCGACGCTACTTTTCCCAATTTAAAGCGGAAGAAAATATTACAAAAGTATTTCAAATACATGAATTTCTGTGCTTGTATTTCGATATTTTTCCCTGAAATCAATGCATTTGCGACCTTCTTTAACCATTCACAAACCCTTTGAAAGTTTACAGATCCCAGGTCGAAAACTACTACTTTAAATTAATAAAATAATAAACTCACGGGTGTTTCAACTACAAATCCAAGGCTATCCAGCAAAATAAGCTTATCGACTTTTTCGGGAAAAGTGGCAGCATACTGGAAGACAACGATATTCACATGATGAAAAAAAAGTGCAGAAATATTGATACATTACATGATACTCAGCAAATAGAAGATATACGTTTTTACGTTGTGGCGCACTGCTGTTACATATTGATCAGTGGCAACTCTGGAGCTCAGGCTATAGTAGTAAAAGAATTAACAAGTAATAACCACATTCAACTCTACCAGTCTAGCACATTACAAAAAGTTTGGTGGTAATTTACACCATTCTAAATACACTGTAAAACCGTCTAAACCGAAAAATCCTTTTCGTCTGAAAAATTTGTTGTAATCGCTCTCTCAACTTACGCATGTTTTTAATCATGCTGAACTGCACTTATTGCATTCGACATTAAATTAGTTGACGAAGATTCAAGCTATTCATAAATTAAGTAAAGTAGCAATCGAACAGATGATTATATTTCAACACAAAGAAACTTACTGCTCCACTCAAATATCCCCCTGAAAAACAAACTTAGTGTGGTCGTAGAACTTTTAACTACGTTGTTTAAAGGTAAACTTTAGTAATGAAAACTGGATCAGTTAGTGGATCCAAATCAACCAATTAGAATCAATCACGTTGAAGTTACACTTCCTAAGTTTTAAATTAGCGATATTTTATAATGAGCTAGAAAGGTTTAAATAAGTTTTTTTTTAAACATACTCAATGTAAAGGTTGCAAGAAAAATAAAAATTCCCGCAAAGGTAAACATGATAATAGAAACGATTGAGAGATAAACCTGTCAAAAGCAGTCAGTAAGTATGAAACAATAACTCACCGAAACTATGACCCATCAAACTGAAATGAGGCCATTCAAAATCTGAAAAAGGTGTTTTCAACAGATGAAATGCTTTTGAGTACAATAATGCAATATCTCAAATTTGGAAAAAGTAGCCGAATTATAAAGAATGACTGCTGCAGTGCTGCACATTAACATTAAGTTTATCCGATTAAAAATAAATTTGGTAATTAACTGAGAGACTATACCCGCAGATATTTCGGATATTAAAAGTGTTAATTAATTAATTGAGATGTTTGCAGTAGCCTATGCCCTATGTGTACAACTGTTCATGCGAGTTCGGTATCTCTAATTGTTCATAGCCTAACTTACACAACGATATTCTTTCAAGGACGCCAATGTAGTCAATGCTGGTGTACAAGAAACCAGCAGGAATACTGGTGGACTTTCCATGGCCAGGAAGGTCAACAAATACAAAAAACTTATCTGCAACACAGGGAAATTGACAACTAAAAAAAAACGAAGGCTTCACGCGATGCATTGTCAAAAACCGAAAAATTTAAGTCAGCTCAGTAAGGAATGAAACGCTTTTCACACAATAACATTTCAACAACGGATATCTCTGATTGCTTGTCAATTTTGACAATGCATCAATTGTTCAAAGCCTCTACCAGCACGCGAAGCTGCCAGGATTTAGAAAAAGTGTTTATTTGATCAGAAGAAATACTCACACAATAATTAAAATATAACATTAAGGTCATTATAATAATCCAAGACTTGTTTAAAAACTGCTGACTGCTATTGTGTCATTCCAATGCCGTGACAGCTTCAAGTTAAACGGATTTAAATAAATCTTTATCAGCAAACCATATAAATGTAACGTTTGGTTCAGCGTAATGCAGTTTTTCAATCTTAACCGAATTTTTCTGTACAAAACAACGTTAACGTAGCCATCTTAGTTACCTTTGGGCAGCATTGGTATTAAACTATCAAATGTATTGCAGTTGTCCAGCCATCCATGAAGACATAGCACAGGAGGATTACAAGATGCTCCATATGTTTTGCCTGCAACAACTCCCCATGGAACAGGGATCCCAATTTCTGTTGTGATTCCTGAATAAAATAAACACATTGCTAAAAATAGATTTCAACCATTTGTTTTTGCTCAGCTTATCTTCATGATGTTCAAGCAACGTCATGTAGAGTTGACCAAACTATTTCAAAGACAATTTTCGATAGAGCAACTTGAGAAGCTTACACCAGCGAGAAGTCATTTTCAGTTGCGGGGTTATTTTCTTTTTCCTATCAATGACACAAAGTTTCAAAAAATCGCTTCAATTGCGTTTCACAAGCTTCTTTCACAGCCAGAAGTTCATTTTTTAGTTTCAGTGCTAACGGAACACGCTGTTGCTACAAGCTACTACTAGCTACAGTCACAAATAACCTTTTACCACAAGCCTTACAGATAACAGATGCATGGCACTGTGATATCCCTACTTAAACAATTGAGGAGTCAAGTATGTTCGGTTCGCCTCCGCAGTTCGGTTAACCACAATGAAGTGAAACTTTACGATAAGACATAAATAACAATTTTTCATACCTCTTACAGAAGTTCCAATATAAAGTGCATTTTCAGCCATACAGAATGCTGTGATTCTTTTCCTATAGACGCAAGCAGACCATCAACAAACGCAGTGTTTAGAAATATAATTTATATAGGAAACCCTGCAGACGCGGTTCTGCGCTAAATGCTTCATAAAAATGAACAATTCAAAAATTTATGTCTACAAAAACAATTTTAAATGCTTTAAAACTTTTAAGCAAAATGATTGGAACGTGCAGCTCGAAAGCGGAGTTATACTTGGCCATTAGGTTAATGTTAAACTGAGCAGTAACACTCACTGATGCGGCGGAAACAGACGGCCCAGCAGACGATTCTCGATGTATGGTAGTTAGAACGTTTTTCGCCAACCCTTTTTTGCGACGGTTCAATGTTTTCAGACGTTGAATCTATTTAACAAGGACATATTTTACTGCCGGGGTTAATCAGTCTGAAACAAAACTGCTTTTAGATTGTTTTCTGAACGAGTTTAGTTCAAGCATTTTAGGGTTATCTGTTTGATGCACTTTTGAACACTTTTTTCTTAAAAAAAAAGTTAAAAGTTTTCTTTTCAAAAATAAATATAAAGTTGGATCTGTACAAGCCATAGTACGCCGTGGAAGAATATTGTACCAATACTTTATACACTTATTTTAACTTACTTTTCTTTTTCCCCAAGCGCTGTTATAGACACAATTGACAAGAACGAGATTGAGTGAATAAACCACGTGATCTTGATTGTTTTACAATCAGAAGACTTGTAATAAAAACTTGTGTTTATATACTAACAAATAAACTTACTAACAAACTTAGATAAAAACAATCTGAAAATTGTTGCAATGTGTTGAAATTAACGTGATTTCAATAATACGTAAAGCATATAGTTTAATGTTTATGTTACAAAAACACACAACGAATAACTGCTTAATAAATAATGTGCGTGTGGCAGCAGCAAGCGTTACCAATTTTATGCTGATTCAAACTCGATTGCGGCTTCAGAAGCAATTAATTGAAAACAGTGAAGCATTCGACTTAAAGAAAACGAAACAAACAGTAAGCCAAAGTGATATATCGCAAGTAACATAACCGCTTAGCCTTCAAACAACCTTCAAAGATGATGAGTTTATGCAAAGAGGGTCAGATAAGCCAGAAGAAGAAGTAGGAATATAATTATTTTCAAGTCTAAAATGTTAATGGTCTCTAATTTGAAATGATCAAGCAACACAAAGATGGTAATAACTGCCAATACACTAGTTAGTGATTCTTAACCTTTCTCCTTGTTGGCACCACATTAAAGTCAACAACCAGTTTTCGCACCCGCTCTTAAGTGTAAAGTAATAGTCACCTACAATTGAAAGTGTTGGGACCCGGCAAACAAGTACAACATAGCTTCTTACGTCATTTTATAACTAAGCCAAATAATTCAGCATCGAGGCACCCGCTGGAAACAGGTCTTGCGCCCCTTAGGGGCGCGTGCACTCCAAGTTAAGAGCTTCTGTACTAGGTGAGAACAAAAAAACGTATAACACAACTGCATAAAGCAATTCAAATTATTCAGGTTACAAAATGAAGTTCACATAAATACAGCGATTAAAATAGTCCGAATCTCACATACATGGAGTCTACGATATGGGAACATCTACATTTACGATCATGAAAACATCTCAGCCGAAAGTATGAATATTATCGCATTATAGAATGATAGAGAGCAGTTCCGACGTATAATCACAGCATTTTTTCGTGGCTGACCATTAAATAGTGCTGGAACAACATCATCAAAGCGAAGTAATGTGAAAAAATATACTGTATGAACTTTTCTCTTTGAGACCCTGAAACGTTGCGGAAGTAAACATGGGCACTGATAGGCTTGGTAGAAAAGACGAAGCAAAATTTTAAAAGCCTTAAGTTGAGAATTTAGATTAATACAAAGTTTTAAACGGGGTAGACAGCCACACCAAAGAAGCTTGACCAGGAAAGCTGATCATAAACTAAATGTCCAGAACAATGGAAAATCTTTGCCTCGAATCAAAATATCTTAGGAAACATTAGACAGATCGCTCACATACCGCCACCATTTGGTATCACTGCGCAAGAAACTGACATCGTGTGCTGCGCTACTCAAGCTCCAGCTGGGAAACGAGGGCTGACACTTTGCGTAATACGTAATACGCAATGCGTATAGCAGCCTTAGCCCTGGTCTACTCTTGAGCAGAGTACTGTGCACCTGTTTGGTGCCGCAGTGCTCACTGCCACAACATCGACACTGCCACGAACAGCGCTCTACGCAGTGAACGCATGCCTGCGTCCCACACTATTGAACAATCTCCCTATTCTTGTTGGCATCCAACCTGCTGAGCTTCGTTACAAAGAAGCCACTCAGTCTCTCGGTCGACGGGCATTGGAGCCCAATCATCTTTTTCACTCCAAGGTACATCTGCATCTTTAAACGAGCACTCCCGTCGACTGAAATAAAAACACCCATTCGTGAAAGCGGCTCAACTTCTGATTAACGAATGACAAGGCATCTCTGCGGCTAACTGGGCGGACTATAAATGAAATTCTGAATGGAAGTCAAGCACCATCAGACTCCATTCGTTCATCCCCGACGCCGACAAGCACTAAAAAGACAGGCGTGGGTGCGCCTCAACCATCTTCGTACGGGCGTCGGACTTTTCCGCTCAATCATGCACCAAAAGGGAATGGCCTCCTCCTCCTTCTGTGAATGTGGTGCCGAATATCAGACAGCAGACCACATCATCGATGACTGTACCATCCAAGCCAACTATGGGAGTGGAAGGTCTGCGCGTCTTAGATGATGAAACCAAAGACTGGCTGCTCTCTACTAGCCTTCCAGTGTAGTCCGGAAACATCATGAATCTGGGGTGGTAAAAGATAGAGTCTTGGCCCGAGAGGCTCACACGACAAAGAAGAAGCCGCGCCAAACTACCAGGAAAACAGTTTTAGAATATTCTGAACAGAGAAAACACGTAAAGAAATCAGCATCAATAAAATATTCAGGACAAGCAACCTATCCAAAGACATACAATTGACCTTCATCTCAAGGTAAATACAATGTAAAATTATGACGTCACTAGTCGGTGGCGGTAAAATAACATAGCAATGTAATGATTACAAGTACGAAGTCGATTCACCTTATCAGACAGGTCTTGCTGACAAGTTACGCAGTAATATGACATGGTGAAGCGCTGAATTTGTTAAAAAATTTATACATTGACACTAAAAGTATGACAAACAATAATAATTATACCTAGCTTGATGGCAACAAGAAACTTGCAGTGCAGTAACGACAATAGCAATAAAAAATTGGCAAAAATTATACACTGCAGTTTGTTAAAAGTACAAATGCACTAAAACAGATTGGTTTTACGACCCACGGAATAAGAAGAGTAAGAAGAAGGATTCAACTAAAATCTCTTTGAACTGATGAAGAAAACAAAACGATTGCGATGAAACAATAACGATAGAACACTTTTAAGAGATTTCCAATTCTGTTAAGACTGAATGTAGAGCTTTAGGAAGTTATGTGCCTATCCTAGCTGGCAAAATTGGTTGTTTTTACATTGATTTGACATCTGCACACGTAGAATCAATATAAAAATGAAGAAAATTTCCAGCTGGGCTTGTTGCGCGGTGAATTTGTCTAAGTAGTTTCAAAAAATGGAAAGAAAAACCAAAAAATGAAATTGAGTTTGAACCATTCTGTCAAACATCACAATCGTGAGGAAGTCGATGGCTGTTTTTGTAATAATCCTGATCTTGGAGGTCGGTTAAGCATGGTTGTTATGTGTTCGATCACTTTGTCTGGTTGGCACAAATGTACGAAGTGCATACCATCCACAGTGACACAACGGTGGTACTGCAACATATAGCGGAAAAAGCAAGTTTAGTTTGTCTCTTCAGCATAATATTTTCAAGAAAGTATGATTGTTCTTGGATCAATTGACCCTTGTAACTTGCTCAAACAATGCTCCATTCCAGAAATCATTCTTAACATTATGCAAATTGCAAGGCTTTGGTGGAGCGTGCATTTTGTTTTATCACACTCTTGTTGGTACTCTACACAAGTCACCAATGAGATATGAAAACGTTAATCTTTAATCGTCATGTTTAATTATTCTTACCTCGCTTGACTTAAACCCTTTTTCAAGTATTTTCTTTGCGATGTCTTTTCTATCGTCAGAAAATGTAGTCAATATCCCTTGTTTTGCGCTAAAATAAATAGACATGAAAATAATATAGTTACATTAAGAATTGATGTTTTTATATAATCACATAATCTACGGTACCCATGCCCTGAGCCGTTGAAAAAATAATTTGAACAAGTGAGAGGCCCGGGTCCTTCAAACAAGACACTTTTAAAGAAAACCTTACGACTCCAAACAATTCTTGTTTTTTTTTCGTTCTCTTCCCAACTGGAAAGATTCAGACCCATAACATTATCTCTGGCCAGGGTCTTAAAAGACTCCCAGCACCCCCCTATTAACGTTACTGGCCTTGCCTTGTTTTCAACACATCAGAATAGATACCTAGCTAATACACTGATACCGTAAAATTTATTGAATCAGTGTACTTCAATCTATTTTTTTCATACTGGATGCTACACAAAAGCAAAATTTAGTGATGCAACCCAACAGCTCATCAAAACAACGTCCATTGACTCCAAAACGAGTGGTTCTGTTTTATCAAATAATTTATTTGTGCGTTTTCGTGGTTGTCAGTTTGTACTAGTTGCACTCACATCACGTGCATAGTTTCCGCGCGAACATTCGACATAAAATGAAACATCTCAGGTGGAGTTTGGGCGGTGGGATGGCAGAAAATGTGTCGGATGTCCCTGGTCAACATGCACGTGCCTAGAAAGTACAAAAACTTAGGCCTACAGCACAGTTGCTAACAACAAACAGAGCACGACTTGTAGGCCTGGACATGTGGGAGTATGCTAGATAGCCGCCAACACTCTGGCGTCAAGTACTTTAAGCGCTATCTCACTGTGGTGGTCGGAGGATTGAGGCGTTATTCCAAGTAAAGTGTATTTTATAGGATGCTTAACTGCTCCGTGGTAACATGCTTGGGAGTTTTTTTTAACTCAAAGTGTAATCTAATGCAGTCAGTCGAGTTCTCATTGCAGATATTCCAATCAAAGTGTAAAAGCCAAGCCTTGCTGCATTTTCTCCTTGTTAATTTTACATTATTTACTTCCTATCTGATACTCTTTTCCACTCAAAAAATCGAAACTTGAAGTACAGATAAAACTGATGCATGCAATCGAGAAGACACGTTGGAAGACTAAAACTTCACATCTATCTCCGTGTTTGTACATATTGTTACAAAATAAATGTAAATAAGCGTGCAGCCAAAAGATTATATGAGACCGATATGGGATACATACAGGCCACGGCTTCATAACATAAATAAAACACTAGGCAAAGAACAGATAAACCATAAGATCGAGAGACCCTGGCCTAGTTTAACAATTTATTTTAAATGAAAAAAGTAAATAAGCCAAGGTGAAATCGTAATACATATGTTTTTAAGTTTATTGAAAATATACCCCAGCTCGGTTTAAAATTTGACAATATCAATTGAAACTGGATATACCATCTTCGAGCCAGACAATTCCTCGTTCAAGAAGGATATCTGCACTCGGGCCATCCAGTGCCGTATTTGCCTGTAACAACCTGGAACCAAATATCGATAGTTATAACTTTTCTGTAATTTATTTACATTTTATTTTGTTTTTGACTCTTTATTAGATGTATCACAACCTTACTAAAAGAAAAATTCGTTATATTCCGTGGGTCATCAACTGCCCAGCTAATTATAGATATCTAGAATTTCGAGAAATGGCTCCTCAGTTTGATCGAATAGAAACATATTGGGAGTAAATGCAAGTGGAAGCACCAAACAAAACGTGAAATGAAACAGTAAGGGACGGCACGAAAAGGCGAAATTGATCGGTGATGTCTATGACGGAGAAAATTAACGACATCTTCGCAAGACGCCAATGACATACCATAAAGTAGACACGACGGTTGGCTGCCTTGACTTCTTATTAATTGAAATTCAATTTTTAACGCCCAAACAAAGACTGGTTACAACAAAAAACTGTCAATTGGACAAAGGTGGTAATCTCTCAAAGATACAGTCAAGGCTCTGGACACTCAGCAGACGGCTGATTGACTGACAGAACGACTGAAATTAGTGCGGTACACAAATAGTTTTTTTTTCATACTAGAGTTCAAACAATTGAAAATTTCTACTTGAATGCAATATTTCTTAAGTTATAAACTAATTTCTTGGGTTCTTCTGTTGCATTTCGTCAATATGTTTCTGTGGTGTGCCATTCACTAGTAAACAGGTAATTTTATATGTTTTATCCCTTTGATAAAGTTAGTCGTGCTGATTGACAAAATGCCGGAAATAATGCTGATTGTTATCATTTTCAAACTCTCGTGCTAGCCTAGCCTGCAGTCACCAGAACGCAAGAAAACATTTTATAATCACATGCCTGGTGAACAGTCTCAGTCATCCAATATAATATTTCGTGTTTCTCGACTTGTTGATTAAAACTTTGCACTGTAGCCTACTGTTTGTCACACTGCGTAAAGAAAATGTAAATTGAAAATAGCAATGAAATGGTTAAACAAGGAAGACAAGACCAGTGAAAGTCAATGTTACTTTTTCTTTATTTCTTCATAAGAATACGTTGAAGAAGCAACATCAATCTCTTTTTGAAATTTAGCATGTCTTTCAATGGATAATCGTAGTCTGAGAGAAATACTTATCTGCAAATAATAAAAACGATTCATAAAATACGTATAAAATTTAAAGCAATACCTTTGCAATGAAAAAGTACGGTAGTCAATCAAAGTCGAGATATTATTATAGGGTCATTCCATGCCAAACGTCCTGGACCCTCCAGTTTGACTCTCTCCAAATTTGCTGAAAATCGGACAAAAGGTTGGATAACATGATTGAGCTAAAAATTGAAAATTTTAGCTCAACATCTGTTGTACTTTTCAAATTATGACATTTTTAAATTGGGTACATCCCTGCGCTGATGAGCGCTCGGTCATTTTCGGCCATTTTTAAACAAGCATATATCTCTCATTGCAAATTTAATCTATTTCATTTCTGGCAAAATGAGACACTTGTAGGTATATTACATGAATCCAGTTTCAAAATTATATTGTCTCAAAGCATTTTGAAAATATGGAGGCCCAAAGTGTCCCCATTTTGACGCGAAGACAAATTTTGGACCATATTAAAAAAGCTGTAGCTTCCATACAAAACATAGCATTGCTCTCAAATTTATCCTGGAGGTTCCCCTCCTACTGGATTACAACTACATTGAATTTGGAAGGAAACACTGCTTTCATTAAAAAGTTATTTCAAGTCAAATGGACCAGCAGCAAATTTTGCTAAAATACGCCATCTTGTGGTAAAAAATGACCCCGTCAGACAATGTTTAAAAAAAAAATATTTTTTTCATCTCAAGAGATATTCATGAGGAACTCATCTTCTGAGTTTCAACTTTGTTCCGCAACTATTAAGGGGTGAGATGCAGTGATGTTTAACCCCTCTTAATATCCATTTCAAGCAATGAGAAAAACATGAACATTAACTTTTAAGTTAGCCAATTGCAATTGTTGTATCGTAATGACATAAACAACTACAGCACATTGTACAAAGGAAGCAAAGAACATTCAACCTAAAATGACTGGTTACCTTATAGGCTACTGGAATTTGACTTTCTTGTACATGTAAAACTTGTAAATGTGTTTGCATGTTAATTTTCCTCCATGTTTGGGTCTTCACAACTTTTAATCTAAAGCATTTACAAAACTGAAATTTGGTATTCTGAGTAAGAAGCAGCCCTAGTTTTCATATCTACCATCAAAATTGCCAATTTCAAATTAGTTTTAGAGATAAAACGTTTAAAAAATTGAAATTTTTTACATTTGAAAATTTTTTAGCAATTTTTGCTGTCTGCTATCTCCCAAACCAATAGTCACAGAACTACCATTTTGCATATCATTAATCTATACTAGTTGGTAATTCACCCTCATGAGACTGACATCAAACAAAAGTGAAATTATTGAAGTTTGGAGGGTGCAAAGGGTGTCCACAGTGTCAAATATTAACCACAAGATGGCGCATTTTGAGTTGTTTTGCTCGGGCTTCATCTTTGCACCCTCCAAACTTCAATAATTTCACTTTTGTTTGATGTCAGTCTCATGAGGGTGAATTACCAACTAGTATAGATTAATGATATGCAAAATGGTAGTTCTGTGACTATTGGTTTGGGAGATAGCAGACAGCAAAAATTGCTAAAAAATTTTCAAATGTAAACAATTTCAATTTTTTAAACGTTTTATCTCTAAAACTAATTTGAAATTGGCAATTTTGATGGTAGATATGAAAACTAGGGCTGCTTCTTACTCAGAATACCAAATTTCAGTTTTGTAAATGCTTTAGATTAAAAGTTGTGAAGACCCAAACATGGAGGAAAATTAACATGCAAACACATTTACAAGTTTTACATGTACAAGAAAGTCAAATTCCAGTAGCCTATAAGGTAACCAGTCATTTTAGGTTGAATGTTCTTTGCTTCCTTTGTACAATGTGCTGTAGTTGTTTATGTCATTACGATACAACAATTGCAATTGGCTAACTTAAAAGTTAATGTTCATGTTTTTCTCATTGCTTGAAATGGATATTAAGAGGGGTTAAACATCACTGCATCTCACCCCTTAATAGTTGCGGAACAAAGTTGAAACTCAGAAGATGAGTTCCTCATGAATATCTCTTTGAGATGATAAAAATATTTTTTTTTTAAACATTGTCTGACGGGGTCATTTTTTTACCACAGGATGGCGTATTTTAGCAAAATTTGCTGCTGGTCCATATTTTGACTTGAAATAACTTTTTAATGAAAGCAGTGTTTCCTTCCAAATTCAATGTAGTTGTAATCCAGTAGGAGGAGAACCTCCAGGATAAATTTGAGAGCAATGCTATGTTTTGTATGGAAGCTACAGCTTTTTTAATATGGTCCAAAATTTGTCTTCGCGTCAAAATGGGGACACTTTGGGCCTCCATATTTTCAAAATGCTTTGAGACAATATAATTTTGAAACTGGATTCATGTAATATACCTACAAGTGTCTCATTTTGCCAGAAATGAAGTAGATTAAATTTGCAATGAGAGATATATGCTTGTTTAAAAATGGCCGAAAATGACCGAGCGCTCATCAGCGCAGGGATGTACCCAATTTAAAAATGTCATAATTTGAGAAGTACAACAGATTTTGAGCTAAAATTTTCAATTTTTAGCTCAATCATGTTATCCAACCTTTTGTCCGATTTTCAGCAAATTTGGAGAGGGTCAAACTGGGAAGTTTCAAAATTTCAGGACGTTTGGCATGGAATGACCCTATACCATCCTTGTTGTGCATGTAATATTACACTTGGTTGGGTTAGACGTTATTCCACAGTTAATAATTCATTTGCTATACAATGCACTAGCAGCTGGGTAATGTGAAAACAACAAAAAGGACAGCTGAATCATCTCGTCATGGTCACGTCGTATCTTGACTATATGGTTTTGATTCTCATATCAATCATCGCCTTGTCTTAAGCCCGTAGTGCTAAGGGTCTATCCTTTAACCAACCTAGGTTGGTGACGTTTTTTCGGATTACACGGAATGGCGTCTAAAGAGCTTCAGTAATGCCGCAAGAGATGATAGCTTTTTGCACAGAGACATCAAGAAATAGAGTTACGTGGCCCAGCGCAAGCTACTTTGGCTCAGAACAAAACGATATCGGTTATCCAATCATAAAATAATATTTGGTTTACGTATGGCTTCCAGTTGTGTAAGAGAACAGCTGGTATCACAGTTTTGGTTTCGCTAAGTCTAATATACTTCTTCTTGCGACTAAACGTTGTGACACAAAGCAATTAGCTGCTGTAGCAAAGCGATTTGCTCAAAAGGTAATTTTGAAAACACAGTAGTTAGATCTACTTTATTATCTCACCTCTGTACCGTAAAATGCACCGGTGCTATCAAGAAACAGCAGTTTGTCCACTCTTTCAGGGAAGGCGCCGGCAAACTAAAATTCATGAACCCAATTGAAAAAAAGTTTTGCGGTCTGGGATGAAATAGTTAATTACAGCATACGATTGTGTAATAAAAAGAGACAAAATGGCGGCAAATAAGACCTTTTTCACATTGATTGAACGTTAGCAAACGTTGAATAAATGTAAAAAATGATAGGCTGGCACAAAATGCCCGACAAATAGGTTATCAAAAACAACGACAAGCTCAACTTTAAAATTTACGTTAATTGATGCTTTAGAAACCAAGTAAATTCTTGTTCAATTGCATTGCCTGCACCAGGCATCCACCGCCTCAGTATAATTAGACTAAGTATATATTCCTACAATAAGTTGTATAAATGATTAGAGTAAATTACAAAATGAATTACCAAGTGAATTACAGTATGCATTAATGAAATCAGCTTTTTAAAGATTGAAGTAACATTGTGTGAACATTTGAAGTATATTTCTCTAGGCTACGTACAATCGTACATAGTATAGCATGCATAATTGCATAGCGAAGTAGTTAACCCAAGAATAATGCGAAAGGAGTTATTGAAGGCAACGTGTAAATGATTAACAGTGGCACGAGGGCAAGGGTAATTACTCAAAAGTTCATATGCATAAAAAGTAACACTATTTGACTGGGATACGACGTTTATGGCGGGATTTATCCACTTGGAAAAGGTCACTCAAAAGGTGTTTCTCTTAAAACAACTGCTTGTTTACCTTACACCATCATCCTTCAGCAAACTATTTCAACTTCAACAAGCAAAAATTTCATATTTTTAAAACCAACTATCGTATGTAATTTCTGACATAAAAACTGTTGCCAACTTTGCCTCAGAGGTGGTTTTAAACTACGGGAAGTATGTTGTTTGACTCTAGTCTATGGCATCAAACACCATGCGCTTTTTCTCATCTTCACGCAAATTAATTAATAATTTATGAAATATTTAAAGATGCTGTCATTGAAAAAGTGAACAATAGACAAAACTTATCACCAAATATTCAATCACAAGAGCATAACATCCATACTCACCAAACTTGCAAAATGGCCAGCTGTAAAAAAAACAAGCTGTTAGATAGATCCTGCATCTTGTCATTATTACTAAAAGGTGTACATCAAAAATTCTATTTTATGAACCTGTCAGCGATACGCCAACTCAATCTTCTCACGAGCATGACGCCAATCACTGACAAGGCGCTTGCTCGCATAATTGACTGAGAAAAGAAGAGTTTTAGCTTGCCATTGCAGTGATATATTTGAAACTTAGGTTTGAATTTAGAGTTCCAACAATGTGTAGGGTAATCATTTTCGAAAGAAGGCAATATGTTTCTCGGCAGTTGAGGGTGGCATGACTTGACAGCGATAGACACGCGTTTCGCTTATGAAACTAGGCTCCCTAGTATCACACCATTAATTTACAAGCGTCTATCGCTGTCAATTCTTGTTACCCTTATAGCTGCGGAAAAACATTTTGTTGTTTGGATAGTCTTCTTGATTGATTGTGGGAATCTTTATACTCGGACTGAGAAAGTTTCTTTTAAGAGTTTAATCTTGGCAGTTTCGCATATTTGTAGAGGCTTTCAACAATTGATATAGGTCCGTTCACCGAGATTGACAGAGTGAAGTTTCTGATTGTTGAAGTGCTGTTGTCTGTAATTTCTTAACTCCATGAGGTTCGGCTGAATGGAAAACAACCGTTAAATGCGCTTCTCAAGTACACAAACCAGAATCAAACCAGTGCTGCTTCATCTTGTAGATTTCTTTGCAAACCATTATATTTCTTTAGCCAAATTCTTATTGACAAAAGTAAAAGCTACATTATTATGGAGAGCGAAACGCAATGCTCGTTACGCTTATGAGTACTTCACTCAGCTTTGTGCTGAAAGTCAGAAAGATATCGTTTTATGAAAAAAAAAACAATATATCGTTAAACCAAAAACATACATCATGATACTGGTATAAAAGAAAAAACAATTCAGTGTTATTTACAAATCTCATCAACAGTAAAGGTCAATCTGCCGAAGTACCGTATCAGCAATAGCAAAAAAGCATACTTAGCTTACTACAGCGCTGTTTGACTTACACATGCTGTGGGTAATGATGCTGAAATATCCCCATGAAAAATCTGCAAAAAGTGTAACAAAGTTACCCAAATTATGTATCATTTAATCACCAACACCTTTATCTCACTGCAAATTACCATTCAACTATGACCATTGACCAGACAAGGTCTAGATCGGCGCAGTTATATATATTATATAAATTGTTTCTTAGTTACTTGCATTTTAGTCATAAGACATGTACCAAGAAAGTAGGAGGCGAGTGAAGTGTGGGGCAGATATTATTTAGAACTTTGAGATAACAATTGGCTGCATCAAGAATCTTTTAGCCAATTCCTCTTTTCTGTTATTATGGACTGCTTGACAGAAAACATCCAGAGAAAAGCACTGTGGGATATGTTGTTTGCAGACGACGTTGTGCTGTGAGCAAAGACGAGAGAGGAAGCAGAACAAAGGCTGGAAACTGTAGAGGCAGTGATGGAAGATAAGGTATGAAAATAAGCAGAAAGAAATAATATCTTAAACTCCAGATGTTAACAGACATAATGATGAAGAAAATAAGACAGAAATTCAATTACAAGGAAAAATGGTGAGAGTTTAAATATCTTCCTTCGACAGTCCTTGAGAATAAAACAAGCGACAGAAAAGTGACAAGGAAATGCCAGGCAGGATGGGAAGTATGGAAGAAAATAACAGGAGTCGTGTGTGACAGAAAGGTACCAGAAAAGATGATAGGGAAAATCTATAAAACAAGCTGTAAGATAGGCTAATATTCTATGGGATACAGGAGGTAGCTCTGACGAAGACACATCAAGGAAAAATGCAAGCGGTTGAAATGAAAGTGTTGCAATGGTCTCTTGAGATTGATGAAGCAGGACAAAGTAAGAAATAAATTTATCAGAAAGCAAACGCAAGTTGGAGAGCTCAAAGATAAACTAAGAGAGGCATGCCTTAAATTGTTGGTCACGATGTAAGGAGGGACGAAGATTATATTGGAAAGATAAGATGATTGAAAGTTGGTAAAAGAAAGCGAGGAAGGTCGAACAGATGAAGAGATTGTGTGGAAAAAGATATGGAAATAGTGGGAGTGAAGAATGAAGATGCTGCTGATAGAGTGATGTGGAGAACTGCAATCTGCACCGGCAACCCTATTTGAAGTGGGAATAAGTCAGAGGAAGTAGGTATTTAAGTAGATAACCTATTGATGTGCAGTGGTCTAGCATTAGTATGAAAAAATTGCTTAAGCAAACACATTGGCTATGATTGAAGTCTTAGTTGGTTTTGATCAAGACTTTGGCATAAAAGTCAGAACAATTCTAAAGTACAAAATTTGCACTTTATCAAAAAACTGGTTGTAAGAAATGGGAAGTAGTCAAATAACCACATTTTAATTATTAAACTCACAATCAGCAATTTTGTGTATCACAGCAACACTGTCACAAGATACATAAAAAGAACCAATGGGAATCCCTGATGATCGTCCATGTCCAGGTAGGTCAAAGAAAGCATAAAATCTATCTGTGATAAAATATGCAAAACATGAATTGTGTTATATCAACCTATAAAAATACAACTGGAAAAACTACCTTTAATAGTATATATATATAAATTAAAACTTCTACTTCTGAGATTAAGAATCTTATTTTGTCAAAAACATGTCCAGTAGCTATCATATATACTTATATAATTAAAAAAATTAACAAGCATGTAGTTCTAATACTCTAACAAAGAGATTAAATGAAAAAAAACAATAAAAATTTATGCCAGTGCAACGCTTCAGACGTTACCAGGATTGCTAAACAATTTATAATTTATGTCTTCTATATCTTTTTGGCACACAAAATCGTCAAATTTATAATTATAACTAATTGAATTATAGTAGAAATTGCATTGTACTGAGAATGGAAGAGCTCTAGTCTTAAACCTTAGATTTTTAATAAAAATGTTAGGAAACCTTGCCGATGCCATAACAGACATGCTCTATATCAGTGGTTCTCAACCTTTTTCTCTTGGTGGACCCCTTTTGGTGTCTTCGAAGCGGTTGCGGACCCCTAAAAATTTCAATTTAAAATTTTGGTATATCGCGTTTCCTTATGGAATCATATGTTACATAAGTTTCAAAGCAACACACTTGAAAGAATTTGCTGAATTCGCAACGCACTTGACGATTGATGAGATTGACGAAATTATGTTATGACTTATGAGCTATATGTTGGCACACAGGATCAAAGATCGGTAAGCTATATGCTCATTTGATGTTTTTCTATAACTTTTATCAAAAGTTAATAGAATACTTGCAACTGTTACAAAGAATTTCTCCCTTTTTTCATTTGAAATCAATATTAATTCGTTATGATCACAGTCATTGCAAACCTGTGAGTGGTGATAGATTGCTGACTAACGTTTGTATTTCTAAATTAATCATTGATCAACAATCTGCTGTTTTAAAAGAATTAAGTTGAACATAGCCAACATAGCCTTATTAAAGAGTTTAAGTAATTTATATGATATTTTAGTTAAGAAACCAAACCTTTGTGCAATGTCCTTTGCAATTTCAAACGACGCACCAGTGCGTTGCGACTTACAGTTTAAAAATCACTGTAGGCTAATACATAAACAAAGCACAAACAATTTTTAAATTTCTTAATTTATCCGTCATGTTGAAAACTCGGAAACTTTTGCGGACCCCCGGAAATTGCTTCACGGACCCCTTGGGGTCCGCGGACCCCCGGTTGAGAACCACTGCTCTATATATATATATACTTAGTCTAAAATCAAATGTGAGCTTCAAAGTTTGGTCAAACAGCCTACCATCCTCACTGCACTACGGTACTTTCTTTTCTCCAAATGAGTGTTAAATAAGTAATAAGTATATATATATATACAACTGTCAATGTACTTTTCATATCATATAGATAAAGCACTAAAAATCATGTTTGTTTATGGAAATTGATAAATCAGTCATATGGAATGCTGGCGACTTCTAAATGCTACACTGGCATATTTACTTTTGGGCAACATTGGTATTAAGGTATCAAATGTATTGCAGTTGTCCAGCCAACCATGAAGACATAGCACAGGAGGATTACAAGGTTCTCCATATGTTTTGCCTGCAACAACTCCCCATGGAACAGGGATCTCAATTTCTGTTGTGATTCCTGAATAAAGTTTAACATTTTGTAATTAATAGTGTACGAAAATATAAATATTACTGGTACCGTACTAAACTATTTAGGTAACTAAAATAATTGTTTAAATACAGTTCTGAGTTACACATTGTCTTGAACTCATTTTGTGATAGCTTGTCGGTATTGAGAGCCAGTGACATAGCAGCACTGTTTGCTGCCTTTGCACAATGCGAGAATGGCTTAAATACACTGATTTTTATTTCACTATTTTCATTGGTTTACAATTGTTAATAATTAGTTTTCTTTTCTTTATTGCTTTTCCGTGTTACTAATTCAATTATCTATTGTACAGTAGTACCGGTACACAGTAAATTTTTCCATGTGAGTTTTTTCAGTGCCTCAATGGTGTAGCTTTCACATCAATCAAAGTAATAGGTTATGTTTTCTGCTATTAGTACATTGAAAAGAATGTGGACTACGAAGCTATGCAGAAATAAACTTGATTAATTGGTGTCACCTCTAAACTTGTTCAATGCAAGAGTTTGTTTTCCCTTTGGTGTGTAGTTGTTTTAAAACAGAGATAAAACAGGTCTGTAATTTTACGAAGCTATGAAGAATCGTAAATTGTATTTTATGGATGGTAGGCTACTGCTATTTTGCATTCATCAAATGCTGGCATTTGCACTACAATCTAACCTCTTAGTGTTATTTATTAAGTAAGAATCGATTTCGCTATAGTAATAGCATCTTCAGCTTATTCAAATGGAAATCTAGTTTATGGAAATCTAATTTCTGCTTATTTCTTGTAATTTTGTGTTAACGCTATATATCTCAAATAAGTGTTTGTTTTATTTTTGGTGTATATTTTGAAGTGTAGGAACAATGTCATTTTAATAATAATAACATATGAGAACAGGGGTGGGCAACCTGCTGCCCGCATGCAGCCCTTTCCCATTTTGTTGTGCGACCCTTCATCTTCTTCCAGTTATTTTTCCCAAATAAGTCTATTTGAGTGTTCATCATGTTGGAACTTTTGCTCTTTCAGTTTCCTGTTTGAAGTGCGATGTAACCCACGGGCTACACTGCTACACCAGGGATATCTAAAGAAGGGGATACGAAGGCTTTTATTACGTCTGACAATAGAAGAGCTTTTGTTTATCGTAAATAATCTGTGTTTATCATAAAATGACAATTGGCACCGATAGTAGTTTAATAAATCTTGTTATGATAACTTGCATTGGGCTATTAACATCAGGCCTGGATATTCACAGCATGCTCGTGGTTGCTTGTTAATTCAACTACCTATACTTGCTTTACATCTAGCCTCCTGCAAAGACTTTGTTATAAAAAACAGCTTACTGGTAACTTTTCAACTGTCTTTGTAAACAAGTATGCTTTAAATATACTCTATGTAACATTTGCTAACTGTCTTCTGTAGCTCATTGTACCAGCTGCATTACAAAACTTTCTACGATTTTAAAAAGAACTACATGTTTAAAGCACTACAAACCACCGCCCTGGTAGTGTCATGAGAATAAGGCAATCGCTGTGAGCCTTCATATCCCCTTCTCTAGATACCCCTGTGCTACACTAACACAGTTGAACTCGAAAGGGAAGCATATTACAAAACAATCTTCATTCAAAAAGTTTTACTTGTGTCATGTTGTTATAGTAAAGAATTGTCTTGCAACAATACACTTGTCGGGTACGATCAAAGTGTAACAGACTTTTACCAAGCAGATTGGTTAAGATGTTATATTTAACAGCTTGTTTTAAATGAAGGCTGTTAAAAGTGTTAAATTGTACTGAGCATCATTGGAGTTGTAAGACTAAGAAAGGCATCATTGGAGTTGTAAGACAAAGTCATTTCTGAATTCATAATCCAGGTGTATTTAGTATTCTACCTTCTCGCTAACTTCTATTTGAACATCCACATGTGCATCTGGTATTATATTTCATATCCGCTTATACTTGTGATTTTCTAGTAAAAGCTGAAAGAATGAATTAGTGTTTGTTTGATGTGTGGCCCTTCTGTAAGCATTACATTTTGCTAATTGGCCCTTGTGTTCGAAAGGTTTCTCACCCCTGTATTAGATGCTATAAGCACCAAGGTGCTTTTTCATTTATCAAATAGACACAATGCAGTTGCTGTCAAATTAGGTGTTACATTTTTTTGTGTCTGAAGTGACAAACTTATCATTTATGTGGGGTTGCAATTGACTAGTAGACCATAATATGGTTGTTTCATTGTCTTCATGTCAGTATGGGAACTTGTACCACCTTTGCAGTGTGTAGGCTATACAACTTGCATATATTTTGATCATGTATATTATATTACTGTTTATGATAAATAAATCATTGATTGATTGAACTTATGCAGTCAAAAAATAATGGAGCAAATGGCAATTTTACAAGCTTCTGATAAAAAATGGCTCAAAAGCAATGCTTCTTTTATATGGCAAATATAGCCACACATTAATTCAAACAACAAGGCAATATTAATGCATTAAACACAATCTTTGGGATGTAACAAAATATGTCAATCAAGTTTATTTCGGCATAGCTCCACATTAATTTCAATGCACAAATAGTAAAAAAATATGATATAATACTTTTATAGATTGGAAGCACAAAAAAAACATGCGGTTATCTAAGCCAAGATGCCCATCAAACATAGGCGCCTAAGCCGTGGGGGCCAGGCCCCCACGCATATTTCTGCGTGGGAGCAACTTTTTATGCTGTATTGATACATAAAACTATACATGAACTAGCGATCGGCAGCAGGAAAACATTTTTTAAATGCAAACCGCAACAGCTTTGCGATAAATAATCACTAGAACAAGTAGCGATGATACAATCCCACCTCAGACAAAAAAAATCTGTCATTTTCACATTGATTTAACGTCTGCAGACGTTGAAATCAATGTAAAAATGACTGATTTTGCTGCCTGGGACATAGCAAAATACTACCATTTTGCGTCGATTCAATGTCTATCAGATGTTGAATGCACCCAAAAACAACATAATTTGCTACGTAGACGCAGCGTGCGTTTAGCTTAATGCGCTTGCAAACAGACTCGATGTCACTTTCGAAAGTCGAAACCTCTGCAGAGAATTGTCGCGGCAGTGAATCGCTCGCTGTGAAAATGAACTTGAAGTCTCGGCCCGAGGTAACCACTAACCAACGCAACAAGGGCTGGTACAAACCGCATTGCGCACACGGGGCATAATCAACGCAACAACAGACTCGCGCAAACTGCATGGCGCACATACGACCGTTGCCATAGAAACCCGATTAAAGGCGGGAATATGCGCTTCTTTTGTCTCATCTGCAGCTGCAACACGAAAACGGGCTTATTACAGCGAATTGAAAGCAGGTCAGTCACAAGTTGCGATATTGTAGTGAAAAGGGAGCAACGTCAAGTCGAAAACTTAATCAAACGTCTCTCCGCAACTATTTTTCAAGGGCTGTTTATGGATGTCAGCAACTTTTAAATTTATTCAACGTGACGTGCTGTTGAATTGATGTAAACATGAATGATTTTGCTTTCAACAGGTATATTTTCAAGCGTATGATCAAGTTAGTATTTTCATTCCATTCACAGTATACCTTTTAGTAAACCTTTTCGTCTCTTGTTTCATGCTGATAAATCTAGTTCGTTGCTAAACTTTATGTTGTGCTTAGCTTAAAGAGTTGCAGTCCATCAACCGCTAGCTAACGCAAACGCATAGCATGTCACTGTGTTTTGGTCGAGTTTTGTTTATAATAATTAATGGTAGGTCGAACGTAGCGATAACTCCGAGTGTGGCAATAAAAGCAATCCTAGTGTGACGACATAATTACGTCATCCATTTGCGTGACATTTTGCTGAATTTACGTTGCTGCTGATGAAACACGCTTTCGCCCTCACGGCCAAAAAAATAGTTAGGCGCCTATGCCATCAAATGTTAAATTTTGTCAAGAAAGGGAGTACCGGTAGCTATGGCGAAATGAAGAGGAAAGTAGGCTAGCTGATCCACATAGTCACAGGCAAAGTACTAACTATTATTTATAGAATGTTATAATAATAATTAATAATGCACTGCATCCATCGCAGAATACGTTGCTTCGTAGCGCTTTACAAAGCAGACAGTGTCAATGCAGCCGTATAGAGGCGCAACTGAGTACATTATTACCCGAATTTATTGCGTTACTCAGTGCCAAGCAGAAGTTAGATTCAGTACCATTTTTAAAAAGTCTTTGGTATGACCCGACAGGGTATTGAATCCATGCCTGCCAATTCAGAGGCATAGCCTACGCATTAACCACTAAGCCGATATAACAACATGAAATACATGCCTCTAGTGGATGTTCCAGTATATAATAAATGGTTATTCATACTTCCAAACAATGTTGAGTTAATTTACTGACAAGAAAAACTTAAAGCAGAAATCTATTTGACATTTCAACAGAAAACAATTTCTTGTCTTGCGGAGCCGGAGTACATAGTCGTCACTTATAACGGTGTTGCCAGATGGCTGATCAACGATGCCAGATAGCAACGGATGATCTCCCCACAACCGGCAGCGCTGAGCAAATTTTTAAAACTTACCCTCTTTTCAGTATTTGCCAGTTTTCGTTTTCTTTCCGGAGCTAGGAAATTTCTTTATTGTGACAATCTTGTCTCCAACCAAGAAAATTTATATTGTTTTTTAGTACTATCTGGCAACACTTCTTTGGACAAAGTCAGTTCAACTTTTGGGGGTTCCCCTAAATAACTACGAATGACTAAACAACAACTGTGAACAACTAAATATACAGTGAGGGGCGGTCGAAACCTGTACCACTTTTGCTTATTTGATGCATATCTTCCATGTTTTAAATATTTTTCTCTAAAAATTGGTATTGGAATGCCTTTTGACGAAACCTACTTCACAACAAAAGCACAAGTTATTATTGTAACAATTGTAGCTTATAATTTGCACAAACATAAACACGCGCTGAAGTGCCGTATCGGCCCCAACATGGAGGGAGCGATAAGACCAGTGTAGGGACCCACAAAACACAGTTGCTTTATGAACAACAGAACATAAAAAATTTTCAAACAAATCGCTATGCTATATTAAAGGCACAGTTCTAAGAACTGATAGAGCAGGGGTTTCCAACCTTTTTTGCTGTTCGTATACCCCTTTGTCAGGTCAGAGCATTCTTCGTACCCCAAAAAAATTCTGATTGAATTTTTCAGGTATATATTGCTAAATTAAATTGCTTTTATAGTTCAATTAAACGTTAAACCGATATTTCACACAAACATGCAAAAATTACCAAAAAAAATTAAATGTCATTTATTTCGTTTGTCACTTCTTTTCTTAGTGAGATATTTGTTGCTGCTTTAATGACAAAATTCGCTCAAGCGATGGTTCGATTTTACTCAAGGCAACATGTAGATCATCTTGCAGTTGTAGACGATTTCTGTACTTATTCTTCATATAGGCTACATCATGGTCGAAAAGCCACTTTCACAGTAATAAGTTGTAGAGAAGAAAACTGTCATGGCTTCCATAGCAAGACTTGGGAAGGATTTATAGCAACACACCAAAAATCTTCTAGCTTTGATTTGTCAAATTTCAATTTTTGGCAGCTTTTTATTTCGATGATGTTCTCCTGCAAATTATCCTCATCCGATATTTTTTTAAATCAAAGAGAAATTAATTTATAATCCAATGCTGGAATTAATTCAATTCACCAGTAAAAAAAGTAACCATCCAAAGAATCAACCAGCATCTTTAATCATTTTTGACATTTTGCAGTCAGGGCCTCCGAGAGAAGTCAGCACTGGTCGGAAACAATACGAAAAATGGGCCCCACAATATTTTTTAGCAAATATACCACTATAATTTGTATCTTGCGTTGCATGTTCGTGTTAAGCTGAAATTAGCCTACTTTCCTCAGCATGAAAAGAACTTCCTTGAATGTAACAATCATCAATAATAATCACTGGATTAGCCTACACTTGAAGCAAAAAATGCCATTGAGGCAAACTATTTTGTCTAGAAAGCTTTGTAAACACACAATAGGCCTACAAGCAACGAAAATAGTTCAACCAAGCATTTAATTCAGGAGTGTCCAAACTTTTTCCCACGCGAGCCAGATTTGATAATAAGTGTTCGCGGGCCAACAGCCACAATAATTTTTCTGAAAACTGCAAGTTGAATTTATATGATTTTTGTGTGTCTGCAGGCCAAAAATAACACATTAGGCTACAACAACAGGCGCGGGCCATACAAAAACGTCTCGTGGGCCGGAGTTGGCCCACGGGCCGGACTTTGGACATCCTTGATTTAATTCAACCTTTTCTGGACTTTTTGCGATGCAAAGTTACGGATCACAGCATCAAATGGTAAAATTTTGCGGCGTCTGAATTGATGCACAACATGTAGGCTATAGTTAGGCTTTTCAATCGGTTTTGAGTCATGGGCCTACTGGAGCGAAAACAATTCTTTACAAATTTCAGTAATTGCTAAATCCACGTTCTCAAAGCGCAACCGTTGGAGGTAGCTATCGGAACACAAAAAAATCATAACAAAACTATTTGGAAAAACCTTTCGAAAGTTGCGATCAATGATTCCTTGTGTAGAGATTATGGGGTGGTTCCTTCTGGTTTGCAGCTGAAGTTTGCTCTGTGGCTTTCTGTCAAAAGTACTAACTCCTCCAAAATGTCTTGAAAAATGCCGTTGTTGTAACCTACAAATGGTTTAAATTTGTCCCACATGCCGCAACTGCACAACAGACATACGATGAAATTTTCATGGAACTTCAAACTTATCGACGATAAGGTTGAGTTTGTTGATCAATTCCAACAACTATCCAATCCTTTGCAATGTACGGTAGAACGCGCATTGAGAGGTTGAACTGTTGCATGGAAACCAGGTAGGCTATTAGGAAACCCTCTGTTACCAGTCAAGTCAAGGTAGTTGTTTCTATGCTAATATTTATGATAGAAGTGAATGACTGGTCAAAATCTTTACAAAACTTACGGTACCATCGTTTGATATAAGATCAATATCAGACTGGATTGGACCATAGACTTACTAGTAGGCTACCGTAAGTCATCTGTGGTTGGACTCTATGATTGGAACATAGAGTCATCTATGATTGGACAGTCTGCCAGATCTCTCAAAAGAGGTTACCAGTTTTTTATTGAAGATTATTTGCATAAAATTTTTTAGACTCGATGCCAGATGCAATGACCTTAATCCGTCCCTTGCTTGAAAGCGAAATTGAAGCCTTTGCAGCATGCTCTGCTTCAAATCCACCATTTTCTACTTCTTGAAACATCATGATGCATCAAATGAAGATCTGCAGATTGATACTGCATTCGGAAAAGTAAACCATGACTGTTTTTAAAGTGCGCAACCTTAAAAAAGCTTTCATAATGTAGGCTAACTTAGGCTATATATTTTTGAATGAACATATGTCTAATTTCAACTGCGGTGGTCCACCATCTACATCTCAGTTGGTTTAGTGCTTGACTTTACGAATGAAGATACTCTAAGCGGTGCAGGTTCGAATCTCGGGGTAAGGAAATGCGCTTAAGCAAGGCATTTCAAGGACTGCTCTGGTTATGAGCTAATTCACAGACCACACTTCAACAAAAGAAAAACCTCGCTCTGCCAACCTCGATGACCTGCGACAATAGTTCAAAAACTCTACAAATATGCGAAACTACCAGGATTAAGCTTTCTCAGTCCAAGTAGGCTAGTCCTCAATAGGCTACAGAATATCTGTATTTTCGATCCGCTTCTGCGCATAGTCTTAAGCACAAATGGAAGTGGCCACTTGATTGTGTTTTCAGATGTAGCTGACGAAAAAACTGTTCATGGTTGTCTTCAAATGCCATAAGCAAAAAGTGGTGTCAACACAATATGAGGCAATTTTCAGAATAGAGGGGGTGAAGAAAAATTAAAAAAAAATTGTCTTAGAGTTCTTAGAGGAAGGGTCTCAAATACGCGGCGACGTTTGCATTTTTTAACTTTTAAATTTTCAGTTTGAACAATTAAAATTCACTTAATGAGGTAAAACTTACTCTGAAATTGCTAAAAAGGTCTGAAAATGCCCATCAATCTCCACTTCACTTCTAAGCGCTAGCCTATTGTCCGGCCATTTTATTAGGCTACTTGCGAGAAACTCGTATCTTCACATCACAATGCCTATTGACTTGTGCGACTATCGCAATAGCAACCTTGGTATCCTACTTGGGGCGGTCTGCTTCCGCGCTTTTTGAGAGTCGGTTGCAAAATTTCATTGAACGATGATGAACCGTTTTATCGGCATCCACAACGCACTGTTACAAAATAATTGAAACTGCAAGAGCACAATAAACACAGCAGGACCAGAGACTTAAAAAAAATGGCCTGCTACATCCACGGCTGCGGAAAGCTATAATTTTAGGATGGCGATGCAACCTGGGGAAGGTTCACCAGCTTAGGTTGCGGAGGCCAGGGTATGGAGTCGAGGTGCCAGTGGAAGAAGTATGGATCGAAAATTCGAGAGCTGTTGGACCCGTCCGCAAAATTTAGAATGGCGGAACGGGCCAGGAAGGCAGGTTTAACTTTTCGTAATGCAAACAGGTATTGCGTCTCTTGGGTTAATTCACAAGCATTCAGTTGGCCCTTTGAGAGCAGTTTGAGTTTGAGACCCTTGCCTTAGAGCAGGTGTTCCTAACCGGGGGTAAATTTCACCTACCGAGGGGGTAAATTTACTGAATCATAAATTAAAGCAAACTTCGTTTTTTTTAGTTATTAAAAAACTGGTAGTGTTGCACTAAATTTTGATTCAAATTTATGCTTAATGTAAGTTTTCGTCTTTTTCTTTTATCTCCACGCAAGTAGACTATCAGTTTCATTTCAGCAGCGTAGGCTATGTGTGCTTCAGTTTCACTGTAGGCTACACAACCTAATTAGACCACAAAGACGAGATTCGAGTTAGTGAGGCAAGAATTAGTCTTCAGCTAGACGAGTCAACTTACGTGTCGAACTGTGCATATTTTTTTGGTTTATTGTCGATATGTGCATGCTGCTGAGTTGAAAGAGGAATTCTTGATGTGCGAAAGTTTAGAGATGACTACCAAAGCGGTAAATGTTCTGGAAAAAATGGATAATTTCTTTCAACAAAATTATATATCCTGGAATCATGTGAGTTCAATTTGTACAGACGGTGCCCTTTCTATGCTCGTTGCTAAGTCTGGCTTTACAACTCTTGTGAAAAAACGAGCACCGAACATCATTTCTACTCACTGTGCCCTTCATCGACATGCACTGGCAAGTAAAACCCTTCCAGAATATTTGAAAGCAGTATTGAAGCATGGAGTTGAATGTGTGAATTTTATCAGGGCACGTGCTTTTAATCATCGTCTTTTCAAAGTGGTTTGTGATCAGATGGGATCAGAACACTCTGTTCTCCTTTATCACACCGAAGTTCGGTGGCTCTCTAGGGGTTTTGTTTTGTCTCGAGTTTTCGAACTGCATGGTGAAATCGAAATTTTTCTTCGAGAACGCAAATCCCCGTCGAGTAAGCACTTTGGCGCCAACAAATTTATTGGTGCATTATTGGCTTACTTGGCAGACATTTTTTCAAGTTTGAACCAACTCAATATGCAAATGCAAGGCAAAAGTGATACCATTATAGATGTAGCCTACATGGTAAAATTTAGGGCTTTCAGACAAAGTTAGATCTGTGGAGTAAGAGTTCAAAAAGGAATTTACGCAAATTTTCCAACATTTGATGATTGGAAAGTCAATAGAAGTCGTAACGAGATTTCTGACCTCGAAGTCTGGACACGGACATCACAAGGGGCCACCAAAACGGTGGGGGTAGATTTTACTTTTTTCATTCAGCAAGGGGAAAACGAGAAAAAAAAAGTTAAGAACCTCTGCCTTAGAGTATAAACCAAGCATAGTCCTGTCACAATAAACTTATTCAAGATAATGAAGCATCACTAAAGTGGACACTGGGATTTCTTCAACGGATGCAATAAGTGATAGTTAGATTTCAAACTTATGAGCAAAGAAGTAACAAAATGAATTCAACTAATACTCTTTGAAATTATGAAGAAAACAAAAGATTGCGATGTAGCCTAACAAATAAAACATTAACGATGTTGGCTTGTTGCGTCATCAATTTGCGAAAGAAAAAAAGAAAATATTAAAAAGAAAAGCAAAAAATGAATTTGAGATTGGCTCATTCCGTCAAACATCACAATCGTGAGAAAGTCGATGGCTGTTTTTGTAATAATCCTGATCTTGGAGGTCGGTTAAGCATGGTTGTTATGTGCTCGATCACTTTGTCTGGTTGGCACAAATGTACGAAGTGCATACCATCCACAGTGACACAACGGTAGTACTGCAACATATCGCAGAAAAAGCAAGTTTAGTTTGTTTTCAGCAAAATCTTTTCTTGGAAATATGATTGTATTTTAATTCAGTGAGCCTTGTAACTTCCTTAAACAACATTCCAGTCGAGAGATTATTCTTAACATTATGCAAATTACAGGGTTTTGCTGGAGCGTGCATCTTGCTTTATCACACTCTTGCTCGTACTCTACACAAGTCACCAATGAGATACTAAACGTTAATCTTCAACCATCGTGTATAATTCTTACCTCGCTTGACTTAAACCCGTTTTCAAATATTTTATTTGTAACCTCTTTCCTATAGTCAGAAAATGTAGTCATTATTCCACGTTTTGCGCTGAAATAAATACACATAAAAAATAGTTAGGCCTACAATGAGAATGTGTTATATAACAACGTAATCTACGGTAAACATGCCTTATTCTCAGCGCTTTGGTAGGCAAACACTTGCAGCACAGCAGTATAGATTTGGAGACCCAGTTGAGTGCACTATTTACTTAAAAGTTAGGGCTTCGTATTTTCTCAATGCGGTGTGGTACACAAAAGCAAAATTTAGTGTGTCATATTTATGATGCTTCAATGTAAGCCAACGGGGCATCGAACCAACATCCACTGACTATAAGACGAGTTCTTCTTGGCGGGCGTGGTTATGAGTTTCTACTTATTGTAGGCTACTCACATCACGTGCAATGTTTCTGCGCGAACCTTCGACATAAAATGAAATATCTCGGGTGTAGCTTGAGCAAAGGGTTCCCAGAAAGTGTGTCGGATGTCCCTGACCAACTTGCAGGTGCCTAGAAAGTACACAGTGCAGTTGTTAACAATAAACGGAACACGACTTGTATGCCTGAACATGTGGAAAGATGCTAGCAGCTAGATAGTCATCCACTGTCTAGTGCCGGACAATTTAGATACTGTCTCACTGTGGTGCCCGGATGATTGAGGCGTTATTCTGAGTAAAGTGGTTACTGGTTATTGCTTATATACTTGGGAGTGTTTTTCACTCGAAATGTAGTCTAATGCAGTCATTTGAGTTATTCTAATCAAAGTGAAGAAGCCAAGCTTCGTTGCACTTTCTTCTTGTTTATTTTAAATGATTTAAAATCTGTATGCTAATTATTAGCGGTGGGTTAGCGCAGCGGGAAGCTTTCAAATCATGCAATCCTGGTTCGACTCCCTGCTTTTGCTTGTTGTTGACAAACACCGCTTACCTCTACCCAGGGTGTAATAAATTGAGTGGACATAGTTGCTGAAAAAAAAGGCGGCCGAGAGAAAGGAACTGGCCACCCAATCTCCATAGTGCCGAAGGTTTAGTATAATGAGAAGTGATCAAAAGTGAGAAAAACTAACTGAAAAAGGTGATCAGGTACTATGACATTTCCTCAAATGGGCGATCAACCTAACACAGAAAGCAATCATTTAAAAAATAAATCAATAGTTTTTTTTACAAGTCTAAACCTTAAACCATTTGACCAGGTTAACACTCACAATAGCATTTCAAAAAAAAATTTAATATAATTTACGACTCCTAATGGAAGAAAACCGGTTCCACAACATAAATTATATTAAATTTTTTTTTGAAATGCTATTGTGAGTGTTAACCTGGTCAAATGGTTTAAGGTTTAGACTTGTAAAAAAAACTATTGGTTTATAATGAGAAGCTTATCTTCTGATACCCCGATGCTTAAATTCAAGTATGAGACTCATCTTTACGTTTACTTATTCAATCACTCAGCAAATCGACATAAAACCTTAAGTTGAACAGATGCATGCAGTCAAAAAAACACAAACTTTTGAAAATTTATCTCGGAGTTGGTAAATACTTTCATGAAATAAATTGTAACCAGGCATGTAGCAAAAAATCACATGACAATTGACACCAATAATCCTATATGAACTATAGCATTAATTAGCAAGCAACTGATAAAGCAAAAGGTCGACAGACCCTGCTTTAACGATATATTTCAAAAGAAAAAGTAAATAATGTCAAGATAAAGTTGTAATAAATCCGTTTTTTTTTTACTTGAAAAAATAAAAGATACCCAGCTCTGCTAACTCTGTTTGAAATGCGACAACATAAAATTAAAACTGAAAATACCATTTTCGAGCCAGACAAGTCCTCTTTCAAGAAGGATATCTGCACTCGGGCCATCCAGTGACGTATTTGCCTGCAACAACCTGAAACAGAATACCATTAGTTGTAACTTTTATGTGGTTATGAACCATGGACAAGCAAAACATAGTAACCTTAGCGGGTAACTATCAGGAATTAAATCTGCAATATACATAAAATGAAAATTGTAAGATAAATTTGACTTTGCACTAGTAATAACTGTAACGACACTCTGGACTGAAATGCACAAACTGAACAAATGATACAAGGATGGTTACGAGTAAATTATACGGTGGGAAACAGATCACATGAGGTGTAAACTACAGGCATTAGACAAAAAATTAGAACACACACAAAAGGAACGACGAGCCACAGGCGAATACCTGCCTGTCGAGAGATGGATTGATACGTTTGATTCTTAAGGCTACCGTGATCTTAGTCTAAAAATCATGGAAGATGAAAATTCACACAGTCGTCTACTATTCGTCACACTGCGTCAAAGAAAAAATATAGCAATGAAATGGTTAAACCAGGTAGACGAATATTACGAAGCAATGTTACCTTTTCTTTATTTCTTCATAAGAATACGTTTTAGGAGCTATATCAACCTCTTTCTGAAACTTAGCATGTTTTTCTATGCACAATCGTAGTCTGAGAGAAATGCTCATCTGCAAACAATGCAAGGATACATAAAACAATCTTTAAACCAATACCTTTTTTGCAGTCAAAGTTAGGATATTACTGCAGTACTGCGCCGTTATTGTTCTGCATGTAACATTGCACTTGGCTGGGTTACGCACTATGCTACAGAATACAGTTAATAATTCATTTGTTATACAATGCATGGGGATATGTGAAATAAATACAAATTGAGGACAGCTGAATCATCTCGTCAGTGCCACGTCATATCTTGACTACATGGTTTTGATTCTCAATCATCACCGTCGTCGCTTAAACACGCAGGGCTGAGCCAACATTGAAGAAACGCAAACCTCCTGCTCCATTCAGTGGATAAAGGATGATAAGGCCTGTTTTATGTTCTTCATAGTTACCTTCGCAAAAAGAAAAAAACACTTTCCATCGGAGCTAGCCTGAATAGGAAGCCCGAAAAAACAGCAGTAGGGAGTTAGCTTCAATTGCACTTTCCCTTTTTAGTCTGCCCAATTAATCGCGATAATGTCTTTGCCTTTCAGCTGGACTGAAAAGTGAAGCGGTTGGCAGGTATGTGTGTCTATCAGCCAAACGGGAATGGTCAAAGGACAATAAACTTGAGTAGAGAAAGGGGTTTAGCTTCAGTGCCGGTCAACCGATAAACACATACAGTTGCTGAGTGTAAAAGCTTAGCTATTTACTACCTGCAGAAACGGGAAGTTTGCCCAATTACGTGGGGCACATGCATATGGTTGCAGTGCTCCATTGATGGCAGTGTTGAACTGTTGATGTTGTGACTGTGAGCACTGTGGCACCAAACAATCAAACATACATGCCGTTCACAATACGTTGCAGAGGTAAATAAACGAGAGCCGCTGTATAGTGTGTTAGCCCCTGCACCCCAACTTGAGTAGACGTTCTCACAGCATCGGCTCAATGGTGAGAACATCTGCGCGACGTTCAAAAGGACGTGGGTTCGACACCGCTCCAGAGCACGAGGCTGTGTCTCGGCAAAAACACTTAATGGCATGCTAAAATAAGGGGTGAGGTGGCTCGAAGACTATACGTCATTTCGCTGCTTTCTGTTGTATCGCATCTGTAATCGCAGTATTATGTATGTTATCGCAATGGGCGCAAATAAAAGCATGATTATTATTATTATTATTTCAATAATGCAGCGAGAGATAACAGCACTTGGTACACTAGTGACACCAAGAGAAGGTAGTAGATAAGCGATATATCTTATGTTACCGAAAGATACTTTGGCTCAGGACAAAAAAGCATAGATTTCCGATTTCGTAACGTAGTGTTGTTAACCCTTGTAAGAACTTTGCTACTTTGTGCCTTGTTTGCTAGCGGTTGGTTGTTACGCAAATGGCGGTAGTAAATCTATATCTCGTTGTCTCTCACCTCCACACCAAGGAATGCCCCAGTACTATCAAGCAGCAACAGTTTGTCAACTCTTTCAGGAAAGGTGCCTGCAAACTAAAATTCATGAACCAAATTAACAAAAACGCTTTTTGCTGATTGGGATGGAATAGTTAATTACAGCATTTGATTGAAGCGACAAAATGAATGGCCACAAATCAAACTTGTTTACATTGATTTTCGGTCTGCAAACGTTGAATAAATATGAAAGACAATTGGTGCGGAATGCCCTAGCAAATACTTTGCCAAAAATAGCGACAAGCAACTTTAAAATTTAAGTATATTGATGCTTTAGAAAGCAAGTTAATTACAGAATGCATAAATGAAACCACTTTTTTAAAACTATAAAGTAATATTGTGAAAACATTTGAAGTATATTTCTCAATTTGCTAGGCTACATAAATAGTATAGCATGCATAATTGAATAGCGAAGTAGCAAACCCAAGAACAATGCGAAAGAAATTATTGAAGGCAACGCGTAAATGATTAACACAAGAGAGTAATCACACGAAAGTTGACATGCACAAATAGTAACACGAGGTGCCTAGAACAAGACATTAATAAGGAGATTTAAGCGCTTTGAAAAAGTCACTCGTAATGTATTTACCATACAATGATCGTTTCTACACATTATCATCATCCTCAAGCAAACTATCGACATCAAACAGGAAAAACTTCACGGGTGTTTTTTAAACTAACAACCCTCATATATTTTCTGCCAAGGTGGTTTTAAATTACAGGGAGTGAATTCCCTTTGACTTCATGACTTTAAACACCATTTGATTCTTCCAACCTTCACGCATGTTAATTTATATTCCATGAAATATTAAAAGGTGTTGAAGTGAAAACTGGATCGTAGCCAAAAACTGTCAATATTAATATGTCAACAAATGTGCAATGACAAGAGGATAATATCCATACTCACCAAAGTTGCGAAATGGCTAGCTGTAAAAATAAAGCTGTTAAGAAGAACCTGCATCTTGTCACTACTTAGTATAAAATGGTGTGCATCAAAAAGTCTATTTCATAAACCAGTCAGCTATACATGCAACTACTTACTGGCAAGGCACTTTCTGGCATAGTTGACAGAGAAAATTAGACTCTTAGCTATTACCATTTCTATGAAAGGCAAAACACCACTAGTATATTTGAAGCTTAGGTTCAAAATAGAGTTACAAACAACAAACAATAAATTCCGAAAAAAGAACCCAGCTGCTTAGTGGCAAACATGGAGGCTACGCTACACCATTATGCTGAGTAAAACGCAATGCTCGTTACTCTTGTGAATACTCAGCCTTGTGTTGACAGCCACAATGATGTTTCTTTCTACAAAAACGCTACCGGTTTATATTATACAGACATTAACCCAAACAGACATTTTAGCACTGATTGATTGAATCTTTATTCTCAGACTGGGAAAGCTTTCTTGAAGAACTTAATCCTGGCAGTTTCGTATACTTGTAGAGGCTTTGAATCACTGACACAGACCCGTTCACCGAGATTGACAGAGTGAAGTTTCCGGTTGTTGAAGTCTTGTTGCCGGGGAACTATTCTATCCATTAGATGCCGCTGAATGGAGAGCAGTCCTTAACGTGCGTTGCTCAAGCGCACACCCCGAGAGTCGAACCAGCACCGCTTGATCTTGAAGCTTCTTCGTTCCAAAAGTGACGCGCTAACCAATTGAGCTACCGGGGCGGACATAATATATGTATAATATATAAGAAGTAAAGGAAAATCACAGCATTGTTTACAAATCTAATCAACAACTCAGGTCAGTCTGCAAATGTATCATATCAGCAAAAAACATATTTAGCTTACTACAGCACTATTTGACTTACACATGCTGTGGGTAATGATGCTGAAATATCCCCATGAAAAATCTGCAAAAAAAGTGTGCCAAAGTTACCAAATTGTGTATCAACTAATCATCAACACCATCATCCTACTGCAATTCACCATGCACCTGTGGTCAGGCCAAAGTCTCAAGGAGTCTGTAGCAGAAGTTGGCAGTAGCGTGCTACTTTTATAGCGCCGCTACCTTTTTGGTAGAAGTAGCAGCTGCAGTAGCGACGCTACTTTTTTTAAATGTAGTGGTAGCAGAAAGGCGCTTCATGTCTTTCAGTTGCACTCCTGCTACTTGGCAATTTAAAGTAAACTAAATGAGTAAATGACTCGTTTCCGGAGATTTTGATACGTGAAACAATACGTGAAAAAATCACAGTACAAATCATTCGACCATTGCGGGAAACATCAAGCCATGTTGATACCGACAAGTGTGACACCAATAGTCCAATACCAGTCGCGATTCCTAAGATGAATCTTTTTGTATGTTCGTCGTCGTTCGTATGAAGCAGAAAGTTTGTGGTCAGCCAAATAGAAGGACTTGGAGCCATCTTTTCGTCAGATCGTCAAGTGACCGGAGGCCTGTTATTCCATTGGGAGGGGAATAGATGGCACACCCAAAAATGATGTGGTTTGTTGATGTCATCGCATGAAACGTTAGTCCAGAAAGAAAAGTCCATTGTGGAGGCCTTTTTCAGACAAAAGCAAGTCCTTGAGCTTTCCTAATGCCAATTTATAAGTTGCTTTATTAAATACAAACCCCCATTCCTTCCAGTGCTGCGGTAAAGAGATTTTTCTCTGTTGGAAAAGACGTGCTGATGCAGGGCTGAAGCCAAAGTGGGCAAGACTCAGCGACTCGTATCAAGAAGGCAGTATTACCGTAGACCAATATATAGCATGCTTTGGTATGAATATCAGTTTTTAAGTTTGATTTCTATCAGCGTTCTGCATTTTTGTTCTACATTCCTTTAATGGTTTAATTTTGGGTGTCAGATGGGTCATCCTCTTTTGTTCTGATGAAGTCAATTATTTTTCTTACTATAATAAACTGCTACGCAAGAGGATAGACATTGTTCTCACTTTTCAGGTCATCCTTACCACTATCGTGCTCGGGATGTCGCTGTACTAACTACAGCTCTGCATGGACGACTTACTACTAACTGCGTCGCAACTGGTCTGTTGGTAGGGTATCGTGAATCTTATCCTAGTTGTTTGCATATTACTCCTAAATTATTAAAAATTAGGCGGTACTATAATATATTTCAGTACCGTACATAGCAATGTATTTATAAATATGCATTGGTTTAACATTAGTATATATGAAAAAAATGCTTAAGCAAAGGTTGGCTATGATTAAAGTCATAGTTGCTTTTGTTGAAGTCTTTAATGAAGTTTCATGCCAAAGTATAAAAGTGACTTTTAGCAAGGGCATTTTTATTTATTCAATCGGTATCAATTATAATTTGTATACAGCAAAATAGTCTACTTCACAATCACCAAAAACTTCTGTGTTGTAAGAAATGGGAAATGAGTAATTAACCATATTTTAATTCTTAAACTCACAATCAGCAATTTTGTGTATCACAGCAACACTGTCACAAGCAACATAAATAGATCCAATGGGAATCCCTGATGATCGCCCATATCCAGGTAAGTCAATAAAAGCATAAAATCTATCTGTCAAAAAATATGCAAAACATAAATTATATATATGTACAATTGTACATACTATATCAACCAACATAAAAGTAGGCCTAATTACGGAAGAAAATCTATCCTTAGCATAAATTAAAATTTCTGCTTGTAATTTAAAGAATTCTATTTAAAATTGTCAAACAGCTAATTTATCAAATTAAAAAAATGACAAGCATGTATTGTAGTTACATCTCTCTAACAAGCTTAAATAACTAAAACAAAGTAAAGTGATGCGAAAATAGGTGGAACGCTACAGAAGTTACCAAGGTTACTAAAAAATCTACACTATACAGTAATTCTAAATGCTTTTTGTTGCACAAAAAAGTAAAATTTGAAATTACAACCATATAAATTACAGTAGAAAATTACCTATTACTGTATACTGAAAATGGCAGAGCTCATAAACCCAGTTTAATTCCACTGAACCATTAGATTTTTAACGTAAATGTTGGAAAACCTTCCTACTGCCACACCAGAGATGCTCAATAGCCTATACTTATGGATACAGGACTTTAAAATTATGCATTTTAATGGAAAATTATTAAATCAATCGTCTGGAAACCCTGGTGACTTTTGGATGCTACACTGGTATTTACCTTGGGGCAACATTGGTATTAAGGTATCAAATGTATTGCAGTTGTCCAGCCAACCATGAAGACATAGCACAGGAGGATTACAAGGTTCTCCATATGTTTTGCCTGCAACAACTCCCCATGGAACAGGGATCTCAATCTCTGTTGTGATTCCTGCATAAAGATTGACATTTTGTAATTAACAGTGTTCTGAAAGAACTTTTATTAAACCAAGCATGTAACTAAAACAATTTCTTAAATAATGACTTTCAAATTATTTTGGTCATATTTTGATAGTTTCTCACTATTGAAAACCAGTGGTATAGCAGTACCATCTGCTACACTTGGAGATTTAAAAAAATTGTACCCCGACCCCCTCAGAAATAAGGTATATATGGTAGACTGATTCCAATTTTTACCGTATGATCAATTCAATTGCCAGTACTAGCCGTTACCAAATAATCAATTCACAAATTTCCTTGGTTTATCGAGTATTCATATGGTTTATCAGCTGACTTTGGTGACCTTTTGGTCTTTCGCTGCCATCCTTGTTGTGCGAATTATTTGTGTTTATTGTGTTTTTGCTTTTTGTGTCTTTCTTTTTCGCCAACAAAACAAAAAATAAACTGAACTTATCGAGTTACCTACTGCAACACTATTATGATAACTATAGTATAAACAAAACATTTTCCTTGCTTTAAAAAGTAATGCATCAATGATCTTCATTTATATACAAGATTTTGCAATTTGCACTTATTGGTCAATGGTCAAACTGAAGTTACAGTGTGACCTCATTCTATCAATCAAAGTAATCTCCACAAACTTCTGAATTTTTATAGTACCGGTAAGAAAAATTCAGTATAAACCAGGAGTTATTAGCATTCTGTAGTGTTACAAAGTGAACTGACATGGCAGGAAAGAAAATAGAAAAAACATATTTTTATCACACCCAAAACAATGTTGGATATAAATGACTTAGCTTTCTGGATACATTTCTACTATTTCAACTTTTAGAAAAATCTATGAGAACTGGTATTTGCATTTTGCCACCCCCCAAAATCCTGCGACCCTTGGATATGTCTATGTCACTCTCTGAAGAAGCAGATGTGGCAGACCTGTACAGAAAAATATTTTGAAACTGATATAAACAAGAAAATTGATTTTTATTTGATTTTCACCAAACAAGGGCGTTTTCAACAGATGTAGTGGATGCTTTCAACAATGTGAGATAGGTATATAGCTATTTCTGAAGGTGGGAAAGCCAAATTTGCTGATTCATCTTCACTACAGCATGTAGCATCTTCAATCCCACAGCTCAACAAGTCGTCTATGTCACTGTACTGGCATCGTAATGCGAACAACGAACTTGTGCGTTTTTCCTATGCCAGATTACACCAAATCGATAAACAATTCTACTTTTGCTGTAGCGAATTTGTTGTGACTAGACGGAATGGTACAAAGTCAATCATTAAAGTAGTTTCAATTATCCGATTTCATACGCATTTTGAAACCGGTAAGGCTGCACAACCGGTTATTCTATATTCGGTATTCTATTTTGCCCATCCCTATCTGACAAGCTGTCACTCCGTTTTATCTTTGTTTTTGAAGTCATTCTTTTGAAGTTTGACTTTTGTAAATCTAGCAATTATTTCATAATGTCATTGCACAAATCTCACTACAGTCTAATTCTGAAAATAATGGAAACTAATTAAGCCAGGTAGCATTGTCAAGTAAGAGTTGAGTTATAAATATGCAATAAGTTTATATGATATGATGACTGTTCATCTTGTTTGATCACAATGACATACCAGTAATTCAAGTTTTACAATTGTAATTGTGTGTCACAATGCTCTAATTAAGTTTCATATTGCTTTTATTCTGTGAAGATTTGCGACCGACTAGAAATCGAGCCATGGCCGCTGGTTGAAAACCACTGGTACATTACTGACTTTAGCAGTCTGTTGTGTTGTATCCAGGCCTCGAAATTCGTTTTTGTTGACGGCGGACAAACGTGTCTGATCTAAGCAGCTATCTCGGCAGACAAATTAAGTCTCACGGCGGACACACCAGTTTTAGCGTTGATCGTCATGTTTAATCACTTTATCTTGATAATTCTTCGCCATTTGAGAACTACTGTATAGCTACGGTTGAAAAGGCTTTTTAAAATTTCAGTGAAGTCACTCTGAAAGGCTTTCATCAGACCAACGATGTGCGCTCGAAGAGTCAAAGCGCCGTGTAGATGCTTAATACGGTACGACGCATAACTGATTAACTTCCACCGAACGAGGTCGCGTGGCTTCTTGCATCACAATGCTCTGGGCACGAGTCGGAGAACTTCTACACTAATGCCACTATTTTCTGCTGTGCAAAGTTTCATTGGGATTTTTTCTTAAGGTTTATTTTTGCGTGTCTTGTGAGCGAAATTTACTTTTCCTTGGGCGTTTTCTTTCTTACTGTAATACCAAAACTTAACAAATTTTGCTGCATCTTGCTGTAATATAGCCTAATCGTATAATCTAATTTTGTAACCTACCTTGCGTGTTATCAATATTACTCGATCAAAGCCAGACATTGTGACGTAAGACTTGAACTAAGTTGCATGTGATTGGTGTAATGTAGAAGTACCGGTATTCCCATCGATTCTTAGCGAAGAATTTGCCTTTGTTACGCTGATTCAATGTCATCTATCGTTGAAGCAACGTAAAACTCGAAAGTTTTCCTTCTTGAATCTGAATGGAAGCTAGGAGATACAGTATTCACATTTTCTAGATGCGCGGGAAATTATATTCTTGCAACAATTGTTTGTGCTATGCAATGACGATTTGTATCCGTAGTTCCTGTGTTATTTCTCGGCGGACAAATATGACCGATCTAGAGGGTACTTCCCGCCAGGGCCGGATTTAGCTGATGGGGGGCCCGGGGCACTTTTAGATCGGGGGGCCCCCGTGCAAAAAAAATTTTCAAGCCTACGGCGCGAAAAACCATCTCTACGTCTACAGTAGCATCAGTCCAGTACTGCACAGCATTTTGCAGAAACTTTAAAGGCCAAAAGGGAAAAAATAACACAAAATCACATTTTTTTCCACATAGGGGGGCCCTTCAAAAGTCGGGGGGCCCGGGGCAACTGCCCCCTCTGCCCCCCCCTAAATCCGGGCCTGCTTCCCGCGGACATCACATGCTGTGACGGCAGACATGTCCGCCGTGAATTTCGAAGCCTGTGTATCTATTTCAATTTCATAGCTTTACTGACTAGTGACTACAACAGCATTACTGACAGAGGTTGAAAAGCAACTGATTACATATCTATATATATATAGTTTCGGGAGAGAGTTTGCTTTTTTATACCAAAGACAGGCAAGACACAACAATACCACAGGGTTGAGCATTACAACAGTATATTATATATTTTTTACATATTTACAAAATAGTTTAACATTCAAACGTTTTCGGCTTAACCTAAGCCCTCATCAGGAATCTGAAAATATTGATAAAATGCAATAAATTTCAACTTCTTGAAGGTAACTAGCTAACTAATTGTAAGCATCAAGAAATACGCAGCGGTTTGTATGCAAAGCTATATATGCAAAGCTAAATTGTTGATGTCAAAATGTCGAAATATTTCAACTAAAGTGCCTTTGCAATTGCATCCTTTGAAATACCGGTACCATCCTTACACACATGCTCTATAATATAAAGCGAAGTCATACGAGGGGCGAGGGCACATATAAAAAGGATTAATTATGATCCCATAAACTTAGCTTTTGTTTGTGGACTATGGTTGACAAAACAGACATTCAGACAATTTATGACAATCAAAGAACAAAGGTGCAAAAGGCAATTTTACAAGCTTTGGACAATAAAGTGACACCAGTGAAACATGATTCAGCAGCAATGATTGTCTTGTATAGCAAATATAGGCACAATTTATTTGAAGCAAAGGCAATATCAATGAATTAGGCAAAATATTTAGAATGGAAATATATCTATATCAAATTTTGTCATGAAAGTCTATAGCAAATATAGAGGAAAGTAGCCTAGGTACATAATCCAAATAGACAGACAATCGATAACAACTTAATAACATTGAATTGCATATTTCAAAATTAATACAGAAATGAAATAGATACATAATTTCAAACGTTTTCGGCAAAACTTTCTGCCCTCTTCAGGAAAATATCTTAATTCATCTAAACCAGCGGTTCTTAAACTGGGGGGCGCGAAAGGTTCACAAGGGGGGGCGCGAGCGTTGTCAAACTATGTGACTAAACGTCGCGTAATGAAATTTTGGGGTCGTAATGAAATAATTTAATTTAGTCTAGTGCCGGTAGGTTGTAGTCTTGCCATGATGTCAATTGACCGCAACCGTCGGTATGAAATGTCGAACGATAAAATATAACCAATTGTAACAATTGATGCTACGCTATCATTGCTGTAACGTGCTGACCAAAAGTAACTTTACCGCTCGCAGTATGATTTCAAAGTAGCCTAGCAACTAGTTTCTGAAGGAACCTAGACTAAGTTTGAAGCAGTTAGTAGTTACTGTACAAGATTAATTGAGTATGGATCAGTGGTTAGGTTCCGTAGATTCATGTAGTAACAATGTTAATTAATTTGTAATAAAAGTTTATCTACGGAAAACCTGAAAGCCTCCAAATTAAAAAGGGATATTAACGTGGATGTCCCCATAATAGGGTCGCATAGAAATATATTTTTCAAAATGGGGTCGCAGAACAAAAAAGTTTGAGAAGTCCTGGTATAAGGTAACGGTAGCCTGTCATCGAAGTAGCCTATAATTAACTTTTCGATTTTGTTAATTTTAGCATTGATTTAAATATTAAATTTTAGTAAGTATGATATGATACTCGAAATATATTGACATAAAAATGAGAGAAAAAAAGAGAAAATATGATGAACAGTATCTGAAGTATGGCTTTATAGATGCCACAGCGAATGGTGAAGTCGTACCACAATGTGTGATGTGTTTTGAAAATCTGAGGAACGATGCATTGCGACCATGTGGTTTGAAGCGTCATCTTGAGACAAAACACCCTGGTCATAAAGATAAACCTTTGGCTTTTTTTCAAAGCAAGAAAGACTCATTTAAAAAAATGAAAACTGCGAGTAGCGAGTGCTTTCGCAAATCGTCATCTGCGGAAGTAGTAGTACAAGGAGTGGGTAGCGTGGCGATACCCACACTTCTTCCGTTTTCGTCCACTTATCTGTGCGAAAGTGGCTTTTCTACACTTTTGAACATAAAAACAAAACATCGAAACAAACTTATTGATTGTGAAGCCGATCTGAGGTGTGCATTATCAGCTACAAAGCCTCGAATTAAACTTTTGGTTTCCGAAAAACAATTACATCCCTCACATTGATGAAAGCTAAATCTAAATTCCTGCAGTCATTACACTTTAATGTTTGCTAATTTTGTAGTTTGGTGGGACGCAAGTTTGGATGGCACGTCAAAGGGGGCGCGGCTCAAAAAGTTTAAGAACCCCTGATCTAAACAAAACAATTATTGGTGAAATGTTAATAATTAACATTTCACGAATAATTGTTTTGTTTAGATGAATTGTTATAGATGAATTAAGATATTTTCCTGAAGAGGGCAGAAAGTTTTGCCGAAAACGTTTGAAATTATGTATCTATTTCATTTCTGTATTAATTTTGAATTATGCAATTCAATGTTATTAAGTTGTTATCGATTGTCTGTCTATGGTTTTTAAAAAGTACCTCTCTACCAAAGCTATACTAATCCAAATAGAGAAAGAAGTAACTATTGAGTGTGTTTCACAGAATTTGATAACAACATACACACCTCTGGAAGATGTTCCTGTATGTAATAATTGGTTATCCATAATTCCGAACAATGTTGAATTAATTTCCTCACAAGAAATAATTAAATTAGACAAGAGTTTGGCATAACAATCAATGAAGCAAATGTTCTCCTGGTGACAGTGTTGAGCGGAGTGTGATTTTTGACTCTATGAAACCAGACTACCCAAAAAAAATTTATTATTTGAAAATCTAAATCCACTCCACTCTAAAATCAAATTCTGAATTAACGTGATGCCACATACTAGCCAATGCATGTAACACGAAATAGCTGAAGAGTACAAAAATCTTTGTCCACTTCAGTTACTCAGTAGCAAGTAATGGTTTTAGTGGCGTGCAGCCGGCACTAATAATAGTTCAGTTCAGTTGTTTTTATTTCTGACCATCATATCAAAACAATACACGTCAGCATAGCAGAAGCAAATAACTAAGCATTATGCTCAGTCGAAAATCATGGGATAATTTTTATTTTTTCTGGACTTATTTAATTTAGGCTAACAAAAATGCAAAATTGCTGAACTAAACTCCGCAAAAATGAATCTTCGAATCCACTCCATTTTCTAAAAATCTGGATAACTCTGGCTCTGCTCCACTTCAACCCCTATGCTACCTGGCAATCGTTCATCACTCATAACAGTGTTGTCAGATGCCACAAGATAATTTCTCCACAGCCGGGTGACGCCGAGCAAATTTCCAAAGCAATTTATTAAGCTTAACCTTTTGTTAATTATCAACAACATTGTATCAATCTGAGTGTGACCTCTAAAAAAACGTAATTCTTTTCAGGATTATTTTCATTTCAATTTTCCGGAGCCAAGTAATTTCTCAAATTTTTGCAACCAAGAAAGTTTTTTAATAATGTTGTTCATCTGGCAGTTTTAACATTTTATTTTAGTTTCAACTGTTGGGGTTCCCCTAAGCAAGGATAAATGTACCTCTTTACTTCGCAGTCTGCATTTTCGGTAGTCGGACCCAGGGTTGCCAGACTGAAATTTGTAAAAAAGGCCAAACTCACCAAGAAAAAAGGCCAACTTAAGGCCAAATATGTAGAAAAAAGGCCAAAAATCAGCCAAATTTCAACAAGATAAAATAAACATTGTAATCACGGTTGCCAGACTATGAAAAGTTCTTAATGCAAAATAATACAAAAAAAAAAAAAGCCAAAACAAGGAAAATATTAGATAAAAAAGGCCAAATGGATAGGTTATTTACCTGTTTATATTAAAAATAATGAAATATACATAATTGCATATATTTAACAAATTTACTTAAATTTTATTGGATTATTGAAGAATTTCTTCTAAATAGTTGGTTCATTCATTTTCAATTCCATTCAATTCAATTTATTTTTCATTGCTGGCGCAAACATGTAGAAAACGGCAAAGTAAACTCACGAATTTAGCACCAACAAAAGGGAAAGATGGCAAAACCAAAAGGTTTAAAATATGCAAAAACAGTGTTGGGATGTCACTATCTTTAATTTGCACAGCCACAAAACCTGGAAATGAGATAGAAAAGATAAAATTTTTTATGTGAAACGGTACAAAATAGGGCTACAATTACAATCAACACTTGCCAGTGCAACAAGGCGATTTTAAACACGAGCTGAAGTTAAACAAAACAAGCCCAAACCCTCTCTTTAACAAAAGAAGAAATAGGCCGAATTATTTCTGATGAAATATACAAATTATCATTGTTGCAGGCCCGTAGCCAGCTGGGGGCCTTCGACCCCCCTGAAAAAAATTTCGCCCCCCCTGGCAAAATCCCAACGTTCTCGAGCAACAGCTACAATTATATTGATTTTTCCCATCTTTCCCGTTTTTTCGGCCCCCCCTAAAAAAGTTGGCCTCCCTTGCTCTGCGGCTTGGCTACGGCCCTGCACTTTTGTGCAATTCAATCATATTTGGAGTTCAGTTCAGTTTATTTTTTGTTTTGTAGGCGAAAAAGAAAGACACAAAAAGCAAAAACACAATAAACACAAATCATTCGCACAACAAGGATGGCAGCGAAAGACCAAAAGGTCACCAAAGTCAGCTGCCACCCAAACATTTAAACAAAAGACCCAAAATTAAGAACATTAACACATACGGTATATAATACATAGCACAATACCAGCACTTTAATTTGTAAAAATTAACAATGGAATTAACAATACATTAACAATGGAATAACACAGGGCAACATAAAAAAAACATTCTGTAGAGAAATAAGCGGATGATACGTTTCAGGAGTGATCATTGTACAAATTCTTTAATAAACATTTATATTTAAAAACATTGTAAGACTTTTCTTTTATTTCTTTTGGTACTTGATTTCATAGTTTCACTCCATTAAAACATAGCATCTTCTTACCAGAGTTTGACGTTGTAGAAGGCAAATATAAATCATTTTTTTGGTTCTGACGGGTTTTATGATGGTGAATTTCATTTACAAAAATAAAGCAGCCAGCAAAGGCCCGGGGCAGCATTTTGTGCACATATTTGTACATAAATTTTGCAGTTTCTAATTTAATAATATCGTCAATTCTGAGCACATTAAATTGGTGATAAAGAACAGTTGTATTTGTTGACCTCGGCAAAAATAAGCAGGATTGAATGAACTTGTTTTGTAACACTTGTAGTGGAGCAAGCAATGTAGAGTTTGCTCTTCCCCAATTTATAATCGAGTATTGGATCTTGGTTGAAACAAAGCATAATATAAAGCCCGTAATACTGTTAAAGGGGCAATGTATCTCAGCTTAAATGCTATGCCGCAGACCTTTGCAAGCTGCTTTCTAAGATTAATAATATGACTATCCCATGTCAATCGCTCATCCAAAGTTACACCTAGATAGTTTATACATTTCTTCTTTTCGATGGATCGGCCACTGATTACCAGACTAAGATTTTCTGCTGCACTTTTTTTGTTGCAGAGGATCATATAAGTAGTTTTACTATAATTTAATGAAAGTTTATTGGATTTTATCCACACATCAATTTTTTCTATTTCTCTATTGACATTTTTTTTGGAGAGATGACAGGCATTTATCTGACATATGAAAGTTTGAGTCATCAGCAAAAAGTGTAGTTGAAAACAAAGACTTCAAGTACTGAGTGCACTTGAAGTCTTTGCAACACATTTTGTGGTCCAACAGGTGAGAACGAATTCTTATGACAACTTCCAATAGTTGAATTTGTGTTGTTTGTAGGCTTTGTTTTTACAGAAGGAATTAGTGAAAATATTACCATGATGATAATGATACTTCACCACATCACTAAAGTGATCAATTGGGCGAATAGAATAATAGATGCATGACACGCTATGGTTAAACTTAGATCAATTTCTGCTATTTTTTCTAAATCAGTAACTTCATGCACAAATTTAGTGAGACAATTTTAGGAGTTTGGTATTTTATTTAGTTTTCATCTGTAGAAATGTTGCTTAGCTTTGGCAATATATTCACCTTGCACATTACGTGAACACGTTACGTTTCTGTATAGGCTAGGCTACTACTTTTGAGCGTTGACATTATAATTCCAAAATAATATCTATAATATTCATATTTATCGATATTTTATGACTTGTACCGGATTTTAATAAATTGTAGCAAAAATAATTCTGAAAGTATCCCAAAAGGTAGCAATTATAAAAGGATTGTAACGGATGAGTTTTAATCCGCTACAGTGGTGACATCTGGCACCACTGCTGGCTGCCTTGGCGGGTGAGAGCAGTCTGACTCGGCGCCGGCGTCACATTACGACTATTGAACAAGCATAGAACATGTATTGAACAATGGTGAATATGGTTTCATCTGGTAAGGTTACGATATAAGTTATGAGAAATATTGATTATTATGCATTTTGAAGAGTAAATATTAAAAAGGCCAAACGTATAATTTCCAAGAGACTTCAAAAAAGGCCAAATTCGAGAAATTTGGCCTTAAAAAGGCCAATCTGGCCACTCTGGTCGGACCACCAGACAACTCTGCAAGTGCTTCAACTCAGCAAATGCATTTCAGCTACTGCCAAAGTCAGCAAATGAAATTTTCAGCTAGTATCGGACTTGCTTGGTCATCGCTTGCCAAACTGAATTTGCTAACTTGTGACATGCCAAGTATGTGACATGGCAAACTCAAGTTCATTATTTACCAACTTCGGCCACTTGCTGAAATGTTGTTTGCTCAACTGGCATGTGCTCAGTTGGCAACTGCTGACTTGTAAGAGACTCACATTTTCCGAGTTTTGCTGTGGAAATTACAACCCTTCTTGGGCTGCGTCACTACACTACTAGACCAATTGAATTGGAGTAGGCTAGGTTTCCAGACAGCAAAATCAGTCACTTTCAAATTGATTCAACGTCTGCAGAAGTATCAATAGTAAAAATGACGGATATTGCTGTCTGAATTACCGTATCTCTGTTTTCAAAGTAGGCTATGCAATTGATTGGTTTATGTAGCCTAAGCTTAAACCCATCATGTTGCAAATGATATAATGCACACATGTCTATTTTCAACTATGTACGGAGTCTTCTATCCGCTTCTATAGCTCGTCAGTTGGTTAAGCGCCTGACTTCATTGGCAAACTAAGAAACTACACAAAGCAAACAAATCTGGCAACACTGATACGAATCAATAAACTGATGCAAACTTAACATGAATAATAAGTCGGGTCATGATTCTATCGCTTTTATGGGGGTTTTTGCGAGATGTAGGGATTTTTCGACTACAGTATTGCAATCTGAAACCAGACAAATTCTTTGTTTAAAATTTAATCGACAGGAAAAATTTGAAGAGGTGGTGTAGGCTTAAGACGGTCATGCAGAGGATTATTTTTACACAGTAGGCTATAGACTACAACACTTGTTCAAATTGAAAATCGGAAATTCGTTTCAGACAACCCTGGCAAGTTGTCTGCAAATTATATAGTCAGAACAATTTGCGATTTTTTTAAAACTGAAACAAGAGTACAAAATATAAAAATTAGAAAGCGACAAATAGTTGCAAATATGAACAAAAATAGGTGCTTAATGATGATTTTATTTTGCGCTGTTGTGATAACATATTACGAATTACAGATGCAACACATTAAACAACTGAAACCAGCGAGAGTGGAACCATTCTACAGGACACACACAGTCTTGTCAGCTGCTTCCAATGTTGTAATGTTAATATACATTATTATGAAAACAAGATGATTGCATATCCAGAGACATAAGCAGGGGCGTAGTCCGGAGGGGGCAGCTACACCCCTGGACGAAAGACTAATGTTTATTGGAAGTCATGTGGTTATTAAAGAAGGCAATTAATTAGGCTACAACTTTCTCAGCGGTTAATGTTATCATCAGCTGGAGGTGGTCGATGAATGTTCTTTTAGTAACCCTGATCTTGGTGGTCGTTTAAGCATGGTTGTGATGTGTTCGATGACATTGTCTGGATTGCACAAATGCACATGATGCATACCTTCTACGTTAATATAAGAGTGGTGCTGGAAAATATTAACAATTTGCAGTAAAACAGCATTAACACTGTAATTAATTTAACAGACTAATAAAAATAATAACTTTTTTTAGATAAGGCTGTATCTTCACAGTTGCAGATATCCGTTGCCCCCCGCACTTTCCAAAGCAGACAGTGTCTGTGCGGTCTGATGTCATCCGTCTATTTTTTATTGAAATGGGTGATATGGACCATTAAATGTATTCACTCACACAACGATGTCATTTTACTTACAAGCCAGGCATGCAGTGTAAAATGACATAACACAATAAATTTATGATGTCGATAAACTTAGTCACTATCGCAAGTGTAAGCAGGGTAACCAGGTGAAAACCTTATTGTGCCCAACGTTTGTAGCCAGACCATTGCGCTCACTGCTTCATGACCCTGCTATCCTTGAAGTTTTTAAAACAAACAACGCAAATGTTGTTTTCATTTTTTTTTGCTTTTCTGTGACGTAGCAGATGGCGTCATGTCAAGAGAAGAGTTTACTTGTAGATTTCTTTGCATTTTTCTTTGGGTAATATGAGCCACATGTCTAAAACAAACACACATCCAAACAAAAAACTACGCCTACAAAACTACGCCTTGCACTACATAGGGAAAATTACGTTAACACTACGTACTTCGGTCAAAAAAAAAACAAGACAAAAAGACTAAACTATGTAAGAAATTTCTGAAAACCGAAAAAAATGCTCTTATTGCCAAACGAACAAACTTAAGCTAATCACGATTTTGCAAGCTGTTCCTTCAGCAACACTTGACCTTTACATGCAATGAGCTATTTAACAAGGGAGTTATCAACATATCACCCGATTTTACCTTAAACATAACACTCACCTCAGACGAATTAAAACCATCTTGAATAACTTTGGCTGCCAACTCTTTTATTTCATCCGTTAAGCGCTGAAATGGCCCCTCGCTTGCACTGAAACGAATTGACATAGGATAGTAAGTCATATTTCATATACACATAGGCTACGGTACTTCGGAAATACCTTTATATGCAGTGAAAGATTCAAAAACTAGCTAGTCGTCCATAACAGCTTTCCAAGATTAGATACTCACACTAAATGCAACGTTTCGGCGCGAATGTTGGACATGAATATTATACCAGAAGATACACTTATAACTGTCGGGTTGCGGAAGATATGCCTGATGTCCCTCGCATACTTATAAGTACCTTGAAAATGCAAAAAAAAAGTTTGTCATAAAACTATATTAAAAAAAATCTGGCAACACTGAAGCCGGAGTTGGCGTGTTATAAACCGAGGAGTGGGAGTCGTATGTTTTTCGCCCGACCCCACAGTCCTGCTCTGAATAGAAGGTTAGTTGGCATGTTTTAGTTCAATTCAATCCTGGCTGAAAGAAGTTTAATGTGGTGCTAACTTCTTAACTTTTACAAGTACATCAGATGACGAAATTTGATTCCTTCTTTAATGAAAAAACGTCTGCAAATCAAACGTGGCTTTAACTTGATGAATCGATCCTTGATAAGTGACGCAAGATTTTTGATTACGGTACGCCTAAAATGGGCAGCAAGGATACAGTAAGATAAGATTGCAGTGAGCAGTAAGATAAACCAAGTTCTGTACTTCATAAAAATGCTCATCCACATCACTATTTTTTTATCAGACGAAATACGGTTAAAATTAAGAACAAGCATGCACGTCGAACGGGCAATGTTTTAAGTTATTACCATCTTCTTGCTTGATGACCCCTCGTTCCAGCAGTATATCTGCACTTTGACTAGTCAACGACGCATTCGCTTTCAATAACCTGAAACAAACCTCCAGTTACAGTTCGATTTATTGTTTGCATGCATCATAACAACGTTTCTTTACAACAAGTGTGAATTTGCCGCTTTATGAGAATAATGGGGTCTCTAGAAAATGCATAAACACTAGGGTGGTCCAAAAAAAAAATTTTTGGAAATGTTAATGTCTCACCCTAAAATATTGTTACCATTAATGAGAAAATGACATAAGTGAATTTTCATAAAGATTGGTTGATATTTAGAGGTTGCTACCGAGGTTCAAAGTTTTGTCGTTTGGAGAGGATATGATACAAATATGATATAATATGGTACAGTACCATGGTATATTGCAAGAAAAATACAGTTTAATAATGACTCTAGTCTATAGTCTGTTTATAAACTCATGTGTCTACATATACAAAATGTGCGACTTTGTATGAGGTAAAGGTGAGTCCCATACTTGAATCCAAGCATCGGGGGATGAGAAGATAAGGTGCTGATTATACTAAGCCTTTGACACTAATGACAGTAGGGTGGCCAGTTCCTTTCTCTCGGCCGCCTTTTCTTCGGCAACTACGCCCACTCAATATATTACACCCTGGGTAGAGGTGGGCAGTGTTTGTCAACAACCAGCATAAGCAGGGAGTCGAACCAGGTTTGCATAATTGGAAAGCGAGCGCATTACCCGCTGCGCTATCCCACCGCTGCGACTTTGTATACTTGTGTTTAAAATTCAGAAACTAAATTGACATTCAATAACAACTTTAGAAGACAGTAAATGAACTACATGTACAAATGTACATGATGTAAACTAATATACATAGTACATAAGCTACACACAGAAATTATTGCGCGAGGGTCTTTCTACTACAGTCTGGTCTAGTACTGTCAGTCCTACTACAGTCAGTTCTATTACAGTACAGCCAGGTTTTCTACTACAGTCTTCTACAACAGTCTATCGGTGACTGGCGACGACACGCAAAAGATACTGTTTTTGTTCTTCGTCACATGTGTGTAATGTGTTGTATTCCGTGATCAACGCCACTCCGCGCTCGGCAATGTCATTTACAACCTTCATTACACTCACAATTGCTCTCGCTCTTTGATACGAGTCATTGATTTCTCAGTTATCTGGGTCTATCTCCAAAAATGATGAAGACAAACTCAGAGCCTTAAAAATCGGTTTGTATTTGATGTAACAAAATCAATGAATGACCATTTTATTTGAAACCCAAAGACTTGTTGTATTTGGCCTGCTGTCATCATATTCACGAGATAGTTCTCGAGGCAATATTTTCAAGCGCGATGTGTCGCTCGACTGGTCCGAACATTCTACTCTTCAAGCATTTTCAAATGAAAGGGTCATTCATTGCTAAAGATGATGTACAATGTGCGTGAACTGTCGAAGAGGCTTTAAACTTAAAGCATGTAACACTTGTAACAGACGTAGCAGATGCCATAATAACCTTCGTTAATGAAAATTGTTAATACAGCAACATTGTGACGACTACAGAGAGATCCTTGAGTTGACCATCATATTCTTGGGTAGAGTTCCTCTTCGTGCCATCAAAATTATGGCTCCTGGTGCCCTTCATTGTGCCAGGTGAATGGCGAAAGCCATCTATGCACTCAAAGTTTGGATGTACTGAAAACAGTACACGTTGACTAAAAGGGAGGATGTCACTTTGCGCAATATCTGTGTGTTTGTTGTGAGACTGTACGTGAAAGCTTGGGTTTGTCGCCCCATCGCCGATTCTTGCACCATCTCGCATTCCTCAACAACTCGATCAGTACAAGGATATTCATTCAAAGATGGCGAAGGCTGCAGTGAACAAGATGTTGCGTCATTTGTGGTACCTGGGAGAGGAGCTTATCGCGTTGGCATTCTTTGAGAATTCTGTATCATCAGACACTAAACGGAAGATGGTGACCGCAGTAAAGACATGTGACGAAGGTGTAGAGCCTAGTAAAAAAGCTGTAATTGGCCAAAGAAATTGCACACAAAAGTTTGGAAGATTTTGTTACATCAAATACAAACCGATTTTTAAGGCTCTGAATTTGTCTTCATCATTTTTGGAGATAGACCCAGATAACTGGGAAACCAAAGACGCGTATCAAAGAGCGAGAGCAATTGTGAGTGAAAGGAAGGTTGTAAATGACATTGCCGAGCGCGGAGTGGCGTTGATCACGGAATACAACACATTACACACATGTGACCAAGAACAAAAACAGTATCTTTTGCGTGGCGCCGCCGATCACCGATATCCAGATTGTAGTAGAAAGACCCTCGTCCCTCGCGCAATAATTCCTATATGTATGTACTAAACAATAAAAACTATTCATACTATAAAAAGTGCTCAATGCCAAGCAAAAAGCCAAGCAGAGCAAATTAAATCAAATATAGTTATTAGTATCTAAACCCTTGACAGCCTGTTTCACCCTAAAAGGAGGATCATCAGAAGGTCCTTATTCAAAAAGAATCTATTTGAATAAGGACCTTCTGATGATCCCCCTTTTAGGGTGAAACAGGCTGCCAAGTGTTTAGAGAGTAATAATTATGTATGTACTATATATATATATTAGTTTACATCATGTACAGTTGTACATGTAGTTTATTTACTGTCTTCTAAACTTGTTATTGAATGTCAAATTTAGTCTCTGCATTTTAAACACAAGTAGGTACTGTAGACACATGAGCTTATAAACAGACTATAGAGTAGACCTCCCCAATCCCCGGACTTTCTTTTGTTTTCATCTATATTGTGACTTTTCTGCATGGGTTTTCAATGCTGATTTCAAAAATATGCATAAAATTTTTTTTTGATCAACGTCTGGGAAGTTATTTGCTGTTGCTTAGCAACAACTTTTCAAAAAAATTACAAAAATCCCCTTTAAAACCCCTTTACTTTTAACCTAGTATGCTGATATCTAGATTATCTGAAAGCATTTCTTCTGCTGAAGAATTAAAAAAAAAATTTATTAAAATTGGACAATCGGTACCAGAGTTATGACCGTTTAAGTACCCAGATTATGCAGTCACGCATGACTGATTTTTGTTAATTTACTGCCAAATGATACTAGAAAAATGGTGAAAGTTGCTGTCAAGGGGTTTTTGGGGGTAAGGAGTTCAAAAAATATATTAAAAAGTGTCTCAGAGCAACAGAAAAAAAGTTATTAAAAAATTGATACGAACAGTCATGCATGAATGATTTTGTTGCTGTCGCTTCATTCCTGCAACGAGATGTATTCCTTAGGCACCACAAACGTTAAATGCCTGGAGTCATATACATTATATAACATGGAACCGATCATCTCAATGTAGCTAACATCTGGGTAACCATTGCACTTGATGTTAAAATACACGCTTCATTGCTCGGAAAGAGCTCTGATCAAGTGCAAGATGGTCACGGTCCGCCACAATTTCAATAGCATCTCTCACCCAGCATAATGTAGTCTATGTATCTAAATCATGTGGCAAAAAATGGATTAAGTCAGCTGAACTTAACGATAACCTTCTGTAATGCATTTCAGGTATCACTATTGATCAGTTAGCATTTTCTACTTGTATCTTGTATGAATATAACGTATTGTATACACTTCTACTGTCTAATATTCCATGTGTATTGTGTATTCATGTATCCATCATGGAGCTGAGGAAGAGTAAAATGAACAATGGTGGTTTGCTTGGTAACATTTTAAGGAAGGACAATTTAGACCAACTACTGGAGATGTTCTTCAGAAATACATATATCATCTTCAATTAAATCCTCGTAACCACCAGAGTGGGAAGCTCGCAGCTTGGGATACAGCAGTATGTCTAGCAAAAGTATGGCAGCCTGCTTGCATTCCACTGATGACAAAACAAAATATCCAAAACAAAATTATTCGTTTGGTTGATGAATACAAGAAATACAAACATGCCAAAAAGGAATCTGCTGCCTTAATTAAATTTCGAGAAACACTGACAACACGATTTATGATATCTGCTAAGAATGCCAAAAATCTTATTAACAAAAACAAAACATTGCTACCAGAAGGTAAGGCAGAAGGTATACAGTTTCTTAAATTACTTGAAACAAACCAACCAGCATCTCTTGGACCTTTTGATAGAAAGAGGTTGAAACGCTTCAAGAATTATGCATTGAAGAATCGAATAAAGTATGATGTATGTTTGTTCCCAGTATGTTTAACAGCCCAATGATTTTTAAAGTAACATACCTATTAATTTTTGATACGGATGCATAAACAAGACATTTTTTACAGATAAATGCAGAATCTCAGCCATCTACCTCAGGACTTCATTTACTCTCCTCGTCATCTTCTGATATCATCTTCCCAATAAATTAAGTCGAATCTGCACTGAGAATCTGCATTTATCTGTAAAAAATGTCTTGTTTATGCATCCGTATCAAAAATTAATCGGAATGTTACTTTAAAAATCATTGGGCTGTTAAGCATACTGGGAATAAACATATACAATATACATCATACTTTATTACCTTTATTCGATTCTTCAATGCATAATTCTTGAAGCATTTCAACCTCTTTCTATCAAGGGGTCCAAGAGATGCTGGTTGGTTTGTTTCAAGTAATTAAGAAACTGTATACCTTCTGCCTTACCTTCTGGTAGCAATGTTTTGTTTTTGTTAATAAGATTTTTGGCATTCTTAGCAGATATCATAAATCGTGTTGTCAGTGTTTCTCGAAATTTAATTAAGGCAGCAGATTCCTTTTTGGCATGTTTGTATTTCTTGTATTCATCAACCAAACGAATAATTTTGTTTTGGATATTTTGTTTTGTCATCAGTGGAATGCAAGCAGGCTGCCATACTTTTGCTAGACATACTGCTGTATCCCAAGCTGCGAGCTTCCCACTCTGGTGGTTACGAGGATTTAATTGAAGATGATATATGTATTTCTGAAGAACATCTCCAGTAGTTGGTCTAAATTGTCCTTCCTTAAAATGTTTTAAAGGCTGCAAATTACCAAGCAAACCACCATTGTTCATTTTACTCTTCCTCAGCTCCATGATGGATACATGAATACACACGGAATATTAGACAGTAGAGGTGTATACAATACGTTATATAATCATACAAGATACAAGTAGAAAATGCTAACTGATCAATAGTGAAACCTGAAATGCATTACAGAAGGTTATCGTTAAGTTCAGCTGACTTAATCCATTTTTTGCCACATGATTTAGATACATAGACTACATTATGCTGGGTGAGAGATGCTATTGAAATTGTGGCGGACCATGACCATCTTGCACTTGATCAGAGCTATTTCCGAGCAATGAAGCGTGTATTTTAACATCAAGTGCAATGGGTACCCAGATGTTAGCTACATTGAGATGATCGGTTCCATGTTATACTGTATATGACTCCAGGCATTTAACGTTTGTGGTGCCTAAGGAATACATCTCGTTGTAGGAATGAAGCGACAGCGACAAAATCATTCATGCATGACTGTTCGTATCAATTTTTTAATAACTTTTTTTCTGTTGCTCTGAGACACTTTTTAATGTATTTTTTGAACTCCTTACCCCCAAAAACCCCTTGACAGCAACTTTCACCATTTTTCTAGTATCATTTGGCAATAAATTAACAAAAATCAGTCATGCGTGACTGCATAATCTGGGTACTGAAACGGTCATAACTCTGGTACCGATTGTCCAATTTTAATAAATTTTTTTTTTAATTCTTCAGCAGAAGAAATGCTTTCAGATAATCTAGATATCAGCATACTAGGTTAAAAGTAAAGGGGTTTTAAAGGGGATTTTTGTAATTTTTTTGAAAAGTTGTTGCTAAGCAACAGCGAATAACTTCCCAGACGTTGATCGAAAAAAATTTTTATGCATATTTTTGAAATCAGCATTGAAAACCCATGCAGAAAAGTCACAATATAGATGAAAACAAAAGAAAGTCCGGGGATTGGGGAGGTCTACTATAGAGTCATTATTAAACTGTATTTTTCTTGCAATATAACATGGCACTGTACCGTATTTTCTACTGTACCGTATCATATCCTCTCCAAACGTTAAAAACTATAGGGGTAAACGACAAAACTTTGAACCTCGGCAGCAACCTCTAAATATCAACCAATCTTTATGAAAATTCACATATGTCATTTTCTCATTAATGGTAACAATATTTTAGGGTGAGACATTAACATTTCCAACAAATTTTTTTTTTGGACCACCCTAATAAACACTAAACAGAGATCACATACCTTTGTTTAGCTTCCTCATAGGAATACGATGACGCAGATCTACCAAGCTCTTTCTCAAACTTGGCATAGCTTTCAATAGAGGATCTCAACATTACAGCATCACCACCCTAACAACAAGCCACATGAAATTTAGTTGTTTTACCACCTGACAAAGTTCTATGTTGCTAGCTATGTGACCAGATAAAGACAATACATGTTCCACGTTCGGTTCAACCTTGTTTCGAAGTCAGTTTGAATACAAAAATTTCAGTTGCATATTTCTAAAGTTTCTTACTAAAAAGAGCATGAATATATACTGAAAAGTTTGGGTGTTCATCAGAACAATTATCGTTTCTATCACTAGTTGCAACGTTCATCTGATGAAAATGAAACTGAAAGCCACAACAAACAGGTTGATTTAAACGTCAGTGAAGCAATAAATCAACCTGTTTGTTGTTGCTTTAACTTTCATCAGATGAACGTTGCAACTAGTGCTAGAAACGATAAAAAGAGCATGTTGATCGATGATCATACGATGCAATATCAGCAATGTCTGATAATACGGGTGAAAAAACCTGGAGCGCACCATGCGGTAAAGGTAAACATTGCATGAACGAGACAAAAGAACTTGTACTTCTTACTTTTCAAACTTATTTCAACACAAAACTTTACTAGAGCAACGTGCTATCTCAGCAAACCAAGTTATATTGATTCAACGTCTGCGGGATGTGAACTTTCTTACCGGAGGTAAGACATAGATCCCAGCGCAATCCAGTAAAATCAGTTTGTCAACTTTTTCAGGAAAGGTGCCCGCATACTAAACGAAAATGCAAATTTGATAGCTATCTCACTACAAGACAAATTATGAATAATAGTCAATAGATAACCGTAGTTTTATAAAAAAAAAATATTGTGAGTAGAATGTTGCTCATGGTAGCTCCAAGCTGCAAGTTTTCGTCTGACTCTCTTCAGGAGCAATCGTTAGAATAAAACAAGCCTAAAAATGGTGAAGTATTTATAGTAGAAGAAAAACGAAAGGCATAAACCAATTTGTTTTGGCGGCATAAGATTGGACCGAGAGTCTTTATAAAGATTGCTTCCAGTGCTGCGAGGTGGAACGAGGAACGACCTTCGGCAAGACTTGAAAACATTTCTAGTCTAAAGTTCAAAGCACATTATATTATCCAGCAAGTGTTGTCCTAGTGAGAGTCACTGGATATGTTTTTGTCATTTAGTTTTGCGAGCACGATTTGATTGATTTCTTGTTGTATATATTGTTTCCTTCTCTAATTATTTTACGGAACATGTTCGATTCTTTCCTCCAAGCGTTGAGACGTGCGGCCTCCGTACCGACTCTCACAGTGGCACTTAAAACTGATAAATCATGTCACTAAATTTTATGGCAGACAAGCGGTCTTTATTGGTAGAACGAAAAATTTCGTTGGAGGTGAAGAATATTGACGGTAAAGAAACATTGATTGACGGTTTAATAAAATTAGTCTACTTCACTTCCTTGAAGCCACATGGGCTTAAAGTAATTATCCCAATCACTGGTATAACTTTCAGTATCAAATGCGGATTATTTATTTTTGTAGTATAATGAACAACAACTGTCACAAAACAAAGAATAAACAATTCTTACCAGCGCACTGAGATTGCCTCCTGAAATATGCAACAGTTAAACATAAAAAGTTTGTCATTGCTTTCCACCACAAAGTATGAGCAGCTACAAACTTGTATTGAAAAATTATTATGATCAACAAGTTTATTATGTACAAAATACACTAAAAAGCAAGGTAAAACATTAATTTCTGCTACGAAATATTGTAGCAGTAGAGAGTAAAACGTTTCAAATATCATTTTTTGCTAAGGAAGATGCTGGACTTACCTAAACTGTGGGAAAGCAAACTGAAAAATGGCCAAGAAAAATCTGTAGAAAAAAATTGAAATTTGTTCATATTCAATCCACGAAATCGAAATTTTATCGATGATATGACATAGTGATTACTGATCACACATAGCATCATCCAAATTTGTCTTCATAAAAATCAATCAGGAGACATGAACGTCAGAAAAATGTATTCTAGCAAATTGGTTAAGTATCTCTGAACACTGCGTATGTGTAATCGGCGTTGTAAAAATCCTGCAAGTCCATTAGTAAGTAATGAAACTCCTGCAGTGATGATATACTACAGTTTTACTTTTAGTGTGTGCACCTTTTCCAAGGCCATCGGCCTGTGTGAACTTTAATGCAAAACTAAACCAATAGCGACTAACTATTTCTCAAAAATAGTTATGTAAGATATTTTAGGTTGATGCATAGACTGCTTGATTGACCATTACACAATTTGTTTAAAGGTCAACTAAAGATTTATTGCAAACCAAACATGGCAACTATATATACAATTACAATACAAAATCAAAGGGCTCAAAATAAGTGGATTTGGCAATAACCCAGAGAAATTACACACAAAATTTAACAAAGAAAACAATATGCATTGCCAAAGACATAATTGGTGCACAATTTACTCACAGTCAGCTATTCTATGAATGAGTGCCAAGAAGTCATAAGACGAATAGAAGGCGCCAACTGGTATCCCTGATGATCGTCCATGTCCAGGTAAGTCAAGAAAAACATAGAATCTGTCTGAATAATACAATTTACCAGCTACAGCTCTAACTAGAACATTTCAACGCAACAAAACTACAAAAATTACCAGGCTAGCAGTACAAAATTTGTTGAAAAAAGAAAAATTGAATAATGAAGAAGAGTGAATAAATAGATTGAATTCTGATAGCATTCTAACCAGTGTTCTAACCTTGTCAGATGTCAGAAGTTGACAGCCTCTACTATGCTGCCAAAAATAAGCAAGAGGCATTTTCTTTAGTAAAACTATATTCTTTTCAATTGGATTTTTCAACGTTGTGTGTGCCAAATGAAAAGGACTTTTAGAAATATGCTGTGTGTGCCAAACCAAAAACATTTTTGGAAATACAGATGACTACGCATAATTCGGACACTGGATAACCGCTTTATTTGGCCAAAATGCCCGGGAACGGAACAAAAGTAAAAATTTGCACATAAAAAACTCCTGCTAATTTGGATAGTTCTCCGCTTAATTCGGACATAGGACACAGTATTTGAAGAATTACTGTACCTACTATTTCAACCCTATATGTGTGTGTTACACAGTAATATATTTGTTGAATCGCTTGGTATCGAAATACTGTAGGGGAGAGTGGGGCTAGTCGAAAAGATTTTTTTTTAAAGCAAAATTTAAAACAATTGGTGCATAACCTGACAACTTGAAGCGGCTTAAATTATCACCTAAGGTGTCCTCTATCATACAACCAAAAATAAGTATTGAGTCAATTAAGCTTTTAATAAAAATTTAAAATAAACAAACATACAATTGATTTTTCAACTAACCCCATGCCTGGGGTTAGTTGAAAAACGTCAGTTTGATGCCCACCAATGAACTGGATACAATTTTTTCAACCAATAAACATTTACATGGGGTTGTAAGCAAATATGTTAACTTGCTTTAAAATCAAAATGCAATGAATTCTACATCAAATCATCGTAAAAACATTTTTTAATAAACGCATTGTTAAAACTTGTGATGCTGCATATATAGCACTTTCCAAGTTATTCAAATTAAAATTTTACAATGTATGTCTGCTTAAAACAAGTACATTGGAGATTATACTACTTATTATCATACCACGACGATGTACTCGTATCATACTACATAGTCATACCGTTATCAAAACGTTTTCCAACTAACCCCACCCACTATTTTCCAACTAGCCCCATTAACATATGACAAACTATTTTCTTAAAATATTGAAGCATGGTGCGTTGGACTAAAATTTGTTTATTTCTTAGTGTTGTAGAACACCTACAGCTGACACACACCAAAAAACTTCTGCCTATCTTTAACGATATCGACGCATAAGATGATTTTCAATACGCCAAAAATTTTACTTCGAAAGTAAGAAAATACAAAATTGTCAGCCAAACAGGTATACCTTGACTCAACCAATCGAAACTAACATGGATTATGTGTTTTTATAAACTACTTCACATGTTGGCAGTAAATATTTAAAAAAGTTATCGAGAGTTAAAAAAATGACCACTTTTCAACTAACCCCGCCTTCCAACTAACCCCACTCTCCCCTACAATACAACTAATCAGAAGATATAATTCTTGTGAGTTTTATGCGATTTGTGTCAATTACTGCAGTATAGCGCAGCTGCAATTCATTTATTACACAACAGAACGGTATTTTTAACGCGTTGTCTGCCTTTACCCCTGGGTTTTTTTTTTCGGTCATTTATCGGTCATTGACTAATTTTTTAGCAAAATGTCCGAAAAAAATATAGTCAATTCGGTCAAAATGTCCGAAAAAATATATAGTCAATTGACTCAAGTTATAGTCGATTGACTATATATAACCAAAAATGACTAAAAATGACCGAAATAAATAAAAAATGACCGAATTTTTTCAAGTCATTTCGGACAAGTGACCGAAAAGTCTCAGCGAAAAAAAAAACCCAGCTTTATCCATACCATGAAACAAACAATTGATTTTCCGCTTAATTCGGACAAAGCCGTTTCTCCGCTTAATTCGGCCAAAAGTGAGCGGAAACAAAGTGTCTGAATTAAGCGAAGTTGACTGTATAGTGTATAGTGTATTATGCTGCTTAAACTTCACATAAAACTGTACATTGAGTTGGATCATGTTATTTGATCTTTTCTCTGCCGTACTTTGTTTATGAAGCCAAGCATCATGTTACTTAGACTTGCAGTAAAAAGAAAAATATTCCATTACATAAGAAATCGTGCAGTGAATGATCGTCACCTTTAGGTAATAATGGTATTAAGGTATCAAATGTATTGCAGTTGTCCAGCCAACCATGAAGACATAGCACAGGAGGATTACAAGATTCTCCATATGTTTTACCTGCAACAACTCCCCATGGAACAGGGATCTCAATTTCTTTGGTTATACCTGGGCAAGGAATTTTTGTAAAATTAAACTTACATTGATATTTACTACATTACAACATACTAATGCAAATTCCTCAAAATTTTATATAAGTATAATAATTTATATAAGTATATACTAAGTAAATAATTTATATTTACTTGTTGTAGGCTACTAGTCATGTTCAACATAAAACCGAACTTGTGTTTTACTGTAAACGTACTGATAACACTGCCAACATCACACACTTTAAAAGATAAACATGTAAAAGTAAATCTGCCATGAATCCCTAACTAGAGTTAAATTATTTTTTCTACACCCAGCAAAATAATGACAAGTCATGTTAGGTAACACTGTAGCCTAGTTAAAAACAATTATATAGCTGTTTGCACTGAAAATATCCAACAAAAATTATATATATACAGACGAAATCGGTTAATAGTATATCATACTGCTTAAACGTATCAATCATTTATTTGAATCAAAACCTGAAATCCCAAACCAAATCCAATCTAATGTTAAGTAAAAACATCGGTTAACCGTATACCGCTTAAAAGAATAAGTCGGATAAAAGCATCAGGATTTGCTTCTAGTTTGCCTACTTCATTCATTTAATCGTATAATAATTGTACCCAGTTAGCGAAAAGAGAATGTCTCTTTTTTGCTTCGCATAATTGTCTGCAATGTTCAAAGGCGAAATGAAGCAAAGGTGAGACAGACGCAAGCGATCAAAACAAAGACAAGTGTCTGTAATCCAAGGCCATAATCTTATGTGCTAGACATTGCACTACAAAGAACCAATTTTCGCACAGCTGGGCTTCATTAAAACAGAAGAGCACACAAAAGGAATAATCACACTTCCCAATAAAGAAGTTTAAATGCTTTTGATGTCATCGGTCGGCGACTGGCCTTGCAAGGAAAGGACATGGACAAATTATTTCGGCTTGAGAGGGAAGTGTTGAAAAGAATGTCTAAAAGTTTAAACCAGAAAACTGTGGAGAATTTTTTTTTAAATTGCTGAAAAAAAGTAACCTATTGTTGTGAAATGCAGTGCGTAATTTCATTTGTTGCAGTATTGTTCAGTTGAAGAACATTGCAAATTAATTATTTTACCAGACATGGCAAAACACTTGAAAAAAAACCCTTTGCGATTTCAAAACAAACAATGAGTGTGAGCTGTGTTTTTCCACCATACCACTATTTTCGTAGGCCCTTTTCCATACTCAAAACTACACAGCTGGTACAGAGCTAAAAATAGCCCGCTTGATTCAAAATCTTCAACGTCAAAGTTCGCGTTGTGACGTCACAGAGATCGGTGATATGAAAGATTGCCGATTTGCAGTCCGATTGCTGCAGTTTGCAGAAAAATGCTTTGATGGTTCTCCCAGTCAGCAAAGCTGATCTTTTTTACATTGTTTCAACGTCTGCAGACAATAAATCAATGTAAAAAAGACCAGTTTTGCTGGCTGGGACATACAGCGTAGTGGTATGTTAACACAGAACTAGGAAATTCTTTAAAGTTTAACCAGAATTGTAAACAGTTGTAGGAAGTATCAGTGGTAATGTGCGTTGCAGCCTAGTCAGCACAGACATCTTCTCAACATTACGCCCATTCACAATAAACCTTTTTTTAGTAAATTGGTTAAACGAATCAATCGTATAATCGTATCAAAATGTCTGACAAATAGGTGATTCGATTAACCGATTTCGTCTGTATACCTCTAATAGATGTTCCAACATACAATGAATTATCAGCCATAGTTGCAAAGTACAATGATCTGAAAAATAAAAAATCAGATAAGCAAAACTTCTCAAGCTTGCAAAAAAAAAACACTTTGAAAATGGATCAAGATATTCTGGCTTGACCAACTTGGCTTAGGACAATTTTTGAAATGCTTGCTGAACATGAGTTTAGTTACTGGTATCCATATTTTGGGATCTTTACCTCTTGAATAAATTGAGTATATAACTACTTCACAAAGTACAACAATTTTTATTTCAGAATATGCATCAAATACCTACATCCAGGGGTGCCGAAAGTGGGGGGAGGGCAAGAGGGGGCAATGGTGCCCTTTTAAGATCATGTAAGCTACTGCACATTTTGCAATACGATATAACAATTTCAGCTATTCACTTTTAGCCTAATTATAATCTTTCATTTCTGCCTCAAAATATTATTCACCACACAAAATTCTGTATATATCCCAATAGGCTAGCCTACATCATTATAGCATAGCATGATGCCCTTCCGTGCCATTGTTCTTTGTATACCGGACACTTGTATTATTACTCGATGACGAGCTGATGGATGAGCATTATTGCTACCGTATCTTATCTTGAAATTTAAAAAAAATTGCCCTTTCTGCAATAAAAGTGCCCTTTTTTCATAATCCTGCCCCCCCCCCCCAAGTCAAAAACCGTTCTGGCGCCCCTGCCTACATCTGCATACATTACCGTCGTACACTAAATAAGACTTACCGATACTTAGATAAATGAAAGAAAGTTGTGAAGTCTGTATTCAAGGTTTTGAACAGACCACTTTTAGCTTGTGATGCACATAGAATTGAATAGCTTTTATTTGTTGTAGAAAAAAGAGGAAGAAAATAATTACTTAATCTCCTAGGTAATTTATTTAAAATTTTCATGAAAAGTTTATAAATAAGTTATCACGTCCTTAAGTTATGGTAGCCTATTATCAGAAAGCAGATAAATTTAATCTAAAAGAATAAAATAAGATCTCTAACAATAGCATGGTTACCATCATAGCATCATGTGTACACGAGACTTGCAACGTGCAAACCTACCGTAATTACTGAAGAGCAATGCAATTTTGATTGGAAACATTTTGGGCTAAATGTAGCCTACTTTAATTTAATTTCAATAAATAATTGTGAGAATCCAAATTCTGAAAGCATGATCACTTCATTTAAAACACCATAAAACTCGTTTTATTTTTACAATATTGAAAAGAACGATCGTCAGACCGCTCGGCATGCGACAAGTCAGACAACACATTTAGCTACTGTATTACCAAGTCAGCAAATGGGATTTGCTTGCTTGGCCATCGCTTGTTAAACTAATTTTGCTGACTTGTGGCATGCCAAGCTTTGGCTTAGACACCCAATTTGTATGTACTTTTTGTTTGTTTATTGCCAGCAAAACAATAAACTGAACTGAACTTGCTTAGTTTTACTATTATCACTTGTCAACTTCAGCTACTTGCTGAAATGTTGCTAGGTCAGTTGTGACTTACTCAGAATACTCACTTTCACTTGCTCAACTTTCGTTCGCTCAGACGATCGATCAGTTCACAACCAAGGTTGCCAGGTTCACTTATGGAAAAAATGCCAAACAACTAGTCAAAAATGCCAAATGACCTAAAAAAATGCCAAATAGGCAAAACGCTGTAAAATCAAAAGTTTCTTTATTAATAAGTGATAAATTTGGTAAAAAATGGATAAAACTGCAACAAAGCTCTGCCTACACTTGCTGCTATTGCACAACCTAGCTATCTTCATTCTTGAAAGTACCGTATGCTACAGAAAAAAGAACTTTGAAAAAATGCCAAACAGGATATCAAATAAACACTAGTTCATATTTTCAGCAATGGAGTTTATCTTATTGAAATTTTGTACAAGAATGTCATCCGCCTGCAGTGAATTCAATTCAAGCTGGATTTCTACAGTCGCACAACCTCCCAGTGATGTATGCGTATACAAAAAATATTGACGACGTTAGCGTAAACGCAAACGTTCGACAAAACAATACGGGGTAGCCTATGTGTCAATGTAACTTGTAAAAAAAGTTGGCGGGGTCAGCGCATACATTAGCGTAAACTCATTTTGTTTGCTAGGTGCCAAACATTCTCACGGTTGCCTATAAACCACTCGAAACAAACAAGTTTTATTTTGAATTTCCACGAAGAAACACAAGCATCTGAAAGTGTTCATCTGAGATTTTGCTGCGTGTTGGCTTCAATATGTCTTTGGGAACGTTCAAATATTACGTAACGCCTTCGAGGGGGAGGGGGGTTTATGCAAAGCGTTACGTTAGCGTCACATCGGGGGGGAGGGGTTTCAAGCAAAACGTTACGTAACGGTTTCGAGTACGGAATGGTAGTTTTTTTGTGCTGAATTCGTAGTGAAAAAGCGTTACATGGGAGAGGGGTGGGATTGAAAAAAGCGTTACGTTGGCGTTACATGGGGGAGGGGGGGTCAAAAATTTGGAAGAAAAGCGTTACGTAATATTTAAACGTTCCCTTTGCACATTGAAAACATTCTTTGAAGTGCAGCGCTGGAAAGTATTGGCGTGTTTAATAAAAAAAATATTTTGCAGCTTGATAAAAAAAAACTGCATACAACAGCTAAGACATTAAAAAGTATACGTTGACGCTATACGCTAAAAACCGCGAAAACTTTACGGCGTAGCCTCAAGCGACAACTATCCAAAATATGTGGCCGTAGCCTAAGCGTTAGCGTAAACAAAAAGTCTACGCCGCAAGTGTACGGCGTAGTATTTGCAGCGTAGGCCTATAGGCTGTGTAGCCTGCATCTCTGGGTACAGGGGGGTGAAAAGACGGTCATATCACTTCTTAAGCTTCGAAATTGTGTAAATCGAGATGAAAATAGCCTTAATTTAAATAGCCTTATTTGGGGAAAAAAAGCTGGAAGAAGATGAGCCGTACAAAAAATAGAAAAGGGCCGCATGCGGTCCGCACGTTGCCCACCCGTGGTCTAGCACAAGTTTCAAAATATTGTCAATTATTGGTATTTATACAATAGCACACAATAGAACTAAAATCAAACAAAATATATACAAAAACTATATTTATCAACTAGCCTACTACTCAGACTAATAACTTATAGCCTACTAGAGACTCTGACTGCTGCCAAGCCCAGCAGATCGGTCACCAGTCAAACTTCAAGCTTGTGCGTTGGGATGGCATGGCCTTGTTAGCCTAATATAATATACCTCGGAAAGTAATTTTAGACAGAATCAAAAAGTAATTTTATACATAAAGCACAAGTAATTTATTACATGATCAGAAAATGACAACATCACAATTAAAAGTCTATTCGTCGCTTCCCGCCAGGGGAACGTTCAAATATTACGTAATGCCTTCGAGGGGGAGGGGGGGTTTATGCAAAGCGTTACGTTAGCGTCACATCGGGGGGGAGGGGGTTCAAGCAAAACGTTACGTAACGCTTTCGAGTACGAACTGGTAGTTTTTTTATGCTGAATTCGTAGTGAAAACGCGTTACATGGGGGAGGGGGGGATTGAAAAAAGCGTTACGTTGGCGTTACATGGTGGAGGGGGGGGTCAAAAATTTGGAAAAAAAGCGTTACGTAATATTTGAACGTTCCCCAGCCATATATTCGTACCGGTAATCAACTCACTTCAGAAAAATTGTAGGCTACTGAAGCAAATTGCTTCCAAGCAGATTCTGTGAGTTGACCCTATCTTTCCTAGGTGACGCGCTGTAAAGAACAACCTCAAAACATGACTTTCCAGACTATGTCTATATGATAGTGACTCTAGTTTCTAGCTGATGATAGTTGAAACGATTCTAGGTTGTTGATGACTAGCTAGACAATCGCTGAAGTCAGAAAGTAGCCTACACTTTTGTATTGCGCAACGTGTTGAAGCTAGCACAGCTACAAACGTCACGGCCTTCTGCCACAAGTATGTTGATCGAAAAAGAAAGATTGATGCTACGCGAATCAATATATATGTTCAAGCGATGTGACGTCATAATGGCTATGATTGAACCAGTGCTGCCAGTCACAATGAAGATAAACTAAACTTGAAGGTTACAAGTTGAATGTGAGGGTAGGCTACTGGACTGCATTGAATAATAACTAAAAAGTGTACAAATGCAAAACTGCAGTCGATACAAACGTATAAATACGTCTTAATACGGCTCAAAAATCAAAATTGACGATGTAATCTTACGTTCCTCGTGGTCAAAGTGCTGTCTCTTGACTTTGCGAACGAAAAAACTTTGTCAAGCACCGCTGGTTTGGCTCTCGAAGTGTGTGCTTGACCAATGTAGCCTACTCCAAGGACTACTCAGCGGCACCTAGTAATTTAATAATTCACAGAGAACACATCAGCCACAATCGAAAACTCAACTTTGTCAATCACGGTGACCGGGCCGCGAAAAATTTTTTCCCACCAGATTTCTGTCTTATTTACATATTTTGGTAAAAGTTTGTATTAAAACCGTGTGAATGCAACATTTTCTCGTTGGCACGGTTGGTTCAGTGGTTTCATCCTCTGCCTACTGATCGGGAGAACGGGGGTTCGACGCCCGTCGTAGTCAAACTTTTTTTTTTCTTTAAATTAATTTTTGCGGTGCACAAGAGCTTTTCAAAAAAGTAGGATTAGGGAAAGCTTATATTTTATTATCATTGCACAATTTCATTGGCAAGTAGTTATTTCGCAATCTGAATCAACCAATCTCTCAAAACACTTTCGGAAAATCTTACTTTTAGAGTGACTAGAATCAATGAGACAAAAATCTTGTGGGAAAAAAAATTTCGCGACCGGGCCTGTGCCAGTCGTTCAAAGCCTCTACAAGTATGCAAACTACCAGGATTAAGCTCTTAAAATAGCTTGTCCAAGCTTTGCCAGTCCAAAGAAAAAGATTCAACTAATCAACTAAAAGTTTTCTTGTTACAAAAGAAAGCATTTGTTATGTTATGAAGTATTTATGACGTAATGGTTTTATTAAAAGCTCAGAAAAAAACAATAGACCTTTCCCGCAGCCAACCAATGAAGCGTGACGTTGAAAACAAACCACTATTAAGAACTGAAATCATAGTAGTGAAGCACAGTTTTTGAACGTTTTGATGGAACAATCGCTTATTTTAGTCGTACATTTTGTACTAAAAGTACTTTTTTGATGGGGTGGTGGCTGACTAGATGACTGCTTATGGTCTTTCGCTACCATCCTGATTGCGCCATAATCTAACCAACAGTTGTACAATGCATTGTTTTGACAATTACATTTTACTCTGATTATTTGTTAATATATGGCGCTGTTAAAACAAAATAAATTGACTTGACTTGACTTGACTTTTGACTGAGTATTACAATTAAGTTATTTATTTTCAGAAAAAAAATTGAATTTACTACAGGGCCTTAGCCCATGGGCCTAATTACCGCCGGCACAGCGCTATAGCCTACTGCACGGGACCACTGAACGAAATGACCTCGCATTGCTAAATTTTATTTCAAAAATATTTGAGTTAACAACTAAAGTAGGTATTAGCCTAATCGTGTTATCATTTCATTTAGAATCTACACTTATATTTTTTTCGTGCAGCATTTCCGTTTATTAATTGATGTTTTTGTCCTAGCTTACCCTATGCTTTTGGTCACTCCAGGTTTCTAGCCACTTAATGTTTGTGTTTAGTTCGGCTTCTTTTATTCCTATGGAACTAATACATTGACACAGAATGAGACAGCATAGGCCTATGTATTTTTGGCAATTATTACTTTTTGTCGAAATAGGAATAATCACATCACAAGTTTGCAACACACACGCATTTATTTTAAATTGGACTACAGCGCAAGTGAAATCCCCAATACCATACTTTTTGGTTAGAATAATGCAACTTAATTAAATTATTAGCCTACTAACTGTTGTCAGTGGCGTAGCAACGCAATATACCGCCCTTGGATCTTTGCACGAAATGCCGCCCCCCCACCCCCACTTAACACCGACGTAAAAGCTGATTAAAATTCCACAAAGCAGAAGAATTAAAGCAGTGTTTGTTTAATTTTATTGACAGTTTAAAATTCAATACGTCTAGCTTTCATTGAAGCAAATTCATAAATTATACGATCAAAAGATGATGTCTCGACTAAATCACTTTCAATGGACAGTAGCCTATTCTTTGTTAGTTCTTCTTCTCTAGCTTTCTTTCTAAATAAAGCTCCACTTTCTTTTACTCTCTTTATAAGAAAAATTAGCTTAAAAAAATTTGCAACTTAAACCTTGTTCTGGAATCTGTAGCACAATACTTAAAAAACAATAACCATAATTTCAAATTTGCTGAGTTAAGCTACGTGATCTATTTCAGACCTAAAACTTTAAACATTTCACAAACCTAACCCATCTTCACACATGAAGATGGAGGACTCCCGTCTATCTGCCACAAACAGACAGGGCCTATGAGAGGGGGGTACGGAGGGTACGGCGTACCCTTGAGAGCCCAGGCCTGTGATTGTTGGGGGGCCCGGAATTGTGATTTTATAGTTTACGCGCAAAAATGTTTGGTTAAAACCATCCTAAGCGACTAAATTCAAGCATAAAAGTTGTTATAAGTTTTCCTGCCTTTTACTAAAGTTTCTGTAATTTTCCATGCTACTGCTCCCAAAGAAAATAGAAAAAAGGGCGCACACAATAAAATGGTTTGTTCGTCCTTTGACGAGAGCTCTATCACATCAAACCAGCTCAATTAGACAAAGAGCTCTATCAAATCGGACCAGCTCTATCACATCAAACCAGCTCAATTAGACAAAGAGCTCTATCAAATCGGACTAGCTCACATCAAACCAGCTCAGCTAGACCAGTTCAGCTCTCAGAAAAACATTAAATTGATTGTTTAGTTAAAAATGTAATGATTTGTAATAATGTTTCCCTGTTCCGTATGTAGTTCTTTGCAGGACAGTACAGCGTCTTCCAGTATAGCCATCTCAAGTACGCCTACTTCGGAAAGAGATGCATCTCAGCCAATTGGCAATTCTTTTTCAAGTCTCTTGTAGGATACAAGCTGGCCAACCTGCTTTTCAAAAGCTCTTGCCTATACACTGTAGGTTATATAGCTTCATCGCAAGAAAAATGCAAATATTGCATTGATACGAAATCGTTGTCTTTTTCTCCACTGTCTGCATCTTTTCCAATGCAGATACAGTGGTTGTCTATTTCAACCTTTCTCTCTTTATAGGTTGTCTGCTAAGCGTTTTTGTTTATTGTGTATGGTTGAGTATGACTGCAAGTCTGCAACTGAGCGTGTGGCATGCAAATGCACATATCTAACGGTTGGCATGGCATGTTACTAACCTATTTAACCTATGTTGGGCAAGCATGCTTATGTCCACAAAACATTACTTTCCTTACTGCATGAAACAACCGCATGGTGTTGAATCATGTAGCCTACTGTATCTTTTTTTATTTCTGTGTTTTGTTTGCAGTTGCTGAACGACTGTTCAAACTTATCAACATTTACGATTTTGCGAATGGTAGTTAGACCTGTCGATGCCTATGTTCTTTTGTTTTAATTAGTTTTGTTCGCCTTTCAAATCGTATCTTTACATGTTGTACAGGTCGACTTATAAACCAAGTCGCTCAATATTTTAAAGTTGAACTTGTAATCAATTTGCCTTGCCTTTTTCAGAAATCTTACATCACATTCATGAACACCAGAAGGACGTGATTATGCGCACTGCCGCCTGAAACGAAAAAAAATGCTCCAGAGCCACCTGCACTCGACTCTCTAGCGCCTCTCAAGGAATACAAAAAGCCAAATGCCAACAATTAAATGCTACGACTACGTCAATGATCTCCAACTGCGATGATCTCTAGCAAGCAAAAAGCAAGACAAGGCTACATTTGTATCAAGTCAATCGGCATGGTCTGCTTTGCAACAGAAAAAGTCAGACAAACAATGAATGCCTGCTACGGTTTTCAACTGCGCTTACAAAACAATTAATGTTTCTACGAGGTGGACTCTTCAACACAGCACAAACTCAGACATTCCTTTGCGGAAGGCGGTGGAATCACGCAAAATCACTTCGCGACACGATATCACAAACACAACACCACATTATTATCATAAACACTAAACATACCTATTTCATACTATGTCTGATACAATTGTGTTAACGTTTTTAACTCCTTAAATTTGAACTAAACTTGGTACGTTTGGTTCCAATTTAGCCCAAATTTGGGGGGGCCTCTGTAGCGATCCATTATTTTAACATATAAGTTTTCCTGCCTTTTACTAAAGTTTCTGTAATTTTCCATGCAACTGCTCCCAAAGAAAATAGAAAAAAGAGCGCACACAATAAAATGGTTTGTTCGTCCTTTGACGAGAGCTCTATGACATCAAACCAGCTCAATTAGACAAAGAGCTCTATCACATCAAACCAGGTCAATTAGACAAAGAGCTCTATCAAATCGGACTAGCTCACATCAAACCAGCTCAGTTAGACCAGTTCAGCTCTCAGAAAAACATTAAATTGATTGTTTAATTAAAATGTAATAACTCGTGATAATGTTTCACGATCCTGTAATTTCATTATTCTGTACTGTTTAAATTCAAATTGTGTTAGAGACCTACAATATTATACGAACACCTTCTGATAACTTAAAATTATAATTTGAATAACAATTGTGTGGAAATTAGTTCATGGAGTCAGATAGCCAAACTAGATAAATTAGATAGATAGAAATTTCACCAAGCAGTTAGACAGCCTTCATCTTAATTCAACTTATAAACTATATCCTCATACTTAAACTCATACTTAAATATAAACTAAACTTATACTTAAATAACCTAAATAAAATATAACCACAATGTAGGCTACAAAATACTGCTTTTGGTATATAATATAGTTGACATGCAAGCATTGGCTAAGAGTTAAAGAAGACCATGACAAAGTTTATTTTAGCCAAGTTATAAAAGTTTTTGAAGGAAAAGTCCAGACAAGCTGTTATGCTAACTAGTAACTAAAATAATACTGATCTTGAAGTTATTGTAGTAGGCTACAAGTATTGTCTTAGTTTTGATTGCGGGCTGACTTGCAATCATATTATACTACAGCTACTAGTTTGATGCTTTTGAGCCTGTTGAAGCGTGAACTTTTGAAAGTGCTTGAGTTTTTTTGCTTTTGGACGGTCATTGTCATTCTCAGCAAAATTTTGTACATGCTCAAGTTAAATGGCGAACTGAAAGCTTAATAACTATATATGAAGAGCTTGTTTCCAAAACCGCTTACATCCACTTTCGGTGATTTCGAGAAAACCACGAAAAACGTTTATGACAGTTTCGCTTGGTAATGTAATGCGCTTTTGATTTCTAACGATGTATAACTACCTACTGAATTGAGCCATGACGTTTGTCCAGATCTAAGGAATATTAGAAGGCTTAGAATCGCCTTTTTATAAAATTAGAAATGTGGATATAAGCGGTTTTGGAAATAAACTGCAGAATAAAAATTGCCAGAATGACAGAAACCAATTTTTGAAACCATTTTTCCAAGCTGACCACCACTAATTCATCACCACAATCCAAATTCACTTTAAACAAAGCAAAAAAACACAGTTATAAAGCTCAAGTAGGCTACTAAGCAGTCTGAGCACCGTTGGTAGCTGCAACAATAGGCTGCAAGCCTATAACAGTGCTTATCAGTGTTGCCAGATAGTAGATGCTTCAAACTACCAAACACATTTCAAATTTTGCCAAACTGACCAGAGACTGACTGTCAACTCACCAAAAATGTTTGCCAAAGTTCTGCCAACTCAAAATTTACTGCCAAACAACGTAAAATTCTGCCAAATCTCGAATTTGGTAGTGAAATTTGCCAAATGGTAACACTGCTGCTTATTACGAAACGATGACGAAAACGGCTTAACAATCAGCGATATGTCACGTTATACAATGGCTTAATATGATTGGTTAATTGTGGATACAAGTGGTTTTGGAAACAAAGTGTGATGGCGCGTAAACGGTTTTGGAAGAAAACGCAATTTTTAGTGTCGAATTTGAAGCAGAAAGAGAAGGTTTTGGAAAAAAAGGAATGGATAGTAGGTACCTATGGTAATACTCTACCTAATGACACTCTAAACTCAATTTTGGTAAAAGTGGCGCCTAAGCGGTTTTGGAACTGGGCTCTTCATATATATATATAAATAGTGAATTTTTTATGTACAGCAGAATTTGGATATAATGGACTATTCATGGGCAGCATTTTTTGTCTTTTCATATATCAGAAATCTGACATCTGTTTTGTTTTTGTTTATTCTATTTTTAACTGTTTACACCTTCACTATTATAGGGTTTGTATGCTGCAGTGAACTTTTATTGCCTGCTTACCAGCTTAGTGCTGCATTCTACACTGTTTAGTTGGACTTGCAGAATGTCTTAATATATTGTGTTTGATCTTCATGTTTTGCTATTTGGTCACAGCGGTAAACCATAATCTCTTCGTGGGAAAATTGTAACATAAGATTCCCGAATCCGTTCGTCTGTATGTAATGACCGAAAGAGAAACACTCTTCTGAAACGTCTTTTCAAAATTGTATTTCTGTAAAATTAGCCCGCGGCTATCGAAAATGGGACGCAACACGGTACGCCACTAAAACCTGTCACTACAGAACAAACTACTTAGATAAAGACGGAATTTTTGTCCAGCTAGCAAGCACTAAGCAAACAGTTAAATGTGCGACTAACTCTCAAGCAACCATTTCACGAATGACCAGAATAGATATCAATATCTCAAACTCACGTACGCAGTACTGTGACGTAATAGTGAAAGACATTGTCACGCAATTCAAACAGGTGTTCAAAGGCGGTGATGCAATGTTTCATGTTTAAACAGGTTTGACACAAGTCTTACGAACGATGGTGCAATTTTGGCTCATTTTCTAGCAACTTCCATGACGTAAGATGCCAGCTAGGTTAAGTAGACCATAACGGTTTTTATATGACGTTTGATTAGGGGAACCATTGTCGGGAACACTATTTTATATAACATACAAGTGCATTTTTCTGCTTTTGTCTTCAACACGTGCATCTTCTTTTTTTGGAAAGTAAGAGGAAACATAATCATGGATGACATAATTTACGTCAGGTCAATTTTCTCAGTTGGTGTAGCACAGCAATGTTGTTCTAGTTTCACACTTGATTCAAAGTTTTGGTATTTCTACTCATTTTATCAGCACTGTGTTACTTACTGTGTATTCACAAACCTATGATATTCTTTCTTTTTCATGCTTGGCATTTCTTTAGTGTAAAAAGGACAATTTCAAGTTAACCTAAACTTTATATTATGTCATTATATCAGACCTGATGTCATCTGATTGTTTTTATCGCTCTGAATACTTTCAATTCTTCCAACGCTCATTGTATATAAATTTGTAACAGTAGATAGCCCATTTAGTGAGCTTTTAAACCGATGGCATTCAAGGTGGCTCTCTGTGATCTTTGTGCATTTTCAGTTTGTGTATTATTTCGTTGTTTTTGTTTTGGATATGGACAACTTTGTTTGACGCAAATAAATAATAATAATATTAATTCAGATGCATAAAAATAGAATTTAATTTAGAATAGGCCAATCCCATTCTCTGTTCTTATAAACTTGTATTTTATGATGCTCAATCTTATCTGGCAGCAGGGTAGGCCTATATCATATGAGGTAAGTGATATATTTATCTTTCATATTCAATATTATTGTGCATAGCCTTTAAATAATAGTTTTTATGTAGCTTGATACTATTATTTCGCTCAGATGTCTAATTCTGCAGTAAAATGTTGTATGGTGTACAATACGCAGGGTTGGAAGTCGTTAGTCAAAAAGCAATGACTATTTCACTATTCGATAGTGCCCAAAACAGCAACGACTTTCCGCTATCGATACTCAAAAAAGCAATGAATAGCAATTACTAAAAATAATTAAAAAAAAATAACGAGCAGCCCGCAAACTAAAAAAAAATACGCAAACTTGAAAAAAAAACAAGCCCAAACTTGCGAGAAAACTGCAAGGTTGGCAACACTGTTAACGACTCTCACTGGCATGGTTTTTCTGAACTGTGTTTCCGCAAAATTTTCCTTAATCCTTTAAAGTTTGTAAACCGGAAGGGGACTAGGTCGAATAGTAATCCGAAAACTAAATCTCGTAAATTCGTTTTGACGACGAAGTTAGTGAACACCAAAAAATGATTCAGCAGTTCTCCTAAATATCGATTAGTGAATAACGAATAATGATTTCGTTGCTTGCATAAAAAAGCAGTAAATAACGCGCATTTGATATTTATTTTTAAAAGGAATGGGTATAAGCATTCGATATTCAGAAAGCAACAAATAACGCTATCGAATAGTGACAACTAGTCGTTACTTCCAACCCTGGCAATACGCTTAAGCAAACATCACGCGCTTTGCCCAAGACGAAGGGGGCCCGGAGTGAGAGGGGGCCCCGGAATGACTCTTCGTACCCTTAGTGAAAACTTCTCTCAGAGGCCCTGCAAACAGAGGATAAAGGTGGCAGTTGATTCGATGACCTCACGGTCCGTTCCTCACGGAAGTGAAACAAACTGAAAACTAATCGAAACTTAAGTACCAAAGATAAATTGGCTGAACAATGCTAAAGCTTACAAGTTACAACCGACATTCTATTATGGCTTCAACAATCACAAGCAATTTGGTGCTTGCCTATGAAGCAGCCATCGTGGTTGTTTTCAACGTCACGCTTTATTGCACAGAGCACATCAAATGAGGCAGAGGCCGTTGAGAGGATATTTTGGGACCGGTACTAATGATATTCTTGGGGTTCAAATCAAGATATTTTTAAGAAAAAACGCATTAACTTACATCCCATAAATACGCGATTGCTTCAGGTTCCCGGGCCCCTAAAATCATCCTGGACCTCTCTATCAACGCTGCTAGTCATCAATGGCCACCATATTTTTTATAACTCATAGTTCTTTTAGCTCAACACCACAGATATCAGTGCTTGGAGCTTTTTAGACACCTTTTATTTCGGCACGTGAAGGCTCTCCGTCTCAAGAAAAGAAATTGACTATACTACAAAAACATCCTAAAACCCAATTAACTCTGAGTTATGCGGTACCAGATGATAAAGACTCTCCTCTGCTTCAACCAAATCTAGAAAAGAATTGATGAATTTAAAGTGTTTTCGTACTGGTAACATCAGGGCCTCCGAGAGAAATCGTTACTGGTCGGGAAACAATACTAAAAGTGGGCCTCAAAAAACATTTTTTAGCAAAAACACAAGTAACGAATTTGTATCATGCGTTGCATCATGTGTCTTAAGCCAAACTTAGCTACTTTCCTCATCGTGAAGTTGAATTCCTTTAAAGTTTCGATGAAAATCAACAAAAATCACTCGATTACACTTGCAGCAAAATTCCTATTGTTACTCAATATTTTCTCTAAGAAAGAATTGCAGTAAAGTTATACGATGTGCACATGCACACCCTATACATGGTGCCTTTGGCCACGGCCGTTGAAAGGAGAATTTTGGTCCGGTATCAAAACGATTTTCCGGCCCCCAATAAAGACACTTTCAAGAAAAATGCACCGTATCCAAAGAATGCAGTATAGTTTGTTCAAACTCTCTATGGTTAAGGCAGTGCGGGCATGTTTTCTGATGAATTCTTGTCTGTTCGTTGTGTGGAATCCTGCAAGAGCCGCTTTTGGGTCGGTGATAACGTCTCCTCCCTTGACAAGTCTGCATCGCGTTGGTACTTGGTTCCAGTCATGTTGTGAATCGAAATTGCTATAGGTGGTAATTTTAGTATAATCTACAGTAGATAAAGGAAAAATTGTTAACACGCAATGCGGGCAACGAAAATAGTTCAACAAAGCATTCAATCCATTCGGAACCTTTTGCCATGCAAAGTTACGGATCACAGCATCAAATAATAAAGATTTGGCAAGGTTTAAATTGATGCACAACGTGCATAAACTGTTCACTCGGTTTTGAGTCGTGGTGGTGCGTAAACAAATTTTACAAATTTCTGTGTACTAAAACCACGTTTTCAACTCGCAACCGTTGGAAGTAGGCTACTGGTTTAGGCAACAAATTTTCAAAGCAACAAAATATCTGGAAAAGTGTTTCGAAAGTTGCAATCAATGATTTCCTTGTGTAGATATCATGAGGTGATGCGTTCCAGTTTGCATCTCAAGTTTGCTGGGTAGCTTTCTTTCAAAAGTAGCTTACCAACTCATCCAAAACGTCATTGTTTTACAACTTGTTTAAATTTGTTCCACATGCCTACAACTACACATCAGACATACAATGATATTTCCATAGGACTTCAAACTTATCGATGATATCTGAGTTTGTTGATGCATTTGTGAATAAACCACCCACAGCTAGCGAATCCTTTGCAACATAGCGTAGCCTACGGTAGAATAAATTTCGTTTGTAATATTGAGCTGGTGAAGCGGAGTTGTTGAAGCGTTCCGTCGCTAGAAATTTTTTTTTTCCAATTAATAGTTCCTATAACAACTTAAGCTTGCGAGTAGCCTACTTTCCAGCTTTCTGTAACTTTGATTACATCTTCCTTTAACTTCATTAAATTCATCAGCTTATTGTCCATTCGTCGTCGTCGTGCGAGCCTCCTCTGGGGCCGAAAAACATTGAACAGTTCTTTATCGCTGCATAAATAAGTTAGAGTGAATCTCGCTTAGGACTGTGATCTACATAATGCAGAGAAGCACAGGTTTGAAACTGCTCAAGTAGGCTGCTTGGAAACGGTAGGCTATAGCTTTCTTTAGAATTTCCTATCTGACTTGGCTGCAATTGAAAATGACATAAGCTTAGTCGATCAAAAATGATATAACATTTGGACAACACTGCACACCATGAACTCCAACTCTAGTGCATTTAAGCAATGACATCCATAAGCAGAAAATAGGCAAGAAGGGTTTACCTTTTTCAATCTTGCTTGGACATTTTTCCAAATATGTTGGATCCACTATCATATGCCTGGCAAACGCAGTTTTTCATGTCAAGGTACAGTTGGTCAAGCAAACATAATACACGCTTAGCCAAAGCAGCACTAGTTTTCAAGTTAAAACAACATAACAATGATCGACTTGTAAAATTGTAACTACCGTACACATTTCATTCAAAAGTTTGTTTACTTTTAGGTTGATAAATTTTTATTTTAGTAGTAAAAATGGGCCTCCCTCAAAAGTGACAAAACGAAAAACTACTCGTTTTTCCTTTACAATGTTATGCTAGGGGGGAAAGTAGCCCGACTTCCCCCCCCTCTCGGAGCCACTGGGTAACATAATCCTACTGGTCGCTTTAAAAGTTAGCCTACTTGTTTCTATAAGGTGTGAGGGATGCATCATCTGGTTCTGCGGTAATCCTCTGAGACACTGTACATGCAGAGTGCTGTATGAATGGCTTCCTCAAACGCAAGAAGATTAAAAAAGACCCACCGACTCCCCACCACAGGAAATAGGGTTAAAACAAACTTAAAGCAAACAAATCTGTTTTAGAAATTACTGAATGGAAACACTGGGCCAATCGTTTGATCACTATTTATGATGCAAACATAAGTTTTAAAAACAAACTGATTTCGAAAATAAAAAATTTACTTGATAATATGCACATGTCATTTTTTTTCAAATGTGCAATAGGCCTATTTTCTGGCTTAGTCATCTTACTTAGCCTTTAGGCACTCCTGATCTAGTGACCGAAAAGAATTTTTAAAACTGTTGAAATATCAGAACAAATCAGAAATCTAAATATTGAACATACAACCATTTTTTTCTCCTTTTTTGGATAGGCTAACACTGAAATATATAAACTGTAGCTTGAACTACATTGAACCATGTTGACGTGTATTGTTTTCGCTTAAGATGATCAGAAAAAAAATACAACTGAACTGAAATTTATCACTTTTATTATGGATTTAAACAGATGCAACGTCATTCTGCTTCAAAACTTGCTTCTGTTCACATCTGACCAGGTTTCTTCGAATTTCAAATGTTGAATTTCAACCATAGGACTGAGTATCTGCAACAATTGTATAAAAAACGCATATATTTGTTAAATTAGGTCATATTTGTATTTACATTTGTATGTACATTTGTATTTCATATTTGTTAAATTACATGCAAGAAACTGCAGAACGATACAATGATGTAAAAATTTCTTTGTGCAAGTAAATTGCTGTGCATGAAGTTGAAAAGATTTAACAAACATCAGTTAATAGATTTTAAATTAGAATTTTATTGAACTTTTTTCTTAAAATATCACAATAGCCTTCTGTAGGCTACACCGTCAGATTTATCATTCCTGTATATAGGCCTGGGCAATTCTTCTTTTTTATTTTTCATTAGTAGCATCCAACCCGTTGTACCAATTGACAAACTATTTGGTTTTCAGAAGAAAAAAACAAGCAACCAAGTAGGACACTTCATCAAATATCCTAGCTACTTTAAAAATAATTTGGAGATTGATATTTGATTGAACTAAAAGTAAAATTTTCTACAGGTATTAACAAAGCCATGAAGAGCAATTAGATATATACGAGATCAAGCTTAAAGGGGGGGGGGGGGAGAGTTGCCTCACAGCCCCTCTTCCTCTTTACGTACCGTACGCTACTGTGTGTGAAAGTAAACTACAGCCGCCACTGAACGGTTTTATTGTAGTGAAATATTTGCACATAATATTCAACCAAGTATGCAACATAGATGTTACCTCATTAGACTTATAGTATTTTGTTTTAACGAGATAATACAATGCATATCCTGGTATCCACACAAACCCAGCCATCGATATAATCCATCCAATGGCTATTGCCCATACGGGGTAAATGTAAGTTCGATTATAGACAAGAGGTTTGTAAAGAACAAGGCAATAAACGAATAAAACCTGCAACAAAACCCAGTGATTATATTGTTAGTCAAAACACAATAGTACTGGTAGCCTACCTACCGGTAAACTTAGCCTAATTATGCAGAATTTTTTTGAGACCTGGTTTTACCATATTCTTAAATTTGTTGACTTGAAATCCAAAAATGGCTCAGAAACATTTTTAAAACTCGCAAAAATTTGCATCAAAAACACTAAAGCACACCTCAATTTAATAAGCGCAAGCTTTTTTGAGCAACAACGCTCCACATATGATTCTTGGCTCTCTTAAGTGTTTGGTGTAGTTTGGGATACGGTATCGTAGGAGTCTCTTGAATAGATAGGATAGCCTATTCACGTCTCATTTTTTAGTATTGCTGCTTATTGATTTTGATTTTTATGCTCGGATTGCAAAAGCTTCTTTGAGAGCTCAATGATGGCGGTTTCGTATATTTGTGGAGGCTCTGAAGCACTGACACAGGCCCGGTCACGGAGATTGAAAGAGTGGAGTTTTTGATTGTTGAAGTGTTGTTGGCGGGGAATTATTCCATCCCCTAAATACGCTTGTGTTTCATTTCATTAAATCTAACCTTGACGGTTACTTTTGATAGACACAAATAACAATAAGCTAGAGAAATGTAGGTAACTCTTTGCTGTACAAGCACTAAGAGCAGATTAATTTTATCTCATCACCTCTGATAATGTTGTTCACTCGTTCGGTATACAATGCAGTAGCCTAAAAGTATATTTGTTTGTTCTTCTATAGGAAAATTCTATTCTTAGACTTTAACCACTTTTTAATTGTAGCGATTGTATTTGCTGTAGTTTTTAAATTAGCCTTGTGAAAGTAAAACTGTCGATCACTCTAAGTTTTCCTAGGTTCTTTTTTATTAGAAGAATTCTACATACCAGTGAAATGAACGGTATTACAAATTTCCAACAATATTTAAACCAGGGAAAGTATGGACGGTATCCCAGCATTTTGCAGAATTCCTCATAATATTTTTCTGAGCCATATAACCAAGTTATTGCTATGCACTCGCAGGCTATTCCAAAAAGCATAGACCAACTAGTACTTGAAAAGTTGTCAAGCAAATACACGTAATACATTCCACTCTAAAAAGAAAATATTTCTTTACTTAAATCTGAAACTGTTAAGTTTAAAATCACAAGCTTCTTAGTACAATTACGAAAAATACCACGGAGAATAACGGTTTTGGTATGATACACGCTTAGCTAAGCTACCGAAATTGATAAAATGTTTTTTGCTTCTACTAAAATATTGTGTGCTTGTTTCTCTTTATTTTATACCTATCAGATTTTAGGGAAAGCGTCAAATACGTAGGCTACGGAATGGTAAACTATTAGTCACTCTAAATTCGTAAAATGGTACTCAACAGTCAACAATCAGCAAGACTTTACCCTGTCGGTTGGTTCTTTTATTTTTAATCAAATATAATTTATAACAGACAACTTTACATACTTTCTGTAACGCAAAACTTGACCCAATAATATTTTTGTTTTACTTTACCTGCGTGACTGTAATAAGTCCAAGCAGCAAGAGTGAAATGCAAACTGCCAAATTCAACAAACTTTTCTTCCATCTTTTTTGAAAAAAGTTAGGGACAAGATCAACAATTGCAGCAACGAATGCTTCCACAGACACAAACTTTTAAAAAAAATATTAGAATTGTTAGTTTCTAAAATCATAATTTATTTATTAGGCTACATTCGCTTCATGATGCTGAGTGAATAAATTGTGAGTTCTCAAACAGCAAAATCCGTCATTTTTACCTTGATGTCTACAGACGTTGAATCGATGTAAAAATGACAGATATTGTTGTACGGGCTGTAACTTCCAGTTAAAACACGTGTTTGAAAAGAGTATGGTTTCATTTCCGCATCATTTCTGCAGCAAGCTTAGGTTACGCCTAAAACTTTAAAAATAAGCTCAACTTAAAAATTCGTGACCCGACCTTTCTTTAAAACTACAGCTAAAGCAAACACTAATTGTATGGTTGGCAAAAAATGGGAAAAACACAATCGCAAGCAAAAAGTACATTAACAAGCATACATCTTCAAGATTGATTTGATCTTTATTTTCAGACCGAGAAAGCTTCTTTAAGAGCTTAATCCTGGCAGTTTAGCAAGCATGTAGAGACTTTCAACCATTGACACAGGCCTAGCCATCGAGTTTGACAGCGCGAAGTTTGGAAATGAATGTTGCTCAAACGCACACCCGGAGAATCGAACTATGGCCACTTGATCTTTCGGCTTCTTTGTTCGTAAAATTAGGCGCTTAACCAACTGAAACATCGGGATGAACTAGCTTACCAATGAATCCAAACCAAGCATGAGAAACATTAGGAAGAATACAGCTGACCACAACTGAGGCAAAGGCATCATGCCTACAGCTTCGGGATAGGCTGTAAACGCCAAACCAGGTCCTGCTTCAGCAATATCTTTCACAGTTTTGTTCTGAAAACCAGTAAATGAGCGCATTGTGAGTTGTGGGGAAGTTATGGTAATAGTGATGACAAATCTTGAAAAAATATTACGTGCAGTTCTGCGCAGTGAGAAAAACGCTTTTTTTGTTTGAAAGAGCCTAAAAAGTTTATTGTTACCACGATACTTAGAATGATACGATATTCACAAACTGGATAAGATAGGGTAACCTACTCAAGAAATTAATAAGGCTTTGGTTTTGTCTTTAAAAGTATTAGTTTGTAATACAATCACAATACTCTACTCTTCTATATACCTGCTGTTTTGCCATAAAACCTAATGTAGAAAATACAGCAAACCCTGACAAAATACTCGCGCCACTATTGACACCCGACAGAATGAGACAATCCCTGCAACAAAACGTTTACAATGTTGAGGAGTAGAAGTATTTGTATAGAAAGGTTCATGAAGCAGGCTGATTTGAGGCATGAGTTAACATGACTTGTCATAGAAGTGAAATAAAATGTGATATTTTAACATCAATTGGCAGAACAAAGTATAGGCTACTATGGAAAGATTCTAAAAATAGAACTAGAAGATAAGAATCAAACCTATTTACCAACAATTTTATCAATTGAGTTTTACATCAGTTCATAATAATTCTATTGAATTATTTAATTTAGACTTTTGATTGATCGGTTATCAGAGTCTTTTTCTTCCGATTAAAAAAACACTTTAAATTCTTAATCCTGAAAGTTTCATATTATGCTTATACTGTATGTAAACATAGAAAATTCAAACCAGTGATAATAGGAATTTGACAGAGTTTGTTCGGAGAAGTGTTGTTGCTTATAAACAATCATTTAGCTTATAAACAAATTACAGTAGGCTATTAGGATGGACGTTTGGTCTCTATTTCTATTTTTTGTTTTGTTTGGTCTAGTGTTTCTTATATTTATTCGAAAATAGAAACATCTTCGTAAAAAGTTGAGTTTTAAAAAACTTTGTTTCCGAATTAGGCTGATACCAGTTTTTAAGGGAAAAGCTTTCCAGAAACAATATACAGTATTGCAATTGTTCTTGACATTTTTATATAGCAGGCTTATGATAGCTTACTGGGCCTGAAGTTTTATTGCTAATGACCACTTTAAACAATTATGCTTTATAACTCGGTCAAAATGTAAATTGCCGGTAAGCTGCTTGATGTTGTGGTAGACTATCGCGGTGACGACGACGTCGCTATAATAACATCTAGATTCTAGACCAGTGGTTCCCAACCTGGGGTTCACGGACCCCTTGGGGGTCCGTGAGAAAGCATTTGGGGGTCCGTGATTACCTTGATAAATTTTGGAAAAAAAAATTGTTCTATATGCACGGATAGAGCACCAGCTATGCTCGGGAACAAATCAAGATTTGCTGCTTTAGTAAAAAACAAAGCTCCTCGAGTGGTTGTTACCCATTGCTTCTTGCACAGGTACGCCTTAGCAGCAAAAACTTTACCAGCAAGTCTCAAAGAAATTCTGACGAATTGCGTGAAAGTTGTTAATTTCATCAAAAGCAGAGCTGTAAACCACCGTACTTTTAACGGAATGGCCCGATTCGGTGAGTCCGATTCGGTGAGTCCGATTCGGTGAGTCCGATTCGGTGAGAGCCTTTTTCGGTGAGAGCCTTTTTCGGTGAGAGCCCTATTCGGTGAGTTTTTTTTTTTTAAATTATTGCGCGCCGTAGCCTAATTATCATTGCCGTTATAGGGTTAGGGGATAGGGGTTAGGGGATAGAGGTTAGGGGGTTTTTGGGGTTGGGGTGGGTTTTTGGGGTTTGGGGGTTTTGGGGGTTTGGGGGTTTGGGGGTTTTGGTGTTGGGGGTTTTTGGGGTTGGGGGTTTGGGGTTAGGGGTTTGCGGTTTTGGGGCTTTTTTTGGGGTTTGGGGGTTTTGGGGGTTAGGGGTTTGCGGTTTTGGGGTTGGGGGTTAGGGGGTTGGGGTTTTTTGGGGTTTGGGGGTTTTGGGGGTTTTGGGGGACTTGGGGGTTTTGGGGTTTGGGGGTTTTGGGGGTTTGGGGGCTTGGGGGTTTTGGGGTTGGGGGTTTTTGGGGTTTGGGGTTAGGGGTTTGCGGTTTTGGGGTTGGGGGTTAGGGGGTTGGGGGTTAGGGGGTTGGGGGTTTTTGGGGTTGGGGTTTTTTGGGGTTTGGGGGTTTTGGGGGTTTGGGGGTTTTGGGGCTTTGGGGGTTTTGGGGGTTTGGGGTTTTGGGGTTGGAGGTTTTTGGGTTTGGGGGTTTTTGGGGGTTTGGGGGTTTTGGGGTTTGGGGCTTTGGGGGTTTTGGGGGTTTGGGGGTTTTGGGGTTGGAGGTTTTTGGGTTTGGGGGTTTTTGGGGGTTTGGGGGTTTTGGGGGGTTTGGGGGGTTTGGGGGGTTTGGGGGTTTGGGGGGTTTGGGGGGGTTTGGGGTTTTAATTAGGCTACGGTACCCGATAATTTTCAAACAAAAATTCAAAAAAAAAACACAAAAACCCCCAACCCCAAAAACCCCCTAACCCCTATCCCCTAACCCCTATCCCCTAACCCTATAACGGCAATGATAATTAGGCTACGGCGCGCAATAATTAAAAAAAAATAACTCACCGAATAGGGCTCTCACCGAAAAAGGCTCTCTCCGAATCGGACTCACCGAATCGGACTCACCGAATCGGACTCACCGAATAGTAGCAGACCCACTTTTAAAGCGCTCTGTCAAGAAGTAAGAGTTATTACGCATTGAATTTCATTCAAAAACTGTGGAAGAAATTTGGTGCTCACAACTGCAAACCTACCCATTCTTGGCAAAGCAAGCTATTGTTATTTTGTTCAGGGGCGCCGGAACGATTTTTGACTGGGGGGGCAAGATTACAAAAAAAGGGCACTTTTGTTTACTAAATGGCCAATTTTTTTCAAGTTTTAAGATAAGATATAGCGACAACGCTAATCTATCAGCTCACTATGTATTGAGTAGGCTAATAATAGCCTACAAGTGTCTGGTATACAAAGAAGGGCATCATGCTATGTTATAATGATGTAACCTACTGTCAAGCTTTAAAGCAGCCTGCGGCCATGGCCGCTAAGTAGTGCTTGAATGACCGCCGGTGCTACCTCCTCAATCGGCCAAGTTTGGCCACCGGTCTCTTCTAGCCAATTATTTAATTTCGCAATAGAATGATCGTGGATTAACTGTCGAAAATATGTAGTATCAAAGAGTGACGCAAAATTCTGGAACGAAGAAGCTTCAAGAGCAAGCGGGGCTGGTTCGACTCTAGGGGTGTGCGCTTGAGCAACGCACGTTAAGGACTGCTCTCCATTCAGCGGCATCTAATGGATGGAATAGTTCCCCGGCAACAAGACTTCAACAATCGGAAACTTCACTCTGTCAATCTCGGTAACCGGGTCTGCGACAGTGATTCAAAGCCTCTACAAGTATGCGAAACTGCCATGATTAAGCTCTGCAAGAAGCTTTCCCAGTCTGAGGATAAAGATTCAATCAATCAATTAGGTCAGCGCGTCATAATCGCTACTGTTGCATTGTGCGGGAATATTAATATTTGTTATTGATGGAATATATCCATCTGCGATCACCAGCGCTGTAAGTCTTGTTTGTAATTCCCGACGATTATTTTAACAAAGTCTTAATCCGAAGTGCTAATTTACATCGGCTGGCAATATTGTCGTTTTTATGTCGATTCGATGTTGTCGGACATTAAAAAGGAGAACTAGGTTAGTTGGCATCCGAGGGGAAAACATTTTTTGATCATATTTTTGCAAAAATTATGCTTCTTTTAGTAATGTTCTTCACATCATTGAAATACTTATTTTATTACCTTGCCGTCATCGTCAACACATGTCCAACGTTATTTTTCGTTGCTAAACAGAATTCTAGGGGAGTGGCGAACTTCTTTAAAATCAGCCACATTGGAGACACTCATGCGAGTGTCGTTAGATGGTCCCGCAGTACTGGATTACAATCCCGATAAAGCAGTTATTGTGTGGTGCAACGATTCTATTGTAGGACGTCACCCAGGCCCAGACTTCAACAACGCTAAGTGATCATTTTTGCATTGTTTCAAGTTTAATTCTATTTACTTGTGCTGTCGTTATTTTTATTTTGTATTTTGGCCTCCAAGCACGCAGATTTGGCCGCCGAGAAGGAGCTCCCGGTAGGCCACGATGGTTGCCGAAAAAAAAACGAGTTTTAAGTCCTGTCCTGTGTTGCAAAATTTTGTGCCGTATATATATATATATATCATTTTGAGGCAAAAATGAAAGATTATAATTAGGCTAAAAGCGAATAGCAGAAATTGTTATATTGCAAAATGTGCAGTAGCTTACATGAATTTAAAAGGGCTCCATTGCCCCCCCTGCCCCTCCATCTGCAGAAAAGTTGAGGGCAGGGGGGGCGGCCGCCCTCCCTGCCCCCCCGCTTCCGGCGACCCTGATTTTGTTACGATTCATAACCACTTTCCTTTGCGAGGCAGGATTCTCAGCTCTTGTTACAATAAAAACTAAACATCGAAATCGCCTGGACGTTGAAAATGGCATGCGTGTTGCATTGTCAAAAACTCAAGCACAGTTCAGTCGTTTAGTTCAGGAAAGGCAACAACAGCCCTCTCATTAAATTTGCTTACGGTACGTTGAAAAAGTTTCGACATGGCACTTTGGGTCACCTTAATATTCAAATACTGCTGACATTTCTTGAACAATTCATTCATTTTCTTATTTAAGCAACTGTTCAGTGTTTAACCTGATATTTGCCGCAGGAGTCATAACGGCAATGCGATATGACACAGTTGAGTAGCATAATTATTACAATAGTATGTTAATTGAGTTCAGGCAAAATGTAGGTAGGGGTCGCAAAATTAATAATTTGTCTAAAGGGGTCCTTGACAACAAAAAGGTTGGGAACCACTGTTCTAGACGAAGAAGCCTGTTTGACGTGCAAAATAAGTCTAGCGTTTGACTTCCAGTCCAGATGCTACTATAGCGATGTTAACATGGGCTATATCCAAAGGGAGGTGAGGGGGGTGATCACCCTCCCACTCATTGAAGTTGAAATGACTATGATAATTTTAACCCACCCAAAATCACCCCCCCCGAATTCTAAAAGTGGATAGAGCCCCTGGATGTTAACACCTATTGGACCTTTGCGTTTTCGGTATGAAATTGCTGCTTAGGCTACCTAACAATTGTGAAAATGTTAGAAGAAATTAATCCAATAGGCCAATATACTCAAACCTGGAATCCATGGATGGCTAAAAGCTCCGTGAAAATTGTCAAGGAGTTTCATTGAATTTATATCATGCAAAACAGCAAAAGTTTTTAGTTTTACACACGACAAATCTTCAAAGTTTAGAGATCCGTAGCTGATAGAATAATTGATCCTTCAAGAATAATCAGTGACTATACAAATGCTACCAACCACTGTAGGCCTATGCCGTTGATTGCCAGGTTCAATATCTTCTCGAACAGGCTGTAGAGTTTTTTTTTAAACTGATGTAATGACGAAACAATGTGTAGCTCACCTGAAAAAGTTGTGATGCTTTTTATTGAAGCTTCCCAATGCAATCATGGCTCCTGAGCCTAGCGAGAGAGAAAATAGGTTTTGCAAAGCCGCGTCTTTCCATACCTATGAAGAAAATAGTTTCAATTTGTTGTTTCAATTAACCATTTGCAAGAAACATAGGCTACATAGAATTTGCTGGAAGTAGCCTATAAATTGAGTTTTCAGAATCAGAAAATTATAATTTTAAATGTCATCTGTCGGATTGTTGCCTATAGCTTTTCATTGTTTGTCATGTTTTATTTTACGCACATAGGGACAACATTCGGTACACTGCAATTACAGCAAAAAGTCATACAGTCGTCGAGTCAGCTACTCCTATTATTTTGGTGTTTTTCATTGTCTAAAATCTGCCACAATGCAACTAATGACATTGTCAGTGAACAGTGATAAGTAATTTTGAAGCACGAAAAAGCTGCCAAATTTTTGAAGTTTAGAAAAGTAAAATACCAACCTGAGGCCGAAGCAGATATTTCATGTTGGGTTTCAGAAAGTATTTGATGCCATCAATAGCGCCATCTAATGTGAGTCCGTGTATGATAAGCGCAATGAGAAGAATTATTGGAAGAGGTGCAGTGACATATGTGACCTGTAAATATGTACAGCAGTTGATAGAAAAACGTTTTTTGGCGTTACAGGGATTGAGGAACGACGCAGCACGTACAGCGCTTGATTTCCAAAGTGGTTACGCGCTCGGCTCAAGACCACGTGGGCCGTGGCGCTGGTTCGACTCTCGGGATGTGCGTTTGAGCAACGTACTTTCAGGACTGCTCTCCATTCAGCGGCACCTAGTGAATGGAATAATTCTCCGGCAACAACACTTCAACAATCGGAAAACTTCACTCTGTCAATCTCGATAACCGGCTCTGCGTTAAGAGCCTCTACAAGTATGCGAAACTACCAGGAATAACCTATCAAGGCTTTGTAAGTCCGAAGATAAAGATTCAAAACCAAACCAAGCTTAAGCTGGGTGTTGAAAAAAAAACACCGTTTAGCTCTATCTACGGGACAGTTAGTTAGGTAGGGGTAGTTTATAAAAAGAAAGGCTGCAGGGAAAAAAAAACTAGCCATTTGTTCTTGTAAGTGTCATAAGCTGGGTACAATGACAACCTTGTATTCTCTTTCCCAGAAGCTAAGTATGAGATGATAGGTAGCCTACAGTCTGAAACGGAGCACCATGTTTTGAAATTTTTGAGTAGGATTTTTAAGTTTAAAATTGAACAGAAATAATTCAACACTGCACCTAACACTGTACAACACAACTAACAACAACAACACTAGCCTAGTAACACACAACACTATATCTAACTTTTATTACAAAACTGGTTAGGCTTGCCTTGCTCGTCCAGTTTATTCCTCGAAACATACAAAGAAAGGCAATCGCCCAAGTGATCACCAGACATATGAGAATCTCTGTCTGAAAACGTCCAGTCTCAGTCAGTCCAGAAGATATGTTCAACACAGATCGTCTAAAAACGATTTTTTAGAATCAATATGTGATTTTAAATTTTTTTAGAACTAAAACGTAGCCTACTGTAGTTGGTTGAATGAAACAATAATCGTACCTGACTGAAATAATAATCGCTTATTTTGTATTTCTCTGTAGCCTAAGTGGCTATGTATTTAACTTATCTATACATATTTATAATATTTATGGTGTCAGCCAAATATTATAATGCCCCTGCCCAACTTTTTTTACTGCTTTAGATTGAAAAGAAGGACCTTTTGCTTAAAGTTAATGTTAGAACTTGGAATGTGCCAAACAAACTATGTTTTTTTTATGTCTAATTTCTGGTTTTGTCCTGTTTCCAATCATTCTGGTCACGTAAAGTGTCTGTTCATTAGCAAAGTTGGCTGTAAATGTCTGGACATCTTTTTTGTCTATACTTTTACTTGCCAATGCCGTGTAGAAAGTTAGTAGCCTATATTTAGTCAAAAGTTACTTACTGCCAAAATTCAACAGCGGACGAGGAAAGGGTTTTGTTAGCAGTAGTTCCATTTTGCAATGCTGGCGACAAAATTGCAGTTTCATTGTCGACAAAAGAATGAGACACAAAGCAGTTTTCTGTGTTCCAAGAATTACCGCAAGTCATCCAAGGAAGGACAGCAGAAAAACTCCCATAAAGAAAACGGATTGCCCATGCAAGAATTGTAGCATAAGTGATGTTGGAAACAAATGCGTAATACGTTACTGCATATCCCACACCTTTAAACAGTGCAAAATAAAGGTATTTTTATAACTTGAACTTTTTCATGTACTGAGTAGAGTTTGAACACATATATGCCAAGTATAGGTGTTACGGACAATTTTCACCAAATCAAACGTCATATAAAAACCGTTATGGTCTACTTAACCTAGCTGGCATCTTACGTCATGGAAATTGCTAGAAAATGTCCAAATATTGCACCATCGTTCGTAAGACCTGATGAAACATTGCATCACCACCTTTGAACACCTGTTTGAATTGCGTGACAATGTCTTTCATTATTGCGTCACAGTTACTGTTTACGTGAGTTTGAGATATCGCAAATTATTCTAGTCATTCGTAAAATGGTTGCTTGAAAGTTGGAGGCATATTTAACTGTTTGCTTAGTGCTTGCCAGCTGGATAAAATTTCTGTCTTTTATCCAAGTAATCTGTTCTGTAGTGACAAGTTTTTAGTGGTGTATCGCGTTGCACCTCATTTTCGATAGCCGCGGGCTAATTTTACAGAAATACACTTTTTGAATAGACGTTTCAAAGGAGTGTTTCTTTTTCGGTCATTACATACAGACGAACGGATCCACGAATCTTATGTTACAATTTTCCCACGAAGAGATTATGGTTTACCGCTGTGACCAATAGGCTACAATAACTGTCATCCAGTATTCTTGAAAGAAAAAGCGCACGTTTGGCTAAAAATAGGTTAGTGTGGCTAAAAGTTACCTCTCATCACTGGAACAATCGACCAGGCTTTTGTAGCTGATTTGGTTGTGAGTTGGCCAAGCGAAGTTTGTAGAATCAAATGAGGAAGAGCAATGAAGAAAAGAGTCACAAAATATGGGATCATAAAAGCTCCTGGAAAATTTTTCTTTTTTAAAGAAGTAACAAAAAGTGATATATTGCAGCAGTCTAAAATACTGTAAACAAGTCTACGAAATTAGGTTTCTTTCCAAAAATCCGGAGTTAGTGAAAATTTATGCCCCTACCACACGTTAGATTTTATCGTATGAACATCATGTAGCATTAACTCAAGCGTAAAACCATGGATTACACTGTCAATGCAGCCTACAGTCCAAAAATAGTATTTGCGATAAAATAACATCTGGTTTATGAAATTTAGGCTACTGGTGGTTTGAAAAAGAAAATATAATAAAACAAAAAGGGTTTTAAACCAGGTAAATTATCTACAATACTATGAAACCATTTGCAAAACTTCCTCAATGATTTGAAGCTATTCAGCAACGTATTGTTTCGGCTTTGGCTTTAAATGGCTTTTCTGTGTTGTAAGCTTGATGGAAACATGTTGCGTAATGAAGGAAAAAGGAAACAAAGTCGTCTTTGTAAAGTTTGTCGTATAATTAGGGTAAGCTTTTGTAAGTTTAAACCTTTTTACAGCTTCGAAAACAGGGCTTCTTGAAATTTCTGAGCTGCGCGCCCCATGGAAGTCATTTACGAAACTTTGTGCCCTCTTTTCTCGTTTAAGCTTTAAATTAAAGTCAAACTACAACAATTTTGCATGTTTTGGATCCATCAAAAACATGAATCAAAAGCTTGTGGATCACAATCTACTTTTTCTCGCATCAATGAGAATTAAGGATGTAGCCTATAGCAGTTTAATTCATGCCTTAGTTGTTGAAGACAATGCACATCGCATGTCAGGTTCACAGTTAGGTTTGTTCCAAGCTTGTGTTATCTGCAGAAAAGCCTCTTTCACCCAAAATAAAGTCACAAGCAACCATTGTTACCGAACAATAAACTAAACAACAACCCCAAGAATGAGCGCCAGGAATTAGGCTATACAGACAAAACTAGGTCACGTTACTAGTCAATAATGTCTCGAACATTTTTGTACACGACCGTAGCCTACAATACAACAGCATACTCAGTGGCGTGGACAGGGAGGTCTAGGTAGTAGGCTACTTTTGGACCCGGGCCCGGATTTAAAAAATTCCCCGCGACTTTAAACATTATTAAGATTTTAATATAGGCCTAATCAGATCTAAAGGAATTGCCATCAGAGGTTAAAACAGCCACTTCAGCCGTCAGATGGTAAAGTACCGGGCCCCCTTCTGGGTACCGGGTCCACTTCAGTTTTTGGTGGTAAAATAGCCACTTCAGCCACCAATCCGGTTGGAATAAACTTGCATTTGGATCATCTTAAACTAAATAATACTGTAGTAACTTAAAAAAAAGGCGATTGAAAAAATATCCCAGCCAAACTTTGGCCTAGGGCCTACTCCAGCATTTAAATGCAGTGTGATGCGAAGCTTCAGCAGCGTATGCTTATGCTGGTAGTTGTAATATGAATGATCACCAGTTTTCTACGGAGAAGGTTTTGAAACATTTGGCATTGTGGTCTATGTGAATAAATTAACCTACATGAACAATGTGATTTAAAATGCTTGTGCATAAAAGCAAATTACCAGAAAAAATGAGAACAATTTTCTCATTCTTTTGCTGAAACAAAAACTTGCCATCGATATGGTGAAATATGTCTGGTAAATTTACTTACCTCCTCCATTTTTATAACACATGTATGGAAATCGCCAAACGTTTCCAAGTCCAACCGCTGAGCCGGCAGTAACAAACAGAAAATCAAAATTGTTTTTCCATTGATCTCGAGACTGTTTCATTTGTTTAGTTGATGATGACAGGCAAAGAAATGCTTAGTGTATATTCTACAATCGATTTCCTTTTAGATCGTTGCAATAATAAATAAACAAATAGGAGGCCCAATCTTTTTTCATGTTTATTCATAGGCTTATTAACCTACATAATTAAATTACTAACTCTAAAATCTATCCCTTCAAAAAGATTACTTGTGTGTTATCATGACTATTTCAGTCATCTTGAAGTAAAAGGTTGGAAAAATTTAAGTATTGGAAATATGGTGCTTCAATAAGAACGTAGCTTTTAGCAATGTTGGCAAGAAAGACTAACATAGAAGTTTTGTGGGCCTACTAAGTAAACCAAACTGGATTTCTATTGAAAATATTACACCAAACAATACAAGTTATTAGTTACGGTGCGTTGAAGTGAGTTATTGAAGCAAAAGTAATGGCCAATTGTTTTGATGAACGTTTTTAGAACAAAAGTATTCGTACAATCTTAGTCAGAACTATTTGATGGCAACACAATCGCATGTAATCTTGTCTGACTTAAATCTTGAAATGGAAACTTTGTGTGACTGAACGTAGCCTAATTGCTGTAACATAAACTGGGAGAAAAACAAAAAAAATGATGGTAGATGATAAAAAACAAAAAAACAGATGGTATCGATGCTTCATACCAGTACTAAAAATTTTAACTATCCCTTTCATCTGTTTTTTATTCCGGAATTGCAAACTTTATCTTCTGTATTTTTAAACTCTCGGTCTTGTCACTAGGGCAAAGGTTTTATCGACGAAAATGTTTCAAATTGACGTAGAATTATTAGAACAAAATTTCGTTTATTGCATTTTTCAACTTTAAGAATATAAACCTATTCTTGAAATTCAGAACTTTTATTTAAAATTAATAAACAATATGTCTTGCAAGTGGACCATACTAACTTATAACGAAAACTTCGCTATACTTACTGACTGTATCTACATATTAAAAAAGACAACCTTTAGTGTTTGTAGTTTCTGTTTTTTACTCTACGAAGCTTTGGATTAAAACTATGCAAGAAACTTTTTTTACATGCATATCAAGCTGTCGCAGAGACAAAGAATTATTTCAAAACAAAATTTGATGCAGGTTATTGCGATTTCCTGTCAAACCTTTCGCCGAAAGCAAACGGAAATGTTAATCTGAAACATAAATTAATGTATTTCAAACACAGGAAATGAAAACCAACCTCTGTTTTTCTTTTGCATGCATGGGCTATTTATCTTAACCACAACAGATACCTTCGGTGTTTTCAAACCAAAAGTCAACTTGCGGTAGATTAGTCGCCGCCATTTCTCACCACAATTCTGTTCATCAAAAAATCTATGCTTCGAGTAGTTAAACATCATGAAGAAAAACATTGGTTTGTCCTTGGTTGCCATGGTTTGTCTCCTCCAGACAGAAAACATATCGTTATTCGTAACCTCAGATTTGAGGCTACTTCAAAGCAAAGTTCCGCCCCGTTCGCTCAGTGGTTACAAGCCCGACTCAAGATCACGCTGTAGGCTACTGGTTCGACTCTCGGGGTGTGCGCTTGAGCAACGCATTTCAGGACTGCTTCCATTCAGCGGCACCTAATGAATGGAATAATCCCCCGACAACAAAACTTCAACAATCGGAAACTTCGCTCTGCCAATCTCGGTAAACGGCCCTGCGTCAAGAGCCTCTACAAGTATGCGAAACTACCAGGAATAACCTACCAAGGCTTTGTCAGTCCGAAGATAAAGATTCAAAACCAAACCAAAGTTATTTGTGTTTCCCACTTGAATTTAGAACAAACTGAACAGTGAACACAATGGAAAATACAAAATGCAAACACGCAACGTTTTTAATCATCTTTATGAGTCAAATGTGATGATGATGAATGAGGTTGGTGTTGTTTCGCAAGTCACATTTCTGCAAAGTGTTTTTAGAAAGACACACATAGGCCTATAGCCTACGTAAGTCATTTTCATCTGGAAACCTACAAACACCTACGATAAGGCCTAAGCCTAACCAGCGCCGGTCTTTGGGGTGTGCAAACCGTGCGATCGCACAGGGCCCGCAAATTAGCGGGCACGCAATTCACTCAGAAAATGCAGTAATTTTTGTCATTTCCAATAGAAAAATTCAGCAAAAGAATTAGCAACAAGAAAACAAAGAGACACAACCTATTTCGTACCCTGAACATTTCGTACCCTGAAAAGATCGAGAGAAAAAAACAACAGAACCGAAGTCGCTGATCGGAGTTGCCGCAAACAATTTAAAATTTCTATCGATCTTTTCAGGGGATGAAATAGGTTGAAATTCGATTTTGTTGACAGCAGACAGCACCATTTTACAGCAATATTCATACCAAATTTTTGTTGAACATGCTCTCAGAATGCTCCAAGTTCAAAGTAATTGTTCAAAATTTTCTGGTGGAGGTTCCCCCAGACCCCCCGCCGCTGGGTGTCGCCTTTGGCGAACACACCATCAGGCAACGCCCGCCGACCGTCAAACCACCCCCTCCTTTTCAAAATACCTAGCTACGCTATTGAATTAGATCATTGTCATTGGGGCCTGCAAAGCATATTCCGCACAGGGCCCGAAATACCCCAAGACCGGCACTGAGCCTAACCATATCCACTCAAAATCCATTTTGAAACTTTCACAGGCTTTTTGCTCTCTTCTAAAGTGCATGAATATTTCTGTAGGCTTAGGCCTATATTATTTTTGTGCGAATAGGCTACATGTAAAAATGTACTCCAGATTAAAATCCCTGACGGAAACAGGTTTATAATAGACCTATAGCCTATGCAACCTTTTCTCCCACGATAGAAATAGTTTATTTTTGAGCCATAAATAATTCTTCGTGCAACAACGTCGAATTTTTGACGGAAATTTCAAATTGTTTTTCCAGAGCTCTTGGAATGTCCTGTTGTATTCTAAAACAAGAGCTAAAGTTGGATTTGAAAAAATAGCCGATTAACCACTCCCCCCCCCTAAGACTGGATTTTTACATGAATTATATAGTCGATCAGCCACACACTGTTCATTCATCAATTCACTTAGCCAATCTCCTTTTCAGGAAAAATCAGTAAGGCCTAAATTGAGCTAAAAAATTAATTGCAGCGTTGCATACGGACAGGAAGCAGTGAAATTTGCAAGCTGCTTTGAAAAGGAAATAGCCGATAGCTCCTGTTCAAAACGTTATTGTGCCACACAGCAGGTTTTGCTTGCCAATACTTTTTTAGGGTATAACCTATCGCTGTGCCATCCGCTGTCATCCTAATAAGCTAATAGCCATACCGTTATCCTGATGGTAGCCAGCATGAGTCATACTATGGAGAAACATGTATTTCTACCAGCATTCCAGCCAGCAAGACGAAGAGCATCAAATTAGACAAGCCGTCTGAATTTTCCATTATCGCAGGTGGCAGGCGGTAGCCCACCATAAAGATAAGGTTTTCATCGGTCATCAAACTAAGGCTTCCTCACTAATGAGAGTAGAGTGGCTATAGTTCCTTTCTCTCGGCCGCCTTTCCTTGCGGTCTTTTCTTCAGCAACTATGCTCACATAATTTATTACACCCAAGGCAGGTAATGCTACGGGATGGAATCAGTGGCGTAGCCAAGGGGGGAGTTTCAACCTCCCCACTTTGGCACGCTTGTGACGTCACGATATTGAGAATGATGCTATATGTCTCTAAATAAAAGTTTGCCTACTTTTATAAGAAACTGCATTAAAAGAGCGGGTGTCCGGTAATTTCATCGCAGTAATTTCATCGTGGTACAGTAATATCATCGTGGTAATTTCATCGCATGGTAATTACATCGCAGTATATCACATCGTCAGGTAATTACATTGCAGTATGAGAGCTGCGTAGGCTACCATAGCTGCGTTCTTGCGTTATCTCACCAGCTGCGTTCTGCGGCTACCACCTAGCCTACAAGCTGCGTTCTTGCCCAGCTGCGTTCTGCGGCTACCAACTAGCCTACAAGCTGCGTTCTTGCCCAGCTGCGTTCTGCGGCTACCACCTACAAGCTGCGTTCTTGCCCAATAAACCAAATTCAAAGTAATTTTTCAATATTTTCTGGGGGAAGCCCCCCAGACCCCCACCGCTGGGTGTCGTTTTATGCAAACACGCCGTCAAAACCCTTTTTTCAAAATTCCTGGCTACCGTACGCTACTGGATGGAATGGAAGCCACATTTTGCGATGGAAGATGGAAAATAGGGTATCAAAGATGGTTATTGATGAAAAATTTGGATGTCATTAACGTTCATATTATATCATTAACGTTCTAACACAATTTTAAGATATAAAAAATTGAAAAATAAATTGAGTAAAATTTTACGTTTAATTACGTTTCTTAAACGGAAATAGCTTAATTCGATTTTTGATTCGTCTTGTTGCCTGGACGGTTGTTCGAAAAGTCCGAGACAAAAATCCTACCGGTAAGCTAGGCTATATCAAACACATAGACATAGCCTAGCTTAGCTTTTATTCATACCGAAGCTACACCTTGGAATCACCCAAAAAAAAACTGCGGTTGTGATGTTATCTAAGACAAGGTGCCTCCACAAATATAAATAAAACTTAAGCGATAGAATAAAGAGTAGCGCTTGCCCGGTAGGCTACACACTGGGCAAAAATCATCGCAAAAACAGAACACATAATTAGCGATAAAATTCTAGCAGTCAAGTTTTTTTGTTTGGCTTAGGCCTACTTCCATTTTGGTTGGTTGGTTTTTGAATCTTTATGCTCGGACTGACAAAGCCTTGATAGGTTATTCCTGCTAGTTTCGTATACTTGTAGAGGCTCTTGACGCAGGGCCGGTTACCGAGATTGACAGTAGTGAAGTTTTCCGATTGTTGAAGTATTGTTGCCGGGGAATTATTCCATTCACTATATAGGTGCCGCTGAATGGAGAGCAGTCCTGAAATGCGTTGCTCCGAGAGTCGAACCAGCGCTGCGTGATCTTGAGTCGGGCGCAGGGCCGGGTTTAGCTGATGGGGGGCCCGGGGCACTTTTAGATCGGGGGGCCCCCGTGTAAAAATTTTTTTCAAGCCTACGGCGCGAAAAACCATCTCTACGTCTACAGTAGCATCAGTCCAGTACTGCACAGCTATTTGCAGAAACTTTAAAGGCCAAAAGGAAAAAAAAATCACATTTTTTTTCCACATAGGGGGGCCCTTCAAAAGTCGGGGGCCCGGGGCAACTGCCCCCTCTGCTCTCCCCTAAATCCGGGCCTGGTCGGGCGCGTAACAACTGAGCTAACGGGGCGGACCTAAGCTAACGGGGCGGACATTTTCATCGATTTTGACTATATTTTGCGCAAATTTGTCATGTTTTGAGCTACTTTTGGGCTTGATTTAATGTTTCATCGCTTGTGACGCTGGGCTACTTTTCAGTTTCAATTGTGCTGGAAATTTAAAAAACCTTTGGTAACCTTGGATATCCACTTAAATTTCAAACAAACTTTGTTGCCAACCCTGCAGTTTTCTCGCAAATTTGGGCTTGTTTTTTCGAGTTTACGCATTTTTTTGAGTTTGCGGGTTACTTGTTTTTGTGCTAGTCTAACGCTTTTTAACTTGTTTTTGACACTGAAATTAAGATTATTGTTTACTATATTCAACATCGCATTTCCTTTCAAGAATTATTGCGTAGAATGGCGTAAATAAGTGTCAATCTTGAAATATAACGAAATTTATGGACTACAAAAGTTGTATTTAAAGTTTTGAACTGTCAAACTGCGTGCTTGATATTGGTTGCAATTATTAAACTTGTTTTTGTGTTGATTTGCCTGTTTTTAGATTTATTTGTTTGTTTTTGAAAAATAACCTCGCATCACTGAAAAATTCAAAGCGGAGATACTCTTCGAGAAGGAGGGTAACGCTTAGAACATCACACAACTAAGGCGAAAGAGCCATGTCCATTGAGTCCTGTCTTTGTTATGAGTTACCAAGGGGGTGGGGAGACTTGTATACCTGGGACTGGTATATAAGTCCCCCCACCCCCCTTGGTAACTCGCGACAAAGACAGGACTCAATTCAATTTTCTCTTTCGCCTTAGTTGTGTGATGTTCTAGGTTTTTCCGAGAAGGAGCAGTGGTGCCATGGCTTGTGTTTTTGCACAAGATCTTGTGTTTTTACTTTTGATCTTGTGGCCTTGTGCTTTCCTATCGATTTTTGGCTAAATCTTGTGTTTTTCAGCAAAGTTAAATTAATCGTTGCTACCATGGTTTGAGTTTGGTAGCAAATTAAAGACGGGAACTAAAAGGTTTTGGTAACTGCCGTAGGCTTCTGGTACCGTACTTAGGCATATTGACCAATTTTACACATTGAGTTATCAAGCCTAACGAGATTAGCTAAAAACTTGATCTGAAGGGAGTACAGTATGTCGTCAAACTCACAGGTTGTGTTGCTAGATAACAAGAGCAGCAAAAAGAGTAGCGTACATCAGCATCAAATAATGACAATCTTTCACCAAGTCCCAAAACAAAAAAGTGGTATAAACAGCCTTTTAATCATCAATGGTTGAATGATCCTGATTTTAAAAGTTTGATACAAGAAGACAAAACTGATCGATATGTAGCTTTTTGTAAGATTTGTGATATTAAATTAAAAACCACGAATCGAAAGAGAACAGTGATTAGTAAGCATACATATATCTTCTCTAAACTGTTGATTTCAGAGTCATGTTATTCTTCAAATTGGCATAAAATGGGTCGCAAAGTTTCAGTTTTACGCTCTTGTGTTTTTGTATCCAAATCTTGTGCTTTTTTTCTTAAATCTTGTGCTTTTTCCAAATTTGCTGTGGCAGCTTTGGCTGTGAGTGTCAGTAGGCACTTTAACGTACCACTTGTCGAAGAGTGCCTGTTTTTCAATGTGAAATTGCTTTGTGTTTTAGTCACAATTTTTCTCATAAGCTCCATTGATTGCAGTCACTAAGATCCTTCTTGCACTCTGCACTCGGTTCAGTTGCAGAAGAAAAAATAATATTAGCAGAGTGTGGGAATCGAACCCATGCAATCGAAATTATTACTCCTTTGCCCTAACCTATTAGGAAACGCTGGTTGTGGCGATGCATTCAGTTAAATTTCTTTGTATCAAAATCCTGACGCCAAAAAATCACGTGATTGCATCGACCAGTGGAATACGTTAAAGTGCCTACCGTCAGTGTCAGCGGGTTTCTTTTTTTAACTCGGGCTCACTGTGACTGATCAAATTTACCAGAAATATTGTAGACTGAGAACCCGACTCCAAAAAAAGAAAATGCAAATTCCGACTCCTGTTACACCCCGAAATACCAAAGTTGTTACAATCCATTCTTACTTCTTAGAGTTATGTTTTTCATTCCTGGCGCGAAAATGGAAAGTGCGATAAACACACAAATTTGGCACCAACAGCAGAAAAAGATGGCAAAACCAAATGGTTTAAATTATGCATCGCTAAAACAGCGTTTGGAAATTAATATTTTTAATTTGCACAACCACTAAACCAACTTGTTAGGAGTTAAAATGCTGTGGACAAGAATGGTCATCCCCATAAAAAAACAAAACAATAAAAGACAACTTAATATGATGCTAAAGTTAAAGTGAGCGGTGGTTATTATAACTGCAGAGAAAAACTAGAGAAAAACATGCTAAACAAAAAGCTTTGGAGGCAGACCTACACCAGTGATCATATTAAGCAAGCTACGGTACGGTAGCTAAAATAATAATAAATTCAAGCAAAATTTGACTGAGTGAAGCTTAATACTACTTGAAGATCACTGTTGTAACCTACAATACCAATCTGAAGTTTGTTAAAAATGGCCTCTCCATGAATAGAAGCTTGTAGTTATGATAGATGTTACACTGTAAATGCCTTCTAAATAGGTTAGGCCTACAGAATAATACAATACATTAACAAAGAATTCACACCAATGATTTTAAGTCATTGTAAAATTCCAAAGCATTTGTAAAGTTGACCAAGTGAGTCGACAGTAGTCAGAAAGAAAAACAACAAGACAATATAGTTGAGAACATAAGAATCTTAACTTTCATTCAGATATTAGAACAAAAAGATATGTTGTATTTTAGTTAATATAATAAATAACTAAAATACAAAAATGTAATTAAAATCATTATGCAGGACGAGTTGCTGTATGATAAGAAAGGAATGGGAAATTTGTTTGGAGGAGCTTTGTGTAGTAGTAGACGTATTTCAGATCTCAATTGCAAACACCCCAATAGGCTATAAGCCTATGTATCAAGCTTCTGCAGTTATTAATTATTTACATCAGTGGTTTTCAATTGAGTAGGTACCGGGCCGGGGCCGTTTTGATTTTGCAGGGGGGCAGTACGATTATCTCAGCTTAAGGAGGCGTTTGGATTATTAGGGGCATTTTGGTTCAACCCATCTACCGCCCAGCGTAACGATTTTGTTACATCATTTTATGGATAATGTACTCTACAAGCTCGCACGATAGCCAAAGAATTTCTCTTACACCATAGTCGTATTTGATTGACCAACCGTTTTGTTTACGAACCCTATCTATTTAAAATTTAAATTCAGTAATTTTCAGTAGGCTATATCACAAAATCTGGTGAGTTCCATTATGACGTAAACAGCACAGCAAATTAATAATTAATTGTTTTGTTGGGGGGCGGTAAAAATTTGCCAGTTTATAAAGGAGGCGTTGGGCCAAGGAAGGTTGAAAAACACTGATCTATATTTAAAATCGACCTGATTGTGAACTTCAAATGCAAATAAACAGTTGAACTAACAATTTTACCAAGGAAATATCAACATGTCTGGTTTAATTAAGAATGCTCATAGCACAATTGAAGGTTTGAATTGCTTATGTCAGTGGTTCCCAACTCATCGGTTGCGACCCAAAGTTGGGTCGCCTGATCCTTTTTTTGGGTCTCTTGTTTTTCAGGCATATTGTATCTTGGGCGAAAAAAATAACAATAAAAAAAAATTTAAAACGTGAAGAGATCGATCACAAAACTGGAAACTATAAACAGTTAAACACAAGTCATGAAGCGTTTCATGTCGAGACGTCGGAAAGCTTTGTAGCATGATCGTAGTGCAAGTAGTTTTAACAATTTTCGCTTTTATTATTGCTATTATTATTATTAAATGTAAACCCAACAAAAATTTCAGTCTCAAACATAAATTAACTTGACAAAGTTACGGGATATATATTGTAACGTGCACTATATGTCACGAACGCTATGTCGGACAAACTTTTTGACATGTTGGACCACGCATAGTCTGGTGTGGTAAAACGCATCAAAGACAAAGCCCCAAGTGCTGTATGGACTTATTGCTTTCTCCACAGAGAGGCCTTTGCTGCAAAAAAGCTGTCTCAAAAGCTGCACGAATTGTTGAATGATGTGAAGTGTGTAAACTTCATCAAAACAAGTCCACTAAATCGGCATTTGTTTTCGTCTTTGTGAATTCTGATTATTATCAAGCATTGCTGTTGCACACAGAAGTGCGACAGTTGTCACGAGGTCGTGTCCTGAAACGAGTTTGTAATTTGCGAGAGGAGATTGCTATCTTCCTGAGGCAACATTACTGTGTGAGATTAGCCGAGAAGTTTTTGCAAGAAAATTTCAAGGCAAAAGTTGCTTACCTTGCTGATATATTTGACTCTCTGAATTCTTTAAATTTATATATGCAAAGCAACGGTTTTACGGTGATTGATCGCGCCGCAAAAGTTTCTGCTTACCACAAAAAACTCATATTCTGGAAAAGTTATATCACCAGAGATGAGTACGATATATTTCCTCAGCTAACGCAATATATCTGTGGCAATGAAGTTGATATTAAGCAAACGATAATAATTAGACACCTGGAACAGTTTGCCAAAAAGTTTGTGCACTACTATGGAGAATCGCTAACACTTAATAACCAAAATGATTGGATAATTGATCCATTTGTTGGAAAAGATCCGCCTCAACTTTCCATCCATGTTGCAGAACAGTTTATATGGACATAACGACAGAAGTAGCAAACCGTATTTCTTTTGCGTCCTTCAAGGACAAATACCCCAAAGATTCTGCAAGCATCCACTTTTAGGCTTCTATCTACAAAGTGTATCCCACAGTTTCACAATTAGGTTTTCAAAAACAGATTGCATTTGCAACAACTTGGCTTTGTAAGATTGGATTTAGTGCCATGTGTGTATTGAAAACTGAACAGCGAAACCGGCTGGAAGTTAAAGCCGACATGCGGCTATGCCTAAGCAAAATAACGCCTCGGTTTCAAAAATTCGCTGACAGCAAGCCAGCACAGCTATCTCATTAGTGATTTGATAAACATATTATTTTCGGAAAAAGTTACTGCTTTTGTAGTGCTGTTTGTTTGCAACACAATCTTGTATGGCTTTTAAAATATTACGACAATTGGCTTGGGTCGCGAGATTTTACCGAAGTGAATTTTTTTTTTAAATGGGTCGCCTTAAAAACGAGTTGGGAACCACTGGCCTATGTCATCTGTTTTTCCTGACCATAACCTTATAGCAGATGTTGCTTTTAAATCACTTGTGCTCATGGCCTACGCTTGTGCTTCTATTGATGTGGTGAAGTTTTAGTTGCCTTCTGCAATGTTTTCAAAACCCACAGCCAATATATCTTTCACCCTGTGTGTGTAGCCTATTGCATAAAAAATTTAAATTTTGATAAAATTTAACACCTGCAGACAAGGAATCAATGTAAAAAAGAGCTGATTCACAAAAAGAAAATTGTCAAAATAGCAAATAAAAACACGATTATTAATATTGCAAATCTGAAATTTTATTTATCATTGACATTTATGTTATTTCATGTACGATTCTGTGTAAGTGTGATTAAATCTTTTCACTGCTTTCAGTTAATTTTACTTATCAATTTCTTTGAAAAAAAACTGCTAATCTGGCTATAGTTTATTGTTTTACAAAAATTTGCACTCCTAATTCAAATCCTGTTTCTGTAAAAGCACCAAAAATCCCTATCTAGTTCAGTTTGCTCATCTTTGCTTCAAAGCAAAACAAAACAATGGTGGTTATTATATATTTAGATTTTGTGCATAATTACCTGCATGCTCAGTAAGAATGTCGTATACATTAATATATTGCATAGAATGACTATATGCACACTGCCGTAGATATAGCCACTTTCAGGTAAAGTAATGGCTATATTTCCTGTAGTAGTGTTGCCAGATAAGGAATTCTGCCCTAATTTGAGAGAAATTTAAAGCAATTATAATAAAGACATAAACTTGTAATATGGAAAATTTTGAAGTTCTGAGCAGAGAAAAAATTGCCAGGATTTATTAGATTCAATTGTGCAATGTGCATTAGTGCCATTCAACATTTGCATTGTATACAAATGGCATCTTGTATTTTTTGTATATTTTCATACAATGTATTTGCAGAAGTGTAGATGCCTACTGAGATCTACTGAAGGTTGTCAGTAGATCTCAAGGCATAAACATGTGTTGTATGTAAAATGATGTTTCACATGTGCCAGACTGGCAGAGGACATGTTAACATATAGACATAATAGAATACAGATGTACAAATTTAATGTATTTTCCTAAAATTAATAACAATACTCACTAATTTATTAGATTTTACATATAAATGAATATTTGGTAATGTTGGTAAGAGTGATAGTGGATAAATTATGAAGAATCCTTTGTTTGGGCAGTCATTTTCTGTCCTGAAAAACATGTCCATGAAATGTATTTTACGAAGAAGTTTTTCAAATCCTTTTCTTGCTAATCTACGTTGGCACTCGTATCGTACTCACATGTGTGGGGAAGTTTCACAAAAGCACATTGGACAAAGTGTAACTTTGTGCGGTTGGATTCATACCTTTCGGTTGAATAAATTTATGCTTCTAAGAGACTGGACGGGCATAGTGCAAGTTGCAATTCCAGAAGACAGCGATTTATTGACTTGTGAAGAAAGCATTCTGAAGCTGAATGTTGAATCTGTTCTTCAGATAGTTGGTGTAGTTATGGCACGCCCATCTGGGCAAGAAAATCCCAAGATGTCCAGCGGCTCTATTGAATTATTACCAAAAAATGTTGAAGTATTAAATCCAAGTAAATTGCTGCCATTTCAAATCAAAAGAACCTCAAAAAAGCGAGAACCTATCAGACAAAAGTATCGTTATTTAGACATCCGCACTGAGAAAATGCAGGGTAATCTTCGGTTACGAGCTAAACTTATTTCTAAGATGCGACAAACCTTGGAGAAAAATTGTTTTATTGAAGTTGAAACACCCACACTTTTCCGGCCAACTCCTGGTGGAGCTCAAGAATTTATTGTTCCTTCTTCTGGAGTTCCAGGAAAGTTTTTCAGTTTGCCTCAGAGTCCACAGCAATTGAAGCAGCTTCTCATGATTGGAGGCATTGACAGATACTATCAAATTGCTCGATGTTACCGCGATGAAGATCCAAAGGCTGATAGACAATTTGAATTTACTCAATTAGACTTTGAAATGTCATTTGTAAGCCAGAGTGAAGTGTTGGCTCTGACAGAACAAGTAATGAAATCTTCATGGCCATATCCTATCTCAACCAATCCTTTTCCCGTACTAACTTACGATGAAGCTATGAGGTTGTATGGAACTGATAAACCTGACATAAGGTATGACATGAAATTGCAAGACATTAGCCACCTTGCACCAAATACTTTGACAAGTTTATTAAAAGCAGATTTTCTTAACATTATTAAAATTGATGATGCCCAAAGTCACTTCACAACAAAATTTAAAAGTTCTTTGTCAAAATCTCTGGCTTTGCATTTTTCTGTCCACAGCGAGTTTGCTTATCTGACTTACACTGATGGTAAATGGAAAGTTTCTCCGAGCAAATTAAGATTCATAAGCGATTTATTAGCCATGCCGGAATTAATTAATATGTCAAATCTTAACGAGTCTGATATGTGCATACTGGCCTGGGGATCCAAAGAAGATGTTCAAAGAACATTGGGAACTATCAGAAAGTGTGTTATAAATCTTTTCATAGAACGTAAAATCTTTGCCCCCGTTGACGATGTTTATAAATTTTTGTGGGTAGTTGATTTTCCATTGTTTAAAAAAAGTGAAAACGAAGATCTGATCAAAACCGTTCATCATCCTTTCACTGCTCCTTTTGAAGCTGATATGGATAAACTTGACAGAGACCCTCTTTCTGTGCGGAGCCAAGCTTACGACCTGGTTTTAAATGGACAAGAGATCGGTGGAGGATCAATTCGAATACATGACGCTGAATTGCAACACCGTATTTTTGACTTTTTGAAAATCGACTCCTCAAAGCTCTTCTATTTTTTTGAAGCTTTACAATGCGGTGCACCACCTCACGGTGGGATTGCGCTCGGATTAGATAGAATTATGGCAATATTATGTAAATCTGATACAATTCGTGATGTAATCGCTTTTCCGAAAAATTCCAGCGGACACGACACAATGACTGAATCGCCATGCGAAATTGATGAAGAAGCAAAGTCACATTTTCATATAAAAGTCACCGACTGATTTTGCGGATTTTCGTAAAATTGGTTGGTTTAAAACTTTATCCTCGGACTAACAAAGCTTGATAGGTTATTCCTGATAGTTTCGCATATTTGTAGAGGCTTTTGACGCAAAGCCAGTTACCAAGATTGACAGTAGTGAAGTTTTCAGATTGTTGAAGTGTTGTTGCCGGGGAGTTATTCCATCCATTAGGTACCACTGAATTGGAGAGCAGTCCTTAGAATGCGTTACTCAAGCGCACACCCCGAGAGTCGAACCAGCGCCGCTTGATCTTGAAGGTCTTTGTTCACGAAGTGTTGCGCTAACCAACCGAGCTATCATAGGATACAAAATTGCATGATTGTATCCCATCACATCATGTTCTTGCACTTCTCCAATCTCCAAGTAAGGAAATTCTCATTTTGGCACATTTTCGATTTTGTTAGTAGCAACTTTACCACCTTTCCATGGTGTCTCAGCTAACCCCACTTGTTCTTGTGTGCTGGCGGTCAACAATCTTGCTTTCATAGCTAGTTTTCATTGAAGCAAACGTTCCCACTGATTGTGTCATCAATGTGATAGTCAGCATTGGCAGTTTATTTCAATCATTGTCGTACGCGGAGTTTTGATTCTTACTTTTTTTATACTAAATCGTGTGGTGATCTTTGTATTTCCGCTTACAGTGAGAATAAAGTCAGCATTGCATATGCTGCAATTGCAAACCTATTTGTTATCTCTGTGATCTCTTAGTTTTACCATGCAGAGATCAATGAATCAATTCACCGTTACAGCCTGCACATCAATATTTTAGGGTTGACATCAACATGAAGCGGTTTTAGGAATCGAGGAAGTTATGGAATTGCCTCGAGCTGTACTTTTCTGATTTGTCGTACATCATCGAGAAAATTCAGGTAAAAGTGATTTACCGATCGTCTGATTCCCTTTGTCGAAATCACAGTTTTTGTTGATACTTTAATGACTAGGAGATGGCAAGCTAGATAGCAAAGTTGTCGCGTGAGCCTCTGGGGCCGAGGGCCTATCCTTTTACCACCCTAGAGGCTAGATTCACGATGTTTCCGGACCACACTGGAAGGCTACTAGAGAGCAGCCAGTCTTTGGTTTCATTATACATGACACGCACACCTTCCATTCCGTTAGGTGGCTTGAAGATGGTACAATCATTCATGATGTGGTCTGCGGTCTGTTTCTCCGCACCACATTCTCAGAAGGAGGAAGAGGCCATTTCCCATTGGTGCATGGTTGAGCGAAAAAGCCTGACGCCCGTACGAAGATGGTTAAGGTGCACTCTTGCCTGTCTTTGTAGTGTCAGGCCGATGGGGCGTGTGTCGAGGATGAACGAATAGAGTCTGGTGGTGCATGTCTTGTTCATCAGTTTCGTTCATCAGAAGTTGAGCGGCTGGCACGAATGGGTGTCTTGATTTCATTCGACGGGGGTGACGTTTGGGAGAGCAGAGATCTTGTGGTGGAGAAGGTGGTTAGGCTCCAGTGCCCGTCGACCGAGGGACAAAGTGGCTTCTTTGCGATGAAGCTCGGCAGGTTGGATGCCAGCCTTAATGGGGAGATTGTCCAATGATGTGAGACGCAGGCATCCGGTGATTGTGCGCAGGGCGCTGTTTATAACAGTGTCGATGTTATGGCAGTGAGCATTGCGGCACCAAACAGGTGCACAGTACTCTGCTGAAGAGTAGACAAGGGCTAAGGCTGCTATACGCAAAGTGTCAGCCCTCGCCCACTAGCCGGAGCCGGACAGGCGCTTGATTAGCGCAGCGCGTGATGTCAGATAGCAAAGTAACCAGATATGAAGCCGTTCTCGTACAGTTTCGAACCTGAATAAAGCGTCGTTGTATTGGTAATATAACGTTTTATAAAAACAATTGTGTGTGTTTATGTAGCGCTGTATCCATCGCAGAATGCGCTGTATCCATCGCAGAATGCGCTGCTCCTCAGCACTTTACAAAACAGATAATGTCAATGCAGCCGCATGTAGGCACAAATGAGTACATTTTTAGGTAGACAGTAGACACTAACATAGGCTATTCCACTTTTCAAAAACAATAACGCAATCATGCGTGACATAGTTTACGATTCCTCACGAATCAGCTAATTACAATCATGTGACTCAGCGCGTGATCTTGTGAGCGTTCTTCTCGAAAGTTTTTTGATCGAAACTAAACTTAATGAACGAATCGCCGTCACCAGCATAGCCTAGTGAATTAGAGTTTGGGCAAGAGATATAGTCATTTCGTTTGCTTTGGTTCGATTCCCACCTCCCGTCTTTACTCTTTGTTCTTCTGTATGCTAACTGAACTGAGTGCAAAAAGAATCTTTGGCTTACAATCACGTGGTTTCAAACATCAGTGATGTCATATGTCACGCGTGATTAGCCTACGTTACTGCTTTGGGAAAGTGGAATACGTTTAAAGTGCCTACCACATTTCTACCCGAATCCATTCCATTCCTGAGTGCCAAGCAGGATTAAAATGAAGTTCTATTTTCAAAAAGTCTTTGGTATTACCAGACACCGATAGGGCATCGAACTCATGTCCAGGGCCGGATTAACCATTAGGCTAATATAAGGCTATATAGCCTTAGGTCCTTAAAAAATTCGGCCCTCAAATTTTTTAAGGTTGAATTTTTGTAAGGCTAATAGTGATACAGATCCAGTACACTGCAGACATGGAGGAACCGCACACGCCTGGGCTCATCTACTTTATTTTCTGGGTGGGCCTGGCCCACTTTTGAAAGCCAAATTTTTTTGAAAAGGTAGCGAAAACGGCAAATTAGTGAAAGAGTTTCAAAAAAAAGGTCTTCAGTCATTCGATACATATTAGTTTGATTAATTAACTTTGATAGCTCAATGATGAAATCCAATCTTCAAACTTTTCTGTTGAGCCCACTATTGATGGGCAGCACGTTTGGTTGTGTGTGATGGTGGAGCAATCTATGATATCTATCAATCCATATAATTATTCTCTATGAGTCTATAGTAGCCTATCTATGGTTAAAACAATGATATCATTACATATGCACGCAGTGGCGTATTTAGAAAGTTTGTTAGGGGGGGGGGGGGGGGGGCAAGATATTGTGTCAACGGGGATCTGGGGGTAATACACACGGGGTAGTCTCAACGGTAGTAGGCTACACAGAAAGTTCAAATTTGATAAAAATTGCTGTTAATTGGTTTAAATTTTTTCTGCTTGGGTTAAAATTAGACTTGTTTGACCCTTTGAATAGGGGGAAGGGTATATCAAAATGTCATATGATGCGTCAGAACGGGGGGAGGGGTCAAAAATCAAAAGCGAATTCGCAGAAGTAAGTTACTGTTCCAATCAATGAACGAACAAAAGAAGTTGGATTGACTTTGACTGCATGCGTCTCTGGGCCCATCTACTTTTAAAATGGTTCCTCCATGCCTGCAATGCAGTAATTTTTGCTTAATTAAAAACGAATGACCGAGTTGATTCATTAATAAGTTACATATGAAGAGCCCATTTCCAAAACCATGTAGGCACCACTTTTACCGAAATTGAGTTTAGTGTCATTAGTTTGTCTTGGTTATCAAAATTAGGCCCTTCTCTAGTAAACAGCCTTAGGCCTACAGCACCCTTTATCCGACCCTGCTCATGTCTACCGATTCAGGAGCGGACACACTAGCCAGAACCGGTAGAAGTTGCCTTAGATGACATTAGGCTACCTGTCATGAAAGAGAGTTTTGTGCATTGACGTTAATATTGCGTCAGTTGTGCATAAAAAAATTTTCTTGGGTCATGGAAAATTCCAATAGGGCACATTTTGTTGGTTATGGATTTTAAACCAGGACTGTGGAGGGAATGATTTGGAGATGTTTGAAATTGATTGGAGTTGTTCCAACTTTGCAGCGCTTTGGAGCCAAGAATTCGCTGATGTCGATGCTTAAAAACCTGCGCAGTATGAGATCCTTTGTTTATTTTTCCCCCCTTGATCAAACCAGCACGTTTTGGTTTCATATGTTGCTTCAAAAATGTAAGCAGCTGATTGAAAATTATTGAGATAAATCGATTAAAACGAAAGAAAACTTAGGCTACGCCATAATTTGGTTCTGCGCGTCATTCTTTCAAAGTTTACTTCTAAAAATTTATAGAAATGCAAAAGGAGATTTTGCTTCGACGCAAAACTTTTGTACTTGTTTCAAACTCAACATCTTACCAGGATTTTAAGGAAAAAGTTTGTTTCACATTGATAAAAATTGTTTTAGGACACAATGCAGGAAATTGGTTTTCAAACACACTTGAGTTTACCGTGCCATAACATCAGCAAGTGCCTAACTCATATTTTCTCCAAATTGTGACTTCACTCTGTCATGAGAAACTTCACTCTGTTAATCTCAGTGACCGGGCCTGCATCAGTGATTCAAAGCCTCTACAAGTATGCGAAGCTGCCAGGATTAAGCTCTGCAATAAGCTTTCCCAGTTCGAGGATAAAGATTCAATCAATGAAGTGCCTAACTCGTGTATTCTCCAAATTGAGATAAACACGTAACTCAACACTTATGCTAAAACCATGCAGAATCACATAGCTATTCTTTCTTATTCATTAATCAATCAGAAAATCCGCTACGTATCAAAAGCGATAACTGCCTAACTCAGGTAGGCTATGTGATTTCGGCATTTGGACTATGAGTTTTTGTCGTTTTTTTCAATTTGAAAAAAATATGAGTTAGGCACTTATGCCATGAGGCTGACACGATAATAAAGTTATTTAAACAGCTCATTATTATAGAAGGAGATGCAGCAATAGCGCAAAGAAGAGTTTTTTTTATTGACATGGAATTTTCTATCAAGCATAAGCTTATTTCAATATAAATCAAAACACAGTCAAACACATACTTCAGATTCTAAACAAGATAATGTGAAGATTCTGAATGCATTTTAAGTTAACGTTTTTATTTCGATATAAAAACTAGTCTATTTCATTGTCATCTTGAGCTACGATTGGTCATGGTCACCTGTTGTAAAAAATATATTGGGTGATAAATAATTCAAAAGATTTTATTCATCGAGTATAGAAATTGAACTTTTTCTTAATCTTTTTTTTTTTCTTGGTCAAAAGTGAAATAAAGGTTTTAAAAATCCTCTTTGTCCTCATTCATCACGTTGACCTCCAGCCACACATAAATTTATATCTGACAGTGAGCATGGCGGGTTTTTAGCTACGGTACCGGAAATTCTGTTTAGAATCTGCAATGAATATTCTTACTTCAAGTTTGTTTATTGGTAAGTCGTTGGCTACAAGAAAGCAAAATCGGCTGCAGGCAGTTTTTTGGAAGCAATGAAGCTAAAACTACAGTTAAATAACAAGTGATTCTTAAATTGTATTAACCCTGACCAGCTAGTGGCAATAGTCTGGGCTGTTCCAAAAAAGTGTACCCTAAGATTTCTTACAAAGGTCTTGATTTGGGGCCTGGAGATATCATTTGTACCGGGTCCGAATTATTTTCTCAGTGGCCTTGGTTACAGCGCTAAAACAAAGTTCAGCTCGCGCCAAAAAACTTTTAATTTTATCCCGAAGAAAGCTAACCAAATCGAACAAATTCAAACACAGCAATAATTTCGTCTAAAATCAATTATTATAGCTACATCGGAAACAGTTTAGTATTAAAAAAAGATTAAAAAAATATAAAAGTTGTTAGGCTACATTAGAATAAAATCTTAAACAAGTTGAGTGAAACCGTTAGAACCTGCTTGGAAGCTAGACTAAGCCAATGGTTTTGAAACGAGGGTAAATTTACCCGCGGATAAATTTCATCTAGAACAGTGGTTCTCTTTTTCCTTGTTGTAGACACTTCGAAATCACCAACCAGTTCTCGCACTCCTTTCTAGAGTGACTCAAACGTAATGTTGTGTGCATGTGTAAATAATAGGCTACAATTGTTGTGTTTCTTTAATCCCTATTTACATAACAGACAATGCGAATGCGATAACACAATATGATGCTTTCCTCTTACACGGGATCTAAATATTGCGTTTATGCTTGTTTTGTGTCTCTATCCATCTCTACGATTTGACGTCTGTTCTCCATATTGCGAGGGTTGGTGGCCAACAATCTTCTTTTCTGTTTTGTGTCGTTTCTCCATGCCACCGGTTGTTAGGGTCGACCAAGGCGAAATTCGCCAACCGCAGATCTTTTCCAACTTATCCTCGAGGAATAATCTTCCACGTAGTCTCGTCAACGCTTCTTAAGGGTTGTTTCCAGGAACTTTAAATTATCGAATCTTCTTTGGCCACGCGACTTCTTCCATGCGTTTTGCGTGTCCGTACGCCTTCTCCATCTTATGACATAGGCTATCCAAGCTGATGCATGCCAAGCCTGGATCTCATCTTCTCCATCGTCACCCGGTCAGAAAGGCACTTGGAACAGATCCATCGTACCATGGCATTATTATTGCTACGTAGCCGATTTCACTTTTCGACATATGATGAGCCAGATCTCACTTGCATGCAGTATTATAACACACTTTACACACATATTATGCACGTGACGTCGCTTATCGAAGGGAATATCCTTGTATATAAAGATAGGGATGAGCTCGCGGAAACTTTTCCAGGCCAATTGCACTCTCACTGCTACGCCATCCTTACAACCTCCCAATTTCCCAATCATGTCACCAAAATAACAGAAGGCATCGGCATGCACGACATGAAAATTCTGCCTTACCAATTGTCAGTAGTTGAGTTCGAAACTTCCTTTATTTCTTCACAATGTAGATACTAACGACCTGTTTTAGCCTGATGATGTGAGTTCGCTGTGGTGGCTTAATAGCAGATTGCCCTAGTAGTGGTTTACTGTCGTCATTCTTGTGGCAGGCATGGAGGAACCATTTTAAAAGTAGGTGGGCCCAGAGGCGCAGCAGTCAAAGTCAATCCAATTTGTCGAATTAATTGTTTAATAGATTAGGTGACGCAAGTCTTCCCTTTCGGCACAGTTGTTGATCTTTGGACTGTCTGGTTAGTATTTACAAAAATGACCCCTTTGCAGCGCAATTGCACCACGTCGCACTCTCTGGCAATGGTTGCAAATTCAAAGCCGGCGCGGCACTGCAGTTGATGATTGAAATCGGAACTTTTATTGGAGCTGAGGTGTTCTTTCAAGTGGGAGTGGAGTGAGCGAATCGTGCTGTCTATGTAGCTTTCCCTTCATTTCTTGCATATGATCTTATGGACACAGGTCTTGGTGGTACACATGTCGTTACGTAATGGACAGAACATGTCGTTCCGCATTGCAGTGATAATGCCTGACAACACATAAACTCAACAGACAGCAGCTTCAAGCCAAAGAAAAGAAAACGCATAAAAGAACGACACACTGACTCCTACATCATTCGTCGTAGCACATAACTAGGTAACGGCGTTCCGAAAGCAGGAATATCTAAAGAAGGGATAGGCTACAAAGGCTTTTGCTACGTCTGACAATAAAAGGGCTTCTGTTTATCGTAAAGAATCTCTGTTTATCGTAAAATGACAATGGGCAGCAATAGTTATTTAGTAAACCTTGTTATGATAGCCTGCATTGCGCTATTAGCATCAGGCCTGGAAATTCACTGCATTCTCATAGTTGCTTGTTTATTCAACTACCCGTATACATTATAGGCTAATACCTGTTTTTAAAACATATCTGATTCTGAAATCTAATCACTTTGCATCGCAGGCGTCATTCTTTACTCAAACTCCTTACCAACATTTGGACTGGAAGAAGAGAAAGGAGGACTTGTCACTGATGGGTAAGTATCCAGCTCTGTGCAAAATGCCTTTCGTCCAAGGTGCTGCTAAGAGTTAAATAAATTTCTGTTAAGCAGTAGCCTAGTTTATTTGTTGTCACCAAAAATACTTAGACCTGAATGTATTTGGCTAGGCCTGCAAGGTACCGTATGTTGAATCATGGCAATAGCCCAACTGTGTGTCTTTGTTGGTGTGTTTATTAATTTAGCCTAGGCTACTTGTCAAGATTTGAGCTATGGGAAATTATGTGTAAACTAACAATAAATATTGCATAGAAATGCATATGTCCGTTGCTTGTTTCTGGTCAGAACAGTTCAAAACACAAATAGTTTGTTTCATATTGACACAAAATTACTTTGTATTGCTTTCGTTTTGCAAGAAAAACAATGTCGTTTCGTTATGACCTTGAAGTGAAACGTAGCCAACATCGTTATTTAGGTTTAGGCTATCCGATGAGTGTTTAGAACGACATTTAGCTGAATTTTGACAAAGAATTGTTTTGAACTCTCCTATAGGCCACTTCTTGTTGCCAACTCTGTCTTTTCTTGTTTCCTTTTAAAACGTTTTTTTGCGAAAATATTTTTCCAGGAAAAAGGTGCATTGGCAAGATAAGAAGTCATCAGACTGCAAAAGTGGGCATTGCAGGAAAGCGCTTGAAAGTGAAAACGGTGAGAGAAAAGTTTTCTTCTAAAGAAGTCTATCCTTTTCTGTTGAGAGAAAGACATTAATTAATCTTATTTTTCAACAAAGCAAAAATTTTAGGAATAATGGGCGTGTAAACGTTGAGATTCAAAAAGTATGATAAGAGGTCTTGCTCCCAGAAAATTTTTCGCTTATTTTGTGCAAATTTAGGAGCAATAGCTAATAGTTTTTTGCTCACGACTGCGCTTTTATTTCACCAAATTTATCAAACTGAAAACTGGATTTCTGTTGAAGTTTAATTTGCGGGAACCTTTCAAAAAACTATTTATTATTTAGACTACAATGGTACGCGTACTTGTAATCTGTAGTTCACTACAGTATATGGGGTGATTTGACGGGTAGCGTATTTGTAATTTGCAGGTCGCTGCTGCAAATGGAATGTTTTAAAGGGTAGACACTTTGAACATGGGTCAAGTTTCTCCATGAACCAGCTAATTGCAGCATTGTGACCCTTCTAACACTCAACCAGAGAGTTGATTCTTGCTTTGAACTTTGTTTGATAAATACATAAGACAAAATAGTAATAGCAGGCGTGGAAATCGAACCCAAGTCATGAAAACGACTATTTCCCAACTCTTTCTCTCAAACCGCTAGATTATGCTGCCCACGGGAAAGCACTTACTTAATGCCTGCAATCATCTGATTTAAATCTTTGATTGGTTAGTAACCCTGATCTGCTGGAGCGGCCAGCAGATTACAAATGCGCTAACAGTACGACGATAGCACTCGATTTTTGAACCAAATATTCTCTTGGCCTACAACTAGAGTTTTCTATTAAAAAAAAACTTAATTAAATCCAACCAGCAGCTCACACTTTTTCTAAAACTTAATTTGTACTTTTAGTCTCCCATTTTTCCACGTCTTACTCTACCCGTTAAAATAATTGTATGATTCGGACTAATTCAACTGATGTTTGAAGACGTAGGCTACCTCTTTTTGCTTCAAATCAGTCCAATTTATTTTTAATTGTTGATACAGTGTGCAACAAAATTACGACGTACAGTAGTAGGAAAGATACGCAAACAAAACCATTTTTGTTACACAATTTTTTTGTTCTTGATTTTGTGTAGGCACTGACTTTTCGGAGATGATGAAGCAAAAAGACAAGTCCTGCCTCGGCCATGACTTGCGAACAGAGTGGTACAAAGCCGAATGGTTCGCTTTCGATCTGCTCGAAAAAATCTTCACTGAGTAAGAAATTTAGCAAAATATTCTACATTTTGCAATAGGCAGGACAAACGCGATAACAATGGACATCTAATGTCAAAAGCTCTAGGTAGGACTATTAAACAATACAAATTCACGTGGATATGGAGTCACTTTTTTATTTGTCTGCTAGTAAATGCTGAACACTCTTCTTGGTTGAGACTCAACTGCAGCGTTGTGGTGTGCTGCAGCTTGTGTTTCAAGCATAGTTTTTCTGAAAGCATAAGCACACCTCGTTAGTGCATGATCGGGCATTTCTTGCATCAAAAAGGGAGAAAAATGCTCCAAAAACATATTATATTAGTTTTTTTTAAAATTCTATTTCTAAAAACAGTTTGGTGAACTTACCTTGCATATTGTTATAAATACTGAGGACGGTCAAACTTTTTGCAGCAAATCTAAACACGAAGAGGGGAAAAACAGCAGTGATTGGGAAGAAGTCAAATCACACCCTGTATTACAGAAAATGTTAGGACGGAAATTGCTGAAGATTACCATCATCAGTGCTCTTACCAACGAGAGTTTGCACGACCGTTTTCTTGATATCATTAGAAAAAAACGTCAACTCAAGTTGGAGAACGCAGCATATTTTCTGAAAAATCTAGAAAAGGCTTTTCACATTCTTTTTCCGTATATGACTCAACATAGTATCATAGAAACAAATTGCAACATGCAGAAATGGAAGCTTTTCAAGTACTTCGAAAACAGAAAAGTGTTAATTCTTTTGCACAAGCTAATCAGCACCGATTTTGTTGACAATATGTCAGCAAAAAACGTATCTGATTCTGGAAAAAATTATCCAAAATATCGCTTCAACCAATCCATCGACTTTGAACTCTTTAAAAATGCATCACAATTTGATTCTCCATGGAGTTCTGACATCTCCAAAAAGTATGCTGATTCACTCCAAACATTGCTATCAAATGACACTGAATTTGAAAAACGCTACAATATAAAAGACCATCAGCAGACTAATCAAACTCTCTTTGGTAAGATCCTTTACTCTTTACTTCAAATTGCAAGTAACAACAGTCTCTCTGAAGACCTATTTGGTTTTAATAAAACCAACTTACCTTTGTTTACTCTTGAGGACGTTCATTTAAGTTTCTATTGCAAAAATGCCAGCTGGCTAAAAGATTTAAAATCATCAAACTTCACAGGCAATGACAATGTAACCTTAGAAGGTAGTGATTCTAACTTTGCAATGAAAAAAGTAGAAGAACTTCTAAAGATTGGGATCAACCTCAGAAAACTACAAAATGCAAATAATCTTAATGATTCTGATCTTTTTTTGGATGGTGCTGATAATATGCATGCCTATTTGAAGAATCAAAAAAATAGATTATTTAATATGTCATTTGGATTCATGCCTTTTCAAAAGCAAAATAAAACAGTTGATTCAGGGTCAAACTTTGTTTCTGGACAAAGTAGGCTTCTAACGGGAAAAAAAGATGAGGCAATCACCGAATACAATATTACAGAAAAGAGGATGATATCTGACAGTTATGACATACTTTCTTCTTTTAACATCAGTAGACCTAATGGACGTTTGAATATGACTTGCAATATATGGATTCGCATGATGATGGAAGGAATTGGAGATATAGAGAAAATGGACCGAATGCCTATATTCGCAAACTTTCTTCTTGATGAGATTGAAGAAATCCTCATAAGTAATTGGAATGGTGCAAATGATAATCTTTTTGTTGAGCCTGATTTTACGCCCAGTTTCTCTCACGGTATGTCGAATAAGAACAACTTAAGCGCAAATAGTGCCTTTGGACAAGCAAGAGCACATTCAGCCAAAGATACCTTCCCTGTAAAAAATCCCAACTCAAGTTTCCCAATCAACAGCACAATTTTCAACTACGTCGACTCAAAGAAAAATGGATCAAGTTTGCATGTAGTTTCTTCTAGTCATAAACAATCTTATGCACAGACACAAAACGTATCGGCTGAAGACGGGTTTTTTACAAGGTATGAAAAACATGCGTTAAGTGATCCTATTGCTTTTTTAGGTTTTGTTGATGACATTGAAGCAGAATCCCTTACATCGATCATTTTTGATGTAGTAAACAACTTTTTCAATTTTGAGACATTAACTCAAAAATTAAAATTTAAAAACTCTCAAAGTTTAATTGAAACACTCCAAGAAAAAGCAGAAACAATTTTGAAAAGTAACATGTTTAGAATGCTAGCCAGACGTATCAAAGACGTAGCTCAAGAATCTACAATTTCATCAGCGCATAAATTCCCTATGCATTCCGATGCGGTAATGACTCCACTGCAAAAACCGTTTTCAACTTTTGGCGGACATGAATCAAAGGATATTCCTCTATCATCAAACAATGATCTCACAGATTCTTTTTCGACTAAAAATTCCAAACCAGTTGAGCCTCTATCACCTGAAAGCATGAGTTGGAATAGCCATCTTCGCTCAGAAAGGGTTAATCAAACCAAACCACCTTTGCCCGAAGATGGAGGTGGTGACTTGCCACCTTTGACAGAAATGGAATCTTTAAACTCGAACACACCAGAAGGCAAAGAACCAGTTTCACCCAGTAGTATAAGCACTAACGAATCTCCTAAACCACTCAAAATGATCAGCGATGAAAATAATGAAGCAGTTTCACCAAGTAGGAGTGAATCTCCAAAACCACTCAAGCCAATCAGTGGTGAAAACAGTGAACCAGTTTCACCAAGTAGCAGCGAATCTCCAAAACCACTCCAGCCAATCCGTGGTGAAAGCATTGAACCAATTTCACCAAATAGCAACGAATCTCCAATACCACTCAAGCCAATCAGTGATGAAAACATTGAACCAGTTTCACCAAGTAGCAGCGAATCTCCAATACCACTCAAGCCGATCAGTGATGAAAACATTGAACCAGTTTCACCAAGTAGCAATGAATCTCTGAAACCACTCAAGCCAATCAGTGATGAAAACATTGAACCAGTTTCACCAAGTAGCAGCGAATCTCCAATACCACTAAAGCCGATCAGTGGTGAAAGCATTGAACCAGTTTCACCAAGTAGCAGCGACTTTCCAAAACCACTCAAGCCGATCAGTGGTGAAAGCATTGAACCAGTTTCACCGAGTAGCAATGAATCTTTGAAACCACTCAAGCCGATTAGTGGTGAAAACATTGAACCAGTTTCACCAAGTAGCAGCGAATCTCCAATACCACTCAAGCCGATCAGTGGTGAAAGCATTGAACCAGTTTCACCAAGTAGCAGCGAATCTCCAATACCACTCAAGCCGATCAGTGGTGAAAGCATTGAACCAGTTTCACCAAGTAGCAGCGAATCTCCAATACCACTAAAGCCGATCAGTGGTGAAAGCATTGAACCAGTATCACCAAGTAGCAGCGACTTTCCAAAACCACTCAAGCCAATCAGTGATGAAAACATTGAACCAGTTTCACCAAGTAGCAGCGAATCTCCAATACCACTAAAGCCGATCAGTGGTGAAAGCATTGAACCAGTTTCACCGAGTAGCAATGAATCTTTGAAACCACTCAAGCCGATTAGTGGTGAAAACATTGAACCAGTTTCACCAAGTAGCAATGAAACTCTGAAACCACTCAAGCCAATCAGTGGTGAAAACATTGAACCAGTTTCACCAAGTAGCAATGAAACTCTGAAACCACTCAAGCCAATCAGTGGTGAAAACATTGAACCAGTTTCACCAAGTAGCAATGAAACTCTGAAACCACTCAAGCCGATCAGTGGTGAAAGCATTGAACCAGTTTCACCAAGTAGCAGCGAATCTCCAATACCACTAAAGCCGATCAGTGGTGAAAGCATTGAACCAGTTTCACCAAGTAGCAGCGACTTTCCAAAACCACTCAAGCCGATCAGTGGTGAAAGCATTGAACCAGTTTCACCAAGTAGCAATGAATCTTTGAAACCACTCAAGCCGATCAGTGGTGAAAACATTGAACCAGTTTTACCAAGTAGCAGCGAATCTCCAATGCCACTTAAGCCGATCAGTGGTGAAAACATTGAACCAGTTTCACCAAGTAGCAGCGAATCTCCAATGCCACTTAAGCCGATCAGTGGTGAAAGCATTGAACCAGTTTCACCAAGTAGCAGCGAATCTCCAATACCACTTAAGCCGATCAGTGGTGAAAGCATTGAACCAGTTTCACCAAGTAGCAGCGATTTTCAAAAACCTCTCAAGCCAATCAGTGATGAAACCATTGAACCAGTTTCACCAAGTAGCAGCGAATCTCCGAAACCTCTCCAACCCTCAAGTGGTGAAAACAGTGTACCAGTTTCACCAAGTAGTGGATTTAAGTGGTTGCATAGACCGTTCACCGATGAACCTGGAAAACCTATTTCAACATCCAACGACACAAGCCACCATGTTTCAAGCTCAAACGACTCTTTGAACAAACAAAACTTTGCAGAGACAAGGGATAAAATTGCATTGACGAACTTGTCAAGCCAAGTATTTCGAAATCCCATGAATGAAAATCACACTGAAGATGATCGAATACTTTACGGTCAAAATGGAATCTCAGAAGGTGAGAAGGTTGTTGCCTATTTTTTTTTAATTGCAGCCGTGCATTGACGCTCGACAGAAAGTAGGCTGCTATCTTCTATTTCTGTAAGCCTAGTTCCATACATCTAGTGGGGTCTAGCAAATAACATTCCAGTTTTAAAATCAAATTTTAGCTACAAAACCAAACGTTTGCCTGAAATTAGGCTCCGTAGTTGATACTATAAAGCCAAACCTATATTTTCCAGAGAACTTTTGAGACATATAGCCTGTCTGTAGTCTCTGTACTGTAGTAATGAAGTACAGCAGCTGTTTGAGAACTAACTATAATCGTGAGTTCAAAGTATTCCAACACTAAAATTCTAAGAAAAACTATTCATGTTATGGTTTATAAATGTCGCAAACGTGCAATCTTGTTTGAAACCAACCTATTTATTCTCAAGATTGCAACAGTTATTGTAATTTTATGACTTTTTCCTTTGTCAATTTGGTTGTAAGTGTAAAACCGCAAGTTAAAAATTATCTCGAAAAAATGAAAATGTCTCTTGTGATTTGGGACAAATCAAGGAGTTGCAAAGAAAAAATGCGTGTATTATTATCACATTTGGTTTTGCGACTTTATTACAAACCATACATTTCTTCAGCGGCTAATCATGAGTTGTGAAGTTTTCTATATGATAATATTTAAAGACTATTTGTTTGGATGTTCTATTGTATAGTAAAACAACCATTTTCATGTTTTATTGTTTTTATGATTAAAATAAATACTGTACACTAACTTAACAGATTAAAACGAACGTGACGTTTGTACGAGAGATAAAATACTGCTCTGTTGGATATAAACAGTGCAAAATATTCTTGATACAATTTTCATGTCTATCGACTAGTAAAGCTGGGATAAGCTATACGTGGTCAGTTTTGCGTTCATTCTACGTACCGGTATACAGAAGTTGAATCAATGTAGAAAAGATTGATTTTCTGGCCTATTAAACTCCTCAGTTGAGTGAATAATGATTAAACCACGGATTTACTGATCACTAGTTCGATATATCAATTCTAGTTCTATAAATCTCTGGATTAAATATGCAAAATATGTTTTAGGTCGTTTAATCGGGTGTTTTGTTACGTTGGGACATGATACAACAGATTAGATGAGTTTTGACACCTGGACTATGCAAGAAAAGTAAACAAAATACCTTTACAACCATGCACATAAAATTCTAAACCATAACGGTTGGTAAATATAATAACACCTTTCTAAAACATTTTCTTGTCCACGATTTCCAGATAACTATCTTTATATAACAGATACTTCAGTTTTGGTAAAATATACTTGTCCCAAAGTACTGGCTGTTCCCCTAGTTCTGGCAGTGACTTTTGGTGTGATGTAACTGACCTGTTGACTGTTGAGTGTATAAATTAAAAAAATTATGAATCGAAGTTACTTAAAATCAAAGATTGCAATTTTGAAATTAAACGAAATTAATTATTAAATTACAATTTTGTCTCTGAATGCTGTTGTGTTGGGACGTTTTTGTGTCAAAATTTGACAAAAACCTTTGAAAAAACTGTGGAGCCTACACAACTGACACCTGCTCTTTTTCTTTGATATTTTCTTGAAACGAGGAATGTATTACTTCATAATTATTTTTTTGAACCGGTATGACCTGTTGGATATTTGGCTCGTGGGATGGATATCTGTAAACTTCCCACGTATCTTCGCAGCAACGAAATTTTAAATGAGTTATCGCGCTTCTCATGACTGGGTCTTCAATGCCCAATAGATCACGTGGTATCATATTAGCTGCTTTTAACTTTTTCTTTGCTCTTAACCGGGATTGCATGACCTTGTGGCGTTTTGTACAGAAACATGCCCATGATATAAAAAATCCTATAAACGAAACTACAGTGATAGCTACTAAAGCGAGAAAGAAGTCTCTTTTCAAAACAAAGCAAACTATCAAACTAGCAATAAAAATAGCAGTAAAAGCAATTCCACTGCATAAGCTTGCTCGAAGCGAGGGGTTTTCTTCACAAAACCTGATCTGAAATTATAAAATAATCTTCATTTGTACTAGCCAAAAAAATCGATCATGTTTAGTTACTAATATTTTAAAATGAAGCCATCGCCACCTCAATAGCGACTTGCTCAGTATTTGAAATACACAATCAAGAAATGAAATGTCTTCTGACAAGTGTCAAACACACAACAATGCTTGATATGAACGACTCGGTTACATGTTTTGTAATACTAACGAATTTATTTCAACATGAGTCAGTTTAATCATAAACAGCTAAAAATCGATTTAGATCAACTAGCAGCTAGATCACCTTCATTTAAGCTGAAACCAAGCAGTTACAAACAATAATCAAATTATGAAGGTGCAAAAAAGTGAAAAATACTAACCCTAATTCTTGCTACGTTAAAGAATTGATTAAAATGACATCTGAAAATGACATCACTTTTTTAATGTAGCAAGAGACAACGTTTGAAATTACATTCAGCACCTTGTAAGCTATAATACTACACTGTTAAAAATTTTCGTAATTTTGCTGTCAAAAGAGCAGTAGAATATTACTATCTTGTTACAGTACTTGAAATTACTGGCCATTTCGTGGTATATTTACTAGACAAAGACGTTTTTTTACTCCAAATATAGTAGAATCACTGATTGAGCAGTTTTAAATTTTACTTCTTTTTGTAGTAGATGATTTCACTTCTTTTTTGGAAGTGAATTTACTGGTCTGTGAAAGTGTTTTGCAATTTTAATGCCAAAAATAGTAAAATTTTACTGACTTTTTATAGTTTTTGTTTAACTTGCATTGGCAGTAATTGTACTATAGGTACTAAGGCGATGTGAAATTTGAATGGACAAAATCGAATTATCACACAGGGTGACTACTGTTGTGTGGAGTATTTTTGTGAAGTTTTATGCAATAAAATCCAGTATCCGTAAACATGTAATCATTTTAAGGTTAGTATTTTTTAATTCTTGCAAGGTGATTCCACAAAAAATACTATCACAACGCATCAATCCACGTGATCCAGATAGCGCGCTCTGAATGGCTAGTTTGGGAAAACGCGTTGTATGCCGCACACACGCGCAAGCGAGCGATTGCTGTCTGCTGCTGAGAGCCTGAGACTAGAGATTTATAGCTTGATGCTGATTACTGAAGATAAGGCTGCAAAATTCAGATAAGAAGTTGTGTTCAGCCGACTGTTTGCTATAATTTTATGCTTGGTTGTTAATTAATCATTCAGGCTTCGATTCAAAGTTCGGTTAGGCTAGGTTTTCCAAATTGTGTAAAGTAGGAGGCAATGTCTGTAATTATCAGGTCTTCTGGAATAAGAACGGCTTACTCAGGTCAATTTGCTATTTGTGGTTCTGACATTTCTGCATTTTTGCTATGTAGCTTTGAGAATGACACTAATAACGTTTATAGTATTACGGAAGGCTCAGACAACTAAGTTTTCAGCACTTAAATTCTTAGTTCTGTCTACTGTATATAGGTTATGTAAATTACCCTTTTTTCAAAAAATTGCATTAATCTCATCACATGGCATATTATTATTAATTCATCAAGCTGACCTTGTTGTGGGTAGCATTGTTAACTATTAAATCATGCCTAAAAGTTCTAAAAAGAGAGTAAGAAGCACGAAAAGCTCTTCTGTCATTGGACCCTCCAAGGAGCTTCCCACTGCTGATTTACCAACACTACAATATGTTCTTGCATTCTGTGCTTTGTTGAAGGTGATACTCAAGTACTTTACTACTGTAACTTTTTCTCTGACATGTTTTGATTAAGGTAGTGGCATAAAACATAGACCAACTCGTATATTTTCATATGGATGAAGGGTAGTTGTTAAAAATACTAACATATTATATAGCTTACATGAGTGAACAGTACACATACAATAACCAACTAGCAGACACTTTTCAAAACCTTAATGTGTTCAAATAATTAATTGCACGTTCACAGAGATAGAGGACTCATGAGGAATTATTTTTTCAGGAAGCTGGAAAAAAGCTAACTATTTTCTTTTCAAATGAAAATCAGAATTGAAGTTTTTCCTGTCCCAATGTTATCGTGGAGTAGAAGCACCGTTACACCAAATTGGGCCTTTTGACAAAAGAACAACGAAAACGCTTAAAAAGAGAGTTTACAAAAAGGTGAGTTTTTACATATCTTTTCAATTTTTTTTGTCTAGTAATTTTCTATGAATGTACCAAACTTTTGTTCGATCACAAGCTTGTATGAGTGTATTCTTTGATAACATGGTCATACAGAGCCAGGTCCCATGTTGTGTACTGGGGTTGGTCAGTTGTTGTCATTGTTGTGGCTCTTCTAACAACATTTGTTGATTGGAGCCATATGAGAAAGAGAATGGGGTTACTGCCAATTCTACAACCCCACATCACCATTGCAGATGCAGTGCAACCAACTCTAGATACTAGGTGGTTTAAAGATTTTTCCTTTTCCTAAAGCATTTCCTTGCGGGAAAGTGATTCAGATGTTCTGATTTCTATGTCTGTAAAGGCAGGCTTGTGCTTTCACTAAAGCTAGTCGTGCTATGTCGAAAAGATTTTTCACTGATTTTTGCTGCCATTTGTCCAAAAGAGTATTATTTGTTATGTTTGGCATATGATAGTGTTTTTCGTTGTGACAGTCAGAAATAAAAACAAACTGAACTGATTTACATGGATTATTTTGTGTTCTTTACATTTATCATTCACACAAAAAACTTGTTTTTCAAGAGCCTCAAACAACTGCGAGTAGATGACTTCGCTGCAGCAAAGAAGTCACAAGTGATAGAGGAAGAGAACTGGAAAAAACAGAAGTTTTCTGCAGCAATTGATGAAGAAAATGACTCTCCTTTCGAACCAGCTGCACCTGGTAGGCCTACATCTGAATGTGACAATGCCCCGGTATCCAGTGATTATCCTGCTCTGCGATCTTTTGCTGTAAACATGTTAGAAAATATTCGCAAAAGCAGTAACTCTGGTGATGTTTCATGTCCGCACTTTTAACCCACCAAAATATAAATTTTGATGCCAACTCACTGTGCTCTTTAATTGATTACGACAATGCCACGCTTACTGAGTCTATCCTTACTTCACACTTGACCATGGATGAACTAAAGGGTTTTATAAACGCAAAGTTCGAATGCCCTCATTTTCCTGCCCATACTCAGGCTGTGGAGCGCCTCATTCGGGAAGTCACTAACGCCTGTGGAAGTGTTGCTTGCGCCATCGACGGTGGGATGGTTTCATTCGGGAGGGAATTGCTCGGCGTAGGGTCTTGTCGAAATCAGACACGAAATACGACTTTCTTTCATTGGCTGCAGTATAATGTTTTGACATTCATCACTGTTTCTTGTTCATTGTCTTTATTCTTCATTCGTTTGTGCACGTTTTACAAGCACATATAAAGTTGGTTGGTTGATGTGTAAACTACCATTGGTTGAGTTGCAGTTAGTATGTCTGTCAAAAAACAAATATAAATCGGCGAAAACAATCGAATATTAATGCAGTGCGTTGTGTGATTATGTCATACTTATTACTACAACAAAACCAAAGTGTCATTTTATGCACAGTGCATTCCTACTCTTGCCATAGAAGTGAAAAAAAGCTTTAATATCATCAGTTTTTGCTGACCAATCAAAAATAGGGTTGCCAGGTGATTGTTTAATATCTTACCGTACACCGCTAGCCTTTACCTAAAAGGGCAACTAGCAGTCGTGTCATATGTAATTGTTGTTGTGATTGTTAAAGTTAGAAATTTTTACAATTTAAAAAAATAAACAGAGTTTTTTTCTTTAAAAAATTTGTACCTGGCAACTCTGTGCTGGCAACAAATGCCAAGGACAAAATTGACTACATGTTTAAGCTTACTGAATATTTTTGCGTGAAATTTTACAGAAATACTCTACATAGCAATAGTCACCCTGTGTAATAATTCGATTTTTGATTTTTAAAAATTTTTCGATTTTCACATCGCCTTAATAGGTACGGTAGGCTACATGGGCAGTAACATTTTATTAACACCGTTATTAGGCTATAGTCCGATTTGGCTACTATAGGCTACTCCTATGCACGTGTGTCGTGTGCAGCAATATATTTAGCACTTCTACGAAACGTCAACCTTTTTTCCGGTCAACATATTTACAGTCACACCAGCACATTCTCGAAACAGTGGGCTGCTACGTTATGTCATGCCTTTCTGTTTTGATATACCTTGGCTGGCAATATAGAGTTCATGGGTTAATTTAAACAATCATTACTGGAAGGGAAGTTTGCTATTGCTAGAGATCCGAACTCACGGGCCTCCAACAAAAGTGTTTTAATTGTTTGTAATATCGGTTCCTTAAAAATGCACTGAAAGTACCAGAGAGTCGAACCGAACCCGAATCGGAGTTTTATAGTCAAACGGTTCGACTCTCTGACTAAAACCCGAGAATTATTATCACTTATCAGTCGTCAGCCAATGGGCTGGCGAATGTTATCCTGGTCCGCGCTCAATTTCCCGCCTTCCCGCTCAGAATTTGCAGAGTCTGACTAGCGTTGCCAGATGGGGAAATAGGATACCAAATTTAAAAAAATTCTGGTGAAATTCAATTTTAGAGGTCTTTGATGCCAAATTTTTTGACTTTGGGACCAGAAAACTTTTTGGTGAAATCTAGTGAAATTTTCCCCCAATCAATTTTTTCAAGAAAGTTTTTTTCAATTTTTTTAAATTTTAAGCGAAAAATCCCGCTCGTATAGAAAACGTTTAGCAAGAGGTTTGCGCATGCGTGACGGCAGTGTCTTATGTCTTAAAAACTATTTATATTTTTAGGCGAAATTGATTTATTTAGAGTGTTTTACATATCTGGTGAAGTTTTATGCAATCTAGTGAAATTTTATTTACTTTTTGGTGCCAAGCTGCTTCCAGCATCTGGCAACACTGAATCTGACAACTGTGCAAGGCTGCAAGCATCAAGCGTGGTTGCAGGTTTTGTTGCATATTGTTGTCATAGCCGGTTTTGTTGCAGTCATAGGTTTCAGATAGACAGAAGAAGCGTGTCAATAGCAAAAGTAGCATCGTTAAACCTGTATCACTGAACAGGTAACAAGTTTAATCCTACAAATGGTACCTTCGCTGATTTTTTAAAGTTTACCATGGACAAATGAGAACAATAGCTTACGGTACCATTGAAATTAATTTATTTCGATGCTTTTAGTTAGATGACTGCATTAAACTGCTACGAAATTACATAGTTAAGCAATATGCACTGAACAACAATGACTTAGATCAGGCAGGTCTGTCTGTCAGTCAATGAAGTGAGGCTCTGCCCCCTCCCCACAATTTTCTAACCACTGCACCCCTGAGTCAATGTGAAGAACTACCTAACACATCTTCCCGGCATACCAGTATTGTACTGAACACACAACGTTGAAGTAGTCGAGCTCTGTTGTAGTAGCTTCTAGCATTCGGACTCTGGATTGGAAGATCCAGTGTTGGAATCGTACTATAAAAAGATTACTAGGCATGGCTGCTGCACTGTCTTCAAAATGAGAAAATATTAGGTAGCCTACACAGATTTCAAAAAACAAGCTGTGACCCTAGCTAGAGAGTATATCTGCCTTATCTGGTGCTACACCTTGCCCATGAGTAGCCAGGGAGTAACGACATTAGAGATGCAACTCCATTTTACCTCAGAGTGAAACCTCTGTCGTCAGTTGCAGTTTATAGGCCTAGTCAATGCCCAGGACTGTTAAAAAGTGAGAACTAAATAATTGAGTGGTTTATCCAGCTGTGGTGATAAAACTTGTGGTAAGCTGATCTTTTGTGTGTGACCAGCATGAATAATTTGAGCAGCAGATCCAGGGTGGTAAAGGATAGACCCTCAGCCCTGGCCAAAGATCGAGATAGAAAAATCCCAAGTAGGCTACAGGAAGAGGACCGGTAGCCTACTTATTACCGGTATTATTCGTGACAATATCTTACATGTTTTAAACTAATTTAGGTTTTTTCGTGCTTTCCTGAGCATGTGTTGTATTTCATTTCATTGAATAACTTGATACTTGGATATCCTTGTGTATTTATGATGTGCCGGGAGACAACTGGCGGCTGGGAGACAACTTTCCCATCTCAGTGGGATTAGTGGAACTGATTACAACATATTTTAAAGAAGATTGCTCAGCGATTTATCAATGCTTTGAGGTAACGTACATTTATTATTATTAAGGCAGTGGCTATTTGACTGGCTCCGGTCTTTGAATCTGAAACACTATTTGACCGGTCATGATGTCACTATACAGGCACCTTTTTCTCTTTCAGAGCAAAAGACGAGAAGCGCCTATATAAGTTCTAAATTTGACAGTTTTATTCGACACGTTCTTTGGCACGTGCGTTACGTTTCCGGCTCCCGCTCTAGAGGCGTTTTTTTTATTTTCTTTTTTTTAACTAAATTTTGACCCGAAGTGCATTTTTGTAGTCAATTTTTAATTTGAGTCGCCTACAGCGCAATTTTTATGTCTTTTCAAATGTGAGTAATAAAGTTAGAGTTTTTTTAATTTGCTGAAATTTGAGAATTTCTCTGGGTAATTTTCCGTTCGTCATAAGAGGATGTGACTGTGTTTGCCAAACGACGCATTGCATTTACATACCATTACCATTATTAACATCCTCTTGGAAAATTACCCAGAGAAATTCTCAAATCCCAGCAAATTAAAAAAACTCTAACTTTATTGAGATTACTCACATTTGAAAAGACATAAAAAATTGCTCTGTAGGCAACTCAAATTAAAAATTGACTAAAAAAATGCACTTCGGGTCAAAATTTAGTTAAAAGAAAAAAAAAAAAAGAACGCTTCCACGTAGTATCGAACTCATTCCCTCTAGAGTGGGAGTCGAAGACGTATCGCACACGCCAGAGAACGTGTTAAACAAAACTGTCAAATTTAGAACTTATATAGGCGCTTCTCGTCTTTTGCTCTGAAAGAGAAAAAGAAAAAAGTGCCTTTGTATATAGTGACGTCATGATCGGTCAAATAGTGTTTCAGATTCAAAGACCGGAGCCGGTCAAATAGCCACTGCCTATTATTAACTTGCCAACACAGATTTTTTAATACCCAACCTTCCCATTCCCGGAAGAACATCCGACACATACTTTGCAAATTTGCTTATGTATAACTTGTGTGATATGAACACCATGCTACTACTGCTAACAAATTATATTTCATTGCCTTCTTAGCGATAAGAGTGCGGTAGGGTGCATCAAACGCCCCATGATTTCAAAAAGATGTTTGGATTTTAATGCCTATCCTCTCAAATGTTACACTTGTTGGTAGAAACGCGTATGCCAAAAATGAGTGAAATTGGAGGTGGTCCTGGGTGGCCACCGGCCATTTTTATATATTTGGGGTCGTTTCTGGGAGCCGCACTATACAAAAATTTAGGTTTTGTTATTTTACACCCCAACCTAGTCATGCTTGGTATCAAATTGAAGGTCTTCATGAGAGGAATACAAATATAACAAAGTTATGTAACAATTTTATTCAGAAACGATGGTTCGATGGATTTTTTCATTCAAAAAAATAGTTAAAACATACATTTTCAGGAATTGTCTGATATGAGGCATAAAAATTTGTCATACAAAGTAAATGTGCATTTTTGTCACAATTATGTAGTCGCGATTTGTCATACAATGTATGGTAAATCTACGTTTTTTCACATTTTCATCAAAAATTTATCACAACGCCAATTGTCACTACTCCAACTTTGCTTGTTTCCGCAAATTAGCCCTCGCTTTGCGGTTGCATTCAACTACTTGAAGAGGATTTTGGGAGTGGTCTTCTCTTATTGCAGCTGAGGCAAAATCGGTTGTGAGCTTCACTGCTCTCTCTGCATGGTCATTCACAACATTAAGCCCATCCACAATGGCCTTGGCTGCCTGGAATTGTTCACTGTTCTGCCAAGTGTCAACATCCTCTGCTAGGAAGGTAATATCCAGGTGAAGAAGTTTGACTGCAAACCAAGGTTTACCATATTTAGAACTATGGCAATATTTTGGCATGCTTGGCAACTCATCTGGCTGTATGGCCAGCAACGCATCTGCAAGGGCACGGCGCTCCTTTTGAGGTACTACATTGCTGAATAGTGCCAAAACAACTAGGTCCGGAGTTAGATACTACAAATGTCTATCAAAGGCAGTCACAGCATTGACTGAAATTGTTGAGTTGACAGCTTTATAGCTGAGCAGAGTCTTGTATAAGCACAGATCAAGCCATGGGGCATTTGAAGCAGACTGACATAAGAGCCACCAAGCACCTCTTTAGTTTCTTCGGAGCTATCTGCAGTGCAGAGGCACTATCATCAGAGGCTACAGAACTTTTTACCACTTGTATGCTGGATGATTCATGACGTTGCCGTTTTGAAGCTTCCGCTAAGAGGCGTTTTTCTTTTCTTCGATCTTTAGCAGCTTTCTTGTTGTCAACACCACCAAATGAGGCTGCTCTGTCAGATTTCATAGATTCTAAAAATTCTCTATCTTCCTCATTCTTAATGCTTGTCGTTGCATCTTTTGTCCATACACCAAAGGTCTTATCATAATCAAGGTGTTCATTGATGGAATGCAACTTAGCCAAAGTGTTAGCAGATTCTCGGTGAGAAACTGGTATTTGACGCAATTTGTTATTGTCATTAAGAAGGTCAAGTATTAGTTTGCAGCATTACTGGTCAGAAAGTATAGGAATATTTGCTTTACCATAGAATGTTTTCAGCTGGTTAAGGATTATGCTGGCAGCTTTCCATTTGAGAGGCGGTGTTTGTTTGCCTTCACCAATTTCATTCTGGATATGCCACATCACACATCGAAGAACCTGCCAGCAAGTTGGGAGGCGGACTCCTGTCATTGTGCCATCTTCTTCTGTAACAGCATTGCCAAGACCAAACATGGCCCTTGAGAGTCTTGTCTTCTTAGCTTCCATTGTTACAGCTTGTAAGCAAGTTCACATTTTAGCTAAATACTCAAGATTTAATAATAATAAATAAATGCTAAGCTTTTTTTGACCTCGTTATTTATTTATACTGGCAATATACAGCTGGCGCAAAATGACTTAGGACCTAGCAGTATTTTACGGGTTTGCAATACAGTACAGCTGTACTGTACTGCAAATCCTTAAAATACTTTAGGTCCTAATCATTTTGCACCAGCTGTATATAAAAAGGTCTATTAAATAAGTTTTTGCCTGAAGGTGTGTTATCTACCATCCTTCCATCAACTAATCTAACTAATCAATGCCACATGTGGACTTGTTCAGGTATTTGAAAGGACCCTTTTAGGCTTCTGGAAGGTTCTTACAGACAATCATTTGACAATATTTCACATATTTAAGAACCAGGTTAAAGTGTCGCAGGTTATATAGGTTGCTACTAAGCAATAACAAAGTGGTTCACAAATAAGATCTATGCCAGGTAGTGACTATATCTCTAGATTAATTAGGTTCACTGTTACAAAGGAATTTCAGAGTGGCTGGTAGGGTGAAAATTACGTTGGGTGGACTAATTAAGTTTGCAATGTTTAATTAAATAGAATCTTAGACAGTTTCATTGTATTCCTCTCATCAAGACCTTCAATTTGATACCAAACATGACTAGGTTTGGATGTATGACAACAAAATCAAAATTTTTGCATAGCGCGGATCCAATAAGGGGCCCTAAATATATAAAAGTGGCCGGTGGCCCCCCAGGACCACCTCCGATTGCACTCATTTTTGGCATACACACTTCTACCAATCATTGTAACATTTGAGAGAATAGGCATTAAAATCCAAGAACCTAAGGGCGTTTGATGCACCCTAGAGTGCGGCTATATGAGTGTTTGACAATGTTTGTATTATTTTCAATATCTTAAAAATGTTGAATTCAATTTGTAGGATTCAGCTATCTCCCAGTTTGAAGAAACTCCTTTACCAGCATCCAATAATTGTGTGTTTTGGTAAGTTGTGAATGAGCGTTTGTACAATTTTGACTGATGTACAAGTGAACTTTTGAATTGCTCACCTAAATACGAAGTTGGTAAATGTAAATATGAACTAATTTTAGTCGTCGTAGTTTCATTTGTGCCTCATTGCATCTGCAGGGCCCACTCTTGCCAGTGCAGTGAAGTTTCTCGTATTCATCGAAGGCAACCTTGCAATGGAAACCAAGTCGTTTTTTTGTAGCGCTGGCTTACTTCTTCTGCTCATATTACGTCTTTGCAATGTCATATCCAGATAGTTCAGCTGCAAGTCTGGAGTTTATACATAGGTATGTAAACCTGTAATGTGTTCAATTGTTTATGTATAAGCTAGGGAATAACAATAATGGAACTCCCTCCTTCACAAAGTCATTCATACCAGTGACAAGCTGGTCTGGAGTGGGATTCAAATCCACGAAGTTCTTGACAGTGTCTCTGTACTGCAGCTAGTAAGAACTGCACCCATTACCGGAGGGATCGCGTCTTAGACCACTCGGCCATCCAGACTGATTATTAGAGGTGTTAAACTGTTAATACTAGTTATGTACGCAAGTTCCAAGCCACAACTCCAGAGGATGACGATTATTCTAAGGTTTGTGGAAATGACAACGCATTCTGATCAATTTGAAAGTTTCACCACACGATGGTATTGTGGTGTAGTTGCAAACATTGCTAAATATCACGGTCAAATTTGAAAAGATTCACTGATATAACTTGTGTTGTTTCCTCAGATACTTTGCTCGCATTGGGGTCATCCGTCATGACAAGAGAAAGTGGGATGTGCACCCTAAAGTACTCCGACTGTGCAACGAGGTCATGCTTCGGCAGGGATGTTTGTTATGAAGATTGAAGCAAGTCAAGAAAAATCTGAACTTTTTTTTTTCCACTCCAGATGTTGCAAGTAGCCATTTATTTGATGTTTCACGAACACGTTGATGGTATTGCAGCTTCAGCCGTTGCTACATTCGCTGAAACATGCCGCAGCAACTAGCAAGCTTATCCCGAGACTACTAAGCTTGCTAACTGTTGCTTCATGCTTCACCGAAATATAGCCTCGGCTGAACTTTGTGCGGTTAAAAAAGCGAATCGACGTGTTGGGGAAACGTCAAACAGATAGCTATACTTGTAACATCTAAAGTAGTATTTTCACACCAGAGAAACTGGAACTTTGTATATAGATCCTGGTGTACATTGTACAACCACATTCTGTTTTCAATTCTTTTATCAGTATTGTTTATAACCATTTGTACATGAAGGCAGTGTTGTAAAGCATCATCAATGGTGCAAAATGCACCTGTATAATATCTGTACAAGCAGGGTGAATCTCAAAGCAAAGCCAATTTTTCCATTCATTCATAAATGCCGGACAAGTTTAGACATGCAGTAAATGCACCCTTGCTTTTTCTGTTTGTACGTTGCATATGTGTGATGCGTATTTTTCTTGCCAAGTAGTAAACTGCACGATATATTGTGAAACATTGTCACCAGTGAGGTCTGCTGTGCTCAATAAATTTATATCTGCAAATGCACATGTGTAATGTTGACTTGTAGAGAAAGTAATTTTACTCTCATAAAGCTGTTTATCACAAAAACTATTCGGGAAGTTATTTTGCTGCCTGTTCAGAGCAGTAATTTTACTGGTCAGAAACATTTAAAAAATGACTGGTAAAGGAAGTAAAAATACTTCCATTACAGTAAATACAAAACTAGCATAATTAGTAGTTTTACTGATCAGAGACATTTAAAAAATGACTATCAAGCAAAGTAAAAATACTTCCATAACTGTAAATACAAAACTGGCATGATTAGTAAATTAAAGGTAATACATGAGTAATAAAATTACTACCTTCGGAAGTTATTTTGCTGCCTGTCGAAAGGACAGTAAAATTTTTTAACAGTGTAATAGCATAGCATACACTTGTCAGGAAAGCTACAAAAACTTAAGATGGAGCCAAACAACATAGCCCACCGGTGGGAACCTTTCTTGCCATATGAGTTTTGTCTTGCCTTTACTAACCACTCCCTTCTCAGCCAGAACATAGTGTGTTTGATTGTCGAGTCCGTGTGTTCCTTTGTAGGAGGCCCTCTTCTTTGCTATGCCAGCAAGCATATTTCTGCGCAGTTATGTGGTTAGCATTACTTTATTTGGTGAAAGAATTGCGTAGTAATGTTATGGTTTTATTTATTGTCTCTCTACAACAGCTAAGGGTTTTTTGCGACATGGCGCATTTTAAATTTTATATCAGGTTTACTATGTCATCACTTTATCACCCGACTTATCTTCATTGCGTTATGCAAGAAAGAACACAATCGGAACTGTTTTGAAAGTCTTCGGTTTGACCCGACCTGGAATCGATCTCAGATCTCCCAGCACCAGAGCCGAAAGCGAAACCACTCGACCACTGAGCTGGTGTACAAGAATTACATAGTTTGTAATCAAAACCTGTCAATTGTTGAGTGTCTGCAAGCGTTGAATCAACTTAAAAAATACACATTTTATGAAACGGATAGTATCCACAATTTTTATAAAAATTTAGTTAATCCGCTGCCAGTGTGAAGAAGTTTTGATGAATAAAATTGATCAGGCTATTGAGTATTTATTTTCATGTTTTGAATGATCAACTCATCATGCAGAATTCTCTTTTTTGCCGTTTTGACTCGACGTTGACCTAGAATGGGTAAAATTTTCTCAAATTGTAAACTGAAAGGTTGGAAAGAGGACTTTACTTTACTTACTTTACAGACTTTGCTTTACTTTACAGACTTTACTTTTTTTATAACTTTGGCAAGCGCTGTAGCCTACAAGATATGTTTTGTCACCTTAAAAGATGTTATTGATTGAAAAAAAATATCAGCCACATCATGAACTTTATCAAAGATATTTTAAAAACTCAATAGCGTGATTTAATAATTCCAAAAAGAAATCGATTTTGAAATTTATTTTATTAGAACTATGACTATCCAGCACCTACTTTTTATTTTCCTCATCGAACAGTCAATTGTTTTAATTTTCTGTATCTGGTTTAAGCAAAGTGCTATCAACATATGATGAAAAAGGACTAGGCCTGTTTCAAAATAAGTTGTCTCCAAAATTTCAGCGTTTTTTTCTTCCAATTTTGAGCTCATTTAGAACCTCTTCCGGCTACACACAATGTGCTAAAAACGAGTGGGCTCCTAAATGGCTGTGGCCCCCGCCACGGGTTAGCCTAACTGAGGGCGGTTAACATGGCCCTGTTATGTACCAAAGTATGATTGTTGTTTAAAGTTTCTTCACAATTCTTTTGTGAAAGTTCCGTACCAAAAAAAGCATTCACACAGTAATAAACAGCTGGTAAAATAGAATGCTCGGTAACGGCATGACATTTCACAAATATTTCATAAACTTAAACCTGTAGATTAATCACCTGGTACCTTTTCGTCAAAGGTAAAGACTTCCGAGAAGTTATTTTTGCTCAGTTTTTTTCCTTTCTTTGTCTTGCGTGGCGGTATCCGCAGCTTCTGACTATTTCATTCCGTTATTTAGATTCTTAACTTATTAAAGACTGATCCTAGCTACGTTAAAATACTTCTTGCAAGCGATTTTTTAACTAAAAACAAGATTAAAGAGTCTAAGGTTATGAAATATACTGATGGCGAGGTCAGTTTTAAAGTAATATATTAAAACTGTCCATCACCTCAAATCTCTCTTCACTTCCTTATATTGTTCAACTTACAACAATCAATAATTCGATTCTTTTGGTAATGAAACGTATGACAGTCTGAGGTCACTTGACGATTAACAGCAATCTCTTAAAAGGTTTTGTTACTTTCTGTTGCATGTTATTTTTGTGACCGATAGGCTACTGTTTCTGATAGTTCGTTCATTACTTTTGGAGGATGCATCATTGTTTTGGAATCAAGCCGTTTCAACTCTTTTTACCTAGAAAATTTTTACCAAAAATGACGTGACACACTTATGAAGTTAATGAAAGGCGTTGTGACGCAGATTTTTCTCGTGACGTAAGCGACCACACTTGTAGACCCATTATCAGGTTTATAGCGGACCTCAGATTCTCTTCGATAATGTTTTGTGTTGAGACCAATTTAGGCACTGCAAATGCCTTTGTTTTTAATGCGTTGACAGAATGGACATCAAACTATAGTTGTAGCCATGCGTGTTGTGCTAAAAGCAAATCTCAAGCACTTTTATTTCGTTGCAATTCTTTGGTCCAAGTGCTCTATGATTGAAGATTTTTAGCGTACAAATCTGTGTGAGAACGATGAATTTTGATTTTTTGTTTGATAGCTAGATAGATGTATAATGGTTAAAACCCTTCGCTGTGTGCACGTTCGCTCAAAATAAGACAAAAATGTCTAGCATTTCGCTCAAAAATGTTGCTGCTGCATTGATAAAGGAATAGAATAGTCCAAAGTCAAATTTCAATTGTAAGCTCAGTCGGGGTTTCCTGTTTTTAACTTTTAACTTTTCTTGCCTCGCAAATGTGAACCATAAATATGAAATTATTATTTATGGTTCGTATCCTTCAACGTATTATTGAAGTACTCCCCAATTGCGCGTTATAATCTGTATCAATCGATAAAGATTTCACCTTTGCCGAAAGCTCATAAATCTTTTCTTATTAACTGGCTTCGTGTGAATCTCATACAGACGTAGGCTACAACATAGAATGTCTTCTGTTTCTTTTCCATAGGTGGCTCAAGGTTTTTTGACGATGATGTGACGTCACGCTTTATCAACCGAAGCTTTGCGGTGAATTTGATTATCGAGAAATTCACTCCAATGATAGCACAAAATATGAAGCACACTTGCAATACTACTGGTAAGAACATAGTACTTTCACAAGCAAGTAGAGTTTTTAAGAGTAAAAGCCATTTATTAGTGTATTATCTTTATTAGTTTTTCCAGTCTGTTTTGTGCAATTTCTTAGACTGAATCGTTGTGACTTGTGAATAGCTTGAGTAACTTACAATACTTGATTACTGCAATTTATTACTTCCAAGGGTTTATTTCAATAGTTCGTAAAAAAATATTGGAACTGCATAATAGGTAGCTAACTTTTTGCGACACTCAAATTAATAAAGAACACAAAAGTATACAAACAACAACTAAAAAGCATTTGCTCAAATAACATCGATTAAAGATTGATACTGAGATGTCTGAGGCTTCAGATTAGAAGACAGTTGAAAAAGCAAGCAGACTGTTGGAAACACAGTTAATGAAAAAGCATACTATAAACTTGAATTATTTGGCAAAGGAAACAGACTTTAAAGTTTTTTTGTTTTTTTTTTCTTTAGATAAGTTGGAGCTTATTGTTTAATGTTCTTTAAACGTTTATTAACTACCACAAAAATCTTGTTTTAGTCATAAAGATAAGCTGTTTGCAGATTTCCAAAACTTCACCACTTTGTGGAAAGAAGCATCCAGACGTATTAAGTCCTGCATGCCTCCTCGACATTTTAACACCTCTTACAATCCTTTAATCAAGCCAAATAATGAAACTGCAAAACAACATAATGAAAAAGGTGACGATAAAGTATATGATAAAGCTATCATCAACAAAGGAAATATGCTACAAGTAATGGCTTGGTAAAATCAAACCACGAGTAGGCTACTGTATTTTCTTGCCAATCGTTGCTGACATTTATTCACTGGAACACTTACCATTTAAACAACTTTGAATAATATTAGCCGATACCTGCAATTATACTGTATATCACATCGATATGGATTTTAAATAATTTCGACGTTGCTGTTTTGTATCCATTAGAAAGCAAAGAATGTTTTTCACAATAGTTTGACCTGATCTTGATATTAACTGTTCGCAGTAGATACAATAAATGTTTTCTCAGAAGTTGTAATAGTGCAATTACAGTATATAGAGAGAATGATCAACGTTTTTTAATTCTGATATATTTAGACTATGAGGTGAAGGACTTAATTGCCCCTAAAGTATTTTCTTGTCAAATAGGTTACTCCTGAATTTTTGCATAATATGACCAATCTGCATGCAATTTTTGTTTTCCTCACTTTAATTAAGAAGTAGGTTATTCTATTATTTGCACTGTGCTCAATGATTTGCTGTTTATTACTGTCAAAAATTGTTGAAGAGACTGATTGAAAATAGCTTTTGATTTCGTGCATCACCAATGGCAGCCATTTTATCCTTCTGAAGCATTCAAGTCTCCAAGAACTCACATAACGTTACCATCGCTTGAATAGTTTTGTAGGAAGAATGCCACATGTAATTGAAAACTTCTTCTTTCGTTTGAGACAGGTTGTTCAGATTTCAGGACAGGTGATGGAAAGCCAGCTGAGTGTAGCTTCGTTGAGTGCTGCTAAATCATGCATTCAATTTGGTGCCATGTAAATGAAATATTTAAGAACATTTAGGACATTATCAGCAGTTTGATCCTCCGCGCCGCATTCTCAGGCCAATGAGGGAGCCAAACTTTACTTGTACATGTTGGAATGGAAAATGTGATATCTTTCGATTATAGGAAGTTAATTACTTGTTTTATCATGTATTTTTTACATTTTAGACATTATCGTTGTCTCCAAATATCAGGTGAAGATGGATACAGAAGATGAAGGTCTAAAGGTCTCAGAATTGTCTCCCCAAATCACGACAACAGTAATAGTTTCAGGTCTTCCTTCTGATAAGCTTGGTCATTTCCAATACAAAGGTAAGCGGCTTTCATAAATGATTAACTCGGTTTACATAGAATTTGGAAAGTTTAATTTCACAAAAAAGAAAGGCAATGATTTCTTTTCATTTAGCATATCTAACCACAGCAGTTCTACAAATTGTTTAGTATGGGCTGCCAAACCATTTTTTTGGTTACGCTATTTTAGGAAGTTGCTTTTAAGAACAAACACTCTACACAGTAAAGAGTAGCTGTTTAATCTAAGTGTGTCCGCGTCTCAATCGGCAGGTATGGGTTCGATGCCTTCTCCATCTATCGTATGAAATAGCTTAGTTTAAGACCTTTGCTGTTTCAGAACGTATCCTTAACGAAAAGGAGGATGATGATGTTACTGAAGATTCAGGAAAAACGAAGCAGACAAACCGATTAAGTCAGCCAAGTTTGGTGGAAGACAGTTTGGTCGACAAAAAAACTTCTACTGGAAACAAACCCAACGTCGAAGGTAATGTCAATGAATTAAAGGATAAAGAAACTGATGACGACAGTGATGATGGCGACAAAGCTTATGCTGATGATGAAGAGAAGGAATATGAAGATGGTTTTGAAGTAGAAAAAGAACAAGAGGTCTATCCCATAAAAAGTAATTGTGATCAAGGAATGTGGAAATGCGTCACCATAGGTAGGTTGGTATATGAATATTTTTGCGTGGTCTTTCTTCATGGTAATTGTGAAACCTTGTTGCATTCTTACTGATTTTATCATCATCACCATCATCATTTTCAGCATGTGCTAGCTCACTGCTGAGCGAAGACCTTCTCCTTTTCTTGCCAATCCAGTCGATTGTATGTTTTTATACCATGTTATAAAAAACTGATCATACTGATTTAACGTTTAAAAAATGTTAATGTTTTTCTTTTAGGCACACTGCTTGAACCAAACAGCGTGATTCGCTTTGTTCGAGATTCCCTAAGCGACAGCATTGTTGGCGCCACCAAGATAATCTTGACATCAACTTCTACTGAACGGCGTAAGAGCAGCAATAAAGCCTGATATTGTATTTTAAAACTATTGTGTGACTTGTCACACTAAACGGGCATGGAGGAAAATAAAGTTTTATTCATATAAAACAAAATATTTTCAGATTTCACAAATTGAATTGGACCGCTTGTATGTCTGTTCAACACGTTTCGTTATTTATATTTTACTTTTAGTAACACAAAATTAAACTACAACTTTTTACTCTTTCAACGCTATATTTTTATCTACATAACAAAGCTTATGAATGTTTTAGAGTTCTCTGTGTGGGTTTTCCTACTTCCTCCCACGGTAGACGAAGAATCAGGTTTTGATGAACAGGGTCCTAAATACATACAAAACAACGCAACAATACATCTTTTAGACGGCAATCCAGTCAAAATTGATTTAGAAAAAGTAGAAGAAAAGCTTCGTAATCATCTTGAAGGTAAGTGGACCACCATCTGAAGAATTGATTTGTGGTACCGAATTTGAAGATGATGAAAAGAGAGTTCATGGTTTACTGCCAAGTATTTTTTGTCTGACTCTTTTCAAGAGCTTGTCAGAATGAAGTTAGCATAATTTTGGTGAAGCAACGAGTTATTTAGACTTCAGTTGAGTTACCTCGCCTCACCACAGTCAAGTCTTCATTTTGACGACAAACTCCTTGTCAGACGAAAATAGTCTACTTCATCAACCACCTTTTTCTCGCCATTGCTATCTGAAAATTCTGCGATAGTGCATGAAAGATATTATGATATTTTTGTTCCATTAAAGAGAGTTAGTTTCTATTTGGCACCTACAAATGAAAATTTCAAGAAGTCGCAGTGGGAGAGAATGTCGAATAAACAAGAACATGTTTTCAACTTTGATTTATCCACTGAGCTTTATTGTTTCAGGCTATGAAAATCTTAAGGAACTCAAAATCTACAGTAACCAAACACAGGATTTCTTCACAAAATTGAAAGTGACCAATGAAAACATCGACTATTTACTTGAGAATAAACTACTGAAACATTTTGTTGTGGTTTATCAAGTTAGTTAAAGCTGTTTTTATTGTGTCTTCATGTTGTGCTGCTGTTTTCACGACGCTCAACAAACATCGGCGTTCTACACCTATCAAAACCACGTGAGGGTGTTTTAACCAGGCACTAGTAGTAGAGTCGATTGGTGTGCACATCTCACAGTGCCTTTGGCGCTTCAACCATTATTTAAAAATGTCACCACATGCGTGAACTGCTTCATATTCGCGACTGATTTTGGTGTCTGGGCAATCCTTGACAAGGTGATCTACATCCTGAATGCTGGATTTGCAGTGTGGGAATCCAGAGCTGCTGAAAGTGCCCCATCTATGTAGAGTTTGGACAGTGAGAGCGTGTTTACTGATGATCCTATTAGCTGTTACCCATTCTTACCCATACACTTAATGGCCTGATTAAAGATGGACACAAAAATTGCTTTCTTTGCCTTTCTATCTACTAAATCTAAATCCTACATCTTCAATTGCTGGACATACGTAAGAACAGGGCAAAATATAACTTATATGTGGTCACTTTGTAACTTTTATACGAAGCTTTCACATTTTAAAGACCATAAATACTGTATAAATATTACGAGAATAATAAAATATGATATATATAAATAAATATTACATAAATATAAATAATACAAGACATTTTCCAAGTTTGTTCAACCTGAATTGTTATTTAACACAGTGAAGTGTCATTAAATGCAGTAGGCCTATAGTCTTGATCCCATTTCTATCAAGAGTTATGTTAAAACTTTTGCAGGGACTTGGTAAAAATAAACGTATCAAGAACTCGAATAAGATAACATTAAAAAATATGGGAGAGATCTTGCTTCAATCCGAAAGCAAGAACTTCTCTGAGACTTACACTTTTTTGGCAAAGTATCAATATCAAAGAAATTGGACAAGATTCCACATCAAGGTAAGTATTTATGTTTTTGGCCAAAAAGGTGTATGTAAAATAGAAGCATAGACAACTTTGTTAAATCTCATACTTTATTTTGCAGCTAACAGAACATTTTAAAAATTTGATAGTTAACATGGGACCTTGTTGTGATATGTCTTTGTCGCGTTTAAACAGCTCAAGAGCTTTCAATAGCAATTCGCTTTCAATTTATTGCTTTCCTTGCAATCACATTCATATTTTGCACATTGTCCTTGCAAGAAAGAAACGATCCACACTTTATGTGTAAACTTCCCCATTTTACACGTTATCAAGTTTCGGTTCCCAGAACTCTCATTAGCACGGGCCCGAATTATTGTCTCCACCACATAGGTATGATACGATTAAAATTAACAAAATGGCTTGCTGGACTTTTGTGACTAACGGAAAAAAGCTTTTTGCTACAGATTCAGTAACACACTTTTCAGATTGATCCGTTAATCGAAGTCCAGCCAGGTTTTGAAAGCAAAGATGTCTCATTTCCTTCCTTTCCTTACAAATTCCCAAGTAATTATGAAGGCACCATCGTTGGTGAACTTGCACAAAAAATTTCTTTCGCAGTCTTGCCAGAAGATCAATTAGGAATAGCTATACAAAAAGTCGGAAAAATGGAATTTGGTGAGCTTCATGTTTGCAATTTATTAAGCAACTTAAATTTTTTAATTTGTGCAATAAGTTTATTGGCGGTCGATTGTAGGAAGAATTGCTAGCGATAAACACGTGTTTTTCTCATGAGGTTAAGCTCATTAGTATCGCACCAGTGATTTCATGCTGCACAGGGCTATTGTGCTGCAAGCCTAGTAGTGTAGGCTAACGTATTGTAGGCTAACGTATTGTAGGCTAACGAGTTTGCAAGGCATTATCCGTTTGTTTAAGTTTTTGCTGTGCACATCTGATATGCAGGTGTGGTGGTATTTCTATGGCCTGATACTGTAGGCTATGCTTTGTCATATGCCAAATGTACATTTTCTAATTGTGGATTTTAAAGTTTTAAGTTGTAATAAAACTTTAATTTGAAATTTTGCAGCATAACTGTCGCAATTTTGCTTCTACACAGGAGCTTGGCAATACAAATGCAATAATGGCGATTGGAGAAACTTGTATGTTGTAGAAGGCAAAATTTGTAAGTAACATGTAAAATTTTCTCAAGTGCGATAATAATGTTTGCTTCTCTTACGGAACATAGTATGAATATTACAACATGATATTGCTAACAAGACACTTTGATTAAGGAAATGAAAAAAAAAATGAATAAAGATGTGCAACTATCGTTTCGAAAACTAAATTGCTTTCATCTTGTTTGCTAAAATTCATTTGATATTATTATTGAAAAAAAATTAATGTTTGTAGGCTATACTGTTATACAAGAGCAAGCTTTGCTCATATCATTAGACTATACTGCAATTTAAAAAAAATAGCCTACCTAATACATAGCCTACTGTTTTTCTTTTTTCAAAATGTATTTATAAGTGTTAAACAATTATTCTGAAAACAAAAAATTTGTCACCTCAGCTTCTGTACAAACAAAACACTCTTTAACTTTTTTCTGCACACTTATTCAGTATTTTTGCATCCAAATTGTCGCATTATGTTCAAGCCATCTTCTCAAGATCAATTTTGGTCGGCCTACGAAGCAAGGTTTTACACGGGCATCCATCTGAGGTTGTGGAACGCTCTTAAACTGTCTGAAACTAATCACGACTTGACTTTGTTTGGGACCATGGCTCAATATACAAACTATGGATTCGTCTTGATCGACTATTGCGGAAACGTGAGCAGAATCTCGAAGGCTCAACATTTGTTTCTTTGTTGATCATGCTTGTCATTCAAATTCTTAAGCCTACACTTGTTATTGACAATTTTTTTCTAGCGATATGTGTGGTTTGTTGGTAACTAACATTTCACAATACAAAAATAACTACTTATTGATTGTGAACCGATTGAAGCGCTATCATTGACAAATACCTTGCTATAACAACCGCAAGCAAATATTGCTAAAAATATCGTGAAACTTTTGTTTATTTGCAGAATCAAAATTGTGTTGATATTTTTACTGAAATCCCTGGTTTACTTGGACATAAACTAGTAACTGTTATTGTGGAGCGACTCGGATGCAACGGAATAAAGTCTTCTTGGCCTGGAATTCAATTGGACGGATGTGGGGTGTGTGGAGGTCGAAACCTTTGTTTTGATTGCAACGGCGACAGGGACGGAGGTGAGAAGTCAGCAAATTAAGACTTTCTTACATAAAATTAACTTTATTATACATTCGTTTCTCAACAGCCGGTTGCAGGAAGAACTGAAAGCGATAGACAAATACTTTGCCCATGAGGTTTGGGTTATCAGTTCTACTGTGGCTCATACTGCGTTTCGTTTACCATAACGGTGTAGCCTCCACGCAACTCGCTAGCCATCAAGACCATCCGATCAACAAATGTTTCTCAGCAGCCGATTGTAGCAAGAATTGACAACCATGTTTATGTATCTCGCTTTAACTAAACGCTTGGTTTGTTGAAACAGCTTTGCACTTTGCAAGGTAGCCTGCTTGTGTTATTATTCGGTGAATACTTGTAAGATAGAGTTTATCACATTGGTAGTGGGCAGCTGATATTTTATGGCAACTATCTTTGATATGATCTAAAGACTAGAAGAAATAAAAGTGTAACTCGTTAGCATTGCCGAAAGGTGAGAGTGCTTGCGCGATGGTCAACAAGACGTCAATTGTACAGTTGTACACCTATCCGAGAGCACACGACTTTGTCGTTAGCAAGACACTGACATGCTTCAGGGTGGACATTCAACTTGGTTTTGTAGCTTCTCCTTCTACTTGGTTTGCAGATGAGGAGTCGTAGTGCATCACTTTGAAACTGCTGGGGTGTCACATCTTTAATTCATTGTTCTACAAAGATGTGAACATTTCAGAAAGCGTTATTTTATTACAAATGTCAATTACAACACTTATTTCAGTTGGTTTTCTACGAACAATTTTCCGATAACCGCCATAAATTTTCCTTTTTTGATACACGGCGCAAACATCAAGCCATCACATGAAATAAATTTAGTATTTTTAAACAGCGTTGCTGTTAGGTTATAAATATGATCGGTTCGTTGTAAATTCTTACAATTCAGAAACCGTTGCCGTAAGCTTCCGGTACGTTGTCTATCGTACATCAGAAACCTATAACGTGTAAAGAGCGAACTGTTAAAACAAATTGTTATTCAGGTGCAAAAGTAGATAAATGTGGCGTTTGTTCTGGTGGAAGAACAAATGTGAAGCCGAACGCCAAGTTAGATTGCGGAAACACCTGTGACAATCAAAACTTCTTGGACGACTGTGGGTTTTGTGAAAGCAGGTGAGCTTCTGTTTGCTTCTCAATGACGCCATTTAATTCCACCGTAATCTTCCATTGTAGGCCTATGATATTGCTATGTTGTTGTAACTCCTTAAAAATATTTTGCCTTCTTAAAAATCTGGTTTTAGGAGAATGAAACAAGATTCGATATTACATCTAGAGTCAAAGCATTTTTTTTCAGACGTTATTTCATACGCTCTTTTGAAAATGTAATGTACGATGCGAGAGAGTAGGCTAACTTGTTTTTAATTTCAATACTATCGTTTTAAACATATAAATAAAACTGATTAGCTGTTTCTGACGTATTGTGTCTTATTTCCCAGGATTCGACCATTGAAACTACATTTGAAAGATTGCGCTGGGACATGCCATGGAAAAGCTCGTCTCAACGAGTAAGTTTAGGAGCTGAAAGATATAAGAAGAGCTTTACAGATAAATGCAATTTTTAATCATTTTAATTTTAAGGAGTCGTCTTAAATTTTTATTGATAGTCCACAAATCGTACTTATATCTTCTTTAAAAGGTTTATTTATTTTTTTATAATATTATGTAGGTTGATAGGAATGTCAGTATAGTAGCGATTTTCATGAATAAAATAAAAAAAAAACTGTCTTTCATTCGCCATTTAAAAGTAGAAATATTACACCGATGATAAAAGGCCATTCACTCATTTTTTCCACTAAAAGGTTGTATAGCCAAAAATAATCTGTTAGTTCTGTTTGTTTCTGACTAATACGACCAATTACTTCAGAATCAAATCATTTAAATTGCATTTTTTTAAATCGTTTTGTAAATGGTAGGGTAGGCTATATGACAATTTTTGCAAAAAGCTATTAAAATTAGAAACCTTTCGGGGTTTTTTTGTCCTTTGGGTTAGAATTTGAAATAGGTGTTGATTTAATCATGAGATTTAACTTAAAAATAATTTAGTTATTTGTAAATTCGAAAGCATGTCTTCCTGCTTATATTTACTCGAATTAGATGCAACGTTTGCGTGAAACCGAATCAAACGGAACCAATCGTTGTAAAAGATGCTTGCGGTGTATGCGGTGGTGATAACTCAACCTGTACTGGTTGTGATGGAATTGTGAATAGCGGATTCATTGAAGACGATTGTGGGAGTTGTTTAAATCCAAGCAACTCTTCTTTCAACAAAGGTTAAAGTGGTTGTCAGTAGAAAAGTTCTTTAACTGTTGCAATACTTTTTTGTTTAAGTTTTATGTTGCTTTATATCTTCAGTAATCTGGTCAAGTAATCATTGGGAAAATTAGTCCTATTTTGAGTGCTGGTCGTTCGGCGTTTGCGCAGTCCTGCCACACGCACCACTTTTACTGGAAGGTTCACTCTATCTGCTCACTTCGCTTGCTTCACACCAATGCTTCACATCTTCGTCAATGAGTTCAAATTGAATGACTGAGCGTCAAAGGATTATTTTTTGTATTGTTAATTTATCAATAGTTTATGGCACTGTCGCCATTCTACCTTCCGATACTATCTGCCAATTCTTTTTTTTCCATTGATCTTTTGTAGTTTTCATGTAACGATACCGTAAGTAAAAGGAGGAACCACACAAAAGGTGGAAGATGAGATTAAAAAAGGAATGAAAAATCAGCATTTTTAGTTTAACTATGCAATATGTGCAACCTCTTAAGTAAGAGACAATTTTATCGTTATTTTATAACAATTCTGTTTTAGGTTGTTCGGGAAATGTGACTGATCTTGCGGTTCTCAAATCTTTTTATTACCTGTCGACTCAGCTGAATGAGGTGGCAATTATTTTGACGGGAAAGTTCTCCAACTTTGCCACCGCTCGCTGTCTTTTAGAAGGGATTGCTCAAAGAGATTTAGCTGAACCTGCAACTGAATTGGACAGAATCCAACTGGATGTTGTTGACATTATTTCTAAAACCAAGCAAACAGCAGCTACGAAAGATTATGAAAAAGGTTAATTTTATTATTGAAATTAGTTGGTTGTATTTTTATGGAAGTGTTTATAGTTTGTTTAGGCTATATTAAATTGCAGTTCAATTGCGTTTGTTTTTATATCTCAGCAAAAATAGATTAACCAATTAAAGCCTATTATTATGCCGCAATAAAACTGTAAACTTTTACCATACTAATTTAATATTTTGTTTCGCAATATTGGTTGTGGATATGACACAATGTTCACAAATTCGTCTTCCACAGCGAAAGCAAAATGATACGCTAAAATAAAACATGGAACTGTTGTGGGCTGTTGTTCATCAACTTTATTTTTAAAACTTTGCAGAACTTAAAACCTTGCATCCAAAGACACAAATTATTGTTTTGGTGATTAAAGTCTCTTTCTTGATGAAAAGCCAAGACCAACTCTTCTTAACAGTAGTTCCTTCCTGTGTTTTGGAAAGTCCGGCAAGGGAGAAGTAAGATAACTTGCCATGCTTTTATAAAATAAACAAAATAACATTTGAATTGCGTAAAATCTCGATGTTCTATAAAGTGTAAATCGCATTTAACGCTATTTTCAGCTAATATATCAAATTTTACGAAAATAACTAAATTTTGTTTGGAACGAGAGTAGGCTATGCCATATTCTAAATACGTTCAGTCGACCATTCAGTACTGCGCTAGAGTGCGGGTTGTACAAGTAGAAGTTTTTTAGCTTTTTGACATTTTAGATTAGAATTAGAATTAAAGTTATTTTAATTTTTACAAATTGCACTAGAATTAAAATTAAAGCTACCCCATTTTACACAAATTAGAGTAACATTTAAACTAGATTAGAATTAGTTAGACGCAGTTGTCCCATATCTTTTTCTAATTGGATAAAAATGCCATGTGGCAACTCTGAATCAAGTGTCATTCTACCATCACAACACCAAAGCTCTTACGTCATAGTAGACATCATATTGTCGAATTGTAGATGAATTAATCGAGTTTTTAATGACTTCGCTGCTTAAGCGATGGAATAACAGTATGACACTTTAATCTTGATTATTTTATTGTATTTTCCTTGCATGAGGTTGATAAAAGCGCAGTTTTCTTCATTTGCTGAAAAACACTGTTGGACAAATGAGAATTTTTAACAAAAACCAGAGATTAGATTAGAACTAGAATTAGAGTAAACAAGTTTTTACCAAATTACATTAGAATTAGAAACACCAACATTTTGTTCTAATTCATCGAACTAATGGTGGAGCCATTGTATCTCAACGCCAATTGAAAAAACGATTCTAGAAATAAAAAAATAAAAAATAGTCTTAAAGTACCAGACGGATGAAACTAAACTGGATCGCAATACCAAAAAAATTGAACATGTCTGTAAAATTAATTGTTTAAATTCAGTAACTCAAATAAAATTCATAAATTTAGTAAGCAAAAAATAGTGAGAAACGTTAACAGACGACTGGTTTCAAGAATTTATCGTTAAGACAACATCATTGCTTCAAATCCAGTCTTGTAACCAATCAAACGACATCACTCTCTTGTAACTATCTTAGTCAACTGGTAAAATCTATTTTGTGTTTTCGGTCATCAAAAAGTAAAGTCAGGCTCGTTGAGACGACATTGGGCACGGCACTAATGACAAGGCCCTCAACTCAAGACATCGCTAATAAAATACACTATAGCAAAGTATATGCCACGTTTTCTTTAATTTTCCGACCCCCCCCCCCCTGAAAAGAGCCCCTAAATTTATTCTGGTCCGGGTACAAAAGTACCTCTTGGACCTCTTTATCAACGCTACTGATTAATGTATGTGACTATTTTATTTTTATTTATCGAACTGTGTTTTACAGTTACGTTGCCCAATTCGACACCGCCATCGTCTTTCAGCGGGCGGGTTATCCTAGAATCGATCAAATCCAGCCAGCTTATGTTCCGACAGGGTTAGGAAACGTAAAAGCGACTTTTACAGGAAAAGGATTTTTGAAATATGTATCTTACCAATGCTTGTTGTTTAACTTTCCTGCAAATGCAACCGAAGGAAGATCACATTTACAGCAAGACTTGTTTCGAATAAGTAAAGCCAGGTAGGCTATTAACTATATCAGAACAGTTAATCATGATTGCTTGCTTATAACCTTGAAATTTCGAATTTCAGTAGGCCTAAGTCCCAAGATGTTTCGTGATAAAATCTGGATGGCTTTCGAGATGTTATGTCGGTGACAATCTTAAAAATCTCTGTTTAGTGAAAAAAGGTGTTTAATGTTTTTTGTCTGACTAAACAATCCCTTTTATATCCTCAACAGTTATATCAACCGCACCGAGATAACGTGCGATCTCCCTGTATCAAGCCTATCCGGTGAAGTTGATATCTACTTAGTAACAGAGAAGGAATATCAAATGCTGGAACCGTTCAAGCTTTTTTCTAATCTTCGAAATCGGGGAGTTAAGTTTTATTTCAAGTGAGTACATAACCTGCTTTTTTTTAGGTTTATTCCTTACAATAAATAGCATACTTTGCGCAAAATATTTTACATAAGAAACTTTGAAAATGTTCAAGCTTCTGGCCAACGTGGTGTTGTAACAACAGTTGTCACTTAAAATTATAAAAGCCAAAAACAGTCATTTTTTTACCTTTGGAGTATGGTACTTGAACCCACACTACGGTATAACGAATCATAGAAAAATTCAGTCTGTTGTTTTATTTGTTTATCATTTGTCAGTGATCATTTCATGGCAAGTGGCAATCAAAATCTTCACAACATGCTTCAAAGCAGAAAAGTTGTCGAAAAACCTATTCTTTTTATGTACAGTATTCTAAAAATTTTCTTGCTTTCTCATAAAGTAAACATGCCCATATCAAAGCTTGATCAATTTGATTTAAATAAAAATCGCTCTGCTCTAACTAAACACTAGGCTATTTCTGTTCATTTCAGAGAGCCTGCTCCGAAAGTTACCCACACCAGCCTGACAAAAACCTTGAACTACGTGATAATAAAATTTGATAAACCCATTCAAAGGCACAAGCAACTTGCATGCTCTGACATTTTTGACAAACGCTCGTTAGAATTACTTGGCAAGCATGCATTTTGTAAAAACGTGGAATTTGATCAGATTGTTATAAAGCCTTCAAGCGACTCTAGTCTTTTGCACGATAGTGCTACAGGTATGTGTAACACAATTATTTTAAATTGGTAGGCAACTGCTGTGCTGTGTTGATTTGTTTTAATTTCTGACTAACTTTCGACCTACTGGTTTATTTTAATATTTGTAAAGTTCTTAGCTACGTTCAGGGAAGGCTCTATTTGATTTGGACAAACTATCTCATATCAGAGTTTGTAACAAATGTCTTGTTGTTTACTGAAAGTATTTCAAGTCATTTCAAGTTCTCTTTATCTAACGTATCATATCTGCGTTAGATACAAGTTAATTGAAAAAAATAAGGCAGCAATCTTATTTTGTCTTCTGTGGCCTGTTTTATACTGTCAGTTACAATTTGTTCCTAAAATTGAGTGCTTCAACTCGATGTTAATTTGCCCTTCAGGCAAGCTTCTCACTAGTTTTATCTTGTAACTAAAGTTGACAAAAAAACAAATGTAGATATCCATAGATTCTTAGTTGAAAAAAAACTGAAATGACTCTTTGAAAAGCACATAATACTCAATACTAGCTTTTGTATCAACTACAGACACAACAGCGCAATGTTGCAAATTGAACTTATATGTTTTTGATGTGATAACGTTGATCATCTATGTTTTTATAAAGTAATATTTATTTGAATAAGATACTGAAGAAGCCGCCTTTACGGTTGCGAAAGCTTTATCAAGAATTGTACAATTTTCCAAACCTGACTGATTTTATTGACTTATTATGTTTACTCGTTCGGTTACATCCTCAATGAAAAATCTTTGTGCAACTTTTGATCCTCTCATCCTCAATATCATCGAGGAACCAGAGCAGAGGTTGATAGACATCAGCGTCCATTTCATTGCTTATAGTTTTATGCCTAATCTTTAGTTTCATCAACAAAACGGATTCTGGCATGGCTAATATACTTCTTTTTACATGAAGGCTTTCAATGGCAAACGCGAATGAAAAGAGATACAGCTCCAGAACCTCTTGGAACACTAAGACTGTTAGCAGGAGCTATCAAGGGAGAATCAAACACTGGAAGTTTTAAAAACTTCCCTGATACTACGATTGAAATCCACTATCCCACTAATCTAGTAAGTTGTACTTTATTTATAAATTTTAATTGATATTGTGTTCTTCGAAAGGCAAGGACTTTAAAGGTAGACGGGAAGAGGAAACGGAGACGTCCAAAAAGAACATGATAAAAACAGGTGAAGAATGTGGCAGACAAAGTCGGATTGAAGGAAGAAGATGCGATAAATAGAATGAGATAAAGAATAGGAGTGAAGGCAATCGTTGCAAGGAAAAAATCGGTCACACCCACTACTGGAGACAAATTTATTTTTTGTCACTAATCTTGCAATGTTCAATATTTTGAAAATGAACAAATTTTTTTTTATTTGTTTCAAAATTGTGAAATTTTCTCGAACGGTGTATGCGTTGGATATTCCATCACTGAAGCGGAATGTGAGTTGTGTGTTTTTGCCCAGGTTCCCCCCAAAGCGTATGTTGAGGGTCAAAAGTCAGTCAGTCACTGCGACGAGCTAATTCTCCATTTCTTCGCTGATTCTTCTGTAGGGCAATGGCCCATATTGTTGGAATGGCAAGTTATCCCCGATATTGGAGACCTGCAAATATTCAGCGTTGCGAGTTCGACTCCTGTTGGAAAGATGATCATGACATTTGAGAAGGTTTGCTGAAAACAAATAAGTTTTTCTTTGATTGTGTTGAAATCTCAAATTACATTTTTTTTTTCACTTCAAATCATCGCATAATTTTACCCTATTGTCCACTCCAATCCTTCTTAATTTAAACAAGAATAGAGGATTTAATAAAAATTTTGTTCAAATTAAACTTATTACACCAGACAGTAATATGAAAATGTTTTGTGATGAAATATAATGATTACATATTTAACATCTGTGTGCTTTTGTCATTAGATTATAGATTAGATCAATACAAAATACGTCATACTTTGTGTTTTGTCCTATTTTTATATTTGTGACAATATGACAAAGAGAAAGACATTAATTTTGTCGCACGGCTTGCTGACGTCAATCAATATTTTGTACTCTATAAAAGTTGTCAACTTCAATAGACCACAACCCAGTATTACACCAATACCAATAAAGCGATAATTGTTAGTCTGAAACTCTTGACGTTTTGGCAAAATGTTTTCTTCTCTTCAAAGTTTATTATCACACTAAACACTTTATGCAGCATATAATTTGCCAAGACCTGCTTTAGAATTAATTCTCAAATTAGCAATAAGTTATATACCTATGTCCATAGCCAACTTTCATATTGTCTTTCGGTGATGAACTTTATCAGCTTGCACCGTAAGTAAAAAAAATATTGGTTTTGAAAGCAAAATTTTGTACAAATGACAAATTGACAATTATTGGATAGGTTTCACTTTTATGATATAGCCCACATATTATTCGACAACAAAGTGTCTGGCACTATTGTCACAATGTCAATAGCGTTATGTGGTTGTGAAATGCTGACTAACGACTACAGATTATTGTAATTGCACCTTTTTAAAATTTCTTAGTAAGTGAATAACTGTACAAAAATATTAAATTGTTGAACATTGTTTCATTTTCCTTTCTTTGATCTTTTTTGTTCACTTTTCGAATTGTTTCAGAGTTGGAAGAATGTTACCTATTCTTTACGTGTTACCAACGCAATTGGGATGACTAGTGAAAGAGCTACACATACAGTCTTAATTGACAGTAAGCCGAGAGTTGTCAAAATGTTTCTTGCAGGGCAAAAACAAAGAAAAATTCTGTCAAAGCAACCCTTGGTGCTGAAGGTAAATTTGACCCAACCAAATTATTTCGAGTTTTATGAAACAAACAAGTTGTATACTTTGTTTCCATGCCTTTCAAACAACAATTATTTATCAAGCTACTGCGTCTACAATTTATCGCAATTGCAATATCTCTTTGTTTAAAAACCTTCTCCAGCTACTTTAGTGATTCTCTGTGGAATATCTACCGAGTGATTTTGGCCAGGAGCGATAGAGCTGCAGTAGCTCGATGGGTTATCTTCTATGAACTGTTGTTCGTTGACTAAGCTGTCGTAATATTACTTCTACGCATTACAAAGTTTGATTTTCTCTAATTCATAATACCTTGTATTTATTTACAATGTAATGATTTATATCTTCTTCTTCTTTCGTATGAGAGGTTGGTTTTTAAACTACGTTTCATTGTGGTCAAATGTCTGGGCATTCTTCGAGCAGCCACTTGATTGTAGAGAGTCCTCCAGCGTTGACAGATCAACTGCCTTTGGTGGAGTAAACGTCGGGCAGTGGTAGAGGATGTGATCTGCTGTCTGTTCCTCAGCACCACAGCGGCATGCCGCAGATGATTTATATAATCAGCTATTACAAGCAAGCTCTTCCTTTCAGGCTGTCACAAAGATACTTTTAGCAAACTGTGACGGAAACGTTGATTCTTCAAATGCTCTAAATAGCTCCATTACTTATGTGTGGACGGTTTCTCCAATGCCTGACTTTGCATTCACGTCTCCTACCAAGTCAAAGTTACGTATTTCTTCCGAGAAGTTAACAGCCAAAGTGACTTATAACTTTACCGTCATTGGTAAGTTCTTTGAAAAAAATTGATTTTTTTTATGATCAATTAGGTGTTAAAACAATAACATTGGCTAAGATGTTTGATCTCAGGGCTTCGTCAAGTCGTTTGTATTGAAAACTTGAACATTAGTTAAGAAAGAGAAATTACCAATCTTCAAATAAACTTAGGCTTTTCAAGTAAAAGTAATATCTTCGCTTGGTGCTTTCTATTATTATGTCAAGTTTTATGCGGTGCATAGTTCATTAGAATAACTAGATGTTTTGAATATTTTAGGTACATAATCTACAGTAAACAATTTATTTTAGCTCTTTATAGTGGAACAGAAGGAAAAAAATCAATAAGCTCCGATAGTGCAATAGTATTTGTGCAAAGTTCGCCACTGGTTGCACGTATTCAGCGATCATACTCCGATGGTGTTGTCAACATGTCGTCCAACTTGGTACGTTTTGATGTTAAATTTAAAAAGAATTCTCTGACATTGTTTTCGATCAAGTTATTTTATTATTTATTTATGATTATGAAATGTCAACGTCTTTGTATCATCTTTATCGTTGGAACCTTCTTCATCAGCCCAAGTGTAACACACTTGAATAGGTTGCAAATGTTTAGACGTAGACCTTACCTACAAAAATTATTTTTAACTTCAAGTGTTGTAGCATGTGTCTAAGCGTATTTCTACTTTAACAGGAAAACTTTGCACAAAAATAAAAAAGCATCACTTGGCACTTTTATTTTCTCAGATATTGAACGGGTTGAAATCTTATGACCCAGACCAACACCCAGCACCTTTGCAATACACTTGGTCATGTGAAACAATGGCTGGAGAAAGTTGTGTCCTAAAAGACCCTGCTGAAGATGGAACGAATAATGTTGTCAGAGCTGACGAAGTATTCTCAAAGCAAGATGATCCAGCAATAATAAACATACCTGCTAAATTGTTCACTCCAAACCAAAAGTATGTTCATTTCAGACTTTTTTTATCGCTATCTGCAAACACGCATTTTATTGCTACGTTTTGCTATGGACTTTTTTTTATATTCGCAATTTGGCTTACTTTAGGCTCATGCACAGTCGGCGGCAGGTCAGGGCTACTTTAAGTAGATAGGTTGGAATGTCATTTTCAATAGATAACTGGTTTTAAGACAAGGCTGACTAGAATGCGATCGAAAGAAAAGAACATTAATCGTTGTGTTTAGTTTTTTTTAGAAATTAAACAAACTATCGATTGCGTGTTTTTGCGTTACCAACAAGAGAGAGTTTGCATGAAATGAATGATGTTAAACAAAAAAAGCTTCAACCATGCTTTGGAAAGTATTCACTTTATTTTCATCTGCAGGAGAGGTCACCAAACATTTTTGTAACCTTGCGGATGTCTTGAAAGTTGTTGTTGAAACGTGATGTAGACTAACAAAGCTTTAATTTTTTAGATACAACTTCACACTTAGGGTAGCCAAAGGAAACCGGTCAAGTGCAGTTTCAAAACTGGTCAAAATCAAAATGCTTTCTGGAGTTTTTCCTCGCATACAGTTTGTTTCCAATTTTGATCGTTCCAAAAGGATTGATGAGATCATCAGAATTAAAGCTGTCGTCTTTCTGTATGTTTTACTTATAATTACGACTTACTTCAGCTAACAACCTTGAAGTTAGACTACTTATGCTTGAAAGTTATGTTTTCTAGGAGTACGTATGCTTGTGCTGATAAACAGTATATAAACTATGAGTAAAGCTTTACAAAATTTGTTAAGTTTTGAAGAAGATTTACTACCATGTCTATTGTCCATTGATCATGCTTGATACAATGCCATATTAGTGCAATCTAAAATCAGCCATTTTGAGAGAACGCGTTTTTGTTTTTTATTGCTGTTCTTCTTGCGGAGGAAGTCAATCTTGTCAGATTAACAAAACTTTAGACATGCAAGTTGTACGGCTTGCCTTATACATACCAGAAGAACACAACACCATGCACCCAGTTCAGTATTCTTTTACGATTCTTTATTATTACGGTACTTTGCTATTTTTACATTATTGTTGTTTTTGTTTTTTTTTTACAATTTTTACTTCTTTAGCAACGAAGGAGGTTTTTTCAGCGGAAAACTAGCTTGGGCATCTGTCTCTAGCACTTTGTATAACGAAGTTCCTAACTTAGCTATCGCTTCTCGTACCAGCATTGTATCGAACATCACCATAAAAGGGTAAGTTCTGCTTACCGCACAAGAAACTGTTTAATGTTGGTTAGATTTTAGCAAACCTTTTTCTGTGTTTCTTTCTGGGTCAAAGGACTTTCTATTACTGCTTAAGCTGAATCAAAGTTATTTATATCTACCAATGTTATAGACGTTTTTATTACGGTACTTGTATTTATTACTTTCATTTTTATTTTATTTCTATTTTATTTCATTTTATGATTAAACATGTCGAATTGTTGTGCAAATGCCAGCATATGAGTAAACATGTCGAATTGTTGTGCAAATGCCAGCATTTGATGAATGCAAATTAGCAATGTCACTTTATGCCTTTTAATATGCTAAATAAACTTGCTAAACTCTCTAAAACTTAGGTTTAATTGTAAGCATTAGTTGTAAGGTGTAAAATGAGCCATAATTCAGCTCCATTGTGCGGGGAAATCAACTCTGATCATTGAGCTCTTAAAAGTTGCCAAACCCCCCGTTTACCATGTTGTAAATAAATTTAAAGAACTTGGTGCATTTGAAGATCGTCCTAGGAGTGGAAAACCTCGCACTGCTCGAACAAAGAAAGTGGTTAAGGCTGTCCGAGAAAGGGTGAGGAGAAACCCAAACAGATCCATCTGTCAAATGGCCAAAGACATGAATGTGAGCAACACTTCATTGAGAACCATTGTGGAAAAGATATCTTCAGTTGTCTCATTACAAGATGAGAAAGAGCAGTTCCTTACATCTCCCTAAATAAAAGAGACTTGAAAGCGCAGACTATGAGAGCCGTTGACAGGATTTTTTGAGCCCGGTACCAATTTATTTTCGGGCCCCCTTCATCGACAATGTTATGAGTATAACGGTTGTGTACAAACTTTTATTGATGTCGTTTAAGCATGGTTATTCAACAAATCTTGCGCAATCTTAAAATTTCTTGAACCACAAAACTTACTATCTCTACTTAGCGGTTTCTTTTTTGAACTTTTATTTGTTACATGGCGCTAGAGTATTACTTCCCGATTCCATTGATGTTTCACTGGTCATTCTAAGCTCACCAGAAGAGAATTTACAGCACTGCAGACAGTCAGAAAGTTTTCAATTTGATTTGGGAAAGGTGTTTGGGCCTAGGTCAAACATTTGCTGATTGTTACAATTTGAAAAGCGTTTTTGGTCTAATTTTTAGTGCAGAAATAGGGATAGCAATCTTCTTACCTGTGCCATTTCAGTTTTTGAGTTTAAACAAATATTAGCCTATTTATTTTGAAATTTGTGCTACGGGTAGTAGGCTATTCGTGATTAAGGAAATCACTATACTAGACTAAATTCTTATTTTACTATTTGGTTGCTAAGGTAGCTATTTTACTACCAGAAAGCTGAAGTGGGCCTGGTACCCAAAAATGGGCCCGGTACTTTACCATCTGACGGCTGAAATGGCTGTTTTAACCTCTGATGGCAATTCCTTTAGATCTGATTATATTAAGATCTTGATAATGTTTGAAGTCGCAGAGAATCTTTTAAATCCGGGCCCCTTAATTATTCCGGGCCCGGGTCCAAAAGTACCACCTAGACCCCCCTGTCAACGCCCCTGCAGACTCTCATCAGAGAACTGAAGGCAGGCGTGGAAAGGCAAGAGATTATTTTTTCAGACGAAAAACTCTTCACAATGGAAGCTCAGTTCAATAATCAGAATGGTAGAATTGATGCAAAGTATTCAGCAGATATTAAAGATTCAGTGAAAACAGTTTATCGCCGTCAAAAACCGTCTTCTGTCATGGTGTGGGCCACCATCTTCAAAACTTGGAAGTCTCCTCTGATTTTCGTGGAACAAGGGGTTAAAATCAGTTCAGATAGCTACATCAACTACATTTTGGTTCCTGCTCCTGAAAAAATGAAATAACACTACAAAGATCAGTCCTTCACATTCCAACAACATGGTGCACCATCCCACACCTCAAGAAAGACTCAGGACTGGTGCTCACGTAAACTTCCAAGATTCTAAAGAAAGGAAATGTGGCCTCCTTCATTGCTTGATTTGGTCGCTATTGTAGGCAAAGGCCTGTACCGTTGCTCACCCAAGTGTTGATGCTCTGAAACAATCACTCCTGCGGGAATGAGTCAAAATACCCCAGGATGAGCCACGTGCCTCAGTCAAAAACTTTCGACAAAGAATTGAGAAAGTGATCAAGTGAAGGACGGCCCAGAGATATCCCTGGGGCGGCCACATTGAAAATAATTAAATAAATTTATTCCTGGTATTGTAAGCTCTCACTCCGATGAAATTTTGTTTATTTTCAATTACTAAATATTTTATAAGTTGGTCCAAGGGCTTTCTGTTCACCCTGTAGTACAAATTTGAGTTATTTGTGTGATATGTTATAGAAAACGACGTCTGCCTGTTAACCTTGTTCTCAAACCGAATATTCTTCGTCCTGGCTTACCCTACTCCATTACACTGCAAGTTAAAAGTTCGGAAAACGATTCGCTTGTTATCTCGTCTGCCAATATATCTTTTGTGACATCATCGAAACCTACTGGCGGAATGTTGCAGGTAACAGGCTTCCACAAAGCTTGTTTATTATTTTTTTAGATCACTGTCAAAGTATTTTTATTACCAAGATTGACGCAATTGGCCTAAAATTTAAAAAAATGTCGCTGCGCTTGCGCACTACATCTCAGTTGCAACAAATCACCGAACAGTAGTTTATCAGGCAATGTTTGTTTGTTTTGGTAGAAGTAGTATCAGGCAATAACGAAGTATTACTACAAGTACAGAAGTAGGCCTACTACTAAAAAAATCAGGTAATAACGGCAATTAAGTCGTATTTTATGTAATCTACGTAGTAGCTTATTGTGAAAAGGATTCTCATCAGTATGACTTTTTTCGTCAATTCTTTTTTCTGTAGCAGTCGTATTAACTTGCTAAGATTCAGCATCTGAGCCCAATAAAATTTATTTTAATTCTTACGCACGGAGCCAAGGTGGAATGAAAACTGTTCCTTGAAAAATGTTACAATTTTTGTTATGTTTAATGAAGCAAAATCTGATCTGTCTTCGTTTCATTTTCACATATCATTTACTGTAGACATGTCATATCTTCATTTGTTAACTTCAAGGTGTATCCAATAAATGGATCGGCAATGTCGACGGATTTCACAGTCCGCACTACAGGATGGGCTGGACCAATCACTACGTTGACTGATGAGGATGACGTATCACAAGATAAATATGTTTATCGCTTTGGCTACTACAGAACTGTGAATGGGAAGCAAAGGGTTACCACTTTAATGACCTACTCTGAGCAATTCCAAGTCTCAAATTTAAAGCTTCCTCCAGGTATTTAAGCTGTATACTTTAGCTGGAATGTCTGCATGGTAGGTATATCCACACTAAAAATGCAAAGTATTTTTGGAATGAAATAATGTGTTTTAGCTGAAATGCAGTTTTTTCAATGCAGAAGTAGGCCTATGTGGTTTTGCCTTGCAGCAGGTGTAGACTGTTGTTTTCAGAAGTATGACTGGTGCTTTCTTCAACAATTTGACATAATGAAAGCATAATGCTTGTGGTTTTGGCAAGACCTTTTGTAGATTTTTAATTTGATACACCGTTATAAAAAGCACACCGCGATTTACTGCACCCCGGTAAGCCATACTATTCCAGTTCAGTGACTTGACTTAAAGCCTACTTCATATTTGGTGTTGTTGGTGTTTAGGAGAAGGAGAAGATTATAATCTTACCTTGGTAGTATTCGTGAAAAACCCTGAAGATACTACCCGCGGCTTCTCAGCAAAAGCTACAACAACTGTTTCAGTACACCCATTAATGTCCAAAGACGTCATAGACGAAGCATTTGATAACGTGAACAATTTGGCAAAAGAGGCAATTATTACAGGTTAGCTTTTGTCATGCCCACGGGCTGTTTTATCAACCTAGAAGTAGTTTCTTTAGTCATCTGCCTTGTTTCTGATGATAAAAGTATAGGCTAAGTGGATGGAAACTTGATGAAGTCAACATCCATTTCTTTCAGCATGTTATAAAATGTCATGTTATAAATAGGCAGGTGCAATGGTGACTAGGATAAGTATGATATAGACGACTTTATAATCACTTCATTTTATTTTGTGACCGTACTAACCTATCCGAACTGAAAAAAATACTAACCACAATATGCCACCTGGCATCATTATAATGATCAGGGAGATGTGGTAAAATACAGTTAATTAACAGAATACGTCTTTTATATTGTCTATCAAGGAAGCATTAACAGCTTACTATATTGCGAAGAAGGGAGCGTTCTTCCTGGCCATCAGTACAAGGCCGAGTACTCACTAGTACAACGAGCAATTGCGATCAGCCAACAATAAGGGTGTAGAGAATAAGAGTTACAACCAGGATAAGAGTTAAACTGACTAGTAAACGCGGTGGTCGAATACCCTTGGGGCATGAATTAGTGGTGCAATACTGACGAGCCCAGCTTCATGGGCGAAACTCGGTGTCTATCGCTGTCAATTCTTGCTACAACCCGCTGCCTAGACACTATGTATTACTTTACTTTCAAATCATTCGTTTTTAGGCGATCCAAATCAAGGGGCGGCTATTTTAGTTGCTTTGGATGATGCAGCTTCCGAAACTGGCTCTGATGGACACAAGCAAATCATCCGAGATCTTGCTGATGATTTTGTGCAGTCCATCGAAGACTTTCAACCTGCTACTGAAACGTGTGTAGATTTTGCTTTATCTTTTGAGATTAGGTGGTAACCTTCTTTTATTATAGCTAAGGTGGTGATAAAATCTTTCCAAGATTAGGATATTCATTTAAAGACTTATTTCAACAGCATTTTTTAGTTTGCCAGAACCCTGCTGGTTGAGAATCTATTCTTTTTTCTCATTCATTTGATTCTAGCGTGTGACGTCTGATTCCATTAAAAGTTCGTTTTCGTCTTAATTACTCTTTAGCAGCTTCTCATTGCAATCCAGACAAACGTCAACAACATCGGATGGTAAAGGATAGATCCTGAGTTCCTGAACCACTAAGAGTTTTGAATGACGTTTATTAATGATAACTAATGATTCGATCAATTAAAGGCTTTACAATTGTGGCTAAAGACGTTTTTCTCTATTTTCAGTTTAAAGCTCAGTGTGTTGTCAGGTTTCTAAGGGAACGTTCAAATATTACGTAACGCCTTCGAGGGGAGGGGGGTTTATGCAAAGCGTTACGTTAGCGTCACATCGGGGGGGAGGGGGTTCAAGCAAAACGTTACGTAACGCTTTCGAGTACGGAATGGTAGTTTTTTGTATCTAATTCGTAGTGAAAAAGCGTTACATGGGGGAGGGGGGGATTGAAAAAAGCGTTACGTTGGCGTTACATGGGGGAGGGGGGGGGGTCAAAAATTCGGAAAAAAAGCGTTACGTAATATTTGAACGTTCCCTAATATCTATTTTGGTCCAGCGTACTTTTATGCAAGAAACCAAAACCAGCCAACCAAGAATCATTTTCAAACTTTCCCAATCCTCTGAACGGAATTGGGTTGGTTGGATTCGGAAAAAAAAAATTTTCCTGCACATTTCATAAAGTGAAAATATCCCACGATTCAAGAACAAACGACAATGCAAGAAACTAAATTGAGTTGTTTTAATTACAGAGAAGCGGTTGAGACTCTCCAATCAGCCAATAGCGTCATATCACGTGTCAAAATTTCTGACCAATCAGTAGATGCTGCATCGCAACTTCCGGAAACCATTCTCAAAACAATCTACGTTGATGGTATGCTGAGTCAATTTATCATACAATTGTGTTCAAGTCATTGTCCTTTTGAGTATCAATCAAACACTTTTACCGCTTGGCGAGATTAATGGTTGTTTGTATTGTCTCAGTTTTGTGTGAATATTGTAAAACTTCTTGTAAAATTAATATCTCTTACTGTTGATTTCCCAAGATAAAAGTTCTGAACAATCAAGTTTTTTTTAGAAACAACAACCGATTTGTCAAGAAAGAAGCGAGATATTGAGCCTGAAGACTACAACGCTGCTCCAGAATTGAGTGTAGACATGGTAGGACAACTTTAAGTGTATATGGTAACCTAGCAATAGATACATACAAAGAACAGGGTATAAATTGGACGGGAAGACGTTTTTTCCATCTATCTTTAAAAAAAAACGTTAGTTTTTTTATTCGAAACACACCAAACCATTATCTAGTATGGAAACTTTCTAGAATAAATCAACATCTGAAACATTAAAATATTAAAATTCCTGAAATACAAAATGCTAATCCTAATCCAGAGCCATCCGTATTCATAACATTTCTATTTTTCAATGCTTAACTTTTCAGCTTTTATGACCTGCAATCACTTTTTCAATTCTATTTTCAGGCTGCTGATATTCTAACGACTTATGATGCAATCTTTGAGTCAGCTGATCCAGCATCCAGTGTTTTGATTGGTTCCCGTGAAATTTTTCAGCGAACCGCCACAGTGATCACAGTAAATGTTTTAATATGTTTACATCTACTTAGACACATGACATCAAATAAGTTTAGTTAAAAACTTATTTTTAAGTGTTTTCACACTTAAGTATTTAAGTACTTTAGTATTTTTACAACTAACAATAAACGTATAAATGCAAAGGTATTTCTATACTCGGTTGTTGAGTCTCGCGGAATGAAAACATATGGTTCTCATCACATTAACTAGGCCTTCGGCACTAACGAGAGTAAGGTGGCCAGTTCCTTTCTCTTGGTTGCCTTTCCTTTAACAATTACGTCCAACCAATTTATTACACTCTGAGTAACTTATATAGATGAGCGAAGTTCATCAGCAATCAGCTTAAGCCAAGTGTCGACTCAGATTGCGCTATTGTAAAGCCAACGTCTTATCTGCTTCACCATTCCAATAAAAAATATGAATTCTTAATTAATACTTAATTTAATATTGATTTATACAATTATACAATTTTCCAAAACGTAGCTTTCGGTAGGCTGTGTAACGTAGCTTCATGTCCCAGGCAGCAAAATCTATCATTTTTACATTGATTCAACGTCTGCAGACATTGAATCAATGTAAAAATGACGGATTTTATTGTCTGGAGTGTTATACAATGCATGACGCGTATTGTGGGCCTATAGCACATCTGTAGTACTTTAAAAACGTAAAATTTCGACCTAGTTTAGCATAAGATTTTATAGCCTACATCAAAGTATAAGAATGTTGATGCTTGTCATTGTCTATCTTCAGAATCTGTTATGCCAATCAATAGCCTTCGATGAGCCACCAATTGACGTGGTTACGTCATCGTCTAAATTGACGGTTGCAAAATACTCCAAAATATCAGAAAACACGATGATTGGCGACAGGAACCACCAAGTGGGTACTTCTGAGGACGTACCATATGAATAATTTTGTAACATGTAGCCAGCTCATGCGTGTCCCATGTAAACTTTTGTAAATACACCCAAAGTTAATCTTTTGAATGGGCCAGTTGGTGAGTTGAGTACGCAACATCTCTCCACGTCTACAACATCATTAGTTGAATTTGTATTTTTGATGTTGCTTATTATTATTGCAGATTTACTTTTCGCTTGACGTCAGCCAAACTTACGATGATTGGGCATGCCTGCCAACCCAGCAGGTAAATGAGTAGTCACTATACGCAATGACAAAGCACTCCCACTTGTCGCATAAAAATAAATTTGTAGAATAATAAAGAAAATGCAACTGTTTCATTTTCTGTAAAAAACATTTTTTTCGTATAATACGTTTTTCTTGCTTGTTGTATGTTGTCAAATAGGCTCTATATGTTTTATAGTAAGGTACATTGTGCATCTACAGCCATTGGTATTTTTCACATACTTGGTGGTGTTCCACGCTAACGAAGTTTATTGCACCATTTGGCATGGGCCTGGTCTGGATGTAGGACACCGGTAAATTTCTCATTCTGGTCTTGATAAAAAGCGTCTTGCCCATTTATGCAACCAAACGAGTTTTGATAGAGCTCTAATTCCTTTATAATCAGCTGCAAAAATCATCAAGTTTTGGGTAAGAATGTCACCCTTAGCTCCGCACCACATGGCGAAGAGTTATTTAAGGATTTCGCGCTTTTGTCTCTTTGCCTCTTCATAGTCTTTATCCTTACGTTTAACTTTTTAAATAAGTTACAGTATTTTATTTTATTATTGTATATATGTTCCACTCGTCTTCTTGTACTTTTAGTGCTCTGGAGCATGTCTAAGCGTGGGAATGTTTGAAGAAAACGTGGTCACGTGGTTTCAAACAGACGCGGAAGAAAAACGGTTGAGCGATATAATTTTGGTGAGTTGATAAATGCTATAAGCAAGCTACCACACGCCTTTATCTTATGTTGCTTATCAGCGATTTTCTTTTCCTTTTTTTCATCTCATCTCATACTGCTTTAAATTACTTACAGTACCGTATTTCATTTAGCTAAAAAGCAATGTAAAGTCGTTCAAAGTCAATTTGCATCGTAGAATTATATTTGTGATACAATCAAATAGTTAAAAACTACTCACGCTGCATTGAATAGTTTCGACGATAATAATGTACATCTTTGCATATCCACCTTATAGCTCAGTTGGTTGAGCGCCTGATTTTATGAGCGAAGATGAAGCGGCGTTGGTCCGACTCGCGAAGTGTGCGCTTGAGCAACGCATTTCAAGGACAGCTCTGCATTCAGAGGAACCTGGTGGATAGAATACTTCATAGACACTTCAACAATCGGAAACTTCATTCTGTCAATCTCGGTGACCGGGCCTGCGTCAGTGGTTCAAAGCCTCTACAACCTATGTGATGCAGCCAGAATTAAGCTCTTAAAGAAGCTTTCTCAGTCCGAGGATAAAAACGTAATCAATGTGTTTACAACGTAAATAGCGGTGTATCAATAATGCAGAGATGGCTTGCTCTTATCACTTTGCAAAACTGACAGTGTTAGTCCTATTGGAGCAGCCGAGTGCATTATTTTCTTTGCTAAGTAGGAAAAATGTCTAATACTGTACCACTTTTATTTGATTGATTTCGTCGTCGGCGTATGAGCAGGGATTTCCAGGCTACATTGCTGGGGGGCAGAAAGTCATCAGTCACTCAACTGTCTCGTCATCCAGGACCCTCAGTCCATGCGCACCGTGTGGAGGCCGGTGGATTAGGCAGTGATGAATGACATGGTCTGCGGTCTGTTCTGTGGCGCCATACTCGCATTCTGATGGAGGAGCTAGGCTCCACATGCATGTCCGAACGAAAGCGGCCGACGCAGTTCGCGGGCGATTAAGCCTGACCCACGCAAGCCTTGCAAAGGACATCCCCGGTGGACGGGGCTCGGCATCGGGTATGAATTCATGGAGCGTATAGATGCGGTTTTTCCACTCCGTGTTCCACATGTGGTTCGTCTAGTGTTCCGCACTTAACCTAAGTTCTTCTGCGTTCTAAAGGAGTTATTGCGCGGCAGGCACAAAGTGGCGTCTTGATTTGAGCCGCTGCTTTAAAAGTGGTGGTGGCTTGAATTTTGCATGGAGAGGATGGTCGGGGTCCCGGGCACGGCAAGCGAGAGAAATCGTGGTTTACGAATTAATTGATTGAGACTTTATTACAGACACTCTAACCAATCAGCCACAGAGCCGTTAATGACATTGAAGTACAACAAACTTGTCTACTGTATTGTATTTATGTTCAAACTCATCAGTATTTTTAAGGTAAAATAACCGCTTTTATTTTTAAACCACAGGTGTCTATACATAATCCAGAGACTGGTCGAAAATCTGTGGATATGATACCTCCGACAAATGCTGAATCCGTAACTATTGATTTTGCTGAGGTTGGAGAGAAAAATTACTCAGCATCATACGAGGTGAGTTTTAAAGAAAAAACGTGAGTCTGAAACATTTTGCTTGCGAGCAACATGATTGATTTTAGCCAACCAACCTGAGAAATTGATAAAGCATATTCTACGAACTGATGAAGCTTATCCCGACGTCTTGAGAGCTGCTCAGTTTTGTAGATGCTTTGAGCCATTGACGCAGGTATGGTCATCGAAGTTGACAGTGTAAGTTTCTGCTTGCTGCTGAAGCGTTGTTGCTTGTAGATTTTTTATTCAAACAGTGTCGTTGGATAAAGAGCTGTACTTCGAGTGCGTTCTCAACTGTCCGCTGAGACTCAAATACCGTTCTTCAATCCTGCCTCTTTTAATCGTGGTTTACTTATGCCCAGACTTGTGTTTATTTTTTTCGCTCTTCAGACTAGCGCTGTATGCTGTAATTGCTGTAGCCTACATTTCCGGTTTGTAGCCTATGCTGTTTTCAAACTACTGTCTTTCGTTTCTTATATGACAGTGTCGTCGTTGGAGTGACTTCGCGTGGATGCCGTCGGGATGCAAAGTGACGAAGACTCAAATCTCCACAGAAGCAAACGGAAAAGTTGGAATCACATGTGGTTGTTCTATCGCACATGGATACTTTGCGTAAGTCTAACTTTGTTCTTAACTTTTAAAGGACTAATATGTTAACAAACTAAGATAGATAGTTTAGAGGTTCAGAAATTCAACATTTTCAAAACTCACTTCTCACAGAAACACCTCTGAATTTATGTGAAATCGATCTCAAAGTTAGTTACATTAACTTCGTCGCAAAAAGACGAAACATCAAACTAAAAAACGATTTAATCTGCCACTTCGTCAACTACAGACTAAAGTTAGCCTATATTTTTTAGACTACACAAATTTTTCAAGTTTGCCACAATTTGAAAAGTTTTTAACGATTTTCTTTTTTCTTAAGAGTTTTTGCTACTAACATGGATGACGATGCAAAGGAAGTTGATACAACCACTGTAACCGTGACAACACAAGTTTCTCAAAAGTGCGCTTATCCATTAGAAGAAGCGAAGTTGTGTTCGAGGTAGGAGCAAATCTTGATATAACAGTCTCCACAAAATCTCTTGACATATGTTTTGAAAGTAACTTACGTTTGCGATGTTGTAGCATGTAGCCTAACTTGTCTTACGCCATAACCAGACCGTGGTATCTGGGGGCGATTAGTTTAAAAGAAGGCATCAAGCACAAATAAACACAAGCATTACTTGAAAACACGTTTTAGTAGCATCGATGTCATTTTTGAATTACATTGGTTGCACTTGTGTAATAGCCTTTGTATTCCCGACTGCGAGAACCACGAGGACACTCAGGAAACCTGCAAAAATACGTCATGTGATGAAGCAAGTTACTGCGTCTGTCCATTTGGTCAAGTCTTCAACGAGAAAAAGAAATGTGTAGACCAGAAGGAATGTTCTGCAGGTAATATAAAATAACAAGGGAGAGCGTTGATTTGGAGGGAAACTCAAGCAGCGTGGGTTTCTTATGCAGGAACGTAGTCAGAGAGGGGGCAAAGGTAGCAATGCTCTCTTTGCCCCTCCAAATATTTTAAATGAATATTTCATACTTTGTAACAGCATATTTGATAAACTTTTACTATTGATTTAGGCTGAAATTACTCTTAGACAGCGCAAATTTAAGATATTTTTTCCCATTTTTTTGGAAAGCCCCCATGGGTGCTCCGTTTTTGGTGACTCGTTGCCGTTGTACTCACATGTGCAAAATATATTTATTTGCCGTACCCCCTAAAAATTTGTGCTGGCTACGCTCCTGCTTCTATGGGTTCCTAGACCATGACGATGAGCGAAAGACCCATAAGCTTTCATGAAAGAAAATTCAAAGAACGTCTAAAAGCAAAATGTTGTTTGACGGACTCTGCTCTTAGCAAATTCTTCTGGATTTCGTTTTTTCTGCAAATCTCTGGTTTTGCAAAGGCCTATAGTCTTAATGCTTTTGAAAGAAGTTTTATGCTTTGATTTTGATGCGTGATGCTTGCTTCTGCCTACCCTTGATGCTTTCGAAAGTTCTAACTAAGTTACTGAAGTTCATAGTTTAATCGTCAATCACTTATCTTTTGTAGGACTTCTACTTGATTTACCTCGTACGTGGATGGGCATAATGATTGGAAGTGTATCCATTGGAGTTCTTGCTTTGGTAATCATTGCCATTGTTGTTGTATACAAAGCTATGAAGAAAAATAACCAGGTAGGTTGATTTTTTTGGATTTAGGCCATTTCCTGATTTCTTTATCATCAGTCTATGATTTTTAATAACTCATTGCCTAGAATTTTTTATATAAGTGGTTTATACAGTCACCAGTATCTTGCAACTTAGCATGTCCTACTGTATATAGGCTATACCTATACTTTCACATTATTTTTCTACTTAGTGGTAGGGATAGCCTGCTAAACCTAAAATTGCAATTGTTTTAAGATAAAGTTTGTATTTTTTAGGACAAAGTGAAGCTATTTAAAGGGTTTGTAGAAAGTTACCCTGTTGCCATGCCAACAGCACCATCCGGAGATCAACCTCCTCATTACGATCCTCCTCCTGGTTATTTTGAACCTCCAGGAACCGCCTCAACTTCTGCAGGGGAGGAAGATTACGCTAAACAAAAGAGAAAGTGAACTTGAGATGTCTCATTATTGATCCGATTGAACACTGTAGGACAACATTTTGAATACAATTGTAGTGAAGCTTAGCATAGATTTAGCCTAAAACATTTTTTTCCTATATAGGCTGCAGTAGTTTTTTAGGCTTTTATTGTAAAAATTAACCTTGTTTTAACATTACTAATAAAACCTTAACATCTTGCGGGGTGCATTGTAGATTAAGGGATTGAAAACGTTTTCTACACTCAGCCTAAACTAGGAGTTGAAACGTAAATATATTTACCAGACAATCTGTGCAGTTCACTGCTTTTCTTTTCACGTTGTGTTAAAACTTGCAGATCCAAAACAGAACTTTAGGCAACAAAATCACTTTTTTTCGAACAAGCATTGTAAAACGTAATATCGAATGTAGCCTAATATTTATTTTGATAATTTTGGTTGGCTTTATCACATAAAAGTGCTACTGCATTGCAGGTAATGCATGAAACAAGCTTGCAGCTAAAGCACATCTTTCCTTTTGTGCTGTAGTTTTCATGGTCAAACGTTTCGTTTTTTTTTTCGTTTATTATTATTAACCAATTTAGCTTTAAAGTCGCAATAGAATTTTATGCATGAGGTGATAAATGTTGCTGTAGAAATCAAGATTTTCAAAAACTTTTTCGTTTAATAATAGCCTACTGCGAAAGAAATGTCTTGGTGAATCTGTGATACTGTTAATACATGAGCAAAGAAGAAACGCTTGTGTTTCATATTCACTTCTTGCAGTTGATCATAATGCCTCGTACTTCTAAATCCAAATCATAGAGTAGGCTACCTAAATTACTGTTTAATATGCTTTTGTGTATGTAGCTCATGACTAGCCTAGGTTATAGCTCATTACGTAAGGCCATAGGCTATGTGTAGACCGTATAACGTGCCTTTCGTGCGTATTTAACGCGTATCATGCGTGTTTGTGCTTTCAGTTAATTTTTTATCCATTTCTTAGAAGCACTTTTTTATAATTTCAAACTTTTGTAGTCCAGTAATCCATAGGTTTGCAGAAGGCAATAACCTATCAAAATTTGAATAACGCCCTTGTCACATTTTCGTTATTCGCTGATTTGAGTTTTCACACAAATCATGTGATAAACAAACCCAGGATTTAGTGAAATGGCTTTTCAGATTTTTCTGTACGCGTGTACTTACGCACATATTTGAAGGTAGCGCAGAAATTTTCTAGAGTGGAATACACAACAACCTCAGAGAGGATGAATTGTTGAATGTATGCTTGTGGATATTTACATGTTTACTCATCGCATTATTCCAAAGATTTTAGTCACGTTCTGATATTTTTGGTGCATGCTGATTGCTGGGCAAATAAATGTCCATATAAAGTTTGTGAAAGATGGCCTAGAATATCTTGACATAACTAGCCTACATCATGACCTACCTGTATATGTCATATCCTATCGAAGAATAACCTACAATGGATCCACGAAAACAATTGAAACTATTTCTTCTAACTGTTGTTCAGTTATTGGGGGGTATGTGTTTATGCAATGCCATCAAAGACAGTTCTCCATTTTGCCGCATCTACCAACGACACCGACTTGCAAGTAACTGCCTTTCAACAACAAGCGGAAACTTTACACCATTATCCTCGGTATCGTAATAGAATCTGTGTTAGTAATTCAACATCTTTACAAGTATGAGAAACTGCCAGGATCACGCTTCCAAAAACCATCAAAAAAACTGAAAAACGATCATTTTTTAATTAAAAAGGTGTCAGATTGCCAATTAAAATAGACTACCTATATATACAGTCCACTGAAATACGTCAACTACAGAACTTTGTTGGTGGTGCAAACATCGGGCATTTCTGGTCTGGCTGTGATACTCTTGTCTAACTCTTGTGCTTAAATTCATACAATATGGGCTAGTCGTAGGCCTAATCACTCGAAGACTTTTAATCATCTACTCAGATAAATTCTGTAACAAAACAAGTATTTTAAAAGGGTACCTGGCATTCTGATGTAACGTAACAAGGTATACGACGACGATAGCGCTGAAGGTGTTTGGGAGTGGAATAATAGTCCAGTCGTTGAAGGGTTTTACCTTGACTTAATTGGTGTAAAGCTGAAATTTTGCACATTGGTTCTGTTCATTATGTACAATGACCAAAAAAAAATCCCCGTCAAAATTTTTTGGTGAAAAAAAGTTATCCGCTATTTTCGAAATTCCGCCATTTTTTTCAAAATGGCGGATATACAATTACTGAATTATTCAATTTTTATGAAATTATAGTTAGTGTTGGTGCTCATTTAAAAGTAAATTTTATACTGCAATTATTTCACACTGGCAAAGTTTTGGTCCACCGTGATTGCCGGAGGAAGTTTACGGATACACGGAAAAAGAGTTCAGAAAAAATGCCTGCAAAGAAATTACCGTCTGTGACAAGGAAATTCAAGCTTCTGGAGCCTCCAGTAGGCTATACTGCGTCAAAAAGGTGCTGATAGGATTAATGCTGCTAGTACTAATAGAGGGGACAATACTGTTGCGACAGCTGGTCGAAAAGTACACATAGACTGTCGTAAACGTTATACCAACCCAATCGATATACACTGCAGCTTAAGACGAACAGAGAGGAAAGTGGGTCCTGCCTCACGGGGAAACAAAGTGTTCGAATTTTTGATGGCAATTTCCACAGTAAGACTCATTGTTTGTTTTGTGGGACTGGAGTTCTCACGGACAGACCTGGCTTTAGTTTTGTTAAAACAGATGTTTTTGCAAGGACTATATTAGAGTGTTGTGAGAGACGTTCTGACAATTGGTCATGCGCCATGAAAGGTCGTATTGAATATTACGGTAGCGATTTGCATGCTGCAGACTGTTTATACCATCATTCTTGTAGTGTTAATTTTATATGTGGATTTAACGTACCCTTGCAATGCGGCAGAGTACCTGAGGCAAAACGTCTAAAATCTGGGCGACCTAAGGATGAGGAACAGGACCAGGCATTTCTAAAGATGTGTTCCCATCTTGAACGGAATGATGAAGAACAGTTAACGATATCAGACCTCAGATCTAAAATGAAGGAGTTTTTAGCAAATGATGATTGCCTTCCTTAAGGATCAAAATATCTGAAGACCCAATTATAGAAACAGTGTAGTGAATCTATTTATATAGCTGAAGGTCAGGGCCTTCATTGCATTGTCACTATGAGAGAGAAGACATCCGAAATCCTCCGATCTCATTACCTAAAAACAAGACATGAGGATGATGAAAAGTCACAAAAGAGAGAAATACAGTAGTTAAAACTGCGGCAAGGCTCATCAATAATGGTGTTCCAACTGTTAATGATCACTATCCAAGCACAGACGCACTCCTAAATAATAATAATAATCGTGTTTCATTTGCGCCCAAGGCGATACATAACATACAATGACACTGCGATCACAGATGTGATAGCCTACAACAGACGACAGGAGGCAGCGAAGTGACATATAGGCTTAGTCTTCGAGTCAGCTTCTCTCCTTATTTTGGGTTGCCATTAAGTGTCTGTGTCTAGACACAGTCGCGTGCTCTGGAGCGGTGTCGAACCCACATCCTTTCGAACGTCGCGCAGACGTTCTCACCACTTCGCTACGCAACCGACACTCAATCTCGGTCCTGAAGACGCAGAAGACATCCTGAAGCGCAGAAGGCATCCTGAAGCGCAGAATACATCACTGGCTGGTTATGTACCTTTTTCTCAGGATCAAACCCTGAGGAATATTGTGAATGGTGTTGTGGCCGAGAATGACGTTAATGTAGGCATAAACAAACGACAAATGATTGACTTGATCAGTAAAACACTTCGGGGTAGTCAAAAGGCTGCAAAGTGATCAATGTCCCAGGAGATGCTGATGTTCCGATTGTGAAGGCTACTGTTGTTAATGTAATGTCATACTCGACAACGTTGATTGAAGAAGACACAGATCTGTTGGTCCTGCTTCTTCATTATGCGCAACAAGCAAACAAAGATCTATATTTCCGTTCCGACAAGGAAAATGCTGACAAAGTGTATCAAATAAACGAACTGAAAATGGTGATGGGTGAAGAATTATGTTCCCAATTACTTTTTCTACATGCCTACACTGGATGTGACACAGCATCAAGAATCTTTGGTGTTGATAAGCAATTTGTCTTTCACAAGCTGGTAAAGGGTGCTGCTACTCTGAAAGACTGTGCCAATTACTTCCTTCTTCCAAAGCAGACAGCAGCATCCATTGTGAACAAAGATTGTCAAGCAATGGTTGTGATTTTTGGGGGCACGCGGACGGATTTCCTCTCGTCATTGCTACAGATTACTAATAAAAAAGTAGTCTCTTCCCAATCATTTGTGACGCCTACCAGAACGCCCAGAACGCCTACCACCTACTGAATCATCGACAAAATTTCACTGTCTAAGGGTTTACTACCAAATAATGGTCTGGCTAGGACAGGAGGTGATATGGAAACTTACGGGTGGGGTTGGAAACTGGAAGGCAGTCAGTTTGTGACAACAGAGTCGGACATGGATGCTGACCCAGATTCCCTCTTATAGAACCTACAGCAACTGTACAACTGGCTGTAGCACTGCCAGGTGGAGCTGTAGGCAGAATAATCTACCCTGTACCGCATCATGTGGACAGTGCAACTTGATGCCTGTAACAATACGTACAATCAGTCATTACTGGATGAAGATGATGACCAGGACTAATTGATGGAGGTTTTTACGTAATTTAACGTGGAAAGTAACCGCTCACACATCATTGGCCAGTTGTTCAATTTTAAGTTATCTGTTATTTTTTCTTGCCTTCAACCGCACTACAGTATATAACCTTGTGAAGTTTTATTTTGAATGTTATTCGCTCTGAGGATGCGCGTTCTCATGGTGCGCGAAACGTCAGTAAAGCAATAAACCATCCTGTTTGTTGTAGCTTTTACTTTCAATTTCATCAGATGAACGTTGCAACTAGTACTAGAAGCGATAATTGTCCTAATGAACACCCAAACTTTTCAGTATTCAACTGAATGTAAATAACTTAATAAGTGGTCTGCCATTCCTGTACAGCCAATGTTTCACGTTATTGGTTTTGTTTCATATAAGTCTTTCCATTAAACTAATGAGTTAATTTCATTTTCAATTGTTTTAATGAATTCTTTACCACCTTAAGCTTAGGGATAGACGCCAGAATTAAAGCTCTAGCATGAATATTAAGTGAATTATTGTCATTACACTGTTTTGTCGGCCATCTTGAAAATGACAACTTTCCGGTGCTCTGATTCTCCTAGATTTTTAATATATTATTCTTGATGATAGCCTAAATAGGCCTACTAGAAAAAACCTTTTGGAAAACCTTTTGTAGAAAATTTTTTTTGTTTTTAAATTTTTGTTTGAAAAGTTTGTTTATCCGCCAGTTTGAGAAAAAAATTGGCGGATTTTCAAAAAAAGCGGATAACTTTTTTTCACCAAAAGATTTTCACGGGGATTTTTTTTTGGTCAATGTACATAATCAACAGAAGCAATGTGCAAAGTTTCAGCTTTACACCAATTAAGTCAAGGTTCGACCCTTTTTTTCGCTTCAACGACTGGACTATAAGTTAATGAAAAGGAGTAGCCTGACATCAAGGGCAAAAAGAGGAGTTAAAAATAAAGCCACGTGTATTTATGAGTCCTAAAAAATTGGATAAAGCAAAAAAGAAATTGTGGTTTATCATGGCAAATAAAAATTGCAAGTTGAAATGGGATGTCCGCCCCGATAGCTCAGTTGGTTATCGCGTGACTTAGTGAACAAAGAAGCTTTAAGATCAATCGGCGCTGGTTCGACTCTCGGGGTGTGCACTTGAGCAACGCACGTTAAGGACTGCTCTCCTTTCAGCGACACCTAATGGATGGAATAATTCCCCGGCAACAACACTTTAACAATCGGAAACTTCATTCTGTCAATCTCGGTAACCGACCCTGCGTCAAAAGCCTCTACAAGTATTTGAAACTACCAGGAATAACCTCAAGGCTTTGTCAGTCCGAGGATAAAGATTCAAAACCAACTCACCATTTTTGGGTCGTGCTCGGACGTTTGAAAAAAAAAATTATCCTGAATTCATAAATTTTATAGCTTGATATAGATCAGCTTGCTTCTGCTAATTTTATTCATCCAGACCACTCCACAACTCGAAGACTAATCAATAAGGCAAGTCTTTTATGACCTACAGCAGGGGACACCAACTGGCGGGCCGCATGCGGCCCGCCACGCTGTTATGTGCGGCCGCGGAAAGTATCAGCGTACAAGTATAACCAAAAACACTTTTCTTCAAGAGTTAAGAGCATGAAGGCAAAAAACACTTTCTGGGAAGCATATTTTCGCCTTGCTTTACGATTCCACCGACCGACCAATCAGATTGTAGTTCTTGCTGGGGGTCGCTTAAAGTTATTCCAATGCAATGTCCAGCCACACAGTCCCAGTGGTTGATTAAAACGCGTACAAAGTGAAATTATTATGCTTCCGGGCAGTTGAAAAACATGGACGAAAACTACTTGTTGCGTCATAATCAGTGGCGTAGCTAGGGATTGTGCCGCTCCTTCAAGAAAAAAAGCATGTGAAAATAAAATGCGTTTTTTATCAGATTATAATCAAAATCAAAAATCGTAGTCTGAAAGTGCGGCCCCCCCGCCCCTCCCCCTAGCTACGCCACTGGTCATAATTGTTTTGATGGCATTAGAGGAGGTGTTAATTGTTGAGTTGAATAGTTATAGGATACTGTTGCGCAAACCCGCAGTAAAATGTTGTAGTCTAACAGTAGGAAGCGTCAATTAACTGAAAAAGGCAGAAGTTTTAATGAAAATTGGACGAATGATTACATTTTTGTTTTTAACAAAAGTAAAGCAACCTGTCTAATATGCAAAGTAATCACACAGATGGAGTAGGCTTCAACATAAAACGCCATTACGAAAGTTGCCATAATAAATAGTTGTCTAATAATAATCAAAGAAAAGTGGTTTTATAGACTCTCACAAAAAGGATGAAAAACCAACTCATTGCTTTTTTATAGGGAACACTGTTCATGAGTTACCATAAAAACGTTTTTTCGATGATTTCCAAAAGAGTTTGTTTCATGGCACCTGGTTTCTTTCTCCCTGTTATTGAAGCCCATTTTTCGCTGATATGTTTGTAGGTCACTATTGTTGCCTGTATTGCGATGTGTCAAACATTTCCTTGTTTACTGAAACTGTTAATTGCAAGATATCTTTTGTGAAGCGAAGTGACAACACCACTCTTTCTTGGCGATTAATATTCTGATGAAACCGCTCGCCTCGCTACAAGTGCGCAAAACAAGTGGCCTCGTTTATTAGGCATTGTTAAAAAAGTCAAAAGTGTTGTTAAAGGAGCTTGGCCAGGCAGTAGCGTTGTTCGACTCATTTTGTTGCTGCAGTTGTCTTAGACAAATATTAACAACATGTAACGCTGGATACAAAATGCGTTCCTTTCTAGCATAAGAGTCAACCTACCTAAAGTTTTATTAGTACGGCCCACCACAGCTCTCCTTAGTGCCAAAGTGGTCCGCATGCAAAAAAGGTTGGTGACCCCTGATCTACAGTAAAAAATCAGACTTTCACTTTTAAAATATATGGCTGCTAGACACCTGTCTTGCACGAGTCACCGCCATTGCTCAAGAGCGATAAAAAGTATAGCCTCTTGACCCGCACCAACAACCTAATTGGTTGTTGGTTTGAGACAAACCTTTCGCATTATCTTGCATCGGCCGAGAAGTAATAATATTTAAATTTTTACTTCTTTTGTTACCTCACCTTGGTTACGTTTTGTAAAGCTTTAGTGTGATTATGTTAGGCTACTTTGTTGTACTGTGTAGGCTACTTTGTTGTTTGTTGTACTTGTTTCTTGTACTTGTTACTTGTACTTGTTTTCTGTACTTGTTACTTGTACTTGTTCAACTCGTTTGTTGTACTTTGTAGGCTACTTTGTTGTAATACCATTCATTTAGTCACACAAACAAAGTTGGTTTTAATTAACTAAGAAGTTGCATAAACCTAAAACACAATAAGGTTAACTCACAAAACTCAACAAACAACACTTCTACTAAAGGTTAAACTAAACAAAACAACTGCAGCTCAGTACACAAGACAGAACTCAACTGTGGCAACAAAGTAAGCGTACAAATTAATCAGCGTCAGCGCAAAGCGCTTCAGGAGAGAAACGTCCGAAATCGAGTACCACACCCCTGATCTACAGTAAAAAATCAGACTTTCACTTTTGAAATATATGGCTGCTAGACACCTGTCTTGCACGAGTCACCGCCATTGCTCAAGAGCGATAAAAAGTATAGCCTCTTGACCCGCACCAACAACCTAATTGGTTGTTGGTTTGAGACAAACCTTTCGCATTATCTTGCATCGGCCGAGAAGTAATAATATTTAAATTTTTACTTCTTTTGTTACCTCACCTTGGTTACGTTTTGTAAAGCTTTAGTGTGATTATGTTAGGCTACTTTGTAAGGCATTTATATCTTTTGCGAAATATAGATTTTGAAAACAAGAAATGAGGTTTGGTTTTAGCCAGAAGACAGAATCAACGTGGAAGCCAGTGACGTAGTTAGAAAGAAAATTTTAAGGGGGTAAAAACAACTGTTGGGGGGACATATTTTAATGTTTGAAACAAAGAGTTGTTTTTAATATATAACTACTGAATGCAGCTAAAACATTTATGAAACGTCATTCAACAGATAATACAATGTCATTATGTGTCGTTAAATGTGTGTTCTTATTTTTTCATTCTTACTTCATTGCATGAGCTAAGAGTAACTTAGCCTACGTGACTCAATACAAACAAACTTTCTTTCAACCACAAAACGAAATACTTGGTCGGCTATGGAACCTACCAACATTACAAATCTAATGCAATTCTCCAACCATTGTCGCGTACATGCGACTTAATAAATTTAACCTTATTTTTGAAAAATATTACAGTTAAAATTCAATTTATTCGTTTGAATTGGCATGGAATCTCTGGCTTGTGCTGTACTCCCGAAGTCGCCGTTTTGAGTTTAGTTATTCATTTTAAACATTTTGTTTTAACTTGAAATAAAGCTAAACTTCTGGGTGCAATGCTATTGCATACTCCAGGCTTCGCGACGTGTGATGAATCAGACTAGCGGAGCAGATTTGTCTGGCCGATCAGGACTTCGTTAATCTTGCAACATACACAAGGATATGACGGAAAAAATCATGAAGGCTACCTTTACCAAACGCATACTACGACAGTCGAACCAAAGCCGCTTCATCTTGCCGGTTATTCGATTTCCGACTTTATGAACCCAGGAACTGGAACATCAAGCGCTGGTTCTCTAGGTGTGCGCTTGAACAACTCATTTTCAAGGACAGCTCTCCATTCAACGGTACCTAAACAACAAAAGGTTTAAATTGGTTCAAATGTCAGTGATTCATTGTCTTTAGCCTATGACAAGTATTCAAATCTGTCAGAATTGAACTTGCAAACAAGATTTTTCGGTTTAAAAATAAAGATTATCAAAAACAAAATGCACCTAATACACTTCTTGCAACATTACTTTTGATGCGTGAGATTGAAATGTTATTACTCTTTGCATTTAGCTAAACACTACTTGTCTTACTGGTAATTATTGCATTTTTGTGTTGACTCGATGTCTGTAGGCTATACTGGTTTACTTCAATCATACTTGTAGCCTAATACATGTACTTCTATAGAAGTACATGCCTAATACCAGCTGACTAACGCAACAGTTGGAGTTTTTCTGTCTGGTCTTGTCGGCCTCGGATATAGCCTAAAGCCTAGGTCTGGTCACAGCAGTGGCGCCGCCAGACCTTCAACATTGGGGGGGCAAAATATTGACAGTGCAAGACAGTAGCATAGTCAAAAATTTTGAAAGGGGGGTGTTGACAGCCGGCGGGCGAAGCCCGATGGCGTGTTCGCCGAAGGCGACACTTAGCGGCGGGGGGTCTGGGGGGCCTCTCCCAGAAATTTTTGAAAAATTACTTTCAGTTTGGTGCATTCTGAGAGCATTTTCAACAAAATTGTGGGTATGAATATTTCTGTAAAATCGTGCTGTCCGGTGGCATAGCAAAAGGATAAGATCATGTTTTCTTCGGCATTTTTCGGAAATAAAGCTAAGTCTCTATGTTTTCTTGTTGCTAATTCCAGACTGAGATATTTGAATGTTTGGTATTGGCAAAACTCGCTCTTTTAATGCAGTTTCGTTTAAAATTAGGCAAACTTTGTTTTAGAGATATAGGTTGATTGCTTTTTTTTGCGAGATTATTACAGTTTTATTTTTTATCAATTTTCTCCTTGGTTGATTCAAAAAACGATCTTATTCCGGTAAGTCACTAACTTTTATGCTCTGAAGTCAACCCAAAGTTTAGAAAATGTAACGTCATAGAGGTCATACATCTTGATGAGTGTCAAACAAAAAGCTTTGAGACAATGAAGTTACTTTAGGCTATTTCTGATATTGGCATATTCAAGTTTTGTATAACGAATAGCTGTTTAGATGTTAATCTAGATCGAACAAGCGATCTCAGCAGTTGCAAATGGCTTGCATCCTTGCACAGTTTGACAAGAAATTACATCATAGGCTAAAACTTTTCTTGTAAACAATGTATTAACATCCGTAAATTCATTTTAAAAGATTGAAACCCCGAACCCCCCTCCCTTGGCTACGCCACTGGTGCAAGACATGCAAGACAGTCATAGACAGTCAACATCATAGGCTAAAACTTTTCTTGTAAACAATGTATTAACATCCGTAAATTCAATTTGAAAGGTTGAAACCCCGAACCCCTCCCTTGGCTACGCCACTCGTGCAAGACATGCAAGACAGTGGTATATTATTTAATTTCTCTTGTTTTCTACCAGGGCTGGAAAAAACGTTTAGCTTCCCGGGAATCTGTTTTTTTAGAGAAAAAATTTCCCGCGGCTTACAATCACGATAATGAGAACCTTATATTTTATTGATCTCCGGAGCTGACGTAAACCTTAAAAGTCATGTCGACATATTCTTGATGCCCCCCTTATCGAAAATTGTTCTTTGTATTACCGCTTTGAAGGAGGATTACGACTATGAACAAAAGAATACATTTTAAACTTCATTTTGAATGGAAAAGACATGACGTAATGTCTTCCAACCTTAGTTATATATTTTTTCATTACGTAACGTCTTGTAGGAATAAATTGAAAATCAGTATGATCACTCAAAATGAAAGCAATGGGACAACGAATCCTCACTAAACCAATCAATCAATGGTGTTGTTGCACTGAAGATGACAACCTTATATTTTACTGATCTCCGGAGCTGACGTAAACCTTAAGGCATGGATCTGTTGACTCAATGCAAACCCTTTGAAGGTTGGGGGGGGGCTGTCAATTCAACTTTTTTGTATCAACAGTTGTATCTCTAAAACCACTGAGGCTGCGACAACGAGATTTCTTGACTTTTCCTAACTTTTATTCACCTCTATTGAGCTGAAATTTTGAGCGAATAAAGGTTATAAATTGAGAGATATAAGGCATTTCTCAGCACATCCTCTGAAATATTTCATATTCTATTGTGAAACATTTTCCAACCAGCTGGATGAAAGTAATTAATTTGGCCCATGTCTCGTTAATCCTAACTGTTTCACAGCGTGAAGGGCATTGGCTGTATGTAAAATAACGTAAAAAAAAATTAATCACAACATTACTATGCACGTTCTTCATTACTCTACCAAAAAATAATGTATAAACTCACGCTACAAATTACACTCATAAGTGACCTCTACATTTCAACGTATATGAGCAGTTCTAAAATTCACATAGTTTTAATTTTCGGATATGCTCAGCGTGAATAATTTTACAAAGTGAATCCCAAATTTTGAAACCGTGCCAAAATGACAGAGATATGACTCCTAAAGCATAAGAAGAATTGACAGCCCCTCCCCCAAACTGAGCAAGATTCCAGGAGCCCAACCTTCTAAGGGTTAAAAGTCATGTCGACTTATTCTTGATGCCCCCCTTATCGAAAATTGTTCTTTGTAGTACCGCTTTGAAGGTGGATTACGACTATGAACAAAAGAATAAATTTTAAACTTCATATTTGTATTGAAAAGACATGACGTAATGTCTTCCAACCTTATCACATTTTTTTCATTACGTAATATTTACCGCCACCAAACCGCTTTTGACGATCGAATTTGTTAATTTATTATTCGGTAAAATGTTTAAATGATGCACGTCATTACGCCGATTTGAGATATAATTTCATTCATGACGTCGTATGGATGAAAAACTTTTTCCAAGTTTTATACTCTGCTGAGATTAAAGAAGAAACATAAATGATAAATATTGGAGAAATTGAGTCTCCTTTACAACTTAAGAATCGAACAACTCAAAACTGCTGAAACAAAACGTTCACTGCAAGCAAACAATGCCAAAATGCGCGCGGAAGAAGTCATGGGAGTGTGAGGTATCAAAAATTTAACAGGTTCTTATTTTTCTACATCAATGTGACGTTAGTTTAGTTAAAACTTTAAAAAGTCTATATCTATGCTTCTGTAGAAAATCTTTTTATCTACTGTACAATTTAGTCATCAAGGTTTTCTATACTTTTTTTAAAGAGAGAGCTTTTACCTCCCCCCCCCCCCCCCCCCCCCCCTTGCAACTTGAGTTGACTTACTTGAGGTTGGGATCCAAATATTAAAAAAATAATATTAATACGTATTAATAAAAAAAAGAAGATGATGCTCAAAACATTGGGGGGCAGCTGCCCCGCCTGCCCCCCCCTGCCGGCGCCACTGGGTCACAGATGAAATTTCCAAACTGGAACGCACTCTACTGCTTCTTGTTTAAAGCAATGAGAATAGGAGGAGTAACCACTTAGTCATACAGTAAATATGATCAAGAAAGTAAAGCCCTTAAAATAACCTTTACAGAATGCCTATAAGGAAAGTTTGTAGTCACTACCCTAAATACGTTAAAAAGCTTTAAAATACATCTGTCGAAGTGCAATTCAGGCTGCTGCCCAAATACTTTCACACTGATTTCTTGATCTAGAGTTCAGAGTCAGACTGCATTTAGTTGCACCCTTAAACAAATAAAATCAATGCTTTGCCACGTGAGATGAATCAGACTAGCGGAGTAAATTTGTCCGGCCGATCAGGACTTCGATAATCTTGCAATATACACAAGGATATGACGGAAAAAATCATGAAGGTGACTGTAAACTGGTTTGCTGGACGATATCGGAAATATAAATATTATGAGTTTAAGTGCACAAGAATATCAGCGTGATATGATCAGGTGTGCACGCGCCGGATGTGCCAAGTGGATGTTGCGGACGAGATCCATCACTTTTTGTAAACATCTTTTTCAAATATCAGATTTTCTCAAAATTTGTTGATTAAAACATTGTCAGAGTAAATTTTAAATACTGAATAAAGAATCGTAAGATATTTTTTTTATACATGAATGTGTTTCAAGAGATGACCTAAGTGGAATTGGAAAAATAAAAATCTTTCATAGTGCAACCTTTCTGAGTGTTCACTGACAAGACGATGAGTGATGTTTTGGTTTAATTTATGAAGGTACTGTGCAGCATAAGACTTATTTTTTTTCTAAACTACGCTCAATTAAACAATGCAAAAATCATGTAACCTCTTTTTACAGGAGCGTAGCCAGGGGACTTGGGGAACAATCGCCCCCCCCCAAAAAAAATGGGTTTTTAATGTTATTACAACGTTTTAATGACACTGTATTACATGTTGAATGACGTTTCATAAGTGCTTAGTCTGCCCCCCAACGGTTGCTTTTGTCCCCTTGCAATATTCTTTCTAGTTAAGTCACTGTTCTTTCATCTACTTGCCCAAGTTCAAAATTTTCTTCCACATGGCACTAGTCATGTCATTCCATTCAAGCGCTGGTCTATGTTGCTACCGCGCTATAAGAAACCAAAGTATGCCTGCCTTGACGTCAATAAAATAGGCAGTATAATGTACACCGTGGAGATTCGGCCAGGCCATTGAAACATATTATTCTAAACTTTAACCTTGGTGATTCACACGCCGGAGGTTTAAAGCCTCTATAAGTATGCAAAATTGTCAATATTGGTCGGCCTCGGATATAATCTAGGTCTGGTCACAGATGAAATTTACCAAACTGGAACGCACTCTGCTGCTTCTTATATAAAGCAATGAGAATAAGAGGAGTAACCACTTAGTCATACAATAAATATGATACAAAGTCCAAGAAAGTAGAGCCGCTAAAGTAACCTTTGCAGAATGTCTATAAGGAAAGTTTGTAGTCACTAGTACTACCCTAAACACGTTAAGAAGCTTTAAAATACATCTGTCGAAGTGCAATTCAGGCTGCTGCCCAAATACTTTCACACTGATTTCTTGATCTAGAGCTCAGAGTCAGACTGCATTTAGCTGCACCCTTAAACAAATAAAATCAATGCTTTGCTACGTGAGATGAATCAGACTAGCGGAGCAAATTTGTCCGGCCGATCAGGACTTCATTAATCTTGCAACATACACAAGGATATGACGGAAGAAATCATGAAGGTGACTGTGAACTGGTTTACTGGACGATATCGGAAATATAAATATTATGAGTTTAAGTGCACAGGAATATCAGCGTGATATGATCAGGTGTGCACGCGCCGGATGTGCCAAGTGGATGTTGCGGACGAGATCCATCACTTTTTGTAAACATCTTTTTCAAATATCAAATTTTCTCAATATTTGTAGATTAAAATTGTCGGGGAAAATTTAAAAATCTGAATAAAGAATCGTAAGATATTTATTTTTAAACATGAATGTGTTTCAAGAGATGAACTAGTCTTTCAGACATGACCTAAGTGGAATTGAAAAAATAAAAATCTTTCATAGTGCAACCTTTCTTGCGTTGTTTCTGAGTGTGCACTGAAAGGACGATGACTTAGGTTTTGGTTTAATTTGTGAAGGTACGGTGCAGCATAAGACTTATTTTATTTCTAAACTATACGCTTTATTAAGCAATGCAAAAATCATGCAACTTCTTTTTACAAGAGCGTAACCAGGGGACTTGGGGAACAATCGCCCCCCCCCAAAAAAATGGGTTTTTATTGTTATTACAACGTTTTAATGACATTGTATTACATGTTGAATGACGTTTCATAAGTGCTTAGTTTGCCACCGCAACACTTGCTTTTGTCCCCTTTACAATATTCTTTCTAGCTAGGTCACTGTTCGTTCATCTACTTGTCCAAGTTCAAAATTTGCTTCCACATGGCACTAGTCACGTCATTCCATTCAAGCGCTGGTCTATGTTGCTACCGCGCTATGAGAAATCAAAGTATGCCTGCCGTGACGTCAATAAAATAGGCAGTAATGTTGCATGACGAGCAATGTTGCAGTAATCTTCTCAATCATCGTGGAGATTCGGCCAGGCCTATTGAAACATATTATTCTTAACCTTGGTGATTCACACGCCGGAGGTTTAAAGCCTCTATAAGTATGCAAAATTGTCAGTATTAAGCTCTTATAAAGCTTTTTCACTAAGAGGACAAAGATTTTCACATTCATTCAATCGATCAGTAAAGTAGGCTATGCTTTGCTCCAACGCAATGCAGTCAGACTTCACTTATGCTATTTCGTAGTAGCTCTAATCCTGGTAAGGCTGTAGTGTTTGGACAGAGTGGCTACTGTTGATCTTGCCGGTTCTTTGAATTGGTTCTTTGTCATATTCACTGAAGATACGAATTCGCTACTGGTTTCTCCAATATCTTTGTTAGACATTCGACTACAGAACAGCAGTAATCTGTATGAAATTCCATCTCGTTTTTGTGCTCCTGGCCAATGTTTATAAACTGATTTTTTTTAAACGAGTGGCAAAGCCCCTCACCTCTGTGTATATTGACAAAGTATTAACTGAAAATTATTAACTTTATGTGAAATAAGCTTTTTCCTGATTCATCAAGGCAGCTTCGTTACTTATTGCAACCATGATGTCGATTTCCTGTCGCAGAATTGAATCAAATCATTTACAACAATCAACAACAACAACAACAAAAACGTTGAAGCTTTGAAATTGGGAAAATATAAACCTAAACAACTCCTTCGAGCGATATCGTGATCAGCATATCCGTAAAATTCAGATGAAAATTCTATAAAAGCCCATGCAAAGATTACAGTATTCACAATTCGTCAACACGAAGTGAAACAACAAGAAGCAAAAGATGAAGTTCTTTCTGTCATGTGTCATTCTTGCAAGTGCCCTTGTGGCCACTGATGGTAAGAACTCTTTATTCTTGCAATTTTCTAAAAAGCCTGGTTATCGTGATTGCTCAATATTCATTTTTGAAAGGTTTGTAGTTTTTTAAACAGCATTAGCCAAAAATAACATCTTGTTCCAATAAACCTTTACTTCGATTTTTTTTAACTAAGTTTGTGCTAAAAACTATGATTCTTTTTGTTTCTATGGGATAAGAACGACGGACAAAAATACAGAACAAAGTTTTCAACTATAAAAAAATAAATTTTAATTTTTTCGGAAAACCTTCATCAACTAAACAATTTCAATTTAAATTCATTTTCATTGGTCACCCAAAAATGTTTGCCAGAAAACTCAGCCTACCAAACAAGTTTACAAGTCTGTCAATGCCTCTTGTGCAACCAACAAGTCGTTTTTCCTTAAGGGAAATAATAACATATTTTATACAAATGTTATCCCAGCAGTGTAGTGATTTCCTGCAAACGTTCGATAAGATTTATCAGGTCTAAATGTTAGATTTAAGTAAACTGAATTGATTATACAGAACATTAAGATTTAATATTTTATAGCTTTGATGTGCTGGACGTGTGAAAATGCTCCAAGCCTCGCAGCATGCCGATCACGTGGCCAGCTAAAGAGATGTAGATCGAATGAGGTGAGTGATTGCAGGAAGTGTCGGTGGAATCCTGAGCTTACACTAAGTGCAAAGCATCAACTTTATATTTATATAACCAACAGTTTACCTCAACAAAAATGTATTAAACATCTATTTTCGCTTTTCTGAAGTTTTTATTCACTGAAACATAAAACAACGATTAAACCAAATAAAATTATTTCCGAAACTAACCCAACCAACTCAAACAAACCCAACATAATTTTCCAATGCAATTGTTTACATAGAATTTGATGGCAATTGAAATAAAAATTTTCCTGTATTGTGACAAGTGGAGTTGCGCTCCGCTTTTGGCTTATCACAAATATCACCACAAGCAAGATTTTTTTTATACCGCTAAGAGAAAATAATCTTTTCACAACAATGTTCTTAAGTACCATTAAAAGTCTCGAAAATATAAAAATTAGACAGAAACAACTGCCCACATAATCCTACCTACATAGATTTCCAATTGGGAGATTTTTACTCTAAATGGGTCTTTATTCTAGCCTTATTTATGTTAATTTTTCCAGCAATCCTGCCAAGACGAGTTTAGACGTGACAGTAATCAAGGGATTTTGATGTTCAAGAAATGCAAAGAACCACATGCATGTGAAAACAATTTCATTCAGGTGAAAAATAAATTTTGCATTTCTTAGTTATTTAATACTTTATACTTACTTCAAGTGTTATTACATAACTTTCTATTAAAAGTACTTATGGTAACTTTAACGTAAATGTTGTGCTCACTAGTTGTTCTATGAAACGAGCTTTTCGATTGTCCCCTTGAAACGGCAAAAAAAACTTAGAAAACACAACCAAAATTTTATGAATAGTGCAAATGGTGCTTTTTGTTGTGTCCAAGCTTGTGTCCAGCACTTGACGATTGGATTGAAGGAGAGTAAGTCAATCTCCGTATGTCAGACGTGAAGTGTCTTGCCATAAACAACCGACCAAGTCTTGTGTATTCTCAAGCTTTTAAGTTCTAAAGTGTCGTTTATCAAATGTCGAATAGATTTTTAACCGCTCTGCCACGTATTCGATTACTTACCTGAAGAAATTAATAGAATAAAAAATAACGTTTGCTTCAATCTAGAATCCAAGGGCTGCCGCTACACCGAGTCAATGTAATCCTGGTGCACCCACTTCAGTCTGTAGATGTTGCTGCTTCAAAGATAGATGCAACTCCTTCACAACCGATTGCAGTAAGAAAGCTAATTTCAAATTATTTTGATACTGCAAAAATATGTGTTCAAATCTTGAAATAATATAAAAAACATGCAAAATTTTAAATTTTAATTTTAATATGTGCAAAATTTTAATAAAAAAATATTCTTTTTCTTAATTTAAGCGTTTTGTGCATCAAAGACTATTTGCATTTCAATGGTTTGTTTTAGCACTTGTTTCCAAAACGCATGTCTATGTTTAGTTCCACGGACAACTCGAGCCATCCCTACTACTACGCCCCCACCAGAAAGTTGCCGAGCACCGAGAGGCCCAAAGAACGGGTATGTGAATTGTAAAGATGCTGAAGGTAGACTTGCTAACAACCGATTCTTAAGAGGAGCCGAATGCGTTTTTGGATGCAACACAGGTACGGTTTAATAAACCTTTGTCCTAATAGTCTAAATCAAAACAAAACTGTTTTAAACAAATGCGCTACCTCACAATGAACCCAGACAGCAAATCAGACATTTTTTACATTGAATGAACGTTAGCAGACTTTGATTCAATGCAAAAAACGACTGATTTGCTGTCTGAAAACTTACACACTAAGAATAGAATTTAAGGTTAGCCATCGTAATAAAATATATATCCGGTCTTTTTGTTGTGTTTTTATAAAAATTAAACTTCTCTACTATTTTACGTTTTTGATAGTCTTGATTTATGCAAAAATAATAGCTAGAGTGTCTGTAACTTTGATTGACATTAAGTGTAAAAATTTGTGTTTATTCTTTTGATTACCAGGTTTTGCACTAAAAGGCAGCAGAAGAACTGTTTGTAGAAGAACTGCAACCGGCGAGAGGAGGTTGACTTTCCTTCCGAAAGCACCAAGATGCGAGAGTAAGTTTGACAATAATGCTTCCATAGACAATAGCTTGATAATAGGGTGGGCGGTTTTACAACAGGGGAGTAAATGATTTCTGATAAAAAAAATTGTAATAAACAAATGATAGGTAGGCTATAGGTCTGACCCTAATCAGACGAAACTACTAGCAAAACTCGATAGGCTGATATCTTTGTTGTTGCTGAACATAAAACTTTTCATCGAAGAATCTGTAGGACAAGCAAGATCATGATATTCCCATATTGATTTGGCTACATATGAGCAGTTAAGACAAAAATTTACTCAATCCAGACATATTTTCAAAGCTCTTACACAAAATTTTTTTCAAAAAAGCAGCATTCTGTTACTTTTACTTCTTTTTTTTTTAGAGTGCACCGTGATTGAAGAAACTAAATATCTCAAAGTTAACTGCGACAAAGAGAACAGCGTTGGGTCCATTTGCAAGTTCAGATGCACTGGAGATAAAGTTCTCTTTCCTCCTCGACGCACGCAAACCCGTTGTAAAAGAACTGCTACCTGGAGCAAAAAACCTCCTTGCTGTTTAGGTAAACAACTTACAGCCGCATGTAAATTTAAAACGCATTCAACGCACCTTTTTTGCTTCTAAAATTGTGCTGCTATTCGTGTTTCTGCGCAGCAGCGCTCACAGAAGAAATGTGTTTAATAAGTTTTCATCACTCAATAACTCTGTGTTGTTATTGTTGATTGATTGGATTAAATCTGTGTTGATTGGATTAAATCTTCGAAAACATGAAAGTGGCTTAGTGACTACTTTGATCCTTTCAAAGCAGTTACCGATTATATTATTTTTTCAGATTATTATTATTATTATTTTGAAAGCTTTTGTTGACAAAATTTCAGCTTATTCATTTTATTTTTTTCAAAGAACCATGCCCGACAGTGGATCTGGGTCTCATACTTGACTCTTCATCAACAGTTCTATTTCATAACTGGATAATTATGAAAGAGTTTGCCACACAAGTCATTGAGTAAGTATTTCAATCGAAACAATGTTTTTAAATGTCGTAATGTAGCTTAATATGTTATTTCATGCTATCTAGGGAGTTTTTCCACTGTTATCTTCAGAAATTGAGTCTGAGATAAAGCCTAGTCACAGATTGTTAGGTTTTATAGGTACTGTAAATAACCAACTAACCCTTTTTTACATTCTGAGCTTGAATATTTTAATGCTATCAAAACCAATAAATATGCAAGACTTTTTTAATTTATTTTAGCACGCTCTTGCAGTAATAGTGATAGGCTGCATATAGCCTACTTTCCGGTCTCATTACTTTGCCTTGTAGCCTATTTGGTACAATACTGCAGTTACAACACATTACTCCATTTCTAGAACGTTAGCTTATATTGTGTGTCGGTTGTTTTAACTCTTCAATGCCCAGATTAATATCTGGGCATTGTTAATGCTCTTAGGTGCTTTGCAATGGATTGAAAAAATCAAAATATATTTTTTGATTTTACAATTTCAAACTGGTGACGTCACACTGGCTTGTTGCCATATGGCAGCATTGGGAGGATATGGCTACTTTTGATAATTGGTTTAGCAGGTTGACATCTTGTTTATAATTTTGCCTAATTAAAACGATATCTTCAAAATATGTCTATAGCTTAAACAGATTGCAAGTGCTCTACTGCATTATAATGTAATTCATCGACTGTGGATGCGTTTGTCATTATGAAAACCTCGAAAACAGTGAAAAATAAACTGATTTTTTTTTTGCGAACCATTTTTACATTACTGCTCTGAGCTCAAAAAGTGAAAACAAAAAAGAAAAACATTTTAATGTAATATTTTAAACTCAAAGCCAACTGGTAACGTACAAATTTAAGCAACTTAACAGCAGTGCTTTGCAATATGTCCAAAACAAAACACTTCTTGATGAAAATAGTCAAATTTGCTACCAACCAATTGGTGTGGTACGGTATGAAACATTTGAGGCAAAGTTCAACATCACATTTACAGCGCTCAGTGTGTACAATAGACGGCACTTGGCACAGTAGCCTAACGTTTTCTGTAAATCGGTCTGACTAGATGTCCTAATTCCAACTAGTCATCCGTTATTAAACCCAGGGCGCTACTGTGATTTTCTTTAGGGTTACTTTGAAGGAAAGCCATATTTTGTGACTTAAGACATTGCAAGCTTCTGTCTAAAATCAATTTGTGGTGTAGATGCTTTTTTTTTCCGAAAATTTGCCAAGCATTGTGCACAGCTGCATCCAAAAGCCAAGTAAATATACTCCACCCCCATTTCTTCCCCTGATGCCAATTCTATATAGGTTTATGTTTTGACTCATCCTATCCGTCCCACCCATTCGAACGTTGTAGTGCTAAATCACTCGAGGAATTGCCTAAGCAACATCGACATTTTGATGCTCATAATTGCTCCACCTTTCGATTGACCCTTGTGAATTTTGTCCATTGCAGTGTTGATGCAACTGTTACAACAGCTATGTCTTTCCACCTTGTATTTTTGCACTTATACCAAACTAATGAACCAGTTTTGTCATTTCCGTGGAACGATTTTCCTTGATAAGGTTCAAAACTCACTACGTAACCTGAAGTTGTATTTTGATATCAAACCTTGTAGCCGAATCGAATTGGTTTGTTACGTATTGCCTGTTTGCATTTGTGCTTTTCAACGTAGACTACTCCACCATTGTTTCGTCATGAGAAGTATCTTTTTCCGGTAAAAAATTTCCATGATTTTTTTTTTGCATTGTGATATGATGGGTCTTAATTTTGAATATTTATCCTCTTTATCTAGGGTAAAGGTTGGTGTGAAGTGCAAACCTTTCATGATTAGGTCAAATCTATTTCGCCACATGCTTTTGGAAATGGCTTCATTGCGTAGGTCGTTGGTTACATCTTTACCAGTCGACCAATAGCCTACATACGCTTGTTAGGAACTTCTGAGTACCTGGGAATAATCAAAATCCCTAAGAAACATCTAATCTCTTTTTTGGTAACTTTTACATCAAGTCAAGTTTTAGATTAACAATACTCGGTACTTTGCTTCAGCATTTGTGTAAACAAATCCTTCAAAGGAGAAGCTCCTCCACTTGTTCACGGTGCACTTTTTTCTCGAGTTTATTTATTTTTGCCCTGTTTGGTAAATGATCTTCAGTTTCATAATTAATTAATTTTTTTCTGGTAATTAAGCAGTAGCACGCAATTGATTTCCACACAAGCGATCGGGAGTACAATCATTTTCGTCCGCAGAATCCTCATCAGAAATCTCTCACGTCAGGAGGTTCAATGTAAAATTTTCAAGAACTATTTTATTTTGTGATATTAGGTCTAATACGTAATGTATGTAGAACATGCCGAGTATAAAAAGTAAATAGGCTACAGGTATAGCAAAAAACAGATTTTAATATAAGTTCTGTAGTGTAGGCTACTGATGTTGCCATGTGGCAACACATTCAAAAAAGTTTCGGCATTTGAAAGAATTCACACAATATTCCGCATATAAGTTTAGAAAGTTAATTTTAAAGTATGTATCAACCTTCTTTTAGAAAGAAAAAAATTAAATCGATAAAAACTAAAGTATACTTAATGGTGGGCTACTTACCATACTTTTGCATGGTCTCTAATATCTAGATTGAAAACAATAAAAACTACTAATACTGTACTATAAGAAATGCTCAATGCTAAGTAAAAAGCAAAGCAGAGCGAATTAAATCAAATATAGTTATTACTATCTGGATAGAATTCTATTTGAATAAGACCTTTCTGATGATCCGTTAAAGGTGAAACAGGCTGTTAAGGATTCAAACAGTAATAACTATATTTGATTTAGATTATTAAAATGTATCTCCAACCGTTTTTGCGTAAAATATCAAAAATACGATGCCATATAGCAACATGAGAAATGAAAGGATTAAATAACATCTCTGATAGTTTCAAGTTGATGACCACCAGTGTTTTAACCAAGTAACAAATCCGGAACTCTTCGCCAAAGATTTTTTTTCTTATGACTTTCATCAATTGGAACTATTTTAGCTTATTCGATGTTGGACCAGACAAAGCAAGAGTAGGAGTTTTCAGATTCAATGCAAACGTCGATACCAAAACCGCCATTCCATTGAACAAACACGTTGATAAGGAAGCCCTGTTGGAAGATGTGAGAAAGATTCCTTACAATGGCACAGGTAAAAAGTAGGCTAAATTTTAAAATAGAGTAGCGTATACAGTATCACACTAAATCAGAAAATCAATTTATTTATAGAGCTTTCGCCACGCAAGTGTGGCTTCTTCAGTTTAGTGTTACTCAAATAGAATAAGTTAAGTCATTTTAAAATGATATTGTTTGGTTCAAGTTTTCATTAACAACACGTTTTGAATAATTCTGTGCACGCTTTAATGATACTTTTTCTAATGAAAAGCCAAGGTAATTAAATTTGTCGTAGGCTAAAGTCGTATTATTTGCTTATTAAGTTGCAAGACTTTTCTGAATGTATATATGACCGAAAAGTATCCAAATTGATATACTGTAAGTATGAATAATAATATGATAAATGGTATTAATACTACAGTACAAAAGAGTGTCTCAATGCCAAGCGCAATACTAAGCAGAGAGCGTAAGCTTACATAATATTTTTGTGTCGGTATAGTTTTTGTTATGAAACAGTCTTTTTCATGTTCTTTCAGGCACAGAAACTGGAAAAGCACTCAAATATGCACACGACATTTTTTTTCAAGAACAAAACGGTGATAGGCCAGGCTCTCCTAATGTTTTGATAGTTGTCACTGATGGTCGGGGCAGCGATGATGAAGTCATCGACAAATATGCAAATCTTTTGCAAAACGATGGTGTAATTGTAAGTTATCTTGTATTTACGTAGAGCCTAAAATATATCGAATTTTTTTTTTATTACAAAACACTTAATGGAATAATTTTCAGTGAAATCTTTCCTCAAGTTGTGGGCTTAGGCTATAGCTTTATAAAAGCTACGGTACTGTAATCAAAACTGCAACATACAGGCCATTTTATTTGGTATAACAACAGTGCAGTATTGTTCAAAATATTTCGCTTGTAATTTATTTTTATTAAACATACAAGATTAATTCGAATAAAAAATTTTCCAAGAATCTATTTCGTCTTCCCAATCCTTTGTCTACCACTGTGTGTCAGGGCTGGCGCAAGATTGTTTTGTACCTGAGGCACGGTTCAATTTCTGCGCCCCAATTTTACTGTATGAACAGAATAGTAACAGTTATGAATTTTTGCGATTTCTGTAACTCAAATTGTGATGGTGAAAATTCATATAGTGCCGGTACACTAAAACAGCTTAGGCTACGTTAAAAGTTTTATACTTACTAATTTCGCCATGTTGATTTCTAAAACATAACCAGGCTTGATGTAGCCTATAGCTTATCGTAGCCACTAGCGCTGACATTGATGGTCTAGTGAGTACTTTTGGCCCAGGGCCCGGGATCAGTTTAGGTAGGCTACCCACAGCTGGTTGCTCTGTGGTTGTCTAAAAAGGGAAAGCAATTAGCCTATCACAGTTTCAATGGCTTGTTGCATATCTGCGTTGCGAGTAGCTATGTGGATGGAATAGGAAAAACTTGCCAATAGGTTGCAACGTAAGCTGCAAAAACTTTAACAATCATTTTAAGATGCAATTTATAACCTCGATATACATTTTCGCTTTTACAGACCTACGCTGTTTCTGTTGTTACCGAAGGCGCCAGTGACGAACTTAAAGCCGCAATCCAAACACAACTCGAGACAATCGCTGAAGTTGTCATCCCGGTTGAACGCGGTTTCAAAGCCCTAGATGAATCGATTGCTGCCACCATTGGAAGCCAGGTCTGCTCCGAGCGTGCTTGCCCAGTCAGAAAAGAGGCTGTTCCAAGAAGATGATTATATTCACACAACTGTTGTGATTTAGCACGAACACCGTAAAGAAGTCTATTTTGTCATGATTCGCATATTATCCATATCCTAAATCATGTTATAAATAACCAGTGGTTTATAGCCTAGATATACTGTATAACGTTTTTGACTATAAAATTTGCTTAGGCTATATAGCCTACCCTACTCTTCAAATTCGTCGTCGGACCACTCGGCGTGCGACAACTCAGCAAGTGCTTCAACTCAGCAATTACATTTCAGCCACTGCCCAGTCAGCAAACGAGATTTATGTGCTCACGTCGGACTTGATGGTCATCTCTTGCTGAACTGATTTTGCTGACTGGTGACATGTCAAGTTTCGGCTTGCTCAGTTGTTACTTTCTTAGTTTTATCACTTGCCAACTTTAGCCACTTGCTCAAATGTTGCTAGTTCAGTTTTCACTTGTTCAGTTGTCGCTTGCTAAGTTCACAACTGCTGACTTGTAGAAAACTCTTTCAAATTAGTTTATTCTTTATCATTTAGATCAATCAACTTATGACTTTTTGCTTTATCAAAGAAGTTAAAACTCAATCAGATTTGTTATCGTAGCACTGACGTTGTTGGCATTCCACAAGCTTTATCATAAAAAAATGTATTCAGACTTGCATTGCAAATAAAAGAATCCAACAAAAGTTAGTAGATTGTCACGCATTTGCACCAGACGCAACAGTTAGACAATTTGTTGATTCGAGCCCTCGTCGCCTCAACAGCGTAGTCAAAGTGTCGACTTTATGTAGGATACGAAGAAACGGCACAATCAAGTAGGTTACCGGAAACAAGTTTTATTCGATATCTGGATGTGTACAGTAACCATGGGCTCCGTAACTAATGCAAAATTACCCCCCCCCCCCCCCCACTAATGCAGAGATAAAAATTTTGTTTTTAATATTTTTTCTACTTTTGTGTTTTATTTTGTTGCAAAACTTTTTAGTTTTTTGCTTGGAAATTCCGACTGCTAGACAATGCAAATATGCAATAGAGACCTGCATAATGCTATGGGAATTGTTCAGGAGTTAAGTAGTTTGCAAAATCAGTTCAAAATCGCCCAGCAGGAAGAATCCCACCATAGCTTGCACACTTTGTGCCAAACAAGATGGCTGACACGTGTACCGGCCATTTCTTCAGTGTTGTTAAACTGCAAAGCCTTGCTAAACACACTTCAAAATTTCAAAAATGCAAAATCATTAGGCTTTTATTCCCAATTATTGTAAGGCAACACATTTTGACACTTTCTCCTTGAAGATGCCATCCTGCTACTTATTCACGCCACAAACAGAATTAACACCTTGCTAATATGAAAAAATCTGAATACATGAAAATTCAAATAAGAATGAGTTATAGACAAGTTTCACATTTAAATCTTCACGTTCAGCGAAAAAGATAAAACCGATGTTATATATCAAAAAGTGGAGTGGTAGGCTACTGAACATTCAGGCGAAAGTGAATGTAACCCTGCCTGTAAGGCTATGTGCCTGTAAGGCACCGTACAGGCTATTTCTGGGTGGTACAGTAATGCTTCGTATATTTCTTCCATCTTCTTGCACAGTTTCTTGAAAAGACGGTTCTTCAATTCTTTCGCTTTTATAAAGTTCACAACCTTCACTGTTTCTAAACCGGGTCTCGTTACCCTCCAAAAACAGGTAAATTACCCCCCGGGAGTAATTTACCCCCAGGTTGGGAACCACTGAGCTAGAGGATGGATGGTCATTTTATTTTTGTTTGGATGCGAAACGCCGAAACATACATAAAACAAAAACTGACAGTGTGCATCCAACGAGAGAGTGCGAAAGACCGTAGCCCTGAAGGCGTAGGAGATCGTCGAGTCTGCACTCTCTCATTCAAATAGTTATACGAAAAAAAGTATTGCGTTTTTAAATATTGTAGCAAATTGACACAAAAAAGAAGAAGGAAGGAAGAACAGAAAAAACAAATACAGATACTACAAAACATAATAACAATTAACATAGTCAGGTAGTGGATGTCGTTTCTATAGTTCTTGATTATTGAAGAAGTGTTTTTTGCACATTTTACTGAAAAATTTGAAGCCTTTCTTCACGTTTTTTTTCATATTTTGAGGTAAACTGTCCCATACCTTGATTCCCATGCATTTTAAACTTTTTTGAAATAATTGGGTATTTGCCTGTTTAGTATAAAGTGGATTGGAGCTTGAACGTCGGGTGTTATACGAATGAATAGCTGATACATGTGTAAAGAAAGTTTTGAAGTTTTCCGGTAGTTGATTAATATAAAATTTGAACATAAATTTGCTTATTTCTAGTTTATAAGTAGAATTAACAGTTAGTATTTTATTTTGTTGATAGAGTGGTAGTAATTTAGTTTTCATTTCAAATGCTCCTGTAACGGTTTTAATTATCTTATTTTGTCTAACTTGGATTCTATTCAAGTATTTTGTGGGTGCGCATCCCCAATTGATAATTCCATATTGTAGGTGCGAGTGTACAATACAATGCTATAATAAATATTGATGAGAACTTTTCTAGAAGTAAATTTTCTAAGTTTACTCAGTACGCCTGAAGAAGAGGATAGTTTTTTCGAGAGGCTATCAAATCAATGCGTTTATTCCAGTTGAGTTTGTTATCTATTGTGATTCCTAAGTAGCGCGTGTGGTCAACTTCCTTAATTTTGTATCATTTAATTTAATTTGCATATCGGAGAGTGTAGTCTTTTTATTGTTAAAGAGTATGTAGTTAGTTTTACTCAAGTTGAGTGTCAACTGATTGTTATCAAGCCAAGTGTAGAGTTTGCATAATTCTTTGTTTATCATCGGCTAGAGGTTGCTGGTAGTTTTTTGAGCCAAATAAAGAACTGTGTCATCAGCATAAAGTACAGTTTTTAAATTAGTTGCATCGGGAAGATCGTTTATGTAAACTGAAAACAAAAAGGGGCCAAGTACACTGCCCTGAGGAACTCCAATAGTAATATTTGAGCGAAAAGAGTTGATTTCCCCGCCATGTACATATTGCTGCCTATTGGTTAGATGTGAATGAATAAGGTGTTTAACGTTTCCCCTTACGCCATAATGATTCAACTTGTCAATTAAGATTTCGTGATTAACTGTATCGAATGCTTTTTTGAGATCTATAAACACTGAGCACACAATGTGATTGTTGTTTAGTTCATTTATGATATCTTCATGAAAGTGAGTAATTGCTAAATTGGTTAAGTAGTTTTTGCGAAATCCAAATTGCAAAGGGGAGAAGAGTTTATATTTTTCCCAGAAATTAGCCAAGCGTTGTGAATGATTGTCTCAAATACTTTGTTGAAAGGCGATAAAATCGATATCGGTCTGTAATTCTGAGGTTCCTGCTTGGAGCCTGATTTATAGATAGGTATGACTTTGGCTATTTTCAAAGCTTCAGGATAGTGTCCTCTAATCATACAGTTATTAAAGACTCGGGTACGATAAGGAGCTATTAAGAACTTGGAGCTCTTTATAATAGTCAAGGGAATGTCATCGTATCCTGGGGACTTGTTATGCTTGAGGTCATCAATTATATTTATTACTTCGTTATTATCTGTTGGTTGCAGGCTGACGGAAGTAACAGGGCTAGACCGTCCATTTTTTAGAGTATTTCTGTAATTTGTGCTTATTTGTTTACCTTTGGCTAATTTATGACAAATATTCATAAAATAGTTATTCATTTCCTCGCAGATTTCTTCTGGTTTTTTTGTAGTTGTGTGATTGGAGAGATTTTGGATGGTAATTCATTACTGTAGTTTCGTTTTGTTTACGTATTATCTTGTTGATAGTCTTCCAAGTATCTGAGGAACTCCTACCCGATTTGAATATTTCTTTCTAATAAGCCTTTTTCGCTTTAGTTTTTATGCGAGTTAATTTGTTACGAAATTGTTTATATTCACTGTGTATTGTGGGGATCCTTATTTTTGAGAAATTTTCGAAAAAGCTTATTTTGTTTTTTTATAAGCTTCAAGATACGATTAGAAATCCAAGGTTTACCTGATGAGGAATGTTGTTTACGTGTTTGTTTAACTTAAGGAAAATGTAGGTTTGTTAAGAAGATCATTTTAGCAATAAGCCATTCAATACTATTACTGCTTATTGCGGTTGGAGTTTGAAGGATAGAGTCAAGATCAGCTAGATATTTTTCAAGCCTTTGTGCGGTGATTTTTCTAATCAATGGCCTCGACTGCTCTTTATGTGATGCCATAAAGTTTGTTTTGACCATAATGGGCAAGTGATCCGATACGTCACTTGAAATTACAAAGGGTTTCATTTTATGGGCATGTCAACAGTTGGTGTAAATGTGATCAATAATTGTGCTGGTAGTTGTAGTTATTCTAGTTGGTATGTTTATTAGTTCTAACGCACCCGCAGCGGTAACTTCATCAAAGTAAAGTTTGAATTTATTGTTTTCATTATACTTTCCAAAGTCGATGTTGAAGTCACCTAGGATCAGATACTTCTGCTTAGGTTTGAATAATTTAATCAAATTAATAAAGCTTTCCTGAAAGCAGCTTATGTCGCTAGAAGGATGGCGGTAAATCGATCCGATGATAAGGAACTCATTGTTAGGCAGCGAGATTTCAGCCCAGACGTCTTCGCAGTTTTTTAAATTAAGGCGGAGAGTGTCTAAGTTATTGAAAATTAATTTATTTGATAAGTAGATACCAGCTCCTCCTGCTTTTGTGCTGGAGTTCACGTTAATTACTGTAGTTCGTACCCAGGAAGCCGAACGAGACTTTCAGTGCTAGTGGTTAGTCGTGTTTCAGTCAAACAGAGTATATCTATTGGTTTTAAAATGTCAGAAAGGAGTTGATCTAGTTTTTCTATGTTTTTATTTAGACTCACTATGTTAACATGACAAACAGTTAGATCTAATGTCGTGTTAGTAAGTAATTGTTTTATGATACTGGTGGTTGTGTGTTTTTCACATACATTTCGATAGTTACTACTAAAGTCTTCATCTATTAATTCCATAAGCATACCGTTGTGGTATTTTCAAAACAGTTAAAAACAGGTAAAAGTACTAAGTAAAGAAAAGACAAGAGGAATAACAAATACACCCACCATCACAGCTTTTTTAGATCGTCTTCTTTGTTAATTATAATTGAATCGAAACCATCACTCTTTCTCACATATATCCGTCCATTTGTAGTCCAAACATATCGCTATTCTTTGCTTTTTGCTTTTTGTTTGCAGAGCCAGAAAAGCCTCTTTCGTTGCTGTGTTAAATTTTCGTTGATGTACAGTTCTCTCATTCCTTCTATTGGAAATACTTGGTCTCGAGCAGCTTTGCGATTTTTATAGATGCGGTTGAGCACGTTGCGATTGCTGAAGCGCACGATGACCGCAGGTGGTTTCGCATCATCCTTCTGTTGTAGTCGATGTGCTGCTATAATTTCAGCTTCTTTTACTTCAACATCGAGCTTGCTGGCCAGTTGAATAACAATGTTGCAAATATCTTCATTTTTCTTCACTGGTATTCCGACAAACTCAAAATTTTGTCGTCTTTCGTATTGTTCTAGAATCTAGATTATCTAATTTGATACATTCTTCGTTTGTTTTGGTTTCTAATTTCTTTGCGCTAGTATTTAGCTTTTCAATTTCAGTTTCCTGTACCTTATTTGATTTCACCACGGTCTCGTATTGTTTCTTCAACTCTTCATATTTATTGCATATAAAGTTTTGGCTGTCTTTTAGTTGCTCAATTTCAATTTTAAGTAGTAAAACCTCTTCCTCATGCTGTTGTACCAGTCTTGCCATTGCTTTGTTTATCAATTCTTCCACTCTAGGCAAGCATTTTTCAACCATTTTATCCAAACTGTCTTGAGTAGAGCTGTCCGAGTTGCCCTCTCTTACAGAAGTACCAGACTTTCTTGATTTTTCACTTGGCATTACGCCCGAAGCCAAAGAGCAGAGAGAAGAGAGAAAAAAACACGTCCGTTCAGCAGAACCACAACTTCTGAATGAGGTCAAAAAAAAGAAGAAGCTGTGGTGATGCGATTGCTTATTTTCATATTATTACTATACGTATATTCAGTGCCGTACGCAAGGGGGAGAGGGGGCATTGAGCCATGGGTTTGGTATTTGCTTCGTCTGTAACAACATTGTTATTTGCTTTAATAGTGCTATCCAACACATATTAAATGCCGTTCTCTACTTTACTAAATTACTGATTTTTTTTAAACGAGAGACAAAGCCCAGTGCCCCTTTGCCACGTACGCCACTCCGTATATTGATAAAATATTAACTGAAAATTATTAACTTTATGTAAAATAAGCTTTTTCCTGATTCATCAAGGCAGCTTCGTTACTTATTGCAACCATGATGTCGATTTCCTGTCGCAGAATTGAATCAAAGCATTTACAACAACAACAAAAACAACAAAAACGTTGAAGCTTTGAAATTGGGAAAATATAAACCTAAACAACTCTTCCGAGCGATGTCGTGATCAGCATATCCGTAAAATCGGGATGAAAAATTCTATAAAAGCCCATGCAAAGATTACAGTATTCACAATTCGTCAACACGAACTGAAACAACAACCAACAAAAGATGAAGTTCCTTCTGTCATGCGTCATTCTTGCTGGTGCCCTCGTGGCCACTGATGGTAAGAATTCATTATTATTTCAATTTTCTAAAAAACCTAGCTATCGTAATTGATTAAAGTTGTTTTTCATATTCATTTTTGAAAGGTTTGTAGTTATTTAAACAGCATTTGCCAAGAATAACATCTTGTTCCAACAAACCTTTACTTCGATTTTTTTAATGAAGAGCTCGTGTCATAAACTATGATCCCTTTTATGTCGATGGTATAAGAACGACGGACAAAAACGGAGAACAAAGTTTTCAACTTTAAGAAAATAATCTTTATTCTTTCGGAAAACCTTCATCAACTTCAACATTATTTTAAAACCAGTAAACAATTTCAATTTAAATTCATTCCCATTGGTCACCCAAAAATGATTGCCAGAAAACTCAGCGTACCAAACAAGTTTAGAAGTCTGCCAATGCCTCTTGTGCAAACAACAAGTCGTTATTCGTTAAAGGAAATAATAACATATTTTACACAAATGTTATCCCAATGTAGTGATTACCCGCAAACGTTTCCAACGATCGATAAGTTTTATCAGGTCTAAATATTAGATTTAAGTAAACTGAATTGATCATACAGAACATTAAAATCTAATATTTTATAGCTTTGATGTGCTGGACGTGTGAAAATGCTCCAAACCTCGCAGCATGCCGATCACGTGGCCAGCTAAAGAGATGTAGATCGAATGAGGTGAGTGATTGCAGGAAGTGTCAGTGGAATCCCAACCTTACACCAAGTGCAAAGCATCAACTTTGTATTTATATAACCAACAGTTTACCTCAACGAGAAATGTATTAAACATCTAATTTCGCTTTTCTGAAGTTTTTATTCACTGAAACATAAATCAACGATTAAACCAAGTAAAATTATTTCCGAAACTAACACAACCAACTCAAGCAAACCAAACACAATCTTCCAATGCAATTGTTTACATAAAATTTGATGGCAATTGAAAGAAAAAAGTTCCTGTATTGTGACAAGTGGAGTTGCGCTCCGCTATTGGCTAATCACAAATATCACAACAGACAAGATTTTTTTATATACCGCTAATAGAAAATAATCTTTTCACAACAATGCTCTTAAGTAATTGAAAAGTCTCAACAATATAAAAATTAGACATAAATAACTGTCCACATAATCCTACTTAACCACAGCAAAAATCCTACCTACATGGATTTCTAATTGGGAGAGTTTTACTGGAAATGGGTCTTAATTCTATCCTAATTTATGGTAACTTTTCCAGCAATCCTGCCAAGACGAGTTTAGACGTGACAGTAATCAAGGGATTTTGATGTCCAAGAAATGCAAAGAACCACATGCATACAATTTCATTCAGGTGATAAATAAATTTTGCATTTCCTAGTCGAACAAAGTTATCTACGTATATGACTTGTATACCTATATAGTATTTTATACTTACTTCAAGTGTTATTACATAACTTTCTATTAAAAGTACCTACGGTAACTTTAAGGTAAATATTGTGCTCACTAGTTGTTCTAGGAAACGAGCTCTTCGACTATCTCCATTAAACGGCAAAAACAACTTGGAAAACACAATCAAAAATTTTATGAACAGTACAAATGGTGCTTTTTGTTGTGTCCAAGCTTGTGTCCAGCAGTTGACGATTAGATTGAAGGAGAATCAGTCAATCTCCGTATGTCAGACGTGAAGTGTCTTGCCATAAACAACCGACCAAGTCTTGCGTATTCTCAAGCTTTTAAGTTCTAAAGTGACGTTTATCAAATGTCGAATAGATTTTTAACCGCTCTCCAACGTAGATCGACTACGATTACTTACCTGAAGAGATTGATAGAATAAAAAAATAACGTTTGCTTCAATCTAGAATCCAAGGGCTGCCGCAACACCGAGTCAATGTAACCCTGGTGCACCTACTTCAGTCTGTAGATGTTGCTGCTTCACAGATGGATGCAACTCCTTCACAACCGATTGCAGTAAGAAAGCTAACTTCAAATTATTTTCGATATTGCAGAAATAAGCGTTTAGATGATGTTCAAATAATATAACAAATAGAAATGTAAATGCAAAAAAAACAAACCGTTTTTTTTAAAAAACACTCGTTTTTTGTTTATTTTTTTTTTTTTTTCATATTTTTCTGGAAAGTTGCAAACTTTTTACAATTTGCAGTTTAAGTTTCATTACAGTGCTCTTGAAAAACGTTAAACTAGTAAAAATGGTCTTATGGTTGGGCTGAAATTCCTAAGTGTTTGTGCTTGGCAGCAGCACCAGCATATGTTTTTTGCATAGTCCTACGTTGTTTCGCTTTTTTCTTCATTATCAGGCATGTTTGTGGCAGTAGACTTGACAAACATTGAATTAATGCAATTTGATACATGACATAATGTAGATGAGTTAATTTTTTTTTCCTTTTATGGAAGTTAGCCTACGATGTTACTGTAGTATACCGGGACTAGTTATTCTTGTACACACTCAATGGGTTGACGAAATTTTGGCAAAAACAAGATGGCAGTATTCAGAACACACATTACCTTGTTTGTGGTAATTTACTAATGCAAGCTATTGCCAATAGCTTCTTTAAACATGTTTTTTAACTGATAGCTTAACAACGATGTGTTTGTGTATGCTTTATAAATGTTGAAACAGAAGTAGGCTATTCTTTTCGTGTGTTGTACTTGTAAGGTCTTAGACACTTTGTCATTGATGCTTCTTGCAGATCATTTGTGACATAATGCAAGAGATCTTATCACTGATATGTTTAGCTGTCAAAAGTAAGTGCATTTGTCAGAAAAGGTTTAGGTTAATGTTCCTTTCAAATGCCCACCATCCATGTTGACTATTGCTAGTAACTACCAACCCTGAATGAAGAAGTTTTCCCTTTAAAGTGGAGTTTTTCAGCACTGCTCAGTGTTCACATAGTGAATAACTGCTTTATAATACTTTTCCTAACAAGTATAAAGTTTTACCGATATTCCCGCAATGCAGGATAAAATACAAAACAAACATCAAAGATGAAAACTTATTTTATTTGAGAACTAGGCCAACTATTTTTTGAGATAAAAAGAAATTGACCTCTTGTTGTTATGAACCAATGAAACCATGATGCATAACTTTAAATTTTTTTTTTATGGGGTAGGTAGAGGAAAGATTGACGAAAAGTTTGGCAAAAACAGAAAAGTGCTAAAGTCTCAAAGTCCTGCAAACTAGTTCAAATTGGATGGATTAAGTGCAACCATACTTCTTTTAAACATGTCTATGACAGCACAATGGTGTGATTAAGGGAAAACAAACACGACTATGACATCACAAAGGAGTATTGAACCTCTTCAGGAAAAATAAAAAACATCAAAATGTTTCCATCTTTCACTACATTTAAATGTGATTTGGGCTAAAAGTTGGGACTTTAGCACTACACTGCTTTTGCCAAACTTTTCATCAATCTTTCCTCTACCCAACAATTTTTTTTTTTTTAAGTTACGCATCATGGTTTTATCGGTGCGTAACGACAAGAGGTTAATTTCTTTTTATCTCAAAAAGTGGTTGCCAAAACTTGTTTTAATGTTTATAAACAGATAGCTCACCCAGAAAACATGGGGGTAGAGCTAAAATTTATCCACATATGTTGAGTGGTTCTTGAGATATTGCCGTTTTTCTATTGCTCCTTATCCATGAAGCCACCTAGTGGCCAAAGTTATTTCACTTATAACTCGAGAACCGCTTGTGTGGTTTTCATCAAGTTTGCACCAAATGCACATCAACTGGAACAACTTTTGACGTTGTACTGGAAAAGGTGTGGTGTGCTGGTCAAAAGTGCCTTTGTAAAGCAGAGAAACAGGACACTGACCACCTGGTCCTAACATGCCCATTAACCAAAATCCCAGGTGGCTTCGAAACTGTACATGAGTGTGGTACTGCATTTAACAACTGGCTGGACCAAATTACAGACAATACTTGAGATGTGCCAACCATAGGACACTGTTACTACTATTTGAGACGATGAGAAATCTTTATGGCTCGTGCATTGAGACTTGAGATCTACAAAATTGCAATGAAACAATACACCAGACATATAGTCTGATTTGAAATAAGTTATACGAGTTATGAGAGTGTTTCTTTGTTGAAAGAGACGTTATTGCAATGAGTTTACCCTAATTGCTGCATATTGTGACATTTAATGTCAAAATAGGTAAAAAAAGAAAAAAAACGAATAAAAAATAAAAAAACGATAAAAAACCAAAAAACGAGCTCGTTTTTTTTAAAAACCAAAAAAAACATTTTTTTACATCTCTAATAACAAACAATATTTTATATTCCACAAAGTAGGTACAAAGTTTTAGAAAATGATTTAATTTATTCGTTAGCCTTATAGTGTTGAACAAAAATTAGTCTCCCAAAAATATAAAAATATTCTTTTTTCTAATTTTAGCGTTTTGTGCATCAAAGATTATTTGCATTTCAATGTTTTTTTAGTACTTGTTTCCAAAACGCATGTCTATATTTTAGTTTCGCCGACCATTCGAGCCATCCCTACTACTCTGCCCCCACCAGAAACTTGCCGAGCACCGAGAGGCCCAGAGAACGGGTATGTAAATTGTGAAGATGCTGAAGGTAGACTTGCTAACAACGGATTCTTAAGAGGAGCCGAATGCGTTTTTGGATGCAACCCAGGCACGGTTTAATAAGCCTATGTCCTAATAGTCTAAATCAAAACAAAACTGTTTTTCTTTATCTAATCCGCTACCTCACAATAAACCCAGACAGCAAATCAGACATTTTTTACATTGAATGAACGTCAGCACACTTTGATTCAATGCAAAAAACGACTGATTTGCTGTCTGAGAACTTACACACTAAGAATAGAATTTAAGGTTAGCGATCGTAATAAAATATATATCCGGTCTTTTTGTTGTGTTTTTATGAAAATTAAACTTCTCTGCTATTTTACGTTGTTGATAGTCTTGATTTATGCAAAAATAATAGCTAGAGTGTCTGTAACTTTGATTGACGTTGAGTGTAAAAATTTGTGTTTATTCTTTTGATTACCAGGTTTTGCACTAAAAGGCAGCAGAAGAACTGTTTGTAGAAGAACTGCAACCGACGAGAGGAGGTTGAGTTTCCTTCCGAAAGCACCAAGATGCGAGAGTAAGTTTGATATTAATGTGCTTCCATAGACAATAGTTTGATAATAGGGTGGGTGGTTTCACAACAGGGGAGTGAATGATTTCTAATAAAAAAATTGTAATAAACAAATGATAGGTAAGTCTGACCCTAATCAAACGATACTACTAGCAAAACTTAATAGGCTAATGCTTGTTGTTGCTGAATACAAAACTTTTCATCGAAGAATCTGTAGGACAAGCAAGATCGTGATATTCCCATATTGATTTGGCTACATGAGCTGTTGTCAAAATTTACTCTATCCAGACATATTTTCAAAGCTCTTACACAACAATTTCTGCAAAAAATCAGCATTCTGTTACTTTTACTTCCTATTTTTTAGGGTGCACCGTGATTGAAGAAACTAAATATCTCAAAGTTAACTGCGACAAAGAGAACAGCGTTGGGTCCATTTGCAAGTTCAGATGCACTGGAGATAAAGTTCTCGTTCCTCCTCAACACACGCAAACGCGTTGTGAAAGAACTGCTACCTGGAGCAAAGAACCTCCTTGCTGTTTAGGTAAACAACTTACAGCCGCATGTAAATTTAAAACGTCATCAACGCACATTTTTGTTTCTTAAATTGTGTGGCTACTCGTGTTTCTGCGCAACGCTCACAGAAGAAATGTGTTAAGAAGTTTTCCTTACTCAATTAATACTCTGGGTTACTTAGATTAAATCTTCGAAAACATAAAAGTGGCTTGGTGACTGCTTTGATGCATTCAAAGTACAATAGTCACTGATTATTTATTTTTTCAGAAAGGTGAAAACTTTTGTTGAAAAAATTTCAGTTAATTATTATTTTTTTTCAAAGAACCATGCCCGACAGTCGATTTGGGTCTCATGCTTGACTCTTCATCATCAGTTCGACGTGCTAACTGGAAAACTATAATTGACTTTGCCACACAAGTCATTGAGTAAGTATTTCAATCGAAACAATGTTTTACAATGTCCTAATGTTGTAGCTTAATATGTTATTTCATGCTATCTAGGGAGTTTTTCTACTGCTAACTTTAGAAATTAAATCTGAGATAAAGCCTATAGTCACAGATTGTTGGGTTTTATACGTGCTGTACTGTAAGTAACCAACTAACCTTTTTTTACATTCTTAGCTCGAATATTTTAATGCTATCAAAACCAATAAATATGCAAGACTTTTTCAATTTATTTTAGCACGCTCTTGCAGTAATAGTGATAGGCTACATATGGCCTACTTTCCGGTCTCATTATTTTGCCTTGTAGCCTATTTGGTAGGCTACAATACTACAGTTACAACACATTAGCCCATTTCTAGAACTTAAGCTATAGCTTATATTGTGTGTAGGATGTTTTAAATATCAGCTCTAATAGTTTCAAGTTAATTACAACCAGTGTTAACCAAGTAATAAAACCGGAACTTTTTTTCAAAGCTCTTTTTTCATGTAATTTTCAATAACTGGAACTATTTTAGCTTAGTCGAAATTGGACCAGACAAAGGAAGAGCAGGAGTTTTCAGATTCAATGAAAACGTAGATACCGAAACCGCCATTCCATTGAACAGATACGTTAACGACAAGGAAGCGCTGTTGCAAGCTGTGAAAAATATTCCTTACAATGGCGAAGGTAAAAAATATAGTCTAAGTAAAAAAAAAAACTTAGGCTAACTAGTCATTTTAAAATGATATTGTTCGATTCAAGTTTTCATTAACAACACGTTTTGAATAATTTTGTGCACGTTTTAATGATAGTATTTCTAGTATTTCTAATGAAAAGCCAAGGTAATTAAATTTAAGCTTATCATAAACTAAAGTCTTATCATATGCTTATTAGTTTAAGTTGCAAGACTCTGAGTCTGTATGTGTAGGCCTATATGACCGAAAAGTATCCAAATAGATACACGTTTGATAAATGGGCATTAATGCTACAAAAGAGTGCTCAATGCGAAGCGTAATGCTAAACAGAGAGTGTAAGCTTACATAATATTTTTGTGTCGGTATAGTTTTTGTTATGGAACACTCTTTTTCATGTTCTTTCAGGCACAAAAACTGGAAAAGCACTCAAATATGCACACGACATTTTTTTTCAAGAACAAAACGGTGATAGGCCAGGCTCTCCTAATGTTTTGATAGTTGTCACTGATGGTCTGAGCAGCGATTATTGTGTCATCCGCGAATATGCAAAGCTTTTGCGAGAGGAAGGTGTAAGTGTAAGTTATCTTGTATTTACATAGAGCCTGGAATGTATCGAAGTTTTTTATTACAAAGCTGGATATTACAGGTCAGATGTGTCAACATCGCAGCACAGCGGGGTCAAGGTAGACCAAAACTCTCTTGGGAAGAACTTGTAAAAGGTGACCTTGTAGTGCCAACCTAATAAATCGCGAGAGGTGGAGGGGAAGACTTCGTTCTCGACAGACAGACAGGCCACACCCTCGACATGAGGATTAATTCATGGCCTGTATAATCAAAATTGGTTGATGATGATACAAGATTAATCCGAATAAATACTGTATTTTTCATGCATCTATTTCGTCTTTCCAATCCTTTGTCTACTGTACAACTACAAAGACTATTTTGAACCCTAGGCAAGGTTCAATTTTTGCGCCCCCATTTCTCTGTATAAACAGAACAGTAACAATTATGGATTTTTGTTGATATCTGTAACTCAAATTGGGATGGTGAAAATTCACACAGTAGGCTAGCGGTACACTGAAACAGTTCAAAAGTTTTCATGCTTACTAATTTCGCCATGTTGATCTCTAAAGCATAACCAGGCTTGATGTAGCCTGTAGCTTATCGCAGCCACTAGCGCTGACATGCATGGTCTAGTGAGTACTTTTGAACCAGGGTCCGGGATCATTTTAAGTACTCACAACCAGGCCCGGATTTAGGAGGGGGCAGAGGGTGCAGGTGCCCGGGGCCCCCCGACTTTTAAAGGGCCCCCCTACGTGGAAAAAATGTGATTTTGTGTTATTTTTTTTTCTTTCAGCCTTTGAAGTTTCTGCGAAATGATGTACAGTGCTGGATTAATGCTGCTGTAGACGTAGAGGTGGTTTTTCGCGGCGTCGGCGTTTCGTCGGCGTTTTTTTTGCAACGTCGGCGTTTTTTGCACGGGAGCCCCCCGATCTAAAAGTGCCCCGGGCCCCCATCAGCTAAATCCAGCTCTGCCCACAACTGGTTGCTCAGTAATTATCTAAAAAGGGAAAGCAGTTATCTTAACACAGTTTCAAAGAATGGTGCATATCTGCGTTGCTGGTAAGCTGGCCATGTAGATAAAATAAGAAAAACTTGCCAATAGGTTGCAACGTAAGCTGCAATTAACAACAACTTGAATATTGAGATGCACTTCATTAACGATGCATTTTCGCATTTACAGATCTTCGTTGTTGCTGTTATTGCCGAAAACGCTAATGCAAAAGTGGAACTCGCAATCCAAGAACAACTCGCGACAATCGCTGGAAGTCAAGACTATGTCATCAGGGTTGATCGTTTTAAAGTTTTAGGTGAATCGATTGCTGCCGCCTTTGAAAGTCAGGTCTGCTCCGAGCGTGCTTGCCCATCCAGAGGATAAGTTGTTTCAAGAAGATGATTATATTCACACAACTGTTGTGATTTAGCACGAACACCGTAAAGAAGTCTATTTTGTCATGATTCGCATATTATCCATATCCTAAATCATGTTATAAATAACCAGTGGTTTATAGCCTAGATATACTGTATAACGTTTTTGACTATAAATTTGCTTATATAGCCTACCCCCTACTCTTCAAATTCGTCGTCGGACCACTCGGCGTGCGACAACTCAGCAAGTGCTTCAACTCAGCAATTACATTTCAGCCACTGCCCAGTCAGCAAACGAGATTTATGTGCTCACGTCGGACTTGATGGTCATCTCTTGCTGAACTGATTTTGCTGACTAGTGACATGTCAAGTTTCGGCTTGCTCAGTTGTTACTTTCTTAGTTTTATCACTTGCCAACTTTAGCCACTTGCTCAAATGTTGCTAGTTCAGTTTTCACTTGTTCAGTTGTCGCTTGCTCAGTTCACAACTGCTGACTTGTAGAAAACTCTTTCAAATTAGTTTATTCTTTATCATTTAGATCAATCAACTTATGACTTTTTGCTTTATCAAAGAAGTTAAAACTCAATCAGATTTGTTATCGTAGCACTGACGTTGTTTGCATTCCACAAGCTTTATCATAAAAAAATGTATTCAGACTTGCATTGCAAATAAAAGAATCCAACAAAAGTTAGTAGATTGTCGCGCATTTGCAGCAGACGCAACAGTTAGACAATTTGTTGATTCGAGCCCTCGTCGCCTCAACAGCGTAGTCAAAGTGTCGACTTTATGTAGGATACGAAGAAACGGCACAATCAAGTAGGTTACCGGTAACAAGTTTTATTCGATATCTGGATGTGTGCAGTAACCATGGGCTCCATTATAGGGGGGCCGCGGGGTGATTACCCCCACACTAATTGGAGTGGGGGGTAACTAATGCAAAATTAGTTACCCCCAAAATTAGTTAGTAAGGGGTCGTTCATGGACATGCCGGACAGTTCTCAGAAGGTACATAAGTTGGATGGTCTACCATAGACAGATGGTCTAGGTGACGTTTTTGACCAGTGGACCATCTAGCTAGGGGGCCTTCTGACTAGTGTACCTTCTGAAGATAGGTCGGTCACTCCAATGGTCATGGTGTCATCATACATCTCCAAATGTTACAAAATAAAATCGTTTCCATGATTAGAGGTGGCCTCTAAACCTTGACCATTTTTTTAAAACTTTACAAGAATCTTATACAGGTGAAACCTCACCACAAAAAAGGTACGCTCTGTGAAACCAAGTTTCAAAAATCATGGGGCGCTGTCACACCCTAATAATTACATATACAACATATATAACCCAATATGACGGTGTTGACAAATTCTTTATTTGAAAAAAGTCATGGAACATTTAAACAACTCCATTGTGTATTCTATTTTGTTTTCAGTAGTGTTTGTTCTGTAAGTTTGAGAGGTGTGTTGAGTCATTCCAATAAAACTATTTATTTCAACGTTTCTTTGATGTAAAGTGTCTCAACAACGCCTTGTGAGACACAACTGCATGCACGAAAGCAATGTAAAATGTCTATTTTTTATTTGCAACTAGTTTCTTGTTGGACTAAATGCATTTTTAAAGCGTCTCACGGCTTTCTTAGGTTAGGCAATAGACAGCAGTGGGTTAGTTTAGTGCGCATTTAAAACTTGAAAATAAACATCAAATTGTTTTGCTGAAATGTTTTAAAGATGTGGGAAAAAGGTGGATCTTTATAAAAAATGTGTTTGGTACACAATGTTCGTAAATTATTTGAGGTAAGAAAAACCTATTTTGTCCCCCTGCAAATCCCCTATATATTTGAACTTGCCAAGGTTTTAGGTAATATTTGATTATGTGAGAATAACTCACTATCGTTCAGCACAGAGGTGTCCAAATTTTTTCTCAGGCGAACCAAATTTGATAATGCGGAAATGCTCGCGGCCAACAGCCTTTTTCCGTAAAGAAAGATGCTTATACTGTATTATATACTGTAATTATATAGCAATGTTGTATTATTTAATGTCATTTTCATACATCAAAGCAATATGCAGGTTTAAATATTTCATTGTACACATATCATACTGTAAGTTAGGCTGTATAAGTTATCTGCTTTTCTATCAGAAATTAACACATCAAAAACTAAGTCTAGTTCGAGGTTAAAGGGGACCTGAAATGAAAAATTAAATTTTTTTTGGTGATTCTTTAGTGTTTAAGTATTATATTTTTCGAAATTTTTTTTTGATATGCCTTTTTGTTTGGGAGATATAACCAAATGAAAATCGGCCACCTGATGGCGCTATGTGTCTTGTGACGTCATCGGCGGGCAACCAAGTAAACAGCTTCATGCATTTGCCTTAGAAACGTCGCATATATCATTGTATATTGAGTAATAGAAGATCAGCATAAACAAGATGTCTGAAACAAGACAAGGATTTCTCTTTGAACCAAAAAGACGACGACTTGACAGCAAAGAACATCATTCTGATTCGTGCTCTGACAACACCAGTTCGGACAGCAGTCGGATAGAAAATTTGCATTGAAAAAAATGCAGGAAAATAATTTGTTTGAACCAATGGTTTATATCAACTAAAAGTAGCCTATGTATTCAGAGTTGTCTAATATGCGTACCCTGCCAATGTTTTACTGTCCTACTGACCTGTTTCAAAGTCTTGTTATTTTCTCGCTTTGCTATTCGATCCAAATGCCCGATCTTACTCACAGACCTGTACCTAGGTCGATCGAATTTTGTGGGTAGCTGTATTGACAGTGGCTTTCACGTATCTTGAAAATTCAAAGACAGAAGAAACAGCTTCAGGGATGAGCAGGTGTCTGGACATGGTGCCTTGTAGCTCTGCCTGTAGATCACGTTGGTAATCGCTGGCCAGAAAATGATTGCTGCACACACGGCAGTGCTTGTTTACAGGTGGGTTTTTGAGTTTCATCGCTGAGATCCATTTCTTCAGCTTGTCGTCATTATTCAGAGGTAAACGATGAAAGGACACCCCTTGGACGATTCCCCGGTTAGTACAACCAGGAGCCATACAATAAGCCACCATTTTAAGGGCGTAAAAACTCCCTTAGCACAAAATTGTTTGCTGTTTCGGTAGCCTACGCGATTTGTTCCTTGTATTTGCACTCAAAACCGTAGACCTTGGATGCCGCTTTGCCAGCCAATGACGTCATCAAAATTTTTGACCAATCAGAATCATTCAATTCAAAAAAGGTTTTTTTAGGTTTTTTTAATTAATGGTAACACAAAAAATAAAAAAATTGTTGAAAAACGTTTTATTTCAGAAAGATCTACAAATACAAAAGCCATGTATTTTCTTTGCAGTGCACCTGTTTATGACTTGAGAACGTCTGCTCACACAAATATGTTGAACAGAACAAACTTAACATCTTTTTTTTTTTGCTTTCTGGAAATTTGTTTTTGCTGCTGATGAAAAGGCGCGAGAGAAAGATGTCGGTTTCGCAGAGAAGATCAATTAGCAGCAGTTGTTGAATTTGCTAGCTAGAAATGAATGAATAATGTTAATGGGTGAGACTTACAAGGGTTTTAGCGAAAAATTCATGCTCTTATAGGTTGAAAATATGGACCATGATATGACAATTCCAACAAGCCCAAGTTTATGTCTGGACCGTCATTTACCCCCTGAAGATGACCACTTGTTGATTACAGATATTTTCATGCAGTGTTGCCATATAAAACAATATCACTTTTAAACCTTTTTTGTCTTACAAAATGGATTAATTCATTGATATGAAGATTATCACACGCCAACAAAAACAATAAAAAAATTTGTGTCTGCGATGTAAGATGTGATTTGGGGTATATTGAGGTTGAGGCTGCTGATTTCAAAAATCACATCAGATTTTACCCATCACATCAGGTTTTTGAGATTTTTGCATGATGTGTTTTCTCATAATATTGGCTTTTTGGCCGAATTTTCTCTTACTGTTACCGTTTTATAAAGACCTTATGAGCCAATAGTGTTTGAAAATTTGTCATAATCATGGAAACGATTTTATTTTGTAACATTTGGAGATGTATGATGACACCAGGGATGGAGGAACCATTTTAAAAGTAGGTGGGCCCAAAGGCGCAGCAGTCAAAGTCAATCCAACTTCTGGGGGGCGAAGCCCCCCGTACCCCCTTAGCATTGTTGCATTCCAAATGCATTCCAAATGCATTCCAAATGCATTCCAAGTTGCATTCCAAATGCATTCCAATGCATTCCAAATGTTGCATTCCAAATATTGTTACATTGTTGCATTCCAAATTACATTCAGTTTTCATGATTGCCTTTCGTACCAACATGCGAAAAGTTTCCATTTTTCGGCCCAGTTTGGCCAAAACATTTACAAAATTGTTAAATTGGTTTATAGTGATAAAGCTTTACTAGAGAGTTTGCTTTGTTGAACCATACAGAAATAAAACATACTAACCTTAGCGGGTTTAACATAGCCTACTTTATTACACACAAAAAATATAACATAATTAAAAGATACTCAAACGTTTTCGAAACTTAGCCTACGTGTGTCCTCATCAGGAAACAACACATACATTGGTATGTCAACCACACATTTGTTGACAAGGGCGGAGAGCACTTAAACCCAAACCTAACAACTAAAAGTGCAATTAAAGAGCACATCGCCTCTTGTGAAACGTGCACTGACAATGTCTCGATCGGCCAATTTAAAATCATCTCTCGAGGCAGATCTGATTTTCAGACTAAGATCATAGAAGCTATAAGAATCAAACGTAACAATCCATCTTTCAACCGGCAGTTATTCGCCTGTGATTCATCGTTCTTTTTGTGCGTGTTCTAATTGTTTTTCCAATGCCTGTAGTCTACACCTCATGTGATCTGTTTCCCACCGTATAATTTACTCGTAGTCATTCTCGTATCATTTGTTCAGTTTGTGCTTTTCAGTCCAGAGTGTCGTTACAGTTATAGTGCAAAGTCAAATTCATCTTTAGATTTTTCATTTTATGTATAATGCAGGTTTAATTCCTGATGAGGACACACGTACGTGTCGAAAACGTTTGAGTTTATTTCAATTATGTTATATTTTTTGTGTGTAATAAAGTAGCCTATGTTAAACCCGCTAAGGTTACTATGTTTTATAGTGCTGTACAAAGTATGGCGATGAACACACAAATAAAAAAAAAATAACACACACACTGTTATACAGTAATACCACCTGGAATAAATAATTTGCAGCATTATACAGCAGGCTGGGGGCATATGTAACAGCCGCAACACCAATATGCAAGTATAATACTGGCATCAACAATGCACAGGTAATTAGCACAAAGTTTCAATACCAGGAATACCGGAACTGATATATAGGGGAGGATGAGGTAAGTTGAGCCACTTTTTACTTAAACGCTTCTACTAAGAAAACAGCTTGGTTTACAATAAAAGTGAAAGTGGCAGCATAAAGATTGATGCTTTGGCCTTAATTTAACAAAAAAAATTTTTTCATAACTCATAAGAATATTGAAAAAAAGCATGTTTTAAATATTACGTCATTTTGGCTCAACTTATCTACCCCACGTGGTAAGTTGAGCCGGGGTGTGAGGAAAGTTGAGCCACTCGTTTAAGTTCAGTAACAAAAGCTGTAGCGATGGTAGCCAACATATAACGTGGTTCGGCCTTTTACAATGTGATAAATTTATCGGACGGACGTATTAGAGTGTGCAGTGACTATTTCACTTCACAATTGACCCAGTCTCTTGTTGACAATATGTAGCCTAATCTTCACTCAACACATGTGGAATTTGAGTCGAAAGTTAGAAAGAAGACTGGTTGGGTAGCAGTTAATACATAGCTGCTACCAGGAAGAAAGAACAACATGTGAAAGGATAAATTTATTTTGTTGTGACTGTTCGACTGTGAAATTGCGCACTTCCCAGCCGACAAATCTGCCACTTTTTCGTTGATTGAACGTCAACAGACGTTGAATCAATGTAGTACTAGCAGATCGTGTTAACTGAGCTGCAGAACAGAATGTAAAACGATACATTAATACAGCACCATCCTGATTAAATAAACCTCCAAATGTGAATTTGCTAAATCAATTTCCGTTGTCTGTCAGATCTTAACTTATTCCATATGCCACTGATCAAGAGAGCATGGAATCCGGAATTTCTGCTGACGGCAGAAAGTTTTTCCAAGTGGTCGTGTGAGGAAGCTTTAACGACATCCTCTTTAAGAAAAGCACACTCATCATCGTCCGCTTTAAAGACAAAGGACAACTTTTCCTCGGACTTTCCAGGCACGTTTCTTAAAAAGTTGGCCTCAATTTCTCCATCTTCATTGAAGCATTCGATTTTACCAATGTAATGCACAGGGTCGGGTTTTCCCTTGCATGTTGCTAGTAGGCTGCAGGTTACACTACAAATAAATTTACATTTCAATGGACCAATGGACAAATTATTTTTCCAGAGATTTAGATTATTAAAGAGTAAAATACACTTTGTTATCTATTTAATGACTACATATATCATCACTTAACACTGGAAGCTGAAGTGAGGTAAGTTGAGCCACCGGCTCAACTTACCTGTATGTCACTGGCTCAACTTACCTCAAGGCCGCCATTAAAAGTTAAACGGGAATTTCTCCAGTCATATATGAGCTAGCAACCTCACTTTAATAGTTTCTGAATAAGCTAACATTAGTGATTACTGTTAGACATATCAATACTGGTGAATGTCACAGACATTTTGTACAACTCAAAAAATCTTTTTTTTTAAAAAGTTCAAAAAACTTCCCAAAATCACTAAAAATAGTTTTTTTGTCTTTCTACAAGACGAAGACCTATAATCTTTACAGAACAGGCCAGGCCCGCAACCAGCAAATATTTTCGGGGGGGGCATTTAATTTTTATCAAAGAACAAACATTAAAATGAAATATTGTGACATTTTTATGTTAATGTCCACGCCCATTGATAGAGTGTGTGGCACTACCATGCTACGGTTCAGTGGTCATAACTTATGTCAATCACGTTTTTGTTTAGTACAGCCATGGCCACCTAAAGATACGGCCTGATTTGTCACATTTTGCAGAAATTTCCAGGTTTATCTAACTTTGGGCAAACGTTTAAATAAATTTTTCTAAAAATTAGATTTTTACGCTTTCTTTATTCTTTTCCCCAGATGACACAATAGATTCTAACATCCTCGCATGTTGAAAAACAAAGAAAATTTGATTTTGTAGATTTTAGTCAGACTGTTAATTTTCAATAACAGTCTGATTTTGCGTTTTTCAACTTACTTTTTCTCATTTGCTACTGCTTCCTCAAGGCAACAAAAAAGTTTTTTGTCATTTGGAAACCGTAAAAAGTAAAAACATCTCAAAAAATGTCAGTCAAGCACTAGCAGTAGCTGTAATCAAAATCTGCAAAATGTGACAAATCAGGCCGCATCTCCAGGTGGCCATGGTACAGCATTAAAGGAAACTAGCCTTTGTAACCTTTTCTCATTTAGCTATGATTACCCAAGGAAGAAAATTACAATATCACAGTAATGTGTTCAGTCGGTTACAAATAAAATACAACATCTGTAGGCTACGAACTGCATTGACACGACTGGAGTCATAAATTAATCAATAACATATATTTACATCAACATAAACCATATCCCTGACACAAACAAACAGATACATATGAATAAACTCAACACGGTAATTACAAATTACAATCCTAAAACATTTTGTTGGCTCAGCAAGTTTTTATGTTTGTAGGCCCAAAGAAGTTGACATTGCAAATGCAAAATGACATTTTAATTTAGAGCATAATGTCTAACTTTCTACTTGATTTGGCAAGTTCGTTTAACACCAATTCCGCGCTTGGAATTTGAGTACGATGGATTTGCATGAGAGCTAGTCCAGAAAGCCTGTCCTGCCCCATAGTGCTTCTAAGGTAACTTTTCAAGCGTCGTAGACAGCTAAATGTTCTTTCTGCAGAAGTAATTGTGACTGGAAGTGTAGCCAAAATTATCAAGAGTTTGTAAATGTTTGGATAAAACTCTTTTTGGGATTCTATTGCTGACACCGCATCAATCGCACTTGCTGGCCTTTCACTTTCAAGAATTCATTTAAAATCAGATTTATAAATGCTTTAAGCCCAACTGAGTAGCTTATTCACCACGCTATCGCAGCTGCTTTTGATCTCGAATCATTTAGTTGTTTTTAAACGCTTTTTATGGTGATGATGGATGCTGACATTATGTAGGCTATACGCTAACGAAACAGATAATGAGGATGCCAGCCTAATTTATCGAACAAAATTGTTAGCATAGCTTCCAACCAGCGTAGCCTACTTTCGGTTTCGATAGTCTACACTCTACAGTACGTGCACGGACATTTTGCCGAAAGGACATTTTGACGAAAGACATTTTGCCGAAAGGACATTTTGCCGAAACTCATTTTGCCGACAGGACTAATTACCGAATTCTATAATTTCGCCAATTTGTCTAATCGGCATTTAGTCCTTTCGGCAATTAGTCTTTCGGCAAAATGAGTTTCGAAAAAATGTCTATTCGGCAAAATGTCCTTTCGGCAAAATGTCCTTTCGACAAAATGTCCGGGTACCCTACAGTATGGCTGTACGTGTACGACGTATAGTAGGGCCTACATTTCATACTGCATAAAACGCTTAAAAATTTTTCAAAAAATTTCGGGGGGGGCAAATGCCCTCAATGCCCCCCCCTGGTTGCGGGCTTGAGAACAGCTCTATATAAGATAAACGGTCAGATAGGTGGCAGTAGAAAGTTGATGCGATTTTTATTTTTCGAGTTACAGGGGGTGGCTCAACTTACCCACTGGCACAACTTACCTCATCTTCCCCTACACATATTTAACAGTTAGCAAAGTTATCCGAGAGTAACAGCCTGCAGTATTATGTGCATACACAACAGCTGCACCACCAATGTACAAATATAATAGGCCTGCTGGTATCAAACAACAACAAGGTTCCTTCAACTGTCCGTATAGTCTATAGGTGACTACTATTCTATTACACTTAAAAAAATCCAAAAAAAAAGTTAATAATACAATCATTAAAACCAATAAATTCTTGGCAAATTGAAGTGAGATCAACCTGATCGATCAAGGTTTTGTGAATGTGTTCAACTGTTCATCCTATGGTTCAAGTGCCCTTGGGTTAATCCGCTTTTTAAGTAATTTTTCACCAGTCTGTGGCACGAAAAAGACATTTTAGCAGTAGCATTAAACATAAGGATTTTCAGGTAAAACTGTATCAGTTTTGATATATTTATGTAAATTTTTTATCTATTTTAACAGCTTGAGTTCGTTTTCGAGACAATTAACATCAATATCCCCATCTAGCCTGGTTTAAGTGCCTTCTTTTAAAAACAAAGTTGCTGTATCCTCTACCCTTGCTGCAGCTAAAATTACTTTCTCTATATCACAAAAAACTGCAGGTTATCTTGGTCAAATCTTTCGCTACCTTTCCAAAAATATTTGGCTTTCAAAAGTAGGTGGGCCAGGCCCACCAAGAAAATAAAGTATGTGGGCCCAGGCCCACGAGGCCCACGTGGTTCCTCCATCCCTGGATGACACCATGACCATTGGAGTGACCGACCTATCTTCAGAAGGTACACTAGTCAGAAGGCCCCCTAGCTAGATGGTCCACTGGTCAAAAACGTCACCTAGACCATCTGTCTATGGTAGACCATCCAACTTATGTACCTTCTGAGAACTGTCTGGCCTGTCCATGAACCACCCCTTACAGGCAGGGTTACATTCACTTTCGCCTGAATGTTTAGTAGCCTACCACTCCACTTTTTTATATATAACATCGGTTTTATCTTTTTCGCTGAACGTGAAGATTTAAATGTGAAACTTGTCTATAACTCATTCTTATTTGAATTTTCATGTATTCAGATTTTTTCATATTAGCAAGGTGTTAATTCTGTTTGTGGTGTGAATAAGTAGCAGGATGGCATTTTCATGGAGAAAGTGTCAAAATGTGTTGCCTTGCAATAATTGGGAATAAAGGTCTATAGGCGAGTAAGAATTGACATAAAAATAGCCGTCCCGGACATTTTTGATAACAACCATTTTTCTTCATAAAAAGATGGGTTACCTGTTTGACACCCCAAATCTAAAATTCGGCAAAATTCGGACATGGGAAAAGGCCTTTTTCACTGGGGCAATTATTGATCGGCGCGCCATCTAGCGGAAGAAAAATTTATGTATTTTATGTCGTGCTAATTCGAGAATTTCAAGTGAAACAAGGATGATTAACATAGTGTCTAGAATTACCCTTCAGCAAAATTTGCTATTTTACGTTGATTTAACGTCTGGCAACGTTGAATCGACGCAAAATAACATATTTTGTTTGCTGAGTGCCTCATGTAACAGAAATTAGGCTCCAATGATAGTGTAAAAAGGTGGTCCCATACTTGATTCAAGTGTTGGGTATGAGAAGATAAGGTCCTCATTCCTTCCTAATGAGGTCCTCATTAATTCCTCATTCCATTCCTAAGCCTTCGGCACTAAGGAGAGTATGGTGGCCAGTTTCTTTCTCCCGGCCGCCTTTCCTGCAGCAATTACGCCCACCCAATTTATTACCGTACACCCTAGGTAGAGATGAGCGGTGTTTTCAACAACCAGCTGAAGCCGGGAGTCGAACCAGGTTTGCATAATTGGAAAGCCAACGCCTTACCCGTTGTGCCAACCCACAGTGTAGTGGTTGTAAAATTCTACAAAATGCTAATTAACCAAGATGGATTTCGGAAAATGTAATTTCGTCTGTTACAACGTATCTGACGAACATGAAAATTACGGACACATAAAATTTGGTAATTTCTATCTTGAACTTTTACAAAGAGAATATTTCAGAAAAATCATAATTAAGGAGTGGGATAACAACTATAACATCATACCAGCCAAGTCATTAAATCCATTGCATCATCGCCAAAGCTGCACAAAAATACTTACCTGAAGAAATAGGTCGTTACATAGGTAGTCATTCTAACGTTGATGCAATGTCGCTAGACTTTTATTGTCAATTGGCATTTTTATACATCAGGTCACAAGATCGAGTATTCTCTTGGATGTACTATCATCCCTTGGTCTTTGTTCAAGTTATGGTCAAGTAATAGCGTTTAAACGATCAGCTACTATAAGCCAAGCGAATGGTGATAATACGGATGAGGTAATGGACTCTACAAGTCATTCCGGCTCTTTCTGTCAGTGGGTAGCAGATAATTTCGATTTTAACGAAGATACTCTGACAGGTCATGAACTCTGATACAACGCATGTAATGGGCATTATAAATCGTCAAACACCAGTCCAAGAATGGCAACTCAATCACTAGTTATTGAAAAACAACACGTCAGTGCAACTGAACTACTGGAATCAGGCAATTTAGACAAGTCGTATACTGGTGCAAAGACAGGTACTTGGAAAGACATACGAATCAAGCAGCTGAACGTCTCTTCCGTGTTATTTACTCACCATGAATTGCTTGACACTCAATGGCTGTGTTCAAACATATTCAAATCTAAGCCAGTACAATGGCAAGGGTTGATGGCTAATGCAGTTCAAGGTGAGTTTCAGGTTTCGTCAGTATCATTTAATCCTATGATAGCGCTTAATCCCGCTACAGATGAAGGCGATGAAGCTGTTTACAATACAATGATATTCGTTCAAGACCAAGCGAGAAAAATGAGCATACGTTGTACACCGCTAACGTTTGACCAACCCCTCTACTTCAGAGCATTCAAAATTAAACAGGACAATTTTGGTATTTTCAAAAATGTTTCCTTACGACTTGGTGGTTTTCATCAACTGATGTCCTTTCTCGGAGCAGGGTGCAAAATGATGGAAAGAAGTGGTTTAGATGATTTATGGAAAACTGTGTATGCATCGAAATCTTTGCCAAAAATGATGGAGAACTTTTGTTGTAGGCTACAACGTTTCAACAGGGCATTATTGCTGATACTCGTGTAAATGTGGATAACGCCTTAATTATTGGTAACGATATTACTCGTAAAATATGTGGAAAGAAACTGAAAGAGATTTCTCTAAAAAGATCTGACCAAGCAAGTAGCCTACCTTTGCCGTCATGCGAAAAACCTTATTATATGGAGATAAAGAGATACACAATACACATGTCATCCACCAAAATCTTTGACAGATTTCTGTCCATAGCCTGTTTGCAGAGGTCACTGGAACCGGACAAATTTTTGTATGAACTTGCCAATGTTCCACCATCACTTTTCTCAGATGACGAAAGTATACGGAAATCTCAGACATCTGCATTGTTCAAATACATAATCTTGCAAAATGAGAATATTTTGCGCACTAATTCTCGATTATCTTGTATTTCGATTGTATTTGATGGCTGTGCTCTCATTCAACGACTCCCTGGCCAAAAGTTGGGAATATGAAAAATTTGCTGGAAATGTTAATTCAATATCTTCTACGCGGGGAAAATACCAATATCAGAGTTGTTTTTGACGACTTATTGTGATATTGAAACAACCAAAGGAGCAGAGCAAAAGCGCATAAAGCTGACCACATCTTGTCGCGACGTAGCAATTCGCTTAGACACACCCATCCCAGCAAATACACCCGTGTTTTTATCAAATAAACGTAACAATTTATAAACTTACTCTAGGATAATCTTAGTAATAATGGCATTACTGTGGACAAGGCCAAAGGAGAAAGAGACGCTAATGTTGCTATCGTCCGTAAGGTTCTGGAAGAACATGAAACCTATGGTCAATTGGTCAAGATATAGGCTAATTGTGATGGCTGACGATACTGATGTAGCCCTACTCATCCTTTTGCTTTATCTCGCACCATGCGGAAACAGCATTTATATGAAAACGTCTAACGCGAAAATTTCCATTCGTCGAGCTCAGCTTGCACTCGGAGAAAATATGTGCCCATCTTTGCTATTTTGCCACGCGTTCTCTGGATGCGATACAACATCCTGCTTTTACGAAACGGGAAAAGTAAAAGTTTTTAAAATCTTGAAAGGTCTCGACAAAGTGCAACGTAAATGTGCCGCCTTCGGAAACAAGAAAACTTTAGAAGAAAAGACATTTCTAGAATTGGAGAAGAATTCTCCCAAATTCTGTACAAGCAAGTATTTTCCATGAATACTTTGAATTTATTGCGCTACCATTACGCTGTATCCCCAAAATATATATCAGTTGAAAGAATGCCTCCAACAAGTAGAGCATGCTACTTTTGCAGCCTTCGTGTGCATCATCAAGTGTCAACGTGGCGTCGTTTGAAAATTGTGCTGAATCCTACTTTCTATGGATACAAGGAAACAGCTTCTGGTCTGGTCCCAATAATGACAGATAATGAATGTGCAGTTGTGCACTCAAAACTTTTTTGAAAGAAGTTAGGTGCAATTGCAGGAGTGCTAAGCGTTTATGCACATCTTGTGGTTGCTCCAAGAAAAGCTTTAAATGCAGTATTCACTGTGCTTGTGAAGCTCAGTGTAAAATTTCATCACTTTTAGTGTGTTAGATACCCAAAAGCTGTGAGTGTAGAAGTATATTTACTTTAATAAAAATAGTTGCATCCCTAGAACGGGACCTCAAATTGTTACTGTGGTAGTTTTTGCAAGTAAAATGTTTTTGCAATGAATGATTTGTAAATTAAAGTGAACCCATATATTAAATGTACGCTGCCTTTTCTGTTGAAGCAAAGCAATAGTACTGAATAAACGACATGAAATGGTCTCCAGATAAGCATTAATTGCTCAAATCGCTGATGTTTATCTTTCTATTATACGTTGATTATACATCTGTCAACGTTGTATCACCACTTGCTTCAGTTGCTAATGTTGTTGAAGTGTCATATAGCCTACATTGAATTACACTTTAACGTAGGCAATTGTAATTGCGTGATAATAATTAAACTGTAATAAATGGCCAAATACGTCACAAATATGGGCGTCGGCAGAAAAAATGCAGGGGTGGGGGAGAAGCGGGGGTTGGGAGGGCATAATTTTTGAAGCCAAGTTATCTTGTAAGAAAGCATACAACTTGTATGTTGCAACATAGGTAAGAAAAGTTCTAAATTTAAAGTAACATTTGAGTGGTGAGGTGCGAAAATTGTGAAAAAAATTACTATTAACGTATGATGTAAGTGGTTGTTGCGCCTACGGCGCAAAACTATTTAGAGAAATTAAAAAACTAAAGTAGAATTGGTTGAAAACCTGATGAAAAAGTGTTTGCGTGGAAGGCGAATACAACTTTTGAAAATTGCACTCTCGAGCAAATTACAGGTAAATCATAATCTTGGGGGAGGGGGTAAGTGCCCCTTCCCTGCCGACACCCATGATCACAACCTTTTTTAAAAAATATTATTACACTTATCTTTTTGTGAGTGTTAATTACGTTTATGCTTACTAAGTTGCGTTTTACTTAGAGCAAATATTTACAACCGCTAGATGGCGCGCTATGAAAATTTAAAATGCGGTTTTGGGGCAGTTCCCCAAGTCCGATTTTTGCCGAATTTTGGAATCGTCGGTCTGACTACCAGACAAGCTTCCTGCAACCAAAAAATGGTTGTTATCAAAAATGTCCAGGTCCAATGTCACTTCTTACTCGCCTATAATGATTTCGCATTTTTGAAATTTTGAAGTGTGTTTAGCAAGGCTTTGTAGTTTAACAACACTGAAGAAATGGCCGGTACACGTGTCAGCCATCTTGTTTGGCACAAAGTGTGCAAGCTATGGTGGGATTCTTCCTGCAGGGCGATTTTGAACTTGCCAGACCGATTTTGCAAACTACTTAGCTCCTGAACAATTCCCATAGCATTATGCAGGTCTCTATGGCATATTTGGATTGTTTTGCAGTCGGAATTTCCAAGCAAAAAACTAAAAAGTTTTGCAACAAAATAAAAAACAAAAATAAAACACAAAAGTAGAAAAATATTAAAAATAATTTTTTTATCTTTGCATTAGTGGGGGAGGGGTAATTTTGCATTAGTTACCCCCCACTCCAATTAGTGTGGGGGTAATCACCCCGCGGCCCCCCTATAATGGAGCCCATGGTTACTGCACACATCCAGATATCGAATAAAACTTGTTACCGGTAACCTACTTGATTGTGCCGTTTCTTCGTATCCTACATAAAGTCGACACTTTGACTACGCTGTTGAGGCGACGAGGGCTCGAATCAACAAATTGTCTAACTGTTGCGTCTGCTGCAAATGCGCGACAATCTACTAACTTTTGTTGGATTCTTTTATTTGCAATGCAAGTCTGAATACATTTTTTTATGATAAAGCTTGTGGAATGCCAACAACGTCAGTGCTACGATAACAAATCTGATTGAGTTTTAACTTCTTTGATAAAGCAAAAAGTCATAAGTTGATTGATCTAAATGATAAAGAATAAACTAATTTGAAAAAGTTTTCTACAAGTCAGCAGTTGTGAACTGAGCAAGCGACAACTGAACAAGTGAAAACTGAACTAGCAACATTTGAGCAAGTGGCTAAAGTTGGCAAATGATAAAACTGAGAAAGTAACAACTGAGCAAGCCGAAACTTGACATGTCACTAGTCAGCAAAATCAGTTCAGCAAGAGATGACCATCAAGTTCGACGTGAGCACATAAATCTCGTTTGCTGACAGGGCAGTGGCTGAAATGTAATTGCTGAGTTGTCGCACGCCGAGTGGTCCGACGACGAATTTGAAGAGTAGGGTAGGCTATATAAGCAAATTTTATAGTCAAAAACGTTATACAGTATATCTAGGCTATAAACCACTGGATATTTATAACATGATTTAGGATATGGATAATATGCGAATCATGACAAAATAGACTTCTTTACGGTGTTCGTGCTAAATCATAACAGTAACGGAACAGCCTCTTTTCTGACTGGGCAAGCACGCTCGGAGCAGACCTGGCTTCCAATGGTGGCAGCAATCGATTCATCTAGGGCTTTGAAACCGCGTTCAACCGGGATGACAACTTCAGCGATTGTCTCGAGTTGTGTTTGGATTGCGGCTTTAAGTTCGTCAGTGGCGCCTTCGGTAACAACAGAAACAGCGTAGGTCTGTAAAAGCGAAAATGTATATCGAGATTATAAATTGCATCTTAAAATGATTGTTAAAGTTTTTGCAGCTTACGTTACAACCTATTGGCTAGTTTTTCCTATTTCATCCACATAGCTACTCGCAACGCAGATATGCAAAAGGTCTTTGAAACTGTGATAGGCTAATTGCTTTCCCTTTTTAGACAACCACAGAGCAACCAGCTGTGGGTAGCCTACCTAAACTGATCCCGGGCCCTGGGCCAAAAGTACTCACTAGACCATCAATGTCAGCGCTAGTGGCTACGATAAGGTATAGGCTACATAAAGCCTGGTTATGCTTTAGAGATCAACATGGCGAAATTAGTAAGTATAAAACTTTTAACGTAGACTAAGCTGTTTTAGTGTACCGGCACTGTATGAATTTTCACCATCACAATTTGAGTTACAGAAATCGCAAAAATTCATAACTGTTACTATTCTGTTCATACAGTAAAATTGGGGCGCAGAAATTGAACCGTGCTTCAGGTACAAAACAGTCTTGCGCCAGCCCTGACACACAGTGGTAGACAAAGGATTGGGAAGACGAAATAGATTCTTGGAAAAATATTTATTCCAATTAATCTTGTATGTTTAATAAACATAAATTACAAGCGGAATATTTTGAACAATACTGCACTGTTGTTATACCAAATAAAATGGCCTGTATGTTGCAGTTTTGATTGCAGTACCGTAGCTTTTATAAAGCTATAGCCTAGGCCCACAACTTGAGGAAAGATCTCACTGAAAATTATTCCATTAAGCGTTTTGTAATAAAAAAAACTTCGATATATTTTAGGCTCTATGTAAATAAAAGATAACTTACAATTACACCATCGTTTTGCAAAAGATTTGCATATTTGTCGATGACTTCATCATCGCTGCCCCGACCATCAGTGACAACTATCAAAACATTAGGAGAGCCTGGCCTATCACCGTTTTGTTCTTGAAAAAAAATGTCGTGTGCATATTTGAGTGCTTTTCCAGTTTCTGTGCCTGAAAGAACATGAAAAAGACTGTTTCATAACAAAAACTATACCGACACAAAAACATAATGTAAGCTTACGCTCTCTGCTTAGTATTGCGCTTGGCATTGAGACACTCTTTTGTACTGTAGTATTAATACCATTTATCATATTATTATTCATACTTACAGTATATCAATTTGGATACTTTTCGGTCATATATACATTCAGAAAAGTCTTGCAACTTAATAAGCAAATAATACGACTTTAGCCTACGACAAATTTAATTACCTTGGCTTTTCATTAGAAAAAGTATCATTAAAGCGTGCACAGAATTATTCAAAACGTGTTGTTAATGAAAACTTGAACCAAACAATATCATTTTGAAATGACTTAACTTATTCTATTTGAGTAACACTAAACTGAAGAAGCCACACTTGCGTGGCAAAAGCTCTATAAATAAATTGATTTTCTGATTTAGTGTGATACTGTATACGCTACTCTATTTTAAAATTTAGCCTACTTTTTACCTGTGCCATTGTAAGGAATCTTTCTCACATCTTCCAACAGGGCTTCTTTATCAACGTGTTTGTTCAATGGAATGGCGGTTTTGGTATCGACGTTTGCATTGAATCTGAAAACTCCTACTCTTGCTTTGTCTGGTCCAACATCGAATAAGCTAAAATAGTTCCAATTGATGAAAGTCATAAGAAAAAAAATCTTTGGCGAAGAGTTCCGGATTTGTTACTTGGTTAAAACACTGGTGGTCATCAACTTGAAACTATCAGAGATGTTATTTAATCCTTTCATTTTTCATGTTGCTATATGGCATCGTATTTTTGATATTTTACGCAAAAACGGTTTGAGATACATTTTAATAATCTAAATCAAATATAGGTATTACTGTTTGAATCCTTAACAGCCTGTTTCACCTTTAACGGATCATCAGAAAGGTCTTTATTCAAATAGAATTCTATTCAGATAGTAATAACTATATTTAATTTAATTCGCTCTGCTTTGCTTTTTTACTTCGCATTGAGCATTTATTATAGTACAGTATTAGTAGTTTTTATTGTTTTCAATCTAGATATTAGAGACCATGCAAAAGTATGGTAAGTAGCCCACCATTAAGTATACTTTAGTTTTTATCGATTTAATTTTTTTCTTTCTAAAAGAAGGTTGATACATACTTTAAAATTAACTTTCTAAACTTATATGCGGAATATTGTGTGAATTCTTTCAAATGCCGAAACTTTTTTGAATGTGTTGCCACATGGCAACATCAGTAGCCTACACTACAGAACTTATATTAAAATCTGTTTTTTGCTATACCCGAACCTATTTACTTTTTATACTCGGCATGTTCTACATACATTACGTATTAGACCTGATATCACAAAATAAAATGGTTCTTGAAAATTTTACATTGAACCTCCTGACGCGAGAGATTTCTGATGAGGATTCGGCGGACGAAAATGATTGTACTCCCGATCGCTTGTGTGGAAATCAATTGCGTGCTACTGCTTAATTACGAGAAAAAAATTAATTAATTATGAAACTGAAGGTCATTTACCAAACAGGGCAAAAAAAATAAACTCGTGAAAAAAAGTGCACCGTGAACAAGTGGAGGAGCTTCTCCTTTGAAGGATTTGTTTAAACAAATGCTGAAGCAAAGTACCGAGTATTGTTAATCTAAAACTTGACTTGATGTAAAAGTTACCAAAAAAGAGATTAGAGGTTTCTTGGGGATTTTGATTATTCCCAGGTACTCAGAAGTTCCTAACAAGCGTATGTAGGCTATTGGTCGACTGGTAAAGGTGTAGCCAACGACCTACGTAATGAAGCCATTTCCAAAAGCATGTGGCGAAACAGATTTGACCTAATCATGAAAGGTTTGCACTTCACACCAACCTTTACCCTGGATAGAGAGGATAAATATTCAAAATTAAGACCCATCATATCACAATGCAAAAAAATCATGAAAATTTTTTTACCGGAAAAAGATACTTCTCATGACGAAACAATGGTGAGTTTTGAACCTTATCAAGGAAAATCGTTCCACGGAAATGACAAAACTGATTCATTAGTTTGGTATAAGTGCAAAAATACAAGGTGGAAAGACATAGCTTTTGTAACAGTTGCATCAACACTGCAATGGACAAAATTCACAAGGGTCAATCGAAAGGTGGAGCAATTATGAGCATCAAAATGTCGATGTGGCTTAGGCAATTTCTCGAGGGATTTAGCACTACAACGTTCGAATGGGTGGGACGGATAGGATGAGTCAAAACATAAACCTATATAGAATTGGCATCAGGGGAAGAAATGGGGGTGGAGTATATTTACTTGGCTTTTGGATGCAGCTGTGCACATGGCTTGGCAAATTTTCAAAAAAAACATCTACACCACAAACTGATTTTAGACAGAAGCTTGCAATGTCTTAAGTCACAAAATATGGCTTTCCTTCAAAGTAACCCTAAAGAAAATCACAGTAGCGCCCTGGGTTTAATAACGGATGACTAGTTGGAATTAGGACATCTAGTCAGACCGATTTACAGAAAACGTTAGGCTACTGTGCCAAGTGCCGTCTATTGTACACACTGAGCGCTGTAAATGTGATGTTGAACTTTGCCTCAAATGTTTCATACCGTACCACACCAATTGGTTGGTAGCAAATTTGACTATTTTCATCAAAAAGTGTTTTGTTTTGGACGTATTGCAAAGCACTGCTGTTAAGTTGCTTAAATTTGTACGTTACCAGTTGGCTTTGAGTTTAAAATATTACATTAAAATGTTTTTCTTTTTTGTTTTCACTTTTGGAGCTCAGAGCAGTAATGAAAAAATGGTTTGCAAGATAAAAAAAATCAGTTTATTTTTCACTGTTTTCGAGGTTTTCATAATGACAAACGCATCCACAGTCGATGAATTACATTATAATGCAGTAGAGCACTTGCAATCTGTTTAAGCTATAGACATATTTTGAAGATATCGTTTTAATTAGGCAAAATTATAAACAAGATGTCAACCTGCTAAACCAATTATCAAAAGTACCCATATCTTCCTAATGCTGCCATATGGCAACAGGCCAGTGTGACGTCACCAGTTTGAAATTATAAAATTAAAAAATATATTTTGATTTTTTCAATCCATTGCAAAGCACCTAAGAGCATTAACTAGATATGTTCAAATATTTTATTAATCTGGGCATTGAAGAGTTAAAACAACCTACACACAATATAAGCTAACGTTCTAGAAATGGAGTAATGTGTTGTAACTGCAGTATTGTACCAAATAGGCTACAAGGCAAAGTAATGAGACCGGAAAGTAGGCTATATGCAGCCTATCACTATTACTGCAAGAGCGTGCTAAAATAAATTAAAAAAGTCTTGCATATTTATTGGTTTTGATAGCATTAAAATATTCGAGCTAAGAATGTAAAAAAGGGTTAGTTGGTTATTTACATCAGTACCTATAAAACCTAACAATTTGTGACTAGGCTTTATCTCAGATTCAATTTTTGAAGATAACAGTGGAAAAACTCCCTAGATAGCATGAAATAACATATTAAGCTACATTACGACATTTAAAAACATTGTTTCGATTGAAATACTTACTCAATGACTTGTGTGGCAAACTCTTTCATAATTTGCCAGTTATGAAATAGAACTGTTGATGAAGAGTCAAGTATGAGACCCAGATCCACTGTCGGGCATGGTTCTTTGAAAAAAATAAAATGAATAAGCTGAAATTTTGTTAACTAAAGCTTTCAAAATAATAATAATAATCTGAAAAAATAATATAATCGGTAACTGCTTTGAAAGGATCAAAGTAGTCACTAAGCCACTTTCATGTTTTCGAAGATTTAATCCAATCAACACAGAGTTACAACACAGATTTAATCCAATCAATCAACAATAACAACACAGAGTTATTGAGTGATGAAAACTTATTAAACACATTTCTTCTGTGAGCGCTGCTGCGAAGAAACACGAATAGCAGCACAATTTTAGAAGCAAAATGTGCGTTGAATGCGTTTTAAATTTACATGCGGCTGTAAGTTGTTTACCTAAACAGCAAGGAGGTTTTTTGCTCCAGATAGCAGTTCTTTTACAACGAGTTTGCGTGCGTCGAGGAGGAAAGAGAACTTTATCTCCAGTGCATCTGAACTTGCAAATGGACCCAACGCTGTTCTCTTTGTCGCAGTTAACTTTGAGATATTTAGTTTCTTCAATCACGGTGCACTCTAAAAAAAAAGAAGTAAAAGTAACAGAATGCTGATTTTTTGAAAAAAATTTTGTGTAAGAGCTTTAAAAATATGTCTGGATTGAATAAATTTTTATCTAACTGCTCATATGTAGCCAAATCAATATGGGAATATCATGATCTTGCTTGTCCTACAGATTCTTCGATGAAAAGTTTTATGTTCAGCAACAACAAAGATATCGAGTTTTGCTAGTAGTTTCGTCTGATTAAGGTCAGACCTATACCTATCATTTGTTTATTACAATTTTTTTTATTAGAAATCATTCAATCCGCTATTGTAAAACTGCCCACCCTATTATCAAGCTATTGTCTATGGAAGCATTATTGTCAAACTTACTCTCGCATCTTGGTGCTTTCGGAAGGAAACTCAACCTCCTCTCGCCGGTTGCAGTTCTTCTACAAACAGTTCTTCTGCTGCCTTTTAGTGCAAAACCTGGTAATCAAAAGAATAAACACAAATTTTTACACTCAACGTCAATCAAAGTTACAGACACTCTAGCTATTATTTTTGCATAAATCAAGACTATCAACAACGTAAAATAGTAGAGAAGTTTAATTTTCATAAAAACACAACAAAAAGACCGGATATATATTTTATTACGATCGCTAACCTTAAATTTTATTCTTAGTGTGTAAGTTTTCAGACAGCAAATCAGTCGTTTTTGCATTGAATCAAAGTCTGCTGACGTTCATTCAATGTAAAAAATGTCTGATTTGCTGTCTGGGTTCATTGTGAGGTAGCGCATTTGTTTAAAACAGTTTTGTTTTGATTTAGACTATAAGGACAAAGGTTTATTAAACCGTACCTGTGTTGCATCCAAAAACGCATTCGGCTCCTCTTAAGAATCGGTTGTTAGCAAGTCTACCTTCAGCATCTTTACAATTCACATACCCGTTCTTTGGGCCTCTCGGTGCTCGGCAACTTTCTGGTGGGGGCGTAGTAGTGGGCTCGGCTCGAGTTGTCCGTGGAACTAAAGTATAGACATGCGTTTTGGAAACAAGTGCTAAAACAAACCATTGAAATGCAAATAGTCTTTGATGCACAAAACGCTTAAATTAAGAAAAAGAATATTTTTTTATTAAAGTTTTGCACCCACTTTGTAGAATATAAAATAATGTTTTTTATATTATTTCAAGATTTGAACACTTATTTTTGCAGTATCAAAATAATTTGAAGTTAGCTTTCTTACTGCAATCGGTTGTGAAGGAGTTGCATCCATCTTTGAAGCAGCAACATCTACAGACTGAAGTGGGTGCACCAGGATTACATTGACTCGGTGTAGCGGCAGCCCTTGGATTCTAGATTGAAGCAAACGTTATTTTTTATTCTATTAATTTCTTCAGGTAAGTAATCGAATACGTGGCAGAGCGGTTAAAAATCTATTCGACATTTGATAAACGACACTTTAGAACTTAAAAGCTTGAGAACACGCAAGACTTGGTCGGTTGTTTATGGCAAGACACTTCACGTCTGACATACGGAGATTGACTGACTCTCCTTCAATCTAATCGTCAACTGCTGGACACAAGCTTGGACACAACAAAAAGCACCATTTGTACTATTCATAAAATTTTGGTTATGTTTTCTAAGCTTTTTTGCCGTTTCAAGGGGACAATCGAAGAGCTCGTTTCACAGAACAACTAGTGAGCACAACATTTACGTTAAAGTTACCGTAAGTACTTTTGATAGAAAGTTATGTAATAACACTTGAAGTAAATATAAAATACTAAATAACTAAGAAATGCAACATTTATTTTTCACCTGAATAAAATTGTTTTCACATGCATGTGGTTCTTTGCATTTCTTGAACATCAAAATCCCTTGATTACTGTCACGTCTAAACTCGTCTTGGCAGGATTGCTGGAAAATTAACATAAATAAGGCTAGAATAAAGACCCATTCAGAGTAAAACTCTCCCAATTGGAAATCTATGTAGGTAGGATTATGTGGACAGTTGTTTCTGTCTAATTTTTATGTTTTCGAGACTTTCAATGGTACTTAAGAACATTGTTGTAAAAAGATTATTTTCTCTTAGCGGTATAAAAAAAATCTTGCTTGTGGTGATATTTGTGATAAGCCAAAAGCGGAGCGCAACTCCACTTGTCACAATACAGGAACTTTTTTATTTCAATTGCCATCAAATTCTATGTAAACAATTGCATTGGAAAATTATGTTGGGTTTGTTTGAGTTGGTTGGGTTAGTTTCGGAAATAATTTTATTTGGTTTAATCGTTGTTTTATGTTTCAGTGAATAAAAACTTCAGAAAAGCGAAAATAGATGTTTAATACATTTTTGTTGAGGTAAACTGTTGGTTATATAAATATAAAGTTGATGCTTTGCACTGGGTGTAAGCTCAGGATTCCACCGACACTTCCTGCAATCACTCACCTCATTCGATCTACATCTCTTTAGCTGGCCACGTGATCGGCATGCTGCGAGGCTTGGAGCATTTTCACACGTCCAGCACATCAAAGCTATAAAATATTAAATCTTAATGTTCTGTATGATCAATTCAGTTTACTTAAATCTAACATTTAGACCTGATAAATCTTATCGAACGTTTGCAGGAAATCACTACACTGGGATAGCATTTGTATAAGATATGTTATTATTTCCCTTAACGAAAAACGACTTGTTGGTTGCACAAGAGGCATTGACAGACTGGTAAACTTGTTTGGTAGGCTGAGTTTTCTGGCAAACATTTTTGGCAAATGGAATTAAAATTGTTTAGTTGATGAAGGTTTTCCGAAAGATTTAAAAAAAAATTTTTTATAATTGAAAACTTTGTTCTGTATTTTTGTCCGTCGTTCTTATCCCATAGAAACAAAAAGAATCATAGTTTTTAGCACAAACTTAGTTAAAAAATCGAAGTAAAGGTTTATGGGAACAAGGTGTTATTTTTGGTTAATGCTGTTTAAAAAACTACAAACCTTTCAAAAATGAATATTGAGCAATCACGATAACCAGGCTTTTTAGAAAATCGCAATAATAAAGAATTCTTACCATCAGTGGCCACAAGGGCACCAGCAAGAATGACACATGACAGAAAGAACTTCATCTTTTGCTTCTTGTTGTTTCAGTTCGTGTTGACGAATTGTGAATATTGTGATCTTTGCATGGGCTTTTATAGAATTTTCATCCCGATTTTACGGATGTGATGATCACGATATCGCTCGGAGGAGTTGTTTAGGTTTATATTTTCCCAATTTCAAAGCTTCAACGTTTTTGTTGTTGTTGTAAATGGTTTGATTCAATTCTGCGACAGGAAATCGACATCATGGTTGCAAAAAGTAACGAAGCTGCCTTGATGAATCAGGAAAAAGCTTATTTCACGTAAAGTTAATAACTTTCAGTTAATATTTTATCAATATACACATTACACAGTGGCGAGGGGCATTGGGCATTGCCACTCGTTTAAAAAAATCATTAGTTTAGCAAAGTACAGTACGGCATTTAATATGTTTTGAATAGCACTATCTAACTATCACTATTTGGTTTATTAATAAAACGTTTATATAAATTTGCCAGGAGCACAAAAACGAGATGGAATTTCATACAGATTACTGCTGTTCTGTAGTCGAATGTCTAACAAAGATGATGCAGCAGCAAGTAGCGAATTCGTATCTGCAGTGAATATGACATTCAAAGAACCGGCAAGATCAACAGTAGCCACTCTCTTCAAACACTACAACCTTACCAGGATTAGAGCTACTACGAAATGGCATAAGTCAAGTCTGACTGCATTGCGTTGGAGTAAAGCATATTTTACTGATCGATTGAATGAATGTGGGAATATTTTCCTCTTAGTGTTTTTTAAGAGCTTAATCCGGACAATTTTGCATACTTATAGAGGCTTTAAACCTCTGGCGTGTGAATCACCAAAGTTAAAGTTTAAAATAATATGTTCCAATGGCCTGGCCGAATCTCCACGGTGTACATTATACTGCCTATTTTATTGACGTCAAGGCAGGCATACTTTGATTTCTTATAGCGCGGTAGCAACATAGACCAGCGCTTGAATGGAATGACGTGACTAGTGCCATGTGAAAGAAAATTTTGAACTTGAGCAAGTAGATGAAAGAACAGTGACTTAGCTAGAAAGAACATTGCAAGAGGACAAATGCAACTGTTGGGGGGGGGGCAGACTAAGCACTTTTAAAAAGTCATTCAACATGTAATTCAATGTTATTAAAACGTTGTAATTGCATTAAAAACCCATTTTTGGGGGGGGGCGATTGTTCCCCAAGTCCCCTGGTTACGCTCCATTAAAAAGAAGTTGCATGATTTGTGCATTGCTTAATAAAGCGTAGTTTAGAAATAAAATAAGTCTTATGCTGCACCGTACCTTCATAAATTAAACCAAAACATCACTCATCGTCTTGTCAGTGAACACTCAGAAACAACGCAAGAAAAGTTGCACTATAAAAGATTTTTATTTTTTCAAACCCACTTAGGTCAGGTCTGAAAGTTCATGTCAGTTCATCTCTTGAAACAAATTCGTATTTAAAAAAAATATCTTAAGATTCTTTATTCAGATTTTTAAATTTACTCCGACAATTTTCATCAAAAAATTTTGAGAAAATTTGATATTTGAAAAAGATGTTTACAAAAAGTGATGGATCTCGTCCGCAACATCCACTTGGCACATCCGGCGCGTGCACGCCTGATCATATCACGCTGATATTCCTGTGCACTTAAACTCATAATATTTATATTTCCGATATCGTCCAGCAAACCAGTTTACCGTCACTTTCATGATTTTTTCCGTCATATCCTTGTATGTATTGCATTATTGCAAGATATCGAAGTCCTGATCGGCCGGACAAATTTGCTCCGCTAGTCTGATTCATCTCACGTGGCAAAGCATTGATTTTATTTGTTTAAGGGTGCAACTAAATGCAGTCTGACTCTGAAGTCTAGATCAAGAAATCAGTGTGAAAGTATTTGGGCAGCAGCCTGAATTGCACTTCGACAGATGTATTTTAAAGCTTCTTAACGTGTTTAGGGTAGTACTAGTGACTACAAAATTTCCTTATATACATTTTGCAAAGGTTGCTTTAGCGGCTCTACTTTCTTGGACTTTGTATCAAATTAACTGTATGACTAAGTGGTTACTCCTCCTATTCTCATTGCTTTATGCAAGAAGCAGCAGAGTGCGTTCCAGTTTGGTAAATTTCATCTGTGACCAGACCTAGATTATATCCGAGGCCGACCAATTTTGACAATTTTGCATACTTATAGAGGCTTTAAACCTCCGGCGTGTGAATCACCAAGGTTAAAGTTTGGAATAATATGTTTCAATGGCCTGGCCGAATCTCCACGGTGCACATTGCTGCATATTTTATTGACGTCAAGGCAGGCATACTGTGATTTCTTATAGCGCGGTAGTAACATACTGTAGACCAGCGCTTGAATGGAATGACATGACTAGTGCCATGTGAAAGAAAATTTTGAACTTGGGCAAGTAGATGAAAAAACAGTGACTTAGCTAGAAAGAATATTGTAACGGGACAAACTAAGCACTTATGAAACGTCATTCAACATGTAATACAATGTTATTAAAACGTTGTAATTGCATTAAAAACCCATTTTTTGGGGGGAAGCGATTGTTCTCCAAGTCCCCTGGTTACGCTCATGTAAAAAGAAGTTGCATGACTCGTGCATTGCTTAATAAAGCGTAGTTTAGAAATAAAATAAGTCTTATGCTGCACCGTACCTTCATAAATTAAACCAAAACATCACTCATCGTCTTGTCAGTGAACACTCAGAAACAACGCAAGAAAAGTTGCACTATGAAAGATTTTTATTTTTTCAAACCCACTTAGGTCAGGTCTGAAAGTTTATGTCAGTTCATCTCTTGAAACAAATTTATGTTTAAAAAAAAATATCTTAAGATTCTTTATTCAGATTTTGAAATTCACTCTGACAATTTTCATCAAAAAATTTTGAGAAAATTTGATATTTGAAAAAGATGTTTACAAAAAGTGATGGATCTCGTCCGCAACATCCACTTGGCACATCCGGCGCGTGCACACCTGATCATATCACGCTGATATTCCTGTGCACTTAAACTCATAATATTTATATTTCCGATATCGTCCAGCAAACCAGTTTACCGTCACCTTCATGATTTTTTCCGTCATATCCTTGTATGCATTGCATTATTGCAAGATATCGAAGTCCTGATCGGCCGGACAAATTTGCTCCGCTAGTCTGATTCATCTCACGTGGCAAAGCATTGATTTTATTTGTTTAAGGGTGCAACTAAATGCAGTCTGACTTTGAGCTCTAGATCAAGAAATCAGTGTGAAAGTATTTGGGCAGCAGCCTGAATTGCACTTCGACAGATGTATTTTAAAGCTTCTTAACGTGTTTAGGGTAGTAGCCTACTAGTGACTACAAACTTTCCTTATAGACATTCTGCAAAGGTTACTTTAGCGGCTCTACTTTCTTGGACTTTGTATCATATTTATTGTATGACTAAGTGGTTACTCCTCTTATTCTCATTGCTTTACACAAGAAGCAGCAGAGTGCGTTCCAGTTTGGTAAATTTCATCTGTGACCAGACCTAGATTATATCCGAAGCCGATCAATTTTGACAATTTTGCATACTTATAGAGGCTTTAAACCTCCTAGCTTGCACACTTTGTGCCAAACAAGATGGCTGACACGCAGGCGCGAATCTAAGAGTTTTTTTCGGGGGGGGGGCCAGAAAATTTGAAAATCAGTTAAAAAGAAAGAAAAGGCTAAACAGATATGAACAATGATACTACGACATATACGATATGCTATAAAATAGACATTAAAAGAACCATTTTCATCAATTGTGATGCCGAGGGACTAATATCAGCTGTTTAGAAGCTTATCAAACCATTTGATGCGGAAACATACAATATCTACAATTTTTCACAAAAATTCGGGGGGGCCCGGGCCCCTGGCCCCCCCCATAAATCCACGCCTGCTGACACGTGTACCGACCATTTCTTTGTTAAACTGCAAAGCCTTGCTAAACACACTTCAAAAATGCAAAATCATTAGGCTTTTATTCCCAATTATTGCAAGGCAACACATTTTGTCACTTTCTCCTTGAAGGTGCCATCCTGCTACTTATTCACACCACAAACAGAATTAACACTTTGCTAATATGAAAAAATCTGAATACATGAAAATTCAAATAAAAATGAGTTATAGACAAGTTTCACATTTAAATCTCCACGTTCAGCGAAAAAGATAAAACCGATGTTATATATAAAAAAGTGGAGTGGTAGGTTACTAAACATTCAGGCGAAGTGAATGTAAGGACAGTTCTCAGAAGGTACATAAGTTGGATGGTCTACCATAGACAGATGGTCTAGGTGACGTTTTTGACCAGTGGACCATCTAGCTAGGGGGCCTTCTGACTAGTGTACCTTCTGAAGATAGGTCGGTCACTCCAATGGTCATGGTGTCATCATACATCTCCAAATGTTACAAAATAAAATCGTTTTCATGATTATGACAAATTTTCAAACACTATTGGCTCATAAGGTCTTTATAAAGCTGTAACAGTTAGAGAAAATTCGGCCAAAAAGCCAATAAGGGAGACCGAGGCTAAAAGTAACAGGGGTAAGTTGTAACACTATCATTTTCTACCCAACTAAACAGAAAAATGTATTTCTCTATTGCGCCCTCTATCAAGTGTATTGTAGCTAAGTTACAGAGAAACCCTCGTTTCAATATCTCTCCGTACAGTTGAGTTATAACGAAAAGCATTTTTTGCCTACTGAACGTAAAATTTTAGAAAAATAAACTTGTAGTTACTACGACAAGAAAAAGTAAGCTAGAGGGCTGGTCTTTTTTTTTTTGATATAACCATTTACTTAGGTATTTAAAAAATTAAAGGTGACCAAAAATATGTGACATTTTATTGGTGAAATATCGAACAGTTTATGGCTAACTGCTATTGGGGCAAGTTGTAACAAGAGCTGTGTTATGTTCTTGGCAGTAGCCTAAATGAGCTAGATTACTTGGTAACTGTTACAATTATGCGTAATTATAAAAGAAAAAGTGAACGTGGGAAGATTCCACCTGCTGTATTAAAACGTGCTGCTGAGGAAGCCATCACTGGAAATGAGTCTATTTGAAAAATTGCCAAAGATTACAACATATGCCATGTGACTTTGTTCAGACTGGTTAAGAAAGTTAAAGGTAAATTTAACTAGCCTACCTAAGATAGCTTACTGATTGTAAGAAAAAACATTGAACACCTGTAGGCCTATGTCTTTCGAGCGTATTCGAACAGTAGACCGGGAGAAAACTGGGTCAGGTGTGAAAAGTGCCATGGTTGGTCGCATTCTCAATGTACCGAGGGATTGCCAAAGTATTATTGTCACCTTTGTGAGGAGTAAAGGAAAAATGTGAATTTTTGAAATGCCTATTATATTGTGTGCAGTTTTGCGTCAGTGTGTACCTTCTGGTGAACATTTTCTGACCTTGAAGAGTGAATAAACCTTTCTTGAGCAAAAGTGAATGTTCAGTAAAGTGTTTGCTATTTATTAGCAGCAAAAATATTCTGTTACAACTTGCCTCTGCCTGTATTACAACTTGCCCCAGATCCGGAGCAAGTTGTAACGCCCGATTGAAGTTTTTCTAGGCCAATTTTCTCAAAATCCTTAATACATATCACAGGGCTTTAGGTGGAATAATATGCGTAAGTAGTCTACCTATACAACTAATCTCAAAAAAATTCGCTCAGACTTGTTTTTACAGACATATAACAAATAATTCAAAAAATGTTACAACTAGTCCCGGTCTCCCCTATTATGAGAAAACATATCATGCAAAAATCTCAAAAACCTGATGTGATGGGTAAAATCTGATGTGATTTTTGAAATCAGCAGCCTCAACCTCAATATACCCCAAATCACATCTTACATAGCAGACACAAAATTTTTTATTGTTTTTGTTGGCGTGTGATAATCTTCATATCAATGAATTAGTTAATTTTGTAAGACAAAAAAGGTTTAAAAGTGATGTTGTTTTGTATGGCAACACTGCATGAAAATATCTGTAATCAACAAGTGGTCATCGTCAGGGGGTAAATGACGGTCCAGACATAAACTTGGGCTTGTTGGAATTGTCATATCATGGTCCATATTTTCAGCTTATTAGAGCATGAATTTTTTGCTAAAACCCGTGTAAGTCTCACCCTTAAAGTGCCCCTGACAGGTTGGACCCAGGTATAGTAACTTTTCTAAGCATTTTCTAGCGCAGAATTATGCTTAACGAACTTTTTAATCTTAACCTCGAAGCTCGACTGGTAAGGGCGAAATTTATACAAAATGACAGCTCCACAGCGCCACCACAGGCGAAACTCCATATTTCACTGCTCTGCGACGACTTTGGTGGTATTACGTCATCGTGGGTGGGCGTCGTTAGCGACGAATAAAACAAATGCTTTCTAGATGTAATTGGTGGATCACAGTTTGGTCGGAGTTGGTACAAGCGGTTGCTTTTTTCGAATATTTATTCTTTTTTGCAGTTTAATAAAACTGTACTGGATACGTTCCTACAAAACCTAAAATATACTTGAAGTGAAAAATGAAGAAATCGTACGAATCATCATTCATATTTATTTCATCATCACTATTCATAAATAAATAAAAGTTCTCTCTCTCTCTCATAATGTGCCTTCAGTTGGCCATTGAAAACCGGTGTAATAGCCATCTGGACTTTAAAATTGTTTCGGATTTGCCAAACAATGCATGATGGCAGCACAATCCGATTGTTGCTTCCGAGAGTACCACCTTGTAGTATCCACTCCAATACATACCTGTAAGCGACTAATTACCGATACTGCCTGCAAGGAAATAAAATCACTTTGTTTAGTGTGCATTCTTTAGCGTTTAGGGTATTTTTAGCCTAATGTAGCATCCTTACTCTTTCGATAGGTCTCCGTTTTCTCCTTTCGGTTTATTGCTTTTTCTCCAGTTCTTCCTGCTCCTCATAAAAAAAGTCCTCAGAACTGCAGGATGTAAGTGTGCCTCAAAATGGGTCAAATTGGTAACACAGCTAGATGGGTCTTTCTTCAAAAGTGCTTTCGTCTGTGGCACTTAATGGCAACATACACATTCATTGGGCTGGGACATAGACTCGCACTTGTGGCAAACGCACCACCTACAGTTCCCAGCACGCCACTCATTGCTGAGAAGATCCAAATCGGGTTTGTGGTGTTAACAAAATCATCTCCATTGAAGTAAAGAGAACATATACGACTAGTTTTGTATGGTCCATCCCACTTTCGAAGACTTGAAGAAAACTTTGACTATTTTCTTCTCAGCACCTTGTTTTGTTTGAAAGCATGAAAATATAGCACACGTCTTTGTCAGTGACTCTGTCACATAAACAGCAATTTCCAGGCATTACCTCAACCATAAATTAAGGGTACTGTCTGTGAGATACTGCTGTTACACTGCAAATGGCTATAGCCAGATTAGGACAACCAAAAAATTTATCCAAATTGTAGCCCTACAAGAGTTTAGAAAAACTGCAATTTCAATTGAATTGAGATGCTGTTTGATAAAAATAAACTCAATCTATTTGATCTAAACCTGATAGTAATAATAAGTTGACTTTTTCATTTCGGTAATTCTCATTTTGCACATGCTTTAGACCAATAGAGCCCCACACATTGACGTTTTGGAGCAGTCGTACCATACCTTACCAACTCACCACAGAGAAAGAGTGTATCCTTCCCACCCACGGTGACGTCACAGCGGTGTTGCCGTTTTTATTTTCGTAATTGACTGATTGCCAGATTTGCCGAAAATGAACGAAAGTTTGCAAGCGTGTAACTTAGTAGCCTGTTGATATTTTTTACGATTTGCTGGTCAGGGAAGTTTGTTAGTGTCATCTCTTTGGTATCTTAGGTAAATTTAGCAAATTTATTTTCCTGTCAGAGGCACTTTAACATTATTCGTTCATTTCTAGCTAGCAAATTCAACAACCGTTGCTAATTGATCTTCTCTGCGAAACCGACATCTTTCTCTCGCGTCTTTTCATCAGCAGCAAAACGAAATTTCCAGAAATGCAAAAAAAAATGTTAAGCTTGTTCTGTTCAACATATTTGTGTGAGCAGACGTTCTCGGTCATAAACTTGAACAAGAACCGCTTGAGAGCTAAGCGACTCTCTTATGTGATATTTTACGCTTGTCTATCATTAACCTCGAACTAGACTTAGTTTTTGATGTGTTAATTTCTGATAGAAAAGCAGATAACTTATACAGCCTAACTTACAGTAGGCTATGATATGTGTACAATGAAATACTTAAACCTGCATATTGCTTTGATGTATGAAAATGACATTAAATAATACAACATTGCTATATAATTACAGTATACAATACAGTATATGCATCTTTCTTTACGGAAAGAGGCTGTTGGCCCGCGAGCATTTCTGCATTATCAAATTTGGTTCGCCTGAGAAAAAATTTGGACACCCCTGTGCTGAACGATAGTGAGTTATTCTCACATAATCAAATATTACCTAAAACCTTGGCAAGTTCAAATATATAGGGGATTTCAGGGACCAGGGGGACAAAATAGGTTTTTCTTACCTCAAATAATTGACGAACATTGTGTACCAAACACATTTTTTATAAAGATTTACCTTTTCCCCACATCTTTAAAACATTTCAGCAAAAAAAATTTGATGTTTATTTTCAAGTTTTAAATGCGCACTAAACTATAACCCACTGCTGCCTATTGCCTAACCTAAGACAGCCGTGAGACGCTTTAAAAATGCACTTAGTCCAACAAGAAACTAGTTGCAAATAAAAAATAGAGATTTTACATTGCTTTTGTGCATGCAGTTGTGTATCACAAGGCGTTGTTGAGACACTTTACATCAAAGAAACGTTGAAATAAATAGTTTTATTGGAATGACTCAACACACCTCTCAAACTTACAGAACAAACACTACTGAAAACAAAATAGCAGTGATGTACGCGCATACAAAAAATATTGACGCCGTTAGCGTAAATGCAAACGTTCGAAAAATCATACGCCGTATGCGTCAACGTAACTTGTAAAAAAAGTTGGCGGCGTCAGAGTAAGCGCATACACTACCGAAAACTCATTTTGTTTGGTAAGTGTCAAACATTCACACGGTATAAACTACTCGAAACAAACAAGTTTTATTTTGAATTTCCACGAAGAAACACAAGCATCTGAAAGTGTTCATCTGACATTTTGCTGCGTTTTGGTTTCAATATGTCTTTGATGCCCATTGAAAACATTCTTTTAACTGCAGCACTAGAAATGATTGGCATATTGTAGCGAAAAAAAGACATTAAAAAGCATGCGTTGATGCTATGCGCTAAAAAACCGCGAAAACTTTACGGCGTAGCCTCAAGCGACAACTATCCATAAAAATGTGGCCGTAAGCGTTAGCGTAAACAAAAAGTCTACGCCGCAAGTCTACGGCGTAGATTTTGCGGCGTATACGCAGGCCTACATCTCTGCAAAATAGAATACAGTAGACTACACAAGTGCTTCCCAACCTTTTTCAGTTTGCGACCCACTTTTAATGCAAGTTTTATTGTGCTACCCACAATGAGATATGACATCTTTATTATGGCATTGGCATCTTTACTACTGGCGTAGCTACGTAGGCCTACTGAAATAGTTAATGCGACACAACATATCTATTTGTTACATTGTTGTATAATTGTTACATAATGATAATTTCCCGATCTGATAGAAAACAGGGTGCACAATTCATGAAAATGGAAAGTCAACAAATAAAGTGAAGACAAGAGTTGCGATGGCGAAGTACTGTTCTAAAGTAGACCAAACTGCGGCTGGTGAGATCCATAGTAATGTCGGCATTTTTTTGGAAAATTTTAACATTCAGTAACATTTAGAAATGCTTTGCGACCCACCTGAAATAGCTTCGCGACACACCGGTTGGGAATCACTGGGCTACACAATGGAGTTGTTTAAGAGTTCCACAATTTTTTTGAAAAAAAAAAGATTTGTGAACACCGTCATATTGGGTTATATATGTTGTATAATATGTAAACGTTTATACTGTCCCACAGGTCCTTCAACAAAATGTCTCAATGGTGCCTGAACCCCATTTTCAAATATTTTTGCATCTCAGTCCAAAACTTGAAAAGCATTAACTTTGCGGTTTTTGTTTTAAGGACTTACTAAACTTAAAAACTACTTTCTGCTAAGCTATTTTATAGACAAAATAAAAACACAAAAGAAATCTGACCACTCATGTTTACTTCAACAAGCAAAAAAATTCTTTGTAACAACTTCCGCCCTGATAGCTTAGTTGGTTAGCGCGTGACATCTGGAACGAATAAGCTTCAAAATCAACCGGTGCTGGTTCGACTCTTGGGGTGTGCACTTGAGCAACGCACGTTAAGGACTGCTCTCCATTCAGCGGCATCTTCTGGATGGAATAATTCCCCGGCAACAAGACTTTAACAATCGGAAACTTCACTCTGTCAGTCTCGTGACCACGCCTGCGTCAGTGATTCAAAGCCTCTGCAAGTATGCGAAACTGCCAGGATTAGGCTCTGCAAAAAGCTTTTCCAGTCCGAGGATAAAGATTCAATCAATCAATGTAATGCTGAAATTACAAAAAAAATTTACCATCTAACTATGTCAAACGACATTGACCAATACCCAGTGCAGCAGTGCTTTATTCGAGGGTATACGCAGTCGCCTATACTCTCTGCTTTTTCGAGCAATTATAGTAGGCTATATACAGGGATATCTAAAGAAGGGAATACGAAGGCTCAGAGCGATTGCCTTATTCTCATGACACTAGAAGGGCGGTAGTTGGTACACCGTTAAACATGCGGTTCTTTTTAAAATTGCAGAAAGGTTTGTAGTGCAGCTGGTACACTCAGCTACACAAAACAGTTAGCAAGTGTTACGTAGAACATATTTAACGAATCCTACTTGTTTGAAAAGACAGTTGAAAGGTTACCAGTTTAGCTGTTTTTTTGACAAAACCTTTGCAGTTGGCTAGGTGTAAAGCAAGTATACGGGTAGTTGAATTAGTAAGTCATTATGAGCATTCATTGAATAGCCATACCTGGTTGTAATTGTGCAATGCAGGTTGTCATAACAAAGTTTATTAAATTACTATATGTGCCAATTGTCATTTTACCATAAACAAAGATTATTTGAGATAAATAGAAGCCCTTCTATTGTCAGACGTAATAAAAGCCTTCGTATCCCCTTCTCTAGATATCCCTGGCTATATATTCTGGTTTTCCAAAGAGAGTGCCTACTGCTAGGGATTGTAGATCATAGGGATGCGAAACTTCATCCGCTTTTGGCTTATCCGCAACACTAGAAGGGTTACGTTTTTTTCTAATTTACAAAATATTTTAGTTTTTATGGGTTATATAAGAAGAGTTAAGTTGGTTTTAAAGTAATTTAAGGTTTTTAGTTGAAAGCAAGTCTGCAGTAAAGCGTAAAAAAAATGTCAAATTGGCAATTGACCCTTCTAATGTTGAAGGAACAACGGAGTTGCGCGTCCCGTAATGTACCGTCCCTACTACTGCCTATGCTATCCCTACTGATTCTTCACAACTACTTAACCGTTTGAGGACATATGGTACACGGGTGTAGGCGTATACCATTGGTCTTCAAATTTGTAGACGCTTTGACATTAATGAAATTCAGTCAATCCAAGGATTAAGAGACTTTAAAAAAGTTGAAATTGTGCCCAATAATTTGAAGCCTCTCTTGACAGCTATTTCAACTTTACCTTGTTCTATAGCAGAATGTGAACGTGTTTTCAGTTTAATGAACAATATTGTCACAGGTTTGAGAGCATCTTTGCTCATTGATAATAATGTGAGCTGTTTGATATTTAGTACTGTAATTGCAATAGAACATTTTTATACCGGCCTGGACCACATGGGTGCTGTGGTGAAAGCTGACAAGTTTGCTATTATTGTTATTTTTTTCCTTGTGTAACGTTCTGTTTGTTTCTTACCATGTCGAGCTAACTGACATAAATGAGCCTAGCGCTCGAGGCACCAATTTTTATTTCTGTTTTGTAACACTTTCAGGCACTCTGCGTGAGCGCCGCATGTACCTAGACTCTACTAAAATTGCTAACGCAACTCCACGAACTCCTAATAGATTTAACTTGAATGATTCACTTACGTCCTCATTGACTTCTAATATTAAATTGTGCAATTACTATGATCCTGATACTCCTACCTTCAGTAATAACCGACAAAAATCGCTACTGGTATTGCACGTTAATATCCGATCCATACAAAAAAACATTGATTTACTACATGAATTTCTTGAATCCTTTAAGAAAGCCCCTGACGTCATCTGTATAAGTGAAACACGGATTAGAGATGTGCCATGTCACATGTGTAAACATATCACTAACTGGTTATGATTATGTGTTTAAAAATTCTCATACTTCGGCAGGAGGAGTATTGATTTATATTTCGAATAATTATAAATTTAACATTGTAACAGAATACCAAATTGAAAGTAACGACTGTGAAAACCTATGGGTTAGCATTGATATAGACTCTTCTCAATGTAAGCTTATAATTGGAGCAGTTTATCGCCATCCTAGAACTAGTCAAACTAACTTTGTTGAAGCTGTTGATGCTACTTTGTCCAAACTAAACAACTCGAAGAAAAAATACTTCATACTCGGAGATTTTAATATAAACATTTCTGACTTAAACAGATGTCCCCTTGCAAACAATTATCTTACAATGCTTGCAAGCAACGGAGTTTATCCCTTAATAACTAAACCCACGAGAGTTACTGAACAATCTTCGACCATCATCGATCATATCCTTACCAATGACATCTCTCATTGTTTAACGCCGGGAGTTATTAATTACGATATGACTGACCATTATCCAGTTTTCTGTCTCATCACGAGTTGCAATTCCTCATCTAAGTATTCAACAACCTACTCACGCGACAAACGAAGTTTTGAATTGGAAAGTTATTGCCAAGAAATTTCTGATTGTGTGGAAAAATTCATGCCTTGCCTTACGGCTATATCATCTGTAAGTCTAAACGATAAATTCTCCGAGCTAATTGAAATAATCAAAAATGTAATAGATAATCATGCACCCCTTAGAAAAATCTCGCGTAAAAAGGCTAAATTGTATAGAAAACCCTGGATATCTAAAGGAATTTATGTGTCCATTAAAAATAAGCAAAAGATGTATATAAAACTCATTTCTTAAAGGGCAATGACATAAGTAGGTTCCTTTACAAAAAGTACTCTAATAAACTAACAAAAGTAAAATCTTTAGCAAAAAAGCATTACTTCGAACAAAAACTATATACAAATCGTAATGATGCCAGGAAAACATGGCAAACTATTAACTCGCTTTTACCAAATAAAAAATCATCCCAAGCCACTGTTGGTATTATTAATGTAGAAGGAACACAGATCTCCCAACCAAATATCATAGCTGATAATTTCAATAATCATTTCTGTAAAATTGGAAAACACTTGGCCGATAATGTTGAACCCAGTAATGATGATGATTATCTCAGGTAGGCTACCTAAATAATCGAGTCAAATCTTCCATCTATTTCGAACCAACGGATGAAACTGAAGTAGACAATGAATTACGTCTTCTAGATACTAATAAAGCGTCTGGTTATGATAATATATCGCCATATTTTATCCGGCCTGTAACAAGCATTATCGCACCTCCTTTGACAGCTTTGATCAACTATTCATTCTCATATGGCATTTTTCCAGACAAGTTAAAAGTTGCCAAAGTTATACCAGTTTATAAGTCAGGTAACAAACAAGATGTATCTAACTATCGACCTATCTCGTTGTTATCGTGCTTCTCAAAAGTATTCGAAAAGATAATATTTAAACGGATTTCCTGTTTTATTGGTAAAAATTCTGTACTCATTCCTACGCAATATGGATTCCGTACTAATCGCTCTACAACACATGCCGCTCTCGATATCATCAGCACTTCCTATGATCAAATGAAGACCAACGATTTTACAGGGCTTGCTTTCTTGGATCTAAAAAAGGCTTTCGATACTGTTTGCCATAAACGACTCTTGCGCAAACTTGACCACTATGGCATCCGGGGAGTAGCAAACGACCTTGTCGCATCCTATTTGAATGACCGTCAACAATATGTTGAGATTAACAATTACTCTTCCACTCATCAGCTTATTGAGTACGGCGTTCCGCAGGGATCCACACTAGGCCCACTGCTCTTCTTGTTATATATAAATGATTTGTCCAATAGCATATCATCAATACCAAGATTGTTTGCGGATGACACGTGTCTCATTGTCAAAGCTGAAAACTTACGTCTGTTAGAAAACAAGCTCAACTCGGATCTAGTCGAAATCAATAGCTGGATAAATGCCAACAAGTTAACTATCAATGCTTCCAAATCAAACTTATTAGTAATTCCGCCAAAAAAAAACTACAGTAATCTTGATAAAATCAATGTTCTCTACAATGGTGATAAATTAGAAATAGTTGACCACGCTAAATATCTTGGAATAACTATTGACAATCAACTTTCATTTAAACCCCACATTGATAATATAAAATTGAAACTTGCTCGGTCCGTCGGCATCTTGTATAAATTGAAATCTTTCATTCCTCCGAAAACAAGACTTCAATTATATCACTCTCTTGTGCATCCTCATATACAATATGCAATAACAATATGGGGTTCCACTTTTAAGACGCATGTCGACAAACTCCAAACATTCCAAAACAAAGCAATAAAAATAGTCGCGGGAGGTCGATGGTCGGATCACGTGACTCCATATTTTAAACAACTAAATGTTCTTAAAATAAAAGATTTGTTCAAACTCGAAACTTCAAAATTAATGCTCAAATATGAAAACAATTCACTACCATGTACTTTTTCTAATTATTTTAAAAAAGCAAAAAATGTACATTCTCGCAATACCAGAAATGCAATTGACAAGGATAATTTTTATGTTCCTCAATATTCATCTTCAAAACTTCAACGTAGTTTCAAGTATACAGGAGTGGAAATTTGGAATTCAATCCCATTGGAAATAAGAAAAAAATCACCTAATTCATTTAAAAAAATTTATAAAAATTTACTACTATCATTTTACCAATGATGATGGCTTCAGGACTATGTAGAACTTATATTACATGATGTATTTTGTGTTCATTCAAGCAATTATACCGTAAATTTATGTTTTAGATTCTTTTGCCTCGCTTCATTGATGTTTAATTTGTTACTTTTTCTTTTGTTGAGGGTGGCTGCTCGACTAGAAGACCTTCCAGGTCACTTCGCAGCCACCCGTTGCAGTATCCACACATAATGCATTTTACGTTATCGTTTGTTTTATCCGATTTTGTTGAATATGTGTGTTTATACTCGCAACAAATAAAATGTCAATCAATCAATCAATCCGTGGCTCAATTTACCGTCAAAAAATATGTAAGATCCTGGCTGCTGAACTACCGATCAGCTAAGGCTACTAGATCCCAAATTTGTAAAGTGGATAAATCCTCTCGACAGGCTGTTTGGAATGTAGGCTATTCATAGAAAAATAAGCGATTTTGTACCTCTCGTCCAATTTTGATGTTGATAATTCATGTTATGGTAGAATAAAGATTAGTATTTTACTAGTTGTGTATTATTTATCATTTTGGCAAATCTGACAGTATACCCTGTGCTTTTTTACGAATACAGCACTGCCAATACTTTATCCCACATACCTTGGTGTCAAATTAGATAGGTCCCTCACATACAAGTCTCATGTCGAAAAAGTAGCGAAGGTGTGGCTTCTCGAAATAATATCTTACAGAAAATAGGAAACTCTGATTGGGGCGCCATTCCGGACACAATGCGGTCAACTGCTTTAGTCTTATGCTATTCGGCCGCAAAATACGCCTACCCAGTTTGGGAACGTTCGGCACATGCAAAGAAAATTAATCCCATATTGAACCAAAGCTGCCGTTTGATTACAGGCTGTCTCAAACCAACCAACATCACGTCGCTACACATTCTGTTTGGAATTGCTTTTCCCAACATCAGATGGCGTGACCAACAGAAGAGAAAAATCTTGTCAGGACATCGATTTGAGACACCCACTATATGGCCAAACTCCAGCACGCAGCCGATTAAAGTCAAGAAAAAGTTTCCTTGCTTCAGTTGTCCCACTGGATCAAGATGAAGTTGCCGCCAAAGTGCGGGTCCAACTGTGGAAGGAGGATCTGGCAGTAGGGCTGACACCGGCTAATATGAAGCTTTCTCCTACAAAAGGCCTTCCTTATGGAAAGCGTGAACCCTGGAAGTATTGGTGATGCCTCAACCGTTTAAGAACTGGTATTGGAAGATGTAAGACGTTGATGCGGTACTGAGGATATTCTTTGGAAAGCACAAGTTGTAATGTGGATAGGAGCAAACGACGCAACATCTCCTCGAATGCCCTGTGCAAACAGCGAGATGTTCTGCACAGTGCAAGAGCTTGCGTGATACTCTGGGCTACGGCCGTGTGACACACGATGAAGACTTGCACACGCAAAATTTCAGTCATTTACGTTCACCACGTTTAAAAAAACACAACGGTAGAGTCCCACTGGTGACCGATCTCCCCTACTCAACTCAATTTTAGAGATTACTGGAGACAAAGTTCTGTTTAATTCAATACGTCTCAAAAACTGGAATAAGGAAGAAAAAATGCAACAAAAATAATATCAATACAAAAAGATTGGTTTTGAGCGTATAAGCACATAAAACGCACGGGAAAAATATACCTCCAATAAAACTGTACTTGCCACGATGAATTGAGATTTGGTGTTGAAGGTCCAAAACAATCAGGTTTGCCACTTGCCAGGCAGCCTAAAATTCGGACAAAAATACACTAAATTGGCCAAATTCCAATTGTTGTGTCCGACGACTAGTAAATCATTCGTACATTTCTTTGTGTCGGTGTTTAATTTCCTGTCACATCAGCGAAGTGCAGGATCACAAATAAAACATTGCTTTACTATTCGTCATGACATGTCCGAAATCCTCCAGGATAACATAACAACCAAAAACACGACGACAACCAACCTGATACGAAAGTTGCCATTAATCATTTTGGCAGTGCCTTTGCTTAAACACTAATATCCAAGTCACCATGTTGGGTAAGCGAAAGCATCATGTCGGTTCAAAATTGCAACATGCCAGTGGCCTGCACGGAAACAATCCCTCACGACAAGGTACTGAAAAAAATAAGCTAGTAAGGTGAAGAAATCCAATTTGGCTTCAAGGGCATGTTGATCTTTGCAGATAATCACAAGACATTTCGTTATTCACATCTTCAACGATGTCTGAAAGTTAAAATTGGCAGTTTATAAATTAAAAAATAAAATAACATAAAGAAGTAGGCTGAGTCATTTTTTTCTAAATATATACACAAACATATGAAGTGCAAATCCGCCTGAGACCGGTGTCAGACTTTCATGAAATATAGTTTAGATGATAGGCCTATAACTTGCATAAGCCTGGGAGTTGGTGCCAAAGGTAGGTTGGTTTTGAATCTTTATCCTCGGACTGACAAAGCTTTGATAGGTTATTTCTGAGATTGACAAGTAAAGTTTCAGATTGTTAAAGTGTTGTTGCCAGGCAATTATTCCATCCAGTGTCCATTAGATGCCGATGAATGTAGAGCAGTTCTTCGAATGCGCTGCTCAAGCGAACTCCCCAACAGTCGAACATGCGCCGCTTGATCTTGCAGCTTCTTCGTTCCAGAAGTCACGCGCTTACCAACTGAGCTATCGGGGCGGACAGAGTTAACTACTTTGACTTAAATCAATAACAAATTTAACGAACAATAATGGCGCAGATAAGCGTGGGTGGCGTGTGTAAACTGTAGAACATATACAAATCCCTTTCTAATTCGTGAAAGAAAAACGTTAAAGTTTCTCTCCAACCGTACAACAATTTTACACTAACTATCAACTTCGGCGGTGTCACAGCCGAATGTTTTTACTGAAATGGAAATAGTCTAAAGTATCAAGTCTAAAGTGATGTTGCAAAATCATGAAAATGCAATCGCTCACATAAACAGTCTTCGTCTTTACCGAAAGAGACATCGTTACGATCGGGTGTTGAATCTGCATGCAAATAAAAAATGGTGAAGAATGCTTGTTATTTTTTTAGGTAATAAAACTGTTTTTGGCTGTTAAACTGTCATAACTTAACAGTTGTTATCTTTGTGGAAAGAAACAGGGCTAAGAGTTAACTGACTGGTACAGGTGGTGGCTGATTGCCAGTGGCAGAATTAGTGGTGCGATACTGACAAGCACAGCTTCATGGGCGAAACACAGTGTCTATCGCTGTCAATTCATGCGACAATCAGCTGTCGAGAAACACTATTCAATATTCATTTCGGTTATAGGAAAATTGTTCGTAAGCAATTGTTCGTAAAACAATTGTTCGTAAACTGTTTTTCGTAAAATAAAATCCGTAAAACAATTCTTCGTAAAGCATTTCTTCGTATACATCAAATTTTAACTGCATGCACGAAAAAATGCTTTAGGAAGAATTGTTTTACGAAGAATTAATTTTACGAACAATTGTTTTAAGAACAATTGCTTACGAACAATTGCTTTACGAACAATTGCTTACGAACAATTGCTTACGAACAATTGCTTTACGAACAATTGCTTACAAACAATTTGTCGGACACCATTCATTTCATGTTAACGATTCATTTCTGAGCAAGAAAACGTCAAGATTTTATTCGTTTTTTTTTCACAAAATGTTCATATACCGTATATATACTGTACATCAAAAATTACACAAATAGAAAAAATAAAAAAAATTCCCTGTGTTCTTAACAACACAACAAGTTCATAGCGTCACTTGACAAACAGCAGAACGTTTGCGGATATATTAATGAAGTGCATCTACTATAGTTTCTATTTTCTAAGCACATATCTACCGTGAATGACAGATTCGTCCGATGAAGTGGGGTGATCCTGTACTGCGTTATAAAGAGCATTTTCGGCGTCTGTGGGGGATTCAACTCGTTTGGTGTTTCCACGTTGCCATGGCTTCGTTAATTGAAGATATCGTTGATTCTGAATTTACAAAGTTCCAGTGTATAAGGTTCTGCCAAGCTTACGCTTCAAAAGTGCATATTATTGTCCAGAGGAAAGTGTAAAAATTGTAACGATTTCTGCTGATGCGATGTGTAATATATCAAGTTGAAATTTAATAAGACGAAGTTGAAGTTTATTGTATTCCTTGTGAATTTTCAGATTCCTTTTGAAGGCTTAGAATAAAGCCTAAAAATAATTGAATTTATTTGTAAATATATAAAATATATTAATAATGCTTAAACCTTAATAATGCTTAATAATGCCTTGCTTGTCTTTGGAACATTACAGTATACTGATCAACAGCAAATTTTAATCAGAGATGGATTTATGTGTCCCTAAACGTACTTGTGACGATAATTTCAAAAATTGTCTTTACTTTTTTTCTAGCTCATCACGGTTTTGAGATTTACATTTTTTGTTTTTAAAGCTTGATTTATAAAAGCTTGCTCAATGCGGATTTCACCATGCCTTGTAATTTATAACTATGACGTCAACAGTATTCAAAGTGGATGGAACGCTGTGCTACTGTCATGATATAACAAGTTTGTTTGAAAAATTGAGAGAGGAGCATGTGGCAAGTGAGTGGCGCCTCTTCTTGGACTCCTCCAAAAGAAGCCTTAAATCAGTTTTTCTCCACAGTGATAATATAAAACCATATGTTCCTGTGGCACACTCTGTGCGTTTAAAGGAATCTTAAGAAAATATTGAAATACCCCTCAGTGCGATTCGGCAAAGTGAATACAACTGAAACATTGTGGAGATCTTAAGATCATCGGCATTTTAATGGGAATGTAAGGAGGGTTCAATAAACATTGCTGCTTTCTCTGCCTATGGGATAGTCGTGCTACTTCAGAAGACAATATCAGAACTGACCACCAAGAGACTTATACATTCCAGGAAACTGAGATGTGAGGGTTTAGATTAGATTAGTTTACATTAGACCCCGACCAAACGAAAATGGAAGACGTCATACTCGAGTTTCACCCTTGGTGTGTGAAACTATCAGTGGTGCATTTCTATGTGTCTCAAGTGGGAACCGATCTTCCAACTTGGATAGCAGTAGTGGAAGTCTCTGACTTGAGTGTCGAGACTGTAGTATACTTCGGTGTCCACTGTCCAGTATGCCGTTTTTAACCACTCGACCACGTCTCCTCGCTCAAGACACATGGATATGCACCACTGATGATCCAAACAAGAGTGAAACTCAAGTATGGCGCCTTCTATTTTTGTTCGATCGGGGTCTAATAATTACAGGAAACGCAATTATTAGAAGTGTCGGGACTTAAGTTGAGCCAAACGATAAATTATTGCCACCACCTCATATAAAACTGAGTTTAATAAAGAATTTTGTTAAACAGCTGGGTAAGACCAAGACCAATTCCAGTGGTTTCCCCTTTCTCTGCAACAAGTTTTCCAAAATAAGCAAAGCAAAAATCAAAGAAGACATCTTAGTTGGCTCACAAATTGGAGAAGTTTCGAAAGATTCAGATTTTGAGAAAGCACTAACTCCGTGAGCACTTAGAAAGCATTTCAGTGGCTGTGCGCAGACGTTTTAGGCAATAGAATGTCACGTTTGTTTAAGAAGGGAGTTGAAAACTTGCTTGAAGCTTACAAAGAGATGGGCTGTCGCACGTCTTTAAAGATACATTTTCTTCACTCACATCTAGATTTCTTCCCTGCTAACCTTGGTACAGTCAGTGATGAGCAAGGTGAACGATTTTTCATCAGGATATACAAGTAATGGAGGCACGCTACCAAGGTTTTTGAAATGAAGAACCGATGGGCGATTATTGCTGGATACTGTGTCGTGATGGTCCGAGCCATTCGTACAAATGAAACCCATATTCAAAGCATTTTATGTGTTTGATAGCACGGAATGACCCGTTTCGGTGAGTCCGATCCCTTAACGGAGGATTTTTTCAATTTTTTTTTTTTAATTATTGGGTACCGTAGCCTAATTATCATTGCCGTTTTAGGGTTAGGGGTTAGGGTTAGAGGTTAGGAACTCACCGAATCGGACTCACCGAATCGGACTCACCGAATCGGACTCACCGAATAGTAGCAGACCCGTTTTTTTTTCTGTTGTTGGTGAGGGGACTCAAAAATGCTCAAGAGGATTGTTTAGAACGACCAGTGCATACTAGTTGCGCAAGCGTATACAATATGTATCAATTCCACCCTCAAGATAAACGATATGTACGCAGTTGGTTATTTGTGATATTTTTTTGCCTTTTTTATTAGAACTGTAGTTTTTTGTTTCAAAACATTGCTACAGTACACGATAAGGGTGCAGTGAAGCTGTCAAATGAGAATTTATAGGATACTTTGAAAAAAATAATATGAAACACAGTTTGACTTAATTCATAAATATTATTAAATATGCAAATTTGCAAAATGTTAAAGCGCAAGTATTTTGAAAACCTAATGTAAGAAAAACAAACGCAGATTCGGCATCAGTGCAACAAAAATCATCTGTATCTCTGATTAAAAAATTAATAAAAATTTGTTGACTAGTCCAGTGTTATTACAGCTCACAACGTTCATTTCGACACAAAGCAAAATTTATCAAACGATTGAAATTAAATAAATGACAGGGTAGTCAACCAAAACAGCTACTACAATGAAATAATGTGTCAAACAGCAATTCTTGAAAACCGATATAGTCACATTCATAGGCGTCGAAATAGGGTGGGCAGGGTGGGCGACGCCCACCCTGCCGTGAAACGAGGGTGGGCAAAATATGTTTCGCCCACCCTGTTTTCATGACACTTATGAAGTGTTTGTTACAATTATTTCCGTTTTTCTTAAACGCTGGATTATCTAACCAACAGCAGCGCAACTTTTTGTGCCTACGCTATGTCTCTCGCTAAGTATCCGACAGAACAAAGCAATTCCGCAACAACGCTGCGTGGAAAAATGGGTACTCACTGCAATGTTGTTGTTACGGCAACCGCCACAGCTGGCAATTCCTAGTGAGAGAAAGCCACGATTGATCTTTTTTGCGAATGGTCTCACTTTCGTTACGTCACAATCAAACTTCAGTTCCCGGTCAGCGTAAGGGAATGTTAATATGACATCATAATGAACATTACAATAAAATAACCGACACAAACTAAAGACGTACTGAAACAATCGCTTTTACAAATGAAAATGCGGCAAATCCGAAGGCGCCACTTTAAAGATAACAGGTCACGAGTCACGCGCTTTTTAGGTCGCAAAGGAAAACATTTAAGAGAAGTTTGTTTAGTTTAGCAGCGCTCATAAGATCGTAAGGTGCAAGAAAGAAAACATCCAACCTATTAAAGCAATATTGCAATAATAATTGCTGCAGCGACGCTAAACGCAGTCTTTGTGAGAAAGACTAACCAGTAAACCACACTCTTCGAAATTACCGTCGGTAATTGCCGAGGTGATTGTAAGGACCACAAGATTGCAAGAAAAAACTAATTTTCTTAGACTACACCAAACTAGGATGTTGATTCAATCTTACTATTGCGGGATGTTTTATTTGGGTTACTTCCTACTTCGCCGGCTCTTAGACACGTGCCCAGCTGGGAGAATCTTTTATAGAAATATCACCCTATTTGCATTGATTTCTACGTCAAATTATTGTAAGCATCTACTCCTTGTTGCGCCTCGCTTTCTGTTATCTCGTCCAGCTGATACAGCATCTGATGATGCCGATTCTGACTAGTTTATCACACAGACTTTGTGTTGCTCGCAGTGTCCTAATTGTGCCGAAATTATGTTGGCTTATAAGCTTACGCAAATCGAGGCAATCTTCTCGCAGGGAGCTCTTGATGTTACCTCTACCTGGTTGAGCAATTAACGTTATTTTATGATAATTCAACGGTACTAGATGTCGAATTAATGTAAAACAAGCGTAAATTTCTTATTGGGCATTGTTGTTACGCAAGGCTCACTGTTATTGTTACGTTACGCAAGGCTCACCCGCCGAGAAAATTAAATCGATTTGTGCTGACTCGAACGTTGAATCAACCCCTTATTAACTTACTTTCCTCCTCCCCGTGAGTTTTTTAACGTGAATTACCATAACAGCGTGCGTATCGGGTTGCTCGCTTTATCACTACTTTTGGTATTATTACATCACAACAAATCAAACAATGCGTTCGTGATAGACTACTCTAGTATCATCATAATCCATCGACGGTTTGTTCCCCACTAGTGGGGGTGGCCGATTGTTTCCGCGCAGCAATACTCTAGTATATTTTTCGTTTCTCGTTTTACATGTTTTAGTATAATCTTTTCCTACTAAGTGTTCACAGCAATTGCCGAGTCAATTACAACTTTTGCCGTTTGGCCTCGGCAATGTTTTTGCCGAAGTAAAAATATGCTAATTTCGAAGACTGAACCATTGCGAATTTGCAAACATACACATTCAATGAAATCTGTTTGAAAACTCTCGCCCACCCAGAATTCCTCTCTTCTAAGAAAAAATCGACGCCTATGGTCACATTCCTATGTTATCCTTACTTTAAAATGCACTAAAAACATTTGTTGGTTTCAAATAATCGACTTGCTTGTAGTCTACTGATGAATTTTATGAGCGTTGGTGCGCCAACCTGCTGATCCTTATAAAGCACGTTTAGAACTGCAAAGTCAGAAGCTTGAGTGGGGTTTTTCTTCATTTTGTGGACATCCTCGTGCTCCACGTCCATGTCCTTCACTGTACGAACACTTCTTCTCGGGAGGTATGAAGGAAAGCAACGATTCTGCAAAAGCACTGTGTTAGGTTGTTGAAATTTTTCATCATTTCAACGTCTGGATATGCTGCAAGATTACGCTCTTGCACAAGCTGTAATTTTCTGCGTTTGATTTGAAACCTTATTTTTCGGAATTCCAGGGGTCGAAAACTCTGTTTTTTACCACCCTTGCGCAGCGAAGATAACTCGGGACGGGCTAGAAATTTTTAGCAGGTGTCGAGCAGCTATTATGTTGATTGGTACAAGTAGTTCGCGCAGACAATGCACACTGTTTGGTGTAGGATAAATAGCGCAATTTAGCAAGCTTTCAATAAAACACACTGAAATCGGCTGTATTGTCGTAGAGTAGACCATCGGGTACATGATTTTGAAACGTGATGTTCACTGGCGCCGGTTGAAGCTTTCATAATGTTTGCTGAAGCTCATTTTGATACAAAAAAATAATGCATTATTATGTCTCAAATGTAAAATTTGTCCGTGGCTATAATTTTGATAACCTCAAATTTTTTTTTTCTTTAAATAATTGCCAAGTCAACCTCGTTATTAGCCCAACAGTTTCTTATTGATCTCAAAATTAATTTTGTGTGCAACTCTCCCGCTCAGAAGAGCAAACGACTAACTCCCTTTGTGGTCTGAATAAGTACAGTTGACCGTATTAAAAAACATAAATTGAAGAAAGTAGTAAAGTGTAGTCTCTTTTGAACAGTAACCTTAGCATAGTTCAGTACAACATACGCCTACCAACCTTTATACGTTTCAGGTCCCGTGTTTTCCGCCTGTAGCTGGCAGTGTATAATTTACCCTTTTCTATGTTCACGTTTGCCACTTTAACCCTGCAGGGAATGCCTCGTTTCAGTTGTTTGCGTCTCAGCTTTTTGAGAACATTTAGAACCAACTGGTGGTCTGAAAGTTGGTCCAATAAGCCATGGCTGGATGGCTTTCTCGGGCCATCGACATTGGCTTCAAAGACATTCTCCAGAGCTTTGACGAACGTTTGTACACTGGTTGATGTAGTGGCCGGATGCTTTTCGTAAGAATCTGAATAGATGATAGACAGTGAGTTATAAGTGTAAAATGTCGTGATAAAATGTGTCACAATGAAAAAAAAGTTATAATAAAATATGGTACTGGGAATCGGACGAATAACTCGAAATTAAAGAAATTGGTCAATATGAACACTTGTAACGTGTTATTTCGTATTGCACACAAAACACAGTTAATTGTGTGCATTACAGATTGGCAGGTCTAGTGGAGTCAACGCCTCACTGGCGGTTACATCATAGCAAAACATGTAATGAAATTTCAAAATGCGAGAAGCTGTTTTCTTGACTGCATGACTTTTGGCTGCTTTCAACAATGTTGTAATGGCTTATGTACTATTTTATTATACTGTAGAGTGTAGGCTACGGATTAAGTAGGCGACGTTACTGTAGGTTAGCACAACGGATGCAAAAGAAAATGATTAATACATTTAATGTAATTTGTAATCCATTTAGTTTAACTTCTATCAAGTCATAAGTTATTACTGTGTACCATGTTTTTTGCTATTTTTTTTTATTATCATATGTTTGAACTGGTGCGTCTCGCAGGACCACAATGCAGCATAAACGAATTGGAATTTCTCACAAAGTACAAAGCTAATAACAAATATCCAAACAAAACTTACTACATGCAGTTGGAAAACCTGTCGTAAGTGTGTTGTTGTGTGTGAAGTCCTGCGAAATGGTGACCACAAAATAATCGATATTATACTGGTCAGATACTAAATCCAGGTTGTTATATTCAACAGAAAAACTTAACGGATCCTTTTGGAAGAAACGAAGTACTTTCCAGCTAGTTAACGTTAAAAAAAATGTATGGAATGACTCGCCTTCAAAAGATCTTGAAGTTCATAATTTGTAGAAAGTGCATCGCCTGACTGAAAAAGTCTCACTGCAAGTCCGATACTGGTAGGACGCTGCACTTGCAAAAGCTTTAAACCACTGTCGGAGACTTGACAACCAAAGCAAGAGATTTGAAGAATTCGTATATATTTTTAAATGTTGTCATTGAAGTATATACAGTCACTTGTGGGATTGCCCATCAAACTCCTTAGCTCACTGCGAAAGCCAGAAATTAAACAAGCATCACATGGTCGCATCATCTATTTGTTCACAGAACAAGCTGGAACAACAAGATGCATTAAGGCAGGGGTCACCAACCTTTTTTGCATGCGGGCCACTTTGGCACTAAGGAGAGCTGTGGCGGGCCGCACTAATAAAATTTTAGGTAGGTTGACTCTTATGCTAGAAATGAACGCATTTTGTACGCAGTATTCAGCGTTACATGTTGTTACTATTTATCTTAGAATACCGCAGCAACAAAATTAGTCGAACAACGCTACTGCCAGGCCAAGCTCCTTTAACAACACTTTTGACTTCTTTAACAATATCTAATAAACGAGGCCACTTGTTTTGCGCACTTGTAGCGAGGCGAACGGTTTCATTAGAATATTCATCGCCAAGCAAAGAGTGGTGTTGTCACTTCGCTTCGCAAAAGATATCTTGCAATTAACAGTTTCAGTAACCAAAGAAATGTTTGACGCATCGCAATACAGGCAACAACAGTGACCTTCTATGCTGCTAACATATCAGCGAAAAAAAGGCTCCAATAACAGGGAGAAAGAAACTTGGCACCATGAAACAAACGCTTGTAGAAATCACCGAAAAAAACGTTTCTGTCGTAACTCATGAACGGTGTTCCCTCTAAAAAAGCAATGAGTTGGTTTTTCATCTTTTTGTGAGAGTCTATAAAACCGTATTTCTTGACTATTAGACAACTGTCACTTGCGGTGCTTATCAGCATGACAAAAATTGTTGATTAACAACATTTTGCAGTTGAGTACCAAACTAAATATTTTCATAATGCAACCAGAAGTTGTCTTATGAAAATACAACCATATTACGACCGGAAGTAATACAACCAACACCTGTCAGAAGATATTTCATTTTCTTGATACAACCAGAAAATGTCTTTAAATTTAAAAAATATTTTGCCAATTTATTATAAATTGAGTTGGCACACTGGCCTATTTTGCTAACAAAAACTTGCATAAAGAGAATACTGCTCGTGAAGCACAATAACGGTGAAACGCACACTAGTGTTTACATGATATTTGCAAACTTAAAATAAGCAACCCTATGCTCACAGAACATTGAAAACAGACGTTTTAATCAACCACTGGGACAGTGTGGCTGGACATCGCATTGGAATAACGTTAAGCGATCTCCACTTAGAACTACAATCTGAATGGTCCGTCGGTGGAATCGTATGCAAAGCGAAAATATGCTTCCCGGAAAGTATTTTTTACCTTCATGCTCATTGACTCCTCAAGAAAAGTATTTTTGGTTATACTTGCACGCTGATACCTTTCGCGGGCCGCAGCGATACAGCGTGGCGGGCCGCATGCGGCCCGCGGGCCGCCATTTGGTGACCCCTGCATTAAGGTATGAAATTCGGTGTTTAACTAAATTACTTCCGTGGGAAAAATTTCATATAACCTAATGCAAAGTCCTTCCAATCCCAGCGTTATTTATGCAGTATTTGAAAGATTAAAAAGTGACTTCTAAAAGTACTTCACCTAAAGCGCTTTAACGTTGAACACAAATTTGTATGATGTTTGTTTTTTGAATTACCAAATGTTATGTACGTTTTACTCTGCGGTCAGATGCAATGTTCCAACAAACACAAATTTAATGATAAACAAAACGCACGAACTCTCTAGTCGAAAAAACACTAAAAGTATCAACTAAAGCAATCTGGACTCACCTCAATCTTTTCCACAATAACAAGAGGATATTTGTTATAGTCTAAGACAGGTAGGTGAAAAGTATTTCCATCTTTTGAGGGCAATATTTCACAATCCGCTTTTTTAGGTAGATTGTTGATGCCTTCCACGTCTGTTTCCACTATGCATAATTTTCCACTACTCTCCTCTTCAGCTGGAATTTTTCCAAAATCCATTTTTTCTGCTGGAAAGCTTCCATCTTCTTCATCAGTACTTAAGTTGTGATTGATGCGTTCTTCTTTGGATAAGTTGTTGCTGTTGTTCTTCTCGTTGAATAAGATACCACTATCCTCTAGTTTGGAAGAACAAGCAAAATTATTTTTATCAGGAAAGTTGCCGTCACCCTTTTTTTCTTCAGATAACCTAATGTTAGGCTCTTCTTCAGGAGACCTAATGTTAGGCTCTTCTTTAGGTGACCTAATGTTAGGCTCTTCTTCTTCAGATAACGTAATGTTAGGCTCTTCTTTTTCTTCAGATAACCTAATGTTAGGCTCTTCTTTTTCTTCAGGTGACCTAATGTTAGGCCCTTCTTCTTCTTCAGGTAACCTAATGTTAGGCCCTTCTTCTTCAGGTAACCTAATGTTAGGCTCTTCTTTTTCTTCAGGTAAGTTGCAACAATTTTCACCTAAATCATTATTTTCTTCTTCAGACAAGAAGTCATCATTTTCGTCTTCTGTAGGCAAGTAACCGTCGTTTTCTTTATTTGTAATTATTCTTGATGAGGTAGCTGCCGCTTGGTTTTCGTTGTCAATACGAGGTGAACACACATACGAAATATCATAATGTGACGACTTGCTACAAGGAAATCTTTCATCAAATGCTCGCGAAAAAGTAGGCTTACAGTTATGCTTCATAGCTCCGAGTTCAGACCTACTTGAGAACTCATCTTCAATATTGTTGGCTTCAATGCTCTCTTCTGAAGAGGAAGTGAAACTCGAGCAAAACTGGGAAGGTATGATCGGTGTCCGAATGACTGAGTTATGATTGTAAGTTACTGAGTCATTACCCTTGCAAGTTTGTTTAAAAAAATCGTCAGTACAACAATTCAGAAAAAGCGTCGATGAAAGATTAATGTTTGGTCGCTGTGAGGATTCCAACGCCGGAGTCATGTAATTATCCACTTCATAACGTTGGCACCAGGTCAGAAATATCTTATAGACATGCGCCTTTTCCATTTGCAACAATTCAGCCATTAAATCAACATCTTCATCGGATATGCCTTTGATTTTCCTCTTGAACATTCTCCACAATATCTTCAGTAAATGCAAAAAGGAACTTTAACAAATATTCAAATTGTATATTTATAAAACAAGGCAAACCAAAATAAACAAGCGAGATTCAAATGCAAAATTATGATGTTAGCATAAAGTAGACACTCTAATCCTTCTAATGGCATGAAGTGGCATAAAACACATAAATAGCCTACCATTTCTTCTTTGTCTGCTAATTTGGGATCGAATATGTTTGATAAAGCACGAGACACTCTAAACCACGATTCAATTTTTGACTTGCTCAATCCAGTTGATTTTTCAAGCTTTGCTACTAATTCAGGTCCAGGATATTGATCCTTATTGAAAGTTGATAACATTATCTGAAATAAAAAAGACTTGTAATGACAAAATTTGAAGATTTGGGACCTTGAAATGGACTTTACAATGTGGCTAAAATTAAAAACCTATTTATTGCTATGAGAACAAAAAAAATCGCATTTCAAACAAAGGGAAATTAGAACCTGGAAATATAATTTGACACGTACCAGTAGAAATCAAATAAGCAAAAATCAAGTATTTTTACAAAACTTAAAAACTCATGCTTAGTAGACTAGAATGGCCCGTTTTAGAGAATCCGATTCGGAGAAATACTAACTCGGGGAAAAGCGATTTGATGATTTCTTGAAATTGCAGTAGCGGCTTCTGTTTATTTACAAAATTTGTAGGAATCATTTGGGTAAGGTTATTGTTTCAGTGAGGTAGATGTAAATTAGCTGATATCTTGTGAGTATAGGCCAGCATTTCTTAAACTGGGGTAAATTTACCCCTGGGGGTAAATTTCCTCGTTTTGGGGGTAAATGAGCTATCAATCAAAATATCCACATCAGTTGACGGGACAGAAAAATTGTGCCAGCTGAAGGTATTGTAGATATCATTTCACCGCTTGACGGAGATAACTGGAGATGATCTCAATCAAATCTTAAAGGATGACATCATCAGCTATCTTCAAACTTTGCAAGAGGAGTTTGAACGATATTTTCCCGAGATCAATACTGGCAGCATTTTGATGAAAGTAGCGAGAAATCCTTCTGTATGTAAAGTGAAAGATGTTCCTGAAGTAATCCAAGAAGAATTTATAAAATTAACAAACGATTCTTTTGCAAAAGATGAGTTTCACTCTTGCAACCTAGAAAAGTTTTGGGTTAAAATATAGCATTGCTATCCAAGGATAGGTATTCAAGCTCTGAATGTTACGGTCACGTTTTCTTCAACTTACCTATGCGAATGCGGCTTCTCTGCATTGCTTATAGCCTACTATCAAATCTAAAGCACGAAACCAACTTCATATTGAATCCGATATTTGTTGTGCATTATCTCCTATTTTATCAGACATTGAACAACTCGTTGCCAAAAAGCAAGGGCAGCGGTCGCATTGAATATAACTGATGGAACTTGTTACTTTCCTTTTTTTAATAAATGATTACCGGTAGGCTACCATTTTATCTATTGGGGGTAAATCTGATATTCCTCTTTGTTAAAAGGGTAAAACATACAAAAAAGATTAAGAACCACTGGTATAGGCTATAGTGATATCTAGCAATACTTATTTTATAGCTTTAAGGCAATTAACCTAACCTATAATAATCGATTCTGTCACAGTGGGGGACCATGCTAGTAACGTTGAGGGGATCTGATTTCATAAATTTGATAAAGAAGAGTAGTTTTTTACTAGTTTACTAACCTACAAGTTAGTAAAGTTAATGTATGATGTTTCAAAGAAACGATTGCCAGATTTGCCACTGATGTGTTGACCATGGTAATGATTCATGCGAAACAATTTTGGATGGGCAATTTGAAATTAGATCTTTGCATGCACGTCTTAAACCATTACAACTTTGCCACCTTTTCTTTTTGTTTGTTCTATCACTGTGTTTTATTTGGCACAATATCGTTTTTCCGCATTCCCACAAAGAAAAATCAATTGAATTGAAATTTAGCGAAAACTAAAAAGCATACTAAAATTTATTTTTGAACTATTAAATTAAAACATTTGCTCACATTAAATTGACATGCGCTCTGTATCTCAGTCTTTATCCAAACTTTTACATTTGTATGCATAAACACTAAACTGCAAAAAATTACGCTTTAATGGAAGAGGCTATAATTTGTTGTGAATAACCTCTTTTGTAAATCAATTCCTTTGAATAAACAGATGCAACTACGAGATTTTTGCTTACTCCAAAAAAGGCTTTCTCCGAAAAAAGCTGTGTCTGAATTGGTATAATATTTCTCCAAATCGGTTTCTCTGAATAGTAGCAGACCGTTAGTACACTATCATACGGTTTCAATCATTAATCAGTTTCAAAATCAATGCAAAACATAACATCCCTGCAAACATGAAAACCTTTCAATGTAATCTACCTAAAATTTTGTGATGCATGTCTCAGAATATCAGCAAATACCATAAGTCCTCTCACTTGCTTTGGAGAAATGTACTGAAGCTTTTCTCTACTCCACTTGAACCATAAAGTGATTCCTAGTCTGGAAAGACCAGTCTCTTGTTGCAATTCCTTTAAAGTTGGGCGAGACAAAAATGGATCAACATGGAATGCTTCATTAAGAAGACCCATAAAATCCACTTTAGAATGCTTGCTTGAACGATAATTTTTTCCTGCATATATATTATTATATATAGCTATTTAATAGTATATTTACGATAATGCTCTTGGTTCGCCAATTGAGCACTCTGCTAGTAGACACCTTGCTGTTGCATTGAGCATAGCTCACCGCTTCAGCAGTTTGCACACTCTGGCAAGGTGGGTGAAAGTATCCAAATGTGGTTGCTTACGTACCACAAATAGAAAAATCACCACGCTGAATTACTTATACACTTATACAGGCCTCGAACATCACGGCAGATATGTCCGCCGTCACAGCATGTGATGTCCGCGGGAAGTACCATCTAGATCGGTCATATTTGTCCGCCGAGAAATAACACAGAAACTAGCGATACAAATCGTCATTGCATAGCACGAACAATAATTGTTGCGAGAATGTAATTTTCCGTGCATTCTAGCGCGCATCTAGAAAATGTGAATACTGTATCCCTTAGCTTCCATTCAAGCAGGAAAACTGTCGGTTTACTTTTTACGTTGCTTCAACGATTGATGACCAGCGTAACAAAGGTGAATTCTTCGCTAAGAATCGGTGGTAGTACCGGTACTTCTACACTACCGTAATCATGCGCAACTTAGTTCAAGTCTTACGTCACAATGTATGGCTTTGATCTCCGAGTACCGGTAATATTGATAAGGTAAGGTTGGTTACAAAATTAGATTATACGAGTAGGCTATTACAGCAAAATTTGTTAAGTTTTGGTATTACAATGGCCCAGGGAAAATTCACTTTCCCTCATATGACACGCAAAAATAAACCTAAAGAAAAAAACCTAGTGAAACTTTGCATGGCAGAAAATAGTAGCGTTAGTGCAGAAGTTTTCTGACTCGTGTCCACAGCATTGTGACGCAAGAAGCCACACGACCTCGTTCGGTGGAAGTTAATCAGTTATGTGGCGTATTAAGCAGCTACACAACGCTTTGACTCTTCAAGCGCACGTCGTTGGTCTGATGAAAGCCTTTCAGAGTGACTTTGCTGAAATTTTAAAAAGCCTTCTAAACCGTACCTACTGTAGCCTATAGTTCTCAAATGGCGAAGAATTATCAAGATAGAGTAATTAAGCATGACGATCAAACCTAAAAGTGGTCCACCGTGAAACTTAATTTGTCCGCCGAGATAGCTGCTCAGACCGGACACGTTTGTCCGCCGTCAACAAAAACGAATTTCGAGGCCTGCTTATATATATATACAGGGTCATCAGTATTTATCGTTACAACTCAAATTGGTTATATTTATGAAATGAAAGAAAATTTAGAATTTTGGCAAATGTATTATTGTGGAAAAAGCAATAGAGAATTAATACACAAAATATTATTCAATATGTCCTCCATCTGCGTCAATAACTAGTTGAAGACGTTTAGGAAAAGCCTTGCATGTGTCACGAATTACTTTCTAAGGGACTTTGGCCCACTCCTTCTGCAGTTTCACCTTCAGAGCTTCCAAACTTTGATGGTGAGTGGCCGAGACCTTGCTCTCAAGGTATGACCAGATCCCAAAATCAAGGGGATTCAGATCGGGAGAAGATGGGGGCCATTCCTCTTTGAGAATGAAGTGCGGGACATTCTCGGAAAGCCACTCCTGAGTATTTTTAGCCCCATGTGATGGTGTAGAGTCCTGCTGAAAAGACCAGGGACGTTTTTTGAAGTGCTTGTGGGCCCAGGGCAACAATGCGCTAACGAGGATGTCATCTCGATAGTTTTGCTGGTTCAATTTCACCCCTGGTCAACGAAAAAGAGGGGTCTTTTACCGGACTCTGTCACGGCTGCCCAGACCATCACTGAGGTGGCACATTGTTTCCTTGTTACCACTCGAGATGCTTCATCCCATCCCTCGACCAAACCCGATCGTTTTGGGTGTTAAAGTGATGTTCAACATCAAATTTCTTCTCATCACTGAAAACGAGATTTGGTAGCATGCCATCCTGAATGCAGGAAAGACGAATCTGGGATCTTTGGAGTTGTTTATCAACAACTTGAGCAGAAAGTTGTTGTTTCTTGACATGCTTGAATGGAGACATCTTCAGGTCCTTTCGGAGTAAAGTTGACATGGTCCCATACGACACTCTCGACTCTTTAGCCAGAACCTCGATGGATGAAATAGATTGTAACGCTAAATATTGATGACCCTGTATATATATATATATATATAGTAAAAAGGCATTCAAGTCTAGTGTACGTTTGCTATACTGATGAGACCTCGACGTCGAACTGGTGACGTCCTGTCTGCACTTACGATAAATATTTTATATAATTAATGTTATATTTATAAATGAAAATGTCCTTCGTTTTAATCGTCTCCACTGGTTTGAACATATTGAAAGGAGTAGCAGATGGATAAATCATTCCGAGATGTGCCAGTTCCCAGCACAAACAAACCTGGACGTCTCAAGAAAATGTGGGCTAATAAAATAAATGATGACAGGAAGCAGTGGCAGATGACCAACATTAGCCCCCTAAATCGTGAGGAGTGATGACTGAGAATGTGCCTTGTCAGGCCCGTCCAACCCCGACTCTGGGAAATCAGACGTAAAATAGGAAGAAGAATACACGCTCATCATTCAAATACTGTAATTACCAAAACAGACATCACACACTATTACTGACGCACTCATCAGATTTAGACAGAAGTATTATTTGGCATACAGTACACAGTGTTGTACGTTGACGCCGTCAACTTTTTGTTGACGCTGAGGCTAGCGCCGTTAGTTTATTTTTTAATTGGCGGAAGTGATAGCGCCGTCAACTATTTTGTCGATTTTAAGCGTCACGCGCTATGCGTTGTTTTATGTTTTCATGGAAAATTTAGTTTCACAATGTATTCTGGCCAGCGCGGCTTATCCGAATTACCGGCTTTCGCGTTGGTTGGAATGGCTACCTGGAATACAAGCAGAAGAAGTTCGTTAAATGGTGATCACTCATATCGTGAACAGTATCGAGAACGAGAGATCAGAGAGGGAAAGCGAAAATTCAATGAAGGTCATCGCGGAGGTTGAAGATACCGTACTTTATATTTCAAGAGCTCCATGCCCCTGAAAAGAGCGATGTTGGTGCAGTGGACCTCGCTAAAAGATTTATATATATATATACGCTAAACCATCACAGCACGCTTGGAACAGTGATACCTTTCCGAGAACGTTTTCAAGGCTTGCTTTTGAAATACAACACACCAATATCATCCAGCGCGGCTGTGGAACGCATGTTTTCACTTGGAAAGGACATTATGCGTCCCAAACGCAGCAGATTGTCAGACAAACATTTTAAAATGCTTGTATTTCTACAAGGAAATAACTAATAAGCTAAGCAGCTACTTACAATACAGTCTCAAAGCATAATACCTGTTCTTTATTTACAGCTATTGTTAGCCTAAACTTGGATGAAATACTTCCGTTTTGCGAGACACTGGCTAAAATAGCGCTAGAAATTAGACTGATGCTGCCGCCGTCAATTTCTTTAAGAGCTTACGCAGTACTTTACGCCGTGAAGTTTTTAGGCAATTCGCGCTGACGCCGTCAATTTATTTCATTGACGCGTACAACACTGGGCATACACTTGTATCTCTTCAACACAGGTTTATAGAAGAATATCTAATAGAGCCAGACAAACCATAATTGCCAATGTCACTTTACCTACAATTTAAGTGTGCAATTGATAAGCACCAATTGACGATTAAAATTTAAAGGCAAAGTGAATTCATTAAATTGATGCTTTATAAACTGCATGAGTGCAAGTGATAAAATGTATTTTTGCCAAACCCACCTTTCAATAAGAAGCATAATTTAGTAAGCCAAAGTTTTCCAACTTCTTGTGCAGCCTGTCGACTGAGACCATGTCCATTACCCCCTGGTGGCCATAAATGTTCCAGATTTTTTAAAACAAATTTTACATGAGAACCACAAAACTTTTGAGATGAAAAACTTTTCTTCTCTGATATATTATTTAATTCATAGGCTTCAGCAGTCTGTCCCATACAATCATTAGCCTGTCTTCCAGTTACATCACTTGTCACTGCTTCTGAACTCGTTTCCCATAAAGATGATACCGGTACTTCAAATATTTTTTTAGTTGCATCAACTTTTTCATGAGTCTTAACATCAATTGGTGAGCCATGGTTTTCAGCAATATGCTTGCTTAGTTGGGTTCTCGTAAAAAGGAATTGCTCACAGAATCTACATTTATGCATCAGAGTAGTCGATATTGTACGTAATATGCAACAGATGTGTACAAATCTAAGATTTTTAAGACACTGTATCCAGACTTTTGCTTTTTGAGATCCTGATCCAAATCTGACAATTTTTAGATACTAATAAACAAATTTAAACTAATTATACCACACCATACTCCTGAAAATTTAATAAAAAAATATTTTACTATATGAATATAAAAGTGCTCAATGCCAAGCAAAAAAGCAAAGCAGAGCAAATTAAATCAAATATAGTTATTACTATCTGAAGCCTTTACAAATTGTTTCACCTAACGGATCATCAGAAGGTCTTATTCAAATAGAATATATAGTACATATATAAAAACAATGAAAACTATTACAAAAAAGTACTCAATGCTAAGCAAAAAGGCAAAACAGAGCGAATTAAATCAAATATCATATAGTTATTACTATCTGAAGCCTTTACAATTTGTTTCACCTAACGGATCATCAGAAGGTCTTATTCAAATAGAATCTAAAACATTGATTTGTCAATTTCTTGTATATATATATATTAGGGTGGTCCAAAACAAACTTTTTTGTAAATGTTAATGTCTCACCCTAAAATATTGTTAGCATTGATGAGAAAATGACATATATGTGAATTTTCATAAAGATTGGTTGATATTTAGAGGTTGCTACCGGAGTTCAAAGCTTTGTCGTTTGCCCCTATTTTAACGTTTCAAGAGGATATGATACAGATATATAATAATACGGTACAGTAAAAAATAAGGTACAGTGCCATAATATATTGCAAGAAAAATACAGTGTAATATTAATAATTACTCTAAAGCAGTGGTTCTTAACCAACCAGGGTTCCAATCGAACCCCTGGTGTTTGACGAAGCTGTTTCAGGGGTTTGGCGCGAACGTCCTCTGAAACATTAACACACGGCCTACTGAATCGTATATCAGAGAATATTTTTGCAAAATATTGTCCAGCCGAAACTTAATTGCGGCTTACATGATGGTAAATAAACATCTGTGTGTTTGACATGTGATGTAATGATGCTATCTGCATATAACACAGAATGCAAAAAACTATATTTTTACCTAACATTGTAAAAACAATCAGTATGAAAAGGCCTCGAAATTCGTTTTTGTTGACGGCGGACAAACGTGTCCGGTCTGAGCAGCTATCTCGGCGTACAAATTAAGTTTCACGGCGGACACACCAGCTTTAGCGTCGACCTTAATCACTTTATCTTGATAATTCTTTGCCATTTGAGAACTATAACTAAGGTTTAGAAGGCTTTTTAAAATTTCAGTGAAGTCACTCTGAAAGGCTTTCATCAGATCAACGACGTGCACTTGAAGAGTCAAAGCGCCGTGTAGCTGCTTAATACGCCACATAACTGAACTTGCACCGAACGAGGTCGTGTGGCTTCTTACATCATAATGCTCTGGGCACGAGTCGGAAAAACTTCTGCACTAACGCTACTATTTTCTGCTGTGCAAAGTTTCACTGGGCTGTTTTTCTTTAGGTTCATTTTTGCGTGTCATGTGAGCGAAAGTGAATTTTTCCTGGGCCTTTTCTTTTTTACTGTAATACCAAAGCTTAACAAATTTTGTAACCAACACCAGTCAGTCACCAGTCAGTTCATTTATTTGTCACAAACACAAACATGAAAAGAATACAAAGTATACAATAATCGGTTGTGTGTCATATGACGAGGAGACTGCGAAAAGACCAAACGGTCATCTAGTCAGCAGCCACCTCAAGCTAGGTGATGTAGGCCTAAATAACATATACGTATACAGTAAATACACAAACACATATACAAAAAATCAAGCATTTGGTGATACAGATACACATGTTTTCATTATGCAAAAAAGGAGAGAAAAAAAAGCAAACAAACTAAGCAGGTTTACCATGCTGCTGAATGAATTAATTGTGAGTGGAGTTTAAGAGATATTAATCGACAATTTTAATCAGAAAAAAAGATAAAAAGCAACATATATAATTATATAAAAAAAACAATGAAAACTATTAATACTACAAAAAGTGCTCAATACCAAGCAAAAAGGCAAAGCAGAGCGAATTAAATCAAATGTAGTTATTACTATCTGAAGCCTTTACAAATTGTTTCACCTAACGGATCATCAGAAGGTCTTATTCAAATAGAATTCTATTTGAATAAGACCTTCTGATGATCCGTTAGGTGAAACAATTTGTAAAGGCTTCAGATAGTAATAACTACATTTGATTTATATAATTATATATATATACCAAAGAGATGAGCAAATAGAATAGAATAATGTAATTATATAGACAAAACAGTTATTATTCAACAGTGTCGTTTAAATCAAGAAGGTAGTGTTTAAAGTTTCTTTTAAAAGAAGTTGGAGAAAGACCTTTGAGATCACCTGGGACCTCATGCCACACTTTAGGACCCCTTATTAATATCTGCCTTTTACCTAATTCAGTACGCACCCTTGAAACAAAATAGTTACTGCTGGATGATTGGCGCGTATTGTGTGAGTGGCATTCAGATAGTCTGTGGAAGATGTTACATTCCGTTTCTGGTAATAAATTTAAATGGACTCTGTGCATGTATTTTGCTATCTCCAGTTTATAAATTTCTTGTATATTTAACAGTTGTAGTTTTCGGAAGAGTTGCAATGTGTGAGCTGTATAGTTGCTGAATGTCATGGTTCTAACAACTCTTTTATGCAGCTTAAATAATTGATCCAGCGCATTGTCACAAGCTCCACCCCAGCTGGATATGCAGTATTGAAGACGAGAATATATAAGACTGTAATACACAGTCTTCAGTGTGTTAGTATCCACATAATTTCTAAGTTGAAGAATGGCCCAGGAGCCTCTAGCAAGTTTTTTACAAACATTTTGAATGTGACATTTCCAGTTGAGAGAGTCATCAATTAATACACCAAGATATTTAATACACTTTTTTCTTTGCAATTTAATTCCGTTTATCGTAACGTGCATCCTTACATCGAGCTTTTGTTTAGTTAGTATCATGTACTCAGTTTTGTTGTAGTTAATGGAGAGCTTGTTCATTTTCATCCAGTTGTCAATTTTGATCAATTCTGTATTGACGTTTTGTTCTAGAGAAGAAAGATTTTTGTTGGACATAGTTAAATTGGTGTCATCCGCAAAAAGGCTCACTTGGAAAGAAGAAATGGAAGGAAGATCGTTTATGTAAATAATGAATAACAACGGTCCAAGAGTGGAACCCTGTGGAACACCACATGTTACACTGCGCAGACCTGATGCCATACCATTAATTATTGTGTATTGCTTTCTGTTTGTGAGATAACTTTCTAATAGTTTCAAAGGTAGTCCACGTATTCCATATCTTTGTAATTTCTTGATTAGGATATCATGATTTACTGTATCGAATGCTTTTGCAAGGTCAAGAATTATTGAACAAGTTATGTTTTTTTTATCTATATTTGAAATAAATTCATCGTATATGTGAGAGACAGCGAGTGAGGTAGAATGACCACTCCTGAAACCATGTTGACATGAAGTCAGAAGATCTAATTTGTCAAAATAACTGTAAATCCGTTCATAGAGGCATTTTTCAAATATTTTAGAAATTGGGGAGAGAAGTGATATAGGTCTATAATTTTTACAGGTTTCAAATGAACCAGACTTGTGAACTGGTACAATTTGAGCTACTTTAAGCTGGTCTGGATACGTGGTTTGTACAATACATTCATTAAATAAGGTAGTTATGATTGGAGAAATAATTGGAGAGGACATTTTTAAAAACTTAATTGGTATTCCATGCATCCCAGTGCTTTTATTTGCATTCAAGTTTTTTAAATGTTTTGATACTTCTTCAGTGGTAATAGGTTTAAGAAAAAATGTTTTAGGGTGGTTAGGAATAACTGAGACAGGGTCATAATAACAATCCTGAGGTGGAGCAGAAATTTTTGATGCCATTTTATTGCCTATGTTAGCAAAGTATTCATTAAACGAATTAGCAATAGCAGTAGAGTCGGAGATGATTTCATCATCTTCCTTTTTGATACTTGTAGGGGTATGTAGTTTACAACCTTTTTTAAATTTTGTTATGTCATTTATTGTTTGCCATAGCTTAGATGTGTTATGATGAGTGCTTTGAATTAATTGGCTATAATGCATTTTTTTAGCTTGTTCTTTAATATGTGTTAGTTTGTTTCTGTACACTCTGTATTCATTTAATGTTTCGATAGTGTTTACTTTTAACCTTGACTGAAATAGTTTGTTTTTGTGCTTAATAGACACCAAGATTGCTTTAGTAATCCAAGGTTTTCCTGTTAATTTTTTTTCTTTACGAGTACGTTTCCTTAGTGGTGCATGCTTTTGTAAAACTGTTTCAAATATGCTAATGAATTTGCTCATAGAGGTATTTACAGAAGTGCAATTCAGATTTTCATCAAGGTCACACAGAAACTGTTCAGGATTAAACTTTTTTATATCACGAATGAGACTAGTGTGTGCATTACATTTTGGTTTAGTCAAGTTTATTAGTGTAATAATTGGAAGATGATCGGATATGTCACTTAGCAGTATACGAGCTTTCTTATTATGAACTACATCGTTTGTGTAGATGTGATCAATGAGAGTGGAGCTGTGAGATGAAATTCTTGTTGGTTTGTTAATTAGGGAGCTACAACCAGCACTTTCTAAGCACTGCCAGTAGTTTTTAACTTTTAAGTTGTGTTCTATCTTTAGTAGATCTATATTCATGTCACCACATATGTAATAGGTGCTGTTGTTTTGATTCAAGTTATCTATTGATGCTAACAGGTGACGTTGATATTCACTAAAGTCATAAGTTGGATGTCTGTATATTACACCACAGACCAACTTTTTTTGATTTGCCAGTTGTATCTCAACCAGAGGTGGGCACCCGCTACTTATAAAGTAGCGCGCTACCCGCTACCGCTACTTGGGCTAAAGTAGCGCGGGCTACCGCTACCCGCTACCAATTCACAAAAGTAGCGCGCTACCCGCTACCGCTACTCGGGCCAAAGTAGCGCACGCTACCGCTACTTCTTCCGCTACTTTTGTCTAAAATGACACTAGGAAACACTCAAGTCCCTACTGACGCAAAAATGACCTTGAAAACGAATGTTATCATTCGTTTAGGCTGTCATTTTAACGTCGTTATAGAAAACACATTCTAAGGGAAGTTCATTGTTATTTCAAAATGAGAGTCACTAAGTCCTGCCCGCTTTCGCTTAAGCACATCTTTTCCAACAGAGAAAAGTCTCTCCACCGCAGCATTGGAAGGAATGGGGGTGTTGTATTTAATGAACAGATGTTTTAACTCGGTAGCCTATCCGAAAAGCTCAAGGACTTGCTCTTGTCCGAAAAAAAGGCGTCCACAATTGTTGCTTCCTTCTGCAGCGACGTTTCATGGGATGGCGCAAACACTCCAAAAATACATCCTCGGAGCCATGACTGGTGTTAGTGTCACTCTACTCGGTATCAACCTGGCTTGATGTCTCCGGCAACAGTCGAATTACATCTGTCTTGACTTTTTCTCGCAGTGCGTCAGCATCATCCGTGGAAACGTAGTGCAGAAATAGTCGCCACGACGTCTTGAAGGAGGGATGAAGACATGCCATAACGCATTTCATGTTGTTGAAGCACTTGTTGAATCGTTTCTTCACCCCTTCAAGGACTTTCACTTTCAACTCCTCACAGGTCACAAGGTCACTGATCTCGGTCAACTTCTTCCCGCAAATTGTGATAGTTGGAAGCAAGACTCCGTAATATGCCTTGGACTCGCCCTGGAGAATGTTTAAAGCCTGGCAGATAGGTTTCATCACACGGAGATATTCGCCGAAGAAGTTGACGTCAGCTAGAAAAGACCGAAACTTTGCAACCAAGCCGATTAGGCTATATAGCTGCTTGACCACGCCAGTAGGTCTATTGCAAAAAAAACAAGCATCTTTTTCAATTTAAATTAAAAAGTAGCGGGTAGCGGGAGTGCGACTGAAAAAAAGTAGCGCCTCTCCCGCTACCGCTACTTTGGAATAAAAATAGCGCCGCTACTGCATCCGCTACTCCAACTAAAAAGTAGCGCTGCTACCGCTACTTTTACCAAAAAAGTAGCGCCGCTAGTAGCGCCGCTACAAAAGTAGCGCGCTACTGCCCACCTCTGATCTCAACCCATAGGTTTTCACAACCAGTTACATCAAACCTAATATCATTGTTTATATTAAAGACAAAATTTTTATTAATAAACAAACCTACCCCTGCAGCTGAGGTTGGGGAATCATTATGCAAAAAGTTATATCCAGGTAGCGAAATTTGAAAGAATGTAGATTGCTGAAGTTTTGTTTCTGATATTGCAATCACATCAGGCATTACTTGCAGCTGAAGCAATAATTCTTCCAGACTAGCAAAGTTTTTTGAAAGGCTTCGAATGTTTATATGCAGTAGTGTAAAAGCTTTTTCCAAATTTAAATCAACTGTTTTTATTAGACAATCTGGTTTGCAGTAATTAGAGTCAAATTTTTGGGGTAATCTTTTGAGTGAATCAATTACATCGGGATGAGATTGATCAGAAAATAAGCTAGTTAGTTCACAGGTAGGTACTGAAGTAAAAGGAAACATATTTGGATAGCATTGACAGCAAAAATATGGATCAGTGGAGGCCCCAAGGGACACAAAGTCTTCATATTTCATATAGGTACATTTTAAGTGTATCCATTCATTACAGACATCACAGCATAGAGAGTTCTGGTTAGATTTACAGGGTTTGAAACATTTACTACATGGGTACTTTAAGGGCATGGCACCTTCAATAGGACTGGTCAAGGCAATTTCATCAAAACTTGTACCATCATTTAACTTTTAAAACAGTACATAATTATACGAAGATTAAATGTAGCATACAGTAACAGTATTAAAGTTAATTGAGAGCAAGGGTTTGAAAAGGCAACAAAGAATACCTTTTGCTTCTGTCTTCACCTTTTGAATAGAAAATATTTCCGTCCATTGTCCAATATGCATATATATTTCCTTTCATTTTTTCATTCTGTAGTTGATTGATTATTTTCATTCGTTCCTGGGTCAATGATTCAGTAATTAGTAGTTGCTTTCCTTTAAGAGCTTTCTTTCTTCTAAAGATTTCATGTTTCACATTATGAGATGTGAATTTTACAATTATTGGGCGAGGTTTTCCAACTTTTTTTGGTGTGCCTTTCAGACGGTGGCTTCTGTCAATCTCATGATTACGGAGATCAAAATCAAGATTGTTGCTGCAAAAGTCTTCAATTTTTTTATCCGTGTCTTCGTTTTCGCTGACTTGAATACCATGAAAAAGGAGACAGTTTCTTCTAGAATATTGCTCAATCTTTTCTTGCTCTTCTTTCAGTTTGTTGATGTCAGTTTTGACGTCTTTAGCAGTTTTATTAATTTGTTGACTTTGTTTTTCCACGTCTTTCTGAAAATCTATTTTTACAGCTTCATATATTGATTGTTTAAACTTGTCATCCTGAGAAAGGAGCTGATATAATTTATTTACAATTGAGTCTATGAAAGTATAATTGTCAGCTAAATTTTTTATTGTCAACACATTTTCATCCTTTAGTGTTGTTTTGACAATGTTCTTCAGTTGTTCTTGTGTCATTTTATTTAAACAGGTGATCAGATGCAGATTATTATAAAGTTATTAATGGTAAATGTATTTAGGTACAAGTTTATCAAAATCCTATCGATCCATAAACCTTGTTTACAAATAGAATGAACCTTGCCTTATCAATTTTACTCAGAGATCACAGCTAGACGTTGTGACTTAAGACTTGAACTAAGTTGCGCGTGATCAGTGTAGAAGCAGGCTACTGGACTGGTACTCCCATCGATTCTTGGTGAAGAATTCACCTTTGCTACGCTGATTCAATGTCATCAATCGTTGAAGCAACGTAAAAATCGGAAGTTTTCCTGCTTGAATGGAAACTAAGGGATACGATACAGTATTTACGTTTTCTAGATGCGCGCTAGAATGCGCAAGAAATTATATTCTCAAAACAATTGTTCGTGCTATGCAATGACGATTTGTATCGCTAGTTCCTGTGTTATTTCTCGGCGGACAAATATGACTGATCTAAATGGTACTTCCCGCGGACGTCACATGCTGTGACGGCGGACATGACCGCCGTGAATTTCGAGGCCTGTATGAAAAACTTTATTTTCTTAAAGCATGAATTTCCTCACGTTTGCTATTTGCATGGAACTGCAAAAGCAGGGCTCTCACTTTTGAGGAAACTTCCTTAGTTTAAGGAAATTTAGTTCTATTTTCAATTTTTTTCAACAACAGCAGATATAAACAGACCATAGGCTACTTGGATTACATCATCGAGTTTCAAGAAAGCAAGATGCAAAAAAACCTCAACACAACAAATCTTCAAACGTTTTGGTGCCAACAAATGGAAAGTTATCTTATTACAAAAGTTGCCCTTGAAGTTCTCATGCCATTCGTAACCATTTGTTTATGCAAGCATGCGTTTTCTATTCTGGTGGATGTTAAAGTAAATTAAAAAACGAAACCGGCTTGCAGGGTTCGACCTTAACTTTTTTTTGCACTGGCCAATCAGACCAGTGGCTAACCATTTACACTGGTCCGCAGGAGATCGCACTAGTCCGTCCCGTTTACTGATAAAAACAAGATTGTCGTGGGAAGCACGAGGCCAACCCAGGGAAAACCACCTTAAAACGACAATAATGAATGGTGGCAATAACATGGAAATATACAATGGCAATAACAGTAACAAAAGTTTATCTAGGCAAGACATTCAACCTACGTTGAGTCTTCAAATCTACTTGGGGCTCTTCTTCAATTTCTGAATCCGATGATGGGTCATAATCGGAATCTGATGACGGGACGATCACGGGGTCATAATCGGAATCCGATGTGTGTTTGTTTGGCCTTGCATTAAGTTAATTTGATGTCTCATCACTCACATGCTCTCTAGCACAATCTTAACATTTTTATCCATCAAATCTCTTGAGTACTGTACTAGGTTACCGGAGCTCACGTGTTGTTGCAATTACCCTTTTTTTTACGATTTAACACCGTCACGTGATGTTGCAATTGTTTTTTTCTTACGATTTAACACCTGATGTTGTGATTGCATTTTTCTTACGGTTTAACATGCACGGATCACGTGTTTTGTTGTTTGAAGAGAAGCGCAAACGAGAACCATGTACTCTAAACGATCAAACGACATAATACGATGATAGTTTCGCACTGGACAGTCGGACCAGTGCGAAACGATTCGTACTGGTCCGTGGGGAAATTGCACTAGACATTGGCCAGAGGACCAGTGCTAAGATCGAACCCTGGGCTTGCATGCGAAAATGACATGAGAATTTGCTGTTTCCGAGACAAAGCTTTGAATCTCACTATTGGTCCCAGAAAAACATCAACAGAAGTCTCATTGATACAGTGATTTATTACTATTAAATGTGGTAGATTTTCGTTTTTGTGATTCAGCAAAAATTTGGGGTTCAACGAAAGCTTGCAGATTAGCGTAAGGGTTCGGCAGGTTAGTAAAGGTTAAGAACCACTGCTCTAAAGTCTGTTTATAAACTCATGTCATGTGTCTGTATTAGGAATTATACTAACTGGTCTATACATACAAAATGTGCGATTTTGTACATATAAGGTAAAGGTGAGTCCCATACTTGAATCCAAGCATCGGGGGATGAGAAGATAAAGTTCTCAATATACTAAGGTTTTGGCACTAATGAGAGTAGGGTGACCAGTTCCTTTCTCTCGGCTGCCTTTACTTCAGCAACTACGCCCACCCAATATATTACACCCTGGGTAGAGGTGAGCGGTGTTTGTCAACAACCAGCATAAGCCGGGAGTCGAACCAGGATTGCATAATTGGAAAGTGAGCGCCTTACCCGCTGCACTATCCTACCGCTGCGACTTTGTATACTTGTGTTTAAAATTCAGACTAAATTTGACATTCAATAACAACTTTAGAAGACAGTAAATAAGCTACATGTACGGTACATGATGTAAACTATTAGGGTGGTCCAAAAAAAAAAAAAATTGTAAATGTTAATGTCTCACCCTAAAATATTGAGACTATGTATGAACGATGCATATTAGTTTACATCATGTACATTTGCGATACACGATATGCACGATGTTACGGTAATTCCACGTATAACTCACGGGGAGGAAAAGTAAGTTAATTTTGGGTTGATTCAACGTTTCAGCACAAATCGATTTAATTTTCCCGACGGGTTATAGGCTATTGCGTAACAACAATGCCCAAAAAGAAATTTACTGTATGTTTGTTTTACATTAATTCGAATAGTCATTTCAATTGCGTGGGTTCGATTCCCACCCTCTGCTAATGTTTTTTTTTCTTCTGCAACTGAACTGAGTGCAAGAAGGATCTTAATAACTGTAATCAAATGAGCGCAGTTACCGTACTTCGCTTTATCATGTTACCCTCCATGCTTTAGTGCATGGGTGTCCAACTTGTTTGGGCAAAGGGCCACATGCGGTTTGCGAATGATTGCCCGGGCCACTTGAATATTCACTACCGTACTAATATGTAATCGTTCAATCCTTAAAAACGGCAGTGTTATAATTTCTAATTATTAAAATTCTAATCTTAAAAATGTGTATTTTATATTATTGACAGTATTTTTGACTAACAGATTATGTAGGATATTACATTCCCTACATTAGTAGGCACTTTAACATAGGACAGTTTTCCGTGCGAACCAGCTACCACCATTGCGCCGCGGCGCATTGGTTAAGAAAGGTAGAACAATTTTCGGTGCTCTTGCAAAATGATGATGTCAAAAAACGTCATACACATTGAAATATACTATTATGAAAGAGAAAGTGCGGGGTGGAAATGCAATGAAACACACCAGAAGGAAATTGTCTCCCATTTATTGATTTGTTGTTCAATTTAAACAAATATGCGATCGGTGAAAAGCACAAGCATAGATCTAACCAAAAAAGTTAATACCAAGTCCCACTATGCTACTAGCTCCATCTGGTGGCCACCTAAACTTGACCAAATTCAAACCATAACAAAAACATCATTTTAAATGATAAACAATCTAAATCAAATCCAATTAAAAGAACATGTTACTGTTTATTGAAGTGCTAACTTTCATTTTTATATCTTATTGAATATGCGCGCAATCGTTAAACTTAGTTAAATAAACTTTTGATAATGGTTTGAATTTGGTCACTAGATGGTGGCCACTAGATGGAGCTAGTAGTATTTTGGGACTTGGTATTAACTTAGTTGGTTAGATCTATGCTTGTACTTTTCAACGATAGCAAATCTGTTGAAATTGAGGAAGAAATGAATAAATGGGAGACAATTAATTATCGTGATCACGCAGGGCGTGAACTGAAAGACGATCGATCCGCCATTGAAATGCATTGGGAAAACAGTAATAGGCTATGTTCTTTTAATTGGTTGTCGTTTAATGTTTTCATCATTGCAAATAAACTTTTGATAATGGTTTGAATTTGGTCAAGTTTAGGTGGCCACTAGATGGAGCTAGTAGTATTTTGGGACTTGGTATTAACTTAGTTGGTTAGATCTATGCTTGTGCTTTTCAACGATAGCAAATCTGTTGAAATTGAGCAAGAAATGAATAAATGGGAGACAATTAATTATCGTGAACACGCAGGGCGTGAACTGAAAGACGATCGATTCGCCATTGAAACAGATTGAAATGCATTGGGCAAAAGCTTCGTTGGGGGGCTGTCTTCGAACAACGATTGCGCGCATATTCAATAAGATATAAAAATGAAAGTTAGCACTTCAATAAACAGTAACATGTTCTTTTAATTGGATTTGATTTAGATTGTTTATCATTTAAAATGATGTTTTCGTTATGGTTTGAATTTGGTCAAGTTTGGGTGGCCACCAGATGGAGCTAGTAGCATAGTGGGACTTGGTATTAACTTTTTTGGTTAGATCTATGCTTGTGCTTTTCACCGATCGCATATTTGTTTAAATTGAACAACAAATCAATAAATGGGAGACAATTTCCTTCTGGTGTGTTTCATTGCATTTCCACCCCGCACTTCCTCTTTCATAATAGTATATTTCAATGTGTATGACGTTTTTTGACGTCATCATTTTGTCCAGTTGACCAACAGGCAAGGCGATCTCTATAACAGGCCTGGACACCACGCGCCTCCAGTCAAAAACTGGAGGCGGATGGTTTAAATACACATTTTTTCATTAAGACTACAAACGTTTGGTTCAAGATATTTTCTGCTAAGCATGGGTCAATAGCAACAATTTGGGATGATGCAGGTTGTTTGTGACATCATAATGATATTATATAATAGAAGATTACGATTATAATATTTTGTTTAATTGATGCATTTATATAATATACTGTATATATACCTTGTAAATGAATGTGCCTTGCTTGTTGGCAGCACAAGAAAAACAGACAATAACACAAAACCTTGAAACTACAGTAACTCAGCTTATTGCATTCCACATAGAACAGGAACAACCAAATTTTTAAGTACACAAGCACCTATTAATTAATGCAACAAACTTTGTACCTCAAACACGTACCTCAACAACAAACTTCATACCTCAATACCTTAAATCAGAATCAGTAAATTAACCATGTTTTAGACAACAATGCCTACTTCAAGGGCAGATAGGATAAAAAAAAATGTCGTGAAAAGAAGAAGGCTGCAGACCTAGAATAGTTTAAAAAAGACTAGAAATTGAAAGTCCAGAAATACAGGAACAAGAGAAAAATAAAGGAATCAACACTTGATATGGATGAACAGCATAAACTGAGAGAACATAGGAGAGAGTATAAAAGGATAAGGAAAGCAAAACAGAGGAAAGCAGAAAATTCTAATGAGCATAATGCAGAAAACACGGCAATACCAATAACACCAACATCGCAATATAAGACAGATTCTGCAAGGAATAAGGCTATTTCAAGAACAAGAAAAGCACTTCCGCAATCACCAAGAAAAAGAAAATTACAAGAACTTGGTGGTAGTGTGAAGCGGGCGGTTTATGATCTTGTCATATCCAGATTCTTTTGTGATTGCTGCCCAGGTCAATAAAGATTCTAAAATCAAAATCATAAAAACTACTAAAGATGAAATTACAGAAACAATAAAGAAAGAAGAGTGGAAAAGAAAATTTGATGCAGAACTTGCTTTGGATGGAATTAGAAAAGCCCATCAAATAACATTGGAACAGCAAAAACCAATTCTAAATTATCTCTCGTCAACAAATCATCAAACTACTGATTAAATAATTAATGTTAAAGGCTAATTGAGGAAGAAATGCTGATCGCAGAAAAATGGGTAAATTGATGGTTGTTTCAGGTGTCCCGTAGTGTAACGTCACAATTTTAGTTAAAACAATTACTAAAATTGATCTTTTTGTGGAAAAACGTTTATTAAAACAAAGTTTATCACCAGCAGATTTCAAAAATGATTTTAAATTAGAATTTATTAATAAAGAATCATAATGATGAAGTCAAATAAAAAAAAATTGTCATTTGTCTCGTAGTGTAACAAATGATTTAGCCCATGAGCATAGATTGCAAATATGCCCCGCTGGTGCACACTGCACATACAAAAGAAATGTCAATTCCCTAACGCAAAGCAAGCTTGGTCTTGCTTATTGACAGTTTTTCAGAGACCTGTTGAACATTTATAAAATATGTTCCCCCACAACCTTATCAAATAATTTCTCAAGAGGATCTGTTGAAAACTCACTGAACATAACAAACTTATGATCTGCTGATAAAAGGCTTCGACAAGATCAACTAAACCTAAGCATAAGCAGGTATGATGAAAAGCTGAGCTTGTTAAACTGGACAACTGTTGTACTTGTTTTCTTTGTACTCCACCCATACATTCAACTGAATTAGCCAACTGTGTTAAAATCTTCAGCTGAATGTCATTGTCAGATCTTACAACATCTCTGACTGGATCCTTAAAGCACAAATTAGCTCCTAGCCTCCAAACTCTTAATTGCATTGACAATCTTGCAAAACCGAAAAAACATTTTTATGAACTTATTTTTGTGTTTTGTCAACCAAGGTTTGTTTGAAATTGTTTCATAATGTTTGAAAAAATACCTATTGACTTGGTTTCAATCACAGATTGTATCACCAATATGTGAACAGCACTGCTCAAGTTTATCGATAATAATGATGATTGATCATATTGAAAGTCTGCGGTTAAATGATGAACCGGTATCATTATTTAATAAGAATTTGGGACCGCCAAAAAATACTTAACCATAACAGCTAGAACAGTGGTTGCTAATTGTTTAGAATTATATTGAGCTTTCCAAAAAATCTTTCTTCCTTGGTAAGACATACTAAGCTTGACATAGGCCTATATTTCGTTTATCACAGAAATACCGTACCGTACTTGTTTCTGGCGATTCTGCAATGTATCTAAAATAGTTTTTAAGTTAAAACCTTGCATATTATTAACTTTTGACGCAATTCTAGTAAGAGCACTCTCTCTCTTCACTATCCTTGGGTAAATGATACATTAAAATTTGTTTATTTCCATCGTAACCAGATCTGTATCCAGTAACACAACACTTTCTGCCCATTATCACTTCTCACATTAGGGCTAGCGGTGTCTCTAAACTACAAAAAATATATATGTTACTTTCAAAAGCACACAATTTAGACTAATTAGCTTGGATTCAATTTTAACTCATGTAGGCTACTAAGCATATCTAACACACTAGCCTGCTGGTTGGTGGCTTCTGCAGCTTTACTGCCAGGCTAATCTAGTTTCACACATAAAAACCTCAAGTTCTCTAAAAAAAAAACTGCAGTGCCTAGTTTAAATTTATTGTTATTAAGCATATTTAGCTCCCTGAATAACAATGCACTCGCAAAAATCAAAAGCTCTTTGTGTGATAACTAAAAACCTCGCTTGAACCATCCGCCTCCAGTTTTCGACTGGAGGCGCGCGGTGTCCAGGCCTGTTATAGAGATCGTCTTGCCAACAGGGCGTCTTGTGCAAGAGCACCAAATAGCCGGCCAAAGCAGCCAAACGCATCAAATACAAACCATAACATCAAAAACGGCCGTATGGCAACTCTGCAAAGTTGCCAGAGGTTAATATAAAAAAGAGCACAAGCTTATGGAAAAAGTAGCCCAATTTTTTTTAAGGTTTTAAAATGGAGCCCAAGCAAAGAGATAGGCAATTATACAAAATTCTTCCAAAGCGCTTGATCATCAGTCCCAAATTATAAGTGTTTTTTCCAGTTTTTTACATCTTTCAGACTGATTGGCAACCATGCATTCACTCAACTGTTTGTAAAAATAACTACAAACAAGTACCAGTATCACACCAAGTAACACAAAAAATGGTTTAATTGCTTTTCGTGATAAGCTGACGCATCAAGAGTGTTCCCCTCAAGACCATCAACAGTTTTGATAACCCAACAAGATCGATCAACGTAGAAACTATCTTTTTTGTCTTTGATTTTACTCATATAAATTGTTAAAAAAAAAAAGTTTAAAAAAAAGTTTTGGCTGGCGCCCATGGCTTGAGCCATGCCTGCCATATAACTATTGTTAGCCTAAACTTGGTACCGGGACTTGGTAAGGCGAAATACTTCCGTTTTGTGACACCCTGGCTAAAATAGCGCTAGAAATTAGACTGACGCTGACGCCGTCAATTTCTTTAAGAGCTGAAGCAGTAGGGTTGTGAAGTTTTTAGGCAGCGTTGGCTATTTGTTGGATGTGTTAGCATAAACTTGGCAATTTTGTCCAACATTACCAACTATATTATATGCCAACAATAAAAAAAAATTCTAAGGATGCGTTCAAAAAGGCCTTAGACATTTTATTTCAAGTTTAGGCTACGTGTTTTAATCTTTAAAAATACCAACACTTTTATGTGGTTTAATTGAAAATCACAGTGCGTGTTTGGCAAACATCGGTCAGAAGCATTTCCAAAGTTGTGCCAATTTATAACCATTTCAGAGTTTTTCTTCAAATTATCAAATTAAGCCAATACCATCATTTTCTACAATTTCAAATTTTAATAATAGGCTATCAATGCTGTTATTGTTTTTCTGATAGCCTACAGTAGGCTACCAATGCAGGTACTGTGAATATTTAAGACCAGCGTTGGTCAGAAGTGTAGCCAACGTTTTGCCAACCAAGCAATTTGTGATGTCGAAAGTGTGAGCTGCTGTTTCAGTTCAGCTTGTTTATGCTAAGCAGAGCAGAGGTCTAGATTTACAGTGCTTCTCAATCTTTTTGTTTCGACGGACCCCTTTTGGTACCTTCGAAGCGGTCGCGGACCCTTAAAAAATCTTTATTTGAAATTTTGGTATATCGCTTCTCCTATAATGGAACCAAATGTTTCATAAGTTTCGAAACAACGCACTGAGAAGAATTTGCTGAACTCGCGAGTCGCGACGCACTTATGCAGATTGATGACATTGACGAAATTATGTTATGAGCTTTATGTTGGCAAAGGCCATCAAAAATCAGTAATCTATAATAATTATGTTGATTTGATGTTTTTCAATACATTTTATCAAAAATCAATAGAATTTTGCGACCGTTACAAAGAATTTCCCCCTTTTTTCATTTCTGATCAATATTAGGCCTAATTCGTTATAATCTTTGTCATTGCAAAACTGTGAGTGGTGAGAGACTGCTGAGTAACGTTTGCATTTCTAAGTTAAGCAATTAAGCATTGAACAATAGATTATTGCTGTCTTATTAAAAAATTAATTCATTTATATGATCTTGCTTTAATTAGGAATCCAAACCTTTGTGCAATATCCTTTGAAAGTTCAAAGGACATCATACCAGTTCGTGGGGAAGTAGGCTCCAGTTTGAAAATCACAGTAGGTTATAATAATAATAACCGTGTTTTTATTTGCGCCCATTGCGATAACATAGAGTAGGCTACACTGCGATCACATATGCGATAGGCTACAACAGGTGACAGTAAGCAGCGAAGTGGCATATAGTCTTTGAGTTCCCCTTATTTTGGCTTGCCATTAAGTGTCTTTGCCGAGACACAGCCGCGTGCTCTGGAGCGGTGTCAAACCCAAGTCCTTTCGAACGTCGCGCAGACGTTCTCACCACTCGGCTACGCAGCCGACGTGGTTAATACACAAATAAAGCACAACCAACCAATTTTTAAATTTCGTAATTTATCAATCATGCTGAAAACTCGGAAACTTTCACGGACCCCCGGTTGAGAACCATTGGTCTAGAAAAAGGTAGACGCGACAAAATGCGATGTTAGCCTATAACGTGCTTCATATAGGCTACCGAAACAGTTTAAAGTTCGCTTCACACGTTTACACAAAATAAACAAGTGTGTTGTTGTTGGCTATATGTTGGCACAAAGTTGACAATTTTGCCAACAATTTTTTCGATCCAAAGGAACTTTTGACACTTCATTTCAGCTTCACTTGTAGCCTAGTATTCTTTGAAAATATTAGCCCATGCCTCTTTCATGTGGTTTAGTTAAACTACACAGTTGTGTGATTGGCAAACACCGACCAGAAGCATTGCTAATTGTCATTGTCTATGTGTAATTTATTTTATGCACACAGTGCTGACCAAAGATCAACGATAATTAGAGAGCTGTTCTTAAAATGTGTTACTGCTGCGCACATTCAGAGATCGAGTAAAACTATCATTTCTTGGTTTTGCCGTTTCCTAGTAAGCTACATAAAGTAGGGCGCTCTGACTGCAATATTAAGACGAGGGTTCGAATCAACAAACAATTTATAGTAACAGGGCAATTCTCCCCTCCCTTTTATTATTTTTTTAAATAAACCTTTCACTCTCTATTACAGCACCTTTCGACAGAGTTTTAGTATCAATGTAGGTTGAATGTACTGCCTAAATGTGCACTTTTACGTTATTTTTTTTTTTTTAATTTCTTGGGGAGGCCTTCCAGAACCTCCTTTGGGTGCTTTGCCTTCGGCGACTCATTGCCGGAATCATTAACATATGTGCAATAATACTTATTTGTCCTCCTCTCCCAAATTTTTCTGTTGGCTACGTCCCTGTACAATAACTGTTGCATCTGTTGCAAATACGCTACAAATGTACTAACTTTAATCAGATTGTTTTATTTTATAATGCAGATTTAAAAATGCTTTATGACATAGCTTATGATAAAATGCTATGCTACTATGACGAAATGCTTCATTCGATAATGTTTTATGAAAAAGAATATAAGCATGAGTGAAGATGTGGATATATTTGTGTTGTAAACTATTTTGATGAAGCGACAAGTGATTAGTTGATTAATTAATACGAATAAGTTAATTCAAAGAGTATAACTTATGTTAATTTGTATAACAGTAATGAAAAATTTTATAGCTCGATGTGTTATGAAATAGTTAGGCTATAGACTATACTGGTTACTTACATGATTTAGAATATAGATAATATGCGAATCATGACAAAATAAACTTCTTTAAATTGTTTGTGCTAGCTGAAATCAAAACAGATGTGTCAAAAAAAATTATCTTCTTGGAACAGCTTCTTCTCTGGCTGGGCAAGCACGCTCGGAGCAGATCTGGCTTCCAATGGCGGCAGCAATCGATTCATCTAAGGCTTCGAAACCGCGATCAACCCTGATGACATTGTCTGGACTTCCAGCGATTGTCAGGAGTTGTTGTTGGATTGCAAGTTCATCTTCTGCAGTCGCCCCTTCGGCAATAACAGCAACAGCGTAGATCTGTGAAAGCAAAAATTTATATTGAGGTTATAAATTGCATCTTAAATTGATTGTTGATATTATTTGCAGCCTGTTGACAGGTTTTCCTCTTTTATCCACAGATAAAATGGTTTATAGTAACGCAATCTCATAGCAGATCTTCATAACAATGATGTGCCACAGTTTATCATTTTTCCTTTTTAGGCGATCAGCTAGCAACCATGTCAGTGCATTTCAAAGCTGAATTATTTAGCGTGAAATGGAAGGTTACCGTACTTGGTTTATTTCGAAAGTGTAGTAAACACAATAGTGGAGTGGCGAGCGAAGAGTCAAAAGTGCGTAAACTGGCTAAGAAAGGGCGACCTTCAAAAAAGCGCTGGACTCAAATTATCTAAATCCATCACTGAGAAAACAGTGGATTTTTTTTAGTAGATTAATAGTTGGCCTATTGTATTAGTAGCCTATAAGCCTATTGGAAAGATTTTACTTGACAACGAGCATAGGCTACGCGTTTCATTTATTGTAGACTGTGTCACTGTGCCTATAGTTTTGTTCTTTTTCTTTCCATGGTGCCAATTTTGTTTTTAAATGACCAAAATCGCAATTAGATACAATTTGTGACCAATTTCAAGTGTTATTGTAGTTATGTTCTAATCTAATTGATAGTTTCATCAGAGCACAATATAGCCTATAGGTTATTGCATATTTTATTGTTTAATTTTCAAAGGTAATTATCCTTCTAATAAGTCGGAGTTGTACCTTTATTCAGGCAACCCGACTCCGGGTACCCGAAAGTCTTTCGGACTTTGCAGCACTATCTATAGGTTTGCCGCTCAGTAAAACATTAATCCGAACTTTTAAAACTTTTAATTAGGTTGCTGGATAGTTTGTATAAAAAAAATTTTTAGGCCAACATTGTTGTTATACTGATACAAAGCCAAGGTAATTGTTGATAAAACCAAGTCGGTACTGTATTTCTGTCTACGTTCCGGTTTTGATTTCCGTAGCGTTTGTAGAACAATGGACTAGGCCTATAAATTAAAAAAAAACTTTCAATGAAAATTGTTTTAATGCAGTTTAGTAATAAAAAAATATTATAACAAAAAATATCGAGATATGCCAGGCTGTATGGGAAACAACACGAAGCAACTTACAATTACTCCTTCGTCTTGCAAAAGTCTTGCAAAGCGTCTGATGACATTGTCGTCGCTGCCCCGACCATCAGTAACAACTAACAGAACATTAGGAGAGCCTGGCCTATCGCCGTTTCGTTCTTGGAAGAAAGTTTGATATGCATATCTAAGTGCTCTTCCAGTTTGGGTGCCTGAAAGAATATGAGAGAGCTTGATGAAAAAAAATTGGTTATAATAGCCAAGGAAATAAAAAGCGTAGCTACCGGAAAGCGTAACTTACATTATCTTGGTTCTGAGAGTAGGGTGTGTTATGCAAAAGCGTTGCCACATTTTCAGAAAAAGGGGTAGCTTATATTTTAATCCCCTAGCTCGAAAGTGAACCAACATTTTTCTGTCAAACCCAGCCCAAAATTTAAAAATCTGTAAAAGTTAATCCAAAGTGATCTCTTATGAATTTATCAACTACGTGTAAACCGGACACGACCAAAAATACATTATTATTATTGTCGGCCTAATGGTGTTTATAAACTTACGCTATTTAGATTTTTACAGCATAAATTACAAATTGTACAGACATTGCAATAAAAACGACTCAAACGGTCAACCCTTACACGTGACCATACAATTGATAAGGAAGAAAGAGAACCATGAGCTATAAGAAAAGAAGTGTCGGTTTCAAAAAGGTAAACCATAAAAAGGTAAAATATTGTCAAGAGTAACTTGGATCGAAAAATGTCATAATTATTGAAATGGTGTCGCCTAAGTTTTTTTACCGACGCCATCGTAAGGAATCCTTTCCACAGCTCGCAGCAGCGCATCCTTATTGTTGATGTATCGGTTCAATGGGATGGCTGTATTCTCATCAACTCTTGAGTTGAATCTGAAAACTCCTGCTCTTCCTTTGTCTGGTCCAATTTCGAATAAGCTAAAAAGTTCCCATTGATAAAAGTTATAAGAAAATACAGCTTTGGTAAAGAGTTACGGTAACTTTGATGTAGGCCTACTCCAAGCATAGGCTACTGGCTAGCGC